>NC_137906.1:7500-1207500 GCF_963455335.1 Martes martes | reverse complement strand
CCTCCTCCACTTCAAACCAAGCAACAAATAACACGCCCCGTCCCGAAGAAATCCCAGTTTTGTCTCCTTCGCCTCCCGAGGTACCATTTGCTCTTTGTTCTTCCTACAAACATTAGGCGATCTGCCTTCCGCCTCTACCAAACCACGGAGAATACTCTGGTAATGGGTATTAATAATCTTCCATATGCAAATATTGGGGGACTTTTCCTCCAAATTAGTTGACTTCTTTAATCTTAAATATTTTCTTCTTAAGAAGTTCACTTTGCTGGCACCCGTCTAACATTTGAACGTCACGCTTCAGTGACGTAGACTGCTAGTCACCTGTAACCCCATTCTCCGCGTCCTCCTTACCCAGCAGAATGCCTCCACTATTTAAGGACAACAGTACACTCCCTCAAAGATGGTATTTCCCAACCTCCCTTAGCAGGACGTGCTAAGGGGCCAAGTTTTGGCCAACAAGATGTAAATGCAAGAGTTATACGAATCATCTTAAGAAGGAGATGTGCCCCTTCTTGTATCTGTCCTCACACTGCCCGCTCAGAATGAAGGCCGATGTGATGCCTGGCGCTCTAGGAAGCATTTTTTTTTTAAGAGATTTTATTTATTTATTTGTCTGAGAGAGAGAAGACACAAGCAGGGGGAGCGGCAGGCGGGGGGGGGGGGGGGGAAGCAGGCTCTCCGCTGAGCACAGAGCCCGAGGTGGGACTCAATCCCAGGACCCTGGGATCATCACCTGAGCTGAAGGCAGATGCTTAACTGACTGAGCCACCCAGGCGTCCCTAAATAAATAAAATCTTAAAAAAAAAGAGGGGGGGATGAAATCTTGCCATTTGCAAGGACATGGATGGAGGTAGAGTATTATGCTAAGTGAAAAGTCAGAGAAAGACAAATAACATAGGATTTCACTTTTATGTGGAATTTAAGAAACAAAACAAAGGAGCAAAGGACAAAAAGAAGAAAACCAAGAAAGAGACTCTTAACTAAAGAGCACAAACTGATGGTCACTGGAGGGGGTGAGTGAAACAGGTGACAAGGACAGAGGAGGGCACTTGTCCTGATGACCACTGGGTGTGTACGCACCTGCTCAATCACTGAACTGTAAACCCGAAACTGATAGCACACTGTTAACTAACTGGGATGGAAGTAAAGCCTTAAAAAAAAAAAGTGGCCACAGGAAACACACACCCAAACACACCAAGAACCATCCTTTCCCGGGGCGCCTGGGTGGCTCAACAGGGTAAGCGTCTGCCATCGGCTCAGGTCACGGTCCTGAGGTCCTGGGATCAAGCCCCGCATCAGGCTCCCTGCTCAGCGGGGAGTCAGCAGGGAGTCTGCTTGTCCCTCGTCCTCTCCTACTCCCTCTCCCCATCTCTCTCAAACAAATAAGTGAAATCTTAAAAAACAATGCTTTAGTCAGGCCATTGGTTAATTAAACATCGTGAAACATCCGTAATACAGTCGTCTCCCAGCTAACAGCAGGGACCCGTTCCTGAAACCTAACATCACAGATAAACATGCCAAGGGAGGCATATTTCCCATTGTCTGAAGTGAGAAAAATTAAAATGTTACACATAAAAATCTCCACAGACTTTCTTAAAATGAAAATAAAAGAAGGTCAAATGTCCATAAACATTAATAACTATTGTATCAGTCTGTCATATGCGTTAAACACTAATTCCCGACTTAACAACTGAAAACAAACAAGGTTGGGTGCGCAGCGGAGCGGCCTCCCGCCGGGTGGGCGCCGAGAAGCCAAGCCCCCCGCAGCCACCGGGTGAGCTTTTCAAAGCGTCCGCGCCGGACTCTGGGGAGCTTCCGGCTGCGCCCGGAATGTCCTTCAGGGCTGTCCTTGCATCACCGTTTTGTTTCGAATGCTGTGGTATGTTTTGAAAAAAAAAAACATATAAATTTTGCCCTTGTAAATATCAATTAAAAACACTGTAGCGGAGACTCCTGCGCTCCAGGAAGTGTAGATATTAGAAAGACGTTGTACTGCGAAACCCACGCCCTACGGGGAGACGGTCTATAGGGTGTTCCTGGATTTGGAAGAGGTGTCTCTTCCTATAGCCCTCAAGTGATCTGACGATACAGGAGCCGGAGGTCAAAGGGTGGATAAAATTCTATCAACCTGTAGACAGCTAGATCTTTAAAGCCACTTAATCATTTTTTGAGCCGCAGTCTGTCACTACTGTTCACCATCATTCAAGCCACCATCTACTCAGGGCTGACCTTAATGTACCCCAGGCTTCAGTGAAAGACACTTTCTCAAGTGGAAAACAGCTTTGGCCCGGAAAGTCCTCTGCCCAAGATGCATATTACTCTGTGTATTGGTTACTTAGACCGTCAAATTCTAGAAATTTCTACTGAATACATTATCCACTGCCACGGTGACGACCTATATAAAATTACAGCAAACTTGAAAGACAAAATATAAACTGTTCTTCTCTAATTTTATCATAGATTTTATTTTTAACGAAAACTGGAAAACTTGTTAAAATATCACCCACAACCCCAGAGTGACACAACTATTATGAATGTCTTTGTTCAACATCATTTTTTGGTCAAAAAATTATTTAATTGGAATTTACATTAAAAAATGCTTTTTCACTTTCAAATGACTGGGAGTGGTTTTAGGACCACCAATTTTAACACATTTTTTAAACTCTGGGTATGCCAGGCGCTATAAAGGTGCAGACAGTGAGATCTCTAAGTCCACTTTGCATTTTTTGAGTCAGCACAGATCCGTTGTTGTTTTTTTAAACCACAGTTAAAGAATGCCCAACACTGCCCTTACCTCCTGTCATTCCTCTCTTCGCGCCCCCCCCCCCCGCCCCCGTGCACTCCTGCAGGATGGAGCCTGCGAAGAAGCCTGCAAAGGAGCATCTCCAAGCTCTGCTCTCCTTTCCCACTGGGAATGCACCTTCGCAGGAGTGGGGGCTCTCCGGGAGCGCTGGGCAGCCGGGAGACCAGGGCTGGAGCGAAGCCCACTTGTAACTCTGTTACCCACCTGTGGTCTCTACAGATTAATGCCTTAAGTCCTAACCGGTGGTTAAAGCTCAGACTCCGTTCCCGCCACCTCCTGATCCCAGGGACTCCTTATGGCCTTACGGTCCCTGCGCATCTTCCCAGCACTCGCCACCTCCTGCTGAAACTGTCCGTCCGTCCCCAGAGGACTGCAATTCCTCCATATGGACCATATCCAACTACATCCCCCGGCCTCGCACGGGACAGGAAACAAAGTAAACTCAAAGAAAGAGTCGGCGGAAAGGAGCCCCGTAAAAACAAGCCTGTGAAACGCCGACAATCATTTACAACCAAAAATTATTCTAAGAGGCCCATGACCACTGTTCAAGCCTGAGCTAATCTCATTAGGAAGAGCAGTGCCGTATGGAGCCCGCCCGCACACCCACCGCTGTACTCAGAGTTTCACAAGCGCGGGGTCACTCACTCCCTAAACGCCGGCTGGCGCGCACCGACACCTGTTACCCCCACCCGACCGGTGGGAAGCAAAGGCTCTCCTGGGGCTCGGTGGTTTACCAAGGCCACAGAGCTGGCGTGCGCCCTGGTACAACCAGACACCTCCCTCACGCTCACCTCCTGAAGACGGGAAAGACCCCCCCGCCACGGGGTCCCACCGAATACTCTGCCTAGACACGATGCAGAAACAAGCGCTGTCAGAAAGCCTCAAAAGGGTAAAAACCAAAAAAGCAACAACAAAAGCTGGTGATGGAATCTGAAAGAAAAGTCTCCGTTTCTCCGTAAACACCGCACCGAACGGTAATGAAATAACAAGCTCACGACTGCGGGTGACGAGTGTGAGTCTCGGGGGTATTTTATGTGTTGGGTAGACTGTGTAGGAAGAGCAAATATACACAGTGTCGAACAGTGCTTAAGAGGAAAATACGCGTACATGAGACAACGAACGTCCTCCGTTCTCGAACCCACTATTACCTACAATCGAATCTCTGCTGTCAGGAGCATTTCATTTCCTACAACGCCTTCTCTGCTTGAGCCGAGCCTCAGTAAGGACTGAGAACACTAGAAAGAAAAGGCATGCAAAATAGTATTTATGATCCTTTTCTCTAGAAAAATTGTCTTCCTGGGGCAGCGTCCCCTGGTTCTCCTTTTAAAATAAGCAGGAACACTCTGAAAAGGTACAAACAGGAAAACAGCCGAAGATCTCCCTCCTCCTCAGACACTCGGGTCAAAAAGCAGAAACACTTTTTGTATACAGAACGCCGCACAGTATTTAACTTAACTGGTTCTCTGCCGACGGACATAGAGTTTGCTTCCAATCTTTTGCTGTTGTAAATAATGTCACAATGAATGATCCTGCATATAATCTACTTCATGTGGATGTAACTATGTCTCGGGGTAAATTACCAGATTCGAACCACTCACTCAAAGGGCACATGCATTTTTTATTTTAATAGACAGCATAAAAGCATCCTTCCGAGATGAGGTTGTACCAATTTATGTTCTCACCAGAGATGCAGGAGAGCACTTGCTTCCTCACTGACATTTTTATCTATATTTATGTGCCATTTGTATCTCACTTTCCATGAAGGGTGTGTATCTTTGGCTTATCTCCCTATGGGGTTTATCACTCCTTTACTTAATGATTGGTAATAGCATTTTCATTAAGTTTAAAATACTCTGGTATTTTAAAGTTTCCTAACTTTATTTACTTTATTTTAAACTTTGATTTAGAAATCTTTTTTTAAAAAATATCCCCATCCCAAAACACACTGTCATACAGCTGAGAAATATTCAAGGAAAGAAACGAGAGGGTGGACTAGTATTTTATAAGTTCTAAAGGCAAAAGACAAGGGATCGCTCCCTTCGTACACTAACAGGTCAGGGAAGAATATAATGATTCACAAAGAAAATAATCCTTAAGAGAGAAACAGAACTTCCTTTTCATACGTGATCTTTACAGTTTCTCGTGTTTTGAGACTTAAATTTTTTATTTGGAGATACTGCAAAATACATATGTATGTATTTTATATACATGTAAATAAACATGGAGATAGCACACAAATGTATGCCCACGCATGTTTATAAACGTACGTGTATGTATATGTCTAAATATACTTGCTCCAAGTGTTACAGACGCGTGTTCCACTTTAAAACTCAAGACCAAAAAGGATCCACAGACAATACACACGAAGTAAAGCAACAGAGAAGGTTATGTTCTGAAGACGTCTGCATCAAAACTCTTTTCCGAATTTCCCTCTTGTACTGAATTTCTCCTGCCTCTAAAGAGTTACAGTGCTTTTTCTTTAAAAAAAAAAAAAAAAAGTCATTTCTGGTCTAAACACTGCAAAGCACCCTTCCCCACCTTGAGCGGGTGCCGTAGCACGGAGCACCTGGAGGGCGCTCTGCCAGGCGCGGGATGGCCAGGGTCCCCACATACCTACTCCTGTGGCTTTTGATCCTGGCTGCGGACAACTGTACACACGCCACTGACCTTACCCTTGTCAAATTTTCCTGATCACTTTCAACTGATACTCAGTGGCTAGAAATCAGACCTTCTTTAGGTCTACCAGAGAGTTTGGTGCGGGTGCACAAGGGATGATCTGCCGGCAGTTCCCGCGGATTCTCAGAAATCACTACCTGTCCTTGATGGGCCAGGAGGGCCACCAACTCAGTGCCCCACATTTCCTGTTTGGCACCATACAGACGCCTCGGCTAGACACGACATTTCCCAGGGTTCCCACAGGGCAGGGAGCCCCAGCTGGCCTAAGGCGGCCTGAAGTAGGGGCCCAGAGAATAAATACAGAGGGGTACTGACGGGTACATGGTGATGTCCTGGCCTAGAAGGTCACGCAGGACTTTGTCACCCTCTTGTGACCCACGAAAGCCAAGAGAGCTGCCCAGAGGGTTTCTCAAAAGCCACCTCAACTACGCACGAGAACATGGGCCGATTCCCGATGAGCAGCCGTCTCACGGGTTTCTTGGTCTAAACCGATTTCTCAGTGCCCTGATGACGGATCAAGAAGAGGGACCTGGGGCAGGGGGTGGGGCTCTCCCTGCGGCTGAGATCAGGGCGTCTCAACCCGGGCTGTGACGCCTCTTCAGGGAGGCACTGACCAAGCACACAGTGAGGAAGGCACAGGCCCACCTGGCAAGACGCTGGTGCGGGGGGCTTCATGCCGTCCCCCCACAGGCCGCCTCAGAGGGCTTTTTTAATCCTGGGTCTCAGCGCCCACCTCGAGACACACAGATCTATCCAAGGGGGAGCCGCGATGTTCAGCTCCGCAGACCAAGTCACCGAGCCACCAGCAATGCCTCCCAGAGGCTTGTTTAAACCGGTGATGGTGACGGATGTGGGATTACTGCCCGCCCCCCCAGCTGGAATTCCTTTAATGCGGGCTTAGGAGCATTTTACCCCAGAGAAACAGCAAAGAGCGCTTCCCCATCTCCTGTGAGGTAGGGCGGTCCAGTACACGCTTAAAGAAGTACCGTTCAGAACACTCTGTAACCCGGCACTCAGCATGGGATGAAGAGAAAGTATGAGTCTTAGAAGCAAATACAAAAAAGAAGGGGTGATTGCAGGAGAGGAGGGGTCTGGAGGACTTGATTAGCATCGTCTTTAGTCCCAGCACCTTCCTTTCTAAAACTGGTGGAGGAAGGAGGTCACTGGAACCAACCAATTCTCAACTAAAATCACCTCTAAGAAAACAGGAAAACCTGTAACTCGTCTACCCGCTAAAAGACGTTAGCTTCTGCAGTCAGTCGTGTCTACCTTTTCGTGCTGACCTCACGGTGACGTACGGACACAGCACCCGACCCTCCCTTTCGTCGAAGTGCAGACGACTGCCAGTCGTCCTCGCTCATCGAGCAGCACCCCGAATTACACGTGGTGATGTTGGCTAAATCCAAAAATATTTCCTTCCCAGGTGAAACAACAGGGAACTTATAATTTAATTCGTTATTCAGATCAGATGAAATCTTCCCCCAGCACTAGTGTCTGGGCAAGAGACCATTACAGAACTCCGCAATGATAATGTTTTCACAAACTTTTGCAAACCCATGAAAATCTCCACCTTGTCACATCGTAGAATACAGAAATGCGTCTTACTGCCCCGGTTCACAGAATAAACCAGAGGGGAGAGGTGGTAAGTTTCGGCCGCGGGACTAACTCCTGGCTTCTGGATATGGAGGAGCGGCTTGCGCTCTTTCTGTCTGTCTCCTACTTTCTCAAAAGAATAAACAAAAAACTTTTTTTTTTAGATTTTATTTATTTATTTGACAGAGACACAGCGAGAGAGGGAACACAAGCAGGGGGAGTGGGAGAGGGGGAAGCAGGCTTCCCATCAAGCAGGGAGCCTGATGCGGGGCTCGATCCCAGGACCCTGGGATCACGACCTGAGCCGAAGGCAGATGCTTAATGACTGAGACACCCAGGCGCCCCAATAAATAAGATCTTTTTTTTAAAAAGGGGAGGTTTACAAAAGGAATACCAAGAAGCCAAACAACTTCACAAGCCTCCATTTTATCTGTCTCTACCTCATAACAAATGATCGAAGACAAAGCACAGTGATGCACATGAAGGATTAGCAGTTCTAGAACTCAGCAAGCCGTCATTTCATAAATGTTAGCCATCGGAACTTTATTATTAAACATACAAACTTACAGCAATAATGCTCTCTGCGAGGTCCAATGTCTGCCTTACACGTACTTCAATGCTGAACCTAGCCTCCAGTCTCGCCAGCAGGGCTGGGGAGGTGTAGACGGGGCTGGCCGGGCTGAACACCCCGGGAACTGCTCGGCGATGCCGGACAGAGCCTGTGTGGGCTTTCTGGGCAGACCCCGAGGAGCAAGAGCCCTGGAAGGCAGGACACACTCTACAGAGACACACGGGGAGTTGAAGACCTAAGCACAAACCATAAAGGCTTAAAAATGTTTTAACATTTTAAATAAAAGGCTGGGCGGATGAAGATGTTCGGAAATGACACAGGAGGGAGGGCCGCCCAGCATCGCGAATGTACTAAAAATCACCAGCTTGCGCACTCCGGAATGGAGAATTTCATGGTACACCAATACGTGTCACGTAGAACGGCAACATGAACGGAGAGCATGTGCGTGTCCGTTTCGTCGGATCGGAGAGCTGTTACCCAGCGGCTGCAGGCACCGAGGGGAGATGGCAGACTTAGGTGTGGTTACCCGCATCTTTGTCACCTGGGGGTTTTCTGGACCGGCAGAAACCTGAGCATTTCCCTAGGTTCCCTGACAAACCGGAGGCACCCCCTGCTGGGGCTCACGAAGCGGGACCCATGGGGTCTTTCATTAACCCTGAGCATCTGTTCAACTCTACACAGCCCAAGGTGGTGGTCCCTTCTGGGAACCTGAAAGCCGCACACGTGTGTTCTTATCTTCGTTCCATAAATACTTATTAAATGCGCACGACAGGCCAAGTCTGGTCGGAGGCCCTGAGGGTGCAGCAGGAAACAAGACCATGTCCCTGCTCTCGCGGCTCCTGTCGAACTGGGGAAGAGCCGGACGCAGGCGCCCGCGTCGGGCGGTGACCTGCTCTACGAGAAAGATCGGCGGGAAGAGGGACCGGAGCGCTGCTGAGGGCACCGCCGGCCCGCGGGCGGTCCGCCGAGCGCTCTGACAAGGTGATGTTCGAACGGAGTCTCAAGGAGGTGAGAAAACAAACCCCACCCGTGCCAGGGAGGGAGCATTACTGAAAGAAACACTCCTAAGAACCCCCAAAGCTTGTCTAAACCAGCAGTGGGGAAGTAAGCAAGGCCCGTGAAGGCGGTTACGGAAACGGACCAAAACACGGGACGACGCGCACCCGCTCTAGAGGGACGCGCGGTAAAACCACAGCAGACACCGAGTCAGTTTAAAAAGCCGGCAGTGTCATCTGTTCGTGAGGACAGACCAGGGCAAGTCTCCTACGCCAGTCCCCGAAGCACAGCCGCGTCCGGAGCACGGAGAGGAAAGAAATCCGGCTGCAGACGTGAGCACCTGCAGCGACGCTGCCCGCGGCCGGCCACGGGCCCTGCAGAAACTGCGCCTGCACAGGCGCGCGAGACCCTTCCGTCTACACTCGCGGAGAGCTGGAGACCTCAGAAAACCGAAACGCCCAGCCCCGGGAGAACGAGGGCGACACTGCGTACGGACGGCTACGCAGCCGTTGCAGTGTCTGAGGAAACCTCGGAGCAGATTATTAAACCAACGCGCAGAAGCTGCGGTGCGGCGGACGGGGAGTTACCGCTTCGTGGGCAGTTTGTCTGGGAAGACGGCTCCGGAGATGGACAGCGGTGATGGGCACACAACCATGTGGATGTACTTAGTGCCACTGAACTGTTCGTGTAAGAATGGGTGAAACAGGGAATTTTATTTTTTTCAAATGGTCCCAAGAAAGGACAAGTTGCAGAATGGTATTTATAGGATGATACTATTATGTACAGTTTTAAAATACGGAAAACAGCTGTTCGTGAAGTTGTAAATACGGAGGGAAGAATAGAAACAGCACAGAATGATAAACACGAAATAGGTACTGATCACCCCTGAGAGAGAGGGAAGGAAGCATAACAGAAACGAGGCCCACCGGGACTGCAGCTGAACTTATGGTAGTTTTGCTTCTCAAACTAGATGGCAGTTACGTTGGTCTTTACCGTCTTACTTGCGGTCTCTTCTTCAATGTCCCAAATCAATCTTATACACAAGACTGGTGACAGAGGGCATTATATTTTAAAATACAGACGCGAGCACTCCATGATGTTTTGGATGTTTCTATCTAGATCTTAGGAGGTAGGGACGGTCATGAACCCTATCTCACAGATGAGAAAGCTGAGCCCTGTGTCCGCTACTACACAGCCAGGAGGTGGTAGGAGACAGGATTCAAACCTAGGCGTGTACTGGAATCCCAAGCTCACAACTACCACACCAAGACTCATCACTGGGAAACAACGAAACACACACCAAGAGGGGAGTGGGTCAACGCATTCTGATAGTGTGGCAATTGCGTGTCACAGCGTGATGGGAGCTGGGAGTACCGTGGTGGGCAAGAAGACGTAGACCTTCCACTCCTGAGTGCCGGATGGAGGCCCTGTGGGACATAAACCAGGGAAGGGGAAGGAGGGAGTCATGGAAGGCTGCCAACAGCAAAATTAAACTGTTATATCCATAAAGTAGGCAAAATTAATCTATGGTGACAGAAGTTGATATTTTCAATAAATATTTTAATTGTGGCATTATAAATAAAGAGTACAGTTGTAGAAGTACGTAGGTATGCTCTCATTTTGTAAGTAAAATGCACGCGCGCACGCACACACACGAGTTAGCGCCCCGGAAGACACAACAGTAAGTGTTTTTTATCTTTAGCGTCTGGCGGCATACGAGTCACCTTCTTCCTTCATTACAGTAATATCTATTTGCAAATTGGATTTTAGCAGATATGCTTGGACAATTATCTGATGAAAGGGAACACCTTTAATTTCTTCATTAAATGCTGCCGCGGCTCTTGGTTCAGAAGGTTCACATTCGTTACGGGAGGATCTAGAGTTCGCTCCCCGCGCTTCATCCTCCCCATCCGACCCACTGCACAGTGGCATCTGCACAACTCACTGCCGTCGACTTCCTTGCGACATCGTCGTTGGAGACCAACTGATAAAGCAAGTTTCTTTTTCCTCGTACCTTAACCTTCTCCTTCTCTCTCTCCGGAGCCCGACTGCTTCTCTGAACTGGAGGTAACCTACGTGCTTGTACGGAGCTGCACCAGACCCTACCAAATGCTTCCCAGACTCGCTCTCTCCACGCTCATTTCGAAAGCTTCGACATTGGTTCTCCCCAAGGCTCCTTCTTCGCTCCTCTCTAGACGCTCCTGAACAAGCCCACGCCCTGCTGCCTTCGACCTACCAACCTACTGCCACAGGGAGTCTGTCCCGTGGACGTGCTCGCACGCTAACGCGGCTGAGGCCCCAGCCGTCTGGGCAGTGACCCGACGACCGGATGACCGACGCCGCGACATGAACCCAAGACCCACCACGCTCGTCTTTCCCTGACACAAGCTTGGGTAGAGGTTGGGGCTGGAGGAAACGTGTTTACTACACTTCCAGCCCCCGAGGGAGCCCGTCGGTCTGTGGACACTGGCTTCGGAGGCCACTCCTGGAGAGATCGGGCACGGAAGTCGTGGTCTGACCGCAAAAAGGGCTCCAACCAGGGCATCCTTCCCGTCAAGCGAGGAGAGTGAAACGGCATCAACCCAGGCCACCTGGAATCAACACCCCCGGAGGCCCGTGGAGAGGGCGCGAGGGTTAGAAGGAGGTGGACAGCAAGATAAGGCCTACGAGAGGATGACAAGGAAGAACAGACCAGGCCACAGTCAGACGGACTAAGGCTCAAGGCGGACTTCGGCATCAGTGACGGAGGCGGACGTCAACCAGCTCAGTCCGCGGGGGAACAAGTCGGAACGACGGGGGGACACTCGCTCATCCGAAAGGGGGGGAAGGAGGACGATACGCGATGCCACCGCATCCCAGATCCCCCAGAGGGTAAGACACAATTACGTTCTCCCTCCGTCACGAAGGTAACGAGAACGCCCGCTGAGCACGGCGCGCCCTCTCCGGCTGGGCCTGCCCGAGAAATGACCCAGCGTGTACGTGGCGTCTCCAGGGCAGCAGAGGCCCCGAGGCTGCCTCCCAAGGGCGACGAAGACGGGGACCCGGGGCGCCTGCGTGCCTCAGGCGGCTCCGCGGCCGATTCTCGATTTCGGCTCCGGCCATGACTCAGCGTCCTGAGGCCGAGCCCTGCGCAGGGCGCGGAGAGGTCGACGGGGGCTTCTCTTCCTCCTCCTCTCCCCCCACCCTCCCCTGCTCTGGCGTTCCTAAAAACAAACAAACCTTTATTTAAAAAAAAAAAAAAGACAGGAACCTGACTTACTGTTGGGTCCCCATCATTAAACAAGCGCGAACACGACACACTCTTGGGGCCCCACTGGCCAACGATCAGGAAGCGGAGTGACCAGGGGACACCTCGGTGCTGTCTCCTGCGCGTGTCCCTCGCCGGTAACACACACAGAACACTCTGGTCACCACGTGTGAGGGGCTTCCCCCAGCTGGGCGTCCTACAATTTAACTCATTTCTGTCACTACGGCACACTGTACATGCCCGTGACAAATCCCGGCTGTCACCTATGCTTCTGACCAATGGGCCACAGAAATCAGAGGTTCCCATGACCCTCCCCCACAGATTCAGTTAACTTGCTAAAGCAGCTTACAGAACTCAGGGAAACACTTATGCATACTTGCCAGTTTATTAATGGATACAGAGGAGCAACCAGGTGAGGAGATAGGTGAGACCTGGGGACCAGCCCAGGAACTTCTGTCCCCACAGAGCTGGGGTGTGTTACCCTCCTGGTGTGAATCTGTTCACCAGCCAGGGAGCTCCCCAGGCCCCCGACTAGGATTTTTACGGAGGCTTCTCACAAAGGTCCGATCAATCATTTACTCCATTTCCAGCCCCTCTCCCCTCTCTAGAGAAGTGGGGAGAATTAGCAGAAAATTCCACCCTTCTCATCAGCTCGGTCTGTCTGGTGACCGCCCTCAATCTAGGAGCCACCCAGGAGCCCACCCAGAGTTCCCTCATTAGAACAACGATGGTGCTCGTGGCCTTACCACTCAGGGTCTACCAGGGTTTGAAGAGCCCTATGTTAGGTCTGGGGTCAAAGATGAAATACTAATGCCCCTTGTGTTCTTGCCACTTAGAAAATTGCAAACGTTCTAGGAGTTCTGTGCCAGGAACTGGGTGCAGAAACCAACGTATAAACAGTTTCTAGCATCGCACACCGAGATGGAAGACTAAGCTGTCCTTGACGGGAAGGTCACACAGAAGTATCCATAGCACGGAAACACGCTACGACCTGAGTTTAGCAACAAAAGCAACATATTAAATTGAACGATATATATAAAAAAGCACTCCCCAAAGGATTAAATGTTAGGAGTAGTTGTCTCAAGGTCCTCGATTTACAGGTAACTTCTTTCCTTGCCTCTTTATATTTCTCTTTACTTTCCCCAAATTTCCATAATGAACACATAATGTTCTTATGATCAGGGATAAGGAAGTCAAATATTCAATGTTTGTTTTTTAATCTGCAAATTGTGGGCCACACGGATACCTTGATATCTAAATATTAGACACAAAGCTATGTCAACGTGTAATAAGCCCTTCTTAACCACGAAGCAGTATCGACTCCAATAACACCAGGTCAGAGCACATTCAGATCCGCAGAAAGAGTGGTAATGTTCACGTCTGAGATCCAAGAAAGTGTAATGCAGAAAACTGTTTTTGTTTTTCTTTTCAAACACGAGGTTTCAAGCATACCGCTATTATCGCTTGTCCTACTGGATCTTCACGCTGGCGTAACAGCGTGCCGGCAGAAACACGTCTGGTCACACCGCTGACAAAAGTCTACTGCGAAAGGCAGGCAGTGTTGTCCTGTACAAGATGGATTTCTCTTTTTTCAAAAAAGGACTGTTTGACAAGCAGCTATCGTGGATGGAAATTGAAGCTAACACATTTTTGCTGTGTTATCTTGATGGAATTGCTTTTTAGCTCCCCATACTCAAGTACTAATATATTTGTCTCCTCATATTTGAAACGGAACATTCTGACAAAGGATAAAGATATGGAAGTGTAAACACTATACTTGCCAAGAGTTTAAAAAAAAAAAAAATCCTCCTACCTTCTTCTACTTTGGGTTACATTAGCTCATAAACAGGCTGAAAATCTTGGGACAAATCAAATTTTTCTGTTTAAAACAAGTAACAAGTAACAAAAAGTACACAAGCACTAAAAGCCTAAACAAGTACAAAAGATAATAGTACAGATGTACAGACGTTCTAATTAAAACATCTGAGGGGCGCCTGGGTGGCTCAGTGGGTAAAGCCTCTGCCTTTGGCTCGGGTCATGAACCCAGGGTCCTGGGATCGAGCCCCGCATCGGGCTCTCTGCTCAGCGGGGAGCCTGCTTCCCCCCTCTCTCTGCCTGCCTCTCTGCCTGCTGGTGATCTCTGTCTGTCAAATAAATAAATAAACTCTGTGTTAAAAAAAAAAAATCTGAAAAGTCACTCTTATTTAAAAGTTTTTATTTAAAAACTCAGTGATAACAGATTATAGTCTGACCCTACCTAGTAAGAACAGTTGCAACGTAAGTGTTCTATTTTTGAGTGTTAAGCAGCAGTAAAACAGACCTTTCTTGATAGTATCTACTGTATCAATGATATTAGATATTCAGAAGGAAATAAGAGAGCTATAATTAATTTAAGAAAAGTGTTCAGAGCAGCTTCCTGCCACAGATAACAGATATTCTTTCTTAAATGGCGACGTAAACAATACAATAAGAAACAGGGACTCTAATTGCTACAAAATGCTTAGAATGTGGCCGCCCTGATCTGCCAGCAGACAGTTTCACATTTTTTTCGGCAGGCTCCACACCCAGCACGGAGCCCCACACCAGGCTCGAATTCACGACCCACGAGATCATGACCTGAGCTGAGATCCAGAGTCACGGATGCTGAACCGACGGAGCCACCGAGTGCTCATCTGCGGGCGGATCGTTTCAACAGCCCAAGGAAACCTTTCCAACCAGAGTTACACGGACGCAATAATGATGTTGTGTGTAAAAAGCTCACAGCTTAGAAAATACTGCAGAACTTCAAGTTACTGCGTTACTCTCAGTGAGTCAATCCAAAGTACTCAGAATGAAATGGACATGCAAAGGCTTGTGACTTCGAGATAAGAATGCGTTTTGTGGAAAATTCTGGCCCAAAGAGAAAAGAAGCTATTAAGCCAATCTAGTAAAGCGCACTTCTGGTCTTCCGCAACTGACTCGGAACAGCGCGGCCGACAATCGCAGCCGCGTCCTACGATGCCGGCTCCTGCCTATGCGCATTCCCACTCGCAGGCCACGCAGCTCCCGTCTCGGCCGCAGGTAAAGGCCACAGAGCTAAGCGTGGAGTCCGGAGACAGAGATTTTAGGAGCCCACGAAGCACCCAGCCTGCCCGCCTCATAAATCACCCACCCAGCTTCGTCATTTACAAAGAGTCCAAGACAGATCGGAAACCAAGTGCTGATTCCGTGCTGCCTACAGAACGTCAGCCTTGATCACCAAATCACCAAACACAGGTACGGATTTAACTTCTCAGCACAAAAGTGGGGGAGGGGGAGCTTTCAACATCTGAACGGTCCCGGAAACATGTATGTGCATCTCAGCACTGCGGAGTCCGCTGCGTTTCCACCCATTCGTGCCTCTAAGGATCCCTGTTAAATACCCTGAGGTGTGCTGCGCTAGACCTCGTGGGCAGCTCAGACAGGAGCGAGGAACCCAGCTGAGGAGAAAAGCAGCGAAGGTGAAACAAAAGAAATGATGTGTGTTCACCGAAACAAAACCCAAGGAGAGAGACGGGGACGGCGACCGGCCCCCGGGGAAGGCTTCGAACCTGAGGCGCTCGGGACACCAAGCCCTGTGGGTCACGAAGAACTTCTGCAGGTCAAAGACACGGAAAGAGAGGGTGACCAGGCTCCGGGGAGGGAACCCCAGACTCCAGAAGTGGTGGGCCCATCGGCACGAAGTACGGCCTTCTGAGGCCGGACAGACAAGGGTAAAGGACGTGCCGCGCAAAGGAGAGAGGACGGATGTTCAAAACGCAGATTCTCAAATCCCACTAGGAATGAGAGACTCATTTTTGAAGGTCCTGCGGGTCTCCCCGGTATCTGTTGTGTTTGGGTAAAGGGTCGAGAACTGCGGGGCCAAAGCGAGAGAACAGGAAGGGGGACTGCTACGAGAGAACAACAGAGGGAGAACTAGCGGGAAATACCAACTATCGAGATACGAGGTTAATGGAAAAGAAGAATCAGAGGGCGGCGTGAGGTCTGAAAGAAGAGGAAAGTAAGTATGACGTAAGAGAAGACGTAAGAAAGGGCAAATGCGGGCGCCTGGGTGGCTCAGTCAGTTAAAGCGTCCGCCTTCCGCTCGGGTCACGATCTCCGGGTCCCGGTGGGAAGTCTGCCTCTCGCGCTCTTCTGCTTCCCCTGCTCTCTGTGTCAACGAGCCCTAACCCTGAATCTTTTAAAATAAAATTAAAAAACAAAAGAAAGAAAGGGCAAATGTTGGCAGAGAAAGCCAAAATCTGGACATTCTGAGGTTGCATTCCCTACTGGGTAGGAAATTTGGTCTTAGAAATTCAAGAAAATTAACCTCATATTTGAACATATACAATATTTGCTGGCACATCTTCTAGGGCTGCTACGAGCTGGCTACTTTGCAACATTTTATTAATTAACTTTGGGACCGTGTCTCTGTCTCCCCAAATACGTGAAGGGCAAATTATACATATAAGGCAGAGCGCTACAAACTTAAGAGGAACTCAATAAATATTTATTGAATAATGAAAGTAGAAGGCTAAACAAAGGCTGAAGGTTTTCTTCTTTTTGTATGATTATTATTTTAAAAAGAAAAGGGAAAAAACCCTCTTCTCCACTTCTTTCCTCTCTCTCGCTCTTTTAAAGATGTCACAATTCTTACCTTTGCTGCCAAAGCTTTTAAGCTGTCGAGGAATCTCTGCCAGAAATCCTTGAAGAGTGGGCGGTCGATTTTCTTCAGGCTATCTTTGGTGCTAGCATCCACACTGACATACAGCTGGGTAACTGGTTTGAGGTTCCTTTGTAATTTAAGAAAACAAAAAACGGGAAAAATTATGCCCGTGTCAGGCTTTTTGTGATGTAGAATTTACAGCCTACAGGAGATGGGGTAATGAAACACTGCACAGGTCCACAGGCTTCTGCCTCTCCCAAAGGACGGAAGAAACGATTTTCATAATGTGACAGAATGGGCTGCCCGTTGATTATGTCTAACAGTGACTGGACGCCATTCTTAAGAAACTGAAAGCATTCAATTACTTAAAATTGGCCCCTCTTCAAACACTAGCTTTTAGTGGAAAACAAACAAAATGAGATCTAGCTTCAGGTCAGGCATCATGAGCCCAGGGCAATTCGAAGGGGTCTCAGACTTGGGATTTGCCACGAACTCTGCCACTCGAGCTTTACACGGCGGAAACGCCGCAGCCGGGTGGGGTCTGTGCTGACAGACCACCTCCCACTCTCAGTTCACTGAGGGAGAAGTTTTCAAAGGACCAAGAAACAACCCAAAAAGCTCAAACCTTCTTTGAGCCTCACCTATGCCTTGGAGAGCCAGAGTGGGTTTAAAGTTCAGCCTTGTGGAGGCGAACGATGAACCTAGTCAGGGAGCTTTAAGCAATGTGGAGCTAAAAGAGCAACCAAGCCTTATAAGGGACCAATACCCCCAAGAAGAATGTGTGCGGCAGGTCAGGCTTCTGTGCCTTCTTGGTCGGTCTCCTGAACACCACTCACTCTCCACTACTCAACCTCATGGACTCATTTCATTAAAGTCATTCATCCTTATCTAGTCTACTTGGGAGTTAAAGTCCAGACCGCACGCTTTCCAAAACCTTCCTGTTCTCTCTTCAAATGGGTCCCAGAGGGGCTCTTGGGTGGCTCAGTCAGTTAGGCATCTGCCTTCGGCTCAGGTCATGATCCTAGAGTCCCGGGATCAAGCCCCACATGGGGCTCCCCACTCAGTGAGGAGTCTGCTTCACCCTCTGACTGCCCCCTCTCATGCTCTCTCTCTCTCTTTCTAATAAATTAAAAACAAAAAACAAAAAAGAGTCTCATAATTCACCTTCTTCGATAAATTTGCAACTAGAAAGAAATTTCCCTTTAATAATGCTTTGACCAAATTCTTCACTTAGCTTTCCAGAATTTGTATTTACCCCCAGAATTTATTTATGCATTTTTTGCTTCAAAGTCTATGCACTTTTAAAAACTGAAATATAATTCACATGCCATAAAATTCACCACCAAAGGGGTTTATGGTTTTGTATTTATCAGTATCAGCCTAATCCGTCTCTGAATGTTAAGACCTCGAAGGGCAAGAACCGAATCTCTTTAAAACCAGCCATGCAGGCAGGTCCGTGAAGCTCCTTTGTACTCGACCTTGTTGACTTGAGCTAAACTAACTTTTTAGGGCATGCAGGCCAAACCAATATTTATAACGATCTGGTTAGTAACATATGGAAAAATCAGGAAAAAAACCAAAGTTATTAAGAGTGGAGAAGCTCTGACTGAAATTAAGAAGTGATTAAAATTAAAATACTGGCAGACTCGTTGCTTTAATCTGTCTCCGACACTGGCATACAAAGGGAATCCTTAAAGGTTCAACCCTGTGTCACCACTGAGCAAAGGACATCCATTACTGCAAAGAGAAACAGGAGCGTCCTGCTAATGGCACACTCGGTCCCATCACCCCTCTTGCTGGGGGCCTCCTTAGCAACAGGCAGGCTATGCTACCTTAACTGGACTTTATGTTGTACAGAAAATAAAAGTAGAAGAGACTGTTTTAACGGATACTGCTGGCTATCATTATCTGACACTTACAGGACTTTGTCATAAAGCTGCCTAATGCAAAGTGGGAACCGGCTTGACCTTTTCACTACGCCTTCATAACTACTTAAGATTATGAACAGTAAATTCCAAAGGCCACAGTTATTTTACAAACGTACCTCACTTGCAAAAAAGGAAGCCCTGGACATTAACAGTACCAGTAAGAAATTTTAGTCGGTACTAAAATCTGAGATGCTACGATCAAGGAAGTTTGTACATCTCTTACCAAAGAGCAGAGGAAGCATGAAGAGGAGGAAAAGTCCCCGGGAATTACAGAGCTTATTCCTAAGGGACCCAGAACATGAAAAGTACCTTGGAGAAATATTCTGAGCCTCAAGGATCTTATGTCTGCCTCAGATTGGCCTCTACTCCCCAGGACAAGCAAGAGGTTCTGGGCACAGCCATTTATCTATCACTATTCTATATAGAGATTACATCGTTTTCGTTCCCAAAAAGCAAGAGAATGTTACAACCTTAAAATAATAATAATAATTTGTGTGTGAGAGTCTCACAATGCTGCTGAGAACAATTAAAAAGGACAACAAAATAAAAGGGAAATACAATCCTAAACCCCATCCCCAGTGAAAATACCCAATGAATCTTGGTAAGATTATTGTGACGATCCTTCCTCCTGCTTATTTTAAATCTAATTAAGAACAATCATAAATACAAATGCGCTGACAACTGGACATAAAAATCCCTCTCCCTTTTTTGCCTTTCCATAGAGATTAGCAGACCACTGGCTTGGAAGGTAGAATGAGAACCAATCTCTACAGCAAGGAAAAAAGGAAGAGATTTATGTTTGCAAGAAATCAAACGGCTTAGAGACTAAGTTTGATGCTCCTACTGAACAAAACATATAAAAAAATAACCGAAGTGGTCCAAACATCAACGGCATTAAGACCAGAATGTGGGCTGTTAGTTGCGGCCGAATAATGCAGGAGGAGAAGAGGAAGAGGACGAAGGGGAAGGATTTACCGAGTATTCATCAGGTGCTGGGTGCTCTGTGCTTCACCCTTCTCTTTAGTTCATGAAACCTTCACAGTAAAACAACACGGTAGTCGCTATTTCTTCCAAGTTTAGACACGATGAAACTGAGACTCAAAAGGCTAAGTAGCTTGTTCGAGAATCCCCAAGTATCAATACTGACACCCAAGCTGAGATGGGACCCCAGAGCCTTCTCCCGCAGCCCCGCACCGCAACGCCTCCCTCAGAATGGTCAGTTCACAGACAGTACTGGCTGGCCCTTTGTCAAGGAAAGCCTCACAGCAGTGTTTCTCCAAGTGTGGTCAGGACCACCCGTATCAGAAGCACCTGCAAACTCAGGTTCTGGGGCCTCTCTCAAGAATGAATCCTCTTCTAGGAATGGAGCCTTAGAAAGTGTATTGTTGTATTAGTTTCAAGAACTTCTCCACATCGATCAAGTAAGTTGAAAACACAAATAAATGGGAAGATATCCCATGTTCATGGATCAGAAGAATTAATATGGTGATAATGAAAATGTCTGTTAACACCCAAAGCCATCTACAGATTCAGGGCAATCCCTACTAAATTCCAATGACCCTTTTCACAGAAAGAGAAAAAACAATCCTAAACTTCCTACAGAACCACAAAAGGCTCTGAATAGCCAGAGCAATCCTAATGAAAAAAAAGAACAAAGCAGGAAGCATCGTACTTCCTGATCTGAAACTACAGCACAGAGATACAGTAATAAAAACAGTATGATGTTAACACTCGCATGAAAACACGAACGACATTAAAGCAAACAGACAAATGGAAGAGAATCAGGAATCCCGAGATAAACCCATGTGTATATATAGTCAACAAATATTTGATGAGGGAGCCAAGATCACTCAACGTGGAAAGGGCAGTCTCTTCACCAAATGGTGCTGGGAAAACTGGATATTCACATACAAAAAATGAAACTGGATCCCCGTATCACTCACAAAAGCTAAGTCAAAATGAAGTAAAGACTGAAATATAAGACCCCAAACTGCAAAATTCCTAGACGAAAACACAGGGAAAAGGTCTTTCACCTTGGTCTTGGCGACAGTTTTTGGGTATGACACCAAAAGTGCAGGCAACAACAACAACCAAACCCAAACAAGTGGAAATACACCAGATTAAAGAGCTTCTGCACAGCAAAGTCGGAGAGGCAACCTCCAGAATGGAAGAAAATCTCTGCAAATCGTACGTCTGAATCAGGTTTCATATCCAAAATATGTAAAGAACTCCTACAATTGAAAAGCAAAAAACCTAATCTGATGTTTAAAAATGGGCAAAGGACTAGCACAGACATTTTTCCAAAGGAGACATGCAAGTGGCCAACGGGCGCTTGAAAAGGACCTCAACGTCGCTCGTAAGCAAGGAAATGTCAATCCAAGTACCAGTCCCATAGGGGATTGGCTCTTCTTGAGAAGACAAGAGATGACACGAGCAATGAGGATGTATAGAGGAAAGGGAACCCTGTGCACTGCTGGTGGGAATGTAAATTGGTACAGTCACTATGGAGGCTCCTCAAAAACACTAAAAACAGAACTACCATATGATGCAGCAATCCCACTTCTGGGTGTTTATCCAAAAGAACGAAATCAGTATCTTGAAAAGACATCTGCATCCCCACGTGTACCGTAGCATTATTCACAACAGCCGAGACATGGACACGTGTCTGTCAACAGATGAACGGATAAAGAAAATGCCACATTATTCAGCCATGAGGAAAAGGGAAATTCTGTCATTTGCAACATGACGGATGAACCTGGAGGACATTATGTAAAGTGAGATGAGCCAAATACAGAAAGACAAATGCTGCACGGAACTTACCTGTATTTGGAATCTTTAAAAAGAAAGAGAAAGAAGACATTTTCAATTAGCTGTTTTCTTCCCTGTGTATGGGCCACCACACTCTCACTTCTTTGTCTATTTCATGATTTTTTAAATAAACATTTAACATTTTAAATTATATTATGCACGACTCTGTGTATCAGATACCTCCCAATGCAGGGTTGCCGTTTTTTATTTGTTTGTCGCTGTTTTTGTTGTTATTGAACTACTCTGGTAAATTCTGTAATTCTTTCTTGCGTTTAGCCTGCTTGGTTAGCTCAGTAGTCTGCTAGTGACTGGCCAGAGACAGCCCTAAGTGCCTTCAACCAGTAAGGCTCCCACCTCTGCTGAGGCTTCTGTGTGTCGGGGCAAGCGGAGGTGGGCGGCTGACAAGTCTGCCTCGGTTTGCTTAAGACATCAACATCAGGCAGGGGTGAGAGCATAAAGCCTTGTCATGTCTCCCTGGCAGGCCGGCTTCTAGCTTCCCAGGAATACACAGGAGCTTTTCAAAGTTCCCTATGAATATCTCATTCCCCAGCTTTTCCTTTAATCTCTTCAATCGGTGTCTCGCTTGCCCCAACCATTACCACTGCCTCGGGCAGCTGCGAAGTTGAACAGTTGACGATAACTGGTCCCTAACGAGAACCGCCCCCACCCCTGAGAAAAGCTTCTTCCCTGGACAGGATGAGTGACTTCAATAAAGACAAGCCCCGTGCATGGGCTTCCAGGGGACGGCCACAGAACCGTGTAACGACAGTTCTCTGCAGACGGGACTCTGAAGGAGTCCCCGCTCGGTTCCGCCTCCCCTCCCCCCGCTGCCAGGTGGCTGGTGTTTCCTGGGGCTACAAGCTATTGGGTTTAGGCTACTGCAGCGCTGGGGGAGTGGGAATGGACTAGACATCATGAAGCTTAGGACACGAAACAGGTATTAACGTATCACAAGACTTACTGTCCCCATTGAGATTCAACCATTTTTCTAGAATAAATGCTCCTCAGACTGTTGTGTGTCTTTGGTTAAGAAAAAGTTGATTCTGACCATTTTTGCTAGTGTTCTCACTGCTTTTACGGAGCAGCAGGTTCTGAAGGTCTGTACTCTGTTAATCGGGCTGACATCTATCCCGTAAGCTT
Organism: Martes martes; assembly: GCF_963455335.1. Taxonomy (NCBI): domain Eukaryota; kingdom Metazoa; phylum Chordata; class Mammalia; order Carnivora; family Mustelidae; genus Martes; species Martes martes. Next base: position 1,185,075 of record NC_137906.1, on the reverse strand, counting down.
CGTATCTATCCCCTCACTACCCATCACAGTATTTCTGACATCCACTGTGACTTCTTGAACCCATAAGTGAATCAGAAGTACACTGATAAATTACAAATATACTAGAATATTCTATTAATCTCTCCGTGTTGATTTATAGTGTGATTCCAGGATGTTCAGGTATCATGCGCTATACGAGTTCAATACTTTGTTGAAACTTGCTATAATGCCCAGCATATGGCCATTAGGTGATTAGTCTACAAGCAAATTCCATGCTCTTGAAAAAAATTATATGCCAAAGTTCCTGGCTCCAATGCTCAATTTCTGTTACACAGGCTAAATGTGTTGCTTTAGGTGTTCAAATCTTCACTACTGCTATTGATTTTAATTTGCTTCTTTTAACAGTTGAAGAGAATTATGTTAAAAACCTACCATCTCTCCTCATAGTTCTTTCAATATTGAGATCATGTTATTGTGTTTACAAGTTTTAAATTGTTAAATTCTTTTATGTTCCCAGTGGGTTTCAAATTTTATTATTAAGAAACATCTACCTTATCTCGAGTAATGATGCCTGTCTTAAAGTACGCTTTGACCAAATTATTACTTAGCCTACCTTTCCAAGAGCGAAACTTCTAAGTGTTTTCATGTATTATCTTGTATACTCACAATGCCACTCTAAGATGGTCACAATTATAAAATCCGTTCACAGGTTAGGAAGCTGGGCCCCGAGAAGTTATTTTCTTGGTGTCACTAAGACAGCAAGAGATTCAGTTAGGATTTGAACCAGATCTCTTCTAGACCAGAGCCCAGCTCTTAACACCTGACTGTATTTCCTCTTTTTTTAGCCTATCTAGACCTGCATATTTATTGTTTTTTAACGATCTTATTTATTTATTTATTTATTAGAAAAAAGGAGAGCATGAGCGGGGGAAGTGGTAGAGGGAGAGGGGGAGGCAGGCTCCCCACTGAGCAGAGAGCCCGATGCGGGGCTCGATCGCAGGACCCTGAGATCATGACCTGAGCCAAAGGCAGACACTTCACCAACCAAGCCACCCAGGCGCCCCTAGACCAGCATATTTCTGAAAGGTACTCTATCAATTCACAGACACAAGAGAAGACTATATTTTAAACTTAACATATTTACTACAAACAAAACAGGCTGGGAGGGGGAGAAAAGCTTCTACTGAAAGGATCAGGTGATATTTATAATCCTCATTTCATTGGAAGCTATTTTCTGTAACCTAAAAAATACAAGAATACTATTTGAGCTAAAAAATACACGAAAACTATTTTTATTAAAATTCATGCATTTCTTCAAACATTCACTAAGCATCTAGTATGGGAAGAGCTATCCAATTTCCAGAGGTTCTCTGACACATATGGTAAATGTCTTAGCAAAAACTAAAAACAAAACATACAGCAAACAAAATCACAGAAATACTGATGGGAGAAGCAAAACAAAGAGCATGCAGTTCACACGCGGCTCCAGAAGAAAGTGCCCAACAGTAAACGAGCAAAGGGCAGCTCCTCTGACAAGTGGCCAGTGACACTCAGCCTTATGGCGGAGACAGCAAAACGGGGAACAGTCTGGCAAACCGAAAACCACAGCTTCATCGCAGGAATAACCATTACCTGGTGTGATATTGTATAGTAAGATATGCTTCCTCATGCTTAGCTCCTGGCATAGAGTTCCTAAAACCCTTGGCATTTCCTGAGTGACAGAGGTGAGAGAAGCATCTCTTGTTACCCATACTAGTCCCCTTCAACCATGAAGACTTACTTTGCTAATGAGGTGACTCCTGCGGGGCCCCTAGATAGCTTCCGGATGGGGCTGGCCGCCCGAAGAACCAACCACGTGACTATAGGGCTGGAACTTTCAGAGCCACCCCCCAACCTCCGGGGAGGGAGGCAGGCTGGGGGTTGAGCTAATCACCAACTGACAAAGACTGACTCAGTCCTGTCCGTGTAACGGAGCCGCCACAAGCCCTCTAACATGACGGGGTTCCCAAGCTTCAGGCTGGTGAACACACTGAGGTACTGGGGGGAGGGGGGAGGACGGGGGTTACTGTGCCTGGAGATGGGATGGAAGTGTAGTGCCCCCCATACCGGGTCCCTTGATCTCTTCCATGTGGCTATTCCTGATCTGTATACTTTGTAATAAACCAATAATGGTCATAAATGGTTGTCCCTGATTTCTGTAAGCGGTTCTAGCCCATCACTGAACTTGAGGAAGGAGTCATGGGAAGCCCCGATCTACAGCTCGTTGGTCAGAAGAACCGGTGCGATCTGGGACGGTGCCCGGTGCCGGAAGTGGGGCACTCTTACCAGACTGAGCCCCTAAGCTACGCAGTCTGCCCGGACACCAGGTAGTGTCATAACCGGACTGGGTCGCAAGACACCCAGCTGGTGTCCGCAGAGAACCGGAGAGCTGCTGGTGTGGAAAAACCCGCACATCCGGTGTCAGAGGGCAGTGAGTGATAAAACCGGCTAAGAGTGAAGTGTTCTGGTATTGGAAAAGCAGCACTTTTTACTTGGCTTCTAATAATTTTTGCCAGAACGTCTTTTCCAAAAGTCAGAAATTCAGATTCTATGCGAAATCTCTGGATGTTAACTGTTGGCCTTAAACAACAAACAAAAAGCTTTTAAACATGGTTCAGGACAAATAAAACCTACTTCTGACCAACTGCCCATCTGAAACCTCTGGGCCTCTCCAGCCATCCCATAAAATTATCTTTTTTTTTTCAATTGAGTTCCTAAAAAATAGGGAATCCCAGCGGTTCAAGGTTAACCTCCTTGACCACTACAGCCCGTTGTGCCATACACTGCACGACAAACACGGCCCTAAACTCCTCCTCTCCCTGTATCCACACCCCTTGCCCCGCAGCTGGGAGTGCCCTCTCAGCTGGGACTTGCTTTGGCCAACGGAAGTGAGTGAGTATGACACGAGCAGAGGCTCACGAGACGCGTACCCTGCCCCCATGTGAGCACGTTCAGACGAGCTTACCGGGAGGTGAGCAGCTACACGAATAGAGGCCATGGCCGCGTAGACCAGCCAGCCCGGCGATCCGCCAACGGACCCACGAACAACACTGAGACCAGCAAAGCCAGCGCACCCAGAATCATGAGCTAAATAAATGGTGGTTACGTTGAGTGACTTGGTTTTAAGATGAGTGACTGTAAGAAAAGGCAACTGACAAGACGCCACGCCCGCTAACGACAGCACTGTAAAACCTCTTGCTTTGCTGCAATTAAGAGAGCCTTTCCTCGAGAGAAAAGGCTTTCATGGTCCAATCACTCCCAGCGCTACTATTAATACTAAGCGTCTCAACGATAAAAGCCCGTGTTGACAAAATCATAAAGCCGCAGGGTCTAACAGCCTTCTCCGCTGCCCAAGGTGGTAGCGTCCGTCCTCCACGTCCTTGAGGACCGCCGCCTGGAGAACGGCCCTCGGCGGGAGAACCGCCGGCACGAAGCCACACGCTCGGGAGCCGGGGCCGGACTGAAATTCTCTTAAGGAAAAGCGTCATGAAAAGGGACGTGGCCTGAACTACACCTGCGTGGGGGTCGAGGGAAGGCCAACGGACAAAGTCAAGAACCTCCTCAGAAGGTAGTACGGTGTGGTGGCACGGCAGTAACTCAGGGGAAAAAAATTTTAATTAAAAAAACAACTTAGCAAACCGCCGATTACCGAGAGCGCATCATTATCGCCCAGAGCGCGCTCAGTGGTAAAACGGCCGCGAGGGGTTCGCTGGCCGGCTCGGCTGCCCGGGCTGACCCGCTGTACGGAAGCGGCGCTACAAACGCTACGGGCAACTTCCCGAAGTCATGGCCGTGAGTCCACAGCCTTGTGGTCCCGAAGAGACGAAGACACCGGAGACAACCGGCATGGGGCGTCCTCCCAACTCGAGGACTAGAACAGGACGATCTGGACTCAAGTACTCCTCCTTCCACGCCCTCCCGGGCCAGGGGGTGAAGTGAGAGGAGGGCACTCAGCTCACAGGTCTGAGAGGCCTCAGGTCGGCAAAGTGTCAGTTGAAAAGGGGGGCGCCTCAGGCCCGTTTTGTTTCACTACTCTATAGCCCAGAGTATCTGAAACTCGTCGTTTCAAATACTGAGTATCGATACTTAGCTAATACTTAGTTACAATACTAGTTGTAACACTTAGTTAATACTCAGTATTAACACATCGTAGTATCTGGCCTGTCAAATCTCAGTGCTCTTCTAACTTTTTCTGAACTACTCACATCACTCTGGGGAAGAGCAGGGGTAGGACAGTCCCCTCCTGTTTCGGGCCCCTAACGCCGGGCACAGACGTCACCGCCACGCCAGCAGGACTGCTGTGCGTCCGAGAAGGCAGCCCCGAACGTCACGCTCTCCGATCCATCTCTGCTGGGGTGTCGTTAACAGAAATTCTCCTCGGATCCTAGCAGTAGCATGCGGAGCCCAGCCATAACTGTGGATCTCAGCTTTGGGTTTTGCCTCCGTCCACACTGGTATTTCAATAAATAACCAGATACGCCAACTCTTTGAGCTCCAAACCTAAAACGGCTCCTTCCCACACATTCTCTCCTTCGCCCAGTAAGGACGTAAGTCAAGAAGGGACGCACGCCCCTGGACCCCGGCACCCTTGATATAGGAGCTTCAAGAGCGCTTTCCAAATCCACACAAAGGAACTTTCCTTCTCTGAGCACTTTCTTTCTTTCTTATTACTCACAGGGTATACCCTTCCGTTTTCTAAAAACTCTTGGGTTCAGCGTCCGAGAAATCTGCTGACTTCTCATGCCCTTGCCCCTGCTACTTCACTTCGTCCTTGCCTCCCTCCCAGTTTACCAGTGCCCACACTGAGCGACTGGTTGAATCAACGCCTTTGTGTCCCATTTTTCACTGACGGCAGTCAAGGCTAGCGTGGACGCTGTGTCGCATCGCGATCCCCGGGCTCCAAGAGGAGGCTCACCAGCAAGAGAGGGGAAGAGAGACCCAAGGACACGTTCTGAGCGCTCGCGACGTGCCAGGCGTTTTGCTGGACACGTGCAAGCACACAGCTTATGTACCGCTCTGTAATCTTCTTCAGTTTGTGACCACTCGCAAGGAGTGCTGTGTGTGCAAACAATGAATCATCTTCTCTGATTACCATTTTGCAGAGAATTACCTACATCCCACTTCTAGCAGATTTATTCTTTTTACATATATATGCCTCAAATTTGGGATAAACTCCCTTTTTGTTGTGTGTATATAAATCCCAACACCTATATCAACTCCTCCCTCATGAGCCATCTAAAAACCCAGGGGTTTTAAACCTAAAAAAATGTTTAAAAAGGAATGGTAACCCACACAAAATTTATACATTGACATTTTAAAAACATTTCCCTTTTAACTTTACCTTTTTATACGACTTCAAAAAGTATTGTTTTAGCTATCCTTGTGACAATGTCACTGGTTTTCTTATTACTTCCCATTAGTCAATTTTAGCCAACTCTGATTTCCTAGGATGCTAAATTTTAGACTCACTTTGTGCGTGCCTGTGTATGATCATTCTTTTTACAAACAATAATGTCTTCTTTATTGAATAAATTGAGCACGTGACACTGTAAGTTTAAGGTGTATAACGCGTTACATTTGTATATTGTCATATGATTGTCAGTAAGATTTATAACGTTACATAATTTAGTACACTATTATTATCTCTATTCATTATACTATGCATTACGTCTCTATGGCTTAGTTACTACTTGTTACAAGTTTGTACCCTTAAACACCACCAATCTTACACCCTCCATCATTCCCTGGTAACCATCATTTACCTTTTTTTTTAACAAATTTAACCTTTTGAGATTCCGCATATAAATGGTATCATACAGTACTTGTCTTTCTCTGACTTGCATTACCATAATGTGCTCAAGGTCCATCCAAGTTGTTGCAAATGGCAGGATATCCTCCTTTCTTATCGGTCAATAATATTTCGTGGTGTATATGTACCACACGGTTTTTACCTGTTCATCTTTTGATGGGCAGTTGGGGTGTCTCCATAGCTTGGCTATTGTGAATGATGCTGCAATAAACATGGAAATACTTATCTCATCAAAATCCTGTTTTCATTTCCTTTGGGTATATATCCAAAAGTGGAGCTGCTGGATCATATGGTAGATCTATTTTTAATTTTTTGAGAAACCTCCATATTCCTCCACATTCTTTTCCATGGTGGCTGCACCAACTTACATTCCCACCAACAAAGTATAAAGGTTCCCTTGTCACCACATCCTCGCCAGCACCTCGCCAGCCTCGTCAGTGACGGCCATTTTAACAAGTGTGAGGTGGCACCTCACTGTGGTTTCGATTTGCATCACCCTGATGATGTGTGATGTTGCGCATTTTTCATGCACCTGTTGGCCATTTTGATGTCCTCTTTGCAAAAATGCCTATTTAGTTCTTCTGCTCACTTTCTGATCAGGTTGTTTTTTGTTGCTAAATCAACCAAGTTCTGGACTTACTTTGGAATGTTCCACATTTGTCCATGAAGTCCGTTTGCTCTGAAGTGTGGTTCAATTCTGCTGTTTCCTTATCGACTCCCTGATCCGTCCACTGCTGAGATTAGGGTATCTGGGTCCTTTACTGCCATCGCATTATTGAGTTGTACCTCAGGATCTCTTAGTATTTGTTTAATGTACTTCGGTGCTTGGGCGCTGGAACTGTACACACAAGTGTTCTATCTTCTTGACGTGCAGATTCACTTACCGTTGTGTGATGACCTTCCTTGTCCCCTGTGACCCTTTGCGACTTGGAGAGAGGGATGCCCCACCTACATTCTTTTGATTCCCACCGCCTGGGTGGTCACCTTCCATCCTCTCACTCTGTGCCTGCTGGTGTCTTCAGAGCTGGAGAAGAGTCTCCTATAGGCAGCATATAGCGGAGTCCTGTGTGGTTTTTGTTGCTGTTGTTTTAAATCCATTCAGCCACTGAATCCATTTAAATCCATTGAGCCCTTGATTGCTGGGTTCAATTTTGGGCGGTTATTGATATGTAATGATTTACTAGTGCCATTTTATCTTCTGCTTTCCCACTGTTTCTCTTTCGTTCTGTTTCTACCTTTGTAAGTTGGTGGTTTCCATGGTGATTTGCTCAGTCTCCCCTCTTCTTTATGTTTCGTGTCTATGCTCTACATTTTTTGCTTGGTGGTTACCGTGAGGATTACGAAAAACACCTCTAGATGAAATAGCCATTTTTTCTGCTGATAGCAATTTATCTTGATTTGCCTATAATTCCATCCTTTTGATTCTTCAGTATTTATTTTAACTATTATGTTCAATTAGCCAACATATAGCACACCGCTAGTTTCTGACGTAGTGTTCAACAATTCACTAGTTGCGTACCCAGTGCTCATCACAACACGTGCCCTCCTTAATACCCAACACCCAGTTACCCCATTCCCCCACCCCCTCCCTTCTGTAGCCCTAAGTTTGGGTCCTGGAGTTCAGCATCTCTCATAGGTTTTCCCTCCCTTTCCCTTATAGTCCTCTGCGCTGTTACATTCCACATATGAGTGAATCCATATGATGATTGTTATTCTTCAACATTTTTGATGTGACAAATTACCTTTTCATGCTGTGATTTTGTTACCAAATGGTGGCAGGTACAATTATTTTTAATATTTTTCCTTTAAACTTTATGCTATAATTAAGGGTTTAATATACTACTGTAAAAAAGAGTTACAGTCTTCTAATTGTCCATTTACCACCTTAATCAGCATTTTGTGTATTTTCACCTTCCCATTTCAGCTTGAAGAGCTCCCTGCAACATATCTTGTAAGGCAGGTCTATTGGTGGTGGACTCCCCTCAGTTGTGGTTTGTCTGGGAAAGCCTTTATCTTTACTTCATATCTGAAGGATAACTTTGCCACATATTCTTGGGAGGCAGTTTTTATCTTTCACTATTTTGAAAAAAATCATTCCACTCTTCACAAGGCTGTAGGGTTTCTGCAGAGAAATCTGCTGAAAGCCTAATGCAGGTTCCTTTGTAAGTTATTGTCTTTTTCCCCCAGGTTGCCTTTTAAATTCTTTACCATTGACTTTTGACAGTTTCAATATAATGTGTCTTAAAGAAGGTCTTTTCACATTGAGATAAGTGTTTTATTAGCTTTGTAGACTTCTCTGTCCAGTTCCTTCCCCGGGTTTGAGAAGTTCTCAGCTCTTATTTCCTTAAATATGCTCTCTGCTCCTTTCTCTCTCTCTTATCCCTCTGGTAAATTCCCTTTCATCTAATGTTGACTCTCCTGATGGAGTCTGATAGTTCTCACAGGGTTTCTTTACTTTCTTAAAATCTTAGTTCTCTCTCCTCTTCCACCTGAATCATTTCTAGATCCCTACCTTCCAGCTCGTGAATTCTCTCTTCCATCTGATCTGCTCTATTTCTAATGCTTTCAAAATGCATTCTTCCTTTCATTTTTTGAGTTTTCCAGCTCCAGAATTTCTGTTTGGTTCTTCATTAGAATTTCAATCTCTTTGGTAAAGTATTTCTTCTATTCACTAATTTTATTCCTGAGGTCATAGTATTGCCTTCATAAGTTTTCTTATAGTTTGCTGAAGTCCATCATAATAGCTAGCTTTGAATTATGTATCATATTGCAATAGTCCGTGTTTTGTGGTTCTGTTACTAGAAAATTGTCATTTTCCTTTTGTGATACCATATTACCATGATTTTTCATAGTATTTCATGACAAGTGCCTCTGCCACCGCATCTAAAGCAGCAAACACCTTTCTTATTTAGGTAAAAGCCTTGTTTAGTTTGATTCTAATAGTTTTAACAGGTTGGTGATTGGAAGCCTTCCTCTTCTCTTCCAGAAGGTGGTGCTGCAGCACAAGCCTTTGGTTTCTCTTAGCAGCGCTGACTCCCCACTAAGGCTGGGAGAGCTCTGCATTTAAAATAAAAGGGGGGAGGGTGGCAGCACAGTGGAAGGTGGGGTGTGCTTAGCACCTAGGCCTTTGGGTGTGCCCCATGATCCTCAAGTAGGGGGTTCCCAGAGCTCCATGGGCACTTTCATCTAAACCCCCTGGGGCAGACAGCAGGGAACATACTGTCCTTCAGTTCTGCGTCTGCCTTCCTCCCTTCCCTTTCATTCCCCCACCTCCCACCCCTCAAGTCACTGCGGTTTCGCAGAGAGAGCAACAGGTTCCCCAGGTCTGTAGCAACCGCTGGCAGCCTCTACCTCCTCTGCCAGAAAGGTGGTGCCGGCTCCCTACCAGACCTGTCCCTGCAGCCTCTGCTGCCTCCCCTCACTCCACTGCCCAATCCACTCACTTTTGGGTGCACACGCGAATGCCTCCCTTGGGTGTTCTGGTGTGCTGTACAGAGGTGCTTTTTTTTTGTTTGGTTACGGGTATCTGATTAGTTGTAAATGGAAGGCAAGAGAAAAGGGGAATGAGGCAGGCCTCCGTGACTCTGACATCACTCCAATACTGTCTTTCTTAAATTTGAAAATTATTTTCTCCTTTTTTTCATGTTATACTTTATTGGTCAGTATTTACAAAACAACTTTGAATTTTAAAAGATCACTGTCTTTTATCCCTCTGTGGAAATTTCCCCAACATTTCACTAGCCATCTCCCGAGAACTTATAGGCACTACACTAGTGACGTGAAGACAAATAAGCAGGGGTCACCGGTCTCAAGCAACTCAGTCTTATGGGGAAAACACAGGAAACTAAGTAAAATTTAATGTTTTTTGGTGTTATAATACGTGCACAGTTCAAGTATAATGCAAAACAAGTCATTTCCAGGCCAGAGAAGATGGTCATCTGCATCTGGAAAGCTTTCCCTCTAAGTCACCCAAACCAACTCAACATCTTACATGTTCAACCTATTCTTTATGGGATCCTCTACCGCTCCAGGGCCCCATAATCCCAGCAGTCAACATGGCCGGAACCCCTCCAGTCATTAACTGGTCCTCGTCTATGCGGGGCTCTCAGAGCCACGCAGCCTGCCAAGCTGATATCTACATCTCCATAATGTCTTTTTTAGGGCTCCTCATTCTCACTGTCTTACTTTCATCTTTATGACTCTTACCTAAACAAACACTCTCCTGTCTAGTTGCCTGCGTTTTGGCTCTCCTGTTTTATATCATGCTAGCAGAATGCTCTGCAGGAAGCAAGATCTTTCCAAAGAACAGCGCTGAAGTCCTCTCCAATCTACCCCCTACCTTTTCAACTTGGTTTCCAGCTGCCAGTCTCTTTCACACACTCTGTGGTCCCGATGAACTATATTTACATAATGGTATCACAAACACCCTAACTTCCTACCTCTCTCAGGAGGTTCTTATTAAAAACTACAGCTTCCTACCTTTTAGATTCCAATTAAACAGTGGCTTCTTTGAGAAGTTTCACCCTTCTGGAAAAAACACTGCATTCTCTTTTGAATTCCCCCAGGAATTAATTTGTGCCTCTATTCTTTTTACTAATGTTACCTTCCCTAATAGAGTGAATTTTTAAGAGTAGGCCCATCTCTCACCCCCTAAAAAACCAACATGTGTATGTAATTAGTAATCAATAAGCCCTTTATGAATACATTAATGCCTTTCCGCCAAACACAGATCCTAGCAGAGTATCTTAATAAGCTGGATGGCTCACCTGATTTCCACAGGGAATTGTGCATTTGTGACCAGGAAACTAGAGATTTTACGCTCGTGGAGTAGAGTCAAAAACCTGTTGATTTCCGGGTACATGATGGGTTCTCCCACCAGGGACAACGCACAGTGCTTTACCCTCATTCCTTCTTCAAAACGTTCTTCTTTGACACCCGGTACTCCTGGAGAACACAGTGAAAAAGAACAAGCTCTAGAAAACATGGGGAAAGAATATCACTTTCACTTTTCTTAATTAAAGATTTTTAATTTTTCTTTTTTTTTTAAAGATTTTATTTATTTATTTGACAGAGAGATCACAAGTAGGCAGAGCAGCAGGCAGAGAGAGGGGGGAAGCAGGCTCCCCGCTGAGCAGAGAGCCTGATGCGGGGCCCGATCCCAGGACTCTAGGATCATGACCTGAGCCAAAGGCAGAGGCTTCACCCACTGAGCCACCCAGATGCCCCAAAGATTTTTAATTTTTCTTAATGGTTCTTTGGTTACAGAAGGCAATTTCATTTTTTAAACCATCCAAATAATACAAAGCAAGGGCCAGGGGAAAGGGCTAGAATTAGTAAATCAGAAAGATCAGGAATCTCACCTTCAGTTCAACCCTAACTAAACTACACGAATATGAGCAGGCGAAGCGAACTCCGTTAGCTAACGATCTGGAATGCGGAACACATCACTTTTCATAATTTGCTTAGCTCTGTATTCTTTCATGTTGGTTTAAGAAAATGAGCTCGAATGTTTATCAACAGCTAAGTGGATAAACAAAATTTAGTGTAAACGTGCAATGAAATATTATTCAGCCTTGCAAAAGGAATGTGGTGCTGACAGGTGACAACACGGACAAGTCTATGCTAAGTGAAAAGAGCCAACACATAGGGATGAACTTAGGATTCCACTTATCTGAGGTCCCCAGAATAGGCTAATTCAGACAGACAGAAAGTGCAAGGTTACCAGAGGCTGGGAAGAGGGAGAAACGAGTGGTTATTTTTTCTTGGGTACAGAACTTCTGTTCTGGATGATGACAAAGTTCTGAAAATTGACAGTGGTCACAGCTGCACAATATCAAGAAAATACCTAATGACACGAACCGTACACTTTACAATGACTGCACTCGTAAATATTGTGTTTTGTATATTTTACGACAATAAAAATATGAGGGGAGGAAGCTGAACTCAGTATAAGGAAAAGTGTCTTCTAGACCCATCATTTCTCCCTTTATTCCACAAGTATTCTGAATTGTGAAACTAAATGGGAGTTGGTCCAAAAGTATACAGGAGAGAAAATGAAGAATCCTGAACTTCCCTTTGGCTGCATGCCGGAATCACCAGGAGTGTCAAAAACTAGATCCACTGCCAAAGACTGTATTTAATCGGGGTGGGTGTAAACCAGGATTACGGGAGTTTTTAAAATTCTTCAAGTGATACTAATATGCAGCCAAGGTCCAAAACCACTGCCTAAACCAGAAGGCCCCACATCTGCTTGCACACTAGACTCACCTGGGAAATCTTAACACTTCCAAACTCCAGACCCCAGCACAGACCAATTAAATCCCAATCCTGGGGGAGAAGAGTTGGCTGCAGGGGCTTTGGAAGCTCCCCAGGTGACTCCACAGTGCAATCAACCTTGGGGACCGCTGGCACACACCACGGGGCCTCAGCCCTCGCTGGACACTGAACTACCTACCCAAAGCACTTCTAAAAATCCCAATGTCAGGGTGCCTGGGTGGCTCAGTGGGTTAAAGCCTCTGCCTTCGGCTCAGGTCACAATCCCAGGGTCCTGAGATCGAGCCCCGCATCAGGCTCTCTGCTCAGCGGGGAGCCTGCTTCCTCCTCTCTCTCTGCCTGCCTCTCTGCCTACTTGTGATCTCTCTCTCTGACAAATAAATAAATAAAATCTTTAAAATTAAAAAAAAAAAATCCCAATGTCCCGATGGTATCCCAAACCAATTAAATCAAAACCTATGGGGATGGGACTCGGGCATTTTTAAAAAACACTCCCCATCCGATCCCCGTGTACACAGTGGGTTGAGAAGAACTGTTCTCCATTCGAATGCAGAAGGCACTCATGACAGTCCCTCAATCTAAGAGAGAATTTGGAAGACTTAAGAGTATAAAAAAGTAAATAAAAATGTATCACCTTTACTTCAGATATTTCTATCAATTAACTCTAGGTTTTTTCCAAAGCATATAGTCTCTGAAGGATAGAGATTCTTCGGGGAGACGAGGGTGGGGGAACCATGTTCATAGTCCCTCTCAGTCACTTACCAGCCACCTTGGAAACATAATTGCCTGAACTGTAACAAGTCCCTACCTCCAAGAACTTTTGTTGCCATTAATTGAGATAATGCATGTCAAAGGCTTTAGCAGAGTGCCTGGTACACCAGAAACATTCACTGAAAATTTATTCCAGTCGTTGTCCTGGTTTCTTACAATGACTGAATCCCAGTCAACATCACCTTAACAACAACAAACCTGGAGAAAATAAATTCAGATTTCACTGCTCATTTGTACCTTAGTTTCCAGGAAGTGATTTTCTTTTACACACACACACACACACACACACACACACTCTCTCTCTCTCTACGTGGAAATAAGCAACTGCAACTAAATATCCAAGAGATCAAGCTAACACAACACAGGCTAAAATCAGAGTAACCTAAATGTGGCAGCTGATGTCTGCTGAGAACGTATTTCACATCAGTATTTTTAAATGAATAATTGATAACTGAAATCTAAGATCTTAAGAATCAAGTTTTTTTAAAAACCTGATTAACTCACTGTATGTTGTCAAAACAACTCAACCATAAGCATAACATTTCCTTTTTATAAAAAACATCATTAACTTTAATTCCCTCAATGAGCAGAAAGCAGAAAGACAGATTTAACCTGCACTGCAAAACTGACCTGAAACTCAGGAACTAGATAACTGAGCACTGGCTAAGCCCTCAGCACGGGAAATCCTGTGTAGCAGGTCTCAATTCTGGCTGTACCACTCGACTGGTTTGCGTTCCTTGGTCAAGCCATTCAACCTCTCTATGCCTGTTCCCTGATCTGCAGTTGGGAATTTTACACACACACACACCCCTCTTTAAAAGAAAAAAAAAAATATATATATATATATATATATATATTCATTCATTCATTTATTTATAGAAAGGGAGAGTATACAAGCAAGGGGAGGGCAAAGGAAGAGGGAGAGAGAGAATCTCAAGCACACCCCATACTGGACGGAGAGCCTGACAGAAGGCTCGATCTCATGACACCGAGATCATGACCTCAGCTAAATCAAGAGCTGGACGCCAACCAACTCAACCACCCGGGCGCCCCCATACGCAACTTCTATAAGAAGTCAATGAAATAAATCCCGAGGACAGCGCCAGGCCCAGCACATAAGCATTCTAAAAATGGCAGCTATATTTAATTTAACAAAATTATGAAAATATTTTTATTTTAATAATTATTTTGTGAATGAAATAAATTCAATCCTTTATTTCAAATACAATGGTAATTCCACTCAACTCAACATACATTTATTGATCACCTGCTATGGGTCAACTAGTGTTCTAGGTAACTTTTCTAAAGTCAATAATTTTATAAGTAATTTCTCTATTTAGAGAAAAAAACCTCTGCCTTTATGAAGTTTATATTCTTATGAGAGAAAGAAAGGAAATATCAAACATAATAAATCTGTAAATTCTACACCACTGTAGTCCAGTAATATGTTCTGAGATGCTGTAAATGTTCTCTGTACAATCTAACACAGCAGCCACCAGCCACATGTGCCTCTTTTTTTTTTAAGATTTTATTTATTTATTTGACAGGGAGAGGGATCACAAGTAGGCAGAGAGGTAGGGAGAGGGCGGGGGCGGGGGGGGAAGCAGGCTCCCCACCGAGCAGAGAGCCCAATGCGGGGCTCGATCCCAGGACCCTGGGATCATGACCTGAGCCGAAGGCAGAGGCTCAACCCACTGAGCCACCCAGGCGCCCCCTCAGGTGACTCTTGAGCACTTAAAATGTGGCCAGTGTGACTGATGATGAACCAGATTTTTTATGTTATTTAATTTTCATTAACTAAAATGTAAAGGGCCATACGTGGCTACTGGCTACCATACAGGATATGCTCATCTTTACTATGCTAGCAGGAGAGAAGCGTGTGGGACAGGAAAGGTGGAGCCGCGTGAAGAAGGTCAAGGGCCCAAAGAAGAGGCGGCCGCCTCCAAGCCAGGGCGGTCTGGAGAAGCTCCCCGGGAAGCTGAGATCTGACCTGAAGAGCTGAGGCTCAGGCCCAGAGAGTAAGAAAGGGCAGAGCACTGTCGGCCGTGGACGGCAGAGCAAAGGCCCTGGGGTGGGAGCAGGCTGGTATGTCCAAGCAACCTGAGAAACACAGGGAGCACTGCAGGCTTTGGAGGAAGGTGCCACGATCTAAATTTCCTTCTGCGTGTTTGGATCGGATTGGCAGCGAAGCTGAGGACAAAGGGGCAAAGAGGCTCATCTGGCAAAAGGCTATTGCGCAACCTCAGCAAGAAATGACGGCGGCTTCCACAGCGATGGTGACAGCCGAGGCCGCAGGAGGAGATCGACCAATGGGATAGCATCAGTAGGACTTTCTAACGGACTGGAGGGAGGATATGAGAGAAGGAGAGGTAATTAATGATCTCTACAAGCTTTTGGCCAGAGCAACAGAGCTGCCACCACCCGGGACAAAGTCTCTAAGGGTAACGGGTTTCACAAGTCAGGAATAACCTCTGTTCAACTGTAGAAGGGTGAAGTTCGATGTGTCTGTTCCCTACGTGTGAAAGAGCGTCCAACGTTCAAGCCTGGAGTCTGGAAGGATGGACTGCATGGAAATAAACATTTCGGCAAACAGATGGTACTTCTATTCCGGGTCTGAGCTAGGGCAGTGAGCGCAGACAGAGAAGTGAACCGGGAGCCAGAAGCCGCGCGTGTCTAGGGCAAGGAAGAGGGGTCATCAGAGGACACAACCGAGGAGCAGCTGGGGAAGGAGGAAAGCGTAAAGCACGGGATCGGCTGTCGCTGTCTCCGAGAGCCTGGACGAAAAAATCAACCTGCCCACTTAGACAGCGACAAAAACAAAAACCAAGACCAAAAAAAAGTCCCCTAAGTAAATCTCCTACAAGAGTAATGATCTTGGGATTTAAAAATTATCTTAATTTTCTCAAAAGTAAAGTGTTGAGAAGAACACGTAAACCCGTGGGTCTCTCCTTCGCAACGGCACGCTTCCATTTCACGGTCACGGCCGGAGGCTATTACGGGGATCTTTCCCAAAACAAGGCCCTCAGGGACTCAGTCACCTGGTTCCTTCACTGTCCTCAAGGAAGTAGGTCAGAAAACAAGACACCCTCTAAATTTCTAATAGCAAAAAGCCCCGGAGCAGGAAGACAGACCACGGAACAGCAAACACTTCATTTCAGTAACAAAGTCAAAGAAGTATTTTTCACATGGGGAGTGTCTGTCTGTCTCTCTCACATACACTCTCTCTCTCTCTCCATTCTCATGTTTCCCTAAGCCTTTCTTCACAACTAAACTCTGCTTTCTTATTCTGATTTTTTCTTTCCTTAGGCAAGTTTCTGACATTTCCCTTATCCTGAACAGCTTCCTGATCCCGGACAAACACGACCGCCGCCAGATTAACTAGGAAGCCTACTTTATCTCCCTCAAAGGTGCCAAAGCAGACACTTAAGACGCCAGAAGTGTCATCCTTCTGTCACAGCAATAAAACCAAGTAACACAAAATTAACACGATATATTGCTCAGCAAAGGGTATCCGTGCCTAATTCTAAAGTGTGGGGCACTTAGACATAAAATACTCTCTTTCTTTGCATAACAATAGTCCCAGGCCAAAGATCTTCCTAGAACCCTCCCAGGTAAATGCCACAGAAGACTTCGATAGAGTCACTTCCACCGTGAGGTTCTCATAAATCACCTTCAGGAACAACTAGCAGGTGGTGCTCTCGTCCTCACCACCCGCACGGCTCTTCGGGACATGCGCTTCAGCATACCCTGTTTGCGAAAACCGTCCGGCGGAGACCCTTACTCATTTATTTATTTCTTCTGCATCACTTCACGTCTAAGTTAAACTGCAGATAAGAGAACATGCCTGCACCTCCCGCGCTGCGGACGAGCCTGACAAGGACTCGACCGCCGCACCGGAGGCGACCTGACGAAGGGCACCTCCAGCCCACTCCGGGACGCTTCTCCTGCTCTGGGAGCGTCTGGGGGGACAGGCGGCCTTCCGAGCAGATGCTGAGCCGCCCTGAAACTCTGACCCACTTGTGATCAATATGAAGTTAATTCTGCATGTGTCTGAAGGGAAAGCTAGTAAAGGTCATGAGAGAAAGCTATTTTAACGATTCAATTACATAACTGAAGAGACAATAATTGCCCTCAGAATTGAGAACAGACGCACAAAAGGGAAACATTTAAAAAAAAATCAGAGTATCGTCAAAATCTGTTCAAGGCTGGCCCCTTCGCTAAAGCTTGACGCTCAGAGGGAAAAAGCAGCAACACGCACAGCAAGTCTCCTGCTCCACAACAACAAAGTCACAAAACGACCAAACCAGACCCGTGGAGAAAGAAGGTAGAAAAGCAGAGAGAACCAAAGGTTTCCGAGCCGGAGCAAGGGGAATCATGAAGGAGTTAAAGCTGAACCTCTAAAGAGACGATGAACGTAGAATATCCAGAATATAACCAACTAAGAAGGAAATAATTGGCTCTGATTCTCTGAAAACTGCCTATAATGTTCCTAGAACATCTCTGTTTAAACCTAAAATCTGTATTCCCACGGATAAAATACCGTTAAAATGGAGATTGAGTTACTGTTCAAACCCCACCACCGAATTCATCAGCAACAACCCTAAGCTACGGTACTACTGAATCTATTTCAGTGGTAACTAGTCAAACTGAATTTTTTTCTCCTATAGGATAGTACAACCCAAATTCTAACCGAGGAAACCAGTAATACTCCATTCCTCATTTTGTTTTGCTTTTCTCAAGCCACCAGAGGGCACAAGGTAAGAGCACCGGCTCTAATGGGGAAACTAATGTGGAGTGGGAGAAAGGGGAACTTTGCTGCAGGGCCTCAGTGAGAACTGTACCCCGAGTAAAGCCACGTCTCCAGACCCACCTCTACTGAGGAGTTCAGGGGCTCACCATTCAGAAAGGACGGGACCTGTTTTACTTATACCCTATCCCCTACGGAAGAATAAAAGACAGAACACAGAGATTTCACTTAATGCAGGAGGCATTCAGGTTTATAAAAAAAAGAGAAAACTTTAGACTAGAACCATTGATAAAGACTGAGCGAAGTTACAAAATCTCATTGCCTGATGACTGTCTACCATAAAGTGAACCACCAAGCATTTGAATGGTTTAGCTTCTGCCAAGAAGAGAGAAAACATAACGAATATTCTGAAATACTAAAATTTCCTAATTTTGCCCACTGTGGGTTTTTTGTTTTTTTTGTTTTTGACAGATCACAAGTAGGCAGAGAGAGAGGGGGGAAGCAGGCTCCCCGCAGAGCAGAGAGCCCGATTCAGGGCTCGATCCCAGGACCCTGGGCTGTGACCTGAGCCAAAGGCAGAGGCTTTAACCCACTGAGCCACCCAGGCGCTCCCATTGTGGTATTTTTTAAAAGAAAACAATTCACATGCTTGTTGAGGGCTGCAGACTACCACTAATTTTGCAGAAGAGCTCTGAATTTTTACAAATTATGTATCTCATCCTTTAATAATTAGAGTTTTTTCTCTTTTAATACTATAGATCACACCCAGGTTTACTATAATTATTACAGCAATAAGACAGATTTTCAAAAAAGTAATGTTTTATTTAAGCTTGGAATGAAATTTGAAAAAGCATTAACAAAGTTACCGTGATCCAAACACTGAAGACCAAGAGAGCTCTCACCCTTCGTGAAAACATAAAATACAATGAATGAAAGTTCCTCTATGCCCACGTGCCTACACGCAGCACACCTTCCAACAGAAACCCGTTTTCTACAACTACTACTACTTTAAAGAAGACCTGCTCGGGCACTTTGAAGAGTGTTGGTGTACAAAGGTCAATCAGTTCCAACTTGAAAACCCTTGTAGAAAATTTATTGTTGATTAAATGAATAGTTGTGCTGACGTGGTAACACTATGTCAAGTAATTAAGATACGAAAAAAGACTCCTTTGGGGAAATTACTAGGGCAAAGTAAATACTCTAGAAAAGGTTTTTTAAGAACGAAGTTGACAGGGGCGCCTGGGTGGCTCAGTGGGTTAAAGACAGCCTGCTTCCTCCTCTCTCTCTGCCTGCCTCTTTGCGAGCTCTCTGTCAAATAAATAAATAAAATCTTAAAAAAAAAAAAAAAAAAAGAATGAAGTTGACAGTCATGGTTGAATTGGGGGGGGGTCGTTCCCTCCTCCTTAGGCATTTTAACCCCAATTCAGGATTCACTTGTCCACAGACAGGCTCTATTCTCTCTCTCTCTCTCCAATCCTTTATCTATCTTCCCTGCTATAAGACAACATGTATTTTTTAAAGCTCTTCTGTTCCTTATCACATGGGAACCGAACGACGAACTGTGAGAGATGCCTACAGACTCAAGTAAGTACGAGGCTGCCAATCAGATACACCTTCTGCACAGGACAAGCCCTTCAAACAGGCGAGGCAGACAACAAAGAACAAGGGCTCCCTGCGTTCGCCTCACACATGCTACTAACATGAGTAAAGTCCGCCCTATGACTTATTCATCACTGATTTCCATTTAAAGTGAATTTGCAAAAATGTTCCTGTCAGAAAAATAACTACCAAAACTCAATTGTCACCCTGCATCAAGGACATCTCCGAATGCAAGAGTGAATGCCTCCTCCTCAGGCTGCTTCGTCCCCACACAAACTGCCTGGGACACAAATCACGCAGGGAGGTCACCAGCTGCCAGCGAATCACGCGCTGTCAGACACCTCGTCCAGCCTCTAAAGGGTACAGCGGGCTCCTTAAGCACTAAAACAACACAAACTTACTAGAATATGAAGATAAATTACTGGCATTTGCCTGGTTCTGATATCAAGATCTGTGATAATTAATTTTATCTGTCAATTTGGCTGAACCACAGTGGCCAGATATTTGGTCCAATATTCTGGATATTTCTGAGATGGTGTCTTTTGGATGATTAACATTTAAATCAGTGAACCTGGAATAAAAGCAGACTGCCCTCTGTAAGGCAGGTGATCCTCATCCTGTCGGTTGAAGGCTTTAATAAAACAGAGGCGACCTTGACCAAGCAAGAAAGGATTCTGCCAGCGGACTGACTCTGGAGCTGAACGCTTCCCTAAGTCTCCAGCATCCGGTCTACTCCAAACCGACATCATCCCGTGAGCCTGTTCCCCAAATCATCTCTCTCTCAATCTCTATACACACACACACACGCACGCACGCACGCACGCACACGCACGCACCCCATTCTGCTGTTTCTCCAGGGAACTCTGACCAACACATTATCCAAAAGAAAACAAGACTTTGCCTTGAAGTTTTTAAGAAGGCACATGATTTGTCTGAAGATCAATAATCAGTATTAACCAAATCAACAACGAGTGCTGCTAGTCAGATACCAGAACGTGGAAACTTGGTTCTTCACCAGTGTCATGTAATTTTCCTAAACACTGATAAGAGACACTGCTTTATCCACAAAAGAGAAAGTAATTTGTTTAAAAAAAAAAAAGTGCTTGAGACTAAAAGTCAAGATTCACATTTAAATATTTATTAGCATCTTCGCAGATGTACAAAAGTAAGTCCGCACGTACACAGACACACACGAATATGTACAGGTCCACATTCCTTAGAAAACTCATGAAGAATAAAATAAAGGTGTAATTATTGACTGATTATCCTTAATAAATCATTACTGATTAATCTGCATTTGCATTACCTTTCTCAATTTCTCGTAAGAAATAACGGAGCTATAATAAGCTATATACTTGGTCTGCAGCCCCGGTTCCTGGCACAACGCTCCTAAAACCCTTGGGATCTCCTGAGTGAAAGCGGTGTCTTTAGTCATTCAGAAGGAGCCCCTGTGGAGCACACCCGAGCTAATGAGGTGACTCAGGGCCCCTAAATGGCCTCAGGACAGGGCTGGTCCCCAGAGACACAAGCGATTGATTAGAGGGCTGGAATCTTCAACCACAGACACCGAGCTCCGGGAAGGGGAGAAGCGCTCCATATGAGGCTCCATACAAACTCCTGAGCAGTAGGAGTTGAGCTTCCAGGCTGGTGAGCGCCTCCGTGTGCCGGGAGGGTGATGCACGCCAGGTCCCCTGAGACAGAAGCTCCTGCACTTGCAGACTCTGCCCGACGCTACCTCTTCCTCTGGCCGTCCCTCTGAATCCTCCGTAAAACCCTCTATAAGAAATTGGTGAGTCCGCTAAGTGTAAATAAATGTTTCTCTGCATCCCGTGAGCCGCTCCAGTAAATTAACCCTATCTGAACAGGAGGTAGCAGGAACCTGCCGTTTACAGCCAGTCACTCAGAAGCGCAGGGAACAACCCGGGCTGGACATCGGGGTCTGACGTGGGGCAGTCTTACAGGACCGAACCCTCACCTGTGCGGTCGGGTGCTACCTCCAGAGTGTTACAACTGAATTAAATTTATAGGCCACCCAGCCAGGGTCTACTGAGAACTGAAGACACTAGCTCAGTGGCCTAGAAACTTAAACACACACACACACACACACTTACCAGAAGTACTTTAATCTCAAGGAGTGACCTGACAAATTTCTTCACATAAGAGAATCATCTGATCTTCAAAATGATAATTACTGGGGTTTATAAGGACTCCCACATATGAAGTTAGCACCACAAAAGTGTCTCTATCAACACAACCTTGGTTAAGATTCGTGTTTTATTGTGGCATAGCGAAGGAAAAGGAACATAGAGGAGAGAAGGACTTCCAAGTGGTAGCTGGAGACAGACACACGGATTTCTCAGGGAACCTAACAAATTTCAGCGCAGCATAGGCAGCTATCACTCTACGAAGCCAACACTTTGCAAGTCCACCATATCTATCTACAGCAACGGGCCTCAAAGTGGGGTCTCCAGTTCACAACATCAACACCACCTGCAAAGGTTCAGAAGTGCACACCCTTGGGCCCCACCTCCAGACCTACTGAACCAATCTCTGGAAAAGGAAGCCAGGAATCTGTTTTAACAAGCTTTCCAGCTAATTCTGATGCTCACTAAAGCCTGAGAACCAGTAACCTCCAGTAAAGTATATACCTCTTAGTATAAAACAGAACTGAATCAGGAAATACTAGAAATCCTGAGTGGCAGAATTTTCACATTACTATGAATCACATGATATTAATAGAATCCCTCCTTTTTATAAGTCATTTAATCAAAAATGCTTTCCCAATACTACATTACTGATAATATTTAAGATTCTTCCAATGATCTAAACTTTCCATTCATTAAGCTGCTTTGTGCTTACCAAGACAGAACAGTATCAAGAATTTTTAGGAAGGATGACGATACGCTCCCAGGAAAACTTACAGGCTGAGTGTGCAATATTTTAAATTGTTAAGCTCTGAATGAAATTTTTTTAGTTCTTCCATCATATGGGACATAAAAGTTGTCAGTAAAAACCAAAAAAGCCAAAATGCATGTAATATTTCTACGAAGTTTTCACTTCCCTATATGAAAATTTGCCAGTGGGAACAAAATCCTGTGAAAGAGGCAACTCCTCAGCCAATTTAATTCACATTAATTAGCATTCCTTTGTAGAGGGCAGATAAATACCTTTAAACTGCTTGATCATGTTCTGATGGTTTTCAATGGCTTCCTGTAGGATCATTTCAGGCTGGTCCATCTTCCACCGCCACTCGGTGCCCACCGGATTGGTGTGGTGCCTGAGAAGAGGAGGCAAGAGTTCTAAAGGACTCTGGAGTGACATCTCAGCGCGTCATCTACTACGCGGTAGCAGTAAAACCATAAAGTCACAGTAGTGAAACCATAAAGTCACAACATCAGGGTTGGTTTCCCCCTAAGAGTTTAGCTGTTTATAGCAGTATTTTCTGGCTTAGCCCATGAGATCTAGCGGAGAAGGCTGGTTGGAGAAGTGCCTGGCTGAGACTGGGGTTCAACAGGACAGTCAGAAACGCGCAACCCTTCCTTCCACTCACCGCCACCAGGCTAACGAGCATCCATTAAATGCTAACAGAATGTTCCTGGAAGAGGTCCAAAACCACAGTAATTGACCCTCTCTGAGAGGCAGCCCAGCTGAACACCTAACGCTTAGGATGGACGAGGCGTGAGGAGAAAACTGTCACAGCAGCCCCAGGCCACACGTCCAGCATCGCCTAATGGGATGGTAAAGCCAGTGGTAGGACGAGGTTAGCACAGAAACACAAGTCTCAGCTCGAGCCCAGCTCCTGACCCGATGAACCTCAACTCCGAAGAGAGAGGCCAAGCAGAAGGGAAAGGTGAACCGATTTCCAGACGCAGAATCGCCGCGCACCTCAGTCTCTGACGTGATAGATAAGAAGTCTGACTTTAAACAACAGAAAACAGGAGGCACAGAAAAACAACACATTTCCAACAAAGCAGTCGGCAGAACCAAAGTCCCGACGCAAGTGCTTGAAGTATGTGACGGGGAGTTTTTACAACAATCACTACTGTGTTAAAAGCCCTAACAGAAAAGGTGGGTAACATGGAAGATCAGATGCGTAAATTCAGCAGAGACGGAAACTGTAACAAAGAAAATGTTAAATATGAAAAAACGGGCTACTGACAGGTTCAGCAGTGACTAGTAACAGCTGAGGACCAAGAGTAAAAAAAAAACAAACTTGGAGACTGGTGCAAATAAGCCAACAAAAACACAACGTTTTCTTTCTTAAGTGGGAAAAAAGGGACACAGCGCCCGAGAGCTGGGGGACAACAAGAATGGGCCCGAGATACACATACTTGGAATCCCAGAAGGAAAGCAGAGATAACGAAGCAGAGAAATAGTCGAAAAATAATCGCTCACCGTTTTTCACAGATAATGAAAAACCACCACAGATCCAAGAAGCTCACAGAACCACCAGGACATTTTAAAAATAAAAAACAACCTAAAAATACCAATCCAAATGATGAAAACAAAAGATATTGATATCTTTATATCTTTAAGTTAGAGGGGAAAAAGACACATTACATGAGAGCGGAGATTAAAAATTACATGTGACAACTCATCAGAAAACAGCTGAAACCACAACGACGCATCCGAGAAGCCAACAGAGACAACACTCACCAACCAGAATTCTAAACCCAGAGAGAGTATCTTTCAGAAACGGAAAAGTTTGCACACAAAATCTAAGAGATTTCCTTCTCAACAACCTACGTTACAAGAGATGTTAAAGGGAATTGCTCAGACTAAAGAAACATACAGTAGACAGAAACCTGAATCTGTACAAAGAAATAATGAGCCCTGGGAAAGGGGGAGGAAAAGGAACAAATATTTACCTTTTTTACCTTTAATTGCCCTAAAAATAACTGACAGTGTAAGTAAAAAAGAGTAATGACGTACTGTGTGTTTATAACTTACGTAAAAGTTATGCCAACAAAAGCCAAAGATGGTCGAGGGGAAGAATACACACTGTTGTAAAATCCTGAAACTACACATGCCATGGTGTGTCATCTGAAGGTAGACTCGGGTTGACTGAAGATGTGCACTGTAAACCCCAGGAGAATCTCTAAAATACTTTCAAGGTTTATAAAGAACAAATCAATACTGGGCATAAAATAAAATAAAACAAAATAAAATAAAATAAAACAGTGACTAGTGACTAGTAACATATATTGAGTATTTAAAATACTCAATTAACAAGAGAGCAGGCAGGACAATGAAAAACAACACAGAGACTAGAAAACAACAAATGTAAAATTTCACCGAACCATACTGACAATCAGTCTCAACACCAGTTAAAGGATATTATCAGGTTAAAATATAAGACCTGAAGGAAAAAAAAATAGGAGTGCCTGGGTGCTCTGTCAGTTAAGCGTCTGACTCTTGGTTTTGGCTCAGGTCATGATCTCAGCGTTGTGAGATCAAGCCCCACGTCAGGCTCGGTGCTCAGCCTGGAGTTGGCTTGGGGATTCTCTCTCTTGCTCCTTCCCCCACTCTCTCTTTCTCTTTCTCTCTCTCTAATAAATAAATAAATCTGAACACACACACACACACACACCTTAGACCTTACTATATGGGGCCAGCATCACTCAAATACAAAAACCATATTAAGATGTTATAAAGAAAACTACAGATCCACACCTTCCATGAACAGAGACAGAAACCTAAAAAAGTAAAACAAATGAAGACCCTAGGCAAACTGAATGCAGGAACACGTGAAAAGGAAAATGCGTCACAACCAAGTAATTTATCCCAGCAATAGCAAGGTTGGTTCAGCAAAAATCAATCACTCGATAGAAGCATCTAATAAAATTCAACATCCATTCATGACAAAAACTCGCAGCAAATTAAAAATAAAAGGGGATTTCCTTAATTTTATGAAGGGGATTAAAAAAAAAATCCTCACAGCTAATGTCAGACTTAATGGTGAAAGAATGAATGTTTTCCTCTTAATATCTGAAACATTGTAAAAACGTCCTTTCTACTACTCCTAGACAACATGTAAACCCTAGTCAGTGAAATGAAGCCAGAAAAGGGAATAAAACTTTCTCTTCACAAATGACATGTTTGTCCACATAAAAATTCAAAAGAATCTACAAAAAACAGACTGGACCTAATGAGAACTAGTAAGGGAGCCTAACAAGTGCCTAAGATATGTGATCAACACACAAAAATCAACTGTCTTTATTACACATAAGAATGTGTGGAATTGGCCAAAGAGAGACTCACAGATCAACAAGGCAAATGAAACCAGAAACGCAACCAACATATGTTATCAACTGAGTTTTGACAAAGGCGCAAAGGCCATTCAAGGGAGAAAGAATAATCCGTCCGATAAATGGTGCTAGAACAACCGATATCCAAAAGGTAGAACAAAAACAAAACAAAAACAAACCACTTCTGTCCCTACCTTGAACGTCCTCAGGAATAAGACAAACTGACAGCGTGCACGCCCCGGTAGGTCTGATGTACTGAGAACACTACTGCTTCACACAAAATACCCATAATCTCATTCTAATTATGAAAAGATATCAAATAGATAATGAAATGATATACTGAAAATATATCAAATATATAATGAAAGTATATCAAGGAGGAACCTTCTCCAAATACCTGACCAGTATTTTTCAAAAGTGTCAAAACCATAAGGGACTGTCACAGGCTGGAGAAGACAGACACAGAGCAACTAGAGGCAACGTAGGGTACTAGAGTAGATCCTCGAACGGTTTAGAAAGAACAGTAACGGCAAATCTGGCAAAATCTCAACAGTTTCCAGTTTCATTAATAGTATTTTATCTATTGTAACTGACAAGAAATGTTAATTTCCTGGTTGTCGTAACTGTCCCATCATCAGGGAAGATACTAGCATTACAGGAAGGCGAATGAAGGGTATACCAGAACTCTCTACACAACCTGTCGCATAAGGAAAGGTTTTCTTCCCTTGCAACTCTAACCCTCGTTGAAAACACAGGAAGGAAGTACTCATACTCAATACTGATTCACAACTTGATATAACTTGTGTCCAAAATAATAAAAATAAAAATGCAAAACATATGTACAGTGGAGTACTAATCACACAGCCAGCTATAATAACAAAAAAAGACACCTATCTCGACAAGCACTGAGTAATGTATAAAATTGCTGAATCACTTGGGGCACCTGGTGACTGTCGGTTAAGCCTCTGACTCTTGATTTTGGCTCAGGTCATAATCTCAGTGTTGTGAGATCAAGCCCCACTACAGGCTCCATGCTGGGTATAGTGGCCTCCTTAAATTCTCTCACTCCTTCTCCCTCTGCCCCCTCCCCCCATGATCACACTCCAAAAAAAATATCATTGAATCATTATACTGTACACATGAAACTCATACAATACTATACGTTCATTATACTTCAATTTTGAAAAAGAAAAAATTATATTTAAAAAAATTAAACCCCCCAAAAAAATAAAAATTAAAAAAATTAAAAAATTAAACCCAACTTGACTATGGTCTTTTGTCATTTTTTGATGCATTGTTGTTTCATTGTTTTTTGATGCTGGGCTCTGGGTTTTTTGTTTGTTTCTTTGTTTGTCTGTTTGTTTGTTTTGTTTTAGGAGGGAGAGGGCAAGTGCCTGGAGTGGGGGCCGGCCGTGTAGCGCAGGGAGAAGGAGAGACAGAATCTTAAGGAGGCTCCTCCTCAGCACGGAGCCCCACACAGGGCTCGATCTCACCACCCTGACATCATGATCTGAGCTGAAATCAGGAGTCAGACACTTAACCAACTGAGCCACTCCGGTGCCCCAGACTCCGTATTTTAATGTACTGTTCAGGATTTTACGCCCATACTAATGAGTGAAACTGCACTGCAATTTTTGTTCTCCACGCTGTTCTCTGGGCTGGTATCAAGGTTACATTAGTTTCTTAAAATTATTTTACAAGGGTTCCTTTTTCCTTTGCTTTCTGGAGAACTCCTTTTCCTTGAGTGTTTGCTAGAACTTACTTATAAAACCATCTACGTCTGGCTTCTTTCTGATAATGGTTTGTAACGACTGATTCCATTACTTTAGTGATTACGGAAGTACTCAAAATGACACTCTTCTTGAATTACTTTTGAAAATCTAAATTTACAAGGAATTTAGAAAATGGGAACAGGCTAATGATTTCCAGGGATTAGGAGCTGGGAGGACAAAGGAGTAGGTATAGCTATCAAGAGGTAACAAAAAGGAAAAGGTCTGTGTTTTGATTGTGGTTTTAGATATGCAATTCTAAACAGATGATACAATTGTATTGAACTACACACATACACCCATCACACAAATGAGTGCATTTAAAACTGGTAAAATCTGAATAAACTCCATAGATGTATTAAAATAAATAAATTTACAAGGAATTTTATATTTCCAAATTTTCAAGTATTGATTAATTAGTTAATAAATCAATGAATATTAACTAATTAAAAGACTAAATCCTTGAGACATCTATAATTACAAATATCATCTTTCATTAGTTAATATTATTTATTCCCTCTCTCCTTTTTTGATCTTATACATATAATTTTAGATAAAACTTCTACCAATTTCAATTATATCTGATTGATAATATTGCCACACACAATACCACCTAATCACCAGTTCTTTAAGATTTTGTTCTTCAGATCTATTTATTTACTGTTTATCTTCTACCAGAGCAAAAAGAGAACATCAAAAAATTAAGGGGAACAGTTTAAGTTCATTTGCCTTAAAACAAACAACAAAGCATATCCAGATCAAAAAAATAAAAAAACAACAGAGTGAAAAGGTAACCTGTGAAAGGTGCAGATATTTACAAACTAGATAAGGGGTTAATATCCAAAATATATATAGGATCCCATTAACGCAACAGCAAATAATATTAATAATAACTCAATTTTAAAATGGGCAAAGGAGGGGCACCTGGGCTCAGTGGGTTAAGGCCTGTGCCTTCGGCTCAGGTCATGATCTCAGGGTCCTGGGATCAAGCCCCGCATCGGGCTCTCTGCTCAGCGGGGAGCCTGCTTCCCTTCCTTTCTCTCTGTCTGCCTTTCTGCCTACTTGTGATCTCTGTCTGTCAAATAAATAAATAAAATTTTTAAAATTAAAAAAAAAATCTTTAAAGTAAATAAAATTAAAATAAAATGGGCAAAGGACTTGACATTTCTCCAAAGAAGACCTACAAATGACCAACAGGTATATCAAAAGATGCTCAGTATCACGAATCACCAGGGAAATACAAAGCAAAATCACAGTAAGATATCACCTCATACCCACTGCTATGGCCATTATCAGAAAAAATAATAAAAATAAAATAAAATAAAATAATACACATTGGCAAGCATATGGAGAAATTAGAATCCTTATGCACTATTAGAATGAAAAATGGTGTTACCACTATGGAAAGCAGTCTGGAAGTTTCTAAAAATAATTAAAAAGAGAAAAAATATGATACAGCAATCCCACTTCTGTGTCTTTGTACAAAAGATTTAAAAACAGAATCTCAAAGAGAGACGTTCACTCCCATGTTTATTGCAGTAGATGTGTGACTGAAGAAAATGTGCCACGTACATGCAATGGAATACTATTCAGCCTTGAAAAAGAAGGAAATCCTGCCATACGTATGTGACATATGGATTAACCTAGGGACATCATGCTAAAACGAAATAAGCTAGCCGCAGGAGGACAAACACCGCATGATACCACCTAGACGGAGCCTACAGAAGAGTCGAACACACAGAGGCAGGGAGCAAGATGGTGGCTGCCAGGGGCTAGAGGAGGCGCAAAAGGGAAATTGCTGTTTAACAAATACAAAGTTTCAGTTACATTAGATTCAAGTTCTGGAGAGCTGCTAGACCATATTATGACGAACCATA
This sequence comes from Martes martes, assembly GCF_963455335.1. Lineage (NCBI taxonomy): Eukaryota > Metazoa > Chordata > Mammalia > Carnivora > Mustelidae > Martes > Martes martes. The sequence continues at coordinate 1,155,964 of NC_137906.1, read as the reverse complement.
CTGTATTGTACGAACCATACTGTATTGTACACTTAAAATTCTGTGACGAGAGCAGATCTCATGTTAGGTGTTCTTACCACAGCAATAATAATGATAAAATACTACTTCCGAGTAAAATTATATGACAATCCTATTACACAGAAAGAAGGAGGAAATTTTTGTGGAAGACACAGACCTTAGTGATTACTTTAAAGACAAAGGCCCTTTACACATATTTCTTTCCTGCTTTCCAGTGATTTAATTTGGCAGATTAAGAGCTGGTTCTGAACCCACACGCACGTTGATATGAGTAGATCTCTCAAAGTGGGAGCAAAAGAAGCGAGACACAGAATTCTGTAAAGCATCCCGCCACTTGTGTGTGCGTGTAAACAAAGACACGTACACACCCACAAATCCATTCACAGGTGTGTGGCATATCTCTGAAAACCTAAGTAACGAGAAGATAAGAATGAAAAGAGGACAATTTTCACGGTATTATACATTTTGCATTTTCACTATATGCAAGGGTGACCTTTCAAACTACATTTAAAATATATTTTTAAAACTTATGTTTACTACTCAAGGAAAACTTTTTTTTTTAACTTCCTACGATGAGTGGAAATGTCACTTTCTTTTTTTTTTAATTAATTAATTTGTCAGCGAGAGAGCGAGCGAGCGAGCACAAGCAGGGAGAGCAGCAGGCAGAGGCAGAGGGATGCGGGACCGGATCCCAGGACCCTGGAATCATGACCTGAGCTGAAGGCAGATGTTTAACCAACTGAGCCACCCTGGTGTCCCTCAAGCAAAATTTTTTTAACAGCCTTTTTGAAATATAATTTACATACCATAAAATTTAATTTAAAGTGTACAATCCAATAGCTTTCAGTATATCCACAGAGCTGTGCATCCATCGCTACGAGTCAATGTTAGAGTATTTTTGTCATTCCCCAAAAGAAATCCTGCTCCCCTCAGCTGTCACTTTTCAATCCACACATCCACCCAGGCCCTAAGCAACCACTGACCTACTTTCTGTCTCTACAGGTTTCTCTAGTCTAGGTATTTTAAAGAAATACAACCATACTATTTATGTTTTTTGTGATGGGCTTCTTTGACTTAACGGCCCGTTTTCAAGGTTCATCATGTCATACTATGCATCGCTATTTCATTCCTTTTTATTTCCAAATAGTATTCCACTGGATGGATAGTCTGTTCATTCATTCATCAGTTGATGAGTATTTCACTTATTTCCAACTTGGGACTACTATTATTGTTTTTAAAGATTTTATTTATTTATTTGACACAGAGAGAGAGATCACAAGTAGGCAGAGAGTCAGGCAGAGGGGGAAGGGGAAGCAGGCCCCCTGCTGAGCAGAGAGCCTGATGCAGGGCTCGATCCCAGGACCCCGAGATCATGACCTGAGCTGAAGGCAGAGGCTTTAACCCACTGAGCCACCCAGGCACCTCCCAACTTGGGACTACTATTACCTTCTCATGTGTTTATTGGACATCTGTAACTTCTCTGGAAAACTCTGTTCAGATCCTTTGCCCATTTTTGTAATCAGGTTATTTGTTCAAGACACATAAAACTCTGAATTTGAAATTTCAAAGTACAAAATTTTCACTTACATGAACAGAAAACAGGAGACAAACTGGTAAATCTGGGCTATCTATACACATAGCACTCAACAACTCCTGAAAATTAATAGAGCAATAATATTTTATCTATCTATAACCATCTGCTACCCATATTATCCAAATAAAGCTACAGAAATTCATTAGGGAAAACTCACATCTGCACATCACACGGCAGTTTGAAGAGCTTTCACATGCATCATCTCCCCCAAGCAATTAAGCCTCAGAGCAACCTTGAAAGGAAGGTGTTATTGATTTATTTTACAGTTAGGAAACTGAGGATCAGAGGCTATTTTTAAGAACCTGTAAAATGAAATAAAGATAAATAAAACATTCACATAAGCATCTAAGTCTATTTCTCTAGGCCTTTCCTAATGTGTATTAAATTATTTGTAACTGAGACAGATGGTGAATTCTAATCTTAAAGTTAGTGTATTAGTACTTCTTTGTCAGAAGCTACGGTTAGTGAAATCTCTCCATTAACTTTCCTCTAAAGTCTCATTCATGACTTCATTAAGTACATCATTTGCTTTTTTAAAAACTGGGTAGGGGTACCTGGGTGGTCAGTCAGTTAAATGTCTGAGTCTTGGTTTTGGCTCGGGTCACACAGAATCTGCTTGAGATTTTTCTCTCCCTCTCCCTTTTGCCTCTCCTGCTCATTCCCCCCACCCCACCTCTCTCTCTCTCAAATAAATAAATAAATTTTCAAAAAGTTAAAATTAAAATTAACACCTGGGTAAACTCCGAGCCTCAGGAACCGGAGGTCTGTGCTACTGGCTATAAACAGGTACCAGGGCAAGGGTACCACCCGCTAAATGCCATTATTCCTGTTGAATCTTGGCCTTCAAAACAACAGAAACAAAAGCAAACACACACACAGAACTACTCTGTCAAGAATCTTAGGGAGGGTTTAGAGGAGACTGTAAAATGTGATGCAGCGAGGACTGGGACACAAAGCCCATGACTCCTTCTCCTACGAGCTAAGTACTACGTGATCCGATACTTCAGTCCGCATGCTCACACGGCTTTTGTCTGGCAAATGTTCATCCTACGATATTTTAAGTTTCATAAGCACAGACTCTATGACTAACGACATCACATCGCCGCAGTCCTTTTGACTGGAAAAGTCCCTCCGGCCCACTGCACACAGGACTTTTCAGCGGCCGCACAACGGACACTTCGGACTGGATAATTCTTTGTTGTACAGGTTTTCCTGTGCATTCTAAGATGCTTAAGAGCATCGCTGACCTCTGCCCACTTGATGCCAGAAATACCGCCCTCAGCTTTAACAATCAAAAATGCTTCCAGACATTGTCAAATGGCCAAGGTTTCCCCACAGAGTGAAAAATAGCAATTTTGCTCCAGTTGAAAACCACTGATTTAACAGGATGTCCAAAGAGATATTTTTCAGGTCTGCTTGTTTGTTTTTTCCTATAGCCCTGGATAACTAGAAAAGGAAATACATGCATTCCCTTTAATAGGAGATGAAGATAATTTAATATGAGATGATGGTATTATGGCTATATTCTTTCTTAAAAGGTCATTTTTTTAATATTATCTGTCAACTTAAGTATGTACAGACAGAACAATATCATGGTTGGGATCTGCATCAAAATAGTGAGAACTGGGGTAGACAAACGGAACATGACTGGCTTTGTTCATTATACTATTCATCCATCTATATTCAAAAAAACTCCGTAGTCATAGTTTTAAAAAAAAGGAACTCCACACAGATCGCAGTAGATAAGTAAACAACCTGCTGCTGACTACACCAAGGCCTTACAGTTCAAGAAAACCACAGTTAGCTGAACGCCTGGAAAGAAATGCTCGGAGAAAGAGCGCCGGGTGAGTCAAAGCACTGAAAAGCATCTCATACACCGGGGAATAAAGAAAGCCTACTGCACACCAGACAGAATCCATGCTAAGAAAAGCCCTGAGAAGGGACGCCTGAGTGGCTCAGGTGGTTAAGCAGCTGCCTTCGGCTCAGGTCATGATCCCTGGGTCCTGGGATCGAGTCCCATATCGGGCTCCTTGCTCGGCGGGGAGCCTGCTTCTCCCTCTGCCTCTGCCTGCCTCTCTGTCTGCCTGTGCTCACTCTCTCCAACAAATAAATAAATAAAATCTTTAAAAAAAAAAAAAAAAGAAAGAAAAGCCCTGAGAAGACACTCAACCTTCACCCACAACTGATTTTCAAGCTCAGCACGAACAGGAAGTGAAGACAAAAGCAGAGGCGGCTGCAGCCTGGCCACGTTTCGAAGGAATGCCCCCAACACCCAGTCAACCTGCGAAGACCAGGAAAGGGCCTCTTTTTTTCTTTCACTCCAGGTGCTCAAGGAGATCTCTATCAACACATTCCCTGGCCGCAAAAACACAGGCTTCACAGGTAATACCCAAGACCGTACAGGGTCTGTACAAAAATGGTCTCGAAAACTCACTGAGCAAACAAACAACTAAAACCCAGAGCAAGCAACAAAAACAAACCTGAACAATGGGAAGAACCTGATTTCCAGAGTTAACACATCATAATCTCCCAGATGTGCAGTGCTCAAGAAAACGTCACAAAGCATAAGAACAAGAAAGGAAAGTATGGCCTGTTCACAGGAGAAAATAATAAAAACGGTCCCTGAAGAAGCACAAACATCACACTTAAATTGCTAGAAAAAGACTAAGTCAACTGTCTTAAACATGGTCAAAGAGCTGAAGGAAACCAAGCAAAATGTCTGAACAAACACAGAATGTCAAGTAAGAGGTAAAAACAATTTAAAAAAAAAAAAAAGAAACCAAATTTCAGAACTAAAAAGTCAAAGAACTGAAATGAACAATTCACCCGAGGGTTGCAACAGCAGACTGAGCAGGCTTTGAGAAGAATCAGAAAACTTGAAGATGTGTCCGTCACCCAGTCTGAGGGGCAGGAAAAGGAAAAGCGCACGTGGCCTTACAGACCTGAGCGACACCATCTAAGAATACCCACATACGTTTATGGAAGTCCCAGGAGGAAACAGAGAAAGGAGAACAAAGAATACACGAAGAAATAATGGTTAAAAACTTTAAAAACTTCCCAAATTAGATAAAAGACATTAATTTACACATCCAACAAGCTCAAGGAACTCAAGCAGAATAAATTCAAAGAGATCCAAACCAAGACACATTATAGCCAAACTGCTAAAAGACAAAGCGTTCAAGAATCCTGAAGGAAGCAAGAGAAGAATTCATCACATACCAGGGATCCTCAGTAAGATTAACAGCCAATTTCTCGGCAGAAACCATGTAGGTCAAGAAGTAGTGAGATAATATATTTAAAATACTAAGAGGAAAAACAATGTCAACCAAGAATTCCATATCTAGCAAAACTATTCGTCAAAACTGAAGGAAATATAAGGCATTTCCAGAGGCAAAGCTGAGGGAGTTCATCACTAACAGACCTGCACTACAAGAAGTGCTAAAAGCAGCCCTTTTAAGCGGAAAAGAAGGGACACTAGATAGACTTGCACCACACAAAGAAATATAGAACATAAAGCTTGTTACAAATACAAAAGAGTCTGTATAACTGAACTTTTTGGACTGTAGCACCTCTTTTTTCCTATACAATTTAAAAAATAAATGTATAAAACAATAATCATAAATCTCTGTTAATAAGCCTACAATGCATAAAGCTGTAACCTGTGACAACATAAAGAAGGAATGAAGCTTTGTATGAGCAAAGTTTTGAACACTGTTGAACCAAAGGTGGTATTTGTTCAAAATAAAGTCAATCCTCATTATTTGCTTATGCCATATTTGCCAAATTACCTACTTCCTAAAATTTATCTGTAACCCCAAAATCAATACTTGAGGTCAATATTTATGGTCATTCATGGTCATTCACAGAGCAGCAAAAAAATGTGAGTCTAGTACATACATCCCAAATGAGGTCAAACAACACAATGTTCTCTTCGCCTTCTTGTTTAAGCTTTTATACTGCAAACAATGTTCCTGTGGCAGTCAACTTAATGTCCCACTTTCTGCATTCTGTGCTTTTTCTTAGCAATGTTGCTATTTAAAATAGCTCCCAAGCACAGGGCCAAAGTGCGGTGTAGTGTTCTGAATCACAAGAAACTACCATGTGCCTTGAGGGAAAATGTCTGTGTTAGATAAGCTTCATTCAGGCAAGAATTATAATGCTGTTGGCCACAAGTTCAATGTTAATGAATCAAAAGTATATGTAAAATAAGGCATCTTTACACAGAAACACACAGAGAACAAAGTTACATACTGAGAAGATGGCAAACACGTTGTGACAAGAGGACTCCAAGAACTTAATCCTTTATTTCCCCTAAAAGTCAGTTTAGTATTTGCTAATGCACCATTCGTGCCACTTCACAGAACTTAACTGCCACAGATAAAGAAAATTAAATGTAGACAGTTGTAAATTTAAGAGGTTAGTTTTAATCCCCAGAGGAATAACCACCAAGAAAATAACTAAAACATGTATAGAAAGGGAAACAATAATAGAGTCAAACTGTACATAACCAAAAAACAAACACTAAAAGAAGACAGTAATAAGGTGTACAACATAAAAGATATAAAATTTACAAAAACAAAGAGCAAAATGTGAATGGATTAAATTATCTACATTAAAAGCCAGAGATTGGCAGAATGAATTTAAAAAAATCCAACAATATACTGCCTAAGAGATTCACTTTAGATCCAAAGACACAGACAGAAATGAAAGGAAGAAAAACATTTAATGCAAATAGTAATCAAAAAAGACTTTAGGGAGCTATACTCATATAACACAAAATAGACATTAAGTCAAAAAACATTAAAAAAGAAAAAGAAGAACATTATATATTGATAAACAGATCAATCCATCAAGAAGATATTAACAATTATAAGTATCTACATACTTAATAAAAGAGCACCAAAATATATGAAACAAAAATATATAAGCTAAAAGAAAAATATAGTTCTATATTAATAATTATAAAATTCAAAAACCATATTTTAAATAACAGAACTGGGCAGAAGATCAAAAAAGGAATAGTGCATTTGAACAATATGATAAACCAATAATACCTATGACATATACAAAACAAAACACCCAAAAAAAACCAATCTACACTATTTTTTCAATTGTACACAGAACATTTTCTAGGATGCACCCTATGTTAGGCCATAAAACAAGTGTCAATAAATTCTCAAAGACTGAAATCATACAAAATATCTTCTTCAACCACAATGGAATAAAAGCAGAAATAAAAAACAGAAAGAAAACTGAAAAATCAACAGATAAGTGGAAATTAAGCAACAGTTTTAAACAAGCAGAGGATCACAGGGAAATTACAAAATACTACAGATGAACAGAATTTTGCTAAAACAGTGCTCGGAGAGAAATCTGTACTTGTAAACACTCACATGAAAAAAAAACCAGTAACCTACCTACACACCATAAATCCTAGAAAATGAGCAGGAAACTGGGCTCAAGGCCGCAGAAGGATATAACAAAAGTCAGAACAGAAACAAATGAAACCTGAGAACAGAAAAACGTAAGAGAAAAATAATGAACCCAAAAGCTGGTTCTTGCAAAGATCAACACCAGTAAACATTTACCTAGATTGAGCAAAAAAAAAAAAAGACTCAAATCAGTAAACTCAGAAATTAAACAGTACACCACTACCAATCTTACAGAAATAAAGGCTCATGATAATACCATAAACAACTATATGCCGACAAATTAAATAAACTAGATGAAATGAACAAATTCCTAGAAACATACAAATTCCCAAACTGACTCAAGTAGAAATGGAAAATCTTAACCAAATTATGACAAGTAATTGAATCAGTATTCAAAAACCTCTCTACAAAGAAAAGCCCCAAAACAGGTTTCACTGGTGAATTCCTCTAATCATTTTAAGAATCAAGACCAATTCTTCCCAAACTTCCAAAAACGTAAGAGAAGGGAACACTTCCTAACTCATTCTATAAGATTGGCATTATCCTAATGCCAAAGCCAGAAAAATCCACCCTACGATAAATTTATTTCTCACAAAGGTGTGAGTTTGTAATTCTAAAGTCCTTCACATGCATATAACTAAGGTTGAAGTTACTATGTTGTAGATGATGAGGGCCAGGCTGGGTTCCTGACTGTCCAAGAAAAAAGTTACAAAAAAGCACAAAAGGAATAACAGAATGAACTCTATGATGCTGATGGGAGTTGAAGATACTAGTAAAAACTCGTAGTTGTGTATTTTAATATACACCAAGAGATACACATACATTTTCTACTTCTATCTGCTGAGAGGCCCTGGAAGCACTAATACCTCAATATAAAGGAGCATATCAAGCATCCAAATTTTGGAGTCTAAGTATCATTCTTCAGTAAGAAGAACTAGAGTTCCTTAGAAAAGTGGCTGACCCCAAAGCTGGGCAGGAAAAACACAAGCTAGACCTGGAGCCTCTTCTGGAATCAGATAATATGCAAGTGTTTGTTGTAAATGCAAGAAAAGACACAGAAGCCAACCCAACAGAGCTACTAATGGCCAAAGCTAGAAAAATATGAGCAATGAAGTAAATAAACAACAGTATTGGATTTTCTTGAGTCCAAACTAATATAATAATAAATTTTAAAATGAGGGAGAAATCAGTCTTCCTTACAGAAGCAGTCCAATTATTAAATGTAAAAAAAAATAATCAGTGGAACACCAAAGTAATAATTTGTAATAATCCACCAATGAACGAAAAATTTAGTGGGCAAATGCTTAAAGAGAAACAGCATATTTGCATAGACTCAAAGTATCTTCCCAAAATATTTATTAATTACACAAAGGGGAAAAATGTTAAGGTGTAACTTCACACTTGAAAGCCTAGCAGACACCCTCTTAATCCAATGATAAAGGCTAACACCACCGGAATAGGACAGAATGTTATCATGTATCCCTTGAATAGGACCTGCTGAGAAGGTCACATCGCTCCTATGGTAGTTTCCCCCAAATCCGTAACTTCACTCTAACCACGAGAAAACATTCGACGAGATTTGTGACCAGCAGTCTTCCAAGGAGTTGAGGTTATGAACAAGAAGGACGGACTGACGAACTGTGACAGACGACAGAAAACGAAAGAGATATAACGACTATATGTGATGAGGGATCCCAAACCACATCCTGAAAGGAAAAGGGCATTAGTGGGAAAACTGATGAAACTCAAAGTTTCTAGTTTAATTAGTAGCACTGCATCAATGTCAATTTCTTTTTGATTATTTTTGATAATTGTTTTGATAACTGTTCCATAGTTAAGTAAGGTCTTACTTAATATTGGGGAAAGTTAGGTGAAAAATATACAGAAACTCTACTATCTTTCTAAGTCTTCTGTATATCCAGAATTATTTCAAAACAAAAAGTTTATGCCTGTAAGAATTTAATGACAGAGCAAGAGTCTTATATTTTAAAAAATAAAAACAGGATAAAAAACAGAAAGTAGAGAATGATTTCAACATGTTTTTGAAAACATAAGACGACTCGGGGGGATAAAAGAGAAAGAAAGCAAATGCTCCAAGGCATCAACAGTTGTCTGGATTCTGGAATGACAAAGACTTGTTTCTCTTTATATTTTATACCTTCTGTAATTTTCTAAAAGTTTCTATAGTAAGCATGGATTACTTTTATGATCAATGATATAAAACCATTTTTAAAAAAAGAATTACAGCTCTTGTACCAATATGATAAATGAAGAAATGGCATAGACTGGCAAGTATTAAATCATTTTGTTTGCTAAAGGATGAAACATTAAGAATGTAAAACAGGGGTGCCTGGGTGGCTCAGTGGGTTAAAAACCTCTGCCTTCAGCTCAGGTCATGATCCCAGGGTCCTGGGATTGAGTCCCGCATCAGGCTCTCTGCGCAGCGGGGAGCCTGCTTCCCCCCCTCTCTCTGCCTGCCTCTCCGCCTACTTGTGATCTCTCTCTGTCAAATAAATAAATAAAATCTTTTAAAAAAAAAAAAAAAGAATGTAAAACAGAATTCGGCATACAAGTGGATACAGTGAGTTAGAGAAAGAAGAGCTTTTCAGCCTAAGCCACTGGACAGCCCCACCCCACCGACCCAGCACCCAGCTTGCAAGTTCTCTCTCTTAAAAAAACAAAACAAAACAAAAAACAAGAATATAAAGGTGTCAAACCACAGGTATTTAATGAACACAGAGATGGTTCACTTCTCCTACCACTACCATGCAGAGCAATAAAAGAAAGCCAAGGACGAAATCAGAGAGAATGAATCAAGAGAAAATTAAAAAGTAACTGACAAAGGACTGGGAGAAAATACTTACAGAGACTGGTGTGTCTGATAAGGGGTTACTACCCAAAATAATTAAAGAATTCATACAACTCAACACCAGGAAGCAAATAATCTGATTTAAAATGGGCAAAGAACCTAAACAGACACTTTTCAGAAGAAGACATCCAGATGGCCAACAGACACATGAAAAGATGCTCAGCATCACCAGTCAGGAAGGAAACGCACATCAAAACCACAGGAGCTATCACCTAACACCTGTCAGAATAGAACAAAAAAGACAAGAAATAACAAGTGTTGGCAAGGGTATGGAGAAAAAGAACCCCTTGTGCACAGCTGATGGGACTGTAAGTTGGTACAGTCACAGTGGAAAACAGTATGGAGGTTACCCGAAAAATTATAAATAGAATTACCATATGATCCAATAATTCCATTACTGGGTATTTATTTACACAAAGAAAACAAAAAGATGTATGTATCGCTGTTTACTGCAGCATTATTTATAATAACCGTGATATGGAAGCAGCCCACATGTCCCCTGATAGAGGAACGGATAAAGAAGATGTGGGACACGTGTGATGGACTATTACTCAGCCACAAAAAGAACGAGTCACTACCGTATGTGACTATTTGGTTGGACCTACAGGGTATTATGCTACATGAAATAAGGCAGACAGACACAGACAAATACACCATATGATTCCACTTATATTTGTAATCTAAAAACAAATGAATAAACAAAGAAACAAAGAGAATCGGAACTATAAACACAGAGAAATGATGGTTACCAGACGGGGACAGGGATGGGAGATGGGCAAAATGCGTGAGGGGGCGTGAGAGATACAGGTTTCCAGTTACTGAATAAATACGTCATAAGAATAAAAGGCAGAGAATAGGGAATACAGTCCAGTGTATTGTCATAGTGTTGTATGGTAACAGATGAGAGCTGCCGTCGTGGTGCGCACAGCACAGGGCATAAACTTGTTGAATCACTATGCTGCACATCTGAAACTATCATGTATGTCAACTATATTCAAATTTAAGAAAATTTTGAAAATAATTAACTAATCAAAATCTATGGAATGTAGCTGAAGAAGTACTTAGATGAAAATTTTTGATTAAAGACTTATAGAAGACTAGTATTAATGAGTTAATGATCTAAGTTACAAAAAGAACAGGGGGCAAAAAAAAATAGTAGTAGATTATGAACAAGAAAACAAAGATATAATGTAGAGGATTCATGAAAGACAAAAAATTGGCAAACCCCTGATAAAACTAATCAAGGAAAACCACCAAACGCATGAATATATTAGGAATGAAAAAGATTAATTATAGAAACAGGAGAGCTTTAGGTAAATTTGCGTGCAATGCTGAACAGAAATTGATTATTACAGATGGTTATATATTTGGTCACCACAGCCATTCATTTTTACTTACCGCCAACAGAAGACACATTTATTTGCACAAGCCAAGCTTGGGGTAGTTTCCATGCAACGATGGCTTTCAATGCCATAGAATGTATGTTTATAGCAACCTCCTCTCCCTCGGAGCATCGACTGTGAAAGTGAAAAAACAAATGATAATCTGGATAAAATCCTCAAGGCAAGGAAACAGAACACCAAGTACATCATATTTAAGAAAAAAATGTGCATTTCATAACCATAAATACTGGTATCAGCATGATGCAGAAAATTAACATTATAGTGTTTTGATGGTGCTTTGGGTTTTGATGGTCCTTTAAGCTTTCTAAAACCCAGTGAAATAAACCTATGATTCATTAACTCTGAAAGATCTATAGAGAAGGCCACTGATGCTTGCACTTTCAAATCCATTCAACTGCCTCAAATAATATTAGTCCAATAATACAGAAAACTAAGGGATAGGTACGATAGGCTCCAAGAAGAGGGCGCAGCACTCACACGAAAGGGTATCTCTGCTTTGAGTGAGGGAGGAGTGAGGGAGGGTGGGTAAGGGCATGCATCCTGAAAGACAGTCTGTGTCAACTGAAGGGCAGAACTTGAACATACTGAGACTGTTAAGGGGACATGAACGTAAATGACATTTTTCCCAAAAAGGACACTATTTAATATATGAGTCGTAAAACCATGGTGAGTGTAGTAAGAATGAAAAGTTGAAGAAATAGTGCAGATCAACTTAGGGTTGGAATCCCGAGACATTATCAAGCTGTCTGAGGTCTCATCAGAAAGATCCATCCAGAAATTCTGCAAGACAGGCTGGATTTCAGAAAGAGCAAAATCTGGGGGGAAGCTATGCAAATAAGGTTATGGTGGCTTGGCTCCTATTAGTGGAGAAAAGAGGAAGGGTGCTAAGGAGGCGTGCTCAAAGGCACTCCCCACTGGAGGGTCAAAACAGAGCTACCCAAGGTAACTGATGTTGACTCATCTCAGCTGCGACCGAAGTATGACTGAATTATCAACAGGAACAAAGGAGGAGATGCGAGGAGCCCGTGTGTGTGCGTGTGTGTGTGCGTGCGCACGTGTGTGTGATATATATATATATCAGTGCGTTAACATTATAACGCTACCCACAATGAAAGAAAATAACCAAAAAATCTACCAACTTGATTACTATGTTGGTTGATCACAAAGTCTTATTTTTTGCCCTGATAAAAAAGGTTCCCTTGTTCATCTCACTTGGGACTTGCATAAAGAAAACTAAGAAAAAATACTGTTCAAGGTAACTACAAATTCTCTTTCAACTTCCCAATAAAATATCCAAAAGGCAAACAAAACATTCAAATCCTGCAAACAGCACCGGAAACTAAAAATAAAAGCCTTCCAAATGCCAAAGTCAGAGGGAAACCAACACTAAAGGAGAAACGAAGTAGAAGACCTGAAGATTCCATTATGTACTGATAAGGTAATGAACCTCCAGGACGGATGTTGAATGTACAAGAATGAGTAAGACAGAGCCCCCAACCATGATTCAGTATGAGGAAATATCAAGTAAAGAGGCAAAATGGGGAGCGCCTGGGTGGCTCAGTGGGTTAAGCCTCTGCCTTCGGCTCAGGTCATGATCCCAGGGTCCTGGGATCGAGCCCCGCATCGGGCTCTCTGCTCCTCGGGGAGTCTGCTTCCCCTCTCTCTCTGCCTGCCTCTCTGCCTCCTTGTGATCTCTGTCTGCCAAATACATAAATAAAAAATCTTAAAAAAAAAAAAAAGAGGCAAAATGGGTAATGCTGTTACAATAGGGTATTTGAATCAATCAAGAGTCTCCTGCAAGCAACAGAAACTGACGATGGCTGAAAAGAAAAGGGATTTATTAAAAGGACCCCACAGCTCACAGACTCTTTAGAAAGGCAGGAACGAAGGCCGGCTGGCAGCAGGACCAGCCCTCAATCCCTCCGATGCCATCACTCTCGGGACACCATCGCCGGCACCTGCCCTGAGAAGCAGAGGCTGCTGCCATGAGCCCAGGAGGAGGTGTCCATGTCCCAGGTCCTGTTCCTCGCTCACCTCACACTCCCAGTCTCAGGCAAAGGCAAGCACCGCCCTCAATGACAGTGCTACACCCGCGGCCAGCCCGAGATACCAGGCAACAGTATCTCTCCTCCTCGGCTTCCGAAGCAGGCAGTGGGTCCTTGCGCTCAACAAAGCTAATGTCACAGGGAATTCCCCAAACACGAAAAGGCCCAGATGCTGGGCAAGCAGAGAAAAGCCAAGTGTCCGTCATGGCGTTACCGGAGCCCGTGAGATGGACACCGAGCCAGCCGGCCTTGCAGGAGCGGAGAGGACTTCCCAGAGGGGTGCCGCGCACACTGAATCCGGAGGGCTAAAAGGATAAAGGGACAGAGGCATTTGAGAAGAAGGACGACACGCTGCTCTTTTTAAAACTGTTTTTTCAGGCGCCTGGGTGGCTCGGTTGGTTAAGCCTCTGCCTTCGGCTCAGGTCATGATCTCAGGGTCCCGGGATTGAGCCCCACATCGGGCTCGCTGCTCAGTGGGGAGCCTGCTTCCTCCTCTCTCTCTGCCTGCCTCTCTGCCTACTTGTGATCTCTGCCTGTCAAGTAAATAAATAAAATCTTTTAAAAATAAAATAACTATTTTTTGTAAGTTTTATAGCTTTAGTTTAGTTCATGATCCATTTTCAGTTAATTTTCATGTAAGATGTGAAGTTTATTTTTTCAAAGATTTTATTTTTATTTATTTGACACAGAGGGAGAGAGAGACGGAGAGCACAAGCAGGGGGAGGAGCAAAGGGAGAGGGAGAAGCAGGCTCCCGCTGAGCAGGCGGCACAGTACGCTTTAATATCAAGGTATATGATTCCTCCCACTTTATTTCTCTTCCTCAACACTGTTTAAGCTATTTTAGGGCCAGGACCACTCCCTGCGAATTTGAGAGTAAGCCTGTCTATTTCTACAGAACCCTCACGGGGACTCTAGTAGGAACTGCATGGAACGTACACATCAGTCTGGGGGAAAGTGACAGTTTCCTGTACTGTGTCTTCTAACCTATCAACATTTACTGAGATTTACATTTAGATTTCCATTCACATGTACACGCATTCAGATTTTCATCGATTTCTGCTTTGTTCTCTTTCCGCATTTCCGGCATAAGCACTTGCCGCTATACACCTCCCTCGGACCCCTGCCTGACTCACCCCCCACATCTGGTTTCTCCGTACTGTCGTTCGCTTGTATGTATTTTTTCATTTCCTTTGCAAGTTCTTCTGTGGCCCAGGGCTTTCAGAAATGCACCGTTTAATTTCCATACAGAGATTTTCTTTTTGTTTCTATTACTCATTTGTAGCTTGATTCCATTACGGTCAAAGAACAACCTAATGATTTCAGCTCTTGTAAATCCACTGAGATTTGTTCTTTGGCCGAGGACACGGTCTGTCTTGGCCGGTGTCCCACAGGCACTCGAAAACGTGTATATTCTGCTGTTGCTGGGTAAGATGCTCTTTATCTGTCAACCAGATCTATTAGTTACTAGGGTTGCTCAGATTTTCTATATCCTTGTGATTTTCAGTCAAGTAGTTCCAGCAGATGCTGAAAGGGTTGCAAAGTCCCCAACTACAGGGGCACCTGGGTGGCTCAGCCAGTAAGAATCTGACTCCTGATCAAGCTCAGGTCATGATCTCGGGGTCGTCAGCCTCCGCACTCAGCAGGGAGTCTGCTTGAGGTTCTCTTCTCTCCCTTGCCCGCCCCCTCCCCCCCCACATGTGTGCTCTTTAAAAAAGAGTCCCCAGCTGTAACGGTGCATTTTTATTTTTCTAAGGTTTTTCCATTCACCTACATCAGTTCTAAGCCTCCAGTGTCTGACGTAACCTCATTTAGTGTGGATTATCCTTTTACTATGATGAAACGTCATTCTCCGTCTCTAGTAAGTTTCCCGGCTTAATCTGCTTGATCTGACCCGACCGAGGCAGTCCGGCTCTCTGGGTTACTGGTGGCTGTGAGTCTTTCGACCCTTTTACTCGACCGACCCATGTCACTGGATCTGAAGTGAGTTTCTTGTCAAGGTATTCTGGGGTCCTTTGTTTTTCACCCGCTCTGCCAGTTATCTGCCAGTTCATATATTTAGAATAGTTACATTGGAGGGGCGCCTGGGTGGCTCCGTAGGTTAAGCGTCTGCCTTCGGCTCCGGTCATGATCTCAGGCTCCTGGGATCGAGTCCCGTATCGGGCTCCCTGCTCAGCGGGAAGCTTCTCCATCGCGTCCTGCTGCTCCCCCATTTGTGCTCTCTCTCTCTCTCAAATAAATAAATAAAATCTTCAGAATATTTACATTTGAAGCAATCACTAATTTATTAGTCCTCGGGTCTGGTATTCTGTTATTTGTTTCCTGCTTGTTTCCTTTTTGTTCTCAGACCCACTACTCTTTCTTGATTTCCTGCAGGTTACCTAAACACTTTTAGTATTCCATCTGAATTTACCTTGAGGGTTTTTTTTTTCTTTTCGTGTATCCCTTTGTAAACTTTTGTCAGAGTTGTTGGCAGCTCTTTGCACAGTTTTTGTAGCAGTTACTCTGAGTCTTGCATATATACAGGACTTTTGTATATACTGCATATGTATGTGTGCGTGTGCGTGTGTACACTTACATATATACGTGACTCTCAGAGTCGGCTGCTACTAACATTTTATACCGCATGTGAAGTGTGGAAATATCACTTCCATTCCCTTTAACTTTTCCTCTTTTAAATGAAGTATCATTGCCCTGAGTATTACGTGGTATTTTAATTTGTTTCATCATCAAATATGATTTCTAAAAATCATGAGGAAAATGATCATCTCCTGCACATACTCATATTTCTTTTTTTTTTTAAGATTTATTTATTTATTTATTTGACAGAGAGATCACAAGTAGGCAGAGAGGCAGGCAGAGAGAGAGGAGGAACAGGCTCCCTGCTGAGGAGAGAGCCCGATGCAGGACTCGATCTCAGGAACCTTAGATCATGACCTCAGCCGAAGGCAGAGGCTTAACCCACTGAGCCACCCAGGCGCCCCATACCCATATTTCTGATCTTTCCATCATTCTTCCTGACTTTCTTTGTGCTCCAATAATCTGTATCATTTCATTAGAAGAACTTCCTTTAGCCAGTTTTTAAGGGCAGATTAGCAAACAACAAATTCTTTGTTCTCAATCATGTATGTCTTTATTTAATCTTCATTCTGGAAGGACAGTTTTGCCAGATACAGAATTAATGCTCATAACGTATTTTCTTTCGACATTTGAAAAATGTGTACCACTTCCCTCTGGCCTCCATGATTTCAGATGAGAAATCTGATGTCAAATAAATACTAATACATCATTTTTCTCTAACCTCTTTCAAGATCTTTTCTTTTTTACTTTTCAGATCATTAATTCTAAGGTATTATGATGTGGATTTCTTTTGTTTTATCCTGTTTGTGGTTTGCTCTGTTGTTCAGATCAGGTAAATTCTATCGAGCTATGCTGTTTATAGATCATACTTCTGATGTGGTAAGACCCGATTCTATCCTCTGTCATCTCCACTCCATTAATGAGCCCATTCGGTTGAGTTTTTTTTATTTCTGTTACTGTATTCTTCAATTTTATAACTCCCCCTTGGTTCTTTTTATAACTTCCATTTCTTTGCTGAGATTTTTATTCTTTCAATTGTTTCGAGAGAATTTGTAACTGATTGCTGAAGCATTTTTATGACAACTGCTTTAAAATCCTTGTCAGGATTCTAAATTCTGTCATCTCATTCTATCATCCTGATATGATGATAGATGAAGAATGAGAATCATCATGAGAGTCTATGATCTCATTCATTGGTACTGGTATCAGTTCACTATCTTTTCCTGTTCAAGTTGTGATTTTCTTGGTTCTTGGGGTGACAGGTGATTTTCACTGCATCCCAGACATTCCATCTACTGTTAGGGGACTCTAGGTCCTATTTAATTCTCCTGTTCTAGCGGGCAGTCACTTCATTTAGGTCGAGCACGCAGGTCCGGGACCAGTTTTGTGTGCTGTGGTTCCAAAGGCAACTTAATTTTCAGAACCTCTGCAATGTAATTGGATCCTACTGGTCTCTGCTGCTACCATCTGAGGAAGTAGAAGGGGCTCCTCTAGGATGGCTCCCTGAGCGGGGCTCTCAGTGGAAGAGGAAAGTGTCACGCCAGCCGGCTTCCCTGGGTAGGCTGCTTGTGTGGCACAGTGCCTCTGGCCGACTGCCCCAGACAGCCCCAGTAACTAAGTGGGACAGGGGAGTCTCAGGCCACAGGGCAAAGAGGCATCCTCAGCTGGACTGCTGACCACTGACCCATCTTGCCAGTGACACTCAGCCACTATGGTATCTCTCAGCTGGGAAAGGAAGCCCAGCAGGGATGGAGAGCATTTCACAAGTCAGGTCACTTGTTGGAAAAGGAGGTGGTGGGAAGGGATCTCTCTCCTTCCACTTTCACCTGGCCACCCTGGTATCTCCTGACAGCGGAGGAGAATTTCAGGTCCAGCAGGGAAGGAGACCTGTTGTCCTGGCTGCTTACTGTCATGGGGCTCCCAACTGATCCCCTCGGCCATGGTCCTGGACTTGCCTGATCCCGCTGAAGGGACTCTCGTTCCGTACCAGGAGTTAATGAGCCTCCTTAGGTGGTTTTCTGTTGCTAAATTAAGGATTAGGAAACGTGGGGTCTCAGCCTTCCTCCTTAGACAGACGTAGAACATCCTACTGCCCTATTTTCTTCCACTCCTGGAGTCCCAAACCAGTTAGCCTTCCTCTTACCATATTTCAAAGTTCTCATCTGGTGCCTCTTGTGTTTTCCCAGGTTCAGAGTTATGCATAGTAGGAAGGAAGAGGGAGAAAGGGGTGTATGCCCCCTTGTCCATACCACAAATCCTCAGATAACATATTCTGAAAGGAAGCACCCTCCCATCTGAAAATTCGTAAATAACAAGGGTGGAAAAGGAAAGGACCTGAGGGTAATACACACTGAGAATTAAATCTACGTTATATACCTGGGGGGGGGGGGGGTGGTTACAGACAGCCTCAGAGTCATGAATCCAAGAATTCCTGGCCTCAAGGCAAATGAGAGCCCAAGGACATACAGCTGCAGCCCAGCCGAGCCACACTGAATGAATGCAAGACACCACCACCGGGCAGGCTTTATGCACATCAATTTGGGGACGGGGGTGCAGGGGGAGGAGACGGGGTGTTGGGAGACAGAACTCCATGGGTCTCTCTCTGAATTCATGCAAGCAGCACTGACTGCCTTTATTCTAGACTATCTTTTCAAAAAGGTTTGTATAGTCAATGGCCTTAGAAGATATAGTGTCTCTCTCTGGAGCCAATGATATGTGTGTTTATTGTCCAGTAAAATAAGGAGATGTCCCTCTAGGACAAAGGTCAGGCAGGATTACTGTCAACTCTAAGAGCTTCATTTTCCCTAAACTTGGGGTTCCTCTCCTATAGCACATACAGAGATGTTACTGGCCCTTCCAGAGCTGCCCCGGGGGCACCAGCGACTCCGGAACCAAAGTAAATGATGACATCCCGGCCACAGCTATTATTATCATAAACTGCCTGTGCCTTCTGCCAGCATCCATGACCCTGTGGCCAGCTAACCAGCTATACACAAGTGGGTAAAATTTCAGACTCAAATTTTTGACAGAGGACGGAGAATGCAACACAGAGGTCAATGAACGCCAGCGATGGGACAAAACCAGTCTACTGCCGGCTTCTGCAAATACAGGACCGCTGGAATACTGCCACCCCCATTTGTGTACTTACTGCCCACGGCTGCTTTTCTGCTATAGCAGAGCGGAGGAGCTGCCGCACAGATCGTGTGACCCACAGAAGTTAAAAAGTCACTATCTGGCCCTTTAAGAAAAAGTCTATTGACCCCTAACTCAGGTATTTCTTTCCTACTCTAGAGCAAAATAAATTCCAACTGATCAAACCTTAAAAAGTACAAACAGGAGGTGAATTCAGGGAAGACGGAGGAGGAGGACCCACCAGGAATCCGTCGCCCCACCTGGACCACTGCACTGGCAGAATCTGTCCAACGCAACTACTCTGAAACTCAAGTCGGTTGAAGGGTTGCAACTTCCAGGAAAAGGCTTGGACGGTTCATTTCAGCTCTTAGCACAGCGGGAGCTACCCAGACCCAGCCATGTGGCAGACAGCGATGCGTGCGTTCCTGAGACAGCTCGCACACCCTCTGCGGCAGCTAGGGTAGGCAAAAAGGACCCTGTCCTGCAAAACACTGGGCACCTGTGCCGTGACTGCTAACTGTAGCTTCTGCTCACAGAGGTGCGGAAAGGCGTGGAGCCAATGTTGTTGCACGCTCCCCATCCGGATTTTGGCAAGGCCTTACCCCTCTAGCTGAAGTGACTTCCAGGAGACTGAAAGGGCCTCTACCTACTCTTACCCCCTCCACTTTACACTCTCACCTTTCATGGAATCAGACATTAAAGACTAGAATATTCACATACAGCGGAACATTCAGGGAAAAACAGAAAGTTACCCTGCATGCCCAGGGAAAGGCTCAGAAAAAGATGTAAGTTTACACCTCAGCCTGATCCTTACAGAGAAAGCCCACAAAACTCAATAAAACAAAAACAATAATAAAAAACAGCAAACCCTGCGGAAGGGAGAATCTGATTTCCAGAGTTACCACATGACTAGATTCAAATGCCAAAGGGCATACAAAGACATAGGAAAGTATGTCCCATTGGAAAGGAAAAAAATAATTCAACAGAACCTATTCCTGAAAAATACTTTACGGCAGATATATTAGACAGGCCTTAAAAACATGGTCTTAGGGGCGCCTGGGTGGCTCGGTGGGTTAAGGCCTCTGCCTTCGGCTCGGGTCATGATCCCAGGGTCCTGGGATCGAGCCCCTCATTGGGCTCTCTGCTCAGCGGGGAGCCTGCTTCCCCCTCTCTCTCTGCCTGCCTCTCTGCCTACTTGTGATCTCAGTCTGTCAAATAAGTAAATAAAATCTTTAAAAAAAAAAAAGGTCCTAAAGTTTCTCAAAGAACTAAGGCAAGATGTGAAAACAAAACAATGTGTGAACAATATGGAAATAGTAATAAAGAGCTAAGAAGCCTAGAGAGAAACCAAAAAGAAATTCTGAAGCTGCAAAGTTTGATAATGGAAATGAAAAATTCACTAGAGGGATTCAAGGGCAGATTTAAACGGCCAAAGAATCAGCGAACCTGAAGATAAAACGGTAGAACTTACCCAGGCTGAGGAGCAAAAAAAGAAAAATGAAGAAAAGCAGAGAGAGCTCAAAGGACCTGTGGGATACGTCAAGTGGAACAACATGCACACTGTACATGTCCCAAAAGAAAGGGCAGAGAGAATATATAAAGAAACGATACGTGGAAACTCCACAAATTTGATGACAGACATGAATGTAATCCAACAAGCTCAACAAACTCCAGTAAGATGAACTCAAAGAGACCCACACCAAGACACATCACACTCAAGCTTTCAAAAGACAAAGAATAAACCTTAGAAGTGGCCAGAGAAAAGTGAATCATCGCATACAAGGGATCATTCATAAAATATAGGCAGATCGCTCGTCTGAAACTTCGGAGGTCAGAAGGCAGTGGGCCAAGATATTGAAAGTGTGAAAAGAAAAAAAACCGTCAACCAAGAATTCCATATCTGGCAAAACCATCCTTCAGAACAGAGGGAGAAACCAAGACATCCCCAGATGAACACAACCTGAAGCAGCTCGTGACCACTAGGCCTGCTCCGAAAGAGATATTTGAGGGGTTCCTGCAGGGAAGTGAAAGGGGACAACGTAGTACCTCCAAGCCATACGGAGAAGATCCCAATAAAGGTAAATATGGGGACAACTGTGAAAACTACTGTTACTGTGTCAATAGTTTGTAACTTTTATTTTCTACATGATTTAAGAGACTAATACAGTTAAAGAAAAAAAATTATTAGTATAAAACTAGTATTTTCCAACTTTGGTTTGTAATTCCAAATCTTGTTCCCTACATAATTTAGGAGATAACTGCATTAAAGGAATTACTAGTTTACGTTCTTCTGCTCACAAGGTATAAATATGTAGTTCTGTGCCATCAATTAACTGAAAGGGGTGGGGACCGAGCTGTAATGGTGGAATTTTTGCACGTTACTGAAGTTAAGCTGCGGTAACTTTAAAATAAAATGTTACATCAATGTTAAATGTAATCCCCATGGTAACCACAAAAAAAGTAGCTATACAATATACACAAAAGGAAACTAAGAAGGAATTTATACATTTCACTACTAAAATCAACTAAAAAAGACAAAAATGTAGGGAATGAGGGACAAAAAAGCAATAGGGGATATAGGGGAAAAAAGAATAATGACAGAAGTAAGCCCTTCCTTACCAGTAATTACTTTAAATTGAAATGGATTAAACTCTTTAATCAAAAGACAGACCTTAGCAGAATGGATAAAAAGACATGATCCAACTCTATGTTGTCTACAAGAGACTCACTTTACCTCCAAAGACATAGATAGGTTGAAAGTTAAAGGTCAGAAAGATATTCCATGGAAACAGTAATCAAAGGAGAGCAGGAATGGCTATACTATTAGCAGACAAAATAGATTTTGGTTACAAGGGACAAAAGACAAATCAAATAAAAAAAGATTACAAGGGACAAAAGACATTATATATTAATAAAAGGTTCAA
This sequence comes from Martes martes, assembly GCF_963455335.1. Classification (NCBI taxonomy): domain Eukaryota; kingdom Metazoa; phylum Chordata; class Mammalia; order Carnivora; family Mustelidae; genus Martes; species Martes martes. Next base: position 1,133,969 of record NC_137906.1, on the reverse strand, counting down.
AATAGCAAGAATATATAATAATTATAAACATTTACACACCAAATGACCTATCTTCAAAATATATGAAGCAGAAATGAGGGGAGAAATAGCTCCACAATACAGTTGGAGACTTTAACATCCCACCACTCACAATGAAAAGAACCACCAGAGAGAAGACAAGGAAGAAGCCAGGACCTCACGCAGCAGACCAACTAGATCTAAGACATACACGTAGACCACTCCAGCCAACAGCACTAGCATACACAATCTTCTCAAATGCACACAGGACATTTCTAGGATAGACCGCAAATTAGGCCAAAAATTAAGTGGAATGGATCTTAAGAGACAGAGATCATACAAAGTATCTTCTCTGACCACAATGGGAGAAAGTTAGAAATCAGTATATAAAGAAACTTGGGAAGTTCACAAAATTGTGGAAATTAAACCACACACTTTTAAACAATCAATGCATCAAAGAAGAAATCACAAGAGAAGTTAGAAAATACTCAGAGATTAATGAAAATGAAAAAACACACACACACACAAAACCAAAATTTAGCAGTGCTGAGGAGGAAATTTATAGCTACAAATGTTTATATTACAAAGAAAGAAAGAGAATTCAAATAAACAAGCTAACTCTACAACTTAAATAATTAGAAAAAGAATGAACAAATCCAAAGCTAGCAGAGGGAAATGAAATAACGAAGATGAGATCAATAAAATGACAATAGAAAAATGAGAGAAAAATGAAACAAAAAGTTGGTTCTTCAAAAAGATCATCAAAAATCAACAAACCATTAGCTAGATAGGACTAAAAAAAGAAGACTCAAATTACTAAAATCAGAAATGGAGTGGGGACATTACCACCAATTTTACAAAAATAAAATAGATCTGAGTACTATGAACCAATGCACCCGGAGAAACTGGGGACACGAGTTGAAATGGACACAAAATCTACCAGGAAGTCACAAAGAAACAGGAAGCCTGAATAGACCTATCACCAGTAAGGAGACTGAATCATAAACACCAATCTCCCAGCAACGACAAAAAAGCCTCATATCTGATTCCTTTACTGGATGAATTCTAGCAAATATTTAAAGAAGAACTAATACCAATCAAAAATGGGCAAAGGACCTGAATAGACATTTCTCCAAAGAAAGTATACAGATGTCCAATAAGCAATGAAAAGATGCCTGACAACACTAACAGGCAGTGAAATGCAAACCAGAACCACAGGGAGACGCACCCGTTAGGACGGCTACTCTCAAAGAGCAAAAACAAAACAAGTGTTGGTGAGGACACGGCAAAACTGGAATCCTGTGTACTGCTGGTGGGAATGAAAGATGGTACAGCTCCAGTTTAAAATGATATGGCCGCTCCTCAAAAAATTAAAACTGGAATTACCGTAAACCCAGAAATTCCACTTTGGAGTCTGTACCCAAAAGACTGGAAAACAGGCTCTCAAAGGGCTACCCACACACCTACCTTCATAGCAGCATTATTCACAACAGCTAAAACACGGAAGGAACCCAAGTGTTGATCAACAGATAAACGGATCATGGCACCTGGGTGGCTCAGTTGTTAAGCGTCTGCCTTCGGCTCAGGTCATGACCCCACGGTCCTGGGATCCAGTCCCGGATCAGGCTCCCTGCTTTGCGGGAAGCCTGCTTCTCCCTTTCCCACTCACCCTGCTTGTGTTCCCACTCTTACTGGCATTCTCTCTCTGTCAAATAAATAAATAAAACCTCTAAAACAAAACAAAACAAAACAAAACAAATGAATGGCTAAAGAAAAATGTGGTATATTTGTACAGTGGAATATTATTCAGCCTTAAAAAGGAAATTCTGACACATGCGACATGATGAACCTTGAGGGCATAATGCTAAGTGAAATAAGCCAGTCACTAAAGGATCTGCATTCTACGATTTCACTAATATGAGATACTCAGAGAAGTTGAAATCATAGAGAAAGAAAGTGTAACTTAGGTAGTTACTAGGAGCTATAGGGAGGGAAGAGTGGGGAGTTACTGTTTAAAAGGTACAAAGTTTCAGTTTTGCAAGATCGAGAGTTATGGGAATGGATGGTAGTGACAGCTGCATTCGGAAAAAGTATTTAACATGACTGAACTGTTTAACAGGATGAGGATGGCAAACGTTGCGTAACAGAATTTTTAAAATTAGCTTTAAAAAGTAGCATAAAGAAGTGATTATTTTCTAAATCTCTGGGTGAGAAAGAATTCCATAAGTTAAAAAAAGAAGAAGAAGAAGAAGAGGGGAGGAGCAAGAGAGCGGAGGAGGAGGAGACCTGACTTCCGTCTGGTCCCAGGAGTTCAGCTAGACACGCCTCAAACCATTCTGAACACCTACGAACTCAACAGAAGATCGAACAGAAGAACAGCAGCAATTCTATGCATAGGAAAGGAACCACTTTCTGGAAGGCAGGACACGTGAAGTGAACCCAAGGCGGTATCTGAGAAGACAGACCACTGGGGGAAGGAGCCTCTGTCAGCCGGCCCCCAGTACACGGTAGAGCACCAGAGCACAAAATCAGAACTTTTAGAAGTTCGGCTGAGGGACATCGCTCCTGTGGTTAAGCCGGGGGTGGAATCCTCGCTGGGACACGTGTGGTCTCAGGACCCTTGGGGTCACAGAATGACCAGGTGTCTGAGTGTGGCGGAGCTCCCAAGTATCAGAGCGGGGAAGCGGCTACAGAGACAGAACCCAGGAGGGGGCTCTCAGGTAGGGGTTGCCATAAACCATGACTCCCTGTACAGTCGGGCCACTGCTCTTTGAGCAGGGACCCCACAAGTGGCAGATGCAGGGAGGCCCCCCTTTCCTCCACCAGGAAGAGCAGCACAGGGGCGCGCTGCAGCAACCTGCTGGGTTCGGAGACTCCAAACAGGGTGTGCGCCAAAGACAGAAATGCTCGGTCACGGGCCGGGTGAGCTCAGAGTGCGGCCGGAGACCAGAGAGATGGGGGATTGATTGCTTTTCTCTGAGGAGGCACCGAGGAGGGGGACCCAGAGTTCTCAGCTCCTCCGGAGCTGGAGATTGGGAGGCTGCATCTCCATTCTCCTCCTCCAAAGTTGTAGGGAAAGCATTCAGGGAACAAAAGCTACCAAGAGCAAACCGGAGCAGATGACTTAGCCCGGCCCCTGGCAAAGGGCGGTGCAATTCCGCCTCAGGCAAAGTCACTTGAGAATCACTGCAACAGGTCCCTCCCTGAGAAGATCAGCAAAAACATCCAGCGAAGACCAAGTTTACCAATCAATGAGAATTGCAAAACTCCAGTGCTGGGGGAATACAGCATAGAGAATTATGACTTTTTCCCCCCCATGATTCAAAGTTAAATTTTCTTAATTTTCGTTTTCTTTTCCTATTTTTTAAAAATTTTCCTCTTTTCTATTTTAACCATCTTATCAATACCTTTTTTTTCTTTTTATTTATCCATTTGAGAGAGAGAGACTGAGAGAGAGCACGAGAGGGGAGACAGTCAGAGGGCGAAGCAGACTCCCCGTGGAGCTGGGAGCCTGATGTGGGACTTGATCCTGGGACTCCAGGATCACGACCTGAGCCGAAGGCAGTCACTTAACCAACTGAGCCACCACCCAGGCACCTTTATCAATACCTTTTTTAAAATCTTTCTTAATTTTCATTTTTATAAACATATTCTATCCCTTCATTGTATTATTGTATTTAACCTTATTTTATACACACACACACACACACACACACATACATATACACACACACATATATAAGTTTTTCATTCTTTAAAATTTTGGGACACAATTTCTTCTAAAAGACCAAAATATACCCTAAATCTAATGTATGGCTTTATTCTAGCCTCCTGCCTGATTACATTCTCTTCATTTTTTTTTAACTTTTTTCTTTCTTTTTTCAACAAACTTATCAATCCCTTCTTTAAAATATTTTTAAATTTTCATCTTTGCAGTCATACTCCACCCTTCATCGTATTTACCTTTATTTTTGTATATATAAGTATGTTTTCCTTTCTTTAAAACTCTGAGAGGCAGTTTCTGCTAACAGACCAAAATATACCCAAAATCAAGTGTGTGGCTCTGTGCTCTTCACCAGCCGGACCATATTTTTTTTTCCTTTCTCCCCCCACCCCAGGTTTCAGGTCTCTTCTGATTTGTTTATTCTAGGGTCATTGTTACCCTTTTAGCATTTTGTTCTCTCATTCACCTATTCTTCTCTGGATAAAATGACAAAGTGGGAGAAACCACCTAAAAAAAAAGAACAAGAGTCACTATCGACTGCTAGGGAAAATAATCAATACGGACATTAGTAAGATACCAAAACTGGAGTTCAGAATGACGATTATAAAGATACGAGTTGGACTTGAAAAAAGCATAGAAGATAACAGAGAATCCCTTTCTGCAGAACTAAAAGAACTAAAATCTAACCAAGTTGAAATACAAAAAGCTATTAATGAGGTGCAATAAAAAATGGAGGCTCTTACTGCTAGGATAAATGAGGCAGAAGAGAGAATTAGTGACACAGAATAACAAATGAGAATAAAGAAACTGAGAAAAAGCGAGATAAAACAACTATTGGATCACAAGGAGAGAATTCAAGAGATAAGTGATACCGTAAGATGAAACAATATTGAAATAACTGGGATCCCAGAAGAAGAAAGAGGGGGGGAAGAAGGTATATTGGACCAAATTATAGAAGAGAATTTCCCTAATTTGGAGAAGGAAACATGCATCAAAATCCAGGAGGCACAGAAAACCCCCCTCAAAATCAATAAAAATAGGTCCATACTCCCATCATCTAATAGTATAACTTACAGGTCTCAGAGACAAAGAGAAAATCCTGAAAGCAGCTGGGGGCAAGAGGTCTGTAATCTACAATGGCAGAAATATTAGATTGCCAGTAAACCTATCCACAGAGACCTAGCAGGCCAGAAAGAACTGACATGATATATTCAGAGCACTAAACGAGAAAAATATAAAGCCAAGAATACTACATCCAGCTAGGCTATCAATGAAAATAGAAGAAGAGATAAAACGTTTCCAGGACAAACAAAAACTAAAAGAATTTGCAAACGCAAAAGCAGCCCTACAGGAAATATTGAAAGGGGTCCCCTAAGCAAAGAGAGAGCCTAAAAGTAACAGACCAGAAAGGAACAGAGACAATATACAGTAACAGTCACCTTACAGACAATACCATGGTACTAAATTCTTACCTTTCAATAGTTACCCTGAATGTAAATGGGCTAAACGCCCCAATCAAAAGACACAAAGTATCAGAATGGATTAAAAAAAAACAAAAACAAAAACAAGACTCATTGATATGCTGTCTGCAAGAGACTCATTTTGGACCCAAAGACACTTCCAGATTTAAAGTGAGGGGGTGGAAAACAATTTACCATGCTCGTGGACATGAAAAGAAAGCTGGGGTGGCAATCCTTGTATCAGACAAATTACATTTTAAACCAAAGACTATGATAAGAGATGAAGAAGGACACTATATCATACATAAAGAGTCTGTTCAACAAGAAGATCTAACAATTTTAAATATCTATGCCCCAACATGGGAGTAGCCAATTATATAAACCAATTAATGACAAAACCAAAGAAACACATTGACAATAATACAATAATAGTAGGGGACTTTAACACCCCCCTTCACTGAAATGGACAGATCATCTAAGCAAAAGATTAACAAAGAAATAAAGGCTTTAAATGGCATACTGGACCAGATGGACATCACAGATATATTCAGAACATTCCATTCCAAAGCAACACAATACACATTCTTCTCTAGTGCACATAAACATTCTCCAGAATAGATGACATCCTAGGTCACAAATCAGGTCTCAACCAACACCAAAGACTGGGATCATTCCCTACATATTTAGAGACCACAATGCTTTGAAACTAGAACTCAACCAAAAGAGGAAAATTGAAAGAACTCAAATACATGGAGGCTAAAGAGCATCCTACTAAAGAATGAATGGGTCAACCAGGAAATTAAAGAATTTAAAAAATTCACAGAAACAAATGAAAATGAAAACAACAGTTCAAAATCTTTGGGATGCAGCAAAGGTGGTCTTGAGAGGAAAGTATATAGCAATACAAGCCTTTCACCACAAGAAACAAGAAAGGTCTCAAATATACAACCTAACCCTACACCTAAAGGAGCTAGAGAAAGAACAGCAAAAAAAAGCCTAAACCAAGCAGGAGAAGAGAAATAATAAAGATCAGAGCGGAAATCAATGAAATAGAAACCAAAAGAGCAGAGGAACAGATCAATGAAACTAGGAGCTGGTTCACTGAAAGAATTAATAAGATGATAAACCCCAGGCCAGACTTACCAAAAAGAAAAGGAAAAGGACCCAAATTAATAAAATCATGAAGGAAAGAGGAGAGATCACAACCAACACCAAAGAAATAAAATTATAAGAATATATTCTAAGCAACTATACACCAGCAAATTAGACAAAAGAAATGGATGCATTCCTAGAGATGTATAAACGACCAAAACTGAACCAGGAAGAAATAGAAAACCTAAACAGGCCTATAACCAGTAAGGAGATTGAAGGAGTCATCAAAAATTTCCAAACAAACAAGAGCCCAGGGCCAGATGGCCCCCCAAGGGAATACCAAACATTTAAAGAAGAACTTAACACCTATTCTACTGAAACTGTTCCAAAAAATAGAAATGGAAGGAAAACTTCCAAACTCATTTTATGAGGCCAGCATTACCTTGATCCCAAAACCAGACAAAGACCCCATCAAAAAAGAGAATTACAGACCAAAATCCTTGATGAACACAGATGCAAAAATTCTCACCAAAATACTAGCCAATAGGATCCAACAGTACGTTAAAAGGATTATTCACCAAAACCAAGTGGGATTTATTGCTGGGCTGCAAGGTTGGTCCCACATCTACAAATCAATCAATGTGATACAATACATTAATAAAAGAAAGAACAAGAACCATATGATACTCTCAATAGATACTGAAAAAGCATTTGACCAAGTACAGCATCCTTTGTTGTTCAAAACTCTCCACAGTGTAGGGATAGAGGGCACATACCTCAATATCATCAAAGCCATCTATGAAAAATCCACAGCGAATATCATTCTCAACGGGGAAAAACTGAGAGCTTTTCCCCTAAGGTCAGGAACATGACAGGGCTGTCACTATCACCACTGCTATTCAATATAGTACTAGAAGTCCTAGCCTCAGCAATCAGACAACAAAAAGAAAGAAAAGGCATCTGAATCAGCAAATAAGAAGTAAAACTCTCACTCTCTGCAGATGATACGATACTTTATGTGGAAAACTCAAAAGACTCCACTCGAAAATTGCTAGAACTCATACAGGAATTCAGTGAAGTGTCAGGATACAAAATCAATGCACAAAAATTAGTTGCATTTCTACACACCAAGAATAAGACAAAACAATACGAAATTAAGGAGTCAATCCCATTTACAATTACACCAAAAACCATAAGATACCTAGAAATAAATCCAACCAAAGACGCAAAGAATCTGTACTCAGAAAACTACAGAATACTCATGAAAGAAATTGAAGAAGACAAAAAGAAATGGAAAACTGTTCCATGCTCACGGATTGGAACAACAAATACTGTGAAAATGTCTATACTACCTAGAGCAATCTACACATTTAACTCAATCCCTACCAAAATGCCATCAACTTTTTTCAATGAAATGGAACAAAAAATCCTAAAATTTATATGGAACCAGAAAAGACCTGAATAGCCAGAGGAAGTTGAAAAAAAAAAGCAAAGTTGGCGGCATTACAATTCCAGACTTCAAGCTCTATTACAAATCTGTAATCATCATGAAAATACGGTACAGGCACAACAAAAGACACATAAATTAATGGAACAGAATAAAGAGCCCAGAAATGGACCCTCAACCTATGGTCAACTATCTTCAACAAAGCCAGAATGAACATCCAATGGAAAAAAGAGTCCCTTCAACGAATGGTGTTGGGAAAATTGGACAGCCACATGCAGAAGAATAAAAATGCACCATTTCCTTACACCACACACAAAAATAGACTCAAAATGGATGAAAGACCTCAATTTGAGACAGGAATCCATGAAAAACCTTGAGAAGAACACAGGCAGCAACCTCCTTGACCTCAGTCGCAGCAACTTCCTCCTAGAAACAACTTCAAAGGCAAGGGAAGCAAGGGCAAAAATGAACTACCAGGACTTCAAAGGAAACAGTCAACAAAACGAAAAGACAACTGACAGAATGGGAGAAGATATTTGTAAATGACAGATCAGATAAAGGGCTAGTATCCAAAATCTGTAAAGAATTTATCAAACTCAACTCCCAAAGAACAAATAATCCAACCAAGAAATGGGCAGAAGACATGAACAGACATTTCTGCAAAGACGACATCCAGATGGCCAACAGACCCATGAAAAAGTGCTCCACATCACTTGGCATCAGGGAAATACAAATCAAAACCACAATGAGATCCCACCTCACACCAGTCAGAATGGCTAAAATTAACGAGTCAGGAAATGACAAATGTTGAAGAAGATGCAGAGAAAGGAAACCCTCCTACACTGTTGGTGGGAATGCAAGGTGGTGCAGCCACTCTGGAAAACAGCATGGAGGTTCCTCAAAAAGTTGAAAATAGAGCTACCCTATGACCCAACAATTGCAGTACTGGGTATTTACCCTAAAGATACAAATGTAGTGATCTGAAGGAGCACATGCACTCGAATGTTTATATCAGCAATGTCCACAATGGCCAAACTATGGAAAGAACTTAGATGTCCATCAATAGATGAATGGGAAAAGATGATGTGGTATATATCTACAATGGAATACTATGCAGCCATCAAAAAAACCATGAAATCTTGCCATTTACAACGACATGGATGGAACTAGAGGCTATTATGCTAAATGAAATAAGTCAATCAGAGAAAGACAACTATCATATGATCTTACTGATATAAGGAATTTGAGAAACAAGACAGAGGATCATAGGTGAAGGGAGGGAAAAATGAAACAAGATGAAACCAGAGAGGGAGATAAACAATAAGAGACTCTTAATCTCAGGAAACAAACTAAGGGTTGCTAGAGGGGAGGGGGGTGGGATGGATGCGGTGGTGGCGGATGGACACTGGGGAGGGCATGTGCTATGGTGAGTGCTGTGAATTGGGTGAGACTGACAAATTACAGACCTGTATCCCTGAAACAAATAATACATTAATGTTAATTTTTTAAAAAGTAAAATAAAATTTAGATCTTATTTTTTTCCTGTTTTAAAAAAAAGAGAGAGAAGAAAACACAAAGGCAACATTAAATGGATAAAAATAAATAAAAATGTAAAAGTAAAGCACATCAACAACAGTAACAACTGAAGAAGCAAAGAGACTAGGAAGAATATTCTCAATAATGACAGATCCAGACTTCATTAATAGTTTTACAAACAGTTCATAGGAAATTACAAGAAAAGATAGTAAACCTTTTCAGTTGGTAGTGTCATTTCTAGGACTCTAAGGAAATAATGTAAATGCTTCATACAAAAACACATTCTTCACACAATTCATTATATTAGTGGGGAAAAAACCCCCATCATCATCAGATAAATGGCAAATTAAATTATGGCACTTTTATTTATAATTATGTAGTCTCTATGCTTAGAAAAGACTTCAACAGGAAAAAGCTTGTTACAATGTTCGGTGAGAAAAACTGATACAAAACTTCATATACAATATGATTTCAAACATGTAAAAATATACATAAAGGTGAATAGTAGAAAAGGCTGAAAGAAAATACACTTTAAGATTTCTAAGGTGGAATATAAGTTTTATTTTATTTCTATATTCTTCTTGTTTTTTTTACAAAGACACCTTTTACAAAAAACACCTTTTTTACAAAGGTGTTATTAAAAAGTAGTTTTGTTAAGGACAAATGATTTGAATAATAAATATGAAAAGCATCATCCACAAAGCCTGTGCACCTTTTCACTAAGTATAAGATCACGAGTTTAAGCACTGATTATGTTTTTTCCCCAGAATGTGACAGCTTTCGGAATGGCTATCTGCATAACTCATCACCGTGCATCCTGCTTCACACTATTCTCGAGGCTGAGACTGTGCTTTTTCATCACTTACTTGTGGCTCAGCATTTCAGTAAGACTCACAGACACTCCTGTCCCACAACTTACTGTGTTCGGCAGAACTCACCGCGGGGAACAATCATGTGAATTACTGGGAATTTTTCATCGGAAACCATGAAACCAGAAGACAATGGGGCAGTATCTTTGAAGCGCTCAAAGAAAGGCCGTCAATCCACAATTCTATAGGCTTGCAAACAAAGCATGAAAGCAAAACAGGACATCCTCAGGTAAAGAAAAACTAAGAGAATTCATTGCCAGCTCACCTGCTCTGAGCCAAAGACTCAAGGAGATTACAGCAGAAAGAGGGGAAAGGATAGTCTGCAAGCAGAAAGCTGGGATTTCTAAGCCAACACCAGACAACTGAACTTCTAGACAAGAGCCCTCACTAAAGAAAATGAGGGACATCACATACGCTCAAAGGGCAGATTCACAAGACATAACCATCCTAAACGTATTTGCGCCGAACATCAGAGCTGCAACGTACGTGAAGCAAAACCTGACAGAACTGAAATGAGAAAGGCGAGTCCACAATTCGAGCTGGAGTTTCGAGCACTCCTTCCTCTCTAAGAAATAGAAAATGACACCAAAACCCAGCAAGGATATAAAGACTATCACCAAGTCAACTTCTGATCTGGGCTGGGGTTTACTGGTGTTACTTGGGGCTGGTGGGAGGGAAACCGGAAAAGACAGACAAAGGAAGAGACAGGAGACGACCCTTTCACCAAGCTGAATCACAGAACCGGCGAGAGCAGGCCTCTCACATCCCTATGGCCTGCACGTCTCTCAGCACAGACCCTGTCTGCTGAGTGACCGACCGTGGTACAGCAGTGTCACACTGTCATTTCTCCTACTCCCGGGACGCGCGACGTGTGATTTTTCTATACTACCACTGTTTTAACAGTAATAAAGCCACATTCACAATGAAAAGTGGAAGTGCTATGATCCAGGACATACGGCACATACGATGTATACATTTATGTATACACTTGTGACAAATACATACACCTTTCCCGGACTGCAGCGGTAAAGACGGGGAAAGACACTGTCAATTAAAGTGACCGCCAAACGGGCCCGCCCTCCTCCTCCACCGGCACCCTCACGGAGTCACGCCAGGACTCCACGCAGGTGACAGAGGCTTAGAAAACGAAAATGGCAAAGCCACAGAGCACTCGACAGAGTGCTGGCCAGGCCTTTCGGCTTTCAAGCAAATGCTCCCTGACACGGAACTGAGAAAAGAATCAATCACATTTCCTGTGCTTTTCTCAGCATTCCCAGCTACGCGCCTGTCTGCAGGATGACAGATGCCACAAAGGTATCTAACACCCGCCAGATCAGCAGCAAACCACGCCTACTTGCTTCTCAGTAGCCAGGACACCTGGCTCCGGTACGTCCTGTTGCTTCACACGCTGGTGCACAATTCAGCGGCTTAGCACGACGCCGATCTATTACTGCCTCTGTTAATTCTGTGGGGCAGGTGGGGGCTCTTCCCACCGCCTACGGTGCGTGCTGGAGTCACTCGTGCAGCCGCAGCGAGAGGTGGTCCAGCGGGGGCCCACGGCCAGGAAGACCTCTCGCAGACGTCTGGCGCGCGCTGTGGCGCACAGGCCTCGCGCGTTCGCTCCGCTGGTCCAGACGGGACTCTCTGAGCACGGCGGCTGGGCGCTCAGAGGAGGCCTCCCAAAAGGACAAGCCTCGATGTCCGCGCACTTCCCAAGCCTCTGCTGGCGTTGTGCGCGCTAACGGCTCATCAGCCCAAGCGGGTCACGCAACGGCCCCCAGAGCCCTGTGAGAAAGGACTACGAGAGTGCGGACACTGAGTCACGGTTCGCTGAGGGCTCTCCGGTCAGCAGACCCCGACATCGTTTATACTAATTACGTTCACGCCTAGTCTGAAGGCAGAAATGCCACACATCACAATTCATTAGTTTTCAAAGAGCTTTCACACTCAATATAGCGGCTAATAGCTCTAGATCAATTTTTGGCTTATTATAACAAAATCCTTTTAATATATGGTGATTACTGCAGCTCTCTGGGTAGACAGGCAAATATACTGATTTTAGATATTTAATATATGTTTACTTAATATATGATTACCATATTCTGTGCTAAGTGATCCAGAGGAAAACTGAATGATTCTGACTTCAACGTATATATATATACTTTTTTAAGATTTGACAGAGAGTGCACACACACAGGGGGAAGTGCAAAGGGAGATAGAGAAGAGATGATCTCAGGCAGACTCCCTACTGAGCACCGAGGCTGCTACAGGACTCAATCTCACGACCCTGAGATCATGACCTGAGCCAAAATCAAGAGTCGGGGGCGCCTAGGTGGCTCAGTGGGTTAAAGCCTCTGCCTTCGGCTCAGGTCATGATCCCAGGGTCCTGGGATCGAGCCCCGCATCGGGCTCTCTGCCCAGCATGGAGCCTGCTTCCCCCTCTCTCTCTCTGCCTACCTTTCCGCCTACTTGTGATCTACCAAATAAATAAATAAAATCTTTAAAAAAAAAAAAAAATCAAGAGTCAGATGCTTAACCGACTAAGCCATCCAGGCACCCCTGTATATACGTTTTTAATATAATCCTAAAGTTTTTACCTTGAAAAACATAAAAGCTTATTAACCTACTTAAAAAAATGTTTTTTAAAAATTTTACACTGAAATCTAATTGATATATATTAACAAAGATCGAATTACTACCATAGTCACACAGATATACAATTTATTACAAAGAACTTTAGAATACATATTTGGAATGTACGCTCTTAATGAGATGAATTCTACTGACAGAAGGAGCTACTATGAATTTTTTTCTCCTCGTCAAAATTACGGAGGATCCCAAAGAACTTTCATATATGTGGTTTGTATCAATCAATCTTAACATAATAGAAATCAGAACCAAGAAATGTTTAAATTATCTTTACATTATTTCATTTAAGATAATAACAAGCCTATTACATGCTCACAAAAAGTCACGGTTTTATGACCAAAAAATTTTTTTCAAGACAAAATAAGAAAAAACAGTTGGATTCTTATATGTATCTACATTCCAACTATTGTGATACGTTGTTTTGGTTACAGTATATGAACAAAATCCAGACCCACGAAGACATGCAGCTGGAAAGAAAACTGTGAAGGTTCTACTTTGATACTATACCAAAAGTCCACAAGTTTCATTAAAAAAACTAACTGCATTATGGAATCTGGAAACTATTAATGAACTTCTCATATTTTGTTACAGTAAAATCTATTTGTCTATCTTGCACTTTGAATTTGCTTTTATAGCATCAGCACTGGAAAACAAAGGTTCACAAAGTTAGGCAGATCTTCCAAATATTGGCACATTTCATTACATAGTATTTAAAAATCCACTTTTTAATATCAGAATTGATCTCATCATTAGACCCTGTAAGTATTGGGAAACTGCCAAACTTAAGACATTAATACAAGTTTTCCAAAATTCTAGTTTTCATGTAAAGGCTCAAATTTATTACTGGAGATAAATACTTATAATGGCTTTCCTTGAAATGTCAGGATCATTTTGATTATTTAAAAAAATAAAAAACAAAAACCGCTGGCCAAATACCTAAGCCTGAATAACCATTCTTCGTTGTTTTTGCACGTTAAAATGGCATTCCATGAAACAGCAACCTGCAGCCTACCTGTGACACTGCTTTCCTGAAGACAACTGTAACTCTGGTGCGCAACCCAAGTGCTCTATGCATCTTTCCATTTCTTCATACACAACACTAAACAGACGGGTATTCAAAGGTAGAGATCTTAAATAAAAAGTTCTAGTTTCTACTTTATCAAGGTAATTCTTAAATATAATCGACAAATTTTTTTTTTTAAAAGAGTGACTGTACATGGGGCACCTGGGTGGCTCAGTCGTTAAGCATCTGCCTTCGGCTTAGGTCATGATCCCGGGGTCCTGGGACCTAGCCCCACATCAGGCTCCCTGCTCCATGGGAGGCCTGCTTCTCCCTCTCCTACTCCCTCTGCTGTGTTCTCTCTCTTGCTGTGTCTCTGACAAATAAATAAATAAAATCTTTTAAAAAAAAAAAGTGATTGTACCTTGACTACCAGTACAGTTTGGTTTGCTGCCTTGATTCACACTGAGAAGTCCACTTTCTTAACCACCACTGCTCTTGTACCATCAGTTCAAATGTCCACACAGCAAAAAAGACAAGTAACATCATAGCGTTATTATGACGAAAACAGTTTTGATCTCTGGGACCCCACAGGATCTGCAGATCACGCTTTAAGAAACACCACTGTAGCTTTAACAGTAAGAAATCATGTCAGTACCAAAACCCAAGATTTTTGTTGAGGGGGAAAAAGTGTTACAATTATAAAATCAAATCAACTGAAAACGAACGTTAAAATTGAAATGAGAGTTCAACTACTTTGGAAAACTACCCATGATACTTACTAAATCTCGACATACACTTAAGCAATTCCATGCCAAGGTGTACACCCAAGAAAAGTGAGTGTTATGTCCAAAGACTGTACAGGAGGCTCACAGCACTGACTTCATAGGAGCAAAAACAATAGCAAAAAAATTAGAAACAGTCCATATGTCCATTGACAAGTGAAAGAATAAATAGTGACCTATCTATATAACGGAAAAGATCCAGGAAGAAATGAAATATTGATTCACACAAAAACATGGAAGAACCCCAATAATTATGCCAAATCAATGAAGCCAGATCAAAAGAAGAACACAATGCATAACTATATTAAATTCTAGAAAATACATACTTATATACACAGAAAGCAAATCAATGGTCTCCCAGAGATAGGAATAAAGAGGCAGACGGATTACAAACAAGAACAAGGGAATTTGGGGGTGTTCATTACCTTCATTTTGATGATGGTTTCACTAGTACATACATATGTCAAAACTCATCAAAATTTATATGTCATATACAATTTCTTGTATGCCGATTATAATTCAATAACGTCGAAAATATTTTAACTTAAAGGGGAGGGGCACCTGGGTGGCTCAGTGGGCAGGGCCTCTGCCTTCAGCTCAGGTCATGATCTCCGGGTCCTGGGATCGAGCCCCGCATCGGGCTCTCTGCTCGGCGGGAAGCCTGCTTCCCCCTCTCTCTCTGCCTGCCTCTCTGCCTACTTGTGATCTCTGTCTGTCAAATAAATAAATAAAATCTTTTAAAAAAATAAATAAATAAAGGAGAGTGGGGAGGGAGAGAAGAGAGACCCAGGAGTCAGCTAGAAAAGTTCCCACCAGACAAACTGTGAAAATTTAGGTCCAACAAAGAAAATGACTGTGATGGGCTGAATTGAAGAAAATAACATAATAGTATTCCAAAACAGAAGAAAATTTGTTACCATTTGAGGCAGCTAGTAAAATAACATTGACTTTGAGAACTGGTACCTAAAGTAAATTAAGCATTTATCCTTACTTGCCAATAGGAACTATATTTCCAAGTAACCAAATATCCACAGCTAATAATAAGAAAAACAAATTCTTCTTTACAGAATAATGTTAGCCAATTAACACAAAAGAAATAACAAAATTGAAAATATTATTATATAAAGCCTAAATATATATAAACAGTAGTTTAATGAAGTTGAGAGAAGGCTAGAGAAATGTATCTCCAATACGTATATATATTTTCACTAAAATTAGCAAAACTGTGCTATATTAGTTTCAGGTGTACACTACTGTGATTCGACAGTGATTACTCAGTGCTCATCACAGTAAGTACTTTTAATCCCCTTCTCCTGTGTCACCCACCTCCCCTCTAGCACCCAATTCATTCTCTGTATTTAAGTGTCTGTTTTGTTGTTTACCTCGTTGTTCTGCTTCTTAAATTCTATATGAATGAAATCCTATGGTATTTGTCTTTCTCTGACTCACTTATCTGACTTGCATGTTGTTGCAAACGGCAAGATTTCATCCTTTTTATGGCTGGGTAATAGTCCATAGTGGATATACATCACAATCTTTACCCATTCATCAGTGGATGGACACTTGGGCTGTTTGCATAATCTGGCTATAGTAAATAATGCTGCAATAAACATAAGGTGAATACATCTTTTCAAATTACTTTTCAAATTAGAGTTTTTGTATTCTTCGGGTAAATACCCAGTAGTTCCATTACTGGATCATATGGTAGCTCTATTTTTACCTTTTCGAGGAACCTCAATACTGTCTTCCACAGTGGCTGCCCCACTTTGCATTACCACCAAACCTGCACAAGGGTTCCCTTTTTCTCCACATCCTTGCCAACATTTGTTGTTTCTTGTATTTTTTATTTTAACCATTTTGACATGTATGAAGTGATATCTCATTGTGGTTTTGATTATGTTTCCCTGGTAAGTGATGTTGAGCATCTTTTCATGGATCTGTTGGCCATCTGGATGTCTTCTTTGCAGAAATGTCTGTGCATGTCTTCTGCCTAATTTTTAATTGGATTATTTGGGGGTTTTTTGGTGTTTAGTTCTTTAAGTTCTCTATATATTTAGGATAGTAATGCTTTAGCAGGTATGTTATTTGCAAATATCCTCTTCCATTCAGTAAGCTGTCTTTTAATTTTGTTGATTGCTTCCTTTGCTGTGCAGAAACTTTTTATTTTTTAAAAAATATTGTTTATTTATTTGACAAAGAGACCGAGAACACAAGCAGGGGGAGCAGCAGTGGGAGAGGGAGAAGCAGGCTCCCCGCTGAGCAGACAGCCTGATGCAGTTCTCGGTCCCAGGACCCTAGGATCACGACCTGAGCTGAAGGCAGAGGCTTAACAACTGAGCCACCCAGGCGCCCCCATACAAACTAATTTTTAAACCAAAGACTATAGTAAGAGATGAAAGACACTATATTATGATAAAAGGGTCTATCTAGCAAGATCATCTAACAATTGTAAATATTTATGTCCCTAACTTGGGAGCAGCCAAATATATAAACCAATTAATAACAAAATTAAAGAAACCCACTGATAATACAGTAATAGTAGGGGACTTTAACACCCCACTCACAGCAATGGACAGATCACGTAAGCAGAAGATCAATAAAGAAACAAGGGCTTTGAATGACACACTGGACAGATGGATTCAACAGATATGTTCAGAGCACTTCACCCTAAAGCAGCAAAATATACATTCTTCTCAAGTGCTCATGGAACATTCTCCAGAACAGATCACATGCTGGGTCACAAATCAGGTCTCAACTGGTACAAAAAGACTGAGATCATACCATGCATATTTTCCAAGCACAGTGCTATAAATTTTGAAGCCAATCACAAGAAAAAAATTGGAAGTACCACAAATACATGGAGGTTAAAGAACATCCTATGGAAGAATGAATGGGTCAACCAGGGAATTAAAGAAAACTTTCAAAAATACCTGGAAGCAAGTGAGAATGAAAACACGGCAAGTTCAAAACCTTTGGGATGCAGCAAAGGCAATCCAAAGAGGTAAGGATACAGCAATACAAGCCTTTCTCAAGAAACAAGGAAAGTCTTAAATACACAACCTAACCCTAAACCTAAAAGAGCTGGAAAAAGAACAGCAAATAAAACCTAAATCCAACAGGAGAGGAGAAATAATAAAGATGAAAGCAATAATTAATTATATAGAAACAATACAAAACAAAACAAAACAGTAGAACAGATCAACAAACCTAGGGGCCAGTTCTTTAAAACAGTAAGACTGATAAACCCCTAACCAGCCTCATTAAAAAGAAAAGAGAAAGGACCCAAATAAATAAAATCATAAATGAAAGACGAGGGATCACAACCAATGCCAAAGAAATACAAAAAATTCTAAAAGAATATTATGAGCAATTTTATACCAACAAATTGGGCAATCTGGAAGAAACGGATAAATTCCTATAAACATATAAACTACCAAAACTGAAAGGAAAGAGGAAGAAACAAAAAATTTGAAAAGACCCACAACCAGCAAAGAAGTTGAATCAGTAATTAAAAATCTCCCAACAGGGGCGCCTGGGTGGCTCAGTGGGTTAAAGCCTCTGCCTTCGGCTCAGGTCATGATCTCAGGGTCCTGGGATCGAGCCCTGCATCGGGCTCTCAGCTCAGCAGGGAGCCTGCTTCCCCCCCTCTCTCTGCCTGCCTCTCTGCCTACTTGTGATCTCTGTCTGTCAAATAAATAAATAAAATCTTAAAAAAAAAAAAAAGGAATAAACTATTTTTTAAAAATAAATAAATAAAAAATAAAAATCTCCCAACAAACAAGAGTGTAGGGCCAGATGGCTTCCCAGGGGAATTTTACCAAACATTTAAAGAATTAATACCTTTTCTTCTGAAGCTGTTCCAAAAAATAGGAATGGAAGCATAACTTCCAAACTCACTCTATGAAGCCAGTGTCACCTTGATTCCAAAACCAGACACAGACCCCACTAAAAAGGAGAATTAGAGACCAATATCGCTGATGAAATGGATGCAAAAATTCTCACCCAAATACCAGCCAATAGGATCTGATAGCACATTAAAAGGATTATTCACCATGACCAAGTGGGATTTATTCCCAGGCTGCAGGGATGATTCAACATCCACAAATCAATATGACATACCACATAAATAAAAGAAAGAACAAGAACCATATGATCCTCTTGATGGATGCAAGAAAGCATTGGACAAAATACAGTGTCCTTTCTTGATAAAAACTCTCCACCATGTAGGGATAGAGGGAACATACGTCAATATCACAAAAGCCATATATAAAAGACTCACAGAGAATAGCATCCTCAATGGGGAAAAAAATCCTGGAGGAGAACTCAGGTAGCAACCTCTTTGACCTCAGCCACAGCAACTTCTTGTTAGACGTAGCAAAGGAAAAGCAAAAATGAACTATTGGGACTTCATTGGGACAAAAAGGTTCTGCACAACAATGGAAATAGTCAGTACCACTAGAACACAACCTATGGAACGGAGGAACATATTTGCAAATGTCTTATCAGATAAAGGGCTGGTATCCAAAATCTATAAAGAATTTATTAGACTCAAGACCCCAAAAACAAAGAATCCAGTCAAGAAACAGGCAGAAGACATGAACAGACATTTCTGCAAAGAAGACATACAAATGGCCAACAGACCACTGCTGAGAAAAAGTGCTCCACATCACTCAGCATCAGGGAAATACAAATCAAAACCACAATGAGATAACATCTCACACCTGTCAGAACGGCTAAAATTAACTCAGAAAATAACAGATGTTGGTGAGGATGTAGAGAAAGAGGGGCCCTCTTACACTACTGGTGGGAATGCCAGCTGGTGTAGCCGCTCTGGAAAACAGTATGGAGATTCCTCAAAAAGTTAAACAGAGCTACTCTACAATTGCACTAGTAGGTATTTATCCAAAGGATACAAAAATGCTGGTTCAAAAGGGCACCTGCACCCCAATGTTTATAGCAGCAGTGCCCACAATAAGCAAATGTCCACAAAAGAGCCCAGATGTCCATCAACAGATGAATGGATAAAGAAGATGTGGTATATATATGTGCGGCACTCGCGCGCGCGCACACGCGCGCGCACACACACACACACACACCCCGGAATATTACACAGCCATCAAAATGAATGAATCTTGCCATTTGCATGCAATGATGTGGATACAACTAGACAGTAGTATTACGCTACGTGAAATAAGTCAGTCAGAGAAAGACTACTACCATATGATTTCAGTCACATGTGGAATGTAAGAAACAAAGCAGGTGAACACAGGGGAAGGGAAGGAAAAATTAAATGAAAACAGAGAGGGAGGCAAACCATAAGAGACTCTTAACTCTAGGAAACAAACAGTGGGTTGCTCGAGGGGGGAAGGGTGGGGGATGGGGAAGTTGGGTGATGAGCATTAAGGAGAGCACTTGGATGTGACGAGCACTGGGTGTTCTACGCAACTGACGAATCACTAAATTCTACCCCTGAAACTAATAATAATAGTATATGTTACCTAAATTGTATTTAAATAAAATTTTTTTAAAAATATACCCCCAAAACAAAGAAACAACCAGATAAATCTGGAAGGTTAGATATTGTGCAAAACTAGCCTAATTAAACAAGCCAGCGCCATTTAAATAGAAAACGTCGTAGACAAAACCAGATCAAGCGGGAGGACTCGCAGGTGTAACTGTCGTCTGGGGGCGAACTCAGGAAACAAGAGTGTGTTCTGGGTGTCGGATCAGATGAAGATTTACTGTAAACTAGAGATTCTCCGCCAGGAAAAAACAGGTCACAAAACGCTATGATTTCATCGTATGTATACTATGAGCTCATGCAGGCTAAAACGAACACATGTACACGGAAAGCTTATGTATTAAGGTGTATTAATGTATTACATAGTGCTGAGCCTATGGTGAAAGGATGTTTTACTTTGTTTTCATCCCTCCCCAATTTTCCCATTTTCTACAACACATGGACAGTGTCTCTATAATAGTAAATGACGATGTTTGAAATGAATCTGAACATACATTTCAGCGGGGCGGTAAGTCCTATGCACACCGTTTGTGTTACGTATTAGAAACGGAGAGCTGCTTTCAGAGAGAGGCAAAGAACCGGCTTTGGAATCAGAGTAGTCAGAGCTACTTCCCCTTTATTAGAGAAACAAGGAACGCTCCTTCAGGGCATTAGGAAGGACGATGGAAAGGTCTAGAACTGCACTACCCAATGTAGTAGCTATGAGCCCCGTGTGGCTATTTAAGTTTAAATGAATTCAGAGTCAATAAAATTTAAGATTCAATTCTTTAGTCATACCAGCCACATTACAAAAGTTCGAAAGCCCCAGGGGGGTGGCGGCTGTGTTGGGCACGCGGCCAGGCATCAGGAATGAGTTAGGTGCGGGATATGCGGCCGCTGTGCCGTACCGTGCGGCGCGGATACTGAACTGGCGGGGCGGAGAAGTCCCACTGGAGAGAGCTACAGAGGTGGGTGCAGCTGTGTCTCCTCTCCCTGCTCCCCAGGCCCCACTCACTCCACTGCGGCCTCGCACCCCTCGGACGCGGACGGCAGCTCACCAGTTCCCGGGGAAGAACGCTCCCACCCGGTCCCAGAGGAGTATCGGCCGGCACTGCACGCCGGTTCTGCAGCTCTCCCATCAGCTCGCGTTGCAGGCTGTGTTTTCAAGGATGTCTGTAGAGCAAACAGCCTTGGAAGACAGGTATCTCCCTCGGGGCAGAAGGCAGATTGGGCTCCTGTCCAGCATAATAAATCTGTGTCTACCCCCAGCTAATGGATGGGCGGGTTTGCAAACAACGCTCTCGGGGCGCTGGGGATTTCCTAACTCGGGGTTCCTCAGCTCTAGCGAATCCACTGTGCACCCCGCACTCCCTTGGGCCCACTTCCACGTCACCCCCACGGTATCTGGGGAACAAGGAACCAACACGAACATGACGTTCAAGCTGCCGCTGTGCTTTGCCTTGACCCAAGGGTCGTCTGCCAGGCTCACTTGTTAGCTTGCAGGTGAGACCGAGGAGCACACGCGCCACAGGTCTTAAAAGTTCACACAACCTCCCGGCTCCTTTGAGCTCCTCGTGCCATATCAACAAGTTGTGTCAGGAACCAAGGGGATCTCTGGGGCATCTCTTGGGACGCATGGACAACAGGTCAAAGTTAAGAGAAGAGAGCAGGAGGGGCAACGGCCCAAATGCTTCCCGGCACGCTGGACCCCACTTGGTCAGGAAGCGGCCTCTCGGGCATTCACTGAGCACAAGGGAAATGCGACCGGCCCAGTCGAGGAAGAAAATTATAAATACTAACCACAGTGGGTGACCAGGAGCAAACGAGGACGGTTGTATCCAGGCAGACTATCCTCCCCGCCTCCTCCAGCTACTTCCAGAAGACAGGCCGGCGAAAGGTGACCCCGTAATTGCATGCTCAGGTCCACGATCTCGGAACGGTGCTCCCCCTTCTCGAGGAGCAGGTGAGTGAACGCAGCCTCCCTTCCGGGAGCAGCAGCTTCGCAACACACCAGGCAGAAGCAAGCGTCTGTCCGCGTTGCTGCTCGAGAGCAAGCAGGGGCCCGAAGCCCCGCACCGCACTTCTCACTCCCTGGCCTGAAGGAACGCACCAGGGAGACACCTCGTCTGTGGCAGCCGCCGGCAGGCACGAGGGCAGACCGCACACACCAAGCCTGCATCGGCTCCCCAGCGGGCTCCCGGGGAACATCCGCTTCAGTGCGGCGGCGCTCAGGTCACAAGCAGTGTCCTCTGAGGCCAGCGCCTTCCGACCTCCTCAAAGCCGGAAGCAATTCTCTCTGACCTTCACCCCCGCGGGCCTCTCCACGGCTCTGTAAGCATTTAGTTCATTTCCTTTATTAAATCTGTTCTCGCTACAATCCCCAGGGCGGGTCCGTTTTCCTGACCAACACAGACGGGCAGGATCCGGGCGGGTGGAGATCACCGGGGAGAGCAGCGGCCCACCGTGCACGAGTGAAGGAAAAAGTTGAGCAAGTGGGTCAAAGCGATACTAAGCAGCCTCCTTCTCGGGTTCGGGGCTTTATTCTACTACCCTCTGATCTAACAAACGTTGACCACGCGACTATCACACACCAGGCCCCACTCCCGCCATCGTAAAGAAAAACAGACTCGGAGGTTGGGGGGGCTGCGAGGCTGAGCGGGGAGAAGGCTCGTGAACAAAGGTTCAATCTAGTAAATGGCAGGGAGCGCCCCGGGGAACCGCAAGCAGCACAGACCGCTCTGACAGCCTCTCCGAGCCGAGATCTAGGGGCACAGCCCGAGAGCGGAGCCGGGAGGAGCCAGGAGGAGGCCCAGCTCGTGCGTTCGGGGGACAGCGGGGAGGCGAGCGTGGCGGGACTGAAGCTCTGAAGACCAGATCGCACGGGGCCTGGGAGGCCACGGCAAGGACTCGGGCTTTTATTCCGAGGGAGACGGGAACCCCTGGAAATTCTGAGTAAAAAGTGACAGGATCTGATCTATCTGGGAACAGAAGAGAGTGAAAGCAGGAAGGGCACTGACATCACTGAAACAGTATAAGGAACCCAGGACAGTGGCTCGCACCAAGGCACAGCAGGACGAGCGGTGAAAAGCAGTCACGTTCCGGATATATCCGAAAAGAAAATTTGCTTGGGGACGAGAAGTGGGACGGGGGAAAAAATGGGAGGAAAAATGACCCCCACATTTCCGACCCGAGCAAACAATAGAACCACCATTAACTGACAATAAAGACTGAGGGAAACAGAGTCGGGGGTGAAAATCAGAATTCAGTATCTGATACGCTAAGCTCAAGATGCCTGTTACACACCCGGATTGGTAACGGAGAGCAACCGTAACCCCCCGAGAAGGGAGCCGCTAGAAGAGAAGCCCGCTCCGGACACCCACCTGGTTAATGTCCGGCAAGTGGACGGGCAAGGCAGAGCAGGGGGCCTCCCTGGAAGCTGTACCAGAGGAGAGAAAAACTAGATGCAGTCCGTGCTCGAGGAAGCCGGAACCTGGGACAGAGGTTCCCAGTGGAGCCGACGCCACCTGATGGGGGTGTGGAAACTGGCGGAAACACGGTTGTTACTGACGTGTTTGGGAGGCACGAACAATAAGCACGCGGAGCCACTGCTCAGGATAAATCCCATAGAAAACAGGGGGTTCTACTTCCTTTCAAATGACTCACCAGACCTCCATAATTGTGAAAAATCTGATCATAATTATCTGAACCTAGATTCCAACTTCATTTTGCTAATAAAATATTTTCTGTACAATTTTAACAGATACTGAATTTTCCAGAAACGCAGCTACCATGCAAATGTTTTAAAAATTTAAAAAAAAAAAAAGAACACTCTTGGAACACCTGGGTGGCTCAGTCAGTTAAGCGGCTGCCTTCAGCTCAGGTCATGATCCCAGGGTCCTGGGATCAAGTCCCACATCAGGCTCCCTGCTCAGTGGGGAGTCTGCCTCTCCTCTGCCTCCTGCTCCCACTGCTTGCACCTTCTCTCTCTGTCAGGTAAATAAAATTGGAAAAAAGGAAGAGAAGAGAGCACTCTCTTTTATGCAAAATTTTCTCCAAGAAATTTCACCATTTTGAAAAACTGTGGCATAGAAAATCATGCAGTTTTCTAATATTTAAGTCACCAGCAAAACACCTGCATCTGTGTTATCTGTAGGTGTCACCTACAGGTACATTACAGGAGAGACTCAAGATGCTCTTGGTAGACCTAGCACCAAGTATTAAATAACAGACACATGAAATGCAGGATTCTCCGAATCAAAGCTGTTTTAAAATTATGACAGTCATCTTACACATTGTTAGTTTTTATGGCATCAGGACAGGTATCTATCTTGCAATAATTATTTGAAATTGAACTTATTTTGGGGGGGGGGGGTTGCCTGCCATTTTAAAATCTTACTCTGAGCCTGTCACCACAGGTCCAGCAGTTTTCTCGGCCGCTCTTACTACATTTTCTGCTTCCAAGTCACCCTCTGTTCCTACTGACACTTAAAGGATTTTATTACAAATTGGACACAGGCTGTGGCTCTCGACAAGATGTAGAATTTCAAGGCAGGAATTTTCTACGACAATTTGTCTCCACTCCTCCCAAATGACAACACAGAAAACGTTTCTTTCTCAACACTCACAAATGAGATACCACTCATTTACAAGTACATCTTAATTTTTCATTTTCCTAATTTGATAGTCTACAATTGATGGGTATGTAGCCCTATTTCAATTAGGGTTATTTTCCTCTTTCTGTTACTATACTTAATAGTTCTGGCTGGCTATTACCTCTTATACAGAGTAACTTCTGTTTATCTCTCTTCATTATAAACTTGTCCATTATAAGCAGGTACAAGTAGCTCCTATTTTACTATGCCTCTAACAAAGTAGTGCCTAAGCATCTTGTAAGAAATACAAACTATTTTATTTTATTTATTTTTTTTGAAATACAAACTATTTTAATATAAAGTACTTCCTTTTTCTGTCCTTACATCACAGCTAGAACAGAACACGGACTTTTTCAATTAGGTCCGTGAAATTACATTTGTAAATCTGTGAATTTAATCTAGAATAGTAAAAGGGAATTATAAAACACTGTTTATAAGCAGAAAGCACTGAGTCTGACATTACTGAAAATCACTGGATTGGAAGAGACAAACACTGGATGTTAAAAGGGCTTAAAAAAAGAAAAAAGACAGTTGAGCACAAGAATACGCTGAATGACAGAGTGTCAGAAGTGGCCTCAGAACGCTCCTGCCCCTAAGGGTGAAGGCAGGAGAGCAGCACCGAAGAAAAGGAAGAGAGTTTCTCAACTACTCACAGGCAGTAGCAACAGGACTAAGGAGCAGACAGCACTAAAATACGGCTCAGAGGAATGCTGAGAAGATACAATATTCCAAAGACAACAGGGGCTGGGGCGGCAGGCTCCTTATTAAGGGGCGCCATCAGCGCACTGACGCACCAAGCAAAGGTCAAATACAGACTATGACATCGAGGGCAGGGCCATTCTGGGAGAAAGGTGAAGACAGAAGGTTGTCTCCTCGCCAGGTCCAAGAGGAGGCAGGAGTCATGAAGGACAGGACACACAAAAATGCAAAGTAAAAGACAGACATCAGGAGGCAGTAGTGTGAACTGAGGGTAGAAATTTTTAAGAACAGGAACAGAGAACATATAAAGGCAAACAAGCCTGGAGAAGAAAGTCTGGTTTTATTCAAAACGGCCAGGTGTGGGCTAACCAGAACCGCAAGCACAGATCTTTGTGGGCAGTACTCTTTATGAGGACAAGACAGGTTGAGAGAAGCCCCGGACGACGGCAGTGGAGGTCCTGTGACACCGGAAGCCCAGCCACCGGAGCCTGCGGCACCTGCGCTCCTGGCGACGCGGCCGCCAACAGCCGTGGGAGAGTTAAACCATACCTGCGATAAAGAACTAGTATCCTGGGGCCCCTGGGTGGCTCAGTGGCTTAGGCGACCACCTTCAGATCAGGTCCATGATTCCAGGGTCCTGGGATGAAGCCAGCATGCTGTGGGCTCCCTGCACCGTGGAGAGTCGGCTCCCCCCCTGCCCTTCCCCTGCTCATACTCTCACACTCTCTCTTGCTCTCTCTCAAATAAAATCTTAGAAAAAAAGAGAAAAGAACTAGCATCCAGAAGACAGAAACGACTCTTACAGCCCAACAATATAAAGGCAAAGAACCTAACGTTAAAATGGCCAGGGATCCGAACAGACATTTCTCCAAAGAAGATTCACAAATGTCCAGTAAGTACACATAAACAGAGTCAACGACATTTGTCATTAAGGGAAAAGCAAATGCAAATCAAAATCACTGAGACAACCATTTCACACCCACGAGGACGACTATAATCAAAAAGATGGAAAAGAACAAGCGTTAGCAGGTTGTAGAGAAACTGGGACCCTCGTACAAGGCGGGTGGGAATGTAAAATATAATGGTACAGCCACTTTAGAGAACAGTTTTGCAGTCCCTCAAATGATTTAAACATAGTAACCATGACCCACCACGTCCACTTGTAGGTATACAACCAAAGCACAAAAAAAAGTCCACATAAAAACTTGTACATATCATGATGTTCACAGAAACATCATAATATCCAAAAAGTGGAAGCAAACCAAATGTCCACCAACAGACGGACAACAACGAAACGGGCTACAGCTACACATAGACTATTACTGGCCATAAAAGGGAACGGAATACCGATATATATTACCACACGCATGCACCTTGAAAACACGATGCTAAATGGGAGAAGCCAGACAGAGAAGGCCACATTATGTGCGAACGTCCAGGTGAGGGGATTTTATGAAGACAGTAAGCAGATTAATGGGGCTTCGAGGCTGGGAGGAGAAGGGAGAATGAAGACGGACGGTTACTGGGTGCATGAGTTCTTTCAGAGGGGACAAAAATGTTCTCAAGTCAGACTGTGATAATATTTGCACAGCCCCGTGAATATACTAAAACCCATTCAGCTGTGCACTTTAAATGCGGGAGCTGGATGATAGGTAAATTATATTTCAATAAAGCTGTTTAAAAATGCCCTCTTACTTGGACCCATAGGATTTGAATGTATGGAAGTGACCGAGTGCCAGCCGACCTGGAGAGGCCCATGCCAACGAAAGAAGACACGACTTACATCTCTCAAGACGAGGGGGGCGCGCACACCACACAGGGTGACAGAGAAGCAGCAGGTTTGCTCAGGAGGCGGAGAGAGGAGCGAGGGGAGAGCCTGGGCCAGAACTTTTACTGGGGTTTCTGCAGGAAAGGCAAGCCAGGACGGCGTAAACAATGCAGGACTGGCTTATTTGAATAATTCAGGCTGTAGCGTGTAGCGCTCTCTCTAGTCGACCGGCCAGTACCTACCTGGCCCTGGGATAATGCAGCACAGGGAAAATACTGGCCCGGTGTAGGAGTTAGATAAGGAGGTAACGAAGGCTGAAGATTCCGGATTGGGTGATTTGCACATGAAAGGCATACTCCAGGCAGGCTGCTGTTATCTTTAGGAATTAGCTAGCTAGCCCTGGGAGGGACAGTTTGTCCCCAGGTCTGTAAGGCCCCTGAAAGCCGGAGCATCAAGGATACACAAAATAAGAAAATATAGTTAATCTAACTGGCCCTGTGGTGAATGGATGCCAAAGAGACAAATACAGCATCTGAGGAGACAGAATAAATGCATACAACAGAAATTCACGGGGTGATTCTAGAATTTATATGGAAACGCAAAAGACCCAGAGGGGTGGAAACTATATTGGAAATTAACAAAAAAAAACAAAAAACCAGGACGGAGAACTTACACTGCGTAATTTCAGACTTATTACAAAGCCACGGTTATTAAGACAATGTGGTATTGGCAAAAGGATAGACAAAGACACCAATGACCAGAATAAGGAGCCCAGAAATGGGCCTACCCATAGACAATGACTGATATTTTACAAAGGCCTAAAGTAATGCAATGGTTAAAGGAAATTCTTTTCAACAAATGGCACTACAACACCTGAATATCCGCATGGGGGCAGGTAAAGGAGTAAGTCTTGACCTTTGTCCCAAACCACTCATAAAAATCAATTCAAGGTGAAATCAAAGACCTAAAACATAACAGTTTAAATTATATATGAAGGTTCCACAAAAAAAAAAAAGATACAGTATCTTTGTGACTTTGAAGTTGGCAAAGATTCCTTAATATATAAAAAACACTAAACAAAAAACTAAAAGAAACAAAATGCAATAACCATTAAAAAAAAAAAAAGACAAATTGGACTCTATTCAAATTTAAGACTTCAAAAGATACCATTTGGGAAATGTAAAAAGGGAGCCGCAGATTAGGAGAAAATGTTCACAATGCATATTGGGGGAAACGACTCATTTCCACAACAGGAAGGACTCCTACAAATCAACAATATGATGTTAAACAACCTAATTTGGACAACAGACACTTCACAAATAGAACAGCCCATGTGCACATGAAAAAAGGCACGTCTCGTCATCAGTAGTCATCTGCAACATGCAAATTAAAGCCACAATGATAGCACTTTACACTCACTAGAATGGCTAAAATTAAAAAGACTTTCAATACCACAGGCTGGTGAGATCATGTTCCAACTGGAACTTTCAGAAATTGCCAATCCAAGTACGAAACAGTACAGCCACACTGAAAATAGACTGTGAGTTTCTTACGAAGGTAAAACATATACCTACCCTACGACCTAGCAGCTCCCACTGTGGGGTGTGGACCCAAAGGAAACCAAAATATACGTTCGTAACAAAGTGTTGTATAAGAAGATTCATGGCAGTGTTAGTCATAATAGCCAAACACTGAAAGCAAGCCACTGCCTTTCAACAGATTAAACACTGCGGTACTTCCACATTATTGAGCAGTACCCAGCAATAAAAACGGATAAATTACTGACATGTACTACAACACGGACGACCCTCAGAAACATTACGTTGATTTTAAGAATCCACTTGCCAAAAAATACACATTATAATTCCATTCGTATGAAATTCTAGAACAGGCAAAACTAAACTAGCGACAGCAACTAAAACAACTGTTTCCTGGCTGTGGGGGGCACTGCTGGCTAGACACGGACACGGTGAACTCATCAGGGTGAGGAACATGGCCGGTATGTATCTTAATTTGGGTGGTGGAGAAGGGTTTTTTTTTTAACATCCATCAATGCGCGCTAAACTCATTTAGCAAATTTGTTCAAAATCATTACATTAAACGTAAATCATCCTTTAAAATGGTAAAATTCATTGGCTGCGTATCATAGCCGTACAAAAGTTGCATGAAACAGAAATAACATTTAAATAAAAATAAATACCTTTGTCCATCTACAAAGCTTCACCCCGGAGTGGCTCCCAATCAACTTATACCCTAAACAGAAAAACAAAGAACACAACATTGAATTGATTCAAAGCCTCATATTAAAAAGTGATTAAAAAACTGTAACAAAATCATTTTTCTTTCCTTAAATGACGGCAGGCAACAACCCAGTGGCAAAAAAACAGGTAAACAGGTTTAAAGGTTTACTTCACCAGGATGATCAAATACCTTAAAATGTATATGCATCTAATAACACAAACTAGAAATACATAAGGAAACAAGAGGCTAATCCAAAATCGTAATAACTTTTCACATCTTTCAGTATCTAACAGATCCCACAGACAAAAACTCACTGGAGTTCTAAGACCTAAACAGCACAGTAAAGGTGACAAAGAACACAGAGTACTACACGCGACACCTACAGAATGCACACGCTTTTGGAGGACCCAGGGAAACTTTTTAAAAACAAAAACAAAAAACACATGCTGGGCCGTAAAGCGAAAGCAAGAACGACAGACTGGGGAACTCTCATCAGTGATCTTTGAAAAAAGATGAAGCATCAGACGGGCAAAAGAAGATCGAAATAAGGAAACACTGGCCCAGGAAGTGGAAGGTAAAGTTCTAGGAACCACAACCTAACATGAACTCTCAGCACCACTCCGTAACCCAGCATTTAGAATTCGTGAGCCACGGAAGACACAAAAAGCGTGGAAAGGCCGTGCCGAAGCGACCACATTTCCTTCTGTAATGAACCAGAAGAGCAGACAAGAACACTGTGATTTCAGGAAGTGCTGAATGAAGCTTCTCACGGGGCTTCAAGTAATAAGCCACGATCAGGAGTCTCTTACACAAAAGACTCTGGACTTGCAGACGAATGAGGCAAAAGGAGAAATCTAGTCTGGATGGTGGCATAAGTGGCTCCGTGGCTGGTTAAACACCCATATTCACAGGGTGATCATTCACGGGACAGCGTCAATGTGGATTACAAGTCTCTAGCGGCAATGTCACACGGCCTCGTCTTTTACCCTCTTCCACATTCACGTTAACATCCTGCACATTAAAAAGCTCTCCGTATCTATCTGAAGACAGAACTGAGTCCAACGGAGTGAGTAAGCTCAGACACAGAACGAGCATTTAAAAGATTCCCGGAGAAAATTCTAGTTCTTCTTTTGGATTTCTACACTCTATGTTCTTGAGACCATTACCATAGAAATCACAGTCTATTATGTTAGTGCTTCATATTCTTCTCTTCCAAGATACACAGGGTTTTACAAAATTTCCATTTAGACAGGTATGAAGAAGACCGCAAAGCACAGGACGGACAGGCCTGCGGCTGACCACCGTGCCAAGATAAGCCGGAGGTCTGCAGCCGCTAAAAACCACAGTGCACGATTCTGTTCTAACCAGGATTAAGTGACAGAAGATTCACTCTCCCACCTGAAATGCCAAAAATGGGACAAAATATATGAACCAACGGTTTCCAAGACATGAAACATCAGGCAACAAGGGACAGTAACAGCGAGACGGGAAACACCCAAGATGAGCCCTACCGTTCCCAGAGCTCGCTGCCTCGCAAGTTCCCAGGTCGTGCCGCGGGAAGGGACAGTCCGCGAACGGCTCGGTACTCTCTGAGGTGAGGACATGAAAGCCAAGGGTCCGGGGAGCCCGCGTGGCTAGAGACTGCGGAATGGATACCACAGAATCAAGAGCTACGCAGAGATTCAACCCAAGAATCCGGGGAGGATTCCCAGGAATCTCTAGCCGAGGACTGCCTAGTGCGACAGTGAGAGAAGAACTCATGGAGAATGAGAAAGAATCATCTGAAAGGCCTAGAGGTACGCCTGGCGCTCAGCTGGCTGGGAACCGTGCCTGGTCGTACCAGTCGGAAGCTTAAGATTCACAAGGCACTGACGCCCCGATAATCAGAAGTAATTAGCCTTACAGTGGGTAAGCTCTGGTCTCACTTGACAAGTCATAAAAGCCAGATTAAAAGGCTCAAACTGTTTCCAAGTAACTGCTCTTCATCTTAGAACTAAGCTTAAGAATGTTTATAGGAATACAAAAATATCTAGCACCCAATAAGGTAAAATTAGATCTGGCATGCCCTCAAAGATTACCAAGCATGCAACACGACCAATGAAGAAATAACCCAGCAACCAAACTGATCCAGAAATGACACAGGGGTTGAAGTACATTAAAAGAGTTGTAACGGGGCACCTGGTAGCCCAGCGGGTTAAAGCCTCTGCCTTCGGCTCAGGTCATGGTCTCAGGGTCCTGGGATCGAGCCCCGCATCGGGCTCTCTGCTCGGCAGGGAGCCTGCTTCCTTCTCTCTCTCTGCCTGCCTCTCTGCCTACTTGTGATCTCTGTCAAATAAATAAAATCTTAAAAAAAAATAGTTGTTAATTATAATTTGTAGGCTCAAAAAGTTAAGGAGAGACATGGAGACTATAAAAAGACCCAAATTCAACTTCCACAGATGAAAACAATAAACCCGGAAGCTGAAAACCGCACTAGATAGAATTAATGGGAGAGCAGACATCAGAGAAAAAAGATTACTACATCAGACCCAAAGACACAGCAACAGAAGCTACGCAAAAATGAAAGCTAGAACAGAAAAAAGAATTTTAAATGAAAAGAGTATCCGTGAGCTATAGGTCAGATTCATGAAACTGAAGTCCCCAAGGAAAAGGAGAGGGAGGCAGTGACGGAAAAATATTTGAAGAAATAATGGCCAAAATTTGTCCAAATTTGATTACAACTATAAAATCCACAGAACCAGGAAGCTCAACAAATCCCAAGTAAAAGCAACATGAAGAAGACTCCGTTGAAACACACTGTAACTGAAATGCTCAGGATCAGTAATCAAGAGAAGATCTCAGAGGTAGCCCAAGGGTGAAAACATCACATGGAAAGGAACAAACGAAAGACGGGAACGGAAGCTTCATCCGAGGCAACGGGCGCAAGTTGACACCTAGAAGGCGCCCAAAGAGAAAAAGGCGTCAACCGACGAGTCCACACCCATCAAACAACAGCCTTCAAAAATGAAGGCAAAATAAAGCCTCTTTCAGAGACACAAAAGCTGAAATGATTAATCACCAAAAAGCCCACACGACACAAAATGCCAAACGCAGCCCATGAGGCAGGAAGAAAGGGCGGCCGGGCAAACACCGACCTACGCAAAGGAACGAGAAGCCCCAAGAGTGGTACCTACCTGCGTCAGTTCTGTAAGATTGTCACCAATTATTTTAATTAATTCAATAAATTTACATAAATAATTATGTAAGATTGTTACTAATTATTTTAATTTAATTGAATCCATGACTGACTATTCAAACCAAAATAACAACAGCGTAGTGTAGGTTCATAACACGCATGAAAGTTATAACACGCGTGAAAGTTATAACACGCGTGAAAGTTATAACACGCGTGAAAGTTATAACACGCGTGAAAGTCAAACGCGTAGCAACTGCTTAGAGGCTGGCAAGGGGCAAGAGATGTTATTCCTGAAGCCGCTTCTCCCGCAGGAAGCGGTGTATCATCTCAAAGATACACTGGGACAGGATACAGAGACACAGTGTAAAACCACCAACAACCACCAAATGACAAGACAGTGCTGCAACTAACGAGCCAACAAGGCTATAAAACCGAATCATAAAAAAGTAATGTAAGGAAGGCAGAAAACAGGAAAGAAGGAAATCAAAGAACACACGAAACAAGTAGAAAACAAACAACTAGAGGAAAGATTTGACCCCATCACAAAATCACTCTAAATAGTAAATCATCTCAATGTCCTTATTAAAAAGCATATTACTTACATCTATTATATATATAAGCACAAACATTATACAAATATATGCACATGACCTGAATATTCCTGTCTGACTCCTCTAAGAGGCTGATGGTTCCTTGAAGGGGATACTGTATGTTTGTCTGCATTGCCACAACTATTACACAAAAGCTTCTCAATAAATACAGAAAGACTCGAGTGAGGGGAGGAAGTCAGTCTACTGACTCCCAACTGACCACTCTTTCTTTACAAGAAATCAAAACTATTATTTGATCTCACATTATAGCTTCCTTAGTAAGTGATGACCACAGAACCCCAGACATATGCTACAGAAAACACTTCTAATCGGTCCAGCCTCATAGCAACACGAGCTTTTTCCTGCATTTAATAACTTCCACTTAATAAACGACGATACATAAAGAAGCCCGCGACGGCATCTTCCGTCTGCATACCCGAGCCACACTGACGCAACGACCCAATAAACCAAGCAGAGGGGAAACGTGCTGGCCCGGCAGCCCACACACCAGTGATCCGCGGGAACAAGACGGGGCTCCCTTGACAGCGACAGTGACGCGCTGACACAGCTGCTGGGCTGACCCCAGAAGGACCTCCTAACCCTTCTGCCCCCGTGGCAGTCCCAAGTTAGGCTTCCTCGTCGAGCTATGAAATCGGAAGGCTTGCGAGGGTCGTCCTGGGACGGCCCCGCCCGAGGATCCGCACCTTGCTTCGTGAGGGCTTCCCGGAGAGCGGGGGTTATCATAGCTCTTGGCTCGCCGGGGTCGTTCCTCCCCGAGCTCCTGACCAAGCCGCTCTTCTCTTGCTGCTCCTTCTCTCTCTGCACGAAAATTAAAAGAACAAGTCAGCACGGGCAAGGGCACGAGAGTAACAGCATAGCACTCGCGACCACACAGCGGCGAGGACACGGCTCTCGCGAACCCCGGCCCCCAGACCCGGGCTCCTCCAAAGCGATCATGTCCCCAGCCAGACGGCGATCGAAGAACTGTCGGCCTCACTTTTCTTTTTTCTTTCCAAAAAAGTAACTGCGCACTCAAACACATACACCCACCAAATGTAAATCAACAATCCACTCATCGAGCTGCCAATTATCCTTAGCAATCTGAGGGCAGACAGCTGCCAAAATTCATCAAGTCATTTCTCTGAATTTCAATCTCCTCACCTGAAAAGGGAGGAAGGTAGCATCTGGGGAGCAGGGATGTGTTAAGATTAAAAGAAATAAATCACCAGGCACTAAGCCTGATACATAACAGACTTCAGTGAGATGTAAGGCTGCTGGTTATTATATCTGCAAAGCCCCCAAACAAGTCAAAATAGTACTCTGAGCCATTTGCTCGGAGACCAAATTACTCCTCCACCTGTCGCCCTGATGGCTCCTTCTAGAAGATCCTGTGGGGAAAATGTGTCTTCAGTGAAAAAAAGAAATCTGAAGGATAACACGAGACTGACTGTGTCTCGTTGTGACTGCGGCCCCCAGAAAGTTCAGCAGCACAATGACAACCGCGTAAAGCCTTGCCGTGGATTCTCTGTACGTGGCTTCTCACTGCACAAAGACCTTCACCATTTAAACTCATTTCTTCCTCTTTTTAAATCTTACCATATACACGTAATTTTAAGTTCTCTCAATGTCTTTTCGCAAGGTGGTGCAATGCTAATCAGTAATTCCGAGGAAACACACAACATCTGTGTTACCCTTCAAAGGAGACACTTAGCAGGTCTTACTAGGAGATGCAGAAATTCAACATAATTCACCCTGGCAGCGGCCCCACCACCAAACCCATTTCCAGTGCCCAGTCCCTAGCAATCAGTAAGCAAACCTAACAGTAATACCCTTTCTGCCTAAAAGTGGAAACACCTCAGAGACCACAGGGTGACTGACATCTGCAGCCAACTGAGACAGACAGAAGGGTGGTCCGTGTTTGAAGCTGACGGGGACTCACTGTATCATTCTGTCGACTTCTGTGAACATGCAAAGTTCTCTGTACAAAAAATGTAAAACAGATTATAAATTTTTTAGAAAGAAACAGAAAGGCTTGTAAGCCAAATAAATTTGGAGTTGATTTCTCTACCTTCCCTGTTACTTCAAGGATTTGCTCCAAAAAGGAAGTCAGTGAAAAAGCACTTTAGAGAATCAAAGGGATCAAATGAGAAACAACGAACCCAAGTTAGCTCTACCTGTCCTAAGTCAGCGCTCCCAGTTACTAAATATAATCCAAATGCAAAGCTAATGAACAATTTTGCTTCTGTTAATACAGTTCTCAACTACACATTTTCAGATAAAGCTGAAAAAATTTATAAATAAGCATCAATGATTTTCTCATCCATCATAAAATCCGTTTCATGCTGGGTATTTTATTTAAAAAATTCAGAAGTTTCAGTTAGTCTTTTAAAATATTTAAAATCGGGGCACCTGGGTGGCTCAGTTGGTTCAACACCTGACTCCTGATTTTGGCTCAGGTCACAGTCTCAGGGTTGTGGGATCCAGTCCTGCGCTGGGCTCAGCACTGAGCACGAAGACTGCTTGGGCTTCTGTGTCCCTTTCCCTCTGGCCCCCCCTCTACTCTCATGCTCTTCCTTGCTCGCTCTCTCTCAAAAAAATAAAAATAAAAATACAGTATTTTAAATCTATTTCCGATCCAAAAGCAAAGATGTGAGCTTAAAAAGGAAGTGTGTGGTACAGCAAGATGAGCGGACCTTGACAGCGAGTCAGGGTCTCTGGGGTCACGGCACGGCAAGTTACTAGAACTCCCCACCAACCACGCGAGAAGGGCCGGGAGGTGGCAGCATCTGCTCTCCAAAACCTCTGTCTCCACAAAACATCACCAGCTTGGCTGCTCCCCCACGGGCCACATCGATCCAAAGCTGGACTCAGAGCTCCAGGGACACCCACTCGTGGTTAAAAAGACACACTCTGACCCCCATGAAATGCAGACTCCTAAAACGGTGGTCACGGAATACCATCCACGCCCCACTACTAGAGAAGCTGTCCAGGAGAAAATATGAGTGTAGCTACTGCATTTCAACCATTTACATACAAAATGTCGATGGGAAGCGATCAGAGCCCATGATGAAAGGTCTTGAGCGTTCAGGACAAACACGCCCCGCTCGTTCTCTGCGGCAGTTCAGTCCCCTGCCTTCCGCGCGCGGCAGTTACGCTTTATTTCTGAAAAGGCAATGGTTCAGAACAGTCCCCAGGGAAAGGCAAAGCGCCATTCACATTCTAATCCTAATCTCCTGGGTGAGGACACTGTTCACTGTTTGCCCAGAATACAGTAACGAACAAACAGACGTCTGTACGGCGGTGACACAGCCTAAGCCGGAGTAAGTGAAAATTCCATGGCTGGCCACCCTGGATTCCTCCCTCCCCCGGACGCCCCGCTGGACAATGAGTGACCAGTTCTGAAGCTTCACTTCCCACAGGTTGGCTCAGTCCATCCACAAGGCCCTGGTTTCTCCAAAGGACAGGACAACTGTAAAAGCTAGCCTATCTCCCCGTCTCCAAGCTGTAATTCCATCCCTTTCCAACCCCCACACCCACCACACCTGCCCTGAAAGAAAATGCACGTCCCCTCCAAGCTGCTGCACCCCACAAGCAAAGAGGAAAGCTGCTTAGAAGCTGACTTCTAGGCATTTAGGAAAATGACTATAAATAAGTGAAAAGTCCTTGAAAAACAGACAGGACTATATTAATCTTACACAATCTTGGGAGCAAAAGTGGTACTAACTCCCTTTTAAGAAAGAAGATACTAACAATATCAGCTAATTCACTTCCATACTGTCATCCCAGAAACCGCAGTCCCATCCCAATTATCAACTAGGAAATAAACAAGGCAAAAAAGAAAGTCATCCGTTAAAAATTTGAAGGTAAAATTCCACCCAGCCAGGGGCCAAACAGGTGTTTTGCCACAAACAAGGTTTTCATTACCAAAGTATACAGACGTTTCTTCTGGGAAAAACAATCTGTTTAAATCTGTTTATTTTATTGATCCTTGCTTTACCATCCAGTGACTCCCTCCCTCAACAAGCCACGCAGGAAGCCGTCGCCAGGCTCTCCGGAGAGGTCGTTCTCCTTTACAGTCAGTTGGCTCGAGCCTGGGGCCTTGCTGGCCCAGGGTGGCACGCAGCCAATGTCTGGCCGAACAAATGAATGCCTCAAAACGTGCGCACAGCTACTCCCAGCTCGGGAAATGCCCATCTCACTTCTCTCCACAATGATTCTAGATCTGGCAACCTTCAATATTAAAAACTCTCCTTCGGGTACTGAAACTAAAACTCCTTCTCCTGCAATTTAACCCCACTTCTGCGGGGTCCTATTTCTTTAAGAAAGGAACCCCCGTGGGGCGCCTGGGTGTGCCAGCCCTTATGCGTCTGTCCTGCACTGTCCTGGGATCAAGCTCACTCTGGGCTCCCTGCTCAGGGGGGAGCCTGCTTCTCCCTCTGCCTCTGCTGCTCCCCCTGCTTGTGCGCTCTATTTCTCTCTCTTCCTAACAAATAAATCTTTCACAAAAAAAAAAAAAAAAAAGAATTCCAGAACTCACTGTAACAGCGCTCCTGGCTACAAAGGCCATGGGTAAGACAGGCTGGTTTAAAGGCAGTGTCTTGGGGTTGAAGGCCTGTGTCACCTGTGTTTCTGGGTGAATTAAATACCCAAATCCTTAAAAATAGTAACGAAAGGAGAACAGCTGCACGTTATTCCGCTGCAGTACTATGCAACTTTGTAATCAGAACCGGACACACCGAGATACCTCTGTAAATTGAAATGCTTCTCTGGTGAGTAATTACCAAGCATTCACCATTTATTTCCAAAACGAACGATACTAATATCACTGTCTGTCTGCTTAACCGGAACATGCTGTGGGGAGTATTTAACAACATTAATTTACTGCAGGGAAAAAAAGGAACATTCTGCTCTACATTTATAAATCGCAACCAAGAGAAAAACAAAAAAATAAACAACCTAAGAACGGCCGGGCTCTGGCTAACTCCTTGGGCCCTACCCAAACTCTTCAGATTCTCTTCTAAAAACCACTACTCCGGGGCGCCTGGGTGGCTCAGTGGGTTAAAGCCGCTGCCTTCGGCTCAGGTTATGATCCCAGTGTCCTGGGATCAAGCCCCGCATCGGGCTCTCTGCTCAGCGGGAAGCCTGCTTCCTCCCTTCTCTCTCTGCCTGCCTCTCTGCCTACTTGTGATCTGTCAAATAAATAAATAAAATCTTTAAAAAAAAAAAAAAAAACCACTGCTCCCCTGGAGGGTGAAACAGAGACAGAGTCTAGCCTTGACCCCACTTTGGACAAATTGCTGTACTTCTCTACACCTGCTTCCTGCCCTGTAAAACGGTAAAACAGCGACGGTAACAGTATGGATATCAGGGTCCGTGTGGGGACCAAATGAGACAATCCAATGTGTACTTCGATCTCTCCTAATATCCTGAACCTGTACTGGACCTACCCTCTTTCCCCACAGCCCTAAACTCCCCATCCTATTCGATCGAATCGCACTGCTTCCCAACGCCTATAGGTTAAAGGTCACAGCCCCACGACAGAGAACGAAAAGGCCTCCCGCATCTTGCCCCTGCCTCGCCTTCCTTCCCTCTTTCACTGCACACCTGCCCACCCCCCACTCGAAACTCTGGACACATCACACTGTTTAGGAGTTCCCCAAACATGCCGTGCTCCCCGGCACGCCAGCCCTCTGCTTCTGCATCTACCTTCCTGCCTTCCAACGTGTCACACGTTGGCTCTCTGGTTCGCGGACATCGCTGCGACCCCTCGAACTCTCTTCAGCCCTGGAACTACCGTCTTGGATCCTGCTCCGGAAGACGGGAGGCAGAACACCATGGTGGTGCACCAGGCCACCAGACTCATGCTGCTCGAAGACATCTCATACGAAAATGGCTCACGGTTACCACGTGCACACCACAAGGCAGGCAGCGGAACACAGTGCGCACGTGAGTGAGCTCCGCCTCCCCAACTTCACAAGCAGCTACTTCTGTCCTCTCCCACTTGAGACGGGAAAACAAAATGACAGAGTAAAGTGACATGCCAACAGACACACAGGCTGAGACAGCGTGACTCCGTGGGAATCGGGGACGCTACTCAAAAAAAGGTCCTACAGCAGGAGTTCTGCGGCCCAACACTCGCAAGCGCTCGCGCTCGTCTGCAGCAACAGCTCGGGCGAGTCCGTGCACCCGGGACAAGAATCAGGCGGAACTAGCACCTCGGGAGTGCGCAGGCACGGACGCCGAAGGAAATGCCAAAACATACACGAAAAAGAAAAGCCGGCAGTCGTACCACCCTCCACTGAGTTTACGACACTATGTCCGGTACAAAATGAAAACACAAGACACGCGCGGAAACCCTGCCACAGCTGAAATGAACAAAAACTGCTTATTTTCACGTCACACGGAAGCTGGGAAAACATTTATACTTATTTTTGCCCCAAATCTAATGACTTCATGAGGAACGTCTTATGAGAAACCTAAAATATCATAAATCAATGGCTTAAAGTTCATAAAATCCAAAATCATGTCATTTCAAAGAATCTTTTACAGAGCTGGCCAAAACGTCCATTTGCTCTCTCCAGTGCCCTCTAATGGACAGAAGATGAAAAGCCCAGGAAAAGTGAGCCCACGAATCACTCCGCTCTTGACCGGACACTTGGAATCTGCTGAATTCGATCTTCAGTGTTCTCAGTACACACACACACGCGCACACGCACACACGAGGTAACTGTGAAGGAAGGACTTGTTAACTTGTCTGTGGTAATCACTTCACAACGTATACATATATCATCACATAATATACCTTAAAAAAATCAGTGTGCAACATGAACATATAAAGTTTTTATTTATCAATCATACCTCAATAAAGCTAGAGAAAAACTCATTCCAAACTCTTCACTCACTACAAATAAAGTTTAAATATCTCCTCTTAGCCTTACGGAAAAATCCAGAAATCTATCTAAACCAGGGATCTCATACACAGCAATCTACCGTGTTTTAAGACAGTTCCGCCACTGAGAAATTACTTGGATTCTTCATTAAGAGTCATAAAATTGGGGCGCCTGGGTGGCTCAGCGGGTTGAGCCTCTGCCTTCGGCTCAGGTCATGATCTCAGGGTCCTGCCCTGCATCGGGCTCTCTGCTCAGCGGGGAGCCTGCTTCCTCCTCTCTCTCTGCCTGCCTCTCTGCTTACTCGTGATCTCTGTCTCTCAAATAAATAAATAAATTCTTTCAAAAAAAAAAGAGTCATAAAATTATACATTTGCTTTGACCCGGTGTACCAATGTGGGGAAAATATAACCTAAGATAATATCAATACATTTTTTAAAGTAAAAAAGGTCTCGGACCAGTGCTAATTTTAACAGCAGAAAGCCTGAAAGGGACTGGCCGGCCAGCTGTAGGAAAACGTACCAAAAGTCTAAGCAATCTCGCTTCTCACTTTGACGTGCGTCAGGCTGGGATTGTGACGCGCGGTCACGTGTGTTCTCATCTGACTCACACGGGTGAGGAAGGCGGAGGGCGCGGGCCCTTCTCTGCAGACAAGGCGATTAAGGCTGGGAGGGTTAAGCTGTGCCCTCGGATCACTGAGTTACACACTCACTGGGCCAAGGCCTGAACCCCCGCTGCACACACCTGTCATTCCCCACAGGCCCTCTGCCCGGGCTTCCGAAACACAGAGCTTCTAAAAACGACAGAAGCAACCGCGACACAGGCAAGTATTTAAAAACAAGCAACAAGAACGTCCAGCAATCTTAAATCGAGACAATAATTCTAGATACTACAGCTTGGGGTTGTACACTCAACAAGAATTCTTTTTGGTTCTGAGCTTTACAGAAGAAGCCGAATGAGCCAATATAAAAATGGATACAGGACGGCATGTACTAAAAATTGTGGCCCCGCCGAAAGAGAAGTCTGGCCTTTGCCCCCAGTTCCTGGAAAGTAACTTCTAAACTCCTGGAATTTCCTGCGTGAGAGCATGTCTGCTATTCACGGAGGGCCCCTCGGACCACACCAGACTGCAAGGGGTTTCGGGGGAGGCAGTGGAGACAGAGTTCAGACACACGGGGGCAGGGAGCCGGTCACGGCTACGTACTGAAGCCCCAGCAGAAACCCGACGGTGATGCTCAGATAAGCCTCCCGAGTTGGCAACACCCAGGTTCGCCGTCACATTATCGATGCTGAGGGCCGCACATCCTGGAGAATGAGTGAGTTCTTCCCAGACTCTGCTCTGTGCATCTCTCCCTTTGGCCAATTTTTCTGTTCCCCTTCCCAGCAACAGACCACAACCACGAGGATAACAGCTTTCGGGGAGTTCTCTGAGTCCTTCCTGCAAATTAGCAAACCTGAGGGTGGTTTTTCAGCCCCCCCCCAACAGCAAAACTTGCAGTTGGTGTCAGAAGTGAAAGCAGTCATGGGGACGATGCCCTCAGACCTTGTGGTTTATCGAATACCAGGCAGACCCAGAAAGAAATCGTCCACAGGAAAATAAAACAGTTCAATCTGACTCACAATGAAAGAAATACACATTAAATCAGGTTATTATTTTTCACCTGTCAGGCTGGCAAGCTAACACCTGTGGGTTGGCAAAGATATAGAGAAATCTCATCTCTCCTATAATAATAAATATAAATAACTTCAATTATTTATAAGACAATTTGGAAATATCCATTAAAACTACAAAATCCCCTTTGATCCAGAAATTTCAACTTTATGGGCGGCAAAAACTGTAAGAGCAACAATATTCAAACACCTACGTGTGGACCAGCAGGAGCCAAATA
The DNA here is from genome assembly GCF_963455335.1 of Martes martes. Classification (NCBI taxonomy): domain Eukaryota; kingdom Metazoa; phylum Chordata; class Mammalia; order Carnivora; family Mustelidae; genus Martes; species Martes martes. Next base: position 1,092,009 of record NC_137906.1, on the reverse strand, counting down.
CACTACGGGACACGGTCCTGGGCCACGACGCAAACGTGAAGGCGAGGTGGGCAGGTCCCTGTGCCGGCCCCGGAGAGCTGTCCCGTGAGAGGGAAGAAGGGGTCCGTAGACCCGAGAGTACAGAAAGATCCCAGCTGTGTAGCCAGAAACACAAAGTCGGGCCACACGCAGGTGTGTTCGTCGAGCCAGTGAAGCGCTTGGAAAAACACCGCCGACCTGTAAACCTCGGCCTCCCCCGCAAAGGAGACGGAGGAAGAAAGGGCCAGGGAGCCGCTCTTCAGATTTTCTAACACACGTAAACGGGGTATTAAGTTAAACCCAACTCCAAAGGGAGGGTCAGATCAAGTTACTGTTGGCAAAGGGACGATCTAAGAACCAGCGACTTGGGATGGGGACGGGCGTTAAGCCTCACACCGCACGCGCCGAGCGCTGGGTGTTGGATGCGACGGACGGATCGCCAAGCTCTACCCCCGAAACCGGTGATACGCTGTACGTTAACTAGACTGAATTTAAATTAAAAAAAAATTTTTAGAAGCCTCCTTCACGTCATCAATGTGAAAGGGTAGGGCACGAGGAGGTAAGGACAGAGGACTTTTGAAAACTTCTTCAGGGAGTTTTGGGAAGGTGTTCTGAGCCCCCCCCCCACCCCGCCTCATTCGGAGAGAGGCTGGGGTAGGTGCCTACCTCCTGCCCCAAGCCCCAGGACAGAGGCTCCGGCGCGGCCCCTCCGGGAAGCTGCCGCGTATGCCCTGCACTCGGAGGGCATCACTGAGCAGTGCAGGGCTCCTGCCCCGAAGTCCAGACACCAAGGGACTGGCCAGCTTTCTCAGCAAGTGAGCACGGCTGCCGGGGGGAATCGGCCCGTCCTCCTAGAAGGAAGAACTCAGGAGTCTTGCGCGGGAGCGGACAGGGGTGCGGTGGCGAAGGACTTCCATGCACACCGAGTGGGAACTACAGAGAACGGAGACGGGCCTCCGAGAGACGAAGACAGAGCCACGGGGCGCGGAGGAAGGAGTAAGCCACCGTCGGAAGCACCCGCCTCGGAGGACGCCTGGTCCGTGCAAGGAACCTGGTCGGGGGCCGCCACGGACAATGTCCCCGAAGAAGCAATGACAGTGCTGCCGGGAGAAGAGTCAACTGTAAACCCGAGGACGGGGAGGGCACAGAGGCACCTCGTGCCCGAGGACGGGGAGGGCACAGAGGCGTCTTGGGCCAGCGCCACGGAAGAACTTTCTCCTGCTCCCTCTCCTGCCTCCCCATCCGTTCCCCAGACCCCAGGCAGATCCAAAACAGCAGCAGCAACAGAGCAGAGAGCACACGAGATGGAAGGAGTTCCACCTGTGAACTAAATTAGACACTCTGTTTCGTTAGTAAGACTAGGTATGTATTGCACAAACTGGGCATTGCACTGCCAAATTAAGACTTGGTATCTTAGGGGCCCCTGGGTGGCTCAGTGGGTTAAAGCCTCTGCCGTCGGCTCAGGTCATGATCTCAGGGTCCTGGGATGGAGAGCATCACACCCCCTCTCAGCAGGGCGCCTGCTTCTCCCTCCCCCTCTGCTCATGGGCGCATGCGCATGCACACTCTCCCTCCCTCCCTCTCTCTCTGTCAAATAAATCAGTAAATTTTTTTAAAAATAAAATCTTTTTTAAAAAATTTGTTATAATGGAGATTTAGGTGCATATGAAACAAAATTAAAATAAACACTCCAAAGACTAACTGATTTTTCTGGAGCAACAGAATTATTGGTAGAATTTTGCCCTTTCTCTATTTCCTAAATTCTATTATTATAGATATGTTCTTTTATAGTGAAAAAGTTTAATAGGCAAAATTAAACGTTAAATTTGGTTTTTTTTCAATTACCATTTGTTATAGCATGGGACCACCCTGCATAAAATTGGAGTCCTCATGTTTTACAGAAGAATTAAATTCTTAATCCTTATATAATTCAAAACTAGCAAAAAATGGGAGATAGGGGACGCCTGGATGGCTCAGTCCTTAAGCATCTGCCTTTGGCTCAGGTCATGATCCCAGGGTCTGGGATCCAGTCCCACATCCGGCTCCTTGCTCAGCGGGGAGCCTGCTTCTCCCTCTGCCTGCCGCTCCCCCTGCTTGTGCTCTCTCTCTCGATCTCTGGCAAATAAATAACAAAATCTTTAAAAAAAAAAATGGGAAACAGTCTTATATGGCAATATCACAAATAGTTCATAAATCATTTGATAATTAGATTTTTCTTGTTTTGTTTGGGAGCATGGAGGGAAAGCAGGTCCTCGTACCTTCCATCTCAAATCCTAAGAAAAGGTGAAGGGACAAGGAAGACCCACAGCCCCCACCCAGATCCACCACCTTCGCTCCACCATTACCTGGCTATCCATCCATGTGCCTGCACGCGAGCGCAGGCGCACACACACGCCCTACAAGACACACACGTGTGCAGGATGAACCACTTGCATGTGGTAGGCACCGTGACACTTTACCCTTAAATACTGTGAATGCATCTCCTAAAAAAGGCAAGACAGAACGGCAGAACTGTAATACCATTATCACAACAAAGGGAATTAATGAAGAGCCGGTATTATCTACTTCAAAAAATCCATTTCAAATACTCTCAAGTGTCCAGACAATGGCTTTTTCTCTTCAAGATCAAAGATTGTACGATGCACCTGATTATGTTTGTCTTTATAAACCTCAGAACTGTCCCCACTTCACATTTTGTTGTGTTTACGATGCTGACTCTATTTATTTCTGGGGGCACCTCGTTGGCTCAGTCAGTTAAACATCTGCCTCTGGCTCAGGTCAGGATCCCGGGGTTCTGTGATCAAGCCCTGCATCGGGCTCCCTGATCAGGGGGGAGCCTTCTCTCCCTCTCCCTCTGTTGCTCCCTCTGCTTGTTCTCCCGCTGTCAAAGAAATAAGTAAAATCATATATTTTTTTTATTTAATTTTTTTTTTAATGTAGGTTCCACACCCAACATGGGGCTTGAACTCACGACCCTGGGATCAAGAGTCACATGCTCTACACACTGAGCCAGACAGCCACCTCAGACGTTGACTCTTTCTAAAGTCCGGCCAGTTGTCTCCAAGACTATCCCGCATTCTGGGTCTGACTGTTTCCCCACGATTAAATTCAGGCTCAGCATTTCTGACACAGAAGTATACAGACGATACTATATACATCTTACCATACCCTTCCTATCAGGAGGCACACGAGGCTGATTTAACACAGATGACGAAGCTGAACTTGACTGTGTGTGGAATCCAGGCACATCATCTCTTCCCGCCACATCCCTGTGTTCACTAACTGGGAAGCTACACTGAGCTTTCACATCCAAACATTTACTGGGATTTCCTTCACTCCATTTGTAAAGGTACATTTTATCCTTTGTAAAGAACAAAACATCTGAAAGGGTATGTTCCCCCCACTGGTTTATTTATTTTTGGCGCATCTAAGTGGGTTCGTTTGGGGGATGGTATTTTGAAAGTATGTGACTATCCGTTCCCCAAAGGCATTTCACCCAATCCTTGCTTCAATCAATTATTACACAGGATTGAAAACAAGTGATTTTCTAATTCGATCATGGCTTCTGTATTTATTACCTGAAAACCTCCTACAAAGACTTTCTCCTGTACCTCCTCTTTGTTCAGTAGCACGACGACTGATTTTTTTTTTAATCTGATACACTAGAATCCACATGCTCATTAGATCATCACTGCGCTCATCTTTGATGCCCAAACTGTCCCCGATTTGGCCTGCAGGAAACTCTCTGAGCTGGTTCTTACGTCCTCCTGACGTATCTCCGTCAGTCACTGAGGATCTACCTGCCCAACGAGATGTCCCAGGCCCATGTGACTCTCCTTTCCTCAACCCTGGAAGAAGTCATCTCTCCAAGAAGCCCTGGTTCCTTTAAGTGAAGGAGGACATTTAGAAAACCAGACTCGAGCGCTCACTACCTTGGTTTCTAGGCCTGCGGCATAACACAGCATACATCTGTTCTTTGTCCCCAGTTCCTGGCAGGGAGCGTCAGAAAACCTTGGCATTTTCTAAGTGCCAGAAGGGTCATTGTTATGCAAATGAGGTGCCGGGAGGGGGGGTCCCTAAATAGCTTCAGGATGGGGGCTGGTCATCGGAAAGACCAACCACTCGGTGCAACTTAGGGCCAGCTGGATCTGCAGGGCAAGAAACAGGAAGGGAGGTCAGCTGGAGAACGAGTTCAGTCCACGGCCAATGATCGACTCAGCCGGGCCTCTGCAATGAGACCCCAGTAAGAGTTCCGGGCGTGAAAGCTCAGCACAGCTCCGCCAGTGAACACGGGGTGCGGCGGGAAGGGGCGATGTGCCTGGATTCCCAGAAACTCTTGAGTCTCTTCCCCATCCCTCTGCTCTCAGACCTTCCTTGCTCTATGTGTCTTTTCCACTGGTCGTTTCTAATTTGTATCCTTTAAAACTGTCATGGTGAGTGCTTTTGGTGAGTTCTGGGTCATTCCAGCAAGCTACCGAAACAGGGGGGATCACGACACCCCCAAATTTATAACCAGTTGATCCGAAGTGTAGGGGGCCCCCAACTGAGAGCTGCCAACGGAAGTGGAGGCAGCCTCGTGCAAGACCGTGACCTACGCCCACAGCGTCTGAGGCTGACTCCAGGTGGTGTCGGAGTCAGACCCAACAGCAGGCCGTTTGAACTGAACTGGTGTTAGCTGGTGTCAGAGCATGAAGGGCTCTGGGGCACATGGCTGGTGCAGTCGATTAAGCATCTGACTCTAGGTTTTGGCTCAGTCGTGATCTCACTATCATGAGCTCAAGCGAGCCCATGGCAGCCCCGTGTCAGGCTCTACACCCGGCACGGAGTCTACTTGAGATTCTCTCCCTGTCCCTCTGCCCCTCCCGCTCGTGCTCTCTTTCTCAAATAAACAAATATATCTTTAAGGGAAAAAAAAAGAATATGAAAGGTTCTTTCTGCAAACACAGCTACAAAATACTATTTACACACACACACTCAAATTATAAATGTGCAAATGTGCCATGACAATAAACACATTTTTTTAAAAAAATCGGATGTTCAGGTCAACTCCCAAATCAAATCCAACACCACATGAAAATCACATTAATACACGTGGATCCACCTTATTAATTTTTTTTAAGTAGGCTCCGTGCCCAGTGTGGAGCTCAACACAGGGCTCAAGCTCACGACCCCGAGATTAAGACCTGAGCTGAAATCAAGAGTCGGATGCGTAACCAACTGAGCCACATGGGCGGCCCCCGCCTTACTGCTTTCCACAGCTGCACAGCAGTATCTACACAGTGTGGATAATTCATGCTTTTCCGACCAAGATCTGGCAGTTGTTTGCTACACATGCTTACAGCTAGCCCTGAGTTTGCTGTTTTGTACTTATAAACCCGGATCTGCAAGGCAAATCACACACCTGGGCCTGCTGGGTCGTGCGCACATGCACGAGAATTTGGTAGACTTTAAAAGCCCCCCGCACAGGTTACGCCTCTCCAGACTCCCGTCACCAAGCTGCGCATACCTGTTCTCCCCGAGCCTCACCAGCTACCTGCACTGTCCAGTTTCTGAACATCTGCTGTTTGGGCAGGTGAGAAATCTAGGTCAGTGTGGTTTTAATGTGCACGTCCTTCATTTTAAGTGAATCTGAGCATTTTTTCATATGCTTAAAGACTATCAGTGGAACTTTATTTTAGAGACTTGCCTATTCGGGGGTTTTGGACAGTTTTTTCCATGAGGTTTCAGGTCTTTTTTTCTTTCAACTTCTAAGAGCAATTTGTAGAGTAGAAAAATTAACTCCTTCTTTATTATATAAAAGGCAAATATTTTCCCCTCTTTATCATTTGTCTTTTGACTTGCAAAAATTTTTTTAAAAACCATTGGTAAATTCAATCTTTTATGGCTTCTAGATTTTTTAATTTATTTTAATTAACATATAATGTATTATCCGTTTCGGGGTACAGGCCTGTGAGTCATCACTTACACACTTCACAGCATTCACCATAGCACATACCTTCCCCAGTGTCCATCCCCCAGCCACCCTACTGCTTATAGATTTTGAATCATACAGAAAACCTTCCTCCAAGTTCAAAATAATGGCATCTAACTCAACTCTGTTATTTATATATTTTTTCAACACTGAGATCTCTGACCCAATGTAATTTATTCTGACATACATAAGAGGCAGAGCCAATTTTAAATTTTCACAAGTAGCTATCTAGTTGCCAATATCACCTCTCTTAAAAGTGTGTTCTTCCCTCAGGGAAAAGAGACACCACCTTTTTATATATGAAATTCCCATATATTTTGGGGTCTATTCCTGAAATTTTACTCTGTTGCGTGGATCTGTCTCAAAAGGAGCCAAAACAGTTTTAATTAGATACCTTGTAGTAAGTTTTAATATCTAGTAGGACTGGTTTTTCTCTTTCCTATACCAAGGCTTTCCTCACCACTCTCGCATGTTTATTTTTCCATATGAATCAATAAGGCTGGCTCCAGGGGAAAAAAAAAAAAAGAAGTTATTGAAACTTAATTTTTTAATGGGATTTCATCAAATTTGTGTATTAGCGAGAAACAGCATCTTTAGAACAGAGTCACCGTATCTAAAAACCGTATCTAAAAAATGCCTGTTCAGGGGCGCCTGGGTGGCTCAGTCGTTAAGCGTCTGCCCTCGGCCCAGGTCATGATCCCAGGGTCCTGGGATCGGGCCCCGCATCGGGCTCTCTGCTCAGCGGGGAGCCTGCTTCTCCCTCTCCCGCTCCCCCTGCTTGTGTTCCCTCTCTCACTGTGTCTCTCTCTGTCAAATAAATAAAATCTTTAAAAAATAAAAATAAATAAAAATAAAAAAATAAAAAATAAAAAATGCCTGTTCAAGGTATTTTTATATCTTTCAGGAATGTTTTCAGTTTTCATCAGAGATTTAGGACATTACTTTTTAGATTTTCTTCTACATACTTATTTACCTTTTATATAGCTGCTGTAGAGGGATTTTTCCCTTCTGCCAGGGCTTCTAACTGGTTATTGTTTGGAAATATATTATTATATCCTGTTACTTTACTGATTTCTTTCATTTGAGGTTGTGCTAATTTTATCATTGATTTTCTGGGATTTTTCCATGGTTTTACCTCTCTTGTTTCTAAAACTTATGCACTTGCTACATTTGTAGTAGGACATTCTCACTTCCCAAAACTCATACATAAATCGAGTCTATGTAATTTTATGCTCTTGTGCACATTACACTACTTCAATCTCGGATCCCTGGAATGTGTGTCAAATCCTACCGCACCGTCCATTCTCACGTTCATCTTGTCACGGCGACAATGACAAGCCAAACTAACATCTCCCGAACTCCTAGGGCCTCCACCTACGCTGATCTTAGCCCTACAAACCAAGGTGCTGTCCCTAAACCCACCACGGCTCAGTGTCTGTGACAGGGAAGCAACTGCAAGAGAGGTCCCCCCGGGATCCCAACACGACCTCTTCACGCGGCTCAACCCGTCTCTTCAGCCACAGCACAGAACGAAGCCCCTTTAACCATCTACCCTTCCCTCAGCTCCTGCCCTGGGATCCGCCCGTCCTCCTACGAGCGCACATAAACATGGCAAAGAGCGGGGCAGCTGAGCCGGGTCAGCGTCCGACTCTTGGTCCAGGCTCGGCTCACGCTCCCAGGTCCTGAGCTCAGCCCTGCGTCGGGCTCTGCCGGGGGCCTGGAGCCTGCTCGACAGCCTCTCTCTCCGCCCATCCTCTTCCCCCGGCCCCGCTCCCACTCTCTCCTCTAAAAAACTTAAAATTTTTTTCAAAACTGTTAAAAGATGGCAAAGAAGTGTAACGCTCTCAGGAAAGAGACAAGAAAGACGACTCAGACGGAGTCTGAGCGAGGTGGCAGCCAGCTGCAGGGTCCACGCCGCCTCTCCCAGGGCTACACTACCTTTTCTCTCTTCACGCAGCTCACGATCCTGCCGAGGTCCTCAACGTCAACGAGAGGATTCGGATTCGGACGGTCTTCGGCACCAGACTCGTCCTCGCTGGTGCTCTCAAAGGGCTCTTCCTCCTGGAACATCAACGTGTCAGAAACACACTGTTCAAAGTAGCAAAGCTCCCAAACTGTGAGTCCCTGGAGACATGTGAGATACTTTAGGCTAGAGGTCAGCAAACCCTGGCCCGAAAGCCGAATGCAGCTAGCCTCAGGCCAAATCCAAAGACAGCCGTCACTTTACACATCATCTGTAGCTACTTTCACGACATGGTGGCAGGATTAACAGCTGCAACAGAAACCATCTGACCCATAAAGACGGAATATTTACCAGCGGGCCCTTTACAGAAAAAGTTTCCTGACCTCGGTCTGAGACACAGAAGCAGCCAGGCTTGGTGAGGAACTAAATGCAGGAATGAGGAAAAGGAAGGACTGAACCATGGCTTTCAAGTTTCTTCTAGAAGTAATTGAGATGGTGGTGCCGTTCACTGAAATGAGAGAGATGTGGGGAGAAACAGACCAGGAGTAGAAAGGAAAAGCTCCATTTTGAATGTGTAAAGTATGAGATGCCTCAGACATTCAAGCAGAGATTTTTAAAGAGGATGCACAGACGGGAACAAAATTCAGGGTAAACCTCAGAGCTGGAAATATAAACCTGGGACTAGCCAGCACACAGACAGAACACAAGGCCACGAAACTGGATAAGCCCATCCAGGAAGAAAGTACCAACAAAGAACCGCACACCAAGCCCTGGAACATTCCACCACATAGAGGTTGGATAAGGGAGGACGATCCCAAGTGAAAAAGAAAGCAAAGCATGAGAATGGTATCGAGGGTCAGGACGAGAGTGATTCAAAGAAGGAGTCAGTACCAAACACTGCTGAGAAGTCAAGTAAAATGAAGACACAGAAATATCCCCAGGGCCTGACAACACCATGTCCTGGGGCCTAGGAAAGAGCAGTGGCTGTGGGGCAGAGAGCCAGTCCGGAGTGGGTGGGTGTGCCCTGGGACTTCTGCTCCCAGATGCCGGGTGGAGGACACTGAACACCCCCACTCTGGAAAATAACACGGGGGCGCCTGATGGCTCAGCTGGTGGGGAGTCTGCCTTCGGCTCAGGTCATGGTCTGGAACCCTGGGATCGAGCCCCGCATCAGGCTCCCTGCTTGGCGGGGAGTCTGCTTCTCCCTCTGCCTGCTGTTCCCAGAGCCTGTGCACTCTCTCTCTCTCTTCCACTCTCGTTCCATATCAAATAAATAAATAAAATATTAAAAAGAAAAGAACACTAAATAACTAATACTAATACTAGTAACACTAAATAACATAATATTTTAATAGCACAATTTTAAACGGCAAACATAGGATGAATTCAAAGAGGACAAATATGAACTAAAAAGGGTAAGAGGTAAGCGAGAGACGGAGCTGAGAGTATCCGCCGGCCTCTAGAGACAGGACCAGGGAAAAGCAGCCGAAGTTGAGGCGGTGGTACAGGGAGGAGAGACGAACACAGAAGCCCAAAGTCAAAGCTGGCACCCCACAAGGCTGCATTTCTCATACACGCATAAATTAGAAATAAATATTCTGCGCAAGAGGAGAAAGCAGAGAAGATAGGCAGAAAATTAGGGGGAAAAAACAGAGCAAAGAAAAGATAAAAGGATTTTTCAAAGCTTCTAAAGTTTCTGGGAGGGGTAGAAGAGAATCTTATAATAAAAATTCAGAATCAAATTAAACTGAAGTTCCTAAAAGCAATACTCTGACTACAAGACAGTTGATCAATGTGGTCAATTTTCTGGGGGAAAAAATGAAATTTACTCTGAGCTAGAACTCTACTCAGTGAAGCATCAGTCAATTCCAAGGGCACAATAAAGACATGCAGACATGAAAATTCTGAAAATTTCCTTCTAAAACAACCCTTGCCACACCCTAGAGAATGTGCTCCAAAACGAGAGTCAACCAAGAAATAAGAAGACAGAAGATACCAGAACCAGGGACTCCAACCCAGGAAGCCAGTCAACGGAAGGACTTCATCCGCACCAAGTCTTGGAGAACAGCCATGCATCCAAAACCGTGCAGGAGAAAGGACTCGTGAGAACCCTCCCAGAAATGAATAAAAACTACAGGATACTGAAAAATAACTTTCAGTCCCACTAGAATTTTGGAATGAATCAGTGACAGTCATAGGGAGAGCAAAGCAGACGCAGCCACTATCTAAGGGAAGTAAGTGTCCAGGAAAGAACACGGGACACCACAATACGGACGGGAGGGAGCACGTGCACAGTCAACACATACGGTCTGGCCAGAAAGTGTGATCCAACCGCACAAAGAAAATGAGAGGAAGGGAAGTGATACCGTGTGTGTGTCCATGTGAGACGGAGACAGAGATTTTGAACTGCTTTAAAAATCAAGAAACAGCAAGAAGAGCCTATTATTTAGGAGTACAGAGGTAGATATCTGACGGAAAGCCAGAATTAAAAATGATTGCCCTGGGAAAGTAAGAATGAGAATAAGGCAAGGGAGCAGAGCTTTTAATTATAAGTCTAGAAGCACTATTTGAAGGTTTAAATGTGCAAGTGTTACTTTTGATTAAAAAAAAATTTTTTTTATCTAAGTTTGTTTAAATGTTAAGACCCGAGGCTGATATCAGCAAAAATGGCAGAGTAGGTAATTCCACGGGCCTGTCCTCCCACAGAAACAACTAAAAGTTAAGATTTAACTCTGACTAATTCCCAGAGATCTGACAAAGGTTTACAAGAACCAAGTAAACACTGAACCGAGGAAAAGGAAACTTGCGGTGCCTGGGTGGCTCAGTCGGTTGAGCGTCCAACTCTTGATTTGGGCTCAGGTCACGATCTCAGGGTCCTGGGATCGAGTCTCACATCAGGCTCCGCACTCAGCAGGGAATCTGTTTGAAATCCTCTCTCCCTCTCCCTCTGCCCCTCCCCCTCCTCGAGCCCTCGCACATATGCTCTCTCTCTAAAATGAATAAATAAATCTTAAAGAAAATTATCATGTGAGCTCTCTGATATGAGGAATCTGAGACGCAGGGCAGGAGGTTGTGGGGGGGGTAGGGAAGGAAAAAGTGAAACAAGATGGGATCGAGGGGGAGACAAACCGTAAGACTCTCTAAATCTCACAAAACGAACTGAAGGCTGCTGGCAGGTGGGGGGGTAAGGATGGGGTGGCTGGGGGATGGGTACTGGGGAGGGTGTGTGCTACGGCGAGTGCTGCGAAGTGTGCAAGCCTGATGACTCACAGACCCGTACCCCTGAAACAGATAATACATGCGTTAATAGAAATAAATAAATAAATCCAGCTATCTTTTTTTAAAAAAGGAAACTTAAAAACACCACCCAAGGAAATCTGTCACAACACTAGCTGAACACAAACTGAAGAAACAGATTTCAGAAACCATGCACAATAGACAGTTTTCACAAAGACGGTTTTCAAGTCACTAAACAAACAATTACAACCCAGCAAACTACAAAAATAAACCCTGAGCAGGGGAAAGAATCTGATTTCCAGAGTTAACATATTACAATATTCAAAACTTGGAGCTTTCAACACAACCAGCACAAAGAAGGAATAAAACGGTCTGGCCCACCCAAAGGAGAAATCGACCGAAACCACCCCTGAGGAAACGCAGACTTCCCCGATAAAGACTTCAAGTCAATGGTCTTAAAAATGCTCCAAGAGGGGTGCCTGGGTGGCTCAGTGGGTTAAAGCTTCTGCCTTCAGCTCGGGTCATGATCTCAGGGTCCTGGGATCGAGCCCCACATCAGGCTCTCTGCTTAGCGGGGAGCCTGCTTCCTCCTCTCTCTCTGCCTGCCTTTCTGACTACTTGTGATCTCTGTCTGTCAAATAAATAAATAAATAAAATCTTTTAAAAAAAAAAATGTTCCAAGAGCTGAAGGAACCCAGAATGACGTCCCAATAGAGAACATCAACACAGAGACAGAAATTATAGAAAGGAAACAAAGAAATTCTTGCTCTAATAACCGAGCTAAAAATGTCATTAGAGGTTTCAGTAGCAGATCTGAGCGGGCAGAAGAAAAGCAAACATGATCACGGATCAGCTAGAAACGGGCCGATCTAAAAACAAGTGTACCAGCACCTAGAAAAGGGGCATTCTGAAACAAGCAGTGCCTGCACGGAACCGAGAATGTACTAAACACCAATGCACCGTATCCTTTACAACAGCTAATCGGTTCATCGTATGTACGTGCATTTTACCTCAATTTTCTTAAACAGTGTAAAAACATATTAAGGACCAATGGGAGGGACGATAAGCAAACCAAAGCAAAAAGACTAGCTAGAAAAGAGAAGAGAAAATACAAACAGCAGCTGAAACATACAGAACGAAGGAAACATTTGTTTCTTACTTGCTTTTCCTATTCCTTTGAACAGGATGATTCCAAGGCATGTTCGTTAATCTACAGGACAATATAATGGTGGGGAAGAGACGAACGAGAGACAGAAAGAGACCCAGAAAACACAGAGAAAAGGCCCTCGACCCCAGAGCGCACGGAGTGGCTTTGACAGGAGTCGGTCGGTTGGGCCCACGTGTCCTGCGGCACAAGAGACGGGGAGGGAAGCGTTACGGGAGATCTCCGGCAGCCTCTCGTGAGAGCTGGAGGAACGAGCAGGCAGAAAAAGTACTGAACAGCCAGTCACCGGGGAGAGCAAGAAAGGGAACTTTTTTTTTTAACATTTTATTTATCTGACAGAGAGAAATCACAAGTAGGCAGAGAGGCAGGCAGAGAGAGAGGAAGGGAAGCAGGCTCCCTGCTGAGCAGAGAGCCCGACGTGGGGCTCGATCCCAGGACCCTGAGATCATGACCCGAGCTGAAGGCAGAGGCTTTAACCCACTGAGCCACCAGGCGCCCCAAGAAAGGGAACTTGAACAAGAGCGCTGGACGCTGCTGGGCAGGTCCGAGAGCACACGTGGGCCTAGAACCGGGGTCAGGGAGCAAGCAGCAGGCAAACAGGCGGGCAAGTGGTAGGTTTCAACCTGGTCTGGGGTTTGACCGGTAGGGTTAGAAGACGGGAAGGCAAGACAACCGGGGATCGCTCGTGAAAGAACGAGCACAAAACCCAAACTGGGTGAGGACAGAAGCGGCGTAAGTAAGCAGTTTTCATTATCCAGTGAAAAAGATATGGAACCAGAAGAATTTTAAAGTAGGACACGTGAGAGATCAGAGGCGAGGTCACGGGAACATGAAATTTCAGAGGTGACCGCGGAAGTGAGCAGCCAAGGTCAGCGAAGACAGCGGCTGCTGGAGGCGTGAAGGCACCTGGCAGACGGGGCCACCGGATCAGCCACCGGCACGACCGGCTCTTCCCCAGAGGCAAATGACAGGAACAGGGTGGAGAGAAAGTGAGTCAGGAAGTAAAGTGGTTCCTGAATGACGCAAGTGAGCAGGTGACCACAGGAAGACAGACAGCCGTGACGACAGCGGCAGTGGAACCGTAGGGTGGCGTGAGCTTCCGAGGCACGAGGGTCCCCGAACAAGGACCAGAGACATGTTTAGAAAGTGAGGGACAAAAAGAGAGGAATCTAGGGTGACAGGCAGCCTCCCGGTCCAAGGGACTAAGGCGGCCGTCCAGCGAGAGGTCGGGAGGAAGACGTGCTTAGGGGGTACAAGGACGGGACACGCGAAACCTCAGCCTCGCCTCCCACCCGCCAGCTACGGGAGGCCCCCACGCCGGCCGCGCCACCGCTGAAGCGAGAACCGGAGGGCGCGGCGCCCACGCTGGCCGCCCCGGGAAGGCCCGCGCCCTCGCACACGCCGCCGCGAGCCGCACCTTCCCTCCAACCAGAAGCCGGGGAAGGTGTTCCTCGGGGCAGAGGCGAGGCCCAGCGAGCGTCCCCCCGCCCAGGACAGCAGCGGCCCGGACCCCGGGGCTGCGTACCGCGGACGACTCGCACTGGCCCCTCTTGCAGCCGCCGTCACAGGGCGGCCTCTCTCCTTTCTCCAGTGCGCGCAGCCGAGCGAGGAACTTGGTCTTCCAGGCTCTGAAGTCCGCTTCGATGCTGCCGTGTTTGCTGTTCGCCACGTCGCAGTCCCCCTCCCCTCTCGCCACCACGCGGTGGGCACCAAGCATCCAGAGCCACTTGTCCACATTCTTGCCAACCTGCAAGAAGACAGAGGAGCTGAGACGCCGTCCTCGAAATCACGGGCGGGGAGCTGGCCCTGCAAAAGGCCGGTCGCCGACCCAGTCACCGACCTCGTCACCGACCCCGTCACGGCCGCTGCCGGAAGAGGGAACTTGGCCTAACTGGGCCCCCCGCCCCAGCCGCAACCTACAAACACGACACTGGCTACAGCTGACAGAACCCGCAGAAGACTGTACTTACACAGAGGGACAAACCCTTTTACTAGGGTAAGGGCTGCTGCCTCAAGACTGAAAACTACTATTCTAAGTCATGGTCAGAATAAAGTAACACGTTAGCAAAAACACTTTGTTCCAAAAGGCAGCAAAGCCCATTTTACTAACAAAGGGCAACGCAGTCCGTCGGGCCAGACTCAGACCTCACCCGCCCGGAGCTCCGACGCGCTGCAGGCGGCAGGGGCTGAGCTGACCCGGGGCTACCGAGCAGCACAGTGAGGGGTTCAAAACCCGAACAGGCTTCCTGAGGGGCCGGGCATTACGCAGAACACGTACATGCCTGAACTGAACCGGTGTGGGGTCTACTTCCTTCGAAAATGATCAGAAATACACATCTTGATACAACAACTGAACAAAAGCTTAACGAAAGATCTCCACGTCCCCCTTCGCTCACGTTCCATCGAAGACAGGTGGGCCATGCGGGGCCCATGTTGGGAAGAGGTACATGTACAAAAGTTCTAGTAACTGTTAAGAACCATAAGAAACAGAGATGCTCTGTATTTTTTTTTCTTAATTATTTAAAGCATAGAGAACAGGGCGCCTGGGTGGCTCAGTAGGTTAAGCCTCCGCCTTCGGCTCAGGTCATGATCTCAGGGTCCTGGGATCGAGCCCCGCATCAGGCTCTCTGCGCAGTGGGGAGCCTGCTTCCCCCTCTCTCTCTGCCTGCCTCTCTGCCTACTTGTGATCCCGCTCTCTCTGTCAAATAAATAAATAAAATCTTTTTATAAATAAATAAATAAATAAAAATATAGAAAACAGACTGCAAAAGAAAAGGAGCCAAATTAACTTCATTTAGAAAAAAGATCTAGGAAAACAAAACAATGTTTTATTACTTAAAAGACAGTGAATATCTTTCTTCTACTTCCCTTTAAAAATTAATGACTAAAGCGAAATAAGTCAATCGGAGAAAGACAATTATCATATGATCTCCCTGATATGAGGAAGTTGAGAGGCAGGGTAGGGAGTTGGGAGGGGAAAAATGAAACAAGATGGGATCGGGAGGGAGACAAACCATAAGAGACTCTTAATCTCACAAAACAAACTGAGGGTGGCCGGGGGGAAGGGGGTAGGAGAGGGTGGTTGGGTTATGGACATTGGGGAAGGTATGTCCTATGGTGAGTGCTGTGAAGTGTGTAAACCTGGCGGCGATTCACAGACCTGTACCCCTGGGGTTAATGATACATTATATGTTAATTAAAAAAGAGAGAAAAAAAATCAATGACTAAAAGACAATGAGCTCAACTGTATTCAGGGTTAGCTTGAGCCATAAAGGTTGTTCAACAATAGAACAGGCAGCTGAGAAAGTCCAGAGAATCAGTGATCTTCATCCCCAGGGTCCTGCCTGGGGACAGCACACTGAATACAATGGCCATGAACCCAGGCCACTATGACACCAGACAACAGGAGATAGAAGCATTTTATTCAATAAAAATTTACTTGAGAACCTACTACACCCCAAGCATGGATACATATACGTTTGGGGACAACGTCACATACACATGTGAATGTGTGTGCGTGTGAATTTTTTTAAATCATAACAGAGAATTTATCCCCATATTTCAACACACACCTACCTTGTTGAAGTGGCTCGCATAGGCAGAATTTCCCAGGCCAAACACAGCGTACCTCATACCCTTCAGGTAAGTTTTGCCAAATCGAAAATCACTGGATGCTTCCTCCAACCACCTGCAGAACCACTCTGCACTTTCAGTGGGTCGACCGTCAGTGTATGTAGCAACCACAAAGGCACAAACGTTTTTACTAGTAACCTAACAAGAAAGTGATTATTTCAGAAGAATATTTAACATACAACTTATCGGTAAAGAAAATCCCTTTTTGAAATGCTGACAACCATGCGTGCCTGGGTGGCTCAATCGTTAAGTGTCTGCCTTTGGCTCAGGTCATGATCCCAGGATCCCGGGATCGAGCCCCGCATCAGGCTCCCTACTCAGCGGGGAACCTGCTTCTCCCTCTCCCACTCCCCCTGCGTGTGTCCCCTCCGTCACTGTGTCTCTCTGTCAAATAAACAAATAAAATCTTTTAAAAATAAATAAAGTTAAATTAAATTAAAATTAAAAATGCTGACATCCACATGAATACTAATCTCTAAGGACAAAGGTGCTTTCAAAACATTATTCATTTTCAAAAGTAAAAGAAAACAAAGCAAGGACACCTTGCATGGGGAGAAAACCCAGTCTCCTGCTCCTGCCAATATACTCCCCGGGGCCCCTAACTATATATTCCATTCCAATTCCCAAGCAGTAGTTCCTATGGTCTCCAGTTGTCATACAGGAACAAAATCCAAATCAGGAAAAAACCTAAAATTACCTAAAAAATTAAAAATTACCTAAAAATTATCTAAAAATTAAAACTACCTAAAAAATTAAAGGAACAAAGCTTTTTAAATGTCGAGTAACTTATTCACTTGGTACCGTAATCTACGTGGGGAAACAAAATACCCTCCGTCCTGCCAGCCACGGTTTCCATCTCTTTGAATGCACCTTAGAAATTCCAAGTCATGAGGTATGTCGTAAGCAACCCATTATAAATAATAAAGTCTCAAAGGCTGCTAATAATTTTTCACAAGTAATTCTGAGCAGATTCAAGCTCGCTCATTTGCACTCCACTATTCTCTTACGGGAGAAAGAAATGGTCACAGCTGGGCTATCCACAGTTGGCAAACGATGTCCCACCGGCCCGGTCCGGCTCACGGCTTGTTCTGTTCTGTTTTCAAACAGCGTTATCAGGACACAGCCACACTCATCATACGTAATGACGTATTGCCCACGGCTGCACAAAAGCTGATGTTTACCATCTGGTCCGTTCTAAGAGAGGTTCATCGACCCCTGCTCTACGAGCTTCAGAATCATCTGGAGCACCTGTCAAATTACCGTCCCACATCCAGGGCTGGGCTGCATTTCTAGCAAGTTCCCAGGAGATGCTGATACTGCCCATTCAAGGACCACACCCTGAGAACCCCTACTGTAAGGAAACTCCCCTGAGCCCAGCTAAAAGGAAGGGGATTTCTCAGGTGAAGAAATTATCCCCACGTAGATGTTAAGTAACGCACAGACGTCACACAGGTAATAAGAGACTTCTCTGACTTCAAAATCCACACTCCTTCTGCTACCCAAGCGGCTCCCGACCTCTTAGCTCACACGAGGTTCATAGGCCCAGCACATGCCACCAATCACCTTCGCTCGACTATGAGGTCGGTAGCAGGAGGGTGGAGGGAACATCAAATCACCACCCTTTCCCACCCTTACTCCCGCCACAGGAAAGACCGCACGCCAGAGGGACGGGTCCCACACCACATACTCAGTACCTCTGACACTGCAAACTCAACCAACTCAAATTCCTTAGCATGAAAATTAAATTTATTCTGAAGATTCTATTTATCCCAGAACGCAGGAGGTCAATCCCATTTGAGAGTCTGGACTGAAGGGAAACATGACCCAATCACCGACCTCCTCCACTAGATGATCATCTGGGTCACAGTCTTTCAGATCGACAACGGCCACAGGCAGATCTAGGGAGGTAACTGCTTCAGCGAGACTTGCTGCAAATCCCTAGTAGAGAAAAAAAAGAAAAAAAATCACATAAAGTCCTCAAGAGGCTAAATAAGCAAACACAGTCTTCGCTTACGCCAGCTGCCAAAGAACGAGGCATTTATCGTGAGGAACCTTTCCACTGACAAACGTGTAGCATCATAAACCCAAACGGTACTCTCACTTCTTCCACTTCCACGGTCAGCCGTTCGGCGACACGGGTCTCACTCTGCACGGACACACCCGGGGCGAAACCTAAACGGGCTTTTGGCGCTGCAGCGCCCTGCGCCGCTAGAACAGACATCAGGTGATGAGAAATCCTGAAGAGGGAAGGGAAGGCGACACAGGAGAAACGTGACACACGCTGGAAGACGGAAAGCAAACAGAAGCAGGTTGACAGGGAGCAGAAAGCCCTAGGGGAGCGTCCATACGCCTGACAGAACCCCGGAGAGACTCCGGGCTCACAAACAGCCACGACGGTGGAGCCGGGGGAACAGAGGGAACAGCCGCCCAGGGAACAGAGGAACCGAGCAGCAGACAGTGTGGAGACGGGCCAAACGCACCCCAAGCCCAGACAGCACCCGCCCTTCAGCCCCGACAAAACACCCGCTGGCTCTTCTCCAGACCGAATGAGCCAAGTGTTTGGGAAAAGCCAAAACTTGCAGCCACGTGGCTAACTTCTAGGCACCCTGAAAAACACAATCGTACTTTTCACGAAAGTAGGCTAACGGTCGGCTCCGCGCCTCCCAGGACGAAAGCGAGGCCCACGGAGCGTCCATTGCGTTAATGGGCACCTACCGTGCAGACGCCGTTCCGGGCGGCGTCACCCAACAGCGACAACACGCGCACAGTCCCTGCGGCGGGGAGCTCGCGTTCTAGCGGACAGAGGCTGAGCAGACGTGGAAATGAGAAGAGACACAGCTGCTCAGGTGATGACGAGTGCTGCGGAAGGAAGGAAGTCGGGGGAAGGGGGAAACACGGGGAAGGACCGCATGGGGACAACTGTCACTTTACACAGGGGGGTCAGGACGGGTGTGTAAGACAAAAAATAAATAACTATTCAGTCTTTCTCCCTAGCTCCTGGCACAAAGCTCCTACAACACTTGGCGCTTCCTGGCTTTGGAAAGCTAATGAGAGAACTCACGGGGAGGCAGGCCCCAGGTAGCCTCAGGATAGGGGCCGGTCACCACAAAACCAACTACGTGACTAAAGGCTTAGACCTTTCAGCACCGTTGCTCCCAGTGAGTTCAATCGTCCATGGCCTAGGATTTGGAATGTCCAGGACACCCCTAAACGACAGGACTCAGGGGGTCTGTGGGTGCTGCTGTGCTGAAGCGACGGCGGGCACGAGGGCGCACGGAAGCTCCAAGCCACCCTCCCCGCCCGCCTTGCCCTATGCGTGTCTACCACCGCCTGTGTCTGCCTCGGGTCCTTTCTAAAACTGGGAAGCACAGTTAGTCGGGCGATTTCCCGATTCTGTGAATCCTTCTAGGAAACGATCAAACCTAAGGAGAGGACTGCGGGGTCCACTTTATAGCTGGTCCAGTCACAAGCACAGGTGGCCCCCGGGACTTGGGACCGGCATCTGAAGTGGAGACAACCATGCAGACTGCGTCCTCACACCTGTGGAGTCTGACGAAAACTCTGCGTAGTTCATGTCACAACTGGACGGCCAGTGTGGACAAACGACACGTACGTGGTGCGACAGACTTGAGCCGAGCCTGAAGCATGCGGGAGACAAGCCACGAGGCTACCCCACGCAGAACAACGGGTAAGTGAACAGGCCCACAGGAGGGAGCAGGCTTGGCAAGGAGGTCAACAGGATGGAGACATGAGGACCAAAGACAAGAGGTAAAAGAGACGGTGGACAATCGGAGGCGAGGGCCTCCGGCCACCGGGAGGGCTCGGATTCACTCTAAGTGAACGAGGAGGTCATTACTGGGTTTTAAGCTGAAGGGAACGTGACTTCACTTAAGTTTTCGAAGTCCCCGAGGCTGCTGAGCTGAGAGGACACTGAAGCCAGGGGAGGGGCTGAGCAGCACTGAATGAAGGGGACCGACCAGCAGGGAGGTGACCGCAGTGATCCAGACAAAAGCAGAGGCTGCCGTGAGCCAGAGTGCTGAGAAGCGACTGGCATCTGGATCCATTCTGAAAGCAGAACGAACAGCATTTGCTACAAACAGCATGGGGGTAGCAGGAAAAAGAAGAGAATTCAAAGATTTGTTGTTGTTTTAACTAGTCAGCTGGAAACAGCTGGAAATTTGAAGTTGCCGTTTACTAAAATGGTAAGGGTTCCACGTGGAAAAAAAAAACAGGAGTTCACTGGGACACCTGGGCGGCTCAATCGGTTAAGCCTGTGCCTTCGGCTCAGGTCATGATCCCAGGACCCCGGGACAGAGCCCCGAGTCCTTGCTCAGCAGGGAGCCTGCTTCTCCCTCTGCCAGCTGCTCCCCTACCTGCGCTCCCTCCCTCCCTCTCTCTGACAAATAAATTTTTTTAAAAAGGGGGGGGGTTCAGTTGAGATGCCTACCGGACGTCACATGGAGATCTATGAGAGCCCACTGGACAGGAGAGACGAGTTGAGGGGAACAGTTCAGATTCGAAACGGACACAAACTAAGGCGTGCAGCTCAGATCCAGTCCTCCATTTGTGTCCGTGGGTAAAAGCTCCCCCCAGCTGTGCCGTTCATTTACCCGCGGTCTGTGGCCACTTCCACACGACAGCGCAGAGCTAAGTAGACGCAACGAGGCATACGGCCCACAAAAACTACAAACTAAAAACATGACATATAAAATAAAATACCTTGCTCTTTACAGAAAAAGTTTGCCAAATTACATCTAATGAATAAGAATGTGAAGCTGAGCGGGGAGCCTGCTCCCCTTCCTCTCTCTCTGCCTGCCTCTCTCCTTGCTTGTCATCTCTGTCAAATAAATAAATTAAAAAAAAAAAAGAATGTGAAGCTGATGACAAGATCCCTTAGAGTGAGTGCCAATAAAAACAGGGTCTCAGGGATCGTGCCTTGGGACACTCCTGTCTTTCAAGGTCATGAAGATGAGGAGGAATCTGCAAATGGTGAGGAAGACCGGCCTTGGCCGAGGGGGAGAGAACGGCGTCACGGCAGACGACGAGCGAGAATTACTGAGCAACAGGGAAGTCCCCGGGAACACGTCGGGATGTGCAAGCCTCGCAAGAGCGGCCCAAGGCGAACAGGCGCAGGGAAATCAGAGAGGCGGAGTCAGGGACGCAGACGCTTTCAAGGAGCTTTATTCTTAAAAAACAAAAACAAAAAAAACTGACGTGGTAGTAGGAGGGAGATGTGAGACCAACAGGGAACGTGGCTTGCCCCGACCCACGATGCACAGAAAATCTCTAATTAGAGAACACGAATCCGTGCACACAGTACCAGAGAAACTCCACAACAGCTACCCCATCGGTCTCTCTCCTATATTAACAGAAAACCGCGGCTCACTAAGAAGATCGTAAGAACAAGCAGCAGGAAGGAGAAATGGCAGCAATAGAAAAAGTGACACAAATCAGGGGCAGGGGGCGCCTGGGTGGCTCAGTGGGTTAAAGCCTCTGCCTTCGGCTCGGGTCATGATCCCAGGGTCCTGGGATCGAGCCCCGCATCGGGCTCTCTGCTCAGCAGGGAGCCTGCTTCCTCCTCTCTCTCTGCCTCCCTCTCTGCCTACTTGTGATCTCTCTCTCTCTCTCTCTCTCTCTGTCAAATAAATAAATAAATAAAAATATTAAAAAAAAAAAAACAAATCAGGGGCAGGAAAATCGAAGTCACTGAAATACACTCTTTTTTTTAAGATCTTATTTGAGAGGGAGAGAAAGAGCGAGCGCACAAGCAGGGGGAGCCCCAAGGCAGAGGGAGCAGCAGACTCCCCGCTGAGCAGGGAGCCCAATGCTGGACTCGATCCCAGGACCCTGGGATCACGACCTGAGCCAAAGACAGATCCTTAACCAACGGAGTCACTCAGGTGCCCCTACGGGGATAGATTCTCAAGTTACTAATAAGATAATATAAAAACTGAAAAAAAGTGGTGTTTTTGCAACTAAAAACATTTAAGCCAAAATTAAACATTCAAAAAAGAAGGTTTGGGGTTGAAATCTCACAATCCACAGAAGAAAGAAAAACTTACAAAAGAGGAAAGATTTGAGACAAAGAAGCCATCCAAAAGCTCTAGCATTCAACCAACAAGAGTTCCAGAAAGAAAAAAAATTAAATAAAATGGAGGGAGAAAAAATTTTCCCAAGAAATCTTAACAGAAACACTCACAAATCTTCAAAAGAGCCCAAGTGTCCAGCACAACAGCTAAAAAAAAAAAGCCAATTTAGACACAGCCTCAAAAAAGTTCCAAACATAGGGGTGCTTGGGTCAGTCCGTCGGCTAAGCGTCTGCCTTGGGGCTTGGGTCATGATCCTGGGGTCCTGGGACTGAGCCTCACATTGGGCTCCTTGCTCAGAGGGGAGCGTGCTTCTCCTCTCCCTCTGCTTGTGCGTGCACTCTCTCTCTCAAGAAAACAAATAAAACCTTAAAATAAAAAAGTTCGAAATGTCAAGGACAAAGAAATGATTCTAAAAGCTTCCAGAAACAAAAAAAATTAAGTCATCGACAAAGGAATGAGAAGACTAGCTCTGACAGTGAAGTGACACCTTCAAAGTTATAAGGAAAAGCTGATCTCCCCTACCCAGACATGAACCCGTTCAGTGTGAAAGCAGAGTAAAGAAACTCCAATGGCACAGCTTCAAGGAGGGTCGTCTAACCCATATCAGCAAAGAGGTGGCCCACGATAAAGCTAGTGAGATCTGAGGAATGTCTACGTTGATTACTATACAGAGTCAGTAACTTCAACATCAATAATCTAGAAACACAGCACACACAGGTTAAAAAAACAGCTATCAGAGGAACCAAAAATACGGAACAGCTCAAAGGAGATTCACTAGAGAGCACTTTTCATTATGAACCCTCCTCAGACCTGGACTTGGGACAACCTGCAAGTGCTGACCTGATCTTCTAGAAAACATTAAAAACACACATAGAGGGGCGCCTGCGTGGCTCAGTGGGTTAAGGCCTCTGCCTTCGGCTCGGGTCATGGTCCCAGGGTCCTGGGATCAAGCCCCGCCTCGGGCTCTCTGCTCAGTGGGGAGCCTGCTTCCCTCCTCTCCTTCTGCCTGCCTCTCTGCCTACTTGTGGTCTCTGTCTGTCAAATAAATAAACAAAATCTTTAAAAAAACAAAAAACAAAAAACAAAAAAGAACACATATGAGAGAGACTAAGAATGAGATCTTCTATAAATAACATAAAAAGACTTTGTTTTTTGGCTGCTCAGATGCCTTTTTCACATTTCTGCCGGTTTCCCACCTCTGTTGCTTACAGCTGAACTTGGCATTATGAGACCCTCAACTAAGAAGTGGAGTACCGAACCTTCCCTGCACTTCCGGAAAACCAAGAAATATTATTCTGCAAATGCCCACAGGAGGGCAGTGCACCCCTTTTCAGTCCGACACAAAAATAACTGGACACTGACTTTTTTCTTAAGCTTCATTTTCACGGTCACCTTAGAATCCTCTTCTAGAAAGCACTGAACAGTTGTGGCCCTCATAACGAAGAAGCCTGCAGCGTATACGTCTGCAGCACGTATCTACTTTAAACACTATTCAATATCTACAGTCAATCATTCAACGCTATTAAACAAAATACACTTTACTAAGTGGACGCGTGAAGTTATGAAAGTCAGGCCACACCCGGGACACCACTGCAGACATTGTCTTTTCACCGTCCCCTACTTCTACGCACACCATCAGTAACAGGCTCAGAACTCTGTTCTGTGGAGGCAGAGGTAAGCTTCAGAACAGAGACCCTTCATGACAGTGACCACCCGACACCACCAACCCTCTGGAACTGGGCCCAAGGAATAAAAACCCACCGGGCATCCCAGAAAGGAAAGCTGTAAGCTGGAAAAAGGAAAAAAGAAGATGAAAAAAAATTAAAAGACCGATTCCGCTCGTGGTTAGTGGACACTTTCAAGATCAGGAAACTCAAGGAAAAGCACCGCATGAAGTTCTCACCTTGGCGGTTCCGGTCTGGGAACCATAGAAAATCTTCACTCCGGACACGGAGACCTCCTTCCTTTGAAGAGAGATAGGACCATCTGTCCCCAAATCCTGGCTTGCTTTTGGAACAGATTTCTCCTGGGGGCTTTTGTCCTTGAAATAAACAAGTGCACAAAGTCCATCAGGTCCGAATCCTCTCCCAACTTCAGCAGGGATGAAAACTAGCAGATACCGACTGACTTTACTCTTCTCCTGATCCCTCTGGTGTCCTCCTCAAATAATGACCCGTGGGTATACAGTTGGGTCCCTGAAAGGCCGGACCCAGGCTCCTTGAGACCATGAAGACCCCACTCCCTCCAGGAAAAGCCGCGCATATAACCCATGCGAGCCGGGCTTCAGCCAAGCGGCAGCAGGAACTACGCACTGATCCTGAGTTAGTGACGGGAAGGAGGACATCCCTGCCCTTTGGAGACGGGGAGGAGATTCTTTTTTTACAAGTTTACTTTTCCACTACGGAGTCTTCCTGTAACTTAAGAGGGAAACACCCACAGCCCCTCAAAACATACCTATTTAGTTTCGTCCATAGTAACTTAGACTCTAAGAACGAGAATAAATTCTTTAGGTATAAAAAAAGTCTAGAGACCACACAGAAAGTGCAGGCTCCTCTTACCTCTTCCGAAACCCCAGAAATCCGGCCCTTACGCCCTGCACGAATCCGGCCCCTCTGCGCTCCCCATAGGAAGGAACCGCTTACCCGCCTCCTGACGACGATCTGGAAGCAAATCCACAGGCTGATGCCACAGGCCAATCCCACGTACACGTAAAACCTGTTTGTCCACAGCGAGACCCAGGGCGACGCGGAGTCCCAGGCGCCAGCGGGATCTGCATCGGAGCGACACGCACGAGTGACCTGACTGGGAGCGCACAACGCGGCTCACCCGGCCGCAAGGACACAGACGGAACCCGACCTTCGCCTTCACGGACCGGGTCGGACACTGACAGAAGCGCCGCGGCCCGCACCGGGAGCAGCAGGACACCGCACGGACGGCGCGCACCGGGGACGGCAGGACACCGCACGGACCGCGCGCACCGGGAGCGACACGACACCGCACGGACCGCGCGCACCGGGGACGGCAGGACACCGCACGGACCGCGCGCACCAGGGGCGACACGACACCGCACGGACCGCGCGCACCGGGGGCGACACGACACCGCACGCACCGCGCGCACCGGGGGCGGCAGGACACCGCACGGACCGCACGCACTGGGAGCGACACGACACCGCACGGACGGCACGCACTGGGGGCGACACGACACCGCACGGACGGCACGCACCGGGAGCGACACGACACCGCACGGACCGCGCGCACCGGGGGCGGCAGGACACCGCACGCACCGCGCGCACCGGGAGCGACACGACACCGCACGGACCGCGCGCACCGGGGGCGACAGGACACCGCACGCACCGTGCGCACCGGGGGCGACACGACACCGCACGGACCGCGCGCACCGGGGGCGACACGACACCGCACGCACCGCACGCACCGGGGGCGGCAGGACACCGCACGCACCGCGCGCACCGGGAGCGACACGACACCGCACGGACCGCGCGCACCGGGGGCGACACGACACCGCACGGACCGCGCGCACCGGGGGCGACACGACACCGCACGGACCGCGCGCACCGGGGGCGACAAGACACCGCACGCACCGCACGCACCGGGGGCGACAGGACACCGCACGCACCGTGCGCACCGGGGGCGGCAGGACACCGCACGGACCGCACGCACTGGGGGCGACAGGACACCGCACGGACCGCGCGCACTGGGAGCGACACGACACCGCACGGACCGCGCGCACCGGGAGCGACAGGACACCGCACGCACCGCGCGCACCGGGGGCGACAGGACACCGCACGCACCGCGCGCACGCGGGACCCGGCGCTCGGAGCCCGCGACGCTGACCCCCCGCGCGCGGCCTGCGCGGCGCTGCCTCCGCGGAGCTTCCCGCCTCGGACACCCCGCGGCCCGCACGGGGTCCGCCGCCGCCGCCGCACCCCGCACCGCCCCTCCCGCAGCGCGGAAACAGACCGAGCCTCCCGGTGGGACCCGCACGCAGGTCAGAGGGCGGGCCCGGAAGGCGGGCGGCGGGGTCGGGGTCGGCGCGCCGCGCGGGAAGCACCGAGGGCCCGGCGCACGCGGGGAGGAGAGCCGGCGCATCGCCCGCGCGGGACTCGGGGCCGACGCTTGGTCCTCTCCGGGCCCGTCCTGAGCCCCGCGGGGGCAAGCCCGGCCCCCCACCCCCGCGGTCAGCGGCCCCCGCCGGCGGCAGCAAGCGCCGAAGCCCGGGCCCGAGCACCGCGCTCCGCGGGGAGACGCTCCGGGGACGCGGCTTCCTCCCTCCTCCCGCCGCACGCGTGCCGCCCGCCGGAGGGCCCTTACCCATGCTCCTCAGAGCCCGGCCCGCGGCGCACAGACCCCGGGACCGCAGACCGGGAGAGCCCGGCGCCGGCGCGCGCGCACGGAGGCCGCCGAACTACCCTGAAGATCCGCCAGCGCGCTCCGACGCCTGAGCGCTGGGGGCCGCCATGCCGGTCGCCCGCGCGTCCGGATTGGCTCCGACGGGAAGGGGCGGGCCGCGAGGGAAGCCTCTCCTACAGGTCCGCGCGAGGAAACCGGCCCTCCCGGTCGCGCTCCGATTGGCTCCGACGGGAAGGGGCGGGCCCCGGGGAAGCACCGCCCACGGCTCCGGATGAAGCTCCCGAATTGGTGCGGAGGCGCAAGGGGCGTGTCCAGAGGGGGCGGGCCAATGAGGCGTGGCGCCGGGGAGAGACGCCGGGGTTAGACGGGCTCCGGGAAAGAGCAGCGTCCGCCCGACACCGAGCCCGGCCGCGGCCAGTCCTCGGTGGGGACGCGGCGACCAGAGAAAGGGCTTGTTTCGGGGCCCGTGACTGTGCGCCGGCGATTCGCTGATCTTGCCGGGCGCGCCTGGAAGGAGTAGACTCGGACGCACTTAAAGCTAACGTAACTGGCTGTAATCTACCCCAACAAAAAAAGGGGGGAGGACACAAGGACGGCAGAGCGTTGATCGTTGTTGAAGCGGGGCGATGGGCTCGCGGGGGTTCGTCATCCTTTTTTCTCAACTTCATCTTAGTTTTCCCGCCAGAAAGAGTTAAGGTTGGGTGGCCCCGAGCTCTGCGGAACCAAGAGCGGCGGACGCTCCGTTTCCGCCCGGTTGCGGAAACAGCCCGTGCTCTACCCAATCAGGGCGGCTTAGCTCATTGGCGGAAGTGTATTACGTGCAGGAAGGGAGCCTCGCTTGTCGGCTGTGGAACGACGTCGTAAAAGCCGCAGCGCGCAGGCGTTGTTGCTCCCCTTTTCCTCTCCCGACTTCCGCCACACCCGACGCCTGCGCAGTAGGTCAGCCGGGTGTGGGGACGGCGGTGGCGCCGCGCGGCCCGGGTCGCCAAAGCGAGCGCGGGTGGTCCTCAGGCCGGCGGCGCGGGTGAGCCTCGGCGGCTCGGCCCCGTCTGCGCGCGGCGGCCATGTCCATCTTCACCCCCACCAACCAGATCCGCCTGACCAACGTGGCGGTGGTGCGCATGAAGCGCGCGGGGAAGCGCTTCGAGATCGCGTGCTACCGCAACAAAGTGGTCAGCTGGCGCAGCGGCGTGTGAGTGCCCGCGGGCGGCCGGCGGGGCGGGGCGGGGCGGGGGGCCGCGGGGGGCGCGGCGGGGCGGGGCGGGGCGGGGGGCCGCGGGCGGCCGGCGGGGCGGGGCGGGGCGGGGCGGGGGGCCGCGGGCGGCCGGCGGGGCGCGGCGGGGCGGGGCGGGGGGCCGCGGGCGGCCGGCGGGGCGGGGCGGGGCGGGGGGCCGCGGGGGGCGCGGCGGGGCGGGGTGCTTCCGCGCGGGGAGCGGGGGGCGGCGGGGACCCGGTTCCGAAGGCCTCGTGGAGCCGCTGGGGTCGCCCCTGGGGTCGGCGGGGTCGGCGGGGGGCCGCGGGCGCAGGGTCTCCGCCGCCGCCGTCGGGCATCGGGGCTCGCGCCCGGGGAGAGGCGGGGCGGCGGCCGCGGGGCGGGGTTCGGGGCGCGGCCGGGGCGGCCGGGTGGGTCGGGACGTTCACGCAGCGCGGGTCCCGCCGTCGGCAGCGAGAAGGACCTGGACGAGGTGCTGCAGACGCACTCGGTGTTCGTGAACGTGTCCAAGGGGCAGGTGGCCAGGAAGGAGGACCTGCTGAGCGCGTTCGGGACGGACGACCAGACCGAGGTCTGCAAGCAGGTGAGCCGCGGGCCGCCCCGACGTCCTTGCCGCGCGGGCTTCCCAGCGGGGCTTCCGCGGGTCCCGGGACTTTCCTTGGAGCGGGACGGGGCGGGGGGCCCTGAGCGGATCCGCGCCCGGAGCAGAGCCCAGCGCGGCGCCGTCTCAGCCTGAGGGCGTGACCCGAGATGAGACAGGGTCGGACCGCAGTGGACCGAGCCCCCAGGTGCCCCCGTCAGCGCTCTCCTAAGTGAAGCTTAGCTAACGTGCGCTGGCGTTAGTGTCCGGTGCGCATCGTGGTCGGCGCGGTCACTGTCCCGGTCATCAGCTGTCCGTGGTCACCGCCTGTCACGGTCACCGCCTGTCCATGGTCATCACATGTCATGGTCACTGCCTGTCCACGGTCACCACATGTCCTGGTCACCGCCTGTCCGTGGTCATCACATGGCCTGGTCACCGCCTGTCCGTGGTCACCGCCTGTCCGTGGTCATCACATGTCCTGGTCACTGCTTGTCATGGTCACTGCCTGTCCATGGTCACCACATGTCCTGGTCACCGCCTGTCCATGGTCACCACATGTCCTGGTCACCGCCTGTCCGCGGTCACTGCCTGTCCTGGTCACCACCTGCCCTGGTCACCGCCTGTCCTGGTCACCGCCTGTCCACCAGCAGTGCTGCTGCGGTCCTGCCGAACACGTGCACGGACGTCACTGTCGGCTCTGGGAGGTCTCCTCTACCTGGAAGTCAGACCTCTAACCCCCTTTCCCCATCTCACACGGTCCGTACTCCCCCGCCCCGGCACCCACCAACTCACTGTTGAGAGTCCGCTATGGTTTTCGTTGGTCCCTGTTCGTTGTTCCTATGTTACACCCGGAGTGAGGTCACACAGTGCTCGTCCTCCAACTTCGCTGAGCATCGTTCCTCCAGGTCTGTCCCTGTCACTGCAAGTGGCAAGACTCGGTCTTTCCTATGGCTGAGTCATATTCCTGCGTGTGTGTGTGCGTGTGTACACACGTCTGCACGCTTACATACGTACCGTGCCTTCCTTACCTGTCAGGACACGTGGGTCCCGTCAACAACGCAGCAGCGAACGGGTGCACACGTCTCTTCAAATGACTGTTTTCTGTGTTAACACTCCGTACTGCGAGTCTTGGGTCTCACGGTATTTCTGCATTTAACCTTGTGAGGAGCCTCATCCTGTCTTCCACGGTGGCTGCCCCAATTTTCATGCCCGCCAGCGGTGCGAGGGGCTCCCCTTCTGCCTGTCTCTGACAACACTTACCGTTTCTTGGCGTCTTGGTTTTTTTACTCCAGTAATTCTGACAGGTGTGCGGTGCTAACTGATTGTGGTTCTGATTTGCTTTCCCTCGGTGACAGGTGACGTGAGCATCGTCTCGTTTGTCTGTTGGCCCTCTGTATGTCTTCCTTGGGAAATGTCAGTTGAGGTTCTCTGCTCTTTTTAATCACATCATTTGGGTTTTTTTATTGTGTGGCATCATTTTTAATAATTCAGGACATGAACAATTTCGCCACGCCCCCCCAAATTAAATCTTCTACTGATCTGGTGTACTTTGTCTGTTTATATATTTTTAGCATAATATATCTGAAAGTAGAATTTCTTTTCAAGGTTTTCACCATTGACAATTTAGGCAACATTACCTTTTTCCCTGTCTCCACCTAAATAGGTTAAGGTCTGATGGCACAAGATAATCCATTGTCTCCTGTAGGTGCAGCTCAAACCCTTACTGGTGTATCAGTAGCTGAGGAGGATGGGATTTAATTTCTCCCCAAGTTGTTAATTCCTATGGTTACTTAACGAATCATGTACAGTGAGAACATTGTTTTTTTTTTAATCTGTTGGGTTTTCTAGATTTTGACTAAAGGAGAGGTTCAAGTGTCAGATAAAGAGCGGCAGACGCAGCTGGAGCAGATGTTCAGGGACATCGCAACCATCGTAGCCGACAAGTGTGTGAACCCTGAGACGAAGAGACCGTACACGGTTATCCTGATTGAGAGAGCCATGAAGGACATCCACTATTCAGTCAAAACCAATAAGAGTACAAAACAGCAGGTGAGTGGTTTTCAGTGTCAGAAAGAATCCAAATAAAAGTCCGTTTCCTTTGAAGAAAATATTAAAATGGTCTATAATACGATACTATTTAGAAGCAGGGGGGTAAGGGTTTTGGGGAGGGGGAAGGAAATGAGGGGGGTTATAGGGAGGAGTAGGGGATCTTTTTTAACAAAGCACAAATGTACTACAGCTCTCCTCTTTCTTTTCAAATCAGTTATTTAAAGATAAGACTTGGATTTTTTTAAAGATGTGTTTATTTATAGAAGAGAGAGTGTGTGCACGAGCTGGAGGATGGGCAGAGGAAGGGGGGAAAGTCTCTAGCGGACTCCACACTGAGCATGGAGCCCACCACAGGGCTGGATCCCACAAACGTGAAACCATGATCTTAGCCAAAGCCAAGAGTCAGACACTTAACGGACCGAGCCACCCAGGCACCCCAAAACTTGGATTTCTAAAGAGTCATTTCAGCTCTGTATTTTGTATTTTTTTATTTACACATATTTCACGTGGCACACAAAAACGTCATCTTTTTATAGGGCGTAATTCAATGGCATGCTCACAAAGTTTGTGCAGCCTTCTCTGTTACCTAATTTGAGAACATTCCTGTCACCACCCAGAAGAAACCCTGTCGCCATTAGCAGTCACTCCTTGTTTCCTTCTCTCACAAGTGTTTGGCAAATTTGTTTTTTGTCTCTACGGACTTTTCTGTTCCAGACATTTTGTAGAAATGGAATCAAGCGGCCTCTGAAGGTTCGTACCTGTTACAGTACGTCAGTACTCATTCCTTTTTAGGACTCAGTAGTAACCATCGTATGGAAATACCGTATTTTGTTGATGGATATTTGGGTGGTTTCTACTTTTTAGCTATCATGAATAACACTGCTACGAAATTCATTACGTTTTTGTGTGTACGTGTTTCCATTTCTCTGTATCCAGAAATGAAATTACTGGGTCGTGCGGTGGCTGTATTTAACTTTGAGGAACTGCCAAGCCATTTTCTGAAAGAACCAGGCGTTTTACGTTCCCACAGTCCGTGCTCAGGGGTTCTAGTTTCTCCACGTCTCTGATGATGTTTGTGATTAATCCGCCTTTTATACTAGAGCCATCCTGGGTGTATCCTTCTGGGTTTGGTTTGCGTTTCCCTAATACCTGTGATTTCAGCATATTCTCATGTGCTTATTGACCCTTCGTCCTCAGTGGAGAAAACACTGCATACATCCTTTGACCCTTTCTTAATGACCTGTGTCTTCATGATCCAATCATAAGCGTCCTGTACGTGTTCTAGATGCTGGTGCCTCATCAGACGTGCGACTTGCTTGTGTTTTCTCTTCACTGGGTTGTCTTTCCACTTTCTTTCTTTTTTTTTTATTTTTATTTTTTTAAAGATTTTGTTCATTTATTTGACACAGAGAGCGCTCAGGTAGGCAGAGCAGCAGGCTGAGGGGGGGGGCAGGCCCCCTGCTGAGCAGAGAGCCCAATGCAGGGCTTGATCCCAGGACCCTGAGATCATGACCTGAGTTGAAGGCAGAGGCTTAACCCACTGAGCCACCCAGGTGCCCCCCCCCTTTTTTTTTAAGATTTTTTTTTATTTATTTGACAAAGATCACAAGTAGGCAGAGAGGCAGGCAGAGAGAAAGGAGGAAGCAGGCTCCCTGCTGAGCAGAGCGGGATGCGGGGCTTGATCCCAGCACCCTGGGATCATGACCTGAGCCGAAGGCAGAGGCTTTAACCCACTGAGCCACCCAGTGCCCCGTCTTTCCACTTTCTTGACAGTTTTATGAAACACAAAGGTTTGTCTTCGTTAAGTCCCAGTTGATCACTTTTTTCCTATGGATGCTCGTGGTCTCTGTGTTCTAAGAACCATCGCCCAGTTCAGCCAGATAGAACCTGCTTGGGTTTGGATCCCTCACAAAGAAATGCAGCAGAAGCAGCAGCGAAATGGCCGTCGTTTTCCATTTTGTCTTCTAGGCTTTGGAGGTGATAAAGCAGTTAAAGGAGAAAATGCAGATCGAACGTGCTCACATGAGACTCCGGTTCCTTCTCCCAGTGAATGAAGGGAAGAAGCTGAAAGAGAAGCTCAAGCCCCTGATCAAGGTCACAGAGAGCGAGGACTACGGCCAGCAGTTAGAAATTGTGAGCTGAACACACTTATTCCTTTACTTCCGTGTTACCAGAGTCATCCGTTCTGTGGCCATAAACACGTAACAGACACTTAGAGGGTTTGAACGATGAGACATTTCCAAGACCTCTGACGTAGATTTAAGTAAGAATGTCGAGGTCTGAGTAAAACTAAATTGTAGTTAAGCACACTTGGGATTTTTTTGTTGTTGTTAAGTCCGCGCTCGTTTTGGATGAGAGACTATATTTTACAGGGAGTGTTCTGTTACGGAAAATTGGAAATAAGACTAAAAGTTGGACAGTCTTATTGACCACAGAATTTTTTTTTCTTTTTGAAGATGCATGTATTTGAGAGGGGTTGGGGGCAGAGGGAGAGGGAGAATCTCAAGCAGCCTCCCTTTTCGGTTCGGAGCCAGGCCCCGCGCTCAGTCCCACAGCCCTGAGTTCGCGATCGGACACAAAACCAAGGGTCGGATGCTCCACCGACTCAACCACCCAGGCACCCCCTACCACGGGACATTTTGTAGAAGCAGCAGAAACCTTGAGTCTTAGGTCCTCACCCCGCGGTGTCAGGCACAGTATAGGGTCCGTTGTCTGCAAATTCATGCCTTGAGATTCTGCAAGAGCTCCTGTGTAAATGAGCTCTAGACGGATCGTTGCTCATCCCCGCAACGTGGAGCAGCACAGCCGATGTTTTGAAGTTCTCAGATCTTTTCAGAACTTCACACGTGATTTCTAAATGGGCCTTCGAGCTTCTTTTTCTCTTTTAGATGTCCATAAAAAGTGGTGCTTTCACAGAACTTTAAATGTTCATGCTAAATTTTAGTGCAGAAGAACCATAGTATTCTAGCCCCATTCACTCTATAGCCAAAGAATCTAGAGACGTCCTCAGGCCGGGGCTTACACGCACACTTACAGACGAGGCTGCTCTGGCAAACAGTATGGCGGGTCCTCAAAAAGCTGAACATAGAGCTACCTGCATCCAGCGGTGGGAGTACTAGGAGTTTACCCAGAGGGTACAGAAACACCGATTTGGAGGGGTGCAGGCACCCCGATGTCTACAGCAGCAGCAGCCACAGCCACACTACGGAGAGAGCCCGAGTGTCCATCGGCTGCTCAAGGGAGAAAGAGGTTGTGGTCTACGTGTGCAGTAGACTGTGGTGCAGCCATCGAGAGAACGAGGTGGGCCATCTGCAGCAGCGTGGCTGGAGCCAGAGACCGTCACGCTGAGCGAGATGAGTCCAAGAAGTCAGATACCTGTGATTTCACGCACGTGTGGAATTCAGGAAACAAAACATGAACATAAGAGGGGGGGAGACAACAGTGGAGGGAAGCAAACCATAAGGGACTTCTCGTGAGGATAGAAAACAAACAGGGATGATGGGGGGGTGGCTGCATGGGGGCGGTGGGTACCGAGGGCGCTCGTTATGATGAGCGCGAGATGTTACTGTGTCAGCCATGAATCCCCGAATTCTCCCGAAACCAGCAGTGCACTGTGCTGACGAGAATTTA
Organism: Martes martes; assembly: GCF_963455335.1. NCBI lineage: Eukaryota > Metazoa > Chordata > Mammalia > Carnivora > Mustelidae > Martes > Martes martes. The sequence goes on along the minus strand of NC_137906.1, from coordinate 1,058,090 downwards.
AATAAAAGTTGGGAGGGGTGGGAAAGGCTGGATTCGAACCCGGTCCGGAGCCCGCTGCATTGTCTGGGCTCTTGCGCTGCAGAGCTCGCGCGGTAGGCACGCTCGGAAAGTGCGTTTTTCCCCGGGGACGGTGGTGCTGCGTCGCTCTGCCTTCACGAGGTGAGCAGCTGTGTTCGCGTTCCAGGTGTGTCTGGTTGACCCGGGCTGCTTCAGGGAGATCGACGAGCTGATAAAAAAGGAGACGAAGGGCAGAGGTTCCTTGGAAGTGCTCAGCCTGAAAGACGTGGAGGAAGGAGATGAGAAGCTGGAGTGACGTCGACGGGCTCCGCAGCTCAACACTACAGCGCGCTCGTCCCCAAAGTCCCCTCCTCTCTGGTCCGCCGGAGCTGACATTATCCGTCCTTGTGCTCATGTGTACACAAACACACTCTTCTGATAGGTAGTACACTGTGGGGCTCGCTCAGTTTTAGTCATAAAGTGGGGTTTCGGGCAAAACTGAAAAATGCAAGATGGTGAGGGCAGAGAAGCATTTTGCTGCTGTCTCGGGCCCCGGACTTTCCAGCCTGCAGGTGATCCGAGGCAAGTCCGTGGGGAAACGGTTAGACTTTGTACATTGTAACAGGAGACATACTGGAGGTTATGACAAAAAGGAAGTGTTTGTTGAAGAAAACATAATGTCCTGTTTTGACTTAATGAGACACGTGATCTAATCCATAGCTTGGACGATGACCCTGAGTATCCGGAAGTAGCTCTGGGGCGACCCAGGACTGAAGCGGTTCTCACTGAACGTGCGGCCGTAACCTTCGTGATTCCCAGTAAAGAATAACGTCATCGGTTTCTGACCCTTAAAGTTTATAATATATGTTAACAGAGTGGAATTATACATAATCAATAAAAGCAGTCTTTATTTTTTATTGGACGATGGCGTGTGTTTCTAGACCGCTCCCAGGCTCCCTTCCTTTCTCTGCCGCTGTCTAGTGCTCTGGGGGGTTCTCAGCAGGATGAGAGAAATCCCTGAGGGGTGCTTAGAACAGGGCCTGTTCCAACGGACACCAGATAAGTCTTCGTGATTTGGGAAGTAATCGAATACAATTATTTTGGTACATAAACACTTAAATGGACAATGTGCGAGTTTTCTAAAATCTACTTATCTTCAGAAGAGATGTAGAATACAAATTGGGGCTTCACTCAAAATTAACATGTGGTTGTATTTTGTGGACGGAAGTTTTTAACTGAAGGAGTTTTGTATTTGAACAGGCCCAGATGGGTTTTATAAGCACACACAATTCACTGCTTCTCAGAAATGGCCCATTTAAAAATAATTAATGGAAATTGCAAAGTCAGATTGTTTCTCACAGTGTCAGAAGAAGTGTTCCTGCTGGATGTCCTGGGAACACACGCTTTGTCGCGCTGGAATGCGTTACCGCTCTGCTGCCAGTCCTTGAGGTGGCCTTCTCCCTGATTCCACCTTCCTGGTGAAGTTCGTTGTTTCATCAAGATGATCTAAACTTGAAAGCCCAGAAGATAATTTTTAGCCAATGAGGTTGACACTTTATCTCCAGCTTCGACAGTGTTTCAGGTTGAAAATCCTACTCCCTGGGAATGTTCGTTTAGCTGCGTCTTGAGTAGGAAGGTTCAGCGGTTAGATAGCCCCTTGAGTTTTTCTCATTATTCATCTAAAAAGCTGGAGTCTTAAGAAATGTGAAATGTAGATCACATAATGAGTCACACTTCTGAGCCTATAAAAAGTAAGTTTTTACCCCATATTAACCTCATTACTCAAAAGTAGTTACACAGTTGTGCTGTGTTACTTAAAACAACAACTTATTTGGGCGCCTGGGTGGCTCAGTTGGTTGAGCGGCTGCCTTCGGCTCAGGTCATGATCCTGGACTTCCAGGATTGAGTCCCGCATCGGGCTCCCAGCTCCATGGGGAGTCTGCTTCTCCCTCTGATCTCCTCTCTCATGCTCTCTCTCACTCATTCTCTCTCAAATAAATAAATAAAATTTTTTAAAAAAAGGAAAAAAAACAACTTGTTTATTGGAGAGAGAGGTGGGGGGAGACGGGGGGGCAAGGGAGAGGGGCAAGGGGACTCCACACCGAGTGCAGAGCCCAACGTGGGGCTCTATCCCAGGACCCCAAGTTCATGACCTGAGCTGAAGCCAAGAGTCAGGTGCTCCACTGAGCAACCCAGGCACCCCACACCGTGTAACTTTTGACCAGAAGTTATTACCAGGCGGTTGGTAGAAGGGAAGTGTCCTCAAGGTAGGCCACCATGTGAGACCCCGTTTCTGAGCAGGAGGCAGTGGAACACCCCAGAAGACGTTTTAATGTAAAAATGAGTTCTCCAGGAATAGCAAGTAAACAGTGTAGGGACAGAGTCTACCGCAAATCACGGAATTTCTAACGAATTCACTTCTAGGTTCTCGTGTCCTTGGCTTGTGTTTCCATTCGCTGCTTCTCGAGGCTCCACTCTGTCCTCGTAGATACTCTGATTTCCGGAACAGCTGCAGAATCCGTGAAATGCAAGTGCCCCGCAGCTCCCGACCCTCCAGCCTCCTGCCTCCAGCCCCCACGCTCACTCCACGCATTTCCAGACGCCGTCGTGAGCGGGGGCGGGCAGGGGGGCCGGGTAATTCGCCAAATTTCTGTTTACTCACACCGTAATACCCCCGCCCAGGGCTCCTGGGTGCCTCCCGTTCTCAAATGTGTTCGCAGGAAAACAGTTTCCTCTTCAAAGGACCAAAGAATGTCAAATGACAAACTTCTCTCTCTTATAGGTCTTCATTGTTTTACAAATTCATGACAGCTGTTGCATTTTCTGATGCCAGCTCTCTACGGTAAGAATTAATCCAGTTCCACCTCCAAGTTTTGCAGAAAAATTATGAGTGTACTCAGAGCTTTTCAGAGAATTCTGAGCAATTTCTCTACCAAATTTGCTCAAACAAAACAGTGACAATGGCTGAATTCTCCCTGCATGTTTGCTAATTCAGTCCTTCTGTATTACAGCTGACCCTTCAATGGCTCAGGGTTAGAAGTGCCGGCCCCTGCCCTGCTTCCCCCCCACCGGGGGGAGCAAGTAGTCCGAGATCCATATAACTGGACCCCCAAACACTCAACCACTGAGAGCGTACTGTTAACCAGAGCCCCCGTGACAGAAAGAGTCGATTAACACATAGTTTACATGTGTGTATCATATACTGTATGTTTATAACGAAGTCAGCTAGAAAAAGAAAATCATAAGGAAGAAAAACACATTTACAGCACTGTACTGTCTTTACCAGAAAAACCCACATATAAGTGGACCCACACGGGGCAACCCGAGAAGCTCAAGGGTCAACTAAACACACACAGAACTTTGTGTGGCTCCGTGTGTCGGGGGATCTGCTCGTGACTTGGGCTCTTCCAGTTCAGCAGTTGTGCAAGGGCGGTCCCCTGGCCGGCAGCATTAGAACCTCTTGGGAACTTGTTAAAAACACACATTCTTGAACTTCGCTCCAGACCTAATGAATCAGAGACCTGGGGGCAGGGCCCAGCCCTCTGTTGCAGTAATCTCTCCAAGTGATTCAGATGCGCACTGGAGTTTGTAAATCAATATTTTAAGCCAAGAACAAGCATTTAGATGGTTCAGAGCTCGGATGGGGACACGGGAAAGCCGAGAAGCCAAATGCGTATGAAGGAAAGACTTTCATTCCTGCGAGCTTTCTGCAACAGATTTTCTAGAAACTTGATGACCATCTGGGGAGGCTAAAGGAACTAAAAAGAAAGCATCAAACAGATTTGTTTTTAAGCATTATAGGAATAGAAGAAGCCCCGAGTCTGAAATGAATTCGGACAAACGGGAATTTAAATCTTACCAGTTGCGTCAACTTGGTATGCAGCGAGTGCATGTTCAGTGTTTGTCAAACCCGCGACCCTCCCATCGCTTGTCTAGAACCCGTCGCTCAGTCTCTCCGGAGCTGGGGCACAGGCGTGCGAGAGCATCTGGTTCCGAGGGTTCCAAACGGACCAGGCCCAGTCGCTCGCAGAGAGACAAGTGACAGTGAAACAAGAAAGTGTCACTGCCGGCACGACAACACGACCAGGGTCGAGAGGGTAAGAGGGTGGTGAAATGAAGACAAGACGCAAAGAGATGGGGACAGGAGGGGCAAAGTGGATGATGTCCAAGCAGTGCCAGTTTATTCAGCAGAGCGCTCTGATATACATATCGTACAGAGACAATCACAAGGAAGCAGGGATCCGTTACATTCTTAAAATAGTTTCCACAGGTTCCCCTTAGAAGGTGTCTTAAGGCTCCTGTGCAAACATCCTGACGCCAAGAGGGCTGCTTGAAGATGAGTTCCCTCTAGATAAGTAGACGGAGAAGGGCCAAAGGGCATCCGGTGCGGTTTGTGGCCCCTGCAGGGACAGCAAGTCAAGTCACTGATTCACGGCTCTAGGCCTGCGTGTCCTGTTCCAGATAAGCCCCAGAGGGTGGTCGCGCAGGAGAGCGTGAGACCCATGGCACGGGCCCATTCTCAAGCACCTCAACTTATAAACCACAGGATTGCTCTCACCCTTAGGTTTCAAGGAGGCGCGAGTCAGGGCCTGGTTTGGTTCTCTCTCAAGCTACTGCGCGGCCTCCCACATTTCCCCCTTTTTCGTTTTAAGCTCAAGAAAATGCATTTGAGCCTGCACATAAAATCGTTGTTGTCTTGCACGGGCCGCAAGGATGCACCATACTATTAAGACTATAAGCAATATTACAAATACTATGATAAATATCCAAAAGGAATGTCGCAAAATGTTTCCAGGATTAAATCCATGCAGCCCATCAAGGATTCGAGAAACTCTATCAGCAGGATTCTCTACATCCAGCTGAGAATGACTGATATCAGCAATATCCTTGTGTAACTCCAGTAAGTCAAGGCTGATATTGCTGTGAAACCATACTCCTTGCAAATGATGTTTCACCGCATCCCAAGAATAGTTTTGAGCCTTTAGAGGGGTGACGCATGTGCTGAAACCCTCCATGACACACCAAGGACATCTGTGTTCTAAGAATAGAAAGTTGGGCACCTACATATTCTCCTGCCTCTTCAAGTCCATTGAGACGGCTAAGGATCTTTTGATCTATATGCTCTTGAGTAGCTAGAGCGTGGGAGACATTCTTAGCCGAGGAATTAACATGATCAGCAGTCTGAACACTCTGAGAAAGGGCGACAGAGGACACGGTGGCTGTGGCAATCAAAGCCACTAAAGTAGATATACCAGCTATCAGTAGTCCTAAAAAGCGCTTAAATCTACGTACATGAGATTGTAATTCTAAAGCAAATTGATATCCATAACTAGCATACCAGGGTCCTTCTACCTCTACAGGTAATAGTACATAAGGGGGCTGCATAACTAGAAAAACTATCACAGGTCCCGTACCCCCAGCGGGTAGGGTAATGGGTACACAATTAGTTAGTACACACTCACCGCATTCAATCTGATACATTAAGTGACATCCCTGAGGCCCTACGTAAGTATGAGGCGTGACTGTCCCAGAACCGACAATCCACAAGAAGGGTCGAGGGACGCAAGCTCGCGCCGAAAAGTCAAACTGAGCAGCTCGTGCGAAGCTGTTCTCGCCAGTCTCGACAGTCACGGGTCCCACAGTGGCAGCGAGCTTCCGCAGCTCCGCATGAAACATTCCTCCAGGAGAGAAGCGTCCTGGGAGAGAGACGTTATGGAACGGTGGCCTCATCATTCTTCGTCCCGGAGGGCATGCAGCATGTGGCTCATGTTGATCACGAGAGAGCTTGGACCAGTCAGTGACGGGAAAACTGGGCGCGCCATGAGGAGAGATGATGTGAGGTTTGTCCTGCGCGCACTCGCTCCAGATGGGTCCTGGAAGAGAAAAGTTAAGTTTCTGGGGACAAGGGGGGGTGCCCGGGAGGGCACATACCTAGCTTAGGAAAGTCAGGGACATCATCTTCAGTTACTTCAAAGATGTCCCATTTCTCCAAATAGCTACTAAATGAGCCTGTCCGAGCAGCCTCTCGGACGTACGAAACTCTATGAGGAGCGTGTTTAACCGGCGCACGTCCAACTTCTAATGACTGCTCATTAGCGGGGGGTTGGAAGCAGATAGGCACCTGTGCCGCTACGCCCGTCTAGTTAATACGATGTTCGGCATGTACGGTACCATCCGCATCTATTCCTCCAAAATGATCAGTAGCATTAGTGTGTACCCTAGGGGACGGGTCATCCCAGGCAACAGGTCTTAGAGTGGGTGGACCGGGCAGATCTGCCTAACAGGCTGTGGCCTCGCTATGGGGGAGGCCAACCATAGCTAATAGTGTTAGTAATATAGTGATCAATGCTTCACTGGGTTGGGTCTGATTTACCATCTCTAGATCCCTCATCGGGCTCCGACTGTAAGGGGGGAGGCGTCTTCTGTTTCTCCGTCTGTTCCGGCCGTTCAGCGTGAGGCGAGCCGTCCCCTGCTGGAGACGCGAGGATTCGGCACCACCTTTCTGGAAGCCAGCGCGGGGTATCCTCATCCTGAGGAAAAACACAAACAAAACCGCCTCCTTGCGGAGGACAGGGTCGGGACCCTTCCAGGTGCCCATCAGGGGGTCCTTCCACGTAGCATGAGGAAGAGGAGAAAAGTCTGGATGCCAAAAGCGTTCCGCTGCTGCGCGACCTATATCGTCGACATTCAAAAAACTTAAAACACAAAGAGTTAAGGCTAAATCCATATGAGGAGAGTATTTCACTGTTCCCTGTAGTATCTCCCCCTCTTTTAATTTTTTGAGATAAGATTTAAGGATTCCGTTAGCCCTTTCGACAGTGGCTTGTCCTAGAGAATCATAGGGGATGCCCATTGAATGTTTCATCTGAAAGCTTTGGCAAAACTTTTGAAAGGCTTTTGAATTGTATGCGGAGCCATTTGTTTATTAGTGACATTGACTATGTATGCATGAGTGATCATACCTGCGACGTCATTACTTCTGGACAGAGGTCCCGGCGATTTGGTGTGAGCTCTTATATGAGAAGTAAATATTGGAGCTTGCCTAGACCTCAAGAGTTGCTGAATGCAAGAGAACAGGTGATACAATTCTTTATCATTGGTAAGTACATAAGCTTGGGGCAGAGAGGGGACCGCTCGTGCCATATAACGGCTGTCTGGGTATAGACTGCACGGTTCAGAATACATCTGCAGGGCTAATTGAACAGCTTTTAACTCAGCTCTGTACTGACTTTGTAGGGTAATATCCTTGGTAAGAGGCTTCTGCGTATGGAGATTCTTTATAAATTTCTATATGCCCAGTTTTGTCAGCATCTACAAATATAGTAATTGCATTAACCAAAGGTTTGTCAACCACAGTCACTGAATTGACAACGGATGTGGTGGAAAAAAAATTGCAGAAGTCTGTCTGCTGGTAGCTGATATTTGAGTTGTCTTGGGAAGCAAAACAAGGCTATTTGCCAATTTAAGTTTGTATTAATTAGGGCCTGTGCTTTTTCAGTAGTTAACACGGGCAATATGATATAGTCAGGTTTTTTGCCAACCATGTGGATAATTCGCTGATGGCCCTTTAAAATTAATTGAGTTAGTAGTTCAATATAGTCATTAATGACATGCAATTGGTATAAGGCCAGATGTAGCCATTCTAAAGGCCCCTGAGCCTGCCATATAACAGCAGCTGGCAATTGTGAAGGTATTAGTAAGATCAGATAAACAGGCTGTTCAGGGTCATACTGATTTCCATGAGTTTGGGAGAGTTTGTCCTTAACGAGCTGCAAAGCCTTTTGAGCTTCCTCAGATAGGGTATGAGTAGAAGAGGGTGCACTGTCTCCTTGCAAATCTTTTCCCTGTCCTTTTCCCGGGTGACAGCCCACTCGGACTCCGCAGCTGAGGCGGTAGAGCCATACAGACACATTCACGGAGTCAGGCCTGCTCCAGACTCAGACGGGTTGGACACCCCCCACCCCCAATCTGGGTATCCCTGGTTAGCGGGAGGGGATCAGTCTCCCCTTTCATTCTTTACGAATAAGAGTGAGTTTCTATGGTTACAGGCAATGGGGGATGGTAACGGGGTGTTTTCGCAGTCCCTCAAGGTCGGGCCGCTTTTTTAATCTCAAGGCCAAATGGCCCTTTCCCTTGGAAGTACAATCTATGTGGAGGTATGTTAGGAGAGTGTTAAATCACCTTGGGGGCTGTTTTATCTTTTTGTTTTGTTTTTTGTTTTTTGGGGTGTTTTTGGTTTTTTTTTTTGCATTCAGGTTTTGTCCCAAGTTATTTTCCTCCCAAATAACCATCTCCTTTAGGACAAAATCACCTTATTTTACCTTCAACAAAATGTACTCCCAGTTCTTAAATATTTCTTACATATCCTCTACTTTTCCACAGAGTTGTTTTCCTTATTTCCATCAGTTTTAGTGACACTAAGTAGAATTTTGTATTCTTAGAGACATCTTAATCTCTAGCGAAGACTAAATATAAACCAATCGTGAACTGTTACAACAGAATTCTTCAGATGGTGAATTTATCAATCAGTTAAGCACAAAACATGTTTACCAACAGATTTAAATATTCTTAGTTTCTTTGCCGTAAGAAGTCAAAAGCACAAACCTACATCCAGTAATTAACGACTTAGCATTTTATCCTGTTTGTTAAGACCTAGATGTCCATAATTGAATTCCATTTGTTATCCAAGCAAAACTTTAAACTTTCAGGTTACCAAAGACTTTGAAAGCTATCTCAACAATTACCCATTAAAACTTTGAGACAGATAATTAACCATTAGTTTAGTCAACTTTTTGCTAACAGAGTTTAACAAATAACATGAACTTATTTGACCTTCAGTAAACTTCGATAGAATAAAAGCTTCACATTTACTTCTGATAACTTAAAAGACATGTCTATCTTAATTAAACCAACAAACTTAACTTAGTTCCAATACTGATTTACGTTCCACCTGGGCCCACTCCACTTTTACTGTTTACCTGAGACACGGGTGGGACGATCTGGAGTGGGGGGTGTTGGGTCCAGGGGGTGCTCTTCTTGCTCCTTGACAGTGAAGAGAGGAGCCGTGGGGCACGGTCTAGAGGCTGGTCATGCAGGCCGCACGCACGTTGGTGCAGAAACATGAGAAGGGGAGACAGAAGAAACAAAGTGCTGCCAGGAGGCAGAGAAAGGGTTCCCAGGTTTAGAGCTCATCAGCCCCAACAGAGGAGCAGACGCCAGGCTTTCCCACCAGCGGGGGGGAGGGGTTAAGCAGTCCAAGTCGGGCCAGAGAAGACAGGGAAACTTCCCCGAAACAAAGAGAGTTTCGGCAGCTGCTTGGGAATATTCCTTACGATCCCTGTCTCGAGTCAGACTAACCCCAGTTGGCTCCAGTTATAGCCATTAACACGGGAAATGAGTGAGGGAGAAGCCCCCACATCTATTAGGAGGAACAGAGAGAGAGAAAGTCAGAGTCCCCTTTGGAAGATGTTTAGGGAAAGACTGCGGGTCGCATGCTATAGGAAACATTCAAGTTGAGTGGCTTGAGGAAGGACGAGAGTTCAAAGTCTGTTCTATAAGCTCTGTTGACGGCAAAGGTAGATCAGCCATCAAATCCTTTGCGTCCTCTGTCCCTTTAGGTAATATCATGGACTTCAAGCTCATCTGCAGGTTCTTGGGAGGCTATCGAGATGATCTCAGAGGAGGGTTGAGGGTCTAATGCCTCTCGAATATCTTCCCAAACCTGCATGGTACCTGGAGGGCAGGCGGTGGGACCACATATTTTAATTCGATTTTTAATTTCTTGTCCCACCTTCTGCCGTGCATCTAAACTAACTGTTCCTTCCTTCGGAAACCAAGGACACAATCCTGAAACCATACAAAAAAATTGTTGCAAGGCCTTTTTAGAGACCTTGGACCCCTTTGGCTTCCTAAGGGCCTGCAAAGCGGTCACAAAGAAGACCTGTTCCATAGACTGCAACGGCCCCATAATTTTTTTACTCCTGTTGTGGCCCTGAAAGGCCAGGCTCCTCTTACCTGAAATGCGGTAACTCCTCACGCAACTGCGCGCTCCGCTGGATCGTGCTCACGTCCCTGTTCGGGCGCCACTTGTCGCGGCCGGCGCCACAACACGATCAGGGGCGAGAGGGTAAGAGGATGGTGAAATGAAGACGAGACGCAAAGAGGTGGGGACAGGAGGGGCAAGGTGGATGATGTCCAAGCAGGGCCAGTTTATTCAGCAGAGCGCTCTGGTATATACATCGTACAGAGACAATCACAAGGGAGCAGGGATCCGCTGCATTCTTAGAATAGTTTCCACAGGTTCCCCTTAGAAGGTTTCTTAAGGCTCCTGTGCAAACATCCTGACGCCAAGAGGGCTGCTTGAAGATGAGTTCCCTCTAGATAAGTAGACGGAGAAGGGCCAAAGGGCATCCGGTGCGGTTTGTGGCCCCTGCAGGGACAGCAAGTCAAGTCACTGATGCACGGCTTGAGGCCTGCGTGTCCTGTTCCAGATAAGCCCCAGAGGGTGGTCGCGCAGGAGAGCGTGAGACCCATGGCACGGGCCCATTCTCAAGCACCTCAACTTATAAACCGCAGGATTGCTTTCACCCTTAGGTTTCAAGGAGGCGCGAGTCAGGGCCTGGTTTGGTTCTCTCTCAAGCTACTGCGCGGCCTCCCACAAGAAAGGAATTTATTCCGGTGAGGCCGACGCTGGGAAGGCAGTGGACTAGCCTCTCAAAGACTGTCTCCGAGATCCTGAAAATACTCCAGGTTGATAGGGAAAATGGGGGGTAAAGGTCGCTGGGCACCTGCAGGCGGGCCGTAAAGGTCAGGTCATCACTGTCTTGGGGTGAGTCACCGGCGGGGTCTGGCCGGCTCAGGGCCGTCTTCGCTGGAGCGGGTAGTTTCACTTCCCATCAAGGGATGCTTTGCCTGCAGGCTCTTTTGCTGAGTTCGGAAATAGCTGGACAGACCTTAATGCATTAGAAGGTTCGAAGTCAAAACGGAGGTGGTTGAAGTCCTTGGTTTCCGCACATGGAGAAACTTGCAACCGTATGTGTGGCCTGGCCGCAGACCCTACTAAGAAGACGCAGTCGTCCCTGTAAAAAGCTCAGAGTCGGGAGCGGTGGCCAGGTCTTCAGCAGGCGGCTGGCCCTGGAATACAGGGTTTCAGGAGCTGCGGGGCCGCCGTCCTTCTCTACAGGGACGAAGACCCGAGAGAAAGGAGCCATTCTGCCGTGGCCCGCAGGACGCGTCAGCAGTGTGTTTGCCAGGCTCCCGGCTCCTTCCCGATGCAAGTTCGAGGTCCTCCTGGCCCTGGCGGCAGGTCTGACCGTGGCTCCGCACGACCTCCCGGACCCTCCCTGCCCCTCCCTTTTCAATTCCTTTGCAAAACTGAGCTCTAGTTGGTTTCTGTGACTCACGACCAGGAAGGCTTTGCTCAGACATGTGCGCAATTACCCAGTGTCACCCAAGGTCAAGGTCTGCGTTTGCAGAAGGAGGCTCACAACCGCTGCCTCATCGATGGGCAATGACCTAAGTGCGATAACAGAAGAGTGTCTAGAACACCGTGGGCTCAGCGAACTGCCCCTTCGAGTCATGAGCCTGAAATCCGTACTCCCCCTCCCCCCCCCCGGCCGTCCAACACAGGAGGACCCGGTGGCTCCCCCCACTGACCCGAAGCTGGGGCGACCACAGACCACTCGTTCTCACTGGCAAGGACGTGCGGACAAGGTGCCTGCTGGGGATTCACTATCTGAAAACACTGCGTTTTTGAAAAGCTACTTTCCTTTTGTGTGATGACTTTGCCTGGGTCTTTCGGAACAAACCTTTAAGACGACACACACAGCGCTTTTGCTTCCTCGATCCACAACAAATCCGTAGACAATGCCGGGTGCTGGGGACACAGCGGCAAGTGAGACACAGTCTTTGCCCTCAAGGAGCTGCAGGTGATGAAGGAGAAACATCTGAAAACACATCAGGATACGTGCAACGGGACAGAGGCAGGTTGTACTCTGCTGTGCTCAAGTCTGTTCCACGGACTCTCAAAAAACACTGAGAAATCAGATGTGCCTGCTCCCCTCTCCCTGTAGGAAACACTGTAGATGCTGCTCCACTCAAGAGATTTACTGGGGACGGGCGGGGGGGGGGGGTACCTTGATGCTGCAAATGCGAATTCCATTTACGTCCACATCAAGTAAAGAGCTGTGTGGTTTGTATTTTCCTGTGAAATAATGAATTGTGGCAGATGTTAAAATACAATTTCTACCGAAATGGGAAGGCAGAGATGAAAAATACGAGGGAGATTTCTGGTTTTGCTTCCAGGCAAAGCATCGAGACGGACTTTCTTTACATTTTACTTACGTGTGTTTCCCCCAACAAGTCCTGGCAAGAGAGAGACAGTGGGAGGTGTTCTTGCAGCAGATGCCGGGTCTCTAGACTCATCCCTACCCAGATGCGCCCCAGCATCCCTCCGAGCTTGGAGGCGCAGAGCCCGCCCGTCTGCTCCGGGTGCCCTGGGCGCCTCGCAGACGGGGGAGCGAGTCGGTGCAGGTCGGTGCGCCCAGGCGGGGGCTGGACCACACGGGGCCCGGCGGACCCCGAACATCCAGACTCGGAACAGCTTCCGAGAAAACGAAACTTCCCGAAGGGAACCGCTCTGACGGTTCACCTTGACGGAAATAGGCATTTATTAGTAACGAAAGCCTTTGGGTTTTCTTGAGAAACCCTGGCTCAGGCTCTCTTCGTCCCACACGGCCCGGCGGGACCCGCGGTGAGAACCGTGCTGACGGGGGGCTCCGGCCCGTCCTCCGGAGGCGCCGCGGGTCCCCTGTGGCAAACGGGGTGGGCAGCCGTCGCCCAAGCCTCCGCCGTGCCCTGCAAGTCTGCCCCCCCTTGTTTTTTATCATGTCTGATGACTATTTCTGAAAAGACCTGATTTATGCATGTATTTGAGGGCGAGAGAGCACAAGCCGGGCGGGGCGCGCAGGGAGCGGGGACGCAGGCCCCCCGCTGAGCAGGGCGCCCGACGCGGGGCTCGAGTCCGGGACCCCAGGACCACGGCCCGAGCCGAGGCAGCCGCTCCACCGACGGAGCCCCCGGGCGCCCCCGGTCTGCTCCTTTCTAGAACGGCGGCGCCGGTCCTCACGCGCGGCGCAGCGGGGCTGGCGCGCGGGCGGCGAAGTCAGGGACGCGGGAGCGCACGGCCTGGTCTGGGCACCGGGGAGGCTGCGCTGCGGCGGCGACCGCGACGACGCTTCCCCACCCACGGGGGCGGCCTCCGCCTGAGCTGCGGAAGAGCCGGCGCGGGGGGACGGCGCGGGGGACGGCGCGGGGGGGACGGCGTGGGGGGACGGCGCGGGGGGGACGGCGCGGGAGACGCTGGTGGTGACGGCGCAGAGGATGATGGCGCGGGGAGGACGGCGCGGGGGGACGGCGCGGGGGGGGGACGGCGCGAGGGGTCGGCGCGGGGGGGGACGGCGCGAGGGGTCGGCGCGGGGGGGGACGGCGCGGGGGGACGGCGCGGGAGGCGCGGGGAGGACGGCACGGGGAGGACGGCACGGGAGACGCGGGAGGCTCGGGGGGACGGCGCGGGGGGACGGCGTGGGAGGACGGCGCGGGGAGGACGGCGCGGGGGGACGGCGCGGGGGGGGGGACGGCGCGAGGGGTCGGCGCGGGGGGGGGACGGCGCGGGGGGACGGCGCGGGAGGCGCGGGGAGGACGGCACGGGGAGGACGGCACGGGAGACGCGGGAGGCTCGGGGGGACGGCGCGGGGGGACGGCGTGGGAGGACGGCGCGGGGAGGACGGCGCGGGGGGACGGCGCGGGGGGACGGCGCGGGAGACGCGGGTGGTGACGGCGCAGAGGGATGATGGCGCGGGGAGGACGGCGCGGGGGGACGGCGCGGGGGGTACGGCGCGGGGAGGACGACACGGGAGGCGCGGGAGGCTCGGGGGGACGGCGCGGGGGGACGGCGCGGGAGGACGGCGGGGGGAGGACGGCGCGGGGGGACGGCGCGGGGGGGACGGCGCGGGGGAACGGCGCGGGAGGCGCGGGGAGGACGGCACGGGGAGGACGGCACGGGAGACGCGGGAGGCTCGGGGGGACGGCGCGGGGGGACGGCGTGGGAGGACGGCGCGGGGAGGACGGCGCGGGGGGACGGCGCGGGGGGACCGCGCGGAGAGGACGGCGCGGGGAGGACGGCGCGGGGGGGACGGCGCGGGGGGGACGGCGCAGGGGAACGGCGCGGGAGGCGCGGGGAGAACGGCACGGGGAGGACGGCGCGGGGGGACGGCGGGGGAGGCGCGGGGAGGACGGCGCGGGGGGACGGCGCGGGAGGCGCGGGAGGCTCAGGGGACAGCGCGGGGAGGACGGCGCGGGGAGGACGGCGCGGGAGGCGTGGGGAGGACGGCGCGGGGGAATGGCGCGGGAAGCGCGGGGAGGACGGCACGGGGAGGAGGCGCGGGGAGGACGGCGCGGGAGGCGTGGGGAGGACGGCGCGGGGGAACGGCGCGGGAGGCTCGGGGGGACGGCGCGGGGAGGACGGCGCGGGGAGGACGGCGCGGGGGAACGGCGCGGGAGGCTCGGGGGGACGGCGCGGGGAGGACGGCGCGGGGAGGACGGCGCGGGGGTACATTGGGGGAGGCGCGGGAGGCGCGGGGAGGACAGCGCGGGGGGACGGCGCGGGAGACGCGGGAGGCGCGGGAGGCCTGGGGGGACGGCACGGGAGGCGCGTGGAGGACGGCGCGGGGGGACCGCGCGGGAGGTGCGGGGGGGGGGGTGACGGCGCGGGGGACGGCGCGGGGGGACGGCGCGGGGGGACGGCGCGGGGGGACGGCGCGGGAGGTGCGGGGAGGGTGACGGCGCGGGGGACGGCGCAGGAGGCGCAGGAGGCACGGGGAGTGGCGCGGGAGGCGCGGGAAGGACAGCACGGGAGGCGCGAGGAGGACGGCGCGGGAGACGCGGGGTGGATGGCGCGGGAGACGCGGGGAGGACGGCGCGGGGGGACGGCGCGGGAGGCGCGGGAAGGACGGCGCGGGGGGACAGCGCGGGAGGTGCGGGGAGGGTGACGGCGCAGGAGGCGCAGGAGGCGCGGGGAGGACTGCGCGGGGGGGGGGGACGGCGCGGGGGGGGGGAAGGCGCGGGAGGACGGCGCAGGAGGCGCGGAGAGACGGCGCGGAAGGCGCGGGTAGGATGGCGCGGGGAGGACGGCGCGGGAGGCGCGGGGGGATGGCGCGGGAGGCGGGGGGGGGGACGGCGCGGGGGGACGGCCCGGGAGGCGCGGGAAGGACGGCGCGGGAGGCGCGGGGGGATGGCGCAGGAGGCGCGGGGAGGATGGCGCGGGAGGCGCGGGAAGAACGGCACGGAAGGCGCGGGGGGGGGGGGACGGCGCGGGGGGGGGTTACGGCGCGGGGAGGACGGCGCGGGGGGGGGGGGGGACGGCGCGGGGGGACGGCCCGGGAGGCGCGGGAAGGACGGCGCTGGGGTCGGCGGGGGGCGGGGGAGTGACAGCGCGGGGGGGGGGGACGGCGCGGGAGGGGGACGGCGCGGTGGGATGGCGCGGGGAGGACGGCGCGGGGGCGCAGGGGGGTGACGGCGCGGGGTGGGGGGTGACGGCGCTAAGGGATGGCACGGGGAGGACGGCGCGGGGGGAAGGCGCGGGGAGGACGGCGCAGGGGGACGGCGCGGGGGGCGCGGGGGGGGGGGTGACGGCGCGGAGGGATGGCGCGGGGAGGACGGCGCGGGGAGGACGGCGCGGGGGGAAGGCGCAGGGGGACGGCGCGAGGGCGCGGGGTGGGGGGTGACGGCGCGGAGGGATGGCGCGGGGAGGATGGCGCGGGGGGAAGGCGCGGGAGGCGCGGGTGGTGACGGCGCAGAGGGATGATGGCGCGGGGAGGATGGTGCGGGGGACGGGGTGGGGGGTGACGGCGCAGAGGGATGGCGCGGGGAGGACGGCGCAGGGGGACGGCGCGGGGGGCGCCGGCGCAGAGGGATGACGGCGCGAGGGGACGGCGTCGGGGGCGCGGGGGGGGGGGACGGCGCGGGGAGGACGGCGCGGGGGGGATGACGGCGCGAGGGGACGGCGTCGGGGGCGCGGGGGGGGACGGCGCGGGAGGCGCGGGGGGGGGACGACGCGGGAGGCGCGGGGGGGGGACGACGCGGGAGGCGCGGGGGGGGGACGACGCGGGGGTCGCGGGGCGGGGAGGACGACGCGGGAGGCGCGGGGGGGGGACGGCGCGGGGAGGACGGCGCGGGGGGACGGCGCGGGAGGCGCGGGGGGGGGACGACGCGGGAGGCGCGGGGGGGGGGACGACGCGGGGGTCGCGGGGCGGGGAGGACGACGCGGGAGGCGCGGGAGACCACCTCGCGGATTCTGGGACCGGAGGAAAGACAGACTCGCCCCGCGCGCCTAGCACGGACCGCGCATGGCACGAAGCCTCACCAAACCCGGCCCCAGACTTAGCAAAACGCTAAGGAGAGGAAACAAAGGAGCCGGCGGTTAGGAAGCCAGGAGGGACGACCCGGCAGGACGGGCATGGAGGGAAGGTCAGCTACAGGCTGGACCCAGTCTCGCCACCAGGAACCGCCCGCCGGGCCCGAACACCCCCTTGACCCGTGGGGTCTCCAACGCGCTCCCTCTCGGGGGCAAAGGCGCCCCTCGCGCGGGGCAGCCGGCGGGGGAGGCGGTGGCGTCGTGGCCACCGTGCGCGGGCGGCCGCCAGAGCGAAGCCCTCGGACCGGACCAGAACCGCGGAAGGACCTCACGCGCGCGCGCACACGCACAAGCACACGCACAAGCACGCGCGCGCACACGCACAAGCACACGCACAAGCACACACGCGCGCGCACGACCGTAAGACACTGGTCTCGCGAACTGACACGCAGCCCCCCTCGGAGATACTCTCGCAGCTCCTCTGCCCTATTTGACGCTTCTCGTTCCAAGCGCGACTCCTTTAAACGGGCCTTACAAGCCGCTGGTGGCTCCTGCCCGCGGCCTGACGAGCTCGGCCCGACCAGAGTTTCCTCGTGGTTTGCTGCGCACGGGACGGCCTCGCCCCAGGGCATGTGCGGAAGCCCCAGGCTCCCCGGCTCGCCTCGGCTGGGTCGGCAGAGGAGGCCCGGGAGCGCCAGGCTTCAGCAGAGCACGGTGCACCGACGATCTGTTGCTTATCCTGGGACCCAAAACTGTTCTCAGTCCGAAGGGCCCCAGCGTTTGACAACAGCGCCGGTCGCCACATGCTTGAGACCTCGGGGCCCAGGACGGAAGCATGAACCAGCCTCTTTCCTCTTACAACTTTTAAGTAAGCCTGACGCCCCTCATGGGGCTTGAACTCACGACCCCCATGCTCAACAGTCACTTGCGCTACCGACTGAGCCAGCCAGGTGCCCCCCCATTCCAATTTTTAAAATTCCACTCGAACATGTCAATTGTTTCATTATTACGTAAAGACACAGGCAGGAAGAGAGTGAGCAGGAAAACATAATAAATGGTTCAGAAAAAGAACAGTTCGGAAAACAGCACGTCGGCCGGAGGGTGACAGATGCGTAGAGATGGAAACAGACAGAAACCTAAGTATCCTTGCAAAATGTGGTGACCCCACTTGCCTGAATTTCTCCTCTTTTACTAAATTAAATAGCGTAATAGCCCCCAATCCAGAAGCACATCCCACTTTGGAACAGTTCGCCTGTTTCGAGCCTTTATTTACTGCAGGCGACATCCTGATACCGTAAGAGAGGGAAAGACACCGTTTGTTTCCCTGACAAACATGCTCCAGCAAGGTACGACATCACTGTGATGTCCTTCAGGCGCCAAATCCACAAGCATTACTAAGACTTGTGACCCGCCAGCAGCAGAACCTAGATGGGTCACGTTCATTTGCTCCTCCAAGAGCCCGTCTAGGCTGTCAGGCTGGGTGCTGGGCCACTGGAAATACAGAAATAATTGAGACGTGGTCCCTGCCCCCGTAGAACTTACGGTCTGTAATGGGGGATTTTATTTTTTTTTTAATTTTTTAAAAAGATTTTATTTATTTATTTGACAGAGAGAGATCACAAGTAGGCAGAGGCAGGCAGAGAGAGGGGGAAGCAGGCTCCCCGCTGAGCAGAGAGCCCCATTCTGGCTCTATCCCAGGACCCTGAGATCATGACCTGAGCCAAAGGCAGAGGCTTAACCCACTGAGCCACCCAGGCACCCTAAGTTTGCTTATTTATTTTTGGGAAAGAGAGAGAGTAAGGGTAAGCGGGGGAGGGAGGAACAGGGGGAGAACCAGGCTCCCTGCTCAGCAGAGAGCCCAACGCAGGACTTAATCCCAGGACCCTGGGATCATGACCTGAGTCAAAGGCAGACCCTTAACAGACTGAGCCACCCAGGTGCCCGTGTAATGGGAGATTTTAGAGTCAAGTGATCCGACGTTATAGCGCTGGAAGCATGGAATGTTACGAGAACCCAGGAAGGAGAGGAAGAAAGTCGGAAAACACAGTTAAAACTCAAGCCCTCAGCAAATGCACAAGAAGAGAGGTGTGAGAGGCAAGGCGGTGGCAAGGACAGCAGATGGCTTGTGGGACTGACCCCAGCTGTGTTCAGAGGAGTGGGGTCCAGGGACGGGGGCTGGGGATAGGGGGTCCTTCCTGAGGAAGGGGCCCAGGAGTCCAGGGGTCCAGGGAAGGGGCCTGACCACACACACACGTTAGGAGCCACTCAAAGGACAGTAGCCTTGATCCTAGACAAGATGGGCCGTCACTGAGGACGTACGAGCAGGGAAGTGACATACTGGACATCACAGCAACAGACAAATTGGGGACTGAAACTGAATTCAGAAAAGAGCTTCTGCTTCGGACACAGCCCAGTGTTGAAGAGAGGATCACGCAGGACACACCTCCTCGTCAGATACACTTTCCTATTCAGTGGTGATCCCCGGAATTCTCGACACCCTTTCTTCCAAGAGCCCCTCACTAAACTGGGGAGAACAGCCCCACATCAAAGCATGTGTCTACCGGCCCTTGGGGAAGGGAATTGCAAAGGTTGATGAAACACAGAATTTTCCAGGATTCAGGGTCTCAGGTCTCCCCATGAAGGAACCAGTCTGCCCGACCTTCCTGGTTATGAAACTGTGTTCCTGTGGCTTCAAACCTCGTGGATGTGTGAGATTCTCGTGTCTGTGTCTTGAGTCTGACGGCTCTTCTGGGCTCCAGTGGCGCCTTGGACATCTCCACTTAGATGCGCCCCTGTGTCCCCCTGAGGCTTCCTTTTCCCTCCCTCCTACCTGTTCCTCCCCGTGTTCCTCATCCACCACCCAACAGTCCAAGTCAGAGACCCAAGTATGTCCACTGCACGTCATCACGCACATCCAGGCAATCGTAGCACCTATCAATCAACCACACTTCTTTCTTTTTTATAAGATCATATTTAGGGGCGCCTGGGTGGCTCAGTAGGTTAAGCCTCTGCCTTTGGCTCAGGTCGTGATCCCAGGGTCCTGGGATCGAGCCCCACATTGGACTCTCTGCTCGGCAGGGAGCCTGCTTCCCTTCCTGTCTCTCTCTGCCTGCCTCTCTGCCTACTTGTGATCTCTCTCTATCAAATAAATAAATAAAATCTTTAAAAAAAATTAAGATCATATTTATTTATTTGAGAGACAGAGAGAGAGAGACGGCATGAGCACGGGGATGGGCAGAATGAATGGGAGCAGCAGACGCCTCTCGGAGCAGGGAGGCCATGGCGGGGCGCAGTCCTGATCCCATGACCCTGAGATCATGACCTGAGCTGAAGTCAGATGTTTACCCACCTGCGCCAGCCAGATGCCCAGATCCCACTTCTTTATGGTATCACTCTTTTCTCTGCGAACCCACACATTATCATTCAGCACCTCGATTCCCGATACACACTCCACCCCGGGCTGGCTCCCCCGCCATCGGTCTGCACAGGGCAAGCAGAGTGATCTTGTGTCATTTCCTCTCAGAACCCTCCAGAACCTCCCCACAGAGCTAAAGATGAAGACCAAACACATAACTGGGTTACAAGACTTAATGTTTTGTTCCAGCTAAGGGTTGAAGAATCATTTAGTCCCCTGGAGGAAGACGAGAGATGGAGACCAGAAGGCCGCTGCGATTGTCCAAGAGAGGACATCTCGGTCTGGCTAGAGCAGTAGCAGGAGAGACAGATGGGAAGGTGAGGCCTGGTGTGAGAACGGTTACATTTATCTCTTCATTCAATAAATGTTTACCAAGCACCCACCAGGTTCCAGAACATGACAGTGAGCAAGGCATCATCCCTGCCTTCAGGAAACAAATAGTCTAATGGAAAAGGTGCAAATCAGACACATTCTCACACATAAGTGCGTAGTTACTGCTGTGACTAGAGTCAAGAAGGGACAGGTGACTAGTGCATGCTGCTTGGGCACAGCCTCGGGTGTGTCTGCATGCTTGTGGACAGGTGCCAGTGGGAAAGTCCTCCCTGAGAACATCACATCTAGGCTGTGACCTAATGGTGAGAACAGAGGAGCCCCACGCCACAGAAATGGGCGTGGGGTGGGAAAGCAAGCAAAGAAAACAGCAGGTGCAGTGGCCTGGAGGCGGGGAGAAGACTGAAGTGCTTTAGAAATAGCACAAAAGTCAGAGCTACTGAAAGTAGCCAGTGGGAGGGAATGGCAAAAGGTGAGGACAGAGGGGTGGCTTGAACCCAGATCAGGTAGGCTCTTACAGACCACGCTGTGGGCTTTTTATCTCACTTACATAAGGTGAAAAATTAAGTTCTCATAGATAGATACTATGCTCTTGAGTCATGTTTTTGTGTTCTTAGTTGTTTGTTGTTGTTTCTCAACGAAACACCCCCACTTTTTCCATGTTGCTCAACAGGGAACACTGTCTACGTCCCTTCCAGTCTGTTGCCTCCCGTGGGTATGTTTCATCTGCCAGCGTCCTCCTTAAAACGCAGAGCTGCACACTAAACACCGCGCCCCTCATACGCTCTCGCCCCTGCCTCATGCAGAATGCTGAAAGACACTTCGTTGCCTCTCTCTTAGGGAACCAATATGTCTGTTAATTCAGGGTAACAGTGGAAATGCAACTCATTTTTGTGATAATTTTATCACACTTTTATTTTAAGCCAGAACTACTGAATTCTGTACCTGTGGTATTAGTTTTTAAAATCTAACTTCAACTATTTACACTGATCTCTACTGATTTTCATCTTGTTGGATTCAACCTACCAATTTTCATTATTCATTCGTTCTGTAAATATTGGTTGAGCACCTGCTATGTCCCACTAACTGGTGACAAAGCAGTGAAAAAAAACAAATTTTTCTGCCCATTCCAAGGGAGGAAGATGAACAAAACAAAACAAAACAAAAAAAGAAGAAAGAAAGAAAGAAAAAAGAAAAGGAAAAAAAAAAAGGAAAGAAACGGGTATAAATATGATATGTTAGCTATTGATAAGTGCTAATATTGCTCACTCAAATTCCAGAGTTTATATTCGTGCTTAACCTGGTGATGAAAATCCGGGACATGTCTAGGAGTGTGTGGCCCTCACATGCCGTTGGTCCGGCACGTGGTATGAAAACAAGGTCATTGCCTGGTTTTCCATTGCTAGATGCTCCAAACTTCCTCTTGGCTTGAAAGGGATGCATCTCACAGACAGATCAGAGAAGGAAGTTGTGAGAATCCACTGCATCCCAAATAGGTCCACTCAGGAAAACACATGCACAGGCTAATCACAGTTCCCTGTGCCACAGAGTTTGTTTTTAAGCAGACATTTTAAAGTTATCTTTTAAAATTAACAGAAATAGTAGACTAGAAAGATCAGACAAACCTTACAGATGAAAACAACTAGAAAAGCTAGATGGGATAAGACTTCTGCGGGCGCCTGGGTGGCTCAGTCATTAAGCGTCTGTCTTCAGCTCAGGTCATGGTCCCAGGGTCCTGGGACGGAGCCCCGCATCGGGCTCTGCTCCGCGAGGACCCTGCCTCTCTGCTCCTCTGTTGTTCCCCCTGCTTGTTCTCTCTCACTCTCAAGCTCGCTCTCTCTCAAACAAATAAATAAAATCTTAAAAAAAGAAGAAAAAATTAGAAGGGGAATTAAAGAGTCATTAAAGAAAATGAACATGCAAATACAACATAACAAAACTTATGGGACGCAGTAGAAGTGTTCAGAGGGAAATTTATAGCCATAAAACCTGCCTTAAGAAGAACTGAGATCTCTAATCAATAATGTAAACTCCCCCCTGAAGAAACCAGAAAAAGAAGGGCAAACGAAGCCCAAGGCAAATAGACGGAAAGGGGGCGCAAGGGGGTTCGAGGGGGGCGCAGTCAGTTGAGCCGCTGACTCTTGATCTCGGCTCAGGTCAGGATCTCGGGATTGCGAGATCGAGCCCAGGTCAGGCTCACACTGGGCATGGAGTCTGCTTGGGATTCTCTCTCTCCCTCTCCCTCTCCCTCTGTCCCTACCCCCCAAACCCCACTCACACACCCGCGTGCTCTCTCTCTCTCAAATAATAATAATAATAATAAAATAGAAAAAAGAAAATAATAAACATGAAAGTGGACACAAGTGAAATAGAGAATAGAAAACAATAGAGAAGAACAAGGAAATCAAGAATTCTTTGAAACGTCTGCACAATTGATAAGCTACACTGACCCAGGGAAAAAAGGGCAAAGACTCCAATTCCTAAAATCAGGATTGAGGCTGGGAACACGACTGCTGACCTTACAGTAATTAAAAAATATATATTTAAGGGGCACCTGGGTGGCTCAGTGGGTTAAGCCTCTGCCGTAGGGGACGTGAGTGTTCCCTAGAAGAGCAGAGCTGGGTAAGGCCGTAAGGGAGGCCAGCAAACCCGATGAGAGGAAACAGCGAGCAAGAATGAGGGGCAGAGACACAGAACAGAAGATTGTGGTGTCTGTCCTTGAGGTATAAGCCTGCTCCCTACCAGGCCCAGGCCCACAGCTTCTCAGGGTTAGGGTTAGGGTTAGGATTGATGCGGGGCTCGATCCCAGGACCCTGGGATCATGACCTGAGCCGAAGGCAGAGGCTTTAACCCACTGAGCCATGCAGGCGCCCCATAAACTTATTTTTTAATTTACTTTTTGGCACATGGCATTAAATTTGAAAGGTACGAATGTTCCAGAGCAAAAAGTCTCCCTCCCACTCCTGGACCCAACCCACTCAATTACCCTCCCTTGATGCAACTCTCTTATCAGTGTGGGGGAGTTTTCCAGAAATGGTCTCAGCATTTACGACCAAATGAGAGCGAAATACACCATCTGCATTTCGATAACGTTCACTCACATCTTGGAGTTTTCTCCATGCCATTACCTAGACAGGTTTCTCATTCTTTAAACAAACCAAAAAAAAAAAAATTAAATAAAATAATTTTTTTGGTTTTGGTTTTTTTTTTTTTTGGTTTGGAGCAATTCTAGTTTTACAGAAAAATCGTAGACACGGGAGTTCCCATAAATCCTACACTCAGCTTTTTTATATTTATTTAAATTTTAATAAAATATTTAAATATTTTCTATTTATTTTTATATTTATAGATATTATATATAACGTATAATATATTCTATGTATTTATTTTTTATCTTTATATTAATCCCTAACAAAACTACGTTGTCAAAACCAAGAAGTTATCACCGGAACGAGGATCTTATCTAGACTACAGAGTTTCTCCGGGTTCCTGCTTGTCCGTGACTGTCCTTTTCCTGTTTCAGGACACGGCCCAGGGTGCCCGTAACACTTCATCCTCGTGTTCCCTGAGTCTCTACTGATCTGCGGCGGTTTCTCAATCTTTCCATAATTTTTACGACCTTGACTCTTGTGAAGAGCCCTGGCCAAGTGTTGTGCAGCACGTCTGTCGGTTTGGGTTTTTCTGAGGGTTTCCCATGGTCAGAACAGGTTCTGGGTTGGGGGGAGACCACCACGGGGTCCAGTGGGGGGGTGGGGGAGGGAGCCGGCGGGGGGCTCGATCCCGGGACCCTGGGATCATGATCTGAGCCGAAGGCAGATGCTTCACCCACGGAGCCACCCAGGTGCCCCTTGAGCCCCTCATAACCTCCAAATACAGCGTCATAATGATTGTTTTAGCCAATCATATGTCCTTCAAAGGAATTGAGAAAAACACACACTTTTTTACAGTCCTTTATCTTCTCCCACTGATTCACCATCTCTGCGGCTCTCCCTTCCTCCGTGTGGATTTGCACCGTCACCTGCTGTCACCATCTTTCAGCCGGAGGAACGTCCTTGCGCCTCTCAGAAAGCAAATCTGCCGGCGGTGGGTCCTCCCGGCTTCGCTTACCTGGAGTGTCGTCGGCTTCGGGTCCGAGGGACGATCTCGTGTGGGGGTCTTGTCCGGCCGCGTTTCCTCCCCTCTCCAGACGCGCCACCCTTCGTCTTCCACGGTGCTGCCGGCTGCATCACGCCCCCCCAACCCCGGGCCATTCTTCCTCTTGTTGCCTTCAAGATCTGTTCTTTGTTTTTCAGGTTTGGCCACGATGGACTCAGGTGGGGATCTCTTTGTATTTATTCTGACCTGGATTCATGGGGATTCTTGGATCTATAATATTTATCACGTTTGAATGTTTCGGCCATTATTGCTTCAAATATGTCCCTGTCCTTTTCTGTCTCTTTTCTTCTTCTGTGGCTGTCATTTCCCTGTGTCGCTGTGGTTGTGCTGATCCCAGGTCTCGAACCTCTGAGCACTTTCCTTCAAGCTCATCGTTGTGTTTTGTTTCTCCCTCTCTGGTGTTCAGGACGGGGTAGTTTTTATGATCTATGTTCAAGTTCACTGAATCTCCTGCCAGTTCGAATCTACTGTTAAGACTGTGGAATATTTCATTGAAATTATTGCAGTTTTCAACTCTAGAATTTTCACTTGGTTCTTTGTTATCTTTTTTCATTGTTTTTATTGAGACTCCCTGTTTTTAGTTGCAATTACATTTTACTTCAATTCTTCTATTATATTTTCCTTTAATTCTCTGAGCGTGGCCTTGAAGACTTGGCCTGCTAAACCCAACATCTGGGTCCACTTAGAGACAGCTTCCGCTGACTGGCTTTTCACCAAATATGGATTTTATTGTGTTTGCATACACACATCACACTTTTTTGTTGAGAACGGGACATTTTGGATAATATACTGTAGCACCTTGGAATTCTGAATTCTCCCCGAGAGTTGCTATTGTTTTGTTTTTAGTAACTCGCCGAAGTTAATCGGTGAACTATATCTCCCTCCATAGTGTGAAGGAGACTGATGTCTTTGATCAGATTTTTTTTAATCAATATTTTTACTTTCAGGTAATTGTAGATTCCCAGGCAGTCTTTTTTTTTTTTTAAGATTTTATTTATTTATTTGACAGACAGAGATCACAAGCAGGCAGAGAGACAGGCAAGGGGGGGGAGGAAGCAGGCTCCCCACTGAGCAGAGAGCCCGATGTGGGGCTCGATCCCAGGACCCTGGGATCATGACCTGAGCCGAAGGCAGAGGCCTAACCCACGGAGCCACCCAGGCGCCCCTCGCATGTGGTCTTAATAATACAGAGAGATGCCATGAGCCCGTGGTCCAGTCTCCCCCAGCGGTGGCGTCTCGTACAACGACAGTATGATACCACCACCAGGACGTGGGCGCTGATGGTGAAAATCTTCCCTCGGAAGGATCCCTCCCGTTGTTCCTTTATAGCCACATCCACACCCACCCTCCCTCCCTCCTCCACTCCCGGAAACTATTAAGAAATGTTTTCTAATTCTGTAATTGCCATTTCAACAAAGTTACCTGAGAGGAATTCACTCATTGAAATTCACTCATTGTTGCCGTCCTGATCGCTCCTTCCTTTTTATTCCTGAGTAGGGTTTCGTGATACGAACGTACCTCAGCGCCACGGACTGGACTTTTGTGTCGCCTCGAAATTCGTGCTGACACCTAGCCCCCCGTGCTGGTCTCTAGAGGTGGGGTTTTACTTGGCCCTCGGGAAGTGACTCGCTCACGAGGGCAGAACCCTCAGGAGCGGGGTTAGTGCCCTTACAAAAGAGACTCCAGAGAGTTCCCTTGCCCCGACTGTCACGTGAGGACAGAGCAGGACGACTGTCCCTGCGCGAGGAAGCAGGCCCTCACCAGGCACCACACCTGCTGGAGGCTGGATCTCGGACTTCGCCGTCTTTAGAACCGCGAGACGGTCGTTTCCGTTGCTAACGAGGCACCGGGTCCCCGGTCGTGTGTTACAGCAGCCGGAGCCAGACGCACGACTCGCCTAACCGGTTACCCACCGAAGACCGTCCGCGGTCACCTCCAGCTGGGGGTTATGATGACGAAAGCTGCCGCGAACACTCACGCACAGGTTTTTGCGTAAACATGTATTTTTGATTTCTCCGGGATAAATGCCCAAAAGTGTCACTTCTGGGTTGTAGCCGGACGTTCAGCTTCATGAAAACTCCGGACTCCCGGAGCGGACGCACAACTGTACCTTCCCGCCGCGACGCCCGGCGGCCGGTTTCTCTCCGCTCGTACCAGCCTGTGCCGCCGCCGCTCATCATTCGCCCGTCGGCGGTTCAGACGCGTGTGTAACGACGCCCTGTTGTGGCTTTCCTCTGCATTTCCCTAACCCTAACGGTGTGAACCATCCTCCTCCTGCTCACTCGAGATCTCTTCGGTGAGGCGTCTGTTCGCATCCTCTGCTCGTTTTCTAGTTAATTGCTGCTGACTGTCGTATTGTTGAGGCTGGAGCGTTCCTCACGTGGCCTCGACCGTAGTTCTTTGCCGGGTGTGTGGTTTGCAAATATTTTCTCCACGTGTCTAGCTTGTCTTTTCACCCTTTCCACAGCGTCTTTCATGCACCGAGAGTCTTACTCTAAGATGAGGTTCGATGTGCCAACCGTTCCTTTTACGGACTCTGTTCACAGGGTCCTGTCTAAGGGCTTCGAGTTAACTTCTGCACGACACGAGGGCGTTAGTCCGAGGTTCATTTTGTTTCTCTCCCTGTCCAGTGGCTCCATCACCGTTGGCTGAAAGGACTCTCCGTCCCGTGCTGAATTGTGTCTAGCACGTTTGTGAAAAAGAAAAGAGAAATCCCATGGGCGTCCGGGTGTGGGTCTACTCCTGGGCTCTCTGTTCTGCGTCTGGTCCCTGCGTCTGTCCTCCCACCAGCACGATGCTGTTTCCGTGGCTATCTAGCGAGCCTTAGTACTGGCCGTGACTCTACCCCTTTTATCCTACTGTAAGATTTCTTAGGGGTGCCTGGGGTTGGTTGAGCATCCGACTCTTGGCTACAGCTCGGGTCAAGATCTCTGGGTCTTGAGATCAAGTCCCACCTCCGGCTCCACACCCGGGGCGGGGCAGTCTGCTTGAGGTGTCCCTCTCCCCTTGCCTCTGCCCTTTCCCTCGCTCACCCATGCACACCTGCTCTCTAAAATGAGGAAATAAATCTCTTTTAAAAAGATTAATTTAGGGCACCTGGGTGGCTCAGTGGGTTGAGCATCTGCCTTCAGCTCAGGTCATGGTCCCAGAGTCCTGGGATTGGGCCCCTCATCGGGCTCCTTGCTCAGTGGGGAGCCGGTTTCTCCCTCTCCCGCTCCCCCTGCTTGTGTTCCCTCTGTCGCCATGTCTGTCAAATAAACAAATAAAATCTTTTTAAAAAAGATTATTTTAGATATTCTAGAGCCTATGCCTATTATAAATTTTATAACAAGCTTGTCTATGTCCACCAGACGAATCCTTGCTGGCGCTTTGACAGGAATTGCATCAAGTCTCCACATCGCTCTGGCGAGCACTGACCTCTGAGTCTTGCGGTCGTGAGCACGGTGCGTCTCCCCGTTTATCCGGCTTTGACTTCTTCCATCAGCTCTGTACCTGCTTTGTCAGCTTCATACCAAAGTCTTATTTAAGTGGTTGTTAATGCTACTGTAGTTTCCACTTGGTTTCTATTTTTGTTCAACACCAGACATTTAAAAAAATAAATTTTACTTATTTGAGAGAGAGAGAGAGAGAGAATGAGCGGGGGAAGGGGCGGAAGGAGAAGCAGGCTCCCTGCTGACCAGGACCCTGGGATCATGACCTGAGCCAAAGGCGGATGCTTATCCGACGGAGCCACCTAGGCGCCCCGAACACCAGACATTTCACACGACATATTATAGCAGCTGTGAATTCTGATTTTCCCCCCTGAAGTTTGTTGTTACTGTTTTATTTTTAGCAAGCTGCCTAGACTCTTTGGAATCGCCTCCCCATGGCACACACTCATTAACGTCTCCACTTGCTTTTTAATTTATATTTTCATTTTTCGTGACATAAAATCTGCCTAGAAATTGTCCCTGAGCCTGTCTAGTAGAGGGGTCAGGTCATGACTGGTTGGAGATTCTGCTCAACCACCTGGGCCAACGAGGCTTTGGCCCTTTGCCGATGGGTCTGGGGGCAAGTGGGGAGCCTGTTCAAAATGTCTGTTTCAAGTCTTTCCCATCTTTTTCTCTCCACCGCAGAGCCGGAGGCTTCCTGGGTCTCCCCTGTGTAAACCCACAAGCCCCCATTCAAGCAGGGATACGTGGGAAGCTTGGTCGCCCTCTCTGGTTCTGTCTTCTGGGATTTCCCTGGTAAATTCCTACAGAGCCCACTGGTCCGCCACCTGCCCCGGGGGGTCTGCCACCTCAGGCTACCACCGCTGCGGCTTTCGTTTCATTTTCATTTCCTACTGAGTTTGCTGCTTTCACCGACCATGCCACCGAGCACAGGGTTTTCTCCCTCCCCTGCAAAGCAAATCCAGCACCGAAACTGCCAGTTCTCCAAGACGCCCTCGGCCTGGGAGCACAATCAGCGGGGGACGGGGAGGAAATGGAAAAGAGCTCCAGGCAAGACCCTCCCTGCTCTTCCCAGAAGTTCAGGTTTTCCGTAAATAGATGCTTCCCAACTTTTTGTCTACCTGCCTTGGGTCAGCTTCCCGAGCCCTGAAATGCTTGGTTTTGCCAATTTCGTCTTGTTCTACAGCTGCCAAACACTTCGCCAGAGATAGGCTTGACGGAACCTTCCGGGCTGGACATGCCTTGGGAACCCGCTGGGATCCACACTCCGCCCTCCCAGCCGCAGCTCGGACGGGGGAACCTGCCTCCTTTAAGGGCAGCCGGCGGTTCAGGGCGCACCTCCCTCCGCTGGGCGGGGAGGCTCCGAGGGCTTCAGCTCCGTCCAGGCAGCGCCCTCCCGAGCTGAGAGCCGGACAAATTCTGAGCGACTCTCACCCTAAACCGTGCATGTGGCTTGAGATATCAGCGAACGGACACCACGATGTCATCCCACCGTCAGGGCATTTTAAACCGCTGGGTTCCGTGTTTCCACTTTTACGCGTATCAGGCACATGAGTCATGCGTGTCCGTAACATCGTAAGCAAAGTCCGGCCCAGTGTGTGCAGTAAAGTTCGTTACCGCGGGAGGTGAGACAGTCCCACCGGTCTCCGGGATGCTCTTGGACGGGATCCCGTGTTAGGACGCTGCCACTGCACAAGCTGGGGACTCTGCCACGGGGCTGGGGACTCCCGAAGGCTCTCCCCCCGGCGCTCCTGTCAGGCGGCGGAACTTGCAGGACCAGAACTCGATTCGTCGTCAGCCCACTGTGCCCTGCAGCCCCACACCACTCCTCTGCCCCGATCGAGGGCACCTGCTTTATCAGCAGGGACTCGGGACTCCAGCTGGGCGACCTCCCAGTCCTCCACATCTCCATCCGGTCGAAGAAGTCACGAGAGATGTCATCTGCCACACAGTGTGATCAGGACAACGGAGCGGGTCTCTCCGGGCTGTTAACCTTTAACATTTCCAGGGACTAAAGTGGTGAGGCAGGGCTTACAGACTCAGCTCTGGTCCCGTCTCCACCAACCGACGCCCCCCTCCCCCCCCCGCCCCATGCTCCCAAGAGCTGTCCCGCTCCCATATTCCGGCGTGGACAGGGTATGAGGTCAGCAGGCCGGCCTCAGGCGCCCGCCACCACCGCTAACACTTGTCACCGGCAGGCCCCGCATACTTGCATTTACTGGATCCTCTCAGGACCCCGAGGAAATAAACACTATTGTTAATCATTATTTACAGAGGAGGAAACGGAAGCAGAGTGCGGATGAGATTTGCCCAAGGCTCCCCAAGAGAAAAGTGGCAGTGTCAGAATTGGAACCCTACTTGGGCAACAAATCCTAAACCCAACCTCCCACCCACCATGTTCTCCTCCTGCTCACAGGCTCTCTGTCCACGCCCTGGTCACTAGAGCTGGCGACCAGAGGGATGCACACGGTCGTTTGCTCTAATAAAGTAAGCGTGTTGCGGGCTTACCGTGCTGGGGCTTAAGATACACAACGGTGTACTCGGGAGGGTCCCATCCAGAAACCACAGCCCCCCCCACGCCCCCCCACGCCCCCCACGCATCTCGCTTCCTCCGCGGGCTGCCAATACCTTCACATTCTGGGCAGACCACCTCAAAGATTGGCTTTCCTTCGCCTGCCTGGCCTAGATTCTTGGCATCTCATTTTTTCCGAGTCCAACCCAGGCCAAAACCGCTAGCGTCATTATCACTGAGTTGCAAATCCCCCGTTCTCCGGGTATCGTGCGGTTCTAGCCAAATTCTCGGCTTTCCACCGTGTATTTGTGACATGTTTCCAGCTCATACTACTTCTACCCCACAAATCCTCCAACCCCCCCCCCCCAGTCCAACATACACCATGTTTCTGTGACACCAGCAACTTCATGGGCAAATTTCTTTTTTGTTGTTGTTTCTCAAGATTTTATTTGAGCGCGAGCGCGCACGAGCGGCGGGGAGGAGCAGAGGGAGAGGGAGACAAGCAGACTCCTTGCTGGGCAGGAAGCCCGACTCGGGGCTCGATCCCAGGACCTCAAGGTCATGACCAAAGCCCAAGGCAACTGCTTGACCAACTGAGCCACCCAGACGCCCCTGTGGGCACATTTCTCACACCTCAGAGCTCCAGGCTCGGTTTTCCATCTGGGTACGGCAGAGAGGCACATGCACGAGTGTGGGTTAAGACGAGTTACTCCCTTTCCTTGCCCTCCTGGTCTCCTGTGCACTGGGGGGTGTGGGTGGGGTGAGGGTGCACACGGGAGGAGGGCTGGGGACAGGAAACGCACCACTGCTCCCCCCTGCCAGTGCCCTGCCCGGTGGGATCTTGGCTTTCCGCGAGTACCCGAGGAGCCGGACGGTCATCTTCGAGGCAGGCAGCAAATCACGGGCCTGCCCTCCTGGACCAAGCTCTTCCTCCTGGAGGACTACGGACAAGCCAGTACCTCTCTCCGGTCCAAGGCACCCTCGGAGTGTGGGCCACAGTCAGGCAAACCGGGGAGAGGCACAGGTCTCAGACTGGAGGCCTGGACCGTAGGGGCCGGGAACGACAGCGTTGGCTGGAAGCCAAAAGCCGAGGCACTGGGGAGAGCTCGGTCTGGGGCCGAGCGCACTCGACAGGGTGACGCCACTGCTGGGGACCTTTTGTTTAGGGGTTTTTTTCGTTATCGCGGTAACAGGGGGCCTGTCCTCAGGTGTGGGGGCCAGCCGCAGGACAGTGCAAAGACCTGCCACATTCCCCAAGCCTTCCGGTGTCTGACCCATCCTTCATGTGGGATGAAACATGCTTATAATCCTTGGAGCCTGGAACTCGACTCTATCTTGCACAAGTACTTTTAAGACACACGCTGTCCTTTCTGGGAACACAACTAAACCGAGGGAAGAGTGTACGCTGTTTTGTTGGGAAATCGAACAAAAATCCCACCTCCAGCCCTGCCGCAGGCATCGGGCGGCCCATCCGAAATCCGCCTGTCACTCTCCTGCACAGCCGCCCTCTCGCAGGCCGAGATCTAACCCCACTGTCCTCACTTCCAGGGTAGTCGTGCCCAGACCTTTCCTTAACACGCACCCGAGTTCATGACGTGTTGCTTCCCTTCCCTTCCCTTTTATGTTTTGGTAGTCCTCTATTTTTAAGTTACCTGTTGGCAAATGGTAGGATCTCTCTTTGCGGGATAGTGAAATGTATAAAAAGGAAAGGTCAGGACTGATCAGGTTGAGCTCAAGGCGCCGGCGAAAGACACGGGGTCTCTACTGCCCTAAGTGTGACCTGGACTGCACTCGCCAGCATGCCCACGGGTGGGCTGCAGCTGCCCCAGCACAAGGGGCCCCTGGGCAGTGCTGGGGCAGGAAAGCAGCCAGGCCAAGCCTGGAACGGGTGCCCCGGGCCGGAGGGACAGCAAGGGGTCCCATTCCAGGTAGCAGTGGTCGTCACGTGTGCCCGCGCGGGGCCCCGTGTCAAGGTGGGAGACGGCCCCGCCTGTACACAGATGCGGCCCGTGAACCAGTCACACGGTCGTGGATGTGGTGCGGGGTAGACAGCTGGATTTGGCTGAAGGACAGAGACGCAGGTGTCTTTGGGAGGAAGTCTTCCAGATTCAGGAGGTGACCCAGGAGCCAGGCTGCAGTTGAAGGGACAGGGAATGGTGTCTGACCGAGAACCTCAGGGCACAAAAGGTTTTCACTGGAAGTACCTTCCCTAGCCCCTTCTGTGTGCCTCTGTGTTCTGTTTTGTTTTTTAAGGATTTTATTTATTGGGGCGCCTGGGTGGCTCAGTCCTTAAGCATCTGCCTTTGGCTCAGGTCATGATCCCAGGGTCCTGGGATCCAGCCCCATGTAGGGCTCCCTGCTCGGCGGGAAGCCGGCTTCTCCTTCTCCCACTACCCCTGCTTGTGTTCCCTCTCTCGCTCTGTCAAGAAAATAAACAAAATCTTAAAAAAAAAAAAAGAAAAAAAAGATTTCATTTATTTGCAAGAGTACGAGCAAGGGGAGACGGCGGAGGGAGAGGGAGAAGCAGACCCCCGCCGAGCAGGGAGCCCGACACAGGACTCGCTCCCAGGACCCTGGGATCATGACCTGAGCTGCAGGCAGATGCTTAACCCACTGAGCCACCCAGGAGCCCCTGCCTTTGTATTTTTTTTATTATCTTTTTAGATTAATAGCTACTTCATTTTCAAAACAAAGGTGTGGTCAGTGTGATTTCAAGACGTCAGGCTTCCAAGCTCTGAGACCCAGACCGCAGCTTTCTCAAAACGGCAAAACGAACCCTTGACCGCTAGACTCCTGGCGTCCAGACCCTGAAACCTCTCCGCCGTGAGGCGCTCACAAATGATCCAGATCATGGTTTTGAAACCGCAGGCTGCCTTCCATTAGCTGCCGTGTAATCGGTTTAGTGCTCAAGCTCGGTTTTTAAATTAAATGGAAGAAACTCAACTTTAAAAATATCGCTGTGCCAGGACGTTCAACTTCCTTTCGGGCGTCGGTTCCCATCCTCACTGAGTGAGAAGCACCGCGGCCCCAGAAGAGTCGCCTTGTGTTGCTCCTGCTCATCTACCCCCAGGTGACCCACGGTGACCCGCCGGCCTCACTCCTGCACGCCGGCCCTCGGCTCTTCCTTCTAAGCAGCACGTACAGCACGCCACACACTGCTCGAGGCGCTTGGCATTAATCTGCTGTGTCCTCGCCGCACGCCAGTGGGTGCCGTCACCCTTATTTTCCAGGTGAAGAGGCAGAGCCACGGAGAGGCGAGGCCGCTAGGCCCAGCCAGAGCCCCCCGCACGTGGGGGCTGGAGCCGGGGCTCATTCCGGCCATGCGGGACGTCCGGTCTGAGAACTCTCTTCCTGGACCTGTCCCTGCAGGGCCTTGCTGGCAGCAGCCCGGAGGAATCCTGTCCTCCGGAGGGGAGAGAAGTCCCCACAGGCTTCCCCTTCTCCACCCAGCAAGGAGCCAGGGCCCCTGGGGCACAGCCTCCGAGCTCCAGGGCCTCTTCCAAGGTGCCATCCGTGTGCGACCACCCCGGGGTCGCAAGGCCATCAGCCTCGATCCCGACAAGCCTCTGCAACCCATCACTACCTGCCACGAGATTACAAATACCGGTTCACGAACGTTCTCGCCAACTAGAAGGACGTGCCAAAAGGACAAGTATTTTGTCCAGGCGCTACTGTACTTCCAGCTCCCGGAACAGGGCTGGCATTTCAGAGAAACCGCAGAAGTATGTGTTACGAGTGAGCAGGAGCTGGGAGGGGAAAGTCTGCAGAAAACCAGCAGCAGAGCTCAGCCCCGCTCCCTGCGGACAGGGCATCATACCTGCCATCGGTTCCTGCAACGGCTGACCCACTCCAGTTCACACCAGGGAAGGAGTCCGGAGTCCTCAGGAGGGAAGAGGAAGGATAAAAGGCTCTTAGAGGGGGAGTTTCTGTGAGCAAGTTCACAACGAGCCCCACCAGACTCCACGCCGCCCCCCGGTCTGTGCGTTCATCCCGCGAGTTTCCGCTTTCTCTGTGCTCTGGGCTCGTCTGCGATCAGCACCTTCAGGCTCCGCGCACCCCCCGGGACAGAAAGTGGTTTCAAAGCGTTATCTGGGACCTGGCGTGTCAGATTTCACACACCGCGGACAGGAGACGCGAGCTCTCCTCGTCCAGGGGCTCTCGCTCGTCCGTGCTGCGCTGAACCAGCCGAGCACACGGACCGCTGGGGACGAGGAGGGAGCCGAGGGCGGCAGCGCCTGACCCGGGACAGAGAAGGCCGGAGAGGGGAGGGAGGTGGAAACGAATGGGCCTGGGGCGGCGTCCTGTCCCACGGCGTCTAGAAGCTGACCCCTGTGACCCTGCGCCTGCTGGGGAGGGAGGAGAGACCCACAGAGCCTCCGCCCACTGCAGGAGGGAGGCAGTCACGCTGGGGACGCGATCTCCTCCTCGAAGCGCTGCAGAGGCCGCGGCGGCGGAGACAGCCTGGCACGCAGGGGCTCCGCGGCAGGAGGCCGCGCGCCCGGAAGTCTGCTCCTCCTAACTCGGGCCAAGCGCACGCGAAGGGCTTATGTAACTGAGCGGGGGTCTTCAAACGCCCACACCTCCGCAAATGCTCCCTCCTGCTCTGTTCCTTCCTTTACCTACTTCTGGGCAGGATTTGGGCCACGTCTGGGAGGACCTGTCGGTCCAGTGCACGGAAGGAGGGCCCGCACTCGGGGAGACGCGCCGGGTGCTTGCTGAGGCCAGCTTAGTGGGAACCGCGGCCGCCCCACATCCCGAGGCCGGGTGACACGCAGAGTGACAGCTTGCAAGACGCCCTCAGTGACTTATCGCGGATGTTCTTGCCTTAGAAAACACCCAGCAGATGGCAGGAAACGGGAGACACGGCAAATAAATTCAGAGGTTTTATTCCGTAAAGCACATATGCACATACTTCAAACACAGAAAATTAATCTGGGAGGGAAAGCCGTAACAGATCAGCTACTGACCATCATGCAGAAGGTAAGCGAGACGGGTCCGCCGGCCCTCGCAGCCCCACGGTGCCCGCAGGAGGGCCGGAAACCGGGATGCGGAATCCCCACAACTGCCAAGGAAAAAGCAACCCAAACGCAGGCTCCTAGTGACGAGAAAACTTACAAATAGAATCAAAACTGATTCAAGTCATACAGTGAAAGGACAAAAGGAAAAAGGAAAGAGATCAATATGATCTGAAACAACCATTAGAGCTGCTGACCCTGACTGGGCCTCCAGTCCCAGACGCCTGAGAACGCCCAGGGCTCCTGCGCGGAGGACCGGGCCTCGTCCGCAAGCGCCCGGATGTGGCAGGACTCTGGACGTCCCGCAGCCCACGGGAGTCTCTTCGGTCCCTAGACCTCCGCACCCAGGTCCACGGCCTCTCCGCTTGCCCGCCCTCCTTCAGACACCTGACGGACTCTGGGCTTCCGTAAGATCTTTGAGATATTACCTGCCACAGTGAATGCTGGATTTTAGTGTGTGTCCTCGCCTCACGACGAGTCACACTGTCGAGGCATTTCTGGCACTTCGTTCCCTCGTGCCTAACAGAGTCCCTCCACCCCCGGCTACAGATTCCCGCCACTTCCTGTCATTAAAACGAGGGACATTAATATTAGCTACAGCTGGACTGAACACGCCAGTGAAACTGACTTTCCTCACCTGTCTTTCTCCTTTCACGGCACTCGGCCGGTTACAGACCTCTCCCTCCAACTCCACCTCACTGGGATCTCATTAATTCAGTAGCCGCTTAATCTAAAATCTGTTGGCCTTGATACTGATGTTTCTAAGGTCAAGCCAAATGGCTCTCTCTCCATCTTGTCTCGTAGAAGTCCCACAGTCTCCACAGAGAAAACTAAATGAACGGGTTAGCCACGCAGCATGTAAGCAACTCATGAAAAAACTGGACAGACAAGTATGATTACTGTGCTTGAGATGTACCAAAAGGAAAAAAAGGGGGGGATACTGACATATTAAGTTACTACAGTGATCACTTTAACCATCTTCGTTAAGAGCCCACGACTGTCCTCCTTTCGAGAACGCCTGGGACCAATGTTTGAGGCCAATTATTTTAGACGCAGGACTGGTCTGCAACCCGAGCAGACTACAGACCTGACGCTGAGGGAAGGAAGTGCTGACAGTCACGGCCAAGGTTTTAACTGCCCTTCGGCTCCAGGCTGCTGCTTGGGGGAGCACAGAGGTCAGTCACGACAATGTGTTTTTAATGCAAAGAGCTATTACGAAAAACAGTAAGAATACAAGTAACAAGAAAGGACTAGGAAAGGTCACGCAATTTTTTTTTTTTTTTACAAGATGGATTAGAAGGAAAAAGAGATAAAGGGTCTGATCATCAAAGTGCCACAGGAAAGAAAAATGGCGGATCAGAGCTGCCTTCCTTCCAGTTCCACAGGCGCCGGGACGCGCCACGGACCTACCAGCGGCCGTTTCCTTCCGAAGACACGTTCACTGCGGAGACACGGATGCAAAAAGTAGAAGGAAGAAAACCCACTCCCTCTTCAAGGAAGACAAGAAACTCCTGCACAACTATTAGGCCGAATCAGCTTTCTCTTTCCAAACTGCCGTCAGCATTCCAGCAAACAGAACAGCTAATTTCTACTCTAGAGCCACTTACTTCATTTTTAAGCTCTTTCGAGTGAGGACGCTGCTTCAACTGTTATAATCGAGGAAAGGGACAAGAGAGGAGAAGACAGTGGACGATTCTGTGCCAACTCGACTCACACAAGACCAGGTTCCTCACCGTCCGTATGGAAAATGAAACTTAGATCTTTACCATGTAGGCGACTTTTCAATAGTTAACTTTTTACTCAAGATGAAAGCACAAGCCTGTCCTAACTAGAGCAGTATTACAATGTGACGATTTTACTTTTCTTTTCAAAGAAAAAAAACAAACAGAACAAGAAACTAAGAAAGACAGGCATGTTTCCTTGCAAGCAAAACGGAGAAAAAGGGATTATTGTTGTCACCATGATTATTAAGCCACAGACACGTAAAATCCACAAAATGGATTGGTGGCTTTGGAAATGCAGTATCACATCGAAGGTGCAGACGGTTTCGAACATTCTGTACATACGGGCTGAGACAAGGACTAAAGCAAACCTCAACCCCGCCAGCAACGAAATGCCTGGGACCGCGGGGAAGACGGCACGGTCCGCTCCGCCGCGGTGAGCTCCCCGTCCTCCCCGGCGGCGCAGGCTCATCCCACCAAGTCCGCGGTGGGGCTGAAGGCTTTCGGCTGCACCCAGTGCGAAGCACGTGCATCATCGGACCAATTTCTGAATAGATTTTTATAAATATATACAAATCAGTTACAGGCACTTGAAATGTCTTTGGCTGGAATAACCCAACATTGCGAGATAATATATTCACAGAGTGTCCAGGCCCAGGCTGGGTTCAGCAGGCAATGATTATGGTTCTCTCAGTCTCTCTCAGAGAACGGGCAGTTGTGGGATTAGGCATCGGCCAAAGCCACCTGAAAGAGAACACGATGAGCGATCCCGCCACACAGCAGAGCCCACGTAACTCAGTCCCACCAGCGCCCTCACTGGGTTCCAGTCTCCAACCAAACACTGGGAGCTACGTGGCCGGCATCTAGCGGGCAGAGGAATTACTAACTCCCTAAGAAAAAAAGATCTCACTTAGCGGGCATGAGCAGCAACCCGAAAGTCTCCGCAGCGAGCGGCCGATCCAGCGGAACCCCCGCGCCGAGACAGAGGTCGTGGTTTTGAAACCACGATCAGGATTCTGCGAGGCGGCTCCCCAGCTGACAGAAGCAGGCGGGAAGCAGCCCTGGCAGGGTCCACTGCTCCCCCCGGGTCTCTGAGCACAGTTCCCAGTTCCCAGCTACGCAGGGGGTGTGCGGCTGAAAATCCACCAGCACGGTTTAGGCCGAGGGCAGACTACTACAGACACACGCAGGACCTAAGCTCTCTGCAGGCGACGAGCCGCCAGCCACAGGGGGACTCAGGACCACGCGGGACTTCCGGTCTGCAGAGACCCCCAGCAACAGTGCTGGGCCACACCCGTCCACGGCTCACCTTCTCAGGACAGAAGTCGGGATTGCTCTGACGCAGCTTGCTGGGTCTGCCTTTGATGACCGCGTAGCAAAACATGGTTATCACCATCACAAAGAGGAAGTAACTGGTGTGCATGAGATGCAAATTTATTAATGAACGGTCGTCCTGAATAAAGAGAACAAGCCAGAAACATCGCACTGAGTTGCTGGAAGACGTCACTGCTAGGATTCTGGAAACGGGGTTCATCACCTCCAGACTCGCCTCAACTTGAATTCTTAACTGGAAGGAGAGCGGTTTCTTTTCTCCTAAACTCTTAAAACCGGGTCTAAGTAAAGACGCTGTTCCTGGGGCCACCCACTTCTTCCTAAGGCAGCCCTGCGCTGGCTTCTGCACCCCCACACTGCCCAGGACCCTGCCCCAGGGCCCCCCACCCCCAGAAAGCCCCAGAGACACAGGGGCTTTAACCCTCACCCTTCTCCTCCGTCCCTCCCTCTGACAGCCCCAGCCTGTCTTCCCCGTTCGTCGCTGCTCTCCCGCCAAGGAGGCCTCTCCCGTGGGCAGCATCCTTCTGTCTTTTTCTCACTGTCCAAGTCCTTGATCCACTCCTCCCTGGCCTCCCGCACGCGGTCACCGTCACCAGGCCTGCCAGTGCCACGCACCGGCCCTGCTTCCGCCCCTCTTCCTTCACACGCACGCACCCCCACGCACACACCTCGCGGCCTCGAAACATCAGCCTGGGGCCCCTGGGCTCCAGCCTACGAACGATGACCGGTTGGGCAGAGCCGTCTCCCTCACGCACTGCTGTGCAAAGACCCTACAGTCCAAACGCACAAAGTCCAAAAGGCTCGGCGAGGCACCGACGCGTCTTCCCGACCCCGGCCCTGCCCGGCGCCCAGCCAGGCTCCGCTGCTCAGTCCTGCAGCCCCAGCCCACCAACTGCTACAGCTTGACAGAAGAAAGAGAAAAGAATCAGGCCGGAAGAAAAGAAATCTAGCTACCCCATACCAACAGGAAGAAAAGCGCGGACACTTAGAAAAATCCGTGCAGTCCGCTAAAAGCGGGTTCAAGGCTGGGCAGGAGGCCGAACGAGCCCCAGCAGGCAGGTTACAGTGTCTTCCTCATTTAAAACCCTACCAGCCCTCAGTATCTCGCCAAAGACTCTTCTCCTCCGATTTACTATTCGTGTTCACACCAACCCAATATTCCCGGAGTGACCGTGGGAGTGAGCAGACCGTACACGCGTCCCTGGCACGCGATGGCCGCGTGACAAATGTAACCACTGGTGACCAAAGCAGAAAACGAAGAACAGATACGGAGCGGCCTTAACTAACGGGGTGGCAGCTCTGCCCAGGCCCCCGCTACCACCCCTAGTCTCCTGGCCCAGCTGGAAATCTAGCAGGGCACGGACTAAGCACACTCAAGGAGGTAGAGAGGGCCTAGCTGACTATCCCCAGATGCGGGGAGACAGACAGACAGGCGGACACACAGACACACAACTTCTCTCACTTACGTCCGGAACGATAACTGTAAGCTTGGGATTCAAAGCGTGATAGACTTTCCCAATGGCCCCCTTGTAACACCAGAAAGGGTTGTAATCCTGAGCGTATTTTGTGTTGGCGTCTCTCGCAGTCGTGAAGATCTTGTACCAGAGCGTGGCGTTGCTGTACGTGTCGGGAACACAGTGTGGTGGCTGTCTGCGGGGAAGAGAGGGCAAGACAGGGCTCAGCGGCCTGACGCCCTCACCCGGGCCTCCCCCACGGCCCCGGCGCCGCACTGAGCATGGCGTCCCGTGTGGAGAAGAGAAAGAAGAGACGCACATTTCTTTAAGATGAAGACTTTTACGCTCTTCTTAGCTCACAGGTTTGTCTTTTTTTTTTTTTTTAATTTAACAAACACCTAACGGAATAAGAAACAGGCATCCGACATTTACAAGTCTGCTTAAGACTTCTGGCTTCACAAGTCAATCGACCCATGGTTCTCTTCCCTAGGATGTAGCCAACGAGAGGCCTGGTCCTTTGGCCCATTTTTGTAAATTATCTAAATTCTCAGTCATAACTGAAAGTTTTATACACAAACTTCTCCAACAGCAAATAACATTTAACTTATCTGATCTTGTCCTACAAACTTCCAAATATCTAAAACAGATAAATCCCAGAGTAATTATTTTTTGAGAGCGAGCGAGCGAGCGAGAGAGCGCGTGCACGTGCGTATGAGGACAGGCAGAGGGAGACTCTCAAGCAGACTCGATGCCCAGCGCAGAGCCCGACGTGGGGCTCCACCTCATGACCCCGAGATCATGACCTGAGCCGAAATCACGTCAGACGTCAACTGGCTGAACCACCTAGGCGCCCCCCAGAGTAATTCTTTAAAAAGAATTCATCTACATTGCATGTTAATAAAAATAATTAAATAAAAAAAGAGAATTCATCTTAGAAATCTCTTATATAGGCTACATCTTATGCATTTCATGTATTTATAGCTCGTTATCTCCATTACAAAGAGGCAAAAAACCCCCCAAACCTTAAACTTTATCCATGGTGACACGGACAGCTGCTTAAAACACATGAGGCTTAAGTTTCAGCAACAGACACTGTTTCGTGGAAAGATTCATTTATGCTCTCGGTCGGAATGACTAAAGCTCCATCTTTCGGGAGGCCTCCTTGTAAGTCATGCTGGTGACACGATCG
The DNA here is from genome assembly GCF_963455335.1 of Martes martes. Lineage (NCBI taxonomy): Eukaryota > Metazoa > Chordata > Mammalia > Carnivora > Mustelidae > Martes > Martes martes. The sequence goes on along the minus strand of NC_137906.1, from coordinate 1,017,128 downwards.
GCTCCTGCTTCCTCGGTGCGGCACGCTCGCACCGGCCGGCCAGGCGGCCCAGCACGGGTAAGCAGAGCGGGTGCTTTTACTCCCTGCTCAAGCACTCACTCACTCTCTGATCCTCAGATGCAAAGTTCTACCTTCAGGATTCCAAACTCAACTCAAATAATCCTTCAGACAGGCCCGCCGGGACAGCTGTGCCCAGTCGTTTACCGCAAGCTTCCCCAGAACCTGCCCAAGCGCCCCAGTCCCACTCCTGGTAAACGGGGCTTCTGGCGCGCAGCCACGGGGTTCCGGAAAACACTTACACGGTGACGGGGAACACACCGGGGTTGGCTGTGAGGGTCATGCATGTGGTGAACACCACCTGCTCGCAGTGACCGTGAAGGGCACAGTCGTCCGAACTCCAAGCTGTAGGCAGCGTAAAGGTAATGTTGATCTCCTCGTGGGCTTCCCTGCCTACGAAAGAGAAATGGGGGGAGGGGCAGGGAGGGAGAGCATTGGTAAATCAAGGTAGGAACTCATCTACGTATTATGCTCTGGGATTCCAGTGAATCCTGGAATCAAACCCACCCAGGAATCCCCGATCAGCCCACAGAAGCAAGACACCTGCGTGTGCGGATTTCAGGAACTAGAGCTTGGAGCCGGACTCCGAGGCCTGCTCACCCGGGAGAGCCAGAGTGTGGCAAACGGAAAGGAGCCACTATTAGCCAAGGCCCGGAGATGCCAGGCAACGAGGGCCCCCAGTGCCCAAGGTGGAAAGTTGGGGGCTGGCTGAGTTATTACCTCCGCTGTTTTAGCACCTGTACGGCACTCGTGCCATTTCCAAATCGCTTTTATATGTACCACTTCACATAAAACACACGCCATCCCACAAACATGACCAGAGAAGCGTTACTGCTCCCTTCCACATGTGAGCAGACCAAGGATCGGGGGGTCTACCAGACTTCAGGAAGGTCGGGAACTGATAAGGGATAAAGAAGCCTCAACGAAAACCAAGGTGGTCTAATACCACAGCAGAAGGAGACGGTGCACCCGCTCCCAGAGTCACCTTCCCTCGCTCCCGTGCGGACAGCTCTCAGCCGGAAGAGCCGACAGAGGTCGGCCAGGCACTCCCAAGTCCCTCCGAGGACGGAGAGGCCCTTGGTAACAAAGAACCAAAGACTATTCTTCTAAGGTCTGGGCCCCTGTAGGAAGCCTTTCCTAGTCACTCCAGCTTCTGCTACGTCCTCAACATCTTCCTGAATCACTTACAGTCTGTCGCTGTCAGAGCTCCCGACTGGTCCAACAGCAGGGCTCAATGTTCTACTGATGGTTATTTTTACTATTTTTTTTTTTTTGTTAATTTATTTAAGAGAGAGGGGAAGAGTACAAGCAGGGGGAGGGGCAGAGGGAGAGAGAGAGCAGCAGACTCCCTGTTGAGAGGGGAGCCTGGCACTTAGTACAGCATCTCCTTTGTGCCAGGAACTATTGTTAAGTGTTTGATAAATATTAACTCAGGTTATATTTGTCTCTTCCATGATCCTAAAATTCCAACAGACAAGACCGGGTCTTGGGCTTTTCCTTGTTCTCCCCGGCAGCTCGCACAGTGCTGAGCTAATGTGGGTGGGCATGCGAAATTTGTAGACCAGTAACAATATTTGTAGAATGTACTGAAAACTCTAAGATGAAAAACCTGAATAAAAATTTTGTGTTTGGGGACGCCTGGGTGGCTCAGTTGGTTAAGCAGCTGCCTTCGGCTCAGGTCATGATCCCAGCGTCCTGGGATCGAGTCCCACATCAGGCTCCTTGCTCCGCGGGGAGCCTGCTTCTCCCTCTGCCTCTGCCTACCACTCTGTCTGCCTGTGCTCGCTCGCTCTCTCTCTAACAAATAAATAAAAAATTTAAAAAAAAAAAAAAAATTTTGTGTTTGTAAAAATTAAAACCAGAGCTCGGCCTTAAAGTCTCCTCTCGGTCGCTGTGCCAAGAGCCTACCGCACACCAAGCACTTTAAGTGAAGACGCAGCACGAACAGCTCCTTCTTGACTTCCCTCAGCTCAAACTCAAGGAAAGAGGATACACGTAAAAACAATAATCTGACGAGTCAAAACCATATACCACTGACACTCTGTCTTGGAAGCCGCTGCCCAAGAAAATCTGAATGGAAAAGGGTGACACCCACATACCTGACAGTCCAATCTGATGCCCCAGAATGGTCGAGCACAGGTGGGTGACATTGCGGGAGTAGCCTCCGAAGGGCTTCAGTGGGTCCAAGGTCAGCGTGATGGCCACTGAGATGTTCAGTGGGCCCGCGTCCTCCAGGGCCTGCGGGGACTGGGTGGACGCTCTGGCCTGCCCGCTGGCCGCCGTGCTCTCCGGGGTTGTGGTGTCGTTTGCAAGGTGCTTCAGTGTTTCGTTCTCGGATACACACAAGTCCAGGTCGTTGAACCGCAGCAGAAACGTATTCCAGTCCTGCGGCGGGAGGAAACGGAGGTGTGAGGAAAGCAAGCGTGAGCCACCTGTAAGCGCCGCCCCGGCACCCTACAGCCAGGACCCCTGGGTGGGGTCACAGAGCCACAGAGCTAAGCACTGACAATAACAAGGACAATACAGCCATCAGCCTCTCGCACTGGGATAACGGTGCTGGTTTTCCAAACAACTCTCGTACTCACAATCTAAAATACGAACTCGTCACTGGCATGAGATATTAAATAAACTAGGAGATTAAACCAGCTTATTCAAGAAAATGTGTAAAAAAAGAGCATATTAGAGAAAATGATCTAGCTTGAGAACAAAACTTGAAAAGAAAGCTTGAATGAAAGTAGTAAAACATTAAAAGCATTAATCCAAATTCACTTAGCAGATGTGATTAGTTACTTGTTTTTTCTAAGACTTTACTTTTAAGTGATCTCTACACCCAACATGCAGTTCGGACTCACCACCCCGAGATCAAGTCACCCACTCCCCTGACAGAACCAGCCCGGTGCCCCGTGATTAGTTGTTTATTTTTTTACATGAGGCAGCCTGGGGGTGCCTGGCTGGCTCAGTCAGAAAAGCATGCGACTCCTGGTCTTGGTCAGGGTCATGAGTTTGAGGTCCACGCTGGGTGCAAAGATTACTTAAATAAATAAAACTAAAAAAATAAATAAATAAAGCTGCCTTAAAATAATTCCTGGAAAGGTCAATTCTATGCACCTTGCTTTCTCTCTGCAGAATGCAAAACCACAGTCAATACCAACACCAACACCTTGTCACGGCCTTTGAATCACGACCACCTTAAAGCAGAACAACTTAAAAAAGGAGGAGAAAAGATGTTTTCTGGCATCTCTTCACTTCTGTACTGGCGGTTTAAATCATAAGCAGTTTTAAATACATACACAGCTGCTTATGTCATGGTTCAACTGAAACCAACAATAATAAAGTACTCACCGGGCTCTATTTTAATTTAATTTTCACAAAAAAGCAAAGATGAACTCGGGCTGGAAGGGAAGAACACACTAGCCCTGGCTGCGACACTGACGTCCTGCAGGCAACGTTAGTCTACAAGAAGCTGTCAGACGTAAGGACTAACCGGGTTACACTTCGATCACTCTAACACCAGCCTTGCTTGAAAGTGCTGTGCCACGTCCCTGCACGAGGAGAAGGGGAGGGGAGGGGAGGGCAGGGCGCTGCGGGAGCAATACTGGAGCGGCCGGCGAGTCTACCCTTAGAGAACCCGGTCCATCAGTCTGTGGCATCTGCTACAACTGCAGCCGGTGCATCAAACTACACTCCCCGCAAAACCTATAGAGTCGACCGACCACTCAAAAACATTGGGCCTGAACAGGAACATTCTAGTACATTCCTTCATATTCCAGACATGAGGGAACTGAGGCCGAGGGTAGCTTTACGGACTCTCTAATTCCACAGCTGACGGCTGAAGCCAGATAAAGTTTTTTGATTCATAGCCCTGAACTTTTCCTATATTCCTAAGATCCTCACTTGAAAATAAAATCACGGGGCACCTGGGTGGCTCAGTGGGTTAAGCCTCTGCCTTGGGCTCGGGTCATGATCTCAGGGTCCTGGGATCGAGCCCCACATCAGGCTCTCTGCTCAGTGCGGAGCCTGCTTCCTCCTCTCTCTCTCTGCCTGCCTCTCTGCCGTCTCGTGATCTCTCTCTGTCAAATAAATAGATAAAATCCTAAACAAAAAAAAAAAAAAAAAAGGAAAGGAAAGAAAATCACGAAGTCTATCATGACCACAGTTCTGCACCAGCTTGGCACTGCCTTCCTGCAGACCTCGAGTCCATTCTGAACAGACAGCCAAAGCCAATGTCAGGCACCATTCTGATTACTAAGGACTAATCACCCAGGCTGCCTTAATCACTTGTGCTGGCCAAGTGTTCAACGTGGCCTTGGGCTCTGAGGGAAAGCCATGCCAGGATGCCGCAGAGCCCTGGTTGTGACTAGAATATTCGTTTTCAGCCCTAATGTGGGCACAGGCTATCTGCATGACCTTTAAAGACTCGGGCAGAGTCAGGACAGAGGGAGAACTGAGCCAGCCCGTTCGCTTCTGGGTTAGAAACGGTTTGAAAGGGTTTCATGGCAGAAATAGCTAACACTTGTTACTTAAACTGTGTGAAAAGTTCACTTGTGAAGGGGACCCCTCCTGCCAAGGTAGTCTAGGATCTAGAGCACAGAGCACAGAGCAAGCCAAGCCCCCCATGACACCAAGGAAGAACCCTCCTCTCCTGCACAGGGCGCACACGAGGCGGCACAGCGCGATCCCAATTCCCGCCCCCGTTCCCGCTCCCACCAAGGCACGCACCCCAGAAGAAAGAGGGTAAGAGAAAGCACCCCAGGAGTCTACTAAGGCAGGAACTCATTTGTCCTCAAAGAAACCGCAACCACCAGTAATTTACCATACCTTTAATTCAGCCTAATTCCTAACGTGTCAAATACATTTTGTAATAGGTACATTATCATTCAGCTCCATTAAATAAGAACTGTTAACTTCGTGTTGTTTTCTTTGTATATGCAAAAGTACACCTTTTAAAATCCGTATTATGAGTGTTCAAACTATTATTTGCCTAGATTAAGGTTTAAAGGGCAACACCCTAATAATTTATTAAAACTGACCACAATGTAAAATCTAGAAGGCCAGTTCGTAGAAAACGGAAGCTCTGCAAATATATTTGGAAATAAGATCCCGCTTTCTACTTCTTCAGTGTCCCTTCTCAGGCGACGGAGAAGCTATCAGCACGGCTCCTAAAACTCCGTGATGACATATGGCTTCAAAAGAACAAATGTTTACAGTTTTTAAAAATAGCAATTAGATGGGGCGCCTGGGTGGCTCAGTGGGTTAAGCCGCTGCCTTCGGCTCGGGTCATGATCTCAGGGTCCTGGGATCGAGTCCCATATCGGGCTCTCTGCTCAGCAGGAAGCCTGCTTCCCTCCCTCTCTCTCTTTGCCTGCCTCTCTGCTTACTTGTGATCTCTCTCTGTCAAATAAATAAAATAAATCTTTAAAAAAAAAAAAAATAAAAAATAAAAATAAAAATAGCAATTAGCTAATTCAAAACTTTAATACTAAATTTGTTATGATTTGTTAAGCTGACAATAGCAAGCATGTTAGCTCTCCATGTTCTTGACACACTTTACAAATATACTTCCAAAACGCACGTTTCATCGCTGAAGCAGTCTAACTGAAACTGGTAACATTACTTAAATGCACAGCTGTCTGACTAGATAGAGTCACGGCGAATCACAGGGAGATGGAAGACAGATGCTGGGAAACACGCTGCTTTCTCACTGCGTTAGAAGGAAAGGTGTGTGGAGAGCCCACGGCTGTGCCCCTACTGTGTAAGGTCTGGCCAGCCCGAGAGGAGGACGTGGAACATACGATACCTCCGCCATTTCCGGTGACTTAATCTCCTTGATTTTGAAGAAATAGCCCAAGGTCAGGAAAGCTATTGCCATGGCGCTGACACTGATCATAAAGACCACGAGGGGAGGCCGGCTGCTGACGTACAGCTTCAGGTTCTCCAGGGGGTTGATGCTGAACATTGTTCTCATCAGCTCCACCTGGAAGGGATGAATCATTAGACTCACGGACCGTCTCACCAAAGAAACCCTATGATCCCCGCCGCTGTTTCCCTCCCTGGTGCTGGGCGCGTGAGGAGGTCCCTCACTCCGGACCTTGAGAAACGTCGGATCACAAATCTACTGCAAAGACTAGAAGGAAAAACACTGAAGTGAACTGTCACTGTGTCACAGTGGTAAGATGTTAAAAGCTACGCGTTTCTCTCCTTCCGTCTGAACCTTCTAATTATTCCATGATGAACACCTGCTGTTCTCAAAAGGCCCACTACCAGCAGCACCAGCTGTTTCCACTTAAGATAACGCTGAAGGAGGTCCCTACCACGACACAAACACAGGCCAACACGCACAAAAAGCAAGGGAGGATGTGCTCATTCCCTACCACTGGAAGGTTCAACATTCTCAACATTCTGTCCTGTCCCCTGCCATCCTCACGCCCATCCCAGCAACTGGCACCGAGAGACACGTAATAAATGTTTAACTGAACCACTTCCCTGCCTAAAGCCCCCCTGAGGCTTCCCACAGGGCCTGGGAGAAGACGAGGGGCAGCTCTATCACGGCGCACAGGTTCCACGTTCCAGAAGCCCTACCGACCTCAGTGACCATAGGATCGGCAACTTCCCGTCCTCCCTCACTGGGCTCTGGCCACACTGGCCTTCCGATCTCCTAGGATCAGCTTGTCACTTTGTGCAAGGAAGTCAGCCGGGACTGACCTGGGGACCACAAGGGCCCTGCAGATCAGTTTGCGGATCAGCCTTCTTCACAATACTGGCTTCCAGTCCACGAACCTTCCCACTTACTTCGGTTTTCTCTAATAAACAAGTTTTGTAGCTTCCAAAGTACACCTCTACACTTCTTTTGCCAAATGTATTCCTAAGTATTTTATTCTTCTTAGAAATTCTGAATTTCCTATATGAAGCCATTTCCCCCCAAATCTCCACATGCTCACTCTTCTTAAAATGCAGGTTTCCCCTCAGTGGTCCGTCAGCAACTGAGAGAGGCCTTCCCTGACCACCCTGAGCCCCCCGCCTCTTTCAGACTGCTCAGTGCCCGTCGAGAGGACAATTAATTCTCTACTTGTTTGCTGTCTCTCCCCGCTGGTCTCTGAGCTCCGTGATAGCAGAAATCTTGCCAACCTTTTTTTTTTTTTTTAAGATCTGTATGTTTTAACAGATATTGCCATATCACTTTCTTTTTTTTTTTTTTTTTTTTTTTTTAATTTTTTATTTGACAGAGAGAGAAATCACAAGTAGGCAGAGAGGCAGGCAGATAGGAAGGGAGTAGCAGGCTCCCTGCTGAGCAGAGAGCCCGATGTGGGGCTCGATCCCAGGACCCTGGGATCATGACCTGAGCCGAAGGCAGAGGCTTAACCCACTGAGCCACCCAGGTGCCCCTTTCTTTTTTTTTTTTAAAGATTTTTATTTATTTGGCAGACAGAGATCACAAGTAGGCAGAGCAGCAGGCAGAGAGAGAGAGGGAAGCAGGCTCCCTGCTGAGCAGAGAGCCCCATGCCGGGCTGGATCCCAGGACCCTGGGATCATGACCTGAGCCGAAGGCAGAGGCTTAACCCACTGAGCCCCCCAGGTGCCCCGAAATCTTGCCAGTCTTATTCACTGCACTAGTCCCCTGGTTCCTGGCCCTTAGAACAGGAGCTGACACAGAATGAGCAATTCTATACATGAACAGACGACAACACTAAAAAAAGCAACCAAAAAAAAAAATCTGTAACAGCTTTTAAGTTTGAGAAAAAGATGCACCAACATGCCCTAAGAACGAACAGTGCCTCGTCCTCACCAAGAGTCCTTTGAGATGTAAAATAATATCCTTTGTGCTCCTCCCAGAGCAACATCCCCACGTGTTTTGTGTACTTTTACTACACACACACACACACACACACACACACACAATTACTGGCACTGGGCATGGAAACTTGTGGAACACGATACATTGACTATATTCTGACGCTATTTTCATTCACACGGTTAGAGCTTTATCTCTGCAGATCGCGTCTGCCGGATGCACTGGCTACACCGTGTGCAAGTGCGGCTGAGCCTCGGGGTCCTCCCAGTTTCCACACCAGGCCCTGCAGCTCGCACAAGAGGGGCCCTGGGCCACAGAGCAGGCCCCTCGGCCACCTGACCGGCTCCCGCCACACAGCTCTCCAGGAGGTCCTACCGGCAAGAGAAGGGCTCACTCCACTTCCGGACCAACACTCGACATTCCGAAGCAAACTTACTGACTGGGACCAACAAGATCACTGCGAAATGATATCTCATCATCATTATTATTTTTTTTTAATTTTTATTTTTGCGAGAGAGCACGCACGGGAGCGTGAGCAGGAGGGGGGCAGAGGGAGAAGCAGACTCGGCAGAGCAGGGAGCCCAGGGCGGGACCCTGGGATGGTGACCCCAGCCGAAGGCAGAGGCTTCACGACTGAGCCCCCAGGCGCCCTCCTCACTATTTAAATTGCATCTCCCTCAAACTGACTGTTTTCACTGCTTTCTCAGCCATTTAGGCTCTTCCCTGGGAAACTGCCTCAGTCTTTCGGCCACTAACCAGCCTTTCGTCCATTTCTCATTAACGCTCAGGAGTTCTTATATTCTGGATCCTAAGCCTTTTCCAGTGTTTTACGTTACACATAATGTAATGTATACATATGTTACGTATATGTTACATACATACGTACCTACACATATGTTATGTATACATTATACTTGACAACTTCTGTGGACTTTCTTTAATACAGTTTATGGTATCTTTTACCATATGAAAGGTTCTTGTATTTTTTTAACAACTTTCTTGATATATAATTTACATATAATTCACCCATTTAACATGTACAAATCGACTCACAAAACTGGGCAACCTTCACTATAATCAATTTTCAAACATTTTCATCGTCTCATAAAGAACCCCCCCACGCTTTAGGAGTAACCCCCATTCCCTCCGGCCCTAAGGCAACCACAAACACAGCTTGTCTCTACAGATCTGCCCATTCCAAACACTGCGCAGGAATGGATTTGCAGTATGTGGCCTTTGGTGACTGGCTGCTCTCCCCTAGCACGGGGTTTCCAGGTTGGTCCGTGATGGGGCACGTATCAGTACTTCCTCCCTTTTTGCTGCCAAAAATACTCCACTGTATGAAATACTTTATTCACGTATTTTGCATATCCACGCGTTAGCTGATAGACATCTGTTTCTACCTTTCATCCACTATGAGTCATGCTGCTACGAACATGCATGTGTCATTTATTGTATGGACACAGGTGTCCACTTCTCCCGGCTGCTGTCTGTCCTACATACCCCAAGAGTGGCACTGCTGGGTCATATGGTAACCACAGGTTTAACCTTCTGAGAACCTGCCAGGTTGTTTTCCAAAGCAACTGCCCCACTCCGCATTCTCACCGGCTGGAGACTGAGTGCTTTTCCCCACCGCAACGCCCACACTTGTCATCGCCTTGTTCATTACTGTCATCTTAATGGGTGTGAGGTGGCAACTCATCGTGGTGTGGTCTGCATTTCCTGGATAGCTACGAGTTCTTGATTCTAATGTATTTATCACCCTTTTCCTTTTACGATTATGAGTATGCATACATTATTTAATACTCTTTCATTATTATTTTCCTCTTCAAGTCTTTAGTTTGACTTTTAGTCTCTTACCGACTTGGAATTGATTTGGGATTCCAGAATCCAGTAGGCTTCTCATTTAATCTTTTTCGATATAAGAGGCCAATTACCCAATACCATTCACTGAAGATGGTTTTACACTGAGCATGGATTTCCCATGGATTTGGAAGGCTACCTCTCACACACACGAAGCTCCCAGATGAATGTTGGTTTGTCTCTAGGCTTTTCTAATGTCCCATCATGGTGTCTGCCTCTCCCCACCTTGGTACTGTTTGAAATCTTGCCATCTAATACGAGAAGTCTAACATTTTACTTTTATTCAAAATCGTCTAAGCTCTTCTTGGCCCTTTACTCTGCCACATGAATTTTAGGTCCTACCTGTAAAGGCCTCAGGAAAATCTAGTTGAGTTTTAAACAGGAACTATACCAAACGGATTACTAATTTGGGGAAGAAATGACATCTTTATAACACTGAGGTTCCCAGTCTCTGAACAGAATCTGTCTTAATTTACTTGGGTCCGTTTATCTTTTTCAGTAATTTTTTAAAACAACTTCTTATGTACCTTATTAGACGGATTCAAAAAAATACTGATTTATGCAGCTATCACTGACAGCATCTCCTAAAAGTTACGTTTCCTACTGCTGATGTATATAAAAGCAACAGGCTTTGGTATACTGATCTCATTCCAGACACACTGCTGAAATCTTTTAAACTCTAACTAGGTTATTTGTAGCTTCTCCTGGATTTTGTGTAGATAGTCACATTGCAAACTAGGAAATATTTCTTCCTTTCCAGCCCCTATTTCTTTTTCTTACAACTTTGACTAAAATCTTCAGTGAAATGATGAAGAGAAGTGTCAACAGTCAATTCCTGCCTTTAAAGGGAATGCTTCTAAATGTTTCAGTATTAAATGCCGTGTATGTTAAAGGTTTCTAAAAGAAACCCCTTGCTAGGTTAAGAAACTTTCAGTGGGTTAAAGCCTCTGCCTTTGGCTCAGGTCATGATCCCAGGGTCCTGGGATCGAGTCCTGCATCGGGCTCTCTGCTCAGTGGGGAGCCTGATTCCTCCTCTCTCTCTGCCTGCCTCTCTGCCTACTTGTGATCTCTGTCAAATAAATAAATAAAATCTTAAAAAAAAAAAAGGACTCCTCCATTTCAAGCATGCAAAGAGACTTTCCTTACAAATCCTTAATGCTCTCCTTCTCTGCAACTTATCAACTTTTTCTCTTTGATCTGTTGACATCAACTATATGCTGACATTCTCATGCTAACTCATATTTGCATTCCTTGGATAAACTTACCATGATTGTGATTTTTTAAAACTACATGACTGGTTTATGTCTGCCACATTTTATCTGGACCTTTTAGTTTCTATTCGTAAGACATAAGAAAATGATCAGCCATGATCACGCTCTCCTTGACTAGTAGGACTAAGTCATCCCAGTATCATGAAATTAACTGAATTATCTGGACACGCATTTTCTAAACTGTGTATAAGATATGAATCTGTGTGTAAGATATGTAAGATATGTATGAGTTTTTATTTCTTAGAATCTTAACAGAACTTGACCAAAAAAAAAAAAAAAATCAGGATTCACCATGTTGTTCTTTGGCTTTACGTGTGGGTGAGCTGTCTTAACTGCTTCACCACGGCTTTAATGACGGTCTGTATTTTCTACTTCAACTGAGTCGGTTTTGGTAAGATGTGCTACTCTAGGAAATTACCCATTTGATATTGGTTTTTAGTATTTCTAGGCACAGTATCATCCTGTGGTTTGTTCACTTTTTTATTTACTTGTAGCTACGTCTCTTTCACTACAAATGTTCTTGTGTTTGTCCTCTCCTTTTTTAACCAACCTTTCCACAGCTGTACTGCACTGGTGTTTTCTAAGAACCAGTATTTGGTTTTGTAGACTGTGTCTAAATAATTTGCTTTCTATTTCAGTCATTTCTACATGTATTTTTATTATGTTTCTCCCTCTGCTTTCTCTGGGTTTACTCACAGAAACCCTTCAATTTCTTCAACTTCATCAGTTGGAATCTTACCTCAAAATTTTTATTCTTTTCCAATGTAAGCATTTCAGAAAACAAATTTCCCTCAACATACTCCTTCTTTACCTAGATTATGGTCATGGCCTCACCACGACCACCAACCAAACCCACTAGCTAATCCTGTAGCTCTTCTTTCCAAAATCTATCTCAGGCTCACCCATTTCCCCCACCTTTGTGTGAAGAGGTATCAGCCCTCCATAGCTCTAAGAACTCAACATCCACGAGCCCAGCGAGCATCTTTATACTTACACATTCCACATGTCCAAAACTGAACTCATCTGCCTTCCTGCCAATGTGACTCTGCCCCCTGTACTCCCCACCTCAAACTGTAACTCTGGAAAACAAGCCAGACTGCCTGTGCCTTCCCCACTATATCCAAGCAACTGCTAAGTGCTAAAGATTCTATTTCTTTACTATCTCTTACTTCCTCTTCCTCTCCACAATCCTGGGCCACTGCCCTTAGTTCAGGCCCTCATCACCTTTCTCTTGTAGCTATTACTAAGCGTCTCAACTGGCTCTGCCTATACCAGTCAAATCATCCATCCCCCACATGCTGCGAGAGTGACTTCTCCAAATGTCAATCTAGTCGTGTTACTGCTGAACTCTCGCAGCGCTCCAACAGCCAAGGGATGAAGTCCAAGCTCCTTAAAATGGCAAGCCCCCATGAACCAGGTCTCGTCTACCCCCAACGGTCTAAATGCTTATAATTCCTGGAACACATTAGACAATATTATAGCTAGGTGGGGAAGGGGGGGGCGGGGATGGATGAAACAGGTGACAGAAATTAAGGAGTACACGTGTTGTGATGAGCACCAGGTATTAGATGGAAGTGGTGAATCACTATACCACACACCTGAAACTAATATAACACTGGGTGCTAACTAATTAGAATTTAAATAAAAACTTTTTAAAAATTGGGCTCATTAAAATTAAGAATTTCTGAGGCACCTGGGTGGCTCAGTGGGTTAAAGCCTCTGCCTTTGGCTCAGGTCATGATCCCAGGGTCCTGGGATCCAGCCCCGCATCAGGCTCTCTGCTCAGCAGGGAGCCTGCTTCCTCCTCCCTCTCTGCCTACTTGTGATCTCTGTCAAATAAATAAACAAAATCTTTAAAAAATTTTAAAATAAAATTAAGAATTTCTGCTCTATGAAACACACTGTTAAAACAATGAGAAGACAAGCACAGACTAGGAGAAAATACTGCAAAAGACGTACTTGTTACCCAAAATATACAAAGCATTCTTAAAATAAGAAAACAACACAAGGGGCACCTGGATGGCTCAGTTTGGTTGAGTGGCTGCCTTCAGCTCAGGTCATGATCCTGGACTTCCAGGACTGAGTCCCGCCTCGGGCTCCCAGCTCCTTGGGGAGTCTGCTTCTCCCTCTGACCTTCTCCTCTCTCATGCTCTCTCTCACTCACTCTCTCTCAAATAAATAAATAAAATCTTAAAAAAAAAAAAAAGGAAACAACGTAATTTAAAAATTAGCTCAAAATAGTTATAGTTACAAGATGTAAAAAAAAAATAAATAAAAGTAAAAATTAGCTCTTAACAGACAGCTCAGTAAAGAAGATTTACAGATGGCAGATAAGTACACAAAGAGACGCCCCACACCGTAGGTCATCAGGACATACAAATTAAAACAACAATGAAATACCACTACACCTGCTAGAACGGCCAAAACCCAGAACACTGACAACACCAAATGCTGACGAGGATGTGGAGCAACAGGAACGCTCGCTCAGTGCTGACGGGAGTACAAAATGGTAACAGCCACTCTGGAAGACAGTTTGGTGCTTTCTTACAAAACTAAAACATATTCTTTTTTCCCCAATATATTATTTATTTGTCAGAAAGAGAGAGAGAGAGAGTGCACAAGCAGGGGGAGCAGCAGGCAGAGAAGCAGGCTCCCTGCTGAGCAAGGAGCCTGATGAGGGACTCGATCCCAGGACCCCTGGATCACAACTTGAGCCGAAGGCAGAGGCTTCACCAACTGAGCCACCCAGGCTTCCCAATTAAAACCTACTCTTAACCGTAAGGTCCAGCAACTACGCTGCTTGGTATCTGCCCACAGGAGTTTAAACCTTATGTTCACACGGGGACGCTAGGGTGGCTGAGTCAGTTAAGGGTGTGCTCCTGATTTCAGCTCAGGCCATGATCTCCGGTCCATGAGACTGAGCCCCACGTCAGGCTCTGTGCTGGGCACACAGCCTGCTTGGGATTCTCTCTCCCCCTCTCCCAGCCCTTAAAAAACAAAACAAAACAAAAACTCCTGTCCACACAAAAATCTGCACATGGATCTTTATAAGTGCATTATCCGTAACGGCCACAATTTGGAAGCAATCCAGATACCTTTCAGTAGGTGAATGGATAAACTGTGGCATATCCAGATAGTGGAATATATTATTTGGCCCTAAAAAAAAGAGCTATTCAGCCGTGAAAGGCAAGAGGGAAACGCAAATGCATATGACTACATGAAAGAAGCCCATCCGAAACGCCACATGCAGGATGATCCCAACTAAATGACCTTCTACGAAAGGCCCAACAATGGAGCCAGAAAGAAGACCAGAGGCTGTGGCGGGCAGGAAGTGGAGCACAGACGATCTGCAGGGCAGTGAAAACACTACATGACACTATCATGGTGGACACAGGTCATTGTAAATTTGTCCAGGGCGCCTGGGTGGCTCAGTGGGTTAAAGCCTCTGCCTTTGGCTCAGGTCATGATCCCAGGGTCCTGGGATCAAGCCCCGCATTGGGCTCTCTGCTCAGCGGGGAACCACCTTCTTCCTCCCTCTCTGCCTGCCTCTCTGCCTCCTTGTGATCTCTGTCTGTCAAATAAATTAAAAAAAAAAAAAAAAAACTTTAAATAAATAAATAAATAAATAGGTTTGTCCAAACTCCTAGAACATACCACACCAAACACCAGCGCTAATGTAAACTGTACTCTGGATACTAGTGATGCATCCACAGGGGTTCACCAATTGTAACAAATGTGTCACTCTGCGGGGGGGGGGGTGGGAGGGGGGATGCTGACAATGGAGGAGGCTGTGCATGTGTGGGAATAGACTTGTCTCTGTACCTTCCTCTCAATTTTGCTGCGACCCTAAAACTGCTTTTAAAAACTTGAGTACTTTAGGGGAAAAAAAAAAAAAACTTGAGTATTTAAAAAAAATCTAGAAATGGCATTATTTAGGTTAAGAGTCATAAGATTCAGAAACAAAAACATCAGTAATAACTTAGAGTTCGGTAAGTTTAAAGTTGGAAGCCTCTTCTATATGCTTATAAAGTTTATTAAGAAAGAGAACAAAATCTGAATCATTTATAAACTTAAACACCTGAAACTACAATTATGAAACATCTAGAAAAATAGAAAAATCTAAAATAAGCTTTTAGAGAAAACTAAGTCATTAAAACATGTCACACCAGAATGTAAACACTTAGATAAGTATCAACATAAATACCTAAAAATTAGCAAACAACATCAACACAGCTAATTTAATTAGAGAAAGTTCCAGAGGAGGCCAACTGTATTTACTTAAAAGTAAAAGCTTTTTTATTATTTACTTACTTCTTTATTTTTTTAGAGAGCGTGTGTGAGAACGAGACAGGGAAAGGAACAGAAAGGATGAGAATCCCAAGCAGGTGCCACGGCCAGCACGGAGCCCTACAATGTGGGGCTCGATCTCACAACCCTGAGATCATGATCTGAGCTGAAATCAAGAGTCAGACACTTAGGATGCCTGGGTGGCTCAGTTGGTTAAGCGGCTGCCTTCGGCTCAGGTCATGATCCTGGGGTCCTGGGATCGAGTCCCACATCAGGCTCCTTGCTCAGCAGGGAGCCTGCTTCTCCCTCTGTCTCTGTCTGCCTGTGCTCACTCTCTCTGACAAATGAATAAATAAAATCTTAAAAAAAAAAAAGAGTCAGACACTTAACCAACTGAACCACCCAGGTGCCTCAAGCTTTTAAGAATTTTTTTAATTAAACAATTAAAAGTCCAAATATTTCACAAACTTAAAATTCCTTTCCTACAAGCATTTTCAAATACAAAGTTAACAAAAGCTAAACAAATTCATTTCTTTGCAAAAAAAAATGACAAGACATTTCTGTAACCTTCATCATAGTAAATGTCACTAATTAAAGAGTAAGTTAAGTTCGTACAGGGATACGAAAAGCAGATCAGAGGGAAAGCTCACTATCCGACCCCCTCCCCTAAATTCATCCCAACTTCCATTAGAGACTTTCACAAAGATAAAGAGAGAAACGCTTGTGATGCTACCTCTTGGCAAAGTCTAGGCATTTAAGGTACCAGAACACAGCCAAAAGGCAATTTCACAAGCACGTGATTCAAGTCTACTGGCAAAGCACCTAGAGCTCCGAGACGAGTTCAACGCCAACACTACACATCGGGTGGCAATTTAAGTAGACAAAAGGCTAAGATTATTGCAGAGTTACCTCAAGCAGCCTACAAGTTAGGAGAAACACCAGTCACTCTAAAAGGGGAGAAAAAGGGCTGTTATCCTCACTAGAGACCAGCTTGGCCACACGTATCAACAGCATTAAAGCCTACCACACTCTTACCTCTGCTATGCGACTTCTAAAAACTCCACCGAGAAAATACTCCGTGCTGAAACCAAAGATTTAACTAACACAGTTCCCTCAGGAGTGTTTAAAATGGTAAAAACAAAAACAAAAACAAAAAACAAAATAAACAAAACAAAAAAACCCCACCAAACACAAACAAACAAACCGAGAAAAGAAAAACCAGCTACCCAACAGCAGGGCAACGGTTACAGGAGGATCTACTCCCAGCAGAAACGCCACGGTCATCAGACACCCAGGACCTACGGTGACACACCCAGAATGAGGCTCGGCAGGTTTAAGTACGAGAGTGTGTGTGCACATGAGCACCCACGGGGGAGCAAAGACAGCCTACCCTCAAACCGTAAACAGTGGTGGTTCTCTCTAGCTGGTGAGATTACATACATCTTCTTTTTAAAAAATTTCCAAATGAGGGGTGCCTGGGTGGCTCAGTCAGTTAAGTGACCAACTAACTCCTGGTTTCAGCTCAGGTCCTGACGTCAGGGTCATGAAATCGAGCCCCGCACTGGGCTCCCGGCCTAGCGGGGAGTCTGCTGGGTGTTCCCTCTCCCTCTCCTCTTCCTGCTCAGGTACCACGCACTCTTTCTCACATAATAAATACATCTTTAAAAAGATTTTCCATAATGAGTATGTATTCTCTTTGTAATACTTTCTAACAATAAAATGTTTGTATCTAATCCTCAACAGATCCTGCTGCTCTCACGGCCAAAATAAAAACTTCATTAAATCTTAATTCTATTCACTTTCTTCATTAATAAAGGTGATGGGGTGCCTGGGTGGTGCTGCCGGTTGAGAGTCCAACTCTTTTTTTTTAAAAAGATTTTATTTATTTATTTGACAGACACAGATCACAAGTAGGCGGGGGGGGGGGGGGAAGCAGGATCCCCGCTGAGCAGAGAGCCCGATGCGGGGCTTAAGCCTAGGACCCTGGGATCATGACCTGAGCCGAAGGCAGAGGCTTACCCCACTGAGCCACCCAGGCGCCCTGAGAGTCCAACTCTTGGTCTCAACTCAGGTTATGATCTCAGGGTCATGTGGGACTGAGTCCTGAGTCAGGCTCCATGCTGGGTGCAGAGGCTGCTTGAGAGTCTCTGTCCCTGTCCCTCTGCCCCTCATGCTCTTTCTCTCTAAAATAAATAATTCTTTAAAAAACGATAAAGGTGATAAAAGAGTAACATACCTTTTTTATACCAAACTAGAAAAAAAAAAAAATAGAAAACAGGATGGTCCTCTAATATGTCCTGGTGCTAAAGAAAGGCAAAGCTTAACTCGCAGTGATCTGTACACAGAGGGATCTGTAAGAAACCAAGAATAAAATAAGAATACTTAGGTGAGGGGCGCCTGGGTGGCTCAGTGGGTTAAGGCTTCTGCCTTCGGCTCAGGTCATGATCCCAGCGTCCTGGGATCGAGCCCCGCATCGGGCTCTCTGCTCAGTGGGGAGCCTGCTTCCTCCTCTCTCTCTGCCTGCCTCTCTGCCTACTTGTGATCTCTGCCTGTCAAACAAATAAAAAAATAAATCTTTTAAGAAATAAACATATTAAAAAAGAAAAAAGAATACTTAAGTGAGGTTCCTCTAGACCACCCACGACTGTGTGCTCCTGGGGCAGGTGGTGCCTCGAGGTCCTCCCTACAAGCGTGGGCTCCTCCACTGGGGCAGAGACTGAGAGGCCAGAGGAGGGCCGGGAGGGAGCAGGTGACCATGAGCAGAGACGTACCCAGGATGCTAAGGTGTCTTGCAAGGCAGGAGAGAAGCGCGTCAAGAGGGAAGCGGTCGGTACTGAGAACTGAGTAAGTACGAGGAGTAAGAAAAGAAAGGATATGAGTCTCTCCGCGCTTGAAAACGGGCTTCGTTGAACCTGAGCTTGCGTAATCCTCCACCTGGCAAGATCACTGGTGACCTTTAAAACCACTCTGGCGGAGGGAAATCAAACAGGAAGGAGATAAGAACAAGGATGAGGAGACAGGCAACAGGTGCACACCAGCACTTCAAATGAAAGGACAAGAGGCAGGGTCAGGACAAGTGGGCAAACGGACAGAAAGGAGCTACTCCAACGAGAGGGCTGCCCAAGGGACCAGGCAGCAGCAGCTGAAATACGCAATTTTGCATCTGGGTTTAGCATCTTATTAGAAAGAAAAGAAATTAACACTGATTATGTCAGATAACGAGCTCTTCCACAGGGTCTCCCTCTCTCCAAGTACACCGCAGAGCTACTCGCTCAAGTTTAAAACTACAATCTAAAACCAGAACTTAGATCTGCTAAACCCCTACCTGTGACCCGATCAAAAAGTTCACTTTACATGGAAAAAACCGCTGTTCATCTTAAACCAGGTTTTTGGCCTCAAGATAAATGGGAAATTCCTTCGATCTCTCCTATAAACTCGTGTCCTTTTCTAAGTTTGCAAGAGACTGGCAGTTGGGGCGGGGGCGGGGCATGCCAGAGCGACAATGTGGGGGGAGGCCTGGAGAGCCTGTTCTGCGTGCCCACCCCAGGAAACACCCTGCTCTTGTGCCGGCGGAAGAGCCGGCACCTGGATGTGGGAGAGAGGCCCGCTTCGAATGTAAAAACTGAAGCAGCATTTCTCAAGTACCCTGAGCCTACTAAAGAGCATTCACGGATAGGACACCAGATCACGCAACACTTGGCAGAGCTGAAGGCACTTGCTGGTTTCAAAGAAACCCTGGGCAATCTCAAGCACCCAGCTACCATCCTTCCGCCCCCACCAAGAGGCAGCGAGTGTAGACAGATCCTCAGAGAGGCAGGGAAGTAGTGATGAAGACCCAGGAAGACTTCAGGTCTCCAGTGAGGTCTCCGACGCTCACGCCGAAGTCAGAATTGCAGTTCCTGCTCATCTCCCTGCAGAATGGGACACAGAGGGTCACGTCTTCCACCTCCAGGACCTCACTTGCCAGGCTCTCCTTTTCGCTCAGATCCAGGCCACCCTGTCCTCCTCACTCTGCTCCAAGAGCGGCTGCAGCTCAGCCCCCACCCCAAGCTCACGGCTGGGCCTCTGCGCAAAGCAGACACACTCATTCCGAGCTTCCCGTCAAGTTTCCGTACCGGATCTCCCACCCCAAACGGCCACCCACCGAAGCCCTCTACTGAGCTAACCCTTGGGCACCTGGAGCTGACCAGGTCCAACCCCATCTGCTGTCGCCAAATCAGCTCCTCCTCCCAGACAGACACAGCCATCCCCCCAGTGACCACTGCCCGCCGTTCCTGAGTCTCTCCCTCCCACAGTCACCGTCTAGCAGTTCCCGCTTTGTAACCTCGCTCACGAGCAGCTGCTCCCCCCGCCCCCCGGACACTGCCTCCTTCAGCCAAACCGAAAGCTGCATGTATCCTGCTCGTGTTGCCTCTCCTTTCCATGATGCTTCTGCACTGCCCCCCCACCGACAGGCACCGCCTGACACGGAGCAGGTGCTTAACGTAATGTTGAACACGACTGCCCACTTTTCACGTGAGTGGCACACGGTTCCAGGAGTCCTGCACATACTGTGTACGAGCCCTATAACATCTGCATTGCACAGACAAGGAAATTAAGGCCTAAGTAAGTCAGCTAACTTACCAAAGGTCATACAGTAGGAAATGAACCAAGACTCAAATCCAGTCCACCCCCAGAGCCAGCGCATTAACCAGTAAGCACAGTGCAGCCTCCCAGTAAATGTTACGGATTTGGATAAAGAGTCAAGCCTCGTCAACCCCCATCAAATGAGGTAAAAACCGAGCGTACACATATAACTTTGCAGTTAAGACATCAGTAGTGATACAAGCGAGAGCCCTCTCATTAAGGGGATATGAGGAAGGCAGAAACCAGACTACCAAGGGTTAAGGAGAGAGTGTCCTGTCTAACAGCAACTACCTACAGCATGCCCTGTGCCAGACACCACGCAAAGTGCTCTACTCACGTTGTACTTCTTAATCATACAACAATGCTAGGTAGATCCTACTATCCTGATTTTACAGAAGGGGAAACTGAGTCAAAAGAGGTTAAGTAATTTGTGCCAGGTAATAAGTGGCAGAGATAGACTCTGCCTTAATTCATCCGAGCCCAAAAACTGTGTCATCAATCACAATACCAGGGTTGATAAGTAGGTTTCAAGTCCAATGTCAAGTTGAAAAGAAACAAAATTTTTTACAAGCCACGGATATATAAAATGTTTTTAGTCATGGAATTCAAAAAGCACAAAACCAACTTTTTTGAAGTTTAAAATGGTGAACTTACTTTCCATCTCTATAAACAAGGCAATTCATGTCTCAAAATGCTCATCCATTAGAGTACAAAGCAAAGATGAGTAGAATTTTGTCAGTGGTTTGTTTCTCAAGCTAATATAATTCAGTGTAGAAAAAACATTCACCATAACTCAAAAGTTTAAATGACCAAAAGAGAAATTACAACAGAAAGCATAAAGTTTTAGTTGCTAAATGTGCATTTTAGGCAACACCAGTACTCAAAGACAAAAAGGAAAGGAACAACACAGGCTGATATAATCACATGTTTGCAACCAGACTTACTTTCAAAATTCAGACTCAGGCTGTACTTGTACTCACTTATAATTAATGAATGCATGGCTCCATTTTCAAAGTCATAATGTAAAATCACTGTAACCTCCAACATGCCCCTCTCCCTTTTTTTTTTTTTAAGATTTTATTCATTTATTTGACAGACAGAGGTCACAAGTAGGCAGAGAGGCAGGCACAGAGAGAGGGAGGGGGGAGGAAGCAGGCTCCCTGCTGAGCAGAGAGCCCAATGCGGGGCTCGATCCCAGGACCCTGAGATCATGACCTGAGCCGAAGGCAGAGGCTTAACCCACTGAGCCACCCAGGTGCCCCAACCCCTCTCCCTTTTTTAAAAAATTAATTCACCATAGTTCCAAAACAGAAAATAATTTATCTTTGTTCTTTAATATTTTTAAACTGCTGACCATCTTAAAAACCGAATTAAAAGTATCCCCACATTAAAGTTTAATGACTTGGGAGTTTAATTAACAGATATTAAAAAAATAAATCATGAGTGATGACAAGATTAAATGAACACTAAACGTTCAATATGAAATTATATTGTAACATCCAAATTCAGTATAACAACTGGGAGATGCCATGAAAACAGCACTTTTAACCAACGAGCATAAAAGACCAACTGGCAAATGACCGTACTTTGCAGACGCTCATTGCCAAAGGCTTCTGTAGTCCCTGGGACTACACTGAGATCTGTAATTATACACAAACTACAAACCTCTGGTCAAATGTATTCAATTTGTTCCAGGGAAAGATAATTTAAAGATTTCCATATTTATTAAAATAAATCCAAAATGGAAAATCAATTTGCTAAAAACTCTCTTTCCTCCATTTCCTTTTTTAAATCACTATGATACTGTGCTCGGTTTATTTTTTTTCAAGTTTATTTAAATTCCAGTTAGTTAACAGATAGTAATATTGGTTTTAGGCATACGATTTAGGGATTCAACACTCACATACATCGCCAGCGCTCATCGAAAACAGCGCCCTCCTTAATCCCTACCACCTTTTTCACCCGTGCCCTCGCTCACGTCCCCTCTGGTACCCATCAGTCTGTTCCCCATAATTAAGAATCTGTTCCTTGGTTTGCCTCTCTTTTTTCCCCTATGATCACCTGTTTTGTTTCTTAAATTCCACATATCATTTTTTATATTAATTGTAGTGTCATAGTAAGATACTTTTTAAAAAACCGTCTTACGTGGCAAGAGAATTCTGCGGCATATTACTGACAAAAAAACATCACACAGGTTGTCTGTCCCTGGACTAACGCCGTGCTGTGGCCCCTGTTAAAACCACTCTTTTTCAGATGCTTCTGTAACGAGGAAGCAGAGCAGTGGGTAGAAAAGGAAGAGTCGTCTAAAAGAAGCATTAAAAAGTCAAGAGAGTGCAGTCCTGAGCAACGTTCAAAGAAAGGATAAGGCTGAAGTCAGTGAGGTCCTGAGACTGGTTATAATGTTGCAAAGCAATTACAGGGCATCCTCCTTGAAGGATACTGGGTCAGAGAAACCACTCGTCTGGGAAGTGAACTGATGTCAGTGAAAATGCTCGGGGAACCGGCGGAAGAGCCGCCCATCACCCGGCTGCAGCCAGAGCGGCAGAGACCACACCAGAGCTGTGTTCTCGCAAACTAAACACAGGCACAGAAACAACATGCAGACACAGAATCTAATTTCCTGATTGCTAATACCAGACAGAAATCACCATCAGCATCTTTTTCATTGTCCATAAAATAAGTCAAGCACCGACCGCTTTGTGTCACTGGCGGCATAAAAGAACAAAAGAAACCCACCAAATGAAAACAATTCTTTAGAACCCAGAGATCTACCAGAAGCCAGACTGCGTGGTCTTGGCTTTTTTTGTCTTAGAAAAGCATTTAACTGGAGCACTTGGGTGGCTGAGTCAGTTCAGTGTCCAACTCTTGATTTAAGCTCAGGTCATGATCTCAGGGTCCTGGGATGGTGCCTGGAGTTGGGCCCCAGGCTCAGCGGGGAGTCTGCATGAGGATTCTCTCCCCCTCCCCCTCCCAAATAAATAAATCCTAAAGAAGCAGAAGAAGAAGAAGAGAAGAATTTAACCCTTTTTTAAAAAAAGATTTTATTATTTATTTGAGAGAGAGAGAGAGAGAGAGCATGAGAAGAGGGAGAGTCAGAGGGAGAAGCAGACTCCCTGCCAAGCAGGGAGCCCGATGCAGGACTCCATCCTGGGACTCCAGGATCATGACCTGAGCTGAAGCTGAGCTTAACCAACTGAGCACCCAGGCACCCGAGAAGCATTTAACCCTTAACGGACTTCCGAAGCCAATGACTGTAGGACCCCACTGTCCAGCTACCTCATCTGGGTGCTGTTCCATTAACTGGCCCTCGCTTTTTCATTTCACGGGTTAATTCTGAAAGACCCAAATGCTCCAGACCCCCTGAGGTCCACCTTAAAAGCCACTTCCTTTATGACACTTAACCATAACAAAGCCATATGGCAACTGCGGCCTGCCACTTCTTACTGCTCTCTCTAAGCATGTTCCCTGCGGGCAGAACTATTTGCAGGTCTGGTCTCTCTTCCCTGCAAGAGCAACAGCTGCAGCCCAAACAGAGCTGTGCTCCCTCAGCATTTGGGGATCTCAGAACCCAGGCGTGGGTGGCAGCCCCCACTTCCAGTCCCCCTCAAGGAGGCCACAGCCATTCTTCCCACAGCTCTACTGGGAAGTCCACACAACGAGTCCTTATGCTAGAGAGAAAGCAGGCTTGGGGTCACGAAGTACATCTCTGCTGCACAACAGGTCAATTTCCTTTTCTTACACGGGGGAAGCGGGAAGGTGTTCAAGCAGCTGCACACGGACAGCTCGCAAGTGCTCGGACCCCTTGCGAACCGAAGAGCTCTGGGGACAAAACGATTTATGAAACATTCGTCATCCATCGATCCCAGTCCAGCGCTGGGATTTCCCTCCCACCTCCTCCCACCTCCTCCCACCGCGGCTCACCTTCGAGGAGCCGCAATCTTTCCCGCTTCGGCGCCGCGAGGAAGCCCCCCACCCGTCACCGAGGGCTCGGCCTGCCGCGGACAGCTCCGGCGCAGGCCCCGGGCCCCGAACGGCGCCCCCTCACCAGCTGTCCCCGGCTCCGGTGCTCCCACGATTCAAAGCGGCCCAGCAGGCTCGGGGTTGCCGCTCCCGGTGCTTACCCCGAGAAACGAAACTACGCGCCTCCAGGTCACCCCGCGGCCGCCCCCGAGTTCATCAAAGCGCGCGCGAAGCCGGCCACCCGCCGCCCCGGGGCACCCACCGAGCCCGCGACGCGCAGTGCCAGCGCCCCGCTTCCGCACCCCCGCGTCCTCTCCCGTCTTCTCTCGCGGACGCTAATTCGCGAAGGGAGCGGGGACGCCCGCACGACCCCGTCAAACACGGCCACCACCAAATGCGCCGGCGCCGAGTCCAAACTGTCCAGGCCTCGGGTGCGTACCGGGAGGTCCCGCCCTCTCGAGGGCGGCGGGCACCCCCGCTCCGGGTGCGGGTGGCCAGCCGGCGGCGGGGGTCAGGCCCAGGCCGGCGGCGCAGGCCAGACCCCGCCCGAGCGGAGCGACCCCCACCGCGACCCGGGCGGCGGCTGCGGCCCCGAGAGGCTGCGGAGACACCCGGCCAGCAGGTCCGCTCCCACGCAGCGCGGTCCCCACTCGGCCCCGCGCTCGGCCCCGGCGACCCCGGCCCCGGCCCGCCAGCCCCCGCTCACCCCGCCCCGGTGGGCAGCGGCGCGCCCCGGGCCCTGCCGGGCCAGCTGGTCGGCGGACGCCCGCGGCCGCTCAGAGCTCACTCGCGGAGGCGCGCGGCGGGCCCGGGGCCGCTCGGCACCATCCTCCCCGCCGCGCCGGGGGCGGCGTCGGGCTCCGCGGGGCCCAGGCGAGGCCCAGAGGCCAGTCCGGCTCACGCCGTGGCGACACAGACTCGTCTCCGGGTCCGGCAGCCGCGGTTTCCGGGTAGAAAAAAACGCCACCGCCACCGCCGCCGTGACCTCCGACACCGGGCGTCCGACGGCGGCTCGGCCGGGACAAGACTCCTCCGTCGCGAACGCCGGAGACCACGCCCCCGTCGGGTCACGTGGCGGGGGCTTGCGCGCGAACGCGGGCGCTGCGTGCGTCCCGACGTGGAGAGCGCGCCGTGCCCTTTCCGCGTGCGGGTGTGAGCGCGTGTGCCCGCGTGTGCCCGCGTGCCGCGTGTGCCGTGAAGGCGCGGGGCAGCGACGGGGTCATCTCCCGGGGAGCCCAGGTCGCCCGCCCGGCCGGGAGCGAGTCGTCCGGAGCCGCGGTGGACCCGGAGGGACTGCGGAGCGGCTGCTGCGTCCCCGGAGCGCGCGGAGGACACAGGTGCCCGCGGCCGCACGGGAAACACGCTTTAGTGTGTGTTTTTAACGGTTTTATTTATCTGACAGACAGAGATCACAAGCGGGCGGAGGGGCAGGCGGAGGGGGAGGGGAAGCAGGCCCCCCACTGAGCAGAGAGCCCGGTGCGGGGCTCGATCCGAGGACCCTGAGATCATGACCTGAGCCAAAACCAAGAGAAGGACCCTTAACCAACTGAGCCACGTCTGCTTCTTCTACGGACATTAGTCATATTCGATTAGGGCTCCACACGTGACCTCATTGAAGTTTAACTACCTTTTTATTTTTTTTTTAAGATTTTATTTATTTATTTGACAGGCAGAGATCACAAGTAGGCAGAGAGGCAGGCAGAGAGAGAGGGGGAAGCAGGCTCCCTGCCGAGCAGAGAGCCCGATGCGGGGCTCGATCCCAGGACCCTGAGATCATGACCTGAGCCGAAGGCGGAGGCTCAACCCGCTGAGCCCCCCAAGCGCCCTTGGAAGTCAATTTTAATTCATTCTTTTGTGTATTGTGGTAAAAGAGTTCTACTTTTTTAAGGTTTTATTTTAAACGTTAAAAACGGTTCAGTCCGCTGAGTGTGGAACCGCACAAGGTCCGAAATGCCTGAAATGCCTGTCGGGTTCCTCAGCGTGTGAACCGTGTTTCCGCCGGTGCGCCGCGTGTTTCCTTCTGTTGGGATTACACTTGCTCGTGTGTAAAGGGAAGTTCGTGCTTGTGTCATTAGTAGGTGGATCCGCGCTGATAAACGGGTCCCAGCGCGGGAAAGGGGAGCCGCTGGCGGGAATGCAAGTCGGTGCAGCCACTATGGAGAACAATGTGGAGATTCCTCAAGAAATTAAAAATAGAGCTTCCCTATGGCCCTGCAATCGCACTACTGGGTATTTACCCCAAAGATACAGATGTGGTGAAAAGAAGGGCCATCTGTACCCCAATGTTTATAGCAGCAATGGCCACGGTCGCCAAACTGTGGAAAGAACCAAGATGAATGGATAAAGAAGATGTGGTCCATATACACTATGGAGTATGATGCCTCCATCAGAAAGGATGAACACCCAACTTTTGTAGCAACATGGACGGGACTGGAGGAGATGATGCTGAGTGAAATAAGTCAATTATCATATGGTTTCACTTACTTGTGGAGCATAAGGAATAACACGGAGGACATGGGGAGATGGAGAGGAGAAGGGAGTTGGGGGAAATCGGAGGGGGAGAGGAACCACGAGAGACTGTGGACTCAGAAACAGTTTGGGAGAGGGTTTGGGGGGATGGGTGAGCCTGGTGGTGGGTATTGTGGAGGGCACGTACTGCATGGAGCACTGGGTGTGGGGCATAAACAATGAATTCTGGTACACTGAGAAAACAAGATTAAAAATAAAATGAATGTGTACCAACCCACCACATGACTGCAAACCTTTGGGACCTGTGTGCACACTCAGATTCCCTGTAGGAACACAGTGCCTGCTCTAGGGTGTTCTGTGCACATGTGGGTGGTTTCCTGAGCCAAAAGTGGGGTAACACGAGCTTGCACTGGGATTTTCCACAACCTAGGTGTAAAATGGCATTTCCTTACTTTAATGCTGCCGTTGTGCCCCTTATTCCTTGAATAAACTGTAGATTTCTAAGTATCGCCATGCTGTGTCCTGTCATTTTGGGTCCGAGCAAGTCAGACCCACCTGACTACCACCGTTGGGGCGGTTTTGCTGCACTAACGATCACTGGGCTCCTGACAGGGGGTCCTGAGACAAGGACACATCCGTCACCTCTTTGGCATTCCTGCCAAAACGCTAAAACCTGAATCTAATCCTCAGGAAATGAGCAAACAAATCCAGGATGAGGGACGTTCTGCAGAATACCTAGTCCCCGCTCTCCACATGCCTCCGTGTCATGAAAACAGGAATCCTACTTCCACAATGTGTATCGAATCCTCATGATGTACACTTCCAAAATCTTACCGTTTTACTTGTCAGTTATACCTTAATAAGCTGAGGGGATAAAGAAAGAAGGCTGGGCGACGGTTCCAGATCAAAGACCACGAAAGACACGTGACCTCTCAAAGCACTGATTAATACTGCACAGGAACATGGGCTGGAAAATGCGGATGTGGTCCGCTTCCTCCATCAGTGGTAAATTTCTATTGTTACATGAAAGACTGTCCTTATCCTTAGGAGATACATACTAATGTATTACACGTATATACAATCTATAAATACATGTACATATTTATTTAGATCTACACTAAATAGGAATATCGAGTTATCTGCATCTGAGAGAGAAAGAGGGGAAGCGAATGTGACAAAACGTTAAGTGGTGAATCAAGGAGAAGGGCATATAAATATTCATTATAGTATCCTCGCCGTATTTCTGTAGATTTGACAGTTCTCAAAATAAAAATTTAGAAGAAAAAATAATAATCACTGTAATACATTAGGCCAGAAGTCAGCAAACTTTTCTGCAAAAAAAATATTTTAAGCTTTACAGACCGTGTGGTCTCTGTTGCAACTACTCACCTTTGCCAGGCACTGTGAATGCCGCAGGATGCATGGGAGCGGCTGTATTCGAATAAAACCTTATTTGCAAAAGCAGGTGGTGGCCAGATTTGGCTGCCAGCCATATTTTCTGACCCTCCGCTTTAGACTGTGGCCAACTCAGGGCAATTCTGTTGCATCTTACGGTCCATTAGAATTTCACGGGTGCTCGGGAATTGACAAATTGTTAAAACGTGAATCAAATACTCAGGTGTTATCCTAATGTCCGAGTGACTGGTGGCCGACAGCCACATCCCGCTTAAAACATCCTCTCCTCTTTTTCATCTTGTCCCTAATAAAAACTCTTCAATCCCATCTTCCCAGCACCCAGGGCCCAAGCGCCAGTGCCCGCCACTTTCTCCTTTCTCGGTTCTCTGAGATCTTGGGAGGAGTTAGTGTCATCAAATGGTGGTTAGAAATGGGGGGCCTGTGGGAAGGTAGAACGGTGCAGCCACTATGGAAAACTGTATGGCAGTTTCTCAAAATGTTAAAAATAGAACTACCGTGTGATCCAGCACCTTTGGGTTTATTCCAACAGAACTCGAAGTCGGGGTGTTGAGGTATCCGCATTCCTGTGTTCGTTGTAGCACTGTTCACAGTCGCAAAGACCAAGAAATCTAAATGGCGGCCAACAGATGAATGGATAAAAGAAAACATGTGGGAGCACCTGGGAGGCACAGCTGGTTAAGCATCTGACTCTTGGTTTTGGCTCAGGTCATGATCTCAGGGTCCTGAGTTCAAGCCCCGTGTCACCTCCTTGCTAGGCTTGGAGCCTGCTTGAGATTCCCTCTCCCTCCCCCTCGGCTCCTACCCTGCCCTACTCTAAATAAATAAATAAGACCCTAAAAAAAAAAAAAAAGAAAAAATGTGTGTACAATACACTGGAATGATACTTGACCTGAAAGAAAATAAAATTCTGCAAAATGGGACAACATGGATGGACCTTAGGACATGAGGCACGATTCCATTTATATGAGGTATCAAAAATAGCCAAATTCATAAAACCAAAGGCTGGGATGGTGGTTACCAGGGCCTGGCAGGGGGATAGAAAGTTCGGAGTTACTAACGGTCGAAAAGGTTCAGTGAAGAGACCCGAGCAGGATCTGGACAGCGGCGGTCCAACGTCGTACTTGGAGTCAACAGTAAGGCCCGTGTCCAGGTTTGTGAGGCGGACAGATTTCATGCCAGTGTTGTTCCCACCATAAAAGGTAAACGACACAAAAAGAGCGGGGCCCTGGAGCGCCGAATCCCGGCTCCCCACTCCGGCTCTGCGGTCCTGAGCCAGACGACGGCCTCGTGGCCCTGCACCACCTTCCTCTTGGCGCCGCGGGGTGCCTGGTGTCCCTGGCCCGCGGGACCGACGAGCTCCGCCACGTGACGCCCTGGGCGGGGACTGGCGTGTGCGGAGCCCCAGCTCCTGGCGCCTCGTGGCTGCTGCCAGACTCGGCTCGCTAGGCCCGGCCCAGAGGCGATCCCTTTTGAGCGCTTGCTTAGCCCGCGTGCGCCGGGGCCGGGAGCGCGCGAGGTTTTGTCGGGTTCCGCGCGGCGGCCAGACGGCCCGGCCTCCCTGGGAGCGTCCGCCCGGCGGACTCCGGAGCCGCTGAAGTTTTCGTGGTTTTACGACCTTCCCTTTCCCCCTGGTTGTGAAAAAAACGCTGGAGGCCAGCTCTGGGGCACACGCCTTCTCGCAGCGCTGCCACCAGCCCCGGGGCGCGCCGTCTGGGCTGGGACACGTCTGCCGCGGGGACTTAGGGCCGTTTCCACGGAGGAGCCTCAGGCTGACCACGCAGTTCAGCGCCGTGGCGCCCGCGTCACCTGAACGCCGGGAAGACGGAGCTTCCCGAGGAGTCGCTGTCACCTACGACCGAACGAGAGAGTTGTCCCTGCGGTAGCGGCCGCGTCCGTCCACCCCCGACTCTTCAGATCAGGAGACCGTGACCAGACCCGCCCCCTCCGCTGCGCCCGCGGCCACCGCGACCAGACCCGCCCCCTCCGCTGCGCCCGCGGCCACCGCGACCAGATCCGCCCCCTCCGCTGCGCCCGCGGCCACCGCGACCAGACCCGTCCCCTGCGCTGCGCCCGCGGCCACCGCGACCAGACCCGCCCCCTGCGCTGCGCCCGCGGCCACCGCGACCAGACCCGCCCCCTCCGCTGCGCCCGCGGCCACCGCGACCAGACCCGCCCCCTCCGCTGCGCCCGCGGCCACCGCGACCAGACCCGTCCCCTGCGCTGCGCCCGCGGCCACCGCGACCAGACCCGTCCCCTGCGCTGCGCCCGCGGCCACCGCGACCAGACCCGCCCCCTCCGCTGCGCCCGCGGCCACCGCGACCAGACCCGCCCCCTCCGCTGCGCCCGCGGCCACCGCGACCAGACCCGTCCCCTCCGCTGCGACCGCGGCCACCGCGACCAGACCCGCCCCCTCCGCTGCGACCGCGGCCACCGTGACTAAGGGCCTACTTCAGCAGGGGGAGCCATATTGTTGCAGTGAACTTAGATTGACCCTGCCCCTCCTAGAGGAACTTCCTTGCAAAGCCTAGATGGAGGGGCGGGTCAGGCCAGGTGCAGACAACCAATCAGAGAGGCGCACATATATCTACTAGTGTAAATTGAAATTCAATTGGCCGCCTGTGTATCTCGATCTCATTGGCTACCTGTGTATGGCCCGGCTAAAAGTGCCTCTATAAAAGTTGGCTTGCGAGGCTAGTAGGGGAGTCTCTCTCTGTCTTGCCCGAGCAGTAAGAACTGTGAGAGCTGGGGTGGGGGGGGGCCTTGCCAGTGCAGCCTCCCTCTGGGGAGTGGCCTTCTGGGAAGCTGCCTCGTGGGCAGCAGCCTCGTGTGGAGCGGCCTCGTGCAGAGCGGCTTCGTCGGAGAGCGGCCTCATGGGAGAGCGGCCTCATCCGGAGAATCCTGGGGAGCGGCCCTGTCGGGGTCATCGTCGTCATCTCTTAGTAAGAGACAGCCCTGACCGTCGGGTTGGTTTCTGGTGCTGGCGTGAAATAAAGCTTTGCTTGACCTTCGCTTTGTATCAGTCTCGTTCCTTTGATCACGGACCCTAACAGTGACCAGACCCGTCCCCTCCGCTGCGCCCGCCGCCACCGGCAGTGCAGGGTGATCCCGACGGCGGACTCCGCGCTCCGGCGAGCTGCGTCCGTGTTCGAGAACGTTCGCCGCGCTTCTCGCCGCTGCCCCGTGCGAGAAACGGGGTTTCTTCAGCGTCCTCGGCCTTTGCCTGAGGGAGGGAGCCGCTTCCTTCGGGCGGCGAAGCGGGTCAGCAGGCGCGCTCCTGCGGAGGGACTTTAAACCAGAACCCCCCCCGCCCCCCCCCCCCGCACACCTCGTTGTTCCGTGAGGGACGGGGGCGCCAGACCCTGCCCGGAGAGCGACTCCGCCCCCAGAGGCGTCGTTGCGCGCCGGCGACGCAGACGGGCCGCGGGGAAGCCTGGTTAGGGACCGGCCGCGTCCCTTTCACAACAGACGAGCCGTGAGGAGCTCACAGGCCCTTACAGTTCGGTGCTGTGTGGTGGTGTGGACGCTCTGGTTCGTGCGCTCGGAGTGATTTCCCTCCGTTTTCATAAGGCGACCATGGCATTGGGTCAAGTTGGGAAAATTTAGAGACTATTAAAAAGGAAATGAAAACCATCTGTGATAATCAACCCAAAGGTAACTACGGATAAGATTTTGCTGTATTCCTTTTTTGTTTTTTTTTTGCTGTGTTTTTTGCTGTATTCCTCTATTCCTGTATTCCTATTTTTTTTTCCTAGCATTGCATGGAATTGTAGAACAAATTTGGAATATGCTTAACATCATGGTAGGATACTTTTTTTTTTTTTAAGATTTTATTTATTTATTTGACAGACAGAGATCACAAGTAGGCAGAGAGAGGAGGAAGCAGGCTCCCTGCAGAACAGAGAGCCCGATGCGGGGCTCGATCCCAGGACCCTGAGATCATGACCTGAGCCGAAGGGAGAGGCCCAACCCACTGAGCCACCCAGGTGCCCCATGGTAGGATACTTTTACATAATTACTATTTAATGTAAACATCCCCCTCTACACAATTAAAACACTAAAAATTTTCACTTCTGTAGTCAATATTTGTATATAACTTTTATGGTGTTTTTCAAAAATTATTTTCTTATCATAGCCTTCCAGAAATGGGATTACTGCCAAAAAGTAAAAAGATTTTTAAAGCTCTTGACATATAGGGCTGATTTGTTGTCTGAAAATCTTATAATCTGCACTTCCATCAATGAGGCAGGTTTCTCTGTGCATTCATAGTCATAACATGCTATCAGAAAATGTTGCTTTTGCCAATTTGACAAGAGAAAAATTATGTTGTTAAATTATTTTACATTTTCCTGATTACTAATGAGGTTGAAATTTTTCATCTGTTGCTGTCCATTTGTAAGTATAAATGGTCAATTGTTTGTTCATGTCCTTTGCATGTTCTTGTTTTTATATGTTTTTTGTTTGTTTGAGAGAGAGAGACAGAGAGCGCACGCAAGCAGGGGTGGGGAGGGACAGAGGGGAAGGAAGAGAGAGACTGTTAGGCCAGGCTCACACCCAGCGCAGAGACTGACTCAGGGCTTCATCCCATGACCCTGAGATCATGACTGGAGCCAAAATCCAGAGTCAGACCGAGCCACCCAGACACCCCACTTTGTGCATTTTTTCTTTTTTGCAATCAGCTTGTAGTTTTTTTTTTAATTAACATATAATGTATTATTAGCCCCAGCAGTTTGTGCATTTTTAAATGGTTAAAATGTTCTTAATTTTCTTATTTGAAGAAGTACGTAAATTTTTTTTTCATATCTGTATTGGTAATTTGTCTTTTTCTTTTTTTCCCCCAACTTCATTGGGATAGAACTGACATAAAACATTGTATAAGTTTAAGGTATACAGCATGACTTAACACATACTAATGTTGTAAAATGATTATCGCAAAATGGTTAGCTAACACATCCATCACCTCACACAATTACCTTTTCAGTTTAATTTTTTTGGTAAGAACATTTATTATCTAATTTCTTAGCAGTTGTCAAGTATGTAACACAGTATTGTTAACCGTGGTCACCATGCTGTTCTTTAGATTGTTAGAACTTACTCATCTTGTAACTGGAGGTTTGTACACTTTGACCAACACCTCCCCAGTTCCCACCCATCATCTGTTGACAACCACAATTTTACTATTTCCATGAGTTCTTTTTATTTTTTGTTTTTTAATGATTTATTTATTTATTTGAGAGAGAGAGAGTTTGAGAGAAATTTGGGGGTGCAGAGGGAAAGAATTTCAAGTCAACTCCCCACTGAGTGGGAGAGCCTGACACGGGACGGGATCTCATGACCCTGAGATCATGACCTGAGCTGAGATCAAGAGTGGGATGCTCAACCAACTGAGCCACCGAGTGGCTCCATTATTCATAGTGATCAGAGATGAAGACCCTGAGTGTGTTTATTTAATATATGATTACTATATTCCATGCTGAGTGATCCAGAGGAAAATGAATGATTCTCATTTCATTACATATCTTTTTTTTTTCCCCCTGAGATGTATTTATTTGAGAGAGAGAGAGAGAGAGAGCAAGGGGAGGAGCAGAGGGAGAGAGAGAATCCCCAAGCAGACCCTCCCCATGCTGCCCCCACCAAGTGCAGAGCCCAACTTGGGATCTATCCCAGGACTCTGAGATCATGCTCCAAGCTGAGATCAAGAGTGGGACACCCAGCTGAACCCCCCGGGCGACCCAAGTTCCGCCTTTTTAGAGTCCACATGTGGATTCCACAAGTGAAATCATACAGTATTTGTCTTTTCTGACTTAGTTCTCTTAGCATTAATGCTCTTGAGGTCCATCCATGTTGTTGCAAATGGCAGTATTTCCTTCTTTTCTATGACTGAATTTTATATATTTATAACATTTCTTTATTCATTCTCTATGATTAGACACATAGGTTGTTTCCAAGCTTTGGCTGTTGTGAATAATGCTGCAGTGAACACGAGGCACAGATCCTCTTTGGGATACTGTGATTTCATTTCCTTCCATATCTGTACACAGAAATAAGGATATCCAACATGATTAAACTTCTAATTTTGAAAGACTCATAGTTGGTAGAAGTTGGTAAAATAGTAGAGAGACCTCCTGTACATACTTACCTCCAACGGTAATACCATACACAACTGTAATACAGCATCATACCAGAAAATCAATATTGCTAAAATTTACAAACCTTATTCCCACTTCACCATTTTTATATGCACTGATTTGTGTCTGCACACGTGTAGCTCTGCGCAATTTAATAGCACGCACAGATTTGTGTAAGCATCACCAGCATCAAGATACAGCACGAAATCAAGAATTACCATCACAAAGCAACTCCCTCTTGCTATCTTCTGCTCCTGTCCCCAACCTCTAGCGACCACTAGTTTTTTGTCCATGTCCATAATTTTACCATTTCAGCAATGTTATGGAAATGGAATCATACAGTATGTAACTCTTCGAAGCTGGATTTTTTTTCACTCCGGTTGTAGCGTGCACTGAGTTCTTCCTTTTTGTTAGTAGCGTTCCGTCGCAGGTCCATTCTGTACACTTGTGCATACACGCTGTATGTACGCTACCCTTTCTCTCTCCTATTCCATGTTGTTTTTTTTTCTTGGATTCATTTTCCCTTTTATCAAGTGTATTTCCTTTTACTTCTTTTTTATTTTTATTTAAAATTTTTAAAATGTGGTAAAATAGACATAACACAATTTACCATTTTAGGTGCTCCAAAGTGCACAATTCAGTGGCACGAATTGCACTCACAGTGTTAAGCAACCATCACCACATCCATTTCCTGAACTTTTCATCATCCCAAACAGAAACTCTGTGCCGTTAAACAGTAACTGCATTCGTCCGCCTGCTCCAGACTTTGGTAACCTCTATTCTACCTGCTGTCTTCATGTAGTTGCCTGTTCTACTTACCTCCTATAACTGGAATCAGCCACCATTTTACGTTTTCTTTCGTTTATTTCACTCAGCATAATGTTTTCAAAGTTTATCTATGTATCATGTATCAGAATTTCATTCCTTTTTAAGGCTGAATAATAGTCTCCATGGATACAGAAATTTTTTTATTTATTCATTTCTTGATGGTCATTTGAGTTATATCAACATCTTGGCGATTGTGAACAATGTGCCTCTGAGCATTGGTGCATAAATGTTACAAACTAAATTGTGTCCCCACAAAAATCGGTATGTTGAAGTCTTAACCCTCGGCACCTCAGAATGTGACTGTATTTGGAGACAGGATCTTTACAAGTGTAGTTAAATCTAGATGAGGTCAGTAGGGTGGACCCTAATCAAGTGTGCCTGGTGTGTTTATAAAAGGAGGGAATTTGGACACAGACATATACAGAAGGCAGATGATGGGAAGACACGGGGAAGACGGCTGTCCACAAGCCAAGGAGAGGCCTCGGGTCCAACCCTACTGCCACCATAGCCTCACATTTCTAGCCTCCAGGACTGTGAGAAGATCAATTTCTGTTGTTTAAGCTGTCCAGCTTTTGGTACTTGTTGTAACGCCAATGAGTTATTTTGTACAATACAGATTATTATTTCTAATTAATGAATTTTTATTAATTATTAATATTAACACAAAGTACAGCAAGTATCTGTTGGAATCCCTATTTTTAGTTCTTTTGGGTACTATAGAAGTGGGATTGCTGGATCATATACTATGATAATCATATTATCATATAATAATCCTATATTTAACTCTTTGAGGAATCAAAACACATCAAATGCACGAAAATGTTTTCCACAACGGCGGCACCACTTTGTAGTCCCAACAGCAAGGCGCCAGGGGCCCGCGCACAGCCTCATCACTGCTTGTTTTCTGCTTTTCTGCCAATAGCCGCCCTGATTGGTGGGAAGCGGTGCCTCACAGTGATTTTGATCGGCTTTCTTCTAATGACTGCTAATGTCTTTTCAGGTGCTTATGGGCATTTGTGTATTTTCTTCGGAGATCGCTATTCAAGTCATTTGTCCATTTTTGAATTGGGTTGCTGGGGTTTTGTTAATTGTTGAGTAGTAGGAGGGCTTTATAGATATTCTGGATATCTGACTCTTATCAAATATATGATTTAAAACTATATTCTTTTGTAAAACAGTGATTTCTGGGGGCTTGGGAGAAGAAGGAATGGGAAGGTGATGGCCAAAGTATACAAAATTTCAATTGCACAAAGTGAGTGCGTTCTGGAGATCTGCCCTACAACATAGTGCCTACAGCTAACAGTACTATATTATAGCTTAAAACTTTTCTGAGAGGGTAGAAATGACCCCCACATACACATACACAAATTAATGATAATGATAAAAAGGACAAGAGGAAACGTTGAGAAGTGATGGTTGTGATGGTTTCACAGGTGTGTAGTTACCTTTGCTCACTGAGTTGCACATTAAATATGTACGGCTTAAAAAATGTCTCCCTCCCATTCTGTGGGTTGTCTTTTCACTCTTGTTAATGTCCTTTGAAGCACGAAAGTCTTACATTTTGAGGAAGTGCAGTTGATCCATTGTTTCTTTGGTTTTCTGGGCTTTTGGTGTCACATACAAGAAATCATTGCCAAACTCAGTGTCATGAGGATTTCCCCCTCTGTTTTCTTCTAAGTTTTATAGTTTTAGCTCTTATGTTGAAGTCTTTGATCCATTGAATTAATTGTTTATGGTGGGAGGTAAGGTCCAATTTCATTGTTTCACATGAGGATATCTAGTTTTCCCCACACCACTTATGGAAGAGATTGTCCTTTCTCTCACTGGATGGTCTTGTGTATATCTTCTGTGGTTAAGTTTTTGTTCAAGTCTTGTCCGTTGTCTAACTGAATTCTCTTTTAATTGTTGAGGTCAGAGCATTCTTTCGATATCATGGATAGTACTTGTTGGTTGGACATGATTTGCCAAATTTTTTGCGGTCTCTAGCTCGCATTCTGTTAACATGGCCTTCCAGAGGGCAAACGTTTAAATTTTGGCTAACTCCAGTTTATCAGCTTTTTTTTTCTTTTATGGATTATGCTTCTGGTGTCATGTCCAAGAACTTTTGGTGTAGCCCTGAGATTCCAAATATTTTCTTCTAGAAGTATTATGGGAGTTGTGACTTAGAGTTAAATGAATGGCCGGTCTCCTCTTTCCCTTCCTCCTGCGCCGCCTCCTCCTCCGCCTGTTCTCCTTTTGCTCTGTGGATGTCCAGCTGCTACAGCACCATTTGCTGAAAGCCTGTCCGTCCACTGAATTGCTTTTACACTGTAAAAATACCAGTTGGAAAAAAAATTAAGTTGTTCATACGTGCATGGGTCTATTTTGTGTTCTTTATTCTGTTCTGTTGATCTATGTGTCTATCCCTCCACTGATACCGCACTGTCTTGATTACTGCAACTACCTAGCAAATCTTCAAACTGTAAAGAGTGATAACTTTCCCTTTATTCTTTTTCTAATTTGTTTTAGCTGTTCTAACTCCTTTGCATTTCTTTCCTTTGCCTTTTCATTTGAATTTTAGAATAAGCATCTATATCTACAAAAAAAAAAACTTACTGGGATATTAATAGGAATTTCATTAAAGATGTAGAAGTCAGTTTGGGGAGAACTGACGTCTTTACTATGTTGAGTCTTCCAACACAGTATGTTTTTCTATATGTTTGGCTTTTTCTTGATTTTTTTCATCAGCATTTTGTGGTTTTCAGCATAGATGTCCAGAACATGTATTGTTATATTTATACCTTAACACATTGTTTTTTGAGCATTTGTAAGTTGTATTTTATATTTCATTTCCATCTGTTCATTGCTGGTATATATATTACATTTTTTTTGTTTTTTACATCACTTTATTTAAAGTGGACCAAAGTGCCTATTTCCTTTCCATTTACATTTGTATTCTTTGCTGACATATTTCTCTCTCTTTTTAAAAAAATATTTATTCTTAATAATATTTTAACAAAATCACCAAGGGAACTTTAAGAAAACAAAAGGAAAGCTGTTAAAATTCTGTACAGGGCATCATCTTTAAAGCACATCAACTTTAGGGGATAGTATCCTGACACAAAGGCAGAAATCTTACAGTAAATGCCACAATGCAGCCTGGAGGGTTTGCCTGGAAAATCACAGATACCAGCAATGAGCTGGACTGCGGCTGTTCTCACATTTTAAAGCTTTCGTGAAATACAACTCACCATAATATTCATTCCTTTAAAGTGGACAATTCAGTATTTTACGTACACTCACCAAGTTGTGAAACCATTACCACTAACTTCAGAACATTTTGTCACCCCAAAAAGAAACCCCGTACCCATTAGCCATCAACGCCCATTTCCAACTCCTGCCCTTGGCAACCACCAAAACTTTCTCTCGCTACACATTTGCCTAGTCTGGACACTTCATATCAATGGAATTACACAATATGTGTTACTTTGTGTCTGGCTTCTTTCACTCAGCATAATGTTTTCAGAGTTAGTCCACAGTCTAGAATGTGTCCGTATTTCATTCCATTTTTATGGCCAAAGAGTATTGGATTGTATGCATATACTATTTTTATCCACTCATCACTGGATGGGCATATAGGTTGTTTGACTTAATAGATTCTAAAAATCAGGCTAATTATTTCAGGATAATTGTGAATTCACACACAGGAGTGAAATACTGGAGATCCTGTGAACTCTGCCAACTAGGTTCTCCCAAGGGTAACATCTTGCAAAACTATGGTACAGTAACACAAGCAGGAAACTGACGCTGAAACGAAACACTGATTTTATACAGGTTTTGCCAGTTTTACATAATATTATTTGCGGTTTTGTTATATGCAATTTTTATCACGTGTAAATTGGTGTAATCACCGCCATAATCAAAACACAGAACAGTTTCACACCGAAAGGATCCATCCTGCTGCCGTCTTCAAGCAGCATTCAGCTCCCTCCCCGCCCCATCCTGAGCCCCCGCAGTCCAGCAATCTGTTCTAGCTCTATACTTATCATGTTAAGAATATTATTTAATTGTGGTATAAGTTATATGTTAAAAATTACAATGGAATAAAAATAAATGGAATCGTACCGCATGTAATCTCAGATGGATTTTTCACTCCACATATATCCCTTGCCATCCGCCCAAGTAGCCTTATAAACAGTTAATTCCTTATTGTTGAGTAGTAGTATTCTAGTGTATGAACGGTCAGTTTGTGTAACCATTCACCTGTTGAAGGGTATTTGGTTCCCAGTTTGGGGCCATCATGAATAAAAGTGCTAGGAGCATTTGTGTACGTTTCTGTGTGAACGTAAGTTTCCATTTCTCTGGGATAAATGCCCAGTGATGCAATTGGTGAGTTGTGCGATCATGACATGTTTAGTCTTATGAGAAGTTGCCGAAACATTTTCCAGAGTGTGTGTACTAGCTTCCCATCGGGATCGTGCAAGTGATCCACCTTCTCCACATCCTCGTCAGCATTTCCTTCTGGCCTCCATGGTTGCTGATGACAAATCCAATGTCACTCAAATAATTGCTCTATCATAGGTAATGTATATTTGCTAACTACTTGAAAGATTTTGTTTTAGTTTTGAGAAGTTTGTAAAATGTGAATTTGCATGGGTTTCTTTGGGTTTATCCTGTTTGGAGTTCACTCAGCTTCGTGAATTTATAGGTTTACTATACCTTTGGCCAAATTTGGTTAAGCCACTATTTATTTTAGCAATTTTTTACCCGCACCTTTTTTCTTCTCTCCTTCTAGGACTCTAATGACCAGAATGCTCAGGTCCCTGAGGCTACATTCACTTTTTAAATTTCAGCCTATTTTCAGTCTATTATTATCAGATTGGATAATTTCTATTGATCAGTCTTCAGTGCACAGATTCATTCCTGGTATTTCCATTCTATTATGAAAGCCATCAGTGATATTTTTTTCTTTTCGAAGTTCAGTGATTGTAGTTTTCGGTTCTAACACTTTTTTTTTGGTTTCTCTCCTATCTCTGTGTTTTGCTGGGACTTTCTCCTTTTTCATTGTTTTCAGGCGTGTTCATCTTTGCTCATCGATGCATTCTTAGGACGGTGTCTTAAAATTTCTCAGCAGATAATTCCAACATACAAGTCATCTCGCCTAGAAGTGGTGTAAGCAGCCATCCTTGTCCTGCCCCTGGTCTTAAAGGAAGAGCTTTCAGTCTTTCACCATTGAGGATAGCTTTGGGTTTTCATAGAAACCTTTTATTATGCTGTGGTTTCCTTCTATTCTTAGTTTATTGTTTTTTTCTCCAAGGGTATTAAATTTTGTTAAAGGCTTTTTCTGCTTCAGTTGAGATGACTGTATGTATGTATTGCATTGACTGGTTTTGTATGTTGAACCATTTTTGCATTTCAGGAATCAATCCTACTTGGTCATGGTGTATAATCCTTTTAATGCATTGTTGAACTTAGTTTGCTAATATTTTGTTGAGAATTTTTGCATCTGTAGTCACCAGGGAAATTGGTGTGTAGATTTCTCATAGTGTCCTTAACTCACTTTGGTATCAAGGTAATGCTGGTCTCTTAAGAAGTATTCCCTCTTAGGGGAGCCTGGATGGCTCAGTGGGTTAAGCCTCTGCCTTCAGCTCAACTCATCTCAGGGTCCTGGGATCAAGCCCCGTGTCGGGCTCTTAGCTCAGTGGGGAGCCTGCTTCCTCCTCTCTCTCTCTCTCTCTCTCTGCCTACTTGTGATCTCTGTCAAATAAAAAAAAATCTTAAAAAAAAAAGTATTCCCTCTTTGATGTTTTAGAAAAGCGTGAACAGGAATGACTTGGTTCCTTAAATGGTAGAATTCAGCAGTGAAGCCATCTGGTCCTGGGCTAAAGACTGAGATTTAAAATTGCATTTCCACCCCCTACAGTTACTAGCTGTCATTTTACTGTGAAGAAGGTTTTCCCTCCGTCATCTGGGTTCCAGTTGTAGTTCTTCCTCCAAATGTGTTGGTATAATAGTAACCTACAATACGTGGAAGTTTTAAAAATTTATTCGATGTTTTTCACAATTTTCATAGTTTTTTATTCAAACTGCCCCCAAATCGGCCAGTTGAGAACCCTTCAAGCTGACTCCTATGCCCATTAGCCTTTATTAAAGTAATTTCTCACTTTCTTGCTTTCAGACCAAAAAGATTTATTTTCCTTATTATTTTTTTAACTTACCTGGATTCAGCCTTTTCTCCATGGAGCGTGCTGGACAAAGGGTGAATGAAGCTCCTCCCCAGCCCCGAACTGGCCAAGATGCAGCTCTCAGACAGCGAACCATCCGTTGCACATCATGTCCTGGTCCAACGGCCCAAGTGTGCACAGCCAGCACTGACCATTCCTGAGTGCCCAGGCCGTGGCTAGAGTGGTCATACGCTGGAAGGGGTAAGACCAAGAGCTCATTCTTGGAGGGTGGTCAGAAGCGAGACTGTGAATGAGCTACAGCTCTAAGCCTCACTGTGCACGATCCGTTGTCCCATCGAACTTCACTTAAAAACACAAATTCAATGATGGGGCACCTGGGTGGCTCAGTGGGTTAAGCGTCTGCCTTCAGCTCAGGTCGTGATCCCAGTGTCCTGGGATCAAGCCCCGCATCAGGCTCCCTGCTCAGAGGAGAGCCTGCTTCTCCCTCTCCCTCTGCCTGCCACTCTGTCAAATAAATAAACTAAAAAACCCCCAAACCCCCACCAAATTCAATGATAAAATTATTAAGAATTTCCAAGATGGCAGGGGCGCCTGGGTGGCTCAGTCGGTTAAGCGTCTGCCTTCCGCTCAGGTCATGATCCCAGGTCCCTGGGATCGAGCCCTGCATCAGGCTTCCCGCTTAGCGGGGTATCTTCTTCTCCCTCTTCCTCTGCCTCTCCCCCTGCTCATGCTCTCTAAGAAATACAAAAAAACCATAAAAAAATCTTAAAAGAATTTCCAAGATGGCAGAGATAGAACATTACAGCCCAAGTGCAGAGAACTTGAGCATAGGTTCTGTGTATGTCTATTTTTTTCTCAATTTTATATTTTTTTCCATATAAATCTTAAAAGCTCTTGCTACTTGATTTATTTTGCCATTGTGAGTAAAATTTTCCCATTATATTTGCTAACTGGCTAGTAACAAGACACGGAAAAGTCATTTTGTGCAGTTACTTTTGATGGCTTTTCCTAGCATTTTCTGCCTTACTGTTTTAGTTAAGTTTAATGTTTCAAAACCAGTTCTCCTGGGTTTTCTACACAGAAGAATCACCTGTAACTTGAGCACTTAGCACTGCTAGTCACTGTTGCAGGTCGTTTAATCCTCATGAGCCTTTGAAGCAGACACGACCATGATCCCAAGTCACAGACAGACTAGGGATGTGACACATGAGAGACTCGCCCAAGGCCGGAGAGCTGAGATCTAAGTGGCGGCCAAAAGGCAAAACCAGCACCGCGCCTCGTAGCTCGAGGTGGACATTTCCGTATTGATTACATTGAGCTCCCTTTGCCTGGGGGGCTCCGTGCGGCAAGTGTCTGCCTCCGGCTCAGGTCCTGACCCCAGGGTCCCGGGACTGAGCCCCGCGTGGCTCCCGGCTCAGCGGGGAGTCTGCTTCTCCCCCTCCCTCCCCTCCTCCCTCTCTCATGCTCTCTCTCAAACGAAATCTTTTAAAAAATAAAAATAAGAAAGATTAAGTCCCCGTTTACTTCTGTTTGAAGACTGAGCAGCTGGGGTGAAACTTCGAGAACAATGCACGTTAATAGTGACAGCAAACATCCTTCTC
Organism: Martes martes; assembly: GCF_963455335.1. Taxonomy (NCBI): domain Eukaryota; kingdom Metazoa; phylum Chordata; class Mammalia; order Carnivora; family Mustelidae; genus Martes; species Martes martes. The sequence goes on along the minus strand of NC_137906.1, from coordinate 974,672 downwards.
TTGTTCTTAATTTTAACACGAATGTCTGCGATGTTTCCTTTCTGGAACGGTAATGGTAACGATGGTTGGGGCTTCAACAGGAAAACTTTGTAACGGGAGAGTATCAGTAATGTCATTTTCCTAAGACAAAGAACTAAAAATCAATCTGTTTGGAAGAGGGATGGATCATGAAACCTATTAATACGGACTTGTGTTCAAAGGTTTATTCCGGTTACGTTTACGTACATAAAACAGCAACGCGTTCTTGTTGAGGAGACGGAGACGATGGCTGAAGTGCTGAAGCGGACCCAAGAGGAACAGAAGCTTCCCGAAGGCAAGAGTTCACATCTACAGAATCCAATCGACAGGAGACGTACAACGAAATCCATGCAGCGGCTCACCCGACCGACAGTAAGAAGCCAAAAGACCGCTTTTGTGGGAGGCCCAGATGCACATTTTATTTAACAAAGAGAGTGTGCCCGACTGAAAGAACTGTATTCCCAGGAGAATTGAGAGTGTGCATACGTGGATTAGCACCTGAAAGTACACAGAAAAGAACAACGGAAAGGGCAGCGCCGTCTACAGAAGTCGGCGGGGCCCGGGTTTCTAAGCGCAGATCCTCGCTGGCACGTCCCAGTAACTCACTGCACTCCCCGTGAGCGCGGTGACAGGTGACCCGGGTCACCGCTTCACGTCTTCAGTGCGTTACGACAGGTGTGCCAACTTGATGGACCTTACGTGTAAATTTAAGGAAAAGATAAAAAGTTGTATACTCGCCCTAGTTTATTCCAAAATTATTGCACTACAAATCTGTGGTACACTACTAGGAAGATATTGGGAAAGCAAAGAAACCTTAACTGCTTGCGATGTGACCTCGTTTCAGAATGGGGCCCTGGGCAGGACGCAGAGTTTCACAGGTCCACTGGTCATCTATAGAAATCACTGACTGGGGGACCACACATGGCATACTTAGGTGACGAAGGGTTCCGTTAGGGTTCGAAAAGGTTCCACAGTGCCAGTGGCTGAAAAGCCTCCACGACTATCAGTTAACTGTTCTGTGCATTTAATGCAATATTCTTTGGTTACGTCGTATTAGCCACCAGCAGGAGAACTTCCTCACTTACGGAACAGATCAGTCGTTCCTAACTGGGGGCGATTTTGCCACCCCACTCCAACCTGGAAACATTTGGCAACGTCTGGAGATAATTTTGCACAACTGTGGGGGGTGCCACTAGTGTCTAGTGGGTCAGAAGCCAGGAATATTGCTAAACACCCTACAGTGCACAGGGAAGCCCCCGTAACAAAAAAATCCTCCAGCCCCAAATGTCGGGAGTACTGAGGTGGAGAAACCCTGGAAGAGGTTTACAGGACGTGTGTCCGGGTTGTCCATCAAGTCAAACGTCCGCCACTGAGGCAGAAAGGCAGCTGTGCACGTCAGAGCTCGGAGGGATCCCCCATCGCCCCCCCCCAGCACAGTCCTGTTCACTCCTGTCATCTGGCCCAGACCCAGGACCAGCTCCTTCAGAAGAACTCGATAAATGTTTCCTGAATGAGTGGAGGAAGAAGATGCCAGCGGCACGGTTCAAACTCTTCAACTGACCCTGAACAGCAACTTCATGGGACCTAAAAATTACTCTGAACCTCAGTGGTGTCACAGTCTCTGACCGTACGGAGGCCAGGTCGGGGCTGACGTCCTGTTGCAGGCGGAGCGAGACTTGAGGGGGGCCTGTCCGGAGCACTGCCGGGCTCACGGAGGTGGGGCAAACCGAATCGAACGGAGCTAAAGGCAAACAGTCAATGTACTTCATTTTGAACTAAACAAGTTAACACATGAAATGCCATGCACAGCAGACACCATTCCTGTTTTCGTTTTTACATATTTACAATTTTACATATTTACTTATCAATATATCTTCTATCTTTACAATTATAAAATATTGCAAACTGTAGAATAGTGGTACCATTGAATTCCCTTCAACATACATTTTGGAGCATTCATTTGTTTTACCCTTTAAAGGCAATTATTTACCCAAATCCAAACCACAGTGAATACCACAGAGGAAGCACTTAGGAAAATCATGGAGGAAAAAAAACAGATTTAGACAAAACTTTCACATAAACCTTAAATGAATCTATTTCAGTAACTCAAATAAATAGTATTTTATTATTTACTAAGCTTCCCCTGCCAGGAAAAACAAAACAAATCAAACAAAACAATCCCCAGAAACTGTACCTTTAAAAATGCTCTGACACGTAGAAGCGATTAAGTTACAGTCTAGATCCCAACCAGGCTGTAGTAAGGACTAGCTACAATTTAGGCTCAAATAAGTACTATCCGTGTGCACTCCCATCATCCTGCGTACACCTGAGGTTGTAGTGGCGGAGGAAGTTTATCATTTTCAACGTTTTCAGAGTCAATAGCTGCTAAAGACTGATTCGGGGGCTTGATTTCAAGAGGATATTTCTCAACAATGTCTTGAACCTCTTTAGCGATTCCGTCTGTCCACTCTATGAGATCCTTTTCCAGTTTCTTGGCTTCACTCATGATCCTCTCTTGCCGTTCATTCAACTGAGACAGAAGATCCAAGTTCTTGTACATTTGCTTGACCCCCAGGCAAGCGTCAGGAGACCAGTTCTCAGATTCCTGCTTCCTGGGAGAAGCCTGGCCGGACATGTATCGATCAAAATCTTCCTGACTTAAATTCAAAGACTGAGCATCTAACTTCTCGATGAAAGCCACAGCACAGCACTAGAGAAACAAACAAACAAGCCCGAGAACGTTATTTTACTCCGGTCACCCAAGAAAGACTCAGATACTCAAATATGTGTTTTTAAATCCTTTCACTATGGTGCATTTAAAACACAATCAAAAGGACACACGAGTCTAACGACCCCCTAGGGAATTCAGCTTCAAAAATTACAACTCAGGGCCGATCAAGTCTCCTTTACAGTCCCATTTGAAATGATACATTTCCTTCTTTAAAAAAAAAAAAGTCAGGGGCGCCTGGGTGGCTCAGTGGGTTAAGCGTCTGCCTTCGGCTCAGGTCATGATCTCAGGGTCCTGGGATCGAGCCCCACATTGGGCTCTCTGCTCAGTGGGAAGCCTGCTTCCCCCTCTCTCTCTGCCTGCCTCTCTGCCTGCTTATGATCTCTGTCTGTCAAATAAATAAATAAAATCTAAAAAAAAAAGTCAAATTGCCAATTCTCACTGGGTCTGTCAGAAATTCATTCCTTTCCTTGGGTTGTTCAAAGGTCCAGGGGTCTTGTACAGCGTGAAATGCTAGAGCAGGCACCTTCAGGGTCTGTCCCACACTGGCTACCACAGAGCTTCCGTGGACAAAACCGGGACAGTTCCTCAGACCCGAGGCTGTCTGCTGCCCTGCTGCGCCGCAGGGCAGAGGAATCGTGCAGGGGCCCGGGGCTCTAGGGCCCTGTGTCCGGGGAACACGCCCCACAAAGCCGTTCCCTTCGGAGGTCGAGCCAGTCTCATAGCGCTCCCTCAGGGCACGGCAGCGGCCTGCGATCGGGGACGGGTGTGGCACACAGACCTCCGGGCCTCAAAGGGCCTCGGGTCCTTTCACATCAAATGTTCAGAAGAATAAGCTTTGAAACCAGGCAACCTGAGCTGTCCCCTCTGTCACGTGACAGTCCAAGAGTCTGTGAGCCTGTGCAGGTCTCCCCGCGCCCTGACCTCCGCGGGTCTGTAAGACCGGGAGGCACCAGATTTCAAGTGAGTGCAGCACCTGCCGCGCAGCGCGCTCAGCCCACGGGGCAGCAGCACCCACGGGGCAGCAGCACCCACGGGTCAGGAGCACCCACGGGGCAGCAGCACCCACGGGGCAGCAGCACCCACGGGCCAGCAGCATCACCCACGGGGCAGCAGCACCCACGGGGCAGCAGCACCCACGGGCCAGCAGCATCACCCACGGGGCAGCAGCACCCACGGGCCAGCAGCAGCCACGGGTCAGGAGCACCCACGGGGCAGCAGCAGCCACGGGCCAGCACCACCCACGGGGCAGCACCACCCACGGGGCAGCACCACCCACGGGGCAGCAGCAGCCACGGGCCAGCAGCACCCACGGGGCAGCAGCACCCACGGGTCAGGAGCACCCACGGGGCAGCAGCACCCACGGGTCAGGAGCACCCACGGGGCAGCAGCACCCACGGGGCAGCAGCACCACCCACGGGGCAGCAGCACCCACGGGCCAGCAGCACCCACGGGGCAGCAGCACCCACGGGTCAGGAGCACCCACGGGGCAGCACCACCCACGGGGCAGCAGCACCCACGGGTCAGGAGCACCCACGGGGCAGCAGCACCCACGGGGCAGCACCACCCACGGGTCAGGAGCACCCACGGGGCAGCAGCAGCCACGGGGCAGCAGCACCATCCACGGGGCAGCAGCACCACCCACGGGGCAGCAGCACCCACGGGGCAGCAGCACCCACGGGGCAGCAGCACCCACGGGCCAGCAGCACCCACGGGGCAGCAGCAGGCAGTGAGTCCAGGGAGCAGGGACTGGCGCGGAAACCCGCGGGCGAACACTCAGACGTCTGTCGTCTGGCCTTTCCTATACTGACTCTTCTACGAGGAAAATTAATTTCACTTTTATTATTTATTTGTCCATTTTTATTTTTTTAAGTAACCTCCCTACCCAGCATGGAGCTCGAACCCATCACCCCGGGACCGGGAGTCGCACGCCGCCCCGCCCGCGCCGCCCCTCCCGCGCTCACAGGACACGGCGGCGCTCGGGGTTTCTTGCGCGATGCTCGTTCCCGGGACGCGCCGCCGCCCGGGAAGGAGGGGATCCCTCTGCGGACGGGAGGTCCAGCGGGTCGACCGCGACGGACGCGTCTAACGACAACGCGTCCCCCCGACGCCCCCGCCCCAGGCTTGCCCGGTGTCCGTGGGAGCGGCCAGTCGCGGTCCGGGAGCCACGACGACCCCAGCGCCCCCGCGGGCGCCGCACGCAGGAACGGCGGACGTTAGAGAAACCATCGGCCGCCCGGGAGCCGTGACTTTGGGAAATGAAACGGGGCAGGAAGCGGCTGGAAGGGGGTTCGGCGCGCGGGCAAAGCAGGGGCCCCCCGCGGGCCGCCCGTGTGCAGGGGACGGCAGAGCTGCGCCGGCCCGGGAGAGGAGCCCCGGGGACAGAACCCTGCGGAGCGACACCAGTCGAGGGAGCGGAGGACACAGACAAGGGGGGGCGGAACCGCGAAACTCTCCACGCCAGAAGCGGTGGGACCAGGAGCTCGCAAGGGCGGCGGGGGCGGAGGACCCAGAACGGGAGCCGTGGCGGGTGTGACGACCCGCGGACTCTGACCCGCGGACTCTGACCCGCGGACTCCGACCCGAGCCGCCGCGGAAGCCCGAGTCTGACCCAGACGACACGAGGGCGAGAAAGAAGGTCCCGGCCCGGGACGCGGCAGGAGGCGGCGAACGGGCGGCGAACGGGCGGCCCCCGCGGCTGACCGCAAGGGCCACACCTCCCGCCCGCTCGCCGCGTCCACCACCAGCCACGCCTCCGTCTCCAACCTCTCTGCGCCCTTCAGACTGTCCGAGGGTCCCCAGAGGAAGAACTAAATCCGCAGTCAACGGCTCGGTGCTCCCGCGTGAAGAAATGGGCACTCGGCCACCCAACCTTCGGGGGCGGTTTAAGTAACGATGTGTCTGCAAGGATGAAAAATACCGCCAGGAACAGCTCGAGCAGCATTTTGGAAAAAAGCACTCCTGGGGTGGGCTGGACGGGAGGCGGGCATTAAGGAGGGCACTTGTCTCTAAGCGATGACTCACTACGTTCTGCTTCTGACACCAGCATTACCGTGTATGTTAACTAACTGGAACTTAAATAAAAACCTGAAAAAGGGAGAAGAGCACTCCCAAGTGCGGCGGCTGAACCCAGCGGCTGAGGGTGGTGAGTCACAGGGGCAGGGCCAGGTTTCGAGGGACCGGGAGCTTACACACTTTTGGGAACCCACTGAAAGGAAATTGGATACAAAGGGGAGTACATATTGGGGATGTAAAAATAAATCACAACAACTTTCTGGAAGCCTTGAAGATTCATGGACCATCTTTTTAGGCAACTTACTAGAATTTACTAGAAACACTTAAGCAACCTGGCTTCCTCTCCCTATTATCCTGTACGACTTCAAACACGGGAAGGAAAGCGTTTAAGGTGTTCTGAGACTCAAATTCATTAGCAAATCTAGTCTAAAGTAAACAACAGACAGGTTCAGTGGCCAGGAGAAGTACTCTGCCTTACGACTCGCACACGCGTTCTTCAACACTGTCTTACTTACCGAGAATCAACGAGCAGTACTAACGATACTTGAAAATCATCTCACATCCTCTAAACCGAGCTTTTTAAAATCTCAGTATTCAGTTCTAAGAGATCACTTACAATAATAAAGCAAAAATAATTCCTACGTCTTTTAAGACATCAAAATCCACGATCCGATTCATTCATAGTTAAACGACCCAACTGGGCGAGTGGCCCTTCTAGCGGGACCCGGGGCGGGACGGCCGAGCGGAGCAGACGCTCCCGCGCGTGGCCACGTGCTGGCCGGCAGAGGACCGCAGTGTCCGGCGAGGACCGAGAGGCGCGGCGTCTGCGTGGCGCGGTCGCGCGAGCTCTGGGACACCGAGCAGGCATCCTCCGCCGGGCCGACGCAGGCCCGCAGCGCCCTGTCCCACCCCCGAGGAGCGACCCTCCGTGATCTTCGCCGTGACTCGCGGAGCGCGACGCTTACCAGGTTGGTGAAGTAGTAGCCGTCCTCGCCGGTCATCAGCCGGCTCGGGTTGCAGAAGCGGGTGATGTACTGGATGTTGGACTGGAGGCGCGGGGGGTTGCCCTTCAAGACGATGTAGATGAGGGTCGGCAGGAAGTCGTCGGCCGAGGCCGGCTCGTTCTTGGTGACCTTGATGGCGTTGAAGATGTGTTTGCTGCAGCGGCTGACGCAGGCCAGCTTGTCCCGCGGCACCCGCTGCGAGTCCATCTCGATGATACCTGCGCGGCGGGAGACACGGCCTCCGGTGAGGACGACCACGGACCCGCGGCTCCGGAATCGGCCCTTCTGAACCGAGCGGCGAGCGGAGGCCGCGCCGAGCCGTGCCCGCCGGGTCAGTCGGGGCGCGGGGACGCTGACCACGGAGCGCCGTAAGCCCAGCTCGGCCCTGCGGGACGCCCGACCGCGAAGCGGGGCTACTGCGCTACTTCCGAGCCCCACACGCCCGCGGCTTCTCCATCCTCAGCCCGCGCAAGGGACGCGGCCGTGAGGAGGGCGACGGGGGTTCAGGGAAGCCTGGCGACCGGCGCGAGGGGCGGAGGGGCTGGGAGACCGCGCGTGCCGGGTCCGAGGCCCGCGCTCTCTGTCCACGCGGCGCAGCTGCTCGCGGGCGCTCGGAGGACGCGCAGGTCCCTCCTGCTTCTGCTCCTCGCCCGGGAAACCGCGCAGAACGCACGCTGCGCGCTGGAAAGGCGGGGACGGCACAGCGTCGGCGCCCCGGACGTGGCGGCCCAAGCCCGCGTCGGGCCGGTCTACGGGACGTGCCCACCCCCAGCCAGAAACCACCAGGGCCCCCGACACTCGCGGCGCACCGGTGGGCACGGGACGAGCGAGGATACACCGGTCACTTCCCTCAGAGAAAAACCGCGTCACCGTCCCTAACCCCCGACGTGACTCCTACAAACCGTCCTGTGTCGCCAGGACGAGGAGCCCGCGGGGAACGGGAGTCAGCCCCGGGGACACGCCGCGAGGGAAGGGGGAGGGCGCCCTCGGATGTGCGGCCCGCGGGAGACCAGCGGGGCGGGCTCCTCGGAGCACCGCGGCCCGGTGGGAACCGAAGTTTCCGGTCTGGGGGCCCGTGGAGCGCACCAGGGTTCCTTCCGCTCCCGGCCCCATCCCTGCGGTCGGCTCCGGGGAGCCCTCACGGGACCACCAGCCGCGGAAGGGGAGCTGTGGCGGGCAGAGCCACCGGCCGGGCGGAGGCCGAGTTTTGACTTACTGATGGGGCGCCTGGGTGGCTCAGTGGGTTGGGCCTCTGCCTTCGGCTCGGGTCATGGTTTCGGGGTCCTGGGATCGAGCCCCGCATCGGGCTCTCTGCTCAGCGAGGAGCCTGCTTCCCCCCCACCCCTCTCTGCCTCTCTGCCTGCTTGTGACCTCTGTCTGTCAAATAAACAAATAAAATCTTTAAAAAAGCAAAAACAAAACAACTTACTGATGCTTTCATTCCCCGAACTCACGAGTCTATTGTGTGGTTTTCCTTATTTTATGGTTTGGTTCCTTTAGTCTCTTAATTATGGGCTGTAATTATTGTTAATATGTCTCAGCCTGTCTTCTCTGAGTAGAACACATTACAGGAGAGACTTGGGGGAGGACTTTTTTAACCCAGTTTCACTACTTTCATTTATGCTATTTAGCTTACTACCTTTTATTACCGGTTTTTACTCTTAGTTTAAACTTTTAGCCAATCTCTCATTCATGTCTATTCTTTAAGTATTAAAGTGAATAAAAGAAGAATCACTTTTTATCTGGAAGCCTGTGTAGCTGCCAACGCCAGGAGGGAGGGCCCAGAGTGTAAAACGGAAGGGAAGGAAGAAAAGAAAAAAGTGGGGGGCAGCACGGAGATGTCTCCCACACCCTGTCCTGCAGCGACGCTTCCCCTTCCCAGCACCCTTCAAGACTGACAGATGATTTTTGGGGGGAACGCGGCTGAGCCCCCACCACGTGTAGTTAGCTCCGTGATCTGCACTGCCTAAAGCCTAACCGAGGGGATCCGGGAGGAAACAACAGAACAGGAAACTCCCCGTCGTGCCAACTTCTTCCCCTAAATGACTTCCCACCCCGGTCTGCCTGCGGTCACTTCACGGTCCCCAGACAACGGCGGCGCGGCCGCTGTGCGGGGCTTTTAGAGCGGCAGGACGCAGGCCGGGCCGCGTGTGGTCTGCACCCGGCAGAAGTCCGGTGTTAGCTTTAGCGAGTTCTGAAAACAAAGCAGGCTCGCCCTCTCGGGCATGACTTCTCGACCTTGGCACCAGCGACACTCTGGACTGGATCGTCTCTCCTGTGAGCGACTGTCCGGTGCTACAGGACGTTTACCAGCATCCCCGGCCTCCGCCTCCCGGGTGACAGATGTCAAATGAAATGGAAAATGCCTCATTCAGCGTATTTATCAACAAAACTGCCAGTGCTCATGAGCGGCACGTGGGATGATTCTGAGAAATTTAACTGGTGTCTCCGTTTTGAAGACCAGCGTTAGACACTGTCCTCCGTGTTTGTTCCTGTACGTGGGCTAACACCTGGAGATTAGGAAAAAGCGATCCTACAGCCTGTGGCCCTCGCAGAATGTATACACACTCGGACAGGCAAGGTATAGGGGCTAAGATGAGAAAAAGTAAGGAGGCTCTTAAAATTCTGTGGCCAAATTTCTACTATCAACACATCTCTTCAAACTCCAACTCGGAGGCCTTGAGATGAGTTTCACCTCAAATTCACCTCAAATTTAACAAACTGTTGAAATACTGAAGTCCTTTCAGTTCTATTTTTAAGCGAACAATGGTCTGGCTTTTGTAGTTTCTGGTTTTACAAGGTCTAACCCTACGGCACTTCAGGAAAGAGTCCCGGACAAAAATTCCTACGAACTACTTTAGACATAAACCAGCTGCTCTTGAACTTGGCAAGAGTCTTTGGAAAAAAACCACAAGTATGAGGCCTACATCCAGGCTTCTCACCTTCAGTCTCTTACCACGTTCCCTGAGCAGAAGGTGGGAGTGGGAGTGGGAGTGGGAGTGGGCCTTGACCCAAGGAGACCATGAAACCTACAACACAGCCTTGGAGAAAAGCTCTGAGTAACAAGAGAACGGCGTTTAGCTTGGCCAGTTAGACTCCGCAAGCAAGCGGAATTAAAGCATTCACTCAGAAAATAATTCACTTAATAACAGGAGTTAAAAAGCAAAGCTATACAAAGAGAAGTAGAACCCGAGAGAGTGGAAGAATCATGTTAGGAGCAGATGACCCAGTCCCTAGCGGGGCTAAGTTTCTGGGAGAGCCCTGCTCCCTTTCCTACCTCGAGAGTATCTTAAGCAAATCCCCATTTCTTCCTGTAACATGAGTCTCTAGTTGCTAGAACCAAAGGAACCTACTTCATGGCTTGTCCCACGCCACGGCTAACAGCAGCTAACTTTCTCTCCCAGCGGAGTTCCACGGACAGCTCTTTCCAACTCTTCTTAATTAAGAAGAAGTTGGCCAAGGCTGGGTGTCTTCTCCATCAGGCTGAATTTGTTTTGGTTCTTTTTTTTTTTTTTAAACCTCGTGGTATACTTCTGCTGGGCTATTCCTATGAGCAAGAAACAGAAACCTTATCAGGTGCCTGGACCTGTCCCGGATGGCGGAGCCGCATCCGGGCCCTTCATCTCTACACTGAACACACCAGGAACGTCATCCAAAGCACGTCTCTGACTAACGACCAGTCAGAGCGATCTCACTTTAGTATATAACTGTAGAGTGGGGATTACCTTCTCTCATCAATTCGCTTCCTCCCTCCAAAATTATTCTGAATATGCAAATGCAACGGGGTTTTCAGACATCTCTCCTTGCTGGGGCGCCTGGGTGCGTCAGTGGGTTAAGCGTCTGACTCTTTTTTTTTTTTTTTTAAATATTTTATTTATTTATTTGACAGACAGAGATCACAAGTAGGCAGAGAGGCAGGCAGAGAGAGAGGAGGAAGCAGGCTCCCTGCTGAGCAGAGAGCCCGATGCGGGGCTCGATCCCAGGACCCTGGGATCATGACCTGAGCCGAAGGCAGAGGCTTAATCCACTGAGCCACCCAGGCGCCCCAAGCGTCTGACTCTTGACTTCGGCTCAGGTCATGGTCTCGAGCCGGTACTGGGCTGCGCTGGGCAAGGAGCCTGCTTGAGACTCTCACCCTCTCTCTGCCCCTCTGCCAGCCTCCCACTGCCCCAGTCACACACTCCATCTCTCTCTCTAAAAAAAAAAAAGAAAAAAGAGAAGAAAAAAGGCAAGACATCTGCCCTAGCTGCATCTGACCTCGGTTTAGTTCAATGCCACGAAATGACAGACCTGGTCACAGCCCAGAGGAAACGTTCACCTGCTGAAACGAATGGCCCAAACTCATAAAACGAGCACGCTTACGAGCTGCTGTCACCACATTTCAGTATGTCTTTGGCAGTCTACATTTTAGAAACACTTTACTGTCTTGTATGGATTTACATCAGCTTCAAGGGTAAACATGCAGACGAAAAGGCTCTCCGTGTCACTGACCTGTGATTGCTTTCACCACCATATCAGACACTTCTGAGATTTCTTCGTTAACAGGGACACAAAGCATCCGAGGCGTGACCCAGTGCAGGGCTCTACAAAGAGGGAGAGACAGCAAAAAAAATTCCAAAATGGACCACAGTCATTTGTCTTGTCATTTCCTTCAGTTAAGGGAAAATATCGAGGCGCCGCTGACTAAGGAGGCAATCCTAGGCCCCAGCACGTTGCCCCTGACCACATCAGGAGCTCAGACGAAGTGACCAGAACCCTCAAATGAGGCTTCTCTTATCACGGGAAAAGCAGAAGTTATCTGAGACTGAAGATCCGAGAAGAACCCGCCGCTCCCTCTCCCCATCGTCGATCACCGTAATGTCATTGAGGCTCTACCCTCAACTCTGGAGGCACAGCAGAACGAGTGAATAAAGGTCACCAAGAATGTGTCGCCCCAATCGGGATCCCTGAGTTTCCCGGTCTCCCTATCTTCACAGCAGGGATTCCGACTGACGGATGCTCCCACCCCACACATGAGTCCAAGGCCCACCTAGTTCCTTAGGGCTCCGTGTGCCACCTTCCTAATACCAACTCCTTGCTTCTGCTGTGACACATCAAGACAGTCTACCAATCAGCAGCCCCACTGTCAAGGAACCCTGCTCGATTCCAAGACCCCCTCCTCCAGAAGCACCTTAGCACGACCAGTCTTGGACCCATTCCCACACCTGATGGCCTATTTCCGACGGGTTTCGCTGCCACTGGTCATACAGAGCCCTGGGGCTCACTGTGCATGGAGCGCTTTGGGAAGTGCTATCAACCCAGTGTGAGTGCAAGTTGTGATCAGAAGAACAGCTAAATAATGAGTGACAGGGAGGAGGAACAATGACACCTACCGCCTTCATGCAGATAATCACAGCTTCTTGCCTGACAAGACAGTATAATGAAATGAGAAAATAATGCCATTTCCCTCCGTTCCTCGGAAATTCTGGAGATTTGAAACAATCTGAAACATCACATCTGCTTCCTTTCTAAAGCTTCTTGGAGTCAGATGGATAAGCAAGTACCTGATTTCAGGTCTTCCCTCCTACAATTTACCAGATGCTTTTCCTTTTGACACCCCGAAGCCGCGGAGATGCTAAGGAAGGGGGGTACCTTGGCTGTCAGCCGCCGTCAAGGCCTGAAATCCAAGCGTGTTCCTGCTGGCAGGCAGTACATACAAGACAAAGAAAAACCACCGACTACCTGATCCTCTTCTGAATAGCGAGATCTTTCTTCTCATCATCGGTAGTCTCCGGACAGAACACGTATTTATAGAGACGAGTCATGATGTACTTTTCGATCTGATCCATTATCTTCTCAACTCTTTCGGGAGGCACTGGAATATCCAAACGGACATAAAAGCTCAAGGGAAGGGTGGACGGGTTAAAGGAAGAGATGTCATCCCAGCTTTCCCTATGGGGCAGAAAACTAATTTACTAGTAATGCATTAAATATACCCAGAAACAGAAATGTAAGACGTTACATTAAAAAATGCCCTTTAAAAATCTACCTCAACTTCTGGGACTGCCCTTCACAGTCACCACCTCTAACCGAAAACGGTTCTGGCAGGACCCAACAGTGGTACGCCGCGCCAAGTGGGAACACCTCAGCACGGGTCCCTCCGCATTGCTACGTTAGAGAAGCACTTGAAATTCCCAAGACCGAGAATGTCGGCAGCCCACGCTTCCACTTTTCTGAGGTTTACTATACAACCTTGGAGAGCTCGTAGAGATGCGCAGTGGGGCTTATTTCTTCGACAGACATACACGCTACATATATCCTAAAACCCAACACCAATGGAAGACAAATTCAAGAACCTAAGCTCTAAAATAGTTACAAAAAATAAATAAATAAATAAAATAAAAATCTAAGCTCTAAGTCAGTGATTCTCAGTTTTTTTCTATCCCTCCACCCATCTGAGGAATACATCATCATAAAAAATGACTCACCAAAATGGCGATTCCAAGATAGCCATTTCATTTAGAAGCCTCCTACGGGGTTTTAATGGACTCTACCCCTACCCCAACGGGATAATTAAACAATGTTTAATAAACTACCCAACTGCTGTGATCACTTTGGAGCGATACACATGGTGGCGTGCAAAGGCCCTCTCAGGACAAGACCAGCCACCAGCACGTCCGCGGAGTTGTTTACAGGACGGAGTTGGCAAACCAGCCAGGCCATCAGAGAAACAGAGAAAGTTCGAACAGACAGAGCAGTCAGACTCTGTACAGTTACCAGCAATCCTTTTACGGCTGGGGAACAAAGCATTACCTTTTCCACGAGTCTGCATTCTTTCAGCCACATTCTGGTAAAAATCTTGAGTACACTCTGACTGTTCCTCAATGCTTAAATCCTGAAAACAAAGGGACAAAGAGGCTGTTGGTAGCTCAAGAAAGATCATGCGTAAAGCTCTCAATTTTACGAAGTTTCCAGAACCCACTCCTTAACTGGTGCTAATCTCGAAAGTACCTACCAATTATACCAACTCTGCAGAGGAGAAAACCCTATTACTTACAACTCCCATGACCTCTCACTTCCGTGTGTGTGTGTGTGTGTGTGTGTACATAATATGTATTCATGTATATGTATATTTTTCTTACATGGGTATAATGCACATCTTGATCATGTACACATTTAAGTACATTTCTATTTATTGGATCCATTTAGTCCTCTCTGGGGGCCTTCTCACACCCCACTGTGTTAAGTGGCTCCCCGAGCCGGTCTACCCTGTGCCTTCGGGTGCCTTCTTTCTCACTACCATGTACGGCAGCGTAAGTAACCATGTGGACTATCTCTCCGGGGTTATTTCTTGGTGATGCATGTTCAAGAGTGACACTAAGAGTTTAATAAATAGGAACTTTATGGCTCTCAGTATCTGCTGCTAGATGCGATCCTCAGAGACGCCCGTGTCCGGCCGTGAGCCACACAAGTGTGTTTATTTCTCTACAGCCTCTACACCACTGGGCTTCATCATTTCCCTCTGGGTTTACTGGTTATATGCATGCAATATGTGTATTTATTCCCTATTTTCTCTTAAAGAGTGCGATCTACACAAAATGCCAACACAGTTCAGCATAATTAACTAGATGAAAACAGAACACGGCGAGACCAGAGGACGGAGCTGGGCGCCACGGAAGCGCAGTCCTCGAAGACACGGAGGTGGAGTCAGCCCAGGCATCGGCCTCCGACAAGGTCCAGCAACCACTGCTAAGACAAAACCGGTCACATAACTGGGGCTCCAAAAGGTAAAAGTAAACTAACTCCTCAGATGAAATTCTAACCCCAAACCCAGAAATTTCTCCCAAGGCCTTTCCTAAAGAAGTCACTGCAGAAGGGCTCGACTACGGCCGGGACAAATCCCACGGGACTGGGCGCGGCAAGCACACAGCGAGGGCTGGGGGGGGGCTGCGGGGGGCGCGTGCAGGCCCTGCGGCCCCGGCTTCAACCCCAACTAAATCCCAGCGTGTGCCGCGGGGCGCAGACCATGGCCCTCTGCCTTTACAATGTCTGTCCCGCCCATCCGCGCCCGGCTGGGGCCCTCGTCACCCCTCTTCTCGAGGAGAGCTGCCCTCCCCAGCCCTGACCTCACTTTCCAATCTGTCCTGCGCACCCGTCCCACCGGTCATCTCGGAGTCAGACCGGGGCTCGACCGTGACCGCGGGGCCCGCGCCGCCGAGGGCTGTCCGTGGGACGAGGCGCAGCCCGCGCCCAGCACCGCCCCGGGCGAGCACCGGTCCTCAGGCTCTGCTCTGGGCCGCCCGCGTCTCGGCCACCACAGTCCTCCCCCTCCTGACGCACTGGTGCTGCTCTCCGGCCGCCCGAGCTGCCCGGGAAGCTCCGTTCACGCTTCCCTCTTCCAGGAACTCGTCCTTCATCTCCTCAGTCAGGGTAACTCTGGGGGCCTCACAGGGCTGCAGGGCTCTCGGACGAGCCTGACAGCGGGTCCTGCTGCCTCCTTACCAGTTCCTACGTAAGAGCTACCTGGTCGGGGGCGCCTGGGTGGCTCAGTGGGTTGAGCCTCTGCCTTTGGCTCAGGCCATGATCTCAGGGTCCTGGGATCGGGCCCCGCATGGGGCTCTCTGCTCAGCGGGGAGCCTGCTTCCCCCTCTCTCTGCCTGCCTCTCTGCCTACTTGTGATCTGTCAAATAAATAAATAAAATCTTTAAAAAAAAAAGAGCTACCTGGTTGAATTAAAATCGATCCCCTGTCTAGTGAGAGCTCAGTATTAAGTAAATTTTATACATTTTGAAATGTTAAGCTTTTATTTATATTCACCACAATTTCCCAGTGCTACTTTCTACTTTATCTTTTACTTTTCATTACACGGTTTTTAAAAAAGTTAATGCCACTAAACCCTTTAACTGGTCCTTAAGAATAATTCTTAAACAGTTCAGCTGCACCTTGAAAACTGTTCTACTCTGATACGAGGCATTTGAGAGGCAGGGCCGGGCGTAGGGAGGGAAAAAATGAAACAAGATGGGATCAGGAGGGAGATAAACCTTGAGAGACTCTTAATCTCACAAAACAAACTGAGGGTTGCTGGGGGGAGGCTAAACTGAGGGGGCTGGGTTATGGACCCTGGGGAGGGCATGTGCTATGGTGAGTGCTGTGAACTGTGTAAGACAGATGATGCACACAGACCTGTACCCCTGGGGCTAATACTACATTATATGTTAATTTAAAAAAATACATTTTACCTTCTTTGGGGGGAAAAAAACTGTTCTAAATTTCTCCACAGAAGTATCTACAGTTGAAATAAATATCCTAATCTACTTTATTAATTTACTTCTACGTTTTCTCATGTTTAACTCTTTATCTGGAGGAGGCCTGGGCGCACAGCACGGAACACAGGAAGTCATCGACACACAGACCCCCGTCTTTTTCGGCGGCAGGTGGTGAAGCCACACGACCCCTCGCTCCCCCAGCTGTCACGTAACCGGCTCCTGAGAAATCAAATTTATTTCTGGAATCCCTGGTTTATTTCACTGTCCTATATTTTAATTTTTTAATCAAAATCTCACCTACTTGTGATGTCTTTCATTTTAGGAAAGTCGGCCAGATTTAGAAATCTCTTCCACCAAATTCACGCTCCCCACCCCACCTCACAAAAAGATCATACGGTTTGTTTTTTCTAGAATAAATGTAACATTGTAATTTCAGGTTTTCTTACAATCCTCAGTCTTTTAATTCTTTGAATGAACTATGAACTAACTTTCCTTATTAGAGTGCTATTAACATTTAATGCCATTCATTGCTATTATCCTTAAAAGTAACTATTTTTTAGTACTGTGCTCGGCTCTTTAGCTTTTATCACTGGCATGTCATACTGCAACTGAATTTTGTGAATTTATCTTGTCATATTGCTAATTTTATACCCCTATTAGTACCCCTGGATTTTCCTGATGACATCATTTTTCCTGAATTTCATGAACGGTGTATTTGTATCCACTCTGAAAGCGTTTGCCGCATGACTGGAATTACCAGCCACTGTACCAAACATAAAAAAATTAATAAAGTGCTCCAAGAGCACTCAACTTGAATGGGAAGACTGAACGCAAATAAGTAATTACAATATTCTAGGAAAATTGTAAGCCAGAACGACAAAGTGCCATGGCGCATGTGGTAAATCTGACTTATCTCACCCCGTCTACCTTCCACGATCCTCTCTCAATAGGCACGGGCAGAGCGGAAGTATTCGCGTTGCACACCGCTACCCGCGTGAGCGCGGAGGGACGCTACAAGCGATGCCCACGAGAAAATGTCTCCTTCACGCCCTGGGGGTAAACTCCCGCGGATCCGGTGCCACTCGGCCCGTGAGGCACGATGGGACTCGAACCGACCACGCTCAGTCTGTCCGGACGTGGCTTTCCTTTCTGTACCGCGACTTCCCGTAAGACTTCAAGCTTCTGTTTCCTGTCAGCCCTCATTATGAGTCAATCAATAAAATTTACACTGTGAATTCTCTAAGCCTTAGATCACCAGATGAATATACCCACGGACCAAACAATTTTTAGGTCCCCCGGGATTACGTCTTCAGGGAGCGAGTCTTGCTACCACGCCTGGACTTGGACTTCCACGTGGGTAATCGCAGCCGCAGCTCACGAAGAACGCGTCCGTAAGAACACGTTCATGAATTCTAAATGCCATCGAACTCTCCTCCTCTCCTCTGATTCTTAACTTTAAATCATTCCGTAAACCTTCTCAAATCCCGTCAGTAAGCAGAGCGGGTTTCAAGAAACAGGAGGACCGGGACGCCTGGGGGGCTCAGTGGGTTAAGCGGCTGCCTTCGGCTCAGGTCATGATCCCAGCGGCCTGGGATCGAGTCCCCCATCGGGCTCCTTGCTCAGCAGGGAGCCTGCTTCTCCCTCTGCCTCTGCCTGCCTGTGCTCGCTCACGCTCTCCCTAACAAATAAATAAATTAAAAAAAAATAAACAGAAGGACTATCATTACGGAGTCTGTAAGATGAGACCTCTTCACTACTAAAACTGTAAATCTCATTTTATTTTTAAGATATGGGGGATTCCCTTAGCATTTTAACAATAATATTTTTCCTTCGTGACGCTATGATTTTGCTATTCTTTCCATTTACGAACCTTCCACAACAGACTGTTTGCTCTTTGCCTCTACTTAGGTGCCCGAGACACGGCTACATTTCCTAAGTACCGAATCTCAACACTCCGAGCACATCACATCGACTCTCCTGCTCACTGCCAGTACTCACTTCTAACTCGAAACACTGTGACCGTCTAACGGCTGAACGGCCTTCGTACTAGCGGCAACGAGTTACCTGTTCCTCCCCTGCTCCAGGCAGCCGCGGCGATTCTGCTCCATGCAGGATCTTTGCAGATCTCTCCTTCGACTGCACGACCTACAGTTCATTACGGTGCTTATTGTACGATTTAAAATAACTCCCCTGCCACTCTGTCCTCTTACCTTGTTTTAGATTCTTTGTAGGATTTACCACTATAGCACTATACTGTATTACAAATCTGTCTATTGTCTCTTTTCTCCACTAAAATGTGAGCTCCGCGAGGGCACTGCTGACCAGCATATCCTCAGTGCCCACAACAGGGCCAGGCACAGGGCCAGTGCTCAATTAGGTGAAAGAAAGAGTAAGTAAATGTGACCATCCGTCCTCGCCCCTCCCTTTATAATACTGTAAGAACACTGGGAGACAATTCTACAAAGATCTCTTCTATTTCTGCGTATCTTGTGCGGCGAGCCGTGGACTGCCTTTGCTCCACACCATCTCTTCAAGGAGAGCTCTCCAGAGCTGTCCTCGGAAGCCCGAGATCGCGCCTCCCGCAAGCAAGAGGGCAGACCGTCCACTGTCCCCTGTAATAAAGATAACGTTTCCATGCGAGGTGAAGGTCCGGCGAGCTTACGGCTCATTAGAAAAGATCCTCTTAGCTAACGTTCCTCCCCGCATGCAGGCGCGACCGGGTCTTCGCAGGCCGGCGGGACCGGACACTCCGGGAAGTGCCGCGACGGCTGACACTCTTGCTACGGCTCCTGCTGGGAGTCAGAGAACCCGGGGGACTCCTGTCTTCCGCCGCATCCACAAAATGGCGGCAGCCTAACTTCAAACTTGCAAGTAGGGAAAATCCCAGAACCTTCACAGTTCTTGTCAAAGGAGCTAAGTGATGTCAGGTTTGTGTTGGTAAATTTTTAGATTCTACAAAATTCCAAAATGTTTTTTCAGTTTTCTAAGAAAAATCAATCTAGCCACGTAAATGAACCTCTTTCCTTAAGTACTTTTAAGCTATTGCTGGGATCATCTTTTCTATTATGTCTGCATGTAAAGTTATCTTATTTTTTCTTTCCTAGAAATGTTTCCTTTGTAGTTTAAAAGTTTGACAAGTGGGTGAATTCCTTTGAATACTGAGAGGTATTCTGCATACTTTCTTAATTGTCTGGTTGAAATCTTTTTTTTCCCAATGTGTTTTGAAAACTGACTATTCCTTAATTGTGTTTTCTTCATTGTCCATCTGAAACTCTCATCTTTAGGATCTGGAATTCCATGATTTGTTTTCTGGGTTAAGTTTCTTTTGTACTGTAGTTAACTTTTTGATTTATTTAGGTGTTAGCTTTGATGTTCATATTTTTTGAATTGCTGGTTCCCGTTGCCTTCAATTTTTTTTTTTTTTTTTTTTAGGAAAACAAACATATTAGGCCTTTAATCCTCTCAAGTAGACCAAGCACGTGGTTTCGTATTTTGAGACAGTTCATCTTACCGGGGAATATACCCCAAGGTCATTAGTAGCTAGCTGAACACAGATTTAAACATTCTACCTTTAGAGGGCAAAAGTAACTGATTTTTGTCAAAGTCAATTACCGGCAATATAAAGGTGGTGGGAATTGTTAGGGTACATGTGTTCCTTCCACGTCTCCAGGGAAAAGCCAATAGTTGATCATTTCTCGCAGCTGGTTAGTTACGAGTTACAAATGAGCTCAAATATGTTCTTTACAAAGGTCATCATTAAATGTTTTTTTTAGCAAGAAAAATCTTTAAATTCTTGCCTTTCATTCACTGAATGCAATGGGTATTGGGGGAAGTATTCTGGGAACTCACTGGCGACAGCGAGACGCAGAACCGCAGCGCAGCGAGGCAGGGCCAAGTAACCACACAGAATTCCCACAGACACCGTATTCGTCTGAGATACCTCGATGCCACCAGAGTCTGAGCAGGCACGGCTGCTCCGTGATACTCCGGAGGCCGGGCAGTGGCCACTGGCCTCTGCTCTGAGGATGTGCAACTATGAAACATGGAAGCCTAAAAAAAAATCAATGAACAGACTCCTGAATCAGAGTTCATCCGTGCAACTGCGCGTTTTAGCCACTCGGGTTGTCTAACAAGGTTTGGGAAAAGGTCAAAAATACTCACAGAAAAGAAAAGAAAAGATGCCTTTCGAGAGCGACAGCGGCGCGCTGAGAGGCAGTTACGCTTCTCTCGGCGCCCACCGGGGTGGGCCTCGCTGGCGCCACCCGCCTGCACCTCCGCGGGTTAACCAGCGCCGCCGGCCCAGCTCCTTCCCTCCGCCACGAAGGCAGAACCACGCCTCACACCTGTAGGGTCAAACGTGGACCGCGACTGGCTCGGTGTGAGTCGGCTGCGCTTTCTGGCACCTTCGGAACGTGCACTTCAGGCATCACGAGGCTCTTCTGTAGGTCTTATAGGGTTATCATCTTTGGTTTTTCCTTTTGGAACACACATTGCGTTGCTTTCTCCAAAACGCCTACCACCTCTAGCGAGTCCTTGCGGAATTACAAAATACCACATAATTTTGCCTCCTTCACCAGCTGCGGCTCCTCCGCAACAAGCTCTCGTAGGCGCCGAGCCTCGCTGCTACTCTTCCACGGGCTCTTCTAGTCGCTCCTCCGGCGTGACCTTCTCTCTCTTCCAGGAGCATCTCCTCCACAGAGAAAGCCTCTCTCTTCTGTTCCATTTCCACCCGTGTTCTCCCTTCCACTCTGGCCACTGTTCTTTCGTCTCGTAGCTGAGCACAACAGGAGAGGGCCCGAGAGGCGATGCCAAAGGGGGGCCTGTCTTGCCAGCCTCACCCACCGAGGCATCAGGGTTCAACTCCACAATGTTTTAAATTTTCTCTTACGTGTCACTGTATTCTATGTACCTTCTTATTTTATTCATTCACCACTTTCAACAGAGTTAGCAACGCAACCTTTTATCTACTTTTAGTTCTTAAGATCTACAGACTGTCCCAGCTCAGACGCTTTCCCCTCACTTGTCCCCTCGCTTCTCATCCTTTGTGCTCCGAATCCTGAAATTGTGTCCTGGGTTACTCCCCCATCCCTGTTCCCCAGTTTTCTTACCACGATTAAAGCCCATTTTGTTTTTTTGTTTTAAAGATTTTTATCTATTTATTTGACAGAGATCACAAGTAGGCAGAGAGGCAGGCAGAGAGAGAGGGGGGTAAGCAGGCTCCCCGCCGAGCAGAGAGCCCGACGTGGGGCTCGATCCCAGGACCCTGAGATCACGACCCGAGCCGAAGGCAGAGGCCTCAACCCACTGAGCCACCCAGGCGCCCCAAAGCCCATTTTGTTAATTAAAGTTTCTCTGTCTCGGACACATACTTCTGCTCTCTTAGCAGTAACTACAGAGCCGGGAAAACTACTCCTCGCACATACATGTGGTTTAGGATAGTGAGGACATTGGAAGGCACAGGAGGACGTCGATCTCTCTATTTATTCTGAGAAAGAGAAGGCAGGTGAAGATATAGCCACATTTTAAACTCTTGTTCTCCTTTCTCAGTTTTGCAAGAGAATTAATACGGGAGAAATTTTAAATTCATGTATATAATAGTATCAGAATTTTACAGAAAGAACGGCTGGGAACAGAACAGTGAGTAGTGAAACGTCTTCCACCGTGTCTGACTGCTTCTGCAGTAAGGAAAAAAAGCACATCTGAACGACTGCTAGTAACGATGTCTTTTTTCTAAAAATTGCCCTGAGAGGGATGCGCGGGTGGTGCGGCTGGTAAAGCCTCCCCCTCTTGACTCTGGTTTCGGTCGTGATCTCAGGGTCGTGAGCCCCGTGTCGGGCTCTGCACTCAGCACAAAGCGTGCTTCGGTTTCTCTTTCCCTCCTCTTCTGCCCCTTCCCTTGCTCTCTTTCTCTTTTCTCTCTAAAATAAATAAATCTTTTAAAAAATTACACTGAGGGGCGCCTGGGTGGCTCAGCGGGTTAAGCCTCTGCTTTCGGCTCAGATCATGATCTCAGGGTCCTGGGATCGAGACCCACATCCAGCTCTCTGCTCAGCAGGGAGCCTGCTCCCCTTCCTCTCTCTCTGCCTGCCTCTCTGCCTACTTGTGATCTCTCTCTGTTAAATAAATAAAATCTTTGAAAAAAAATTGCACTGAGAAACCCACAAAATTCACTTATTAAAGAGCTTTAATTCAATGTCCAGTAAATTAAAGGGCATATGTTTTCAGGAAGTCGAGGGTAATACAAGCTATGTTTTCAGAACAGAGGAGGGTGTTTCTAAAGGCTTTATTAATAATTAACAAGGGCAGGATTTAAACAATTTGAGCAGCAAAAGTATCTTTTTTATTTAATTGCAGTCTGTTTTGTGTGTGTTTTGAAAATGTTTTCGTATAAATAAACCTGTGGGGAAAAAGTCTTCACTTTTGGCAAGGATCTCATTAAGTTAAAAAAAATAGGATTTTCTAGTTATGACAGAAAAGGTTAACAACTGGTTGGGTCTCTATAATATTTTAAATTACCCTGGGCACATAAGGTTTTGTCCAAATGACGAAAGAAACCTGTACACCCTTCATTTCTTTGGTGACCATATACATCCTGGCATCTGTGGCCACTCTTAGGCCTATTTAAAGCTTTGTTCTTGGGACGCCTGCGTGGCTCGGTTGGTTAAGCGGCTGCCTTCGGCTCAGGTCATGATCCCAGTGTCCTGGGATCCAGTCCCACATCGGGCTCCTTGCTCAGCAGGGAGCCTACTTCTCCCTCTGCCTCTGCCTGCCTCTCTGTCTGCCTGTGCTCACTCTCTCTGACAAATAAATAAATAAAATCTTTAAAAAAAAAATAAAGCTTTGTTCTTACAGTGAGATTCTTAAATTCTAGTTACTTTTGTAACGATAAGAAGTTTAAAAAAACAAAACCTTGCAAATTCTTCTTAGCTTCTTCTGCATATACCACCCCCCCATCAGCCATTTTCTCAGTAAAATTCAAATTCTTGCTAAGATGAGTTCTAAGGAAAGTGTTTGATAGTAACATAAATATAAGTGAACTTTGTGTTAATGATGCGGCTGACTATCTGGTTTGCAATAAACATATCTCTTATTCTAAAGAACATGAAAATGAACTATAAGAAATACATATATTAATATTAAATACCTAATAAGATTAATGGAAAAGGAAAAATGGCAAAATAAACGAGCTTCAGAAGAGTCTTAGCAAACAACAGCATCTTTGGGACAGTGAGGCATTACGCTGCATTAGTGCACTGGGCATGAATTATGCAGGAGCCGAATGAGACTTCAGCCCAAAGAGATGCCCTTTTGGAATGAGGAAATTAAAAAAACAAAAAAGTCTAACTACAGATAAGGTGTTTTATGACAAAGATAAAATGGCTGGGGGAAAAAAAACCCCAATCCTTTTAATGCTATTCTGTAAAGATTTGGTTTTCTAGACTTGATCCATACGAGAAAAAGGCTGCTCACCAGGCATACACCAGGACTGGAGAAAACACGAATGTAGTAAAAAAAAGATATGGGCAAGACTGGCTCACTGTTGTGGACCTCAGAAATTCTGGGAAGACTACGACTGTGGGACACAGTAGAAACAATTACTAGTTGGGGTGCCTGGGTGGCTCACTTGGTTAAGCAGCTGATTCTTGATTTCGGCTCAGGTCATGATCTCAGGTCCTGGGACCGAGCCCTGAGCTGGGCTCGCCGCTCAGAGAGTCTGCTTCTCTCCCTCTGCCCCTCCCTGTTTGTGCTCTCTCTGTAGCTCTCTCAAATCAATAAATAAAATCTTTAAAAAAAAAACCCCTACCAGTTAATGGCAATGTCACCGGGGTGGGTTCATATGAGTTTGCATATTGTGTAGGTCATTAGAGTAAGGAAAGTCTACTTGGTGAGAGTAACATTAGGTTAAGGTTTTTGGA
Organism: Martes martes; assembly: GCF_963455335.1. Classification (NCBI taxonomy): domain Eukaryota; kingdom Metazoa; phylum Chordata; class Mammalia; order Carnivora; family Mustelidae; genus Martes; species Martes martes. Next base: position 950,746 of record NC_137906.1, on the reverse strand, counting down.
GTCTTAAGTCTAAGCCTGAGTTAAGGTTTGCAGTTTCGGTGAACTGGGTACAGAGGGCACCTTCCACTAACACACACTTCATTACCTCACAGCAACCATCCCAAGCTGTACCCAGTCAAATTCTCTGAAAAAACTTAAATGATTAAGTGATCTGAAGCCAGTTAGTTAAGACTGGTTCGTTCTGGTATAAGAACTGTTTCATTTATTTGTAAAGACACGTAACCTGCAGCAAGGCAAAAGGGCTTCTCCAGGGACATTTCAGTTGAACAAACGGCTGTTCCTTATCAGGTGCGCGCCAGGTGTTGTGCGAGATACTGCACACGCATGACGTAAGCCTGGGCCACGCAGCCAGCGCACACTCAGGGCTCGTGCAGACATGCAGAACAGACTGCAAGATGGCCCTTTAGACGCAAGCAGTCTGGGGCCCGACCCAGCTCTCCGGTGTCAGTAACCCTGAAACAGGCAAAGATGGCATCTGCACCACTTAATTCCCGTTACACTTTCGTGCACTGATTCAGAAGTCAACTAATTATTACAGAACAAGAGCACATTATAGTCTGAGCAAAAGATGAATGAATAAACTGGTTCGGAAGAGCCGATCGAGCAGGCGGACCGGCCTCCGACATCCAGCATCACCCAGCGTGCGCGCCGTATGTGCTGCAGCACGCGCCGGCAGAGCAGGTGTCCCAGGAGCACTGTGCAGGTGGAAGGATAAAGAACCACGAAGCCTCAGCTCTTACCTCTGGTTAAAAACTCGAAGTTGCAACCACATGAGCTCTGCTGTGTCCCTACTGAGGGAGTCTATCAGTGCTTCTAACTCAAGACATCAATGATGTGTGCTTTCTTTAAATGTTACCATCTGCTTACGAATACTTCGAGAAAAAAAAGGGGGGGGGGCTGCTCACTTATTCTCAGTGTAACTACACATCAAAAAACTAAAAAGCTTCTTTTCTCCTTTACTAACTGAATTCGGTATTTAAGAAATATTCTGGCAGAAGATGACCGCTTATTAGCCTAGTGATTCTGACCACGCCGGAACACAGCCAAGCCGTTTATCACCTCGCTGCTTTCTTTCCTCTCTTTTTCTTCTCAAGGCTCCCTCACTTCACAGACGGGGCCTTTAGTGCTAATTCTGAGTTTAATGGGTGAAGAATGTTACAAACTGATCATTGTATAAAAAATGAGTTCCTTTACAAGTAGTCTTATGAATTACTGCAACTGAAATTACGGCTTAGAAACTACGGGTTAGGACACACATGTGGAAGGCACCCGTTCCAGTTCTGACACGGGCAGAATATGTAGCCGTGTAACCTTGACAAGTCACTTACCTTCTCTGGCTCTCACCTTCCCCATCTATAAAATAAAAGGGGTATCTGCTAAGGTCCCTTTCCACATCTAAATTCTAGCTTTCCCTTCTCTACCTGAGCAGAGAGAGTATTTTGTATCAAAATACAAAACAAACAAAACCAAAACACCCTGACATGAATGCTACTTGGTCTAATAACCGTTACTTAGAGTTCAAGGTCTACTCTGCTCTTTCTCTTGGCCGTCTGTATTACTCACAAGGTGACCGGTTAGGAAGGCTTATTACTAAAGTACACAACATAAGTGGCTTCAATGTCAGACTTTCCGTGCAAAGATGACCCAAACACGCTGACTTGCGGTGGAAAAGTACTAGCCTGGGAGCTGGGTTTTCACTTGGCTCAGTGACATTTCTTAGGTAAGTAACTTAACATCTCTGGGTCTTGATTTTTCCAGGTATAAAGTGACAAAGTTACACTAGATTGTCTCTAAGACCTTTCCTAAAACCAAAACTCTATTTCCAAGTGGTTACTCTCAACCTACCCTTTTGTAATGCATTGTTTCCAAAAACATCTTGGTCTGCTTATAGATTTCTTGGCCTGTCTTGTGGAAGGTCTTGAGAAATTCTATGAACTCTTTAGACACTCTATCCGTTTCAATGCTGGTTTGCCGGTTTATGGAAGGACTGGGAGCTTTTGCTTCCTGAATTTCTGCTGGGAAAATTAAACATAATGAGTTTCATTACACAGAAGATCCATGCATGGAATTACTTTAAGTATGTAACTTAAATTACTTAAATTACACTTAATCAAAGTTAAACTTGAATTTAAATTACTTTATGTTTAAATATTTGGACACCTTCACTTAGAGTGCGCTCTATCTATTTTATGACTAGGACGTACAAGCAGATAAAACTATATAAAATTTCCATTCAAATAAAAGTGGTTCTACTAATATTTTCTCAGCCAAAATACATCATGCTTTGATCTACATACTTAATTGTAAATACTGATATAGCACTACTGTCTGGAACTTTCTCAAAGGCTGCCTGAGTTTACAAAGCTAGTCAGCAAATAACACAGCAATCAGCAGGACAAAAGTGTTACGTCACTTGTGTTAACTCTTCCAAACGCATTCGACTTGTCAAACAGGCGGATCTGTCTGCGTGGAGACTAACAGCGATTTCCCCACCGCTGCGTTTCGCGTCAGCCCGAAGTGACCGGACGCTCCCCGCACAGCACAGCCATCACGACGGAACGTACGGCAAAGGCGGCAGAACAGACAAGATGTGTCTAATCGACCGGCACACGACTCCTTCATCTCTTCAAATTAGCGCACTAGAGCGAAAATGGGACCTTTCCAGAACAAAGACAGAGGGTCGCCATAGAGTTCCGTGCTCCCAGGTGGCGCGAACTACCCCGATCTCTGACCACATTCTGAGCCTCCATTGAACTGAGCTAATTCAATAGCTGCAGCAAAGTAAATTCCCTCACACCCCATGAAAACAAAGTACCTTTTGAAGGTACAGAAATCAACTTATACCTGCTTTCTCACAGTGACTTTGTATAATTCCACTTTCCGAACTTTAGTACCTGGGATACATTCTAATGACGCGGCTTCACCGAAGTTTTAAGAGAAGACTGGATTATTTAAGGGGCACGTGGGGGCTCAGTGGGTGAAGTGGCTGCCTTCAGCTTAGGTCACGATCTAGGGTCCTGGGATCGAGCCCCACGTCGGGCTCCACCCTCAGCAGGGAGCCTGCTTGAGAATTCTCTCCCCCTCCTCCCTCTGCCCCTGCCCCCGCTCACATGTGCTTTCTCATAAATCAATCAATCTTAAAAAAAAGAAAGAGACGAAGTCTAGCAGTTCAACAGGAAAATGGGTAGAGAATACTAACTGCGCAGAAAGGAAACATAAATGGACCTTAAATGTAGGAAACAAATTAAAACTACACGAGATGCCATTTTAAAAATCAACGAAGAGACAAAAATCTGATGCTGATGAGGATGGGGGGCTCTCACACTGTGGAGGTGAGAATGTGAAAGGACACAGGTGCAGTGGAGAGCGATGCGGCGATGATCATCAAAACTAAAAATACATTTACCCTCCGACCCAACAACTCCGTGTCTCAGGAATTTCCTGCTGATGCAACTGCACAGGTACAAAATGAGATATGTACGAGGCCACTCATGTTAGCACTACTCGTAACAGTGGGAGACTAAAAATGTCACAGAAGTGTACCACTAAAGGACTAAATAAACTGTGGTTTAGTCTTTAATATACTAAAAAAAGTTCTTATACATAATGCTCAAGCGAGAAAAAAAAGGACAGCATGTGACTAAGGATACAGAGCACAGTACATGTAATAAAGATACACGTGTCTACAACGAAAACAAAAGCACATAAGGATACACCAGAAATTAATGACGAAGGTTGTCTGCATGCATACGGGGAGAATGACAGCAGTAGCGGCTGGAAACCAGATGGCTAAGGGACCACACACCTTTTATTTTGGAGACATTTGAATGTACTACTTTTCTTTTTAAGCAAGTAAATAAATCAGATACAATTTAACTTAAAACAAAAACTGGTAACATCCTTTCTGAAATATTTTTTACCAATATGGAAAACCGAACACCCTTGTATGATTAGAAAAAGCTCTTTAATGCTTAAGAGTTTAATCCCTCACTTAAACTATTAATTCCAATCTTAGTCACGATGGAGTAACGGGGACTTGGTTTACCCTACGGCCTTAACAACTAGAACATCAGAAAAAATATATGAAATAGTGGTTTTTAGACACTGGTCAAGAGGCAGACGGGAGAGCCACTCATGAGAGAAGTCGACAGACATGGTAAGTCTTACCAGTACCCCGGCTCACTGCAGGGGGAACTTTTAGCCCATGGCACAGGGGGAGGCAAGGCCACTCAAACGGAGTCTAGCAGACCACGGAACTGGGGAAAGAGCATTTAGAGCTAAGGGAGGCCAAAGTCCCTAGAAACCGCAGGGCAAAGTGAGAGGGCGGGGCTGCAGAGAAAAATCCCAGATAACCACACAGGGGGTTCCCTCGAGTCTACGACTGAGTACTGCGCGTGGGAATTAGAAAACTACCAATGACTGCGTACGGAAGCAGGCGGAACAATCCCCAGGGCAGACACGACTGGGAATAATGCATGTCCCAGCAGCCAGGAACAAAAAACATCAGCAACAGCAAATATAAAGAACATTTTCTTATTTAAAAAAATTTTTAGGGGCACCTGGGTGGCTCAGTGGGTTAAGCCTCTGCCCTCGGCTCAGGTCATGATCCCAGCGTCCTGGGATCAAGCCCCGCATCGGTCTCTCTGCTCCGCGGGGAGCCTGCTTCCTCCTCTCTCTGCCTGCCTCTCTGCCTGCTTGTGATCTCTGTCTGTCAAATAAATAAATCCTTAAAAATATTTTTTTGACGACAACTAACTGTTTAAAACTAAAGTAATAATAACAGATGGTGGGATCTGTATCATGTGTGTAAGTAAAATCTATGACAACAACAGCACAAAGGGAGGGAAGAAGAAATCCAAGAATACTACTGGTAAGGGTCGTATATGTGAACTGGGATAACACCATCCGAAGGCGGAGTAGTTAAAAGGTATTTTTTACACCTCAAAACAGCCACTTTAAAAAGAAAGAAAGAAAGAGAGAGAGAGAGAGGAGAAAGAGATACAGCTAATAAGCCAAGAGTGAAAATGAAGATGTAATCATAAAAGACAATCTACAAAAACAAATAAATAAAAGGGTAGGAAAAGAGGAGATAACTAAGTCCAGATGGGACAAATAGAAGACAGAGAGCAAGATGGTAAGATTCCACACCATGTTATCGAAAATTTTACTAATGTAAGTAGCCTGAACAGGCCATGATCCCTATATAACTTGTCTATAAGAAATCCACTTAAAAAAAAAAAAATCCAGTTTAAATATAAAGACACGGATATATTAAAAACTAAAAAAGAAAAAGGATATACCATCCAAATAAACAAAAAGAGCTTAAGTGGTTTTATCAATACTGGACAAAGTAAATTTCCAAACATGGAATATTACCAAGGATAAACAGGGGCATCTGCCAATAAAAAAAGGGTTAATTCTTCAAAGGAACACCAACCCCTGAGACTCTGGAGGTCTATAGGTCAGCCAAGGGTAGGGGAACGTTAGCCAACCCCTTACTGCTTTGCTTGTGTATACTCTCCCCTCCAACGAACACTTCTCTTCAAAGACAGGTAATTCTGATGTTTAGAAAGCCCTTCAAAATGTAAATGAAAATAAAATGTAAGTGAAGATGTTCTGTATGATACCATCATGGCAGATATATGTCATTATACATTGTCCAAACCCACAAAATACACACCACCACGAGTGAATGAGCCCTAATGGAAACTCTAGACTATGGATGACGGTGACATGTCGATGGAGGCTCATGAACTGTAGCACAAAACTTCCCATTCTCGGGCAGAATGCTGGTAACGGGAGAGGCTGTGCGTGTGTGGGGGCGAGGGATACATGGGAGATCTCTGGACCCTCCTCTCAATTTTACTGTGAATCTAAAACTGCTCTTAAAAAAATTAAAATCTTAGGGGCACCTGGGTGGCTCAGCTGGTTGAGCAGGGACTCCCGCTTCTGCTCAGGTCAGGATCTCAGGGTCCTGGGATCAAGCCCTGCGTCAGGCTCTGTGCTCGGCACAATCTGCTGGTCGCACTCCTGCTTGTCCCTCTACCTTCCCTTCTGCTCCCCACTGGGCATGCGCTCTCACTCTCTCAAATAAGTAGAATCTTTAAAAAAATTAAAATCTTGGGGCACCTGGGTGGCTCCAAGGGTTAAGCCTCTGCCTTCGGCTCAGGTCAGGATCTCAGGGTCCTGGGATCCAGTCCTGCATTGGGCTCTCTGCTCAGCGGGGAGCCTGCTTCCCCCTCTCTCTCTGCCTGCTTCTCTGCCTACTTGTGATCTCTGCCTGCCAAATAAATAAATAGAATCTTTAAAAAAAATTAAAATCTTAAAATACAAAAGAAAAAACAAACCAAGATTAATTCTGCTCACTAGTATTAATTAGTACAAATTATTAAAACACTTGGTTGTTTCTCTCTGACCTTCCTAAAAACCAACTCCCCGGTAACAGAACAGAAGTTCGAAGTTTGGATTACGGAGTGGAAACTGAGAGCCAGAGTTCAGGTACAGAGGAAGGTGATGAGGCCCAATGGGTATTCAGAAGGGAAGACAGAAAGGAATAACTTTTCCTATATCCCATTTCGGCGAGGATCCAGATGGTTTGCATTTCAACTTCTAGTCTTAAGGTTTTATTTATTTATTTATCTATTTTTGAAGATTTTATTTATTTATTTGTCAGAGAGAGAGAGAGTACACACAAGCAGGCTGAGTGGCAGGCAGAGGCAGAGAGAGAAGCAGGCTCTCCACTGAGCAAGGAGCCTGATGCGGGACTCAATCCCAGGACTCTGGGATCATGACCTGAGCGGAAGGCAGTGGCTTAACCAACTGAGCCACCCAGGCGTCCCTAATCTTAAGGTTTTAATACAGAAAACTTTTAATGTAGAATGTTCATTATATAATGTACATATATATACTATATGTACGTACTATATGTCACATATTAAAATATTAGTATATATTTATAATATTATACATAATATTATATTCAAGAATCGCGAGTCTGCCATGAGTATCAAGCTTTCCATTATGCCATCTACACACCCCATTTAAAAAGTCTTCCTGGGGTGCCTGGGGGGCTCAGTCAGTTGAGCATCTGCTTGACTTAACAAGGAGTCCTGCAGCAGGCTCCTTGCGCAGCGAGGTGCCTGCTTCTTCCTCTGCCTCTGCCTCTGCCTGCCAACTCCACCTACTTGTGCTTTCTCTCTCTATCAAATAGATAAATAAATTTTTTTAAAAGTTAAAAATAGAACTATACCCTACAATCCAGCCATCACACTACTATTTCTGGAAGATATTTTTTGGAAGTTATGGAAGTTTTTGGAAGTTATTTATCCAAAGAATACAAAAATATTAATTCAAAGGGATATGTGCACCCTGATATCTATAGCAGCATTATCTACAATAGCTGAATTCTGGAAACAATTGTGTCTACTGGCTGACGAATGGGTAAGGAAGATGCTGCCTATATATACAATGAAATATTAGCCATAAAGAGAATGAAATCTTGACATTTGCACAACACTGAGGGAGCTAGAGAGTATTATGCTAAGTAAAATAAGTCAGTCAGAGAAGACAAATACCATATGATTCTACTTATACGAGGAATTTGAGAAACAAAACAAATAGGCAAAGGGAGAAAAAGGAGAGAGAGAGAGGCAAAACAAGAAGCAGACTTTACAGAGAACTGAACTGATGGTTGGCAGAGGGGAGGTGGAGAGGGATGGGTTCAGTATGTGACGGGGATGAAGGAGTGCGTGTGTCGTGATGAGCACAGGGTGTGTACGGAAGTGCTGAGTCACTGTATCTGAAATTAATATTACTACGTTGTATGTTAACTAACTGGAATTTAAATAAAAACTTAGGGACGTCTGGGTGGCTCAGTAGGTTAAGCGTCTGCCTTCAGCTCAGGTCATGATCCCAGAGTCCTGGGATCGAGCCCAACATCACGTTCCCTGCTCGGCGGGAAGCCTGCTTCTCCCTCTCCCACTCCCCCTGCTGAGTTCCCTCTGTGTCTGTCTCTCTCTCTTTCTGTCAAATAAATACATGAAATCTTTTAAATAAATAAATAAATCTTTAAAAAAGTAATTTCTTTATACCCCTTACTCAGACTCACAAAATTGTAACACTTTGCTCTATCAGTATTATTTTTTTCTGAAATTTTTCAGGTAAATTGTATTTATCATGCTCTTTAGCCCTTAATATGCATGCTTCCTAATAACAAGAATATGCTTTTACATTACTATGCCATCGTTCCTGAAAAAGTGTGTGTTTTTTTCTCACACAGGATTCAACTGAGGGTCACGTCTTCACTTGGTGGTCAAGCGTCCTTAGTCTCCTTTAACCTCTGAGGACTCTCGAGCCTTCCTGTGTTTTCATCACACTGACAATTTTAAAGACTACAGGCAAGTCATTTTATTGAAGACCCCTCAATCTGGGTTTCTCTGCTGTTTCCTCATGACTGGATTTGGGTTATAAGTTTTTAGCTTGAATAGGTCAAAATTCATGGTATGTTCTTCTCAGAGTATCCTATCTAGAGGCACACCATGTCCATTTCCCACAATTACATGGTTACCATTTCTCTATGTGTAATCAATTAATTAGCTGCGGTGGTTAATTTGAGATCATGTTCACAATCTGTTCCTCAGGGAACTCTCTCCTCTCACCCCGGATCTAGCATGCACTGATGGACTCTGTCTGAGTCAAGTCTTACTATGATGACTGCAAAATGCTGATTTCACACCCCCTTACCCCCTTCCTATTTATTAGTCGGCATTCTACGGCAGAGGAAAAAAGCTTTCTCTGGGCTCCTGGGTGGCTCAGTCAGTTAAGTGTCCTGATTTCAGCTCAGATCATGAGCTCAGGTCATGAGATCGAGCCCCGCATCCGCACCCGGTCCACATCCTCAGCCGCGCTCAGCGGGGAGTCTGCTTGAGATTCTCTTTCTCTTTCCCACTGTCCCTTCCCTTCCCCTACACTCTGGAGCACGCTCCCTCAAATAAACAAACAAATCTTTAAAAAAAAAGAAAAAGCCTTCTCTTCTCCTTCATTTACTCATTTACCTATTTGATGAGCTGAAAGGACTGACGCACTGCTCTACTCCAGCAGGTACACTCCGCTGACCGTCCTTACTCAGGACTCAAATTTGGCCGGTAGAAATCCACAGAAGCTGACTTCCGGCTCTTCGACGTGTCCCCAGGTTTCGGGACGTCCTTCTCTCCCTGCTCCAGCCCCTGAATCAGTCTTTTCTCCAAGGAACCCTTGAGTTCACTTTGGTGAGGACTCGTATTTAGAATCTAAGGTCTGGGTGGAAAAATGCGTATTTTAATTCTAAAAAAAGAAAAGCTATTCTTCCTATGAGCACGGCCTTCACGTGATGCCTGCACTGCCTTCTGATGCGCGGCAGAGTGTGCTCAGGTCGGCCACAGCCTACTGGAGCTGGAAAGGGCAAGGGCTTTCCACACGTCCGCGCGGGTATTCCAGCTTGGCCAACCACGAGTTGCTCTGGGAGCTACACCAGCGCACCCAACCTTACTTTGGAAATTTAAAAACTGTGAGTAGACTCTCCGAGTTTACTAGGAATCAAGCTATTCCATTAACCTTCTCTGAAGGGCATCCAAGTCTTAACAGGGTATTACATATTCTTCAAACTCCTTAGAAGGCTGAATTTATGTTCTGTTTACCACCGACCTGCCTTGCTGTAAGAGCTTTCTTTCATGCCACCGACCGAAGCAAGAAAAACATCAAGAGTGAAAGCATCATGTATTAATAAAGCAGAGAATACAGAACACAAAAGGCCTATTTTAGCTGAGACTCAATATATGAAAACCACATTCAGTATAGGCTAACTTTATCCACAGGCAAAGACCAAATAATCAGTCTGAAATGCAAAGTTCACCTGGCAAAGTTGCATAAGCAGGCTACAAACATCAAATAGGGTCTTCTTGTCTAATGCACACACATCAGGTTTTTTCAGTACTTTGAGGTCTTTACCTTCCTAGGCTTTCTATAAGCCAAAGCCAACTAAAGATTAAAAATCCAAGGTAATAATCTGACTACTGCTTCTAGCTGCTGCTGCTGCTTTTTTTTTTTTTTTACTTCTAGCTTCTTGAAAAGACAAGAAGCTAAGAAGTTACCAATACAATTTTTAAAAATAAAAAAACAACTTAGAACTTTTAAAGTACGGATCTTTCATAAATAATGCACACTGCACAGACTCTCTTACGACACCATTTTTTAGAAATACCAAGGATAGTCACCGAATGTACATGACTATTATGCACTTAAGAACAGAGACCTCACCAACTATCTTTCCACAGATATAGACACAGATACAGTTACACACACACACACACACACTCACTAGAGATCAAGGGATATAGTGGAAAAAAACGGAACCAGGAGGTAGGAGACCTGAGTTCTAATACACCAACTTACTCTATGACCTTGAGTCAGTTACCTAAAAGAAGCAGTTAGAGCCACTGGTTTTATAGCTTCTTTACTGTTTCATATTTCACCATATTTGACCATTTCACTGTATATCATAATCTCGTAAGCTTAATGAGACTTTCTCAAAGCAAGAAACAGAATTTAAGCTTACTAGGAAGGAGCGGCTTTAATGCCGCTGCGCTCCGTACTAGCACAGCTTATTCTACCAGAAAAACAACCCGTATTTTTCTCGCTAACATTTATCGGAGACATGTTTGTCAGGTATTGTTGCTGAACTCTTTTAACTGCATCGCCTCATTTAATTCTTAAGACGTACCTCCAGCGGGTATTACTATCTCCTCAGAACAGAGCTTAAAGAGATTAGCTTGCTCAAGGTCACAGCGGCCAGTAAGCCACAGAACGGAGACTCAAAACGAGGGGACTCCAAAGCTTACGCGCCCCCCTACCTACCTCCTAATAAATAATCATGAGCCAAATTCATCATTAATTTAATCTCTAACAGGTACTAATTATTCCCTTTCTAATTACAGTAGAGAAAACCACCATGAATGACAGCCAACCAAGAAACAACTCCAAATTAATTATGTGAACAAAAAGATTATTCCAAGGTTTGCTTTTATTGGGACACCTGGGGGGCTCCGTTGGTTAAGCGTTTGCCTTCAGCTCAGGTCATGATCCCAGGGCCCTGGGATCCAGTCCCACACCAGGCTCCTTGCTCAGCGGGGGGCCTGCTCCCCCCACCTCTGCCTGCCGCTCCCCTGCTCGGGCATTTGCCCCTCTCTCTGCGACAAATGAATAAATAAAATCTTAACAACAACAACAAAAGGTTTGCTTTTATTACAGAGAAGGGCTGTGTTTTGGGTAATAAGCAACCTTTCCTTCTAACAAAACAAAACATGAGCCATTAAATCTGAAAGGCCAGCGAGGACCTCAAGGTGTGATACTGTTACTCAAATACAGAAACAAAACAAAGAACCTCCTGACAACTGCCTCAGGTGGCGGGGTTCTTCGGGGAGACCATCTCTGGCGACAGCATCAGCCCTATCTCCACTACCGTTTCAAATCCGCGGCCGATCTCCGATAACCACCACTGACCACCACTGATAAGGAACTCGAGGTTCAAAGACTAGGCCGTCCCAACACCGAGCCCGCCCAGCAGACCGGCCTGCTCCTTCAGACCCGCTGCGCCCTTCAGCGGCCGCCGCGGCCGGGCAGAACACGTGTGACGTGAGTGACAGTCCTTTCACGGGTACTGAGCATTTTAAGAAGCAGATGAAAGAGGTAACGCACAGACAAATCCACGCGCTAGAAAATACCTGCACGGCTTACTTTCACCCTCCAGAAGCCCAAAGCGAGCCTCTTCCTGAGCGTTCTCTGTGCAGCTCTTCATGACACAAGCTGTCCCTCAAGCGCTCAGAAAACCTCGTTTACCTACGTGAAGCCCAGAGACAGTCATTTCTGATAAGGGACGTTTAGTAAGGATATTATACAAGGGGAATAGACCAGAATCCAAAAATTAAAGGCACACAAAAATAAAACATCCAAAAAGATATACATTTGAATGGTAATGCATTTTATAAACAAAATTACATTTTTGGAGTCCTACAGAGTAATCAACAAGCTTCTCCAACACACAATGTCCTCCAGCTAAAAATGACTTTTGGTTTTATGTATTATCTGATCCTTAAACCCCATTTCAGTTTCAGATCTGGTCGGTGCGTCCTGGATGCTTACAAAAACGGAGAAGCAGAGCCCACGCGCCCTATGGGGGTCTACTCTGCATCTCACTTGAGCACAGAGGGAAAAAAGAATCAGAAAATTACCCTTTTTGGATCCAACCCTGGACGAAGCACTGAAGAATTTCTTTACTGTGGTAACTTTGCGGGTCTTCTCATTGGTTTTCTTCTCCTCAAACTTGGAAAAGGTGAGGGACTGGGCGCCTTGGCTGCTCTGGCTGCTGGCAAAGGCCTCTTCCTCCTCCCGCTGAAGCCTGCGGTTCAAGAGAGGACTGAGAATGAGCCAGACCGCCTCCGTGCTCCCTGTATCTGACCTGCAGGAGGACCTAGAAGTTTTAGAGGCAAACACGCCAGGCAGGTCTGAGGTGTCGGATACGAAACTGTCCCACAGACGATTCAAAAGGGACCTTCTCTGTGGATAATCATTTAGCAACTGTAACTAAATGTAACTAAGGTTACATAAAAGAACTAAACTCTACTTTCCCTTAACAGGCTCAAGGCTGAAAAGGAGAGAGTAAGGAATTACGGTATAATGTGACGGCTCCCACCGCAGAGAGGGAAACCCAACCGCTACGAGAACACAGGGAAGAACAACTTAATCTGCTAGAGAAGTCCGAGGTTCTACAATGGTGACATTTAGGCTTATCTTTTTAAAAAAATTTTACGAACATATGATGTATTATTTGCTCCAGGGGTACAGGTCTGTGAATCGTCAGGCTCACGTTCACAGCACTCATCACAGCACACACCCTCCCCCATGTCCACAGCCCAGCCCCCCATCCCTCCCCCCCCGCCCCCCCCCAGCAACCCTCAGTTTGTTTCCTGAGATGGAGTCTCATGGGTTCTGTCCCTCCCTGGTCCCACCTTGTTTCATTTCTTTCCTCCCTGGCCCCCGTGATGGAATATGACAGGCCGATCTAAGAGATGAACAAGGTTCCACTGAGTGGAAGGACATTCCAGGGAGAGGGAACGACAAACGTGAAGGCATGTGGTTTCTTCTGCGGACTAAGTTAGCGAAGTCACTGACGGTGTGAGCAGATGGTAAGAAAGCCCGAATGCCAGTCCGTTAGAACCCTACACTTCACCGTGCGGTGGCGAACCAAGAACGGCCGCAAATCCAATAAATTACCATTAGGAGATCAGAAAAACACGACAGGGAGCTATGTTATAACCTGAGGGGCAATAATTAAGACTGTATTATACAAAGACTTAAGTGAGACAAAATAAAGACCAGGAAACTAAGGAAGGGTGAAATTCTAAGAACTTCTCTGAGCTGAGTAGTTCCACCTCTCGCTTAACGATAGCCAGGGTAGGCGGCTGCCCCGGCAGAGTCACCTGGGAACTTGTTAGAAATGCAGATGCTCAGAGCTCACTCCCACCCTCCTCAAGTCAGAGACTCTGAGGAGAGGTCCAGGGATGCCTCTTCTTAGAAGCTTTCCAGGAGATTCTCAGGCTTGCTCAACTCTGAGCCACAGCGCCGCAGGAAATCTCAAGCAAGGTCACAGGCGGAAGGAGTGAGACACAGCAGGGAAGTCCCAGGCAGACGTGTTAGTCTGAGCGTGGGACTGGGACATGCCTCTCTCTGACGAAACCGGAGTAACATAAGGATGGTAGTGCATTTTGCCGTGCAGAGGGGAGAAAGCTAAGGGAATTCGTGCCTACCGACCTCTCCTGAAACCAGGTGAAACAGGCAATGTTCTTTGTCTACATCTTCTGTCTCTGACCGCAGAGTCGCTGACAGCAGTGGGCACGCACCGTCATTCTGAGTTCACCACAAACGCTAGCGAAGTGGTCACTCAACAAACACGGCTGATTAGACACACATAAAAACTAGCAAAAGTTTTCCGAGTCCAGTCTGACTTTCTTTTATGGATAAGTTTTACTGTTTCTAGGATGCTCTGGCAAAAGATTAACATCATGCGTGGTGTTTTATCGATCCCTGTGCTCACCAGCCATCCCATCTTCTACCACAGTCCTCTGTCTGGGTAATATAAACTACTTTTCACTAACAAACCCCATTTTAAAGAAAAGGATAAATTTCCAAAACCAAGGGCCATGTATACAAATCAACAAGTTTCTACCAGTGTGTTTATCACCGTGTCAGATGCCACGCTAGATATATTACAAGAATGAGGAAAGGGATGTTTGGTGAGAGCCACGTGCCGAGGACTGTGCTAGGGACATCCCAGATATAACCACAGTTAACCTGCACTATCAAGTATGTGTTTTGCATTCTTGCAGTCCAAGAAGCCTATTATCTACATGAGAGAACTCAGACTAACGCACTCTAAACATAAATAATTACAAGACAAAGATGAAAATAAAAAAACCAATGAAAGCTATTCATTAAATACTGACTGAGAAGGGTAAAAAAATTCGTTTCTCTTAGTATTAAGCCGACGTGCTGACAGCTCGCAAGAGGAGAGAAAAGCGGATTCTGACAGTGGCGGGACTGCACATCCGACCGTGTCCCAGTTAAACACCCCTCTTTAGTCCTTTTACCGCTCTGCCAGTTCCCAGTCCTCCTGAATCTGCTTCTGCCTTGCTTTGTGGTACTCTTCCCTCCAGCACTTGGAGCAGAAACCCTGCCAAGCAGGGTTGCCATAGTAACCACATCCTTTCTTGCACAGGAGCTCGGACTGATCCACATGAATCCCTCGGCGTTCAGACTTAAGGCTCATCTTCTTCCTGCTAATCAAATAAATAAGAACGTGATGTTGCAAATGAAGTCACTATCATTCTTCTATCAGCACAGCAATTAACAAAAATGTGAGTCCACAATCTTCAAGCTATAAGGGAGAGAGGCAGGCTGAGAAGGAGGGAAAAAGAGTTTAAATAGAACAAGTTCCTGGGGTACCTCGGTGGCTCGCCTGGTGAAGCATGAGATCTTGATCTCGGGGTTGTGGGTTTGAGCCCCACACTGGGTTAGGGATTACTTAAAATCTGGAAGGAAGGAAGGGAAGAAGGGAGGAAGGCTGGTCCTGACACAGTCATACTAAAGAAAACACTTCTTATTTCCTTCTCAATAATATAAAGAACACTTTAAGAAAGGACTAATATTAGATTAAAGACCTAAATGTAACACATGAACCTATAAAACTCCTAGAAGAAAACGTAAGGAAAAAACTCCATGACATCAGATTTGGCAAAAATTTCTTGGATATGACACCAAAAGTAAGGTAAGCAACAAAAGGAAAAATAGGCAAATGTGACTGTATCAAGCGTAAGCATGGCAGAAGGGGTGTGGCTGAGGGAGAGGGAGCAGCAGACTCCCTGCCGAACAGGGAGACCAACGTGGGGCTCGATCCCAGGACCCTAACTAACATCATGACCTGAGCTGAAGGCAGACGCTTAATGGACTGAGCCACCCAGGAACCCTGGTGACAAACGTTTACAACAACATTATCCGCAATAGCCAAAAGGTGGAAATAACCCCCCAAAAAGTCCACCAACTGATAAATGGATAAACAATTGTAGTATATCCATACAATGGATTTTACTTGGTCATAAAAAGGAATTAAGTATCGGTATATGCCACAAGATCAACCTTGAAAACATTATGCTGAGTTAAAGAAGTCAAAGATAAAAGAAAACATCTTATATGACTCCCTTCATATGAATGCCCAGAACAGGTTATAAAGACAGAAAGCAGCTGAGCAGTTGCTTAGGACTAAGGGGGGGCGGGGGAATGGGAATAAAGGAAATAGCTAAAGAGTATGAGGTTTCTTTTGAGATAATGAAGATAATGAAAGTATTTTAAAGTTGGCTGTCATGATGGTTGCCACTGAATTGTCTGACCTTTAAATAGCTGAGTTCTATGATATGGAAATGATGTACCTAATAAAGTTGTTCTTAAAACATAGGTATAGGGGGACCTGGGTGGCTAAGATGGTTAAGCATCTGCCTTTGGCCCGGGTCATGATCTCCAGGTCCTGGAATCGAGCCCCAGGTCCAGCTCCCAGCTGAATGATTCTGCTTCTCCCTCTCCCTCTGCCCCCGCTTGTGCTCCCTCTGTCTCTGTCTCTCTCTCTCAAAAATGAGTAACATCTTAAAAATAAATAAATAAATAAATTACAGGCGTATGTTGGAGATATTGTAGGTTGGGTCCCGGACTACAATAAAGCAAATGTCACAATAAAGTGAGTCAAATAAATGTTTTGGTTTCCCAATGTATGTAAATGTTAGGTTTACACTATACCGTAGTCTATCAGGTGTTTAATAGTATTATGTCTAAAAAAAAGTACATCTTCAATTAAAAATACTTTTTTGCTAAAAAAAAAAAATACCTTTATCGCTAAAACCTACTAACCACCATCTGAGCTTTCAGCGAGTTCTAATCACAGACCACAGATACCGTAACAAATAATAATGACATCATTTGAAGTATGCCAAGTACTACCAGATCTTATGACACAGAAACACAAAGTGAGCAAGTGCTGTTGGAAAAATGGTGCCAACAGATTTGTTCCATGCAGCACTGCCTTACACCTTCAATTAAAAAAAAAAAATGCAGTATTTGCCAAACTCAATAAAGCAAAGTGCAAGGAAACAAGGTCTACCTGTCAAAATCAGGAAGGCAGGCAGAGTGGGAAGTCAGATTCAAAGAGCTACCAGCTTCGATGGCGGACAGACTATAAGCCGAGGAAGGTGGGGGGCTTCCGGAAGCTGCGACTAACCCCCGGCCGACAGCCAGCGAAGTTCGGTGCTCTAATCGCGTGGAACTCCATTCTGCCAGCACGAGTGTGTCTGGAAGCAGATTTCCCCCACAGCTTCTAGGTAAGAGCCCAGGCTGGCTGACTCCTTAATTCCGACCGCCGGAGATCCTTCACAGGGTCCCCGACCGGAGCCGGCCAAGGGTCCTCGCTCACGGACTTAGGGATAATAAACGGGTGTTCTTCAGGCTGCTCAAGTTATGGCAGTATGTTACGGCGACGACAGAAAGCTAACGCAAGCCTCCTTTCCATTCGTCTTCCTGGGGGCCTTCGCCTTGTGTTCCAGCGTCCAGAATGCTGGGCGCCCCGGCGCGCGCACGGGGACACTCCTGACGGCAAGGCCGCGCTTCCACGTCCTGCTTCCAGAAAGGCCTCCCCCGGCCACTCTATCTCAAGCGGCACCTCCCCAACCGCCCCACCCTCGCCTCCACACCGGCTCAGCGTGGCTTCTCTCCATCCTATACGTGTCTACCAGGGGAGGGAAAGGAAAGAGCTAACCAAGCAGGAGAAATTGCTAAAAAAAAAAATTATGCACACTCTCAGAAGGGCCTGCTTATTATGCGACTGGCTCTTGGTCAGCTTCTAGGGGGAACGGAGGTCTTGGAAGTGTCCTTGTGTTGTGTATGCTTGAGCTTCAAGCCGCACTATTCCACTATTCCAACTTGTTTCGACAGCTCATGCAAACAGTGTGATGTACGGCGAACACGGGCTGTCTTTCGGGGGGGTCTGGAGTTGCATGAACTGTGGTGGGTCACGAAGGCAGTCGTGCCTGTCTGACCAACCTTCAATAAAAACCCTGGAATTCTGGGGCGCCTGGGTGGCTCAGTGGGTTAAAGCCTCTGCCTTCGGCTCAGGTCATGATCTCAGGGTCCTGGGATCGAGCCCCGCATCGGGCTCTCTGCTCAGCAGGGAGCCTGCTTCCTCCTCTCTCTCTGCCTGCCTCTCTGCCTACTTGTGATCTCTGTCTGTCAAATAAATAAATAAAATCTTTAAAAAAAAAAAAAAAAAAACCCTGGAATTCAAAGCTTAAGTGAGTTTCCCGAACAGAAAACATCTCACATATGTTGCTACAATTTGTTGCTGGGGGATTAAACACGCCCTGTGTACTGTCTCCGCTGGCAAACTACTTGGAAGTTCATGCCTGGTATCCTCCAAATTAATAAATTTTATCTTATTTATAAATAAATAAATGTGTCTCTGTCAAGTTAATAAATAAAATTAAAAACAAGCAGTCCTGTGAGTCCTTCTATCCAATTACCAAACCTGGGGGCAGTCTTGGGGACTCCCGACACAGGGTATGATTATAACGGGGTGGCATGAGGGAGATCTTAGTGGTAACAGAATAGTTCTGTATCTTGACTATGGTGGTAGTTCCAGGAATCTACATACACGATAAAAAATGCCACAGAACTGCTAGACATGCACACAGTACAGAAGTCAATTTCTCGGTTCTGATGTCGTACTACGGTTATGTAAAATGCAGCCACTGGGACAACCTGGTAGCGTGCTACAGCATCTCTCTGTATTATCTTTGCAATTTTCTGCTAATCTGTAATTTCAAGTTAGGGAGTTATTAAAAATTCAAATACCACTTATGATTGAACCAATGTGTATCAGACAGTTAAGCATATCGCTCAGATTATTTCTAAATATGGAAAACAAAGAGGGCAAATGAATCTCCAAAGTACATGCCATGATTTGAAACGCTCCCACAGTGGCGATGACAGCTCTGTTTCAGGGGGGCAAGTCAGGTACATTCAACACACCTAGATTAGATATCAGAGCTATGTAAGCAGCATATCCTCTTCAGTTAGGGAAAAACACAAGGGGATCAACTGCCTGTAACTCGATTCTGTCTTTCCCGCCCCAAAAGACCTATCCCTCATTAGTAAAGCCATAATCCAGAGGCAAGTTACTGCACCAGGAGGAAGGTGAGAGGGGCACATCAGTTCTATAAAAATACACTTTTACTGAACAACCTGGGCATACAGAATGCATAATTCAATTGACCCATTCACATTAGGGAAGACAGAGTAAGAATTATCTCTATTTCTGAGACAGCTGAGATTGCTGTGAATTCTGCTCCAGAACTAGGATTCAATCTGGGTTGAGGTACCCCCCAAAACAAGGGCCAGAGGAGGTACGTCTGGGTGGTTCAATCAGTTAAGTGTCTGATCTTCGTTTTGGCCCAGGTCATGATCTTTTTTTTTTTTTAAGATTTTATTTATTTATTTGACACACAGAGATCGCAAGCAGGCAGAGGTAGGTGGGGGAGGGGGGAGCAGGCTCCCCGCTGAGCAGAGAGCCTGATGTGGGGCTCAATCCCAGGACCCTGAGTTCATGACCTGAGCTGAAGGCAGAGGCTCAACCCACTGAGCCACCCAGGCACCCCTATAGGTGCTCTTTTTTATGTTATCTTTTAGTCCTTGACTTTATATTATGAAGACATTATCACCGTTTTAATCAGACAATATTTAAAATCCATATCTAAATTTCACTGACTTTTATATTATTAACTACATTGCTTCCAAAATGAATGTATCATACTGAGGGGGCACCTGGGTGGCTCAGGGTACAGCATCAGACTCTCCCTTGGCTCAGGTCATGATCTCAGGGTCGGGAGACGAGCCAGCCTCAGGCTCCGGGGTCCGCCTGAGACTCCCCGTCCATCTCCCTCTGCCCCTCCGACCTGGGCTCATGCTCTCTCTCTCACAAATGAATAAATAAATCTTTAAAAAATGTATCACACTGAGAATCAGCGGCAGAGTTCCAATGTTAAATTTAACAAAACAGAGTATCCAAACACTAGCCTGCCCACTTCGCAATCAGCCCGTGAAGATCATGTGGAGTTTGTGCTGCGAAGGACGAGCCCGCAGGGCAGCCTTCTTGCGGAGTGAGCTCCCGGCAACAGTCTTCCATTGTACGAGCGCCCTCTCCCCCTCTCCGGGGGAGGACAATCAGGACTCGAACCTGAGCTGGCTGCTCCCCAGGCCCACGACTCAAACTCTGCTCTTCTGCCCACCGCGCTCCGTCCTCCCTCCCCTGGACGCAGTCAACCCGCCAACGGGCCGTGTCTTCGGAAAGTAAAGGACCAGATAGATGTTCCCTCTCTTTACTCCATTCAAACGAGCAACAAACTGCAGCATGTTATGTGGTTTCAACCATGAACAGCTTGTTTCCCTCAGAGTCACACCGTGTTTTAGCTTCGCTGCAGCCCCGTCACCTTGGCCTCACCCAGCTGCGGCTGCACAAAGTGACACATACACACGCCCCTATGAGATGAGAACTACGTAACGCAACTGCCTCAATTGAAAATGTATTTATTCAGATTCGTTAGACAGCTCAATGAAATACATTATGTTCTAAGCCACTGAGAAGTCTCTTGTGTATAATAAAAATATAATCCCATTAAACTGCAGAAACTTTCAAAAGTTGCTAGAACCATACCCTCCTGGGGTGCCTGAATGGCTCAGTTGGTTGAACATCTGCCTTCAGCTTAGGTCACGCTCCTGGGGTCCGGGGATCCAGCCTCACATCGCACTCCCTGCTCAGCGTGGAGCCTGCTTCTCCCTCTCCCTCTGCCCTCTCCCCCACTCATGCTCTCTCTTGCTATCTCCCCCCCTCAAATAAATAAAACCTTAAGACAGAATAAAATAAAAACCATACCATCTGTTGTGGGTTGAATTGTGGCCCCCCAAAAGACAGGCTGAACTCAATACTGCGAAAGTAACCTGATTTGGAAATCAGCTCTAGGCAGATGTAATTATAGAATGAGGTCATACTGATTAGGGTGGGCCCTAAATCCAGTAACTGGTATCCTTATAAAAAGGCCCTGAGAGGCACCGAGGTATAAAGACACAGAGGCCACGTGACCATAGAGGTGGAAATCAGAATTATATGGCTGTAAGCCAAGGAGCCACAGGGCAGCCAGCAATCATCTTCCCTACAGCCTTCGGAGAGAACATGAGCCCTGTGGACACCTTGATGTCAGATTTCTAGCTCCGTAACTATGAAAGAATGAATCTGTATAGCTTTAAGTCACCCTGCGCTAGTCTGTTTAGAGCACTCCTAGGAAAACTACCAAAATCATCCAATAAGAATTATAAACGGTAACTGTAAACAAACAGTTGAAAGCACTGAGTTTTCCACAAGGTAACATAGAACTGTGGGTTCGCAGCATCGCTTGGCTCTTTATAAACTAGTTAATCGCGTATCCCAGTTCATGAGAACAGTCCTGGCTTCCATCTGCTATCCTGGCAGAAAGGCACCCCTTTGGGTCCTCAAAAATGACCTGCTCTGCACAGTAACTTACCCGGTCATCGTATTCATGAACAAGCCTAGAGAACCCGCCTGTTAGTCCACCTTCAAATTCCACCCCGTTCAAATAACATCTGACTCCCCTTTTCCCACTGATAGAATAATTCTTTCTGGTTCGTACAGGACTTTATAAATACAGCTATTGTAATGCGTTCTATTATAAAAGCTTGCTTACATGTCCATTCCGTGTTCACAGACACACAGCACAGTGCCCAGAACAGACTGACTAATCAATACACATTTCCTAAATTTATTGAATTATTTATTCAGAAGACGAAAAAGTACCTATACAGACCATTTTCTTTCATTTTCTCCCCCATATACACTCTCCAGGGCCCAGTGAAGGCAGAAGTAGAAATCTAAACAGCAAAACAACTATCTTATGAAGCAGTTATTCTCAAATTTTAGCGTGCAATCAGTATCACATGGAGGACTTATTAAAGCACAGAGTACTGGGTCCCAACCCAGAGTTTCTGATTCAGGAGGTCAGGGGCAGGGCCTGAGAATCCACATTCCTAATAAGTTCCCAGATGATGTGGCTAAGGACTACTCTTCCAGAACGAGAATTATAAAGTAAGCACAACAATTATTAAAAGACCAATTTCTTCTCATGACTTCCTTACTGGTAGGAGACCTTCTTTTCTAAATACAATGAAGTAGTTTGTGGCCACCAACACTCCTGCTGAGAACAAGGAAAGCTAGATACATGTTTAAAAATCTATTATTTAAAGGCATCAGAAAATCTAAAGGAATCTAGGTGCCTCTGGATTCTGGAAAAAGAGAGGAACTGTGGAGAAACAAAGCAACATTCTGCAGTCACTTTTGCCCCAAGCGTATCAATGATTCTGAGACAAAATGATGAGAATCCAGACTTACTTTAGGCAGAAGAACTATAAGAGCTTTTGGGAAAGAGGAAAGGCAAGACTCAGGGAGCCAAAATCCTAGTTAAACAGAGTCAAAGAGAGCTGGGCTTAACAGAAGGCTGGTTCCGCGCCCCCCCCCCCCCAATGCTGAGGACATATACCAAATTTTGCAGCTGCAAAGAGAGGGCTTCAAAACCATATGGAAAACCTCTGAAAATCTAGAGCGGAATTTACAGGGGCGCCTGGTGGGCTCAGTTGGTACAGCACCTCTTGATTTTGGGGTTGTAAGTTCAACCCCCATGTTGGGTGTAGAGATTACTTAAAAATAAAACCTTTTTTTAAAATGTTGGGGGGGGGGCGCCTGGGTGGCTCAGTGGGTTAAGCCGCTGCCTTCGGCTCAGGTCATGATCCCAGGGTCTTAGGATAGAGCCCTGCATCAGGCTCTCTGCTCAGTGGGGAGCCTGCTTCCTCCTCTCTCTCTGCCTGCCTCTCTGCCTACTTGTGATCTAAATAAATAAAATCTTTAAAAAAAATTAAAATTTAAATTTAAAAGGTGAAAAATAAATTAAGAATAGGTAAGAAAAAGGGGAAAGAACATATTTTAAAAATGAAGAATTTTAACTGAGAACTGTAATCCCTAAAAATCGAAATGCTAGACCTGAAAAGTATAATAACTAAAACTAAGAATTCAAAGGGTAGATTTAAGAGCAGACCAGACCTAACAGAAGAGAGGATTAGAACTGGAAGCCAAGTCAATAGAATACACCCACACTGAAGCAGAAGGAAAAACTAATAGGAAATACAGTGGGGGGAAAAAAGTCTAAAGAGAATCAGGGACACTGTGGAAAAGTCTATGGAGTACGTAACTGAAGTTCCTCAAAAGAAGAGGAAAGAATGAATAAGAACCAATATTAATGAAATTTTTAAAACTGATAAAAAAACAAATAACAAATCCAAGAAATTCTGTGAACCCCAACGCAGAAAACACAACACAGAGATACAGCATACTTAACAGCTGATAATCAAAGAGAAATTTTTGAAAGTAGCTAGAGGAAAAGAGACACATTACTTTCATAGGTGCGACAATAAAACTAAGAGCTAAATTTTCAAAAGAAATCATAAATGCCTTAAGACAACAGAATGACCTATTGAAAGTGCTGAAAAAAAATGTCCACCTAGAATGTGGTGTTTAATAATTGTTCCCCTTAAAAATAAAGGCAGAATAGGGGCACCTGGGTGGCTCAGTCAGGTAAGCATCTGACTCTAGATTTCGGCTCAGGTCATGATCTCAGGGTGGTAAGATTAAGCCTTGCGTCAGGCTCCACGTTGAGCCTGTTTGGGATTCTCTCTCTCTGTGCCTCTCCACACTACACCCCCCACCCCCACCAACCCACTCACCACCATTCATGCACACTCTTTCTAAAAGTAAAGAAAAATAAATTTTAAAGAATTCATTATGGGCCTACTAGCATTAGAAGAAATAGGAGAGAGAACTCTTCAAATGGAAAGAAAAATCAGTCTATCCCAAAGAGAAACACAGAAATAAGGAAGGATCAAGAAGTAATGGAAACAGTAAACATGTAAGTAAATACACATAAATACTGATTACAAAAAACAATCATTTCCTGTGGGTTGTAAAATAATAAGTAGAGGGTCGCCTGGGTGGCTCAGTGGGTTGGGCCTCTGCCTTCGGCTCAGGTCAGGGTCTCAGCTCCACATGGAGCTCTCTGCTCAGCAGGAAGCCTGCTTCCCCCCTCCCCCTCTGCCTGCCTCTCTGCCTGCTTGTGATCTCTGTCAAATAATAAAGTCTTTTAAAAAAATCTTTTAAAAAGCACTTAATTCTTCTCCAAATATAAACTGACATCTTCGCACTGCACTTACATAAACGGCAGACTCATCATCGTGATCATCGTGACCCTTAGTGCTTGTGTCTGGGGCTGGAACTGGCGGGGCCTAAAGTCAAACCTCCTGATCAGTTTTTCTGTTAGAATCTAAGAACTTTAAATGTCAAAGAATCTTAGCTTATTTCTCAAGCACCACTTTAAACAAAATAAGAAATAAGTTGAGATTTTTATTTTCTAATTTACTTATTCAATTACTAGCCCTAAGTACTAAGAAAGCAAAAGTTCTTATTTCTCTTTTTTTTTGATGGTCTACATAGGGATGAGAAAGTTCTTCTTGAAATAAATAGCCTATACCCTCTTGTGGGTAACAACAATGACAACAAAGTGTCTGCAATTTGTTCCCAAGTATGTCCAAGAACAAAACCAGGCTCTTGGAAGAAACCAGTGTTTACATACAGTTGCTATTCAAAGAACTTAAATATGGAGCAGTTTTAGCATATGGGTATGAACGCACTCTGCCATCTGATTAATCCTCGTAAATGATACTTAAGACATGTCTGCCCATGACTGTACAACATTTGAAAGCCTAGACAAAAAAACCCTACACTTACCACACCACAACTACAATTGCAGCGGCTACTTAATTTATACAAATAAAGATATAACTCAACTCGCTAAGTAGAAGCCAAGCATATTACTTCCTGAGACACTAATTACAATGGATTTTAGACATTTTATCTCATCAGCATACAGTTCTGTTTTTTGTTTTCACATTTTTTTAATTTGCATTCTTCTTGTAATATCCTATTGAAAACTGTGGTCACTAGCCCAAGTCATTTTTCAGGAACATGTTTAAAAAACAATGTCAAAAGCTCTATGGAAATGTAATTAAGGAACCACTAAGTTACATAACTACATTTAGGCAACAACACTTCCACCTCTTGTTTACTGACTAAAGATGAATAAGGATGTTCTTGATTCTGCAGTTTCACAAGCTAGGTCATAATTTACGATATACCGGAGGAACTGTATTAGAATACTTCAAAAAAAATAATTTGGAATTACCTGAAATAGCTGCATATGAAAATGCACAATAAATAATGGTTTACTCAGGCGCCTGGATGGCTCAGTGGGTTAAGCCTCTGCCTCCGGCTCAGGTCATGATCTCAGGGTCCTGGGATCGAGCCCCGCATTGGGCTCTGCTCAGCAGGGAGCCTGCTTCCCCCTCTCACTCTGTCTGCCTCTCTGCCTACTTGTGATCTTTGTCAAATAAATAAATAAAATCTTAAAAAAATAAAATATGAGTATCAACCTCTTTTTCTAGAATGGTGCACTATCTTTATAAATATTATGGTGGCTTTCCTGATGTCAAGACAAATTTAGAGCCAACAAAAAGAAAAAATATATGTATTTTAGGTGCAAACACATGAAAAAATTTCCCCACTTTGCCAATCCTGATGAATGCTTAGAAGACCCCCCCCACCCCCGCCAGCTTTACAGACTATGACCAAATGCCTTAAAAGTTGCAGCTCCCCAACCGTTATCTGGATAGAAAGATCCCAAACTGTTCAAGGCCCTTTTGTAATAGTGGGTTCCAATACTTGTCCACACGCTCACTCTATTAACTGTGTATGTCTGCTCTCCCCTTGGGACCTCACAGTCTAGTCTGCGGCAGGTATTACAAAGTCATGGTTAAGTGCTGACCACTGATTCGGTCAGACTACCAGAGTGCAGATCTCCACCACCTCTTGTATGACCTGAAACAAGCTACTGCACTGAGCCACGTTTCTTTGTGTCTTCAAGGAGGGTGAAGGGAGAGGACAACACAGATCACACAACTGAAGAACTTTCTACTCACACAGTGCCTGGCCCATGCTACCACTGACAAATCTGAACTACTGTTACTTAAACATGCAGTTTTTTAGCTTGAGCAAAATACAAATGTATTAATTTTCTAAACACTCCATCTAAGATGAATGGATCTGTTCATATTAAAAAAAAAATAAATTATAGGCCTGGACTTTTCAAGCCAACGTTCTTTATGCCCCAGCTAACAGCCCGAACCTCGTTCTAGAAATGGCTGGGTATTCCCTAAGCCCATCTCTATGTGGAGGTGAGGTGACTTTCATTCAAGCATTCATCCTCGTCAGACGCGTCCACGTTCATAACGCTGCCAAAAACACGCCTGCCAAAAACATGGCTCTGTGGTGAAACAGTACACAACAACATACAGAAGTACTCGAGGAACTCGTCAGGAAGCAAGACCCTAACCCACTGCTCTAAGTCTGTCCCAGAAAGCGCCACTGAGAACGTGCTTACGGAAGGTGACCTGAAGAACGGACGATCCCCACTGACTTCTCCAGATAGTCTAAAACAGACGCTTCAATTAAATTAGTGTAGAAATCTAAGTACTTAGATCACGTTATTTCACCAGCACCAGAACTGCTTTCGCTGAATTACGCTCCGACGTTCTGTCATCAACGTACACAACGAGGCAACGAAGACTTCTAACTAAAACACAAAGTAAAGCACAACACGGTCCTCTGAAATGCTGTTATGCCCTTAAGGATGTAGCTGAGGAGTCTGTCAGTACAAGGAGTCTCAGAATCCAAAAGAGAAACTGGCCTTTTATCGTACAGTCACTGAACTGTGCAACTGATTAGGCTTCTCTCTGAACTGGCTGCTAAAAAGCAGTCAAATTTGAGGCCTCTAACAAGTATTTAATCTGGTCTAAGTGCTTTGTGTACAGGTCTCCTTCCACCTTATTGAGGATCTTACAGATGTGTCTGCATCTTCGTTTTTCTCCCTGGGTGCTAAGTTCGTCACCCCCTTACTTCTGTATGTTCTCAATAACATGCTGTATCTCTGTAAGCCATTACGAACGCTTTCTGGAAGAAGATGTGACCTAAGTAAATGACACGCTCCACGTAAATATCATTGTAACAGTAAGGTATTTTCTTTCATTAATGAGCACTTTATGAGTTCAACTTGTAAATGCATGACCTTTTTTGTAGTCCAAAAGAAAAAAGACAGTGCCTTTGCAAATACTGTGTCTAAAATTAGGAAACTCTAACAACAGGAACTACAAAAATAAAAGTTTCATTATGTATTTTTCACTCTGGAGCACCAGAAAATTACAAATATATCCCATGTAAAAATCCCCCAAAAGTCATTTTTAATTTTAAAGTACAGGCGAAATCACCAGAAATGCAATTACGGTTATTTATTCTGCTTGGGAACTGAAGAGACTAGCTTCAAAAAACGGTTCATGAGATTGCTGACCATCTCCGTCCGAGCTGACCTGTGGCTGGCGCACAGGAGGCCGCCAGCCACACCTTAAGGTGAAACAACAGAGAATTTAGAGACCCAAAGGCTCCTGCTACATTCCGGCTTCGGGGATTCCAGCAGTCTCCCTGACGTCATCCGAGGAAAAGAAGGCTCAAGCATCTCGGTGCACCATCTCACCCACTCCTGAACTCACTCTGATCCTAACTCGTGACCCTCACCACCACCCATCCGAGTCATGGACGACAACTACAGCTCTTCACCCCCTGGTGACCACACACGCGAAAGCCACCGGACACCTGGAAACACGCTCTACCGCACAGAAGAGTCACGGCTTCTGCCCCACAGGAGCTCCATCAAACACAGGAGCTCCACCATCTGACTTGCAAGCGGCACCATGAAGTCCGGCCTTTTCCCGAAGCGTCTCAGGAGCTCCACCCGAGTGTCAAACACCACGTAAGTTACTCATCGGGGTGACGGTGAGCCACCGCGTGCCTCCCGAGGGCGCGTCCGCAGCCACCCGAGTCCTCTGCAGCCAGCGCCGTCGTCTGGAACACGCGCCGCGTCTCTACGGTGCTTGACGGCGGAAAAGGCCGTTAGTAAGATCTCGACACGTGCGACTCCATCGTGCAGGTCCGGTCCCGCGCCGCGAGGGGCCGCTTCACCGCGCGCACTCGGAGTCCGCGGCCGGACAGGGGTCGCCCGGCACCGTCCACGCTTCCGCCGCGGACGCTCGCTCCGCCACCGGCGCAGACACGGGTCCACGACTGCGCTCACCGCCCGGACGGACGTCCCGCGCCTCGGCCGAAGCCCGGCACCCGCAGTGGAACGCGACCCGGGCTCCCGCGCGCTAAGCCCGTGAGTGCTGACGGCGTGCGCCCCACTAAACCCGCGTCGGGGACAGCGAACGCTCACCGAGGTGACGCGGGCCCACAGGGCCTGCAGGCCCAGCCGGACGGAGCCCGCGGGCAGAGGAGAGCGGCGACCCCGTCCACCGACGCTCGCGATTCAGGCCCGACCCTGTGCGCCAGGAACCGGCCCGCAAACGAGCGCGCGGCCCACACGTGCAGCGGGCACCGCAGCGGGCACCGCACCAGGCCCCGCGCCGGCACAGTCCTGCTCCGCGGAAGGCGGCCGGCCGTGAGGCCCACGGAACTGCACTTCGGCCGCGCCGAGGCCCTTCTGGCCTGGTCCCCGTCAGACGGACGCCCCCGGCCCCGCACCCCGGCCCCGCACCCCGGCCCCGCACCGCTGACTTCGCACAAACCGCGGCCGGGGGAGCCACGGGCCTCCTCTGCGCGGGCTCGTCCCGGCCCCGCATCCCCCCACCCCCGCTCGTCTCCACGGGACCCGGTCCTCGCGACCCCGCACCGCGAGCTCCCCGACGGGGCCCCCGCCCTCCGGACCTGCGGTCGGCCCCAGGGCTCCGTCTCCGCTCGGTCCGGACGTGGCGCGGAAGGACCTTCACTGTCCCTGACCCGCAGCCCGTTCGGAAGGCGAGTGACCCCTCGGACCCCGACCGGCCGTCCGCGCAGAGACCGCGACCTCCGCCGCGCACCACCGCCTGGACCGACAGTGCGGCCCGGCCCCCCCGCCCCGCAGCTTCCTCGGTGCGAGCTTCCAGTTCACAGACGTTACACGCAGTCCCGGGTTCGCGCGGAAAGGACCGACGCGGCTTCCGGACCCACAGCCCCGACCCGCAAACGGAGCACCCGAGCCGCCGCCCTCCGCCCCAGCGCCCTGAGGCCGCGACCCGCGCGGCGGCTTCCGCGCTCACCTCCGGGCAGGACGAGCGCAGGACACAGCCCGACGCGGCCGTCCGTGACCCTCTAAGCGCCCCCCCGCCCGCCCGAACTTCCGCGACGGCATCACGAGACGGCTCTCGAGCAGGGGCTTCCGCGCCCGCCCCAGGCCCCCGGGCCCCGGCCGCCGGCGAAGTCGGACAGGAGTTCGAGGCCCCGCACCGGGAAAGCCCGCACGCCCCCCGCCCCCGGACCTCTCCGCCCCCAGCACCCACGCGGGGTCGGAAGTCCCGGCGTCCCGGTATCCCGGCCCGGCGGGGCTGCGACCCGGTCTGCGCCGTCCACGCGGACGGGCCCCCGAGTGGCCCGGGGCCCGAGCCCGCAGGGTCCCCGCAGACTCCGCGCTGGAGAGCGAAGACGGAGCCGTCGCGCGGGGCGGGCGCCGGGAACGGCAGGCGCGTGTCCGTCGGGGCGCGGCCGGGCCCGCAGCAGGCGGCGCGAGCGCCCGGAACGCCCGGAACGCCCGGCTGGGCACCACAGGCTTGAGGCGGCCGGTGAGGGCCGCGCCGCTGCGCCCGGGGCTGGGCCCGACGGCGGCTGGACGCGCCGGAGCGAAACGGCCCCGGCCGGGGAGGCGGCACGGGCGGATGACCCAGCAGCCCCCGCCCGGACGGCGCCCCCGCCCCGCCGCGCCGCCCGCAGCCGCCAGCCGCGCAGCCCCCGCCGGCGCCCCGCCGCCCCGTACCTGCGCTGCGGCTCCACGGCGTCGGGACCGCCGCCCTCCACGGCTCGCTCGAGGGGTCCCCGCTCCGCCAGTCCGCGACCCGCCCTCCGGCCGGCCCTCCCTCCCTCGCGCCCCGCCCCCGGCGCCGCGAGCGCCCGTCACGCACGCACGACGTCACTTCCGGGCCCGGCGCGCGGAGGGAGGAAGTCGTCGCGGCGCAGCTCGGGGCCCGCGCTGGGCGGGGCGAGGCGGAGGCGGTGCCCGCGGTCCGCGGTCGGGCGCGGGGGCGGCGTCGAGGCCCGCGGTCGGGGCTGGCGGGGGAGCGGGCGCTCCGTCCCCGTGTCCGCCTGCCGCGGTGCCCGCCGGCCCTCGACGCCGCCGCCGCGTGCTCGGGAGCCGGACGCCGCCGAGGCCGCGCACAGCAGCCGCCGCGCCAGCAGCGGTCGCCGGGTCGCCGGCCCGCGGGGAGCGAGGCCGCGTGGGAAACCGTGAACCCTGACTCTCTCGGTGCCGGGACTTCTGGTTTCCGGGGTCGCGGCCCGGAGGGCGGTCGGCTGGGCCGGAGGCCGTCCTGACGGCGGAGCGGCGCCGAGGCCCGCGGACCCGGTCGCTGGGAGGCCGCGCCGTCCGGGGCGTCCGGCTCCCGAGGCCCCGGGTCAGGAGCGTCGGGCCCTGCGGCCGCCTCGGTCTGCTGGACGCCGTCGGCGGGTCGCGGCCCAACGGAGGGGACGGAGCTGTGGCATCAGAGACCGACCCGGCTTCGCTCCGAGCTGCCCCGGTGACCTCGGACAGGCGCCCGGTCGTCCCCTGCGGACCCGAGGCGGACTCGCTCCCCGGGGGTCCCCGAACGCGGGCGGAGCGCGGCCCCCGCAGACGCGGGCCTGTGGCGGAAGGTGGGTGAGGGGGCGGCGCTGAGAGCGAGCCGGCGCCTTCGGAGGGGACGGGCCGGGGCGGAGGACGTGTCCCCCGCAGAGGGGTCTCCGGTCTGCGCCGCCGAGGACGCCCGCGCCCCGCGCCCCGCTCCCGGTGGCCGCACGCCAGCTTCGCCTGGAGCGCGTTTGCTTCTCTTTCCCGGTCACGCCCCAGAAGTGGCCCCGCAGCCGCCCCCCGGCCCCGGCCCCGGCCCCGGCCGTCCCCTCGTCTGTCGGACGTCGGTGCTGCCGCCGGCGCCTGGGCCTCGGGCGTGCGTGAGCCGCAGGCGTCCGTGGATTCCGGTTTGTGTGTCCCTCGTTGGTCGGTTACTTCCCAGCCACGACCCCTCCCCGCGTGTCCTCTGTGGCCGGCGAGGACCCCGGGGAGTGTCGGACCTTCCGGAGGGGAGGCGGGGGGGTGGGGGCCGCGAACGAGCTCCCGGGAGTGCAGGAGGTGGAGCGGACGTCTGCGGCCGCGGAGGGGAGAGCCCCGGCCGGGAAGGTAACTCAGGCGAAGGGCCAGGGAGCTGGTTGCGCGGGTGTGCAAGGACCTGGGCAGGCGTCGGTGCGGGGACGGGTGCGGGAGCGTCCTCGACGCCTCGCCCCTGTGCAGCGCAGCGGAGTGAACTGGGGGGAGGCAGAAGGGGTCAAAGGGTAGAGTGAGTGCGGGGACACCCCCTCGGTCAGGGTGGGAGGGAGCCGAAGTGAGGGCACTGGTAGGTGGGCCGCGAGTGGACAGGCTACCCGGCTGGCTTCTCTCTCGGAGACGGCGGGGTGGGGGGCTGCTGGAGAGGGGCCCCAAGGTTCTGTTTAACGGAGGAAGCGATGTTTTAGTTCTTGAATTTAGTGGTTTATCTCCTGATATGCACATGGATATTCATTGTATTTTTTATTTCAACTTGTGTGATTTTTGCATGTGAATTTCTTTTGATATTTATTTACTTATTGATAGAGGGAGGGAGGGAAAATCTTAAGCCCAACCCAAGTCATTGATCTCCCAAGGCTGAGATCCTGACCTGACCTGAAATCAAGAGTTAGACGCTTAACTGAGTGAGCCACCCAGGTGCCCCTTCTGCATATGAGTTTATAAAAATCAATCCCATTGGAAAAAGTGAGGATAAAAAAGGGCTAAAAACTCATCTTGGAATCAAAAGATTTGAGAATCAAAGATTCATCTTGGGTCAAAAGAAAAAGAGCCAGCAAAAGACGAGGGGAAGAAACAAATAGGAGAGGAAGACATAGGAATAATGTGGAAGCTAAGAGGAAAGACAGAAAGCAAAAGGATTGATGGGAAGAGCCATTGCATAGAAAGGTCAGATAAGATGAGTCTACCCAAGAGAAATGAAAAGGTATTAATAAAAGTGGAAAAAAGCAGGCGTCCTTGTCTTGTTCCTGATCTTAGTGGGAAAAGGTTCACTCATCATTGAGTATGATGTTACCTCTGGGTTTCTTGTGTATGGCCTTTATCATGTTGAGGACGTTCCCTGCTATTCTTAGTTTACAGGCTGTTTTTTTTTTTTTTTACTAATGAAAGGGTATTACAGTTTTTAAAACTTAACTGTTTATTGTAAAATATAGTGACATAAAATTAACAGAAGAATGAATTTGGACCTTTACCTATCATCAACAAAAATTAACTCAAACTGGATTAAAGACCTAAATGTAAGATATAAAATTTAGAAGAAAACACAGCTGAAAAGCCTTATAACATTGTATTTGACAGTAGTATCTTATGCAACACCAAAAGCACAGGTAATAGAAGGAAAAAACAAAAATTGGACTTATCAAAATTTAAAATTTTTGTGCACCAAAGGCCACAATCAACAGAATACAAAGGTAACTCACAGAAGAAAATATGTGCAAATGACTTATCTGATAAGGGATTGTTACCCTTAAAACTCCACAACAAAACAACCCAATTTACATGAGATTTCTTTCCATTTCCTTGTCTTCTTCATTTGTTTTCTGCAAAGTTTTAGAGTTTTCATTGTACTAATCTTTTACCTCATTGATTAAATTAATTCCTAAGTATTTTATTCCTTTTGAGGCTATTATAAATGGAATTGTTTTCTTAATTTCTTTTAGGTTGCTCATTGTTAGTATATAGAGGGGTGACTGATTTCTGTGTGTTGATTTTGTATTACTACATTGCTCAATTTATTTATTCTAATGGTTTTTTTTCTGTAGAATCTTAGGGTTTTCTACATGCAAAATCATTTCTTTGAGCTGAAATAACTTTTCTTTTTCCTTTCTAACCTGGATGCTTTTTACTTCTTTTTCTTGACTAGTTGCTCTGGCTAGAACTTCCAACACAATGCTGAATAGAATTGGGGGGGAAAAACAGGCATCTTTGTCTTATTCTTGATCTCAGTGGCAACACTTTCTGTCTAACACCGTTGAATAGAATGTTAGCCCTGGGGTTTTCATATGTGGCTTTCTTAAACTGAGTCAGTTTCACTCCATTCCTAGTCTGTTGAGTGTTTTATCATGAATTGTGTCACAAGATTTTTCTCTATCAACTGAGAAGATAAGGTAATTTTTTCATCCTTAATTCTCTTTAGAACATCTTTGTATTCTAGGGCTGTATCCCACTTGGCCACAATATATAATCCTTTTGATATGCTGTGGAATTCAGTTCATATTTTGTTGAGAATTTTTGTATCAACATTCATAGGGGATGTTGATCTGTAGTTTTTGTTTTCGTTTTTGTTTTTTCCTATAGTGTCTTTGTCTGGCTCAGTATCGGGGCAACAAATGAGTTAGTGAGTTAGAAAGCATCCCCTGCACTTTCAGTTTTTTGGGAAAGTTTGAGAAGGATTGGTATTAGTTCTTTAAATGTTTTGTAGACTTCTCCAGCAAAACCATCCAGTCCAAGGCTTTTCTTCATTGGAGGGTTTTTGATTACTGGTTCAACCTTGTCACTAGTTATAGATCTATCTGGATTCTCCATTTCTTGGTGATTCAGACTTGGTAGGTTTTATATTTCTAAAAATTAGTCCATTTCCTTTGGTTAATTTGTTGATGTGCATATTACATATGGTAATAGTATTTTCTTATCATCCTTTTTATTTATGTAAAGTTAGTAGTAATGTCCCCTCTTTAATATCTGATTATAACGATTTGAGTCTTCTCTTTTTTCTCTGACATTCTATCTAGCTAAATATTTGTCAATCTTGCTGATTGTTGTTGTTGCTACTGTTTTTTACGATTTTATTTGTTTATTTCAGAGAGTGAGAGAGCGAGCCCGAGAGGAATCAGGGGCAGAGGGAGATGGAGATGCAGACTCCCTGCTGAGCAGGGAGCCTATCGTGGGGCTCTGTCAGGAGCCAAAGCCAGATGCATAGCCAACCAGGCCATCAAGGAGCCCCAGTTTTGATGATTTAAAAAAAAAATTTGGTTTTGTTTCCTATATTCTCTTTTTATCCTATTCATTATTTCACTTTTCTCCACTCTAATGTTTATTTCCTACTCTTTGCTAACTTTGGCTCAGTTTGTGCTTCTTTTTCTTAGTTCCTTTAAGGTGTATAGGGGCACCTGGCTGGCTCAGTAGGTGAAGCATGAGACTCTTGATCTCAGGGTCATGAGTTCTATCCCCACATTGGGTGCGGAGCCTACTTTAAAAATTTTTTTAAGGTGTTTAATCAGGTTATTGATTTGAGATTTCTTAGCTATAGATGTTTGCAGGTAGAAATTTCACTTAAGCACTGCTTTCAGTACATTCACTATGTTTTGTATGTTGTGCTTTTATTTTCATTTGTCTCAAAATATTTTCTTTTTTTTAAAAGATTTTTTATTTATTTATTTGACAGAGATCACAAGTAGGCAGAGAGGCAGGCAGAGAGAGAGGAGGAAGCAGGCCCCCCGCTGAGCAGAGAGCCTGACGTGGGGCTCGATCCCAGGACCCTGAGACCATGACCTGAGCCGAAGGCAGAGGCCCCAACCCACTGAGCCACCCAGGTGCCCCTCAAAATATTTTCTAATTTCCTTTATGATTTCTTCTTTGACTTCTGGTTATTTAAGAGCATTTAAAAAAAATTTTCAGTTATTTTGAGTTTTCCTTCTGTTACTGATTTCTAGTTCCACTGTAATTAGAAAAGACATTTTTATGATTTTTCAGAATTTATTAAAATTCATTTTCTGTGGTGATTATGTGATATGATACAGGTTGGCTAATGCTACTGATGGAAACATCTGCAGTATAGAAGCATATCAAATCAACACATTGTACACCTTAAACTTACATGATGTTATATGTCAATTATATCTCAATAAAGCTGAAAATTTTTAATTAAAAAAAAAACTTGTTTTCTGGCCTAAAATATGTTTTACTCTGGACAGTGTTCTGTGTGCATTTGAGAAGAATGTGTGTCCCATTATTGTTAGGTGAAGAGTTCTATATATATATCTGCAGTACATTCAAGTACTCTCTTTCCTTATTGATCTTTCCTCTGGTTGTTCTATCCATTATTAAAAGTGGGATAATGAAGTCTCCGACTATTATTGTAGAATTGTCAATTTCTTCCTCAATTTCTCCTTGTTTCATATGTACTTGGTGCTCTGATTCAGATGCATATATGCTTATAATTGTTGTATCATCTTGTTGGATTAAATTTTTTTCTGTATATAATGTCCTTCTTGTCTCTTATAACCCTTTTTCTAATATAAAATTTACTCTAATAATATAGCCACCCCATACTCTCCTTTGTTTACTGTTTGCATGGAATACATTTTTCCATCCTTTTACTTTCGACCTCTTTGTGTCTTTGAATCTAAAGTGAGACTTTTGGACACATATAGATGTAGCTTTTAAGAGAACATACTCCGCCAGTCTCTGACTTTTAACTGGAGAGTTTCATCCATTTGCAGTTAAAGTAATTACTAATAAAGAATGACTTCTGCCATTTTGCTAGTTGTTCTCTATATGGCATATTTTTTTTATTCCACAATTCTTTCATTATTGCATTTTTGATATGCACTTGTTTTTCTGTAGCCTACCATTTTGATTCTCTTTTCTGTACATTTTAAAATTCATTTTCTTAGTGGTTAGCTTTGTGACTGTAATTTCCATCTTAAACTTATAACAGCATAGTTTGAATACCAACTTATTTAACATTGCTTATATTCTGTACATATCTCTGTCCCCTTATCTTGTTACTGTCACAGATTTCAGCTTTAAAAATTGTACGCCTGTTAACACAGGTTTACAATTAATGATTTATGTTTGTGCCTTTTAAATCATATAGGAAAAAGTCTTTTTAAAAAGATTTTATTTAGGGACACCCAGGTGGCTCAGCTGGTTAAGCAGCTGCCCTCAGCTCAGGTCATGATCCTAATGTCCTTGGATTGAGTCCTGTATTGGGCTCTTTGCTCAGCGGGGAGCCTGCTTCTCCCTCTGCTTGTGCTCGTGCTCTCTCTTGGATTAAAAAATAAAATAAATTGGGGCGCCTGGGTGGCTCAATGGGTTAAAGCCTCTGCCTTCGGCTCAGGTCATGATCCCAGGGTCCTGGGATCGAGCCCCACATTGGGCTCTCTGCTCAGCAGGGAGCCTGCTTCCTCCTCTCTCTCTCTGCCTGCCTCTCTGACTACTTGTGATCTCTCTGTCAAATAAATAAATAAATAATCTTAAAAAAAAAAAAAGACCCATTACTATGCTGCTTACGAGAGACTCATTTTAGACTGAAAGTCACCTCCAGATTAAAAGTGGAAGGGTAGAGAACCATCTGTTAACCTAATGGACATCAAAAGAAAGCTGGAGTAGTAATCCTTATATCAGACAAACTTGAATTTGTATATTTGCCCCATTTGCTTTATCATCTGTTCAGTCTCTCCCTGCACACACATGCACACACATACACACACAGTTTTCCTGAAGAATGCAACTAAACTGCAGAGTCGTGCTTCCTGACTTCTGTACATTTCATTGTGTATTTTCCTAAAAACAAAGATTCCCTCTTAGATGAGACGAGATCAGGTGCATTCAGGGTGGTACGGCCATGGACGAAAGATACCCTCTTAGAAAACCAAAGCAGAATCATTAAAATCAGGAAATTAACATTGATAAAATCCTCCTGCTTAATCTACACCCCTTACTCAGTTTTCATCAATTTTCCCAAGAATGGCCTTTATAGCTATTGCTTTTCCTGGTCCCAAATCTAACCCAGGAGCATTTAATTGTCATGTCTCTTTAGTCTCCTTTAATCTGGAATAGTTCTTCCATTTTTATTTGTCTTTCATGTTCTTGAAATTTTTGAAAAGTGGAAGATGGTCAATCTAAAGAATGTCCTTGGGGCGCCTGGATGGCTCAGTGGGTTAACCCACTGCCTTCGGCTTGGGTCATGATCTTAGGGTCCTGGGATCGAGTCCCGCATTGGGCTCTCTGCTCAGCAGGGAGCCTGCTTCCCTCTCTCTCTCTCTGTCTGCCTCTGCCTGCTTGTGATCTCTGTCAAATAAATAAATAAAATCTTAAAAAAAAAAATAAAGAATGTCCTTCAATTTGGGTTTGTCTAATGTTTTCTCATGATTAGATTCAGGTTATTCATTTTGGCAGAGAAATCATATAAATGATGTGTCTTTTTCAGGACAGGCCTTTTGGCTAATGTTGACTTTGGTTACATGACATGAGGAATCTTTCAGATGTCTACACTGTAAAGTTACTGTTTTTACCTTTGTAATTAGCTATTTGTGGGGAACCACTTTGAGACTATGTTAGATCCTGTTTTTCTTCAACAGTTCATCAGTTTTAGAATCCATTGATGATTCTTGTCTAAGTTAGTTAAAAATTTGACCACTGCTAAATGTAGATTTTTCTAAACCCCATCCTTTCCTTTATATTTGTTAGCTGACATTTTACTGTAATTAGAACTTTCCAGGGCACCTTGGTGGCTCAGTCGGTTGAGCCTCCGACTCTTGGTTTTGGCTCAGGTTGTGATCTTGGGGTCATGGGGCTGCATAGGGCTGTAAATGTCGTGCACAACAGAGGCAACATCTCTGCCTTCAGGGAGCTTATTTAAAAGGAAATACAGACATAACAAACAAGATTATTACTATTGGTAATAAATGTTATAAAGGAAATAAATCAGGTGACATGATAGTAATGAAAGTGCACTTTAGATGGCATGATCAGAGGTCCCATTTATTATGAGACATTTGAGCTGTTACGTGACATTTGAACATAAAATAGGAAAGTGAGCCAGCCCATGAGAAGGGTTGGGGGAAGGGCATTCCTGGGAGAGGGAATGACAATCCCAAAAACCTGAGGCAGGAAGTGAAAAAAAGGCCAGAGCAGAGTTGGGAAACAAGGAGCAGGATGGTGTGAGGAGGCTGGGGTGCACAGGACCCAGATCAAACATGGTAGAACCTTACAATCCCATTGTAAAAGTGAAGGGTTTCGAGTGAGCATGCTGTAGGATCTAATCAAACCCTTCAAGACTATTTTGGAGAATAGATTGGTGGGGTAATCAGGGGCCAAATTAAGCCAAGAAGCCCTTACAGTAACACAGAGTGAGAGACCATGGTGACTCAGGTGAAATTTTGACGTTTTCAAGATCCATCCTGAAGATATACTCAAGACTTGGCGATGGATTGCACTAGAAGGTGAGGTAAGGAGGAGTGTTAAAGATGATTCTCAGGTTTTTGTTGACTGGGTGAATGGTGGTGGCATTTCCTGAGATAGAAAAGATAGAATAAGGATGTTGGGGGTGGGAAGAGGAAATGAAGAATTCCATTTGGATATATGAGGCTTGAGATGGCTAACAGACACTGAAGTAGCAGTATTTATCAGGTTACTGGGCATACAATTCAAGGCTGAGGAAAGAGGCCTGGGCAGGAGTATAAATTTGGAAGTCACCAGCATATAGTTATGCCAGTTATTGGGGCACCTGAGTGGCTTAGTCGCTTCAGCGTCTGCCTTCAGGTCAGGTCATGGTCCCAGGGTCCCGGGATTGAGTCCCGCATCGGGCTCCCTGGTTGGTGAGAAGCCTGCTTCTCTTTCTCCCTCTGCTCCTCCCCCCGCGCGCTCTCTCAAATAAATAAAATCTTTTCAAAAAAGATACGCCAGTTATTGATTGCCTCTTGGCTCCATATTCATCCTTCATTGGCTCTGCAGAATTGGGTTGGGACCTCTGAATATTTTTTCCTTTGCCAATTAACAGGATATTAAACTTGGTTAGCAGGGGCTATCGGGGACACCCTGCCAAGAGGAAAGGTACTTCCCTTTCTGGTTCTGGTGTGACCGCCCCCAGCGCAGCTCCTGCAGCGCGTGGTCGTCAGCAGCACAAAGAGGCCAGCAGCTCTCCCCGGCACTCACCTCACCGGGCTTTGTAGTGGAGCGCCTCTGATAAAACACCTCCCTGAAGAGATTTTCCCAGCATCCTGGAGGAAGGATTTCCAGCAAGTTCCACCAAGCGTAGCGCCCGATGACTTCCCTGCCATTCAGTAAACCACGGCTCTGCCCTCTCCAAAAAGGGCTGACGTCAGCTCTGGGGAAGGGGCTGTTCTTCCTCGGATCCTCTATCTCAGTCCTGGGTGGCGCTTCCTCTATGTGGTCTTCCGTCTTCTCTCTAGTTACCACTACTGTTTGTGAGCCAATCCCTCATTATTACAATGCAACTACGATTAAGTTGACTTAAAGATAGAACTTGTTCAATTACTACTTTTTTGTTTTGTCTTGACTAACACAAATGACTCGATGCAGTTCGGGAACGCTCCCCGAAGGAGGAAGCAGCACACGCTGCTGTGTCAGACAAGATCCCAAGAAGTCTCTGTTATTTTCCATTCTGAGTGTGTGAGATACAAAGGCACGTGGGAGAGCTCGCCTCCTTCTCGGGCTCTTGTGCGTGTCTGGAGTGTCTTCTGAAGCCAGAACGTCTGAGAAGCACGTCCTGCCCCCACCATGGGGAGCAAGCTCCCCGTCTCGCCGCAAGTACCCCAGGCTCCGGCAGACAGAGACCCTGAAGGGCTTCTTTCAGTGCTGCCTCCAGACCTTGCATCTCTTGGTCATATTGCAACTCTCATACCTCCAAGGGTTGTCGGCCTGCCAATGCCGGGATCGCGGACATGCGGAAACAAGGGACAGGGGCTGCCCACGCTCGTGCCTCCTTGTGGTCCCTGCCACGGCACTGAAGTGCGTCTGGGTTGTGTAAGACCGTGATAGGAGAAAAGATGTACAGGGTTTTCAGCTACTGGAATTCTGGGTCCTTAGCGAGGGGTCAGCTCAAACCCCATCCTAAAAAGGCAGGATGGTCATGTGAGGAAGTGGAGGAGCATGACCGAATGGCTACTGCCTATAAACCCCCAAAACTGTGGGGTAGTTGAGCATCTGGAGAACCTTCCACCTAAGAAACATCACCTTCTTATACATTATCATGAGGATACCTTGGTTGAACTTTCTGGAAATCCTACCTCTGGATCTCAATCCACAACTGCAGGTTATCCCAGGGCTGCTGCTGCCATCAAGGAGTCAGGATTGTCATCCCAGCAGAGCACAGCTCCGACAGGGTTCAAAACCAGGCAGTAGACTCCATGTCTGTGGAATCCTCCGGGCTAAAGGCCCAGCCAGAGTAAGTGCTGGAACATTCCTGCAGGTGACTATAGACGGTACTCCTCAACATCCCACCTCTCTGAACCAGCGGGAATTTCCAGGCAGAGCTGTATTCGGGAGTATACGATCAGGCAATTGGGTAGAACATTTCCTGAATATGTCTGGAGGCAGATACGTGCTGCCTCGACTTTCTGGGAGTGCCGAGTGAGTAATACCGTCCTCATTCCGGCCAACGGTGATGTGGTCAGCTGACCAGGGAAGTCCCTATTTTTGTTAGGAAGCTCTTGGTGAATGCAGTTTCTGGGAAAATATGTTGATTATCCCTTCCAAGGGGGGAAGAGGGTGAAGCTGATCTGTTCAGTGGGGCCTTGCAAGAGTCCTCTGCACGGAGCTTAGAGAGAAGGGCTGAAAAGGCTCTTCAAATCCTAGCAGGCCAGGTGAGAAAGCTGAATCGGGAAGTCTGGGGCCTTGGTGCAAAGAGCACCTACCCGCCTGAGAAGCCGTGGGGGACACCGCTGGGTGAAGCATCGCGGCCAGGGCTGGCGGCCAGATGCTGGATGAGGTACGGCCAGAAGGGGCCAACCAGCTTTAGAATGCCAAAGACAGGGCAGTCACGAGCGGTGGGGGTGGGGGGTGGTGATGACGCAGGGAGAGTGGGGACAGTAGGCACCCACGACATGTGCACAGACAGATGGGTCCTCAGGGCAGTGTAAGCTGAGGCAGAGCTGAAAGCAAGGATGTAATGCGGAACGCACACTAATAAACACACTAAGAACGGCATTTGCAGAAGGTGATACACATTCTCGGGACTTAAACCTGATGATACCATCCAACCCATTTACGAACATAACAAAGGATAAGGATTTCAACTCAACTCTTAACCGATTAATTTCTTTTAATGGAGATCAAGCTCTAAGTTTTGTGGTGCTTTGGGTTTCTATTTCTTAATTTTTCTGTAATAAAGGAGAAGTACGTATCCCTCTAGTCAAAAGATCTACTGGAGCTAGGCCACCTGCCACGACCACATGACACAGGAAAAAACCCAGGGTCTGTAATACATTAGGAGAATCTTCTAAAAGTCATGGTTTGTGGAAGGGTTGCCACTGAGATCACAGAAGGGCAGAAGAGGTGCATCACAATCTGATTACGGGTCCCTTCTATGAAGTACTTCTGGATGGTTCAAGATGGTTCCATTCAAAGTCTTCCCTGCGGTTGAGTCGGACTTCTTCCTGGTGCACAACAGTCCTGTTTCCACTGAGTTCCAGGCGGCTGGAGGTGGTGGAATCCCAGGATATTTAGATCACGTCACTGCTCAGGAAGAACAAGCGTGTGAAGGCAGACGCCCTCAGCCGTCGGGACTGGGACTGCCTTGTTCCTAAGTCTGAACTTGCTGTTACTGTGTGGCTATGGGGGAGGGTGGCGTTCGGGGGGTGGGGGGGAGGGAAGAGCTCTGCCATCGGATGTAACAGATAACCCGGATCTACGGCTTTTGTGATAACTGCCAGTTTTTCCCTGCATTTAGACTTCAGAAGAAGATATTCATCTAAGGGAAAAATGAGATACCTAATGTTCACGGCCAATAAGGTCACTGTAGAAATGACTGGAGGAGGGAAAAAAGGCATATAATCACCCTCGCTCAGAACAAGAACTACCTTCATTAGCCCCTATTCACATAGGGGCTTTATTTTAAAGTTATATTAGATATAAAGTTTAAAATTATGTTTAAAAAATGGAGAACACTTAAACACATGACAGGAAAAACAAAATGGTAAGGAATCCAAAGATAGGACGTTAAAGATAAGTAAACAAAAGTGAGAGGAACACGCTGTAAGTGAAACAGATCAAAAGGAAAAGTTAGTTGAAGCTACCAGGTCATCTCCAAAATGATGACAAAGGAACAAACAGGCCCAGAGCCTAAGGGCCAAAAAACCCAAGCGAGGCACACAAGACGCCCTAAGCTAAACGAAAAAGCCTGACATTCAGTTCTCCTGAGGCCAGGGCATGCTTCCCCACGCGGCCAGGCCGCCCATCCGTGTGGCTAGGCCCGCAGGCTGCAGGAGTCTGACTAACTCAGCCGTCCCAGATCATCTCGCCACACCTCGGGCAGGCGACGACCATTACTCGCCTCCATCACTGCCCACGAGCAGGGCCCTTCTCCACCTAGTGAACATGTGTCCCTCACTCAGAAGGGTAGTGCACTGGGGACCCGAGCTGGCTCCTTCATGCTCCGGGATTACTTAAAACCTACACATCAAAGGTCTAATATTCCTTCTAGAGTGTCTGCCTGTCAGTTTTCACAGGGTGAGCAGGGTGAAGCCCTAAGCCCGAGGGGTGGGGCACGGAGCCGCCAAGAAGGGAGGCCCCACTGAACACCGGTGAGGACTGCAGCAAAGCCCTCCGAGTCCTGACTTCTACTTACTAGCCGCGTGCCCTTGAGGAAATTACAGCTCTGCGAGCTTCAGTTTCGCACTCGGTAAGCATTACTGGTGTATTGTCACCGTGTGATTGTGTGCACAGTAAGTAGGTCAGGGACATACTTGGCACAGGTGATGCAGTGCTTTACTCTGAAAGTCAGAACAATCGGAGATTGAAGGAAGCAAATGGAGGGCGGCATAGCTACCCAGCGCGTCAGGACTCACCTTTCTGGGTGAATCCATGGAGTGACTCCAAGGGACATCTTGATGAGGACACTCATTAGCCAGGAAGGTGTCAAACTCTGCTTCCAGAGGAAGAACAACTCCAGTCCATTTTCCTCAAGGACCGGTCTTAACCACTGAGGCCCACGTAAGCTTAGAGCCATTTCTCTCTCCCTCGACAGAAGTGGTGAATGACAGAAGGGACTCCTTCCGGAACCACTGGACG
Source organism: Martes martes (assembly GCF_963455335.1). Lineage (NCBI taxonomy): Eukaryota > Metazoa > Chordata > Mammalia > Carnivora > Mustelidae > Martes > Martes martes. The sequence goes on along the minus strand of NC_137906.1, from coordinate 907,772 downwards.
TGGTTGGGAGCTACACAGTGACTGTGCACCTGTGGTGTCTTCTTCCCCTGGAGACCTCTCCCCACGAGAGGGGAGAGCTCTGGGCCTAGACTGGGTGGGCACACTCCTACCTGCAACAGAGACAAGGCTAGAGTAGCTGCAGAACGGTCCTCACGGGGCCCACGTCCCTTTTACTTCAAGCCGGGGAGAAGGTCAGCGGCCGAGCTCGGGAAAAGAGCCTCGTTTATGTCGTTGAGTGTCCCGAAACACACCACATTTTAAGGAGAAATCAAGACATTGTTTGCTAGCACCGTGGGGGCAGAGGAGAGATGAGAGTAAGTCTCTAAGAAAGAAAGGCACAGCACCCAGGTTCTAATTCTTCACTTTAATGCCATGGGAGGGTCCTGGGGCTCCATGCACCGAAGCGCTTACAGACAGGCAGCGAATGAACACAGGCGGTGTTACACCACATACACAAACCCACCACCACACAGAAGGAAGACAGTGGGCCCAGGTGACCTCCCATGCCCCGGAGGCAACCGGTTCCTAGACCCAGTCTTTGTTCCCACCTCTTCAACCCCTGCCAACCCACCCGTCTCCCAGTTAACACATGTACACATATATGTTTCTTCCAGAATTCCAAGAAGTGCCTCTTTCACCCCAGGTCCCCACGCTCCGGCTTCTGATGAATAAAGCCTCCCTCTTTCAAGGACCACAAGGCAGGCACTGCCTTCATGAACGGGCCCCAGTGAACGGTACCTAAGAAAGCTTAATCACTTGGTATCAAATACGGACAGATCCCAGGTAGAGGTAAAATTCTAACTGGGATCAAAATGCTCAGTGAAGCAGTTTTGTTCTGTTGCTGCTGTCATTTGTCTTAACCTCTTCAGGATCCGGCGTGGACCAAGGTTGCACACTGAGGCTCACCCCACTTTGTGGCTTGCAAATGTCATTCTTCTAGTCCCCCAACAAGCAACCCAGAGCAGGAAGGTTGTGTCACCTGACCAGCCTGAGGCACAAGGCTCCGACAGCTCCCAGAACACCCTAAGCCCCAGGAAGAAAGAACAGAAACTTGCAGAGCACAGTTGACTCTGCGCAGGAGGAGCGACGGACAGCCTCGTGCGTTGCCCCAGAGGTAGAGTAGGGATGCTCGCGATTCGTCTATCCTTCTATTTAGAGAGTTACCCAAGGAGCTCCTCCGCCTGGCGTGCTGTCATGTTTCATTGTGGTTTTGTTTCGATCTTATCCGTTGCCGTTCGGTTTTTCACTTTTGCGGAGTTTTGCCATGGCTGCGCTTGCACCATCCAACCCGTCCCCTAAAGCTTCCACCTTCCCGGCCAGGGAGCACGACACCAGGGAGAAAGGTGCCCAAAGCCAAACGTAAAGGAAGCTCCAAAGGCAGGCACTTGGTTTAACCCATCAATATCACGCACAAGAATTCTACGAAAACGTACTCCCTGTGGATTGGGAACAAGCGTTCATCCTTCGGAGCCCTCCTTCCTAACCCAACCGTTCTTATGCTCTAGACCTGACCAGTTAGACCTGAGAAGGGATCCAACTGCGGAAAGTCACCTCCTCAGAGACGACCTGTATCTGGAGGCCAGTATCACAAACCACCACACCCAAAAGCACTTTTCATCTTGGCCTTGGCTTCTCATCAGAGAAGGGCCAAACTGGGCCACTGAATTCCTTCACTTCGTCTGGAAAGAGCTCGAAGCTGGCTGCCAGTGTCCCTGCTCTGCCTGGTCTACTAGCCCAGAGCCCTGTCTCTCCCGCAATGGCACAGAGTACACCACTGTGAGGACAACACAGGGCCAGATGGTCCAAAGAAGTGTCTCTAGCAAGGGGTCTGGGGACACTGTCCTCATCCAGCATTCCTGTAGCCCTAAGCTAGTCTTCAGGGCCTATCTCTGAGCAAACTTACGTCTGAGCCTACCAGTCACTCTCTTCCACGTTTGGACTCTAACCAAAATACTGTGATGCCCTGTGCCGGCAGTGGGAACGAGAAGGAGCCAAGGCCAGAGAACCGAAAGCACTGGGATTAACTGTCTCCTTTCTACTCACACCAGCTTTCTCCCGAAGAGCTTGCCTCAGCGTCTGTCCAAAAATGAGTCTGCATTAGACAGAAACACCGATCGGAGCAAATTCAGTGAAGGACTTCTATTAGAACAAGACAAGAGCCGCGCTGTTGGAGTAAGCTTTAAGCAGGGACATCAACTCCAGCACAGCGATGATTCATTGGTGGATGAGAGCAACAGAGAGAGCACGTATCTCAGAACCTCAACAACTGACTTCACCTTCCTCTTAGAACCCCGTCTGGACCTCTGTTCCACCACATGACGTGAGTGCAAAACCGCGCCCCGCAACCCGCTCCACAGAGGGCCAGGAGGTCACTGCCCCACTGAGGGGTTCAGCGAGGTCCCAGGACTTGGCCTTCTCTTCCTCGGAAGGATGCAGACATCCTCAGCTCCCCCTCCCCCCACCTCATCAATCTGGTCTTGTAGGACTGAGACCAATGAGGCTGTCCTTACCCATGTTTTACATATGAAAAAATCTCCCTAACAAATACCCAGGACCGTCAAGCACAGTCACGGTCACAGGGAGAAGCCCTCAATGCAGCACAGGAACGTTACGTTCCCACTGCTGGGGCCGCACGGCGCTTCTTTCAGGAGACGCGTGTCCACGGCCTGCTTAACTGCCCTGGTCTGAAGACGGAGCAAGAAGAAAGTGCAGCGCGAGCAGGACCCTGTGGGTCGTTTCCTCTGTCTGAGATGTGGGGAGTACAGCGCGATGGAGCTTTGCTACAGTTGTCCTACAGCTCCCGCTATAGCTGTGCCTCCCACCCAAGCCTTTGTTTGCTTCCTCAGAACAGACACTTCTCCTAGGAGAACGTGAGCAGGGTAAAGCAGCGGGGTTTTAAAAAGAGGGGGTTCCTATCTACAGAGGTTCACCACAAATTGGATGCTAACCCATGAAATGGCAGCCAAAGAGATATTCTGAGCCTCCAGAAAGGATGTTACACCTCAAAGATAACAGAAGATCTATGCAACCTGCCTGCTTGACTTGGGGAATCTTCGAAAGGAACCTCTGAAATCTACATTACAGCCCTGAGCAGATAACCCTTCAAGCAAGGAAGGTTGGCGGAAGGTAGGAGAAGCTGCGGCCCTAAGGCAGGGCTGTAAACATTGTGCTCTTCTAAGGCCAACCTGGTGCACGGCTTTGGCAACTATGGTTACATCTCCAGAAGGTGGTGAAGAGTGGGTTTCAGGAGGAAGAGTCTCTCCACATCCTAAAACAAAGCCTGGAACTATCCCTGGGGGAAGAGGGAGAGAAAATGCTTCTCCTTCAGTCAGGGGCTGTGGGGTAGGTCCTTGGGTCACCCCCATCGCGATCTGTGTTCATACCTGTGTGCTAGGCGCACGCAAGGGACCCTCGGACAGGGCGCTCAGGAAGGGATCACGCCTGGATTAGTCTGGTAACGTGGGGGCAGAAACTCTCTTGCAAGACCAGGAGAGTGACAAAACCTCTCTGGACTTCCTGGTCCAGCCGGAGCTCGCCAGACCCCACCAGCCTCAGGAAAAGACTGCCGTGCCCTGAGGAAAGGTCAGGAGAGCGCGGGTACAAGTCCCTCCGGGCCACAAGCCCTGAGCCTGACCTCGAGGTACAGCCGGGAGACTGCAGCTGCCAGGAGACCTCCATCCCCTTGCAGCTGCGCCTCGGGACTCGGTCCTCACCTCAGCGGGTCTGGGGCAGTTAGTGTCCCTCTCAGGATCCTACTCCCAGAGCCACTAAAGAGAACGGACGCCCTCCCTGACAGGCCTCTGTCCCTAGCAGGGCTACTCACCACCACGTGATCTTGAACTCATAGATGGGACGCTTGCAGTAGTAGTGGTTGATGAGGTGCTTGTCACACACCCCGATGCACTGGTGGTCCACGACGAGGCCCTGGGCTGAGAGGTCCGTGACCAGGCAGTGCAGTAGGTCATAAACATCAGCCACAGCCTCCCAGGGCCCAAAAGACACATCCACCTCGCAATGGTGCTCAAAGAGCTGCCCATCGCTCTCGCTCCGCTCGAAGCGCAGGGAGTTGAGAAGCGGACACTCGTAGGGGGTGATGGGCATCTCCTCCTTGAAGACACAGACCTTGAGCTTGGCAAAGCGGGCCTTCCGCTGGACCGCACGCAGCCGGGCAATCTCCACGATCCGCTCCAAATGGTCTGTGGGGGCGAAGACGTCACGGGGACAAGGGTCAGGAGGTTGGGGCGTGGCCCAGGCAGGGTCAGGGCACACAGAGCGCCCCAGTGAAGGCAGGATCCAACCGGGGAGAGAGATCCCGGGGAAGGGACTCTTCGGGCTCAGGAAGGACGCAGGCTTAAACAGCGATCATGGATCACCACGGCAAAAGGAAACCAAGCGACGGAATGAGAACAATCCTTCTGAAATGTGATTTGGTGATGTCATAGGCAAAGTGGGTCCTATTTAACCTGAATCGTCCCAGTGTGACCGGGAGGGGAGGGCGGAAAGGGAAGCAGGAATCTCTCCAACCTCGAGCAATGCAGACGAACCTCAGCCCCACTTCTCCTGCTGAAGACCTAGGCCCAGACAGATGCCTTCAACCCTCCTTTCCCACACCTTGACCACCCTGGGCAGTTGACCCCTCACCTTTGTAATAGGGCATGAGTCCCAGAAATGCCTGGCGCACTTTCTCTCCCTTCAGAGGCTGCATGTTCTCTAGCTGCTCCAGGAGGGGACCGATGGCGTAGTACTGGGCCTCTTTGTACACAGCCCGTACACGCTCCCGGGGCGGCAGGTCGCCTGAGCGCAGAAAATTCAGCACATCTCTGAGCAGGAAGGAAAGAGAGGTGCTGAGAAGGAGTTAAGGGACCTGGGCAGTGACACATGGTAGTCAGAGCACAGAGTCTGGAACCAGACTACCAGCTGCATAACCTTGGGTAAGTGAACCGAACCTCTCCGTGCCTTGATTTTCTCATCTGTAAAATGAGGGAAAAATGTAAAAAAAAAAAAAAATCAAACTACCCCATAATGGGATCAAGGGATTCAGTGAGTTTATAGACAAAAAGTGCTTGGAAAATACCTGGCACTGGGTAAGCCCTCAATATGCATTGGCAGCTGTTATTATCCGCATCATTACTATTAGGTATATTTTTTATTTTTATTAGGTGTTGTTATTATTGGGTATACATAGGAATAGTGGAAAGATGTGATTTCTGGGCTCCTTAATCTAGATATTTAAATTGAGGTATAGTTAATATGCAATCAAGGTAGACAGTTTGATTACGACCACCACCTACACCAAGATACAGAACATTTCCATCTCCTTAGTCTCCCTCTGCCTCTTCCCATTCAAGCCCCAAATTCTTCTATCAACAAAGACTACTTTTGCCTCATCTTGAAGTTCATATAAGCGGAAGCACACAGTACGTTCTCTTCGATGCTTATCCTCTCTCCTTCAACAGAATGCTTCTGAGAGTCATTCCCGTATGTCGTGTGTGACAAATGAGGTGGCCCGGCACTGAATGGATAGCCTGTCATTTATTTACCAATTTTCTTGTTGACGGACAGTTGCGTTGTTCCCAGTTTGGGGCTCTTATGAGTAAAGCTGTTATGAACATTTCTGTATAAGACTTCCTGGGGACACACATCTCAGCTTCTCCTGGGCATATATTAGGAGTAGAACTGTTCACTCTTAAGGTGAAGTGCGTGCTTAACAAGATGGTCGTAGCGTTTTACGTTTTCACCAGCAATGCACAGGGTTCCCCATCTTCTGTACATCCTCGCCGTTAGTCTTATTCTGTAGCTACAAAGACATCAAATGTCTACCCCAACACCTGAACAAACTGGTTCTTGGGTAAATAAAATCACATACTGCATTTTCTTAAAATAAAAATTCAGTTCTTTTAATTCTATCTTCAGATTCTTTAAGTGCTAAGAGTAATCAGATCCTTCACTGGTAGGTGTGGGCAGGTCTTTTCTGTAAAGACATGTGAGTAAACCCCAAGATCAAGATGTTGCCTCCGTAGTACTCTATGACCACGACGTAATACCGGCTAACACTGACTAAGTCCTGATCTGTGTCAGTCATTCTCCATGTGTTATCGCATTGAATCACTTCAATGACATTGTGGAGTAAGTGCCATTTTAGGTCCATTTCATAAATGAGGAAAAGGAGGGGCTCGGAGAAGTTAAAGAACACTCTTACTCAAGGAGCCACAGCTAGCAGGAGCCCAAATGCAGCCCCGCAAGCCCATATCCACAGTGGTCAGACTCCAGTCCCAAGTGTTTCACTCATCAAGCAGCCTTCATGATGGGTTCTAGGAGCACAGGAACCGCACCAGCAGAAAAATGTACCTGACCAAATGCCTTAAACACCTGTACTATTTTATCTGAGTCTATAGGCAACTTCATCTGCTGATGATGAGTCACAGGCCATGGGAGTCCAGCAGCCTGAGGATAAATGCTACAATATCCTGCTTTCTGCCACACCCCTGCCTGCCTCTGACCCTCTCCAGCTATGGCCACCTGGGCACAGGCACATCAACCTAGAGCCAAACCCTGCTCCCCCTCCCCACGACCCCTTTCCAAACTGGCGCTCTAGGATCTTAAGCAAACCTTGGTCTGCTCTGAAAAACATAACCCCGGGGCAAGGCCCAGCTAAGAGTACTGTGGGAGCTGCCAGCTGGGGCCAGCACTTTCCTCCCCCAAACAGCCTGCAAACAAAAATCTTTTTATAGCTCTGCAGAGCGATGTGACACTTTGTTTTCTCAGCATCAGAGGCAGCTGACAGCCCAATGGGGACACCCAGACGGTTCAAAGTCAATTGCTTGACCAGAGGCTCCTCTCTGAGGATAAAAACGACCTTTCTCCCAGCGCGGGCAATCCGAATCGGAGGCCAGCACGAAGATGTCGTGGCTGGAGAGTTCCTGCCTCCCTCGTCAAGCTGTTGAAGGTCGAGGACCATGTTAGTTCTCTAGTCATTCCAAAGTTGGACTGAAGGGCCCGAGAGCTTTCGCCACATGCTCTGGAGGGACCTGGCCGGAGGTCACAGAAAGGCTCCTTATGTAATCGGCATGGCAGGCCTGCGAGGCAGCCACAATTATTTCTCATTTCACAAATAAGGAAACTAAAACATCAAGTCTTTAAACTGTTTATGTGTGAGGTGTCAGAAGTCCTTTCTTGCGAGGGGCTATTTTCTTTTTTGAGATTGTGTCTTTCCATGTTTTAGTATTAAAATGACAGTCACAATTGAAGATGGTTTTTTTTTTGTAAAGACTTTTCTTGGCAAAACTAAAGGATGGTAATCACATATTGGCCCTTCCCTCACCTTTTTTGTTCATTTGTTTTAAACTACTGAAGGAAGTCTGACGACCATGGCCACATACCACGTCCCTCCCTAATGGCAATGTGGAGCCCCAGAATCTGAATCTGAGGACCCCCCATGAAGCTGTGTTGGAACCCCCCGCCTCCAGGTGGGATCACATCTGTTCCACACAGGAATTCAATTTCACAGGACAGAAGCAGTTCTACCACATCCAGCCACTGGGTGTCACCTGGGATTTCTCTGGCTGTCCTCATCTCCTCTGGGAAAGTAAATGCCTTCTGATCTCATTCAATAAACACATTTATTAAATTCCATCAGCACGTTTGTTATCTCCTCTTCTAGGTACGAAGCCCAGGACACTTACTAGGACTACAAAGTTGATCACAGAGGGATAAACCTACCCAAAGTGCGTGCCATCCCGGTCGATGAAGTACCGGCCCTCGGCGTCCGTGGGGATGTAGTGCCGCCCGCTGAACATGGCCGCCAGCATGGTGTCCTCATAGCGCCGCAGGGTAGACAGGCGTGTGGTGAAATGAGCCCCTCCAATGTTAAGGGGGACAACCTCGGGAAACTGGAAAGGAACCACCGGCACTTTCAGCCAGGCATTGGGGAATGAGAGCAGGGGCTGCTCTGTCTTGTCTCCCTGGGTCTCATTAGTGCAGCACCGTTCAGGTACCCAAGGCTAAAATACGGGAGTCTTTCCGAATGCTCTCCTCTGTCGCCCCCTTCCCCCACACTCCTCAGTTGCCAAGTCGACCCCACTGCTCCCCAACACCATTCAGTCAGGCCTCCCCACCCCAGTTCTACTATCTCTGCTCTAGTATGAATTTACCATTTTTATGTCCTTGCTTATGTTGTCTTCTCTGTCCAGAATGTTCTTCCCAGTCTCCCTCTGTCCATCTAGCGAATGCAATTGCCCTGAATGTGGTGTGTGTTGTTCACTGCACAAGGGCACCTGTCTCCCAGTGATCTGCCAGCCCAGCTGTGTGCCCTTTGTCTAATGTACACCTCGGCACCATATAAGTTAGCAGCATCCATTCACTCTAAAAGCTTCTCTTTAAGGTTCCTGATTCTGTGAGCATTCCGCTCTTTGTTCCCCGCTTGCCCCCAAGACCGAGTTAACTAATGAGTCAGCCTCCATTGTGCCTCCACCATGTGCCACGCTCTCCTCTTTGTAGCGCCTGGCATGCCACAGGGCAGGCTGGCCGTTATGTGCTCCTGTCAGCCCTCCTTTCCAGAACCCAAGCTTCCTGAGGGCAGCATCTCATTCACTCATCACGAGCCCACCCACAGCAGGGCTCGCAGATGGTCGTGGATCATTCCAGACATCCACTCCACATTCGCTTTACCTCACTGCTTCTCTCCTATTTAAACCACAGAGTGAGATCAGTGCCTGGTCCAGCTCAGGTTCCGGAGGCGGGGGGCAGGGGGAGGAACAGGCCGTGACGGTATAGAATGGCCCAGAGCAGCTCTGGGTAAAATGCTCAGCACCCGCTGGGGGGGAGGGGATGTATTTCACTGCTTGTTATTTTTAAAGAAATGAAACCAGTTCCGATTTTCCCGCAAACCTCCAGCTTCACTAAAATTCTATACTAGTGCATACTTTTCAGTATTATAACGCCTCTCAGCCTCCCGTGTACTTTTGTCTGCAGAGGCCTTTCCCCCAGCTTTCCAGTCCCATCTTTCCCCCACTCTTCTTTGAGGTGTAGCTGACACACAATGTTGCGTTAGTTCTGGGGTGTACGGCACAGTGATCTGGCAGGTCTACACCGCACGGTAAGCTCACCACAGGCGCAGCTACCGCCTGCCACCAGATACCACTATTACAGGATCACTGACTATGTTCCTTAGGCTGTGCCTTTTATCCCAGTGACGTATTCATTTCGTACCTGGAAGCCAGCACCTCCCAGTCCCCTTCAGCCACTCTGCCCGTCCTTCCACACACACCGCCCCCCCACCGCTGGTTAGTTCTGTGTTCATGAGTCTATTTATGCTTTGTTTGTGTGTTTGTGTTGTAGATTCCACATATAAGTGAAATAATACGTTTTCAACTTCTTCGTGAAATACAGCAGGACACCAATACATTCCGTCGAAGTTACCCAGAGCCCCACGCGGTGTCCGGGGCGCAGTGAGGACCCAAACACGCCCTGGATGAACGAGCGATGAAGGAACGGGACAGAAAGGCGGGTACAGTTCTTGTGTGTGGGTGCCCTGTCACTCTTCGGCAGCCAAAGGGCAGCAGGTGCCTGCTACGCACTCCGCACTCCGCAGCTCCGACGCCGAGGACGCGGGCTGCTGCGGGATAACGAGGCTCCACACTTCTGGAGCTCTCGGGACCTCTTCCAAGGGCATCTCCTGCCAGTCCGGGGGTTCGCTCCGTAGCAGAGCTGAAGACTGGGGCGCAGAGGGAAGCGGTCCAGCAGCGCGCCGGACCCCACAGCGGGCAGCGGGCCGGCGCGGGTCCTGCGCTCCCGCTCCCAGACCACGCGCCTTCCCGGTGACGGCGCGCACGAGATGACCCCGCGGCGGTCCTTTCCTTTCCCCGGCTGCGAAGATGCCCGCAGGGTTTGGCTCGTGGTCACAGGCGTTTCGGGATGCTGCGAGCGTAGCTTGCAGTCCCGAGGGGACCGGCCCCCCCCGCCGCCCCCCCGGAGCTGTCCCTCCTCCCGGGACTGCACGCGTCCCAGCCTCCCTCCCGCAGCGCCGCCGCAGCTCCTCCTAGTCTCTCCCTGCCCAGCCGGGAGGCCCCACCTTCCCCTCTTCCCCCTCCCCAGGCTCCTACGCGAAGCCAGGAGGAGCTCCCGGCACGGCGGCGGGCAGGAAAGCCCCGCGGCCGGCAGGTGGAGGCGGACACGCCGATCCGCGGGCTGCGTCTCTGCACGGGCCAGCCGGGCAGCAGGTCCGGGCAACCGCGAGGGCCTCCTCCTGGCTTTCCTACAAGACGCTCCCCTCTCGGGGCGCCCGGGCCCCCTCCCCCAGCCCCCTCCCCCGTCGCTCTGAGGACGGGCCGCCGGGTGCGGTCCGTGACTGCCGGGGGCGGGGGCTGCGCCGGGGGACACACCCCGGGTGCGTTTGGGGGGGGCGGGGGGCAGGCGCAGCTCCTCGGGCGCCGCCCTCGGCCCGGCCTCTGACCCAGCCGCAGCCCTGCTCACGCCCCGCGGTCAGCTCTGCGGGGCCCCGGCGGCTCCCCCGCGCCCCTCCCACGCCCCGGCCCCGGTACCTCCTGGGGCAGCAGGGGCAGCGCGTGCCCCGCCTGCGTGGCCGTCGGGGTGGCCGGCTCCAGGAAGTCGTCCTCGGCGTCGGAGCTGGACATGGCACCGTCCGCGCGACGGCTGTCTGGCTCCCGCCCCGTGACTGCCACCATCCCTCTGGCTCTGCACAGTGGGCGCGGCTGCGGGCGGGCGGCGGCGGCCCGGGCACTAGCGCCGAGCAGCGCCGGGCATGACGCGGCGCGGCCGAGGGGCGGGCCCGGGGGGCCGAGGGCGCGGGGCGCGGGGGCGCGGGGGCGGCCACTCCCTCAGCGCCGAGCGGCTCGCCGACCACCGCGCGCACCGCCGGGCCACCGGCCTGACCCGGCCGCCCCCTGCTATTGGCCGACGCGCCTCTTGCTCCGCCTCTGATTGGCAGGAAGCTCGTCCAGTCCGAGAGCAGGCAGCGCGTCGGCCTGCGCCTGAGTGGCCAGTGGGAGCCGGGCTGCGGGCCCGCCCTGCTCTGATTGGTCGTCAGGTCAGCGGACGCGCCCTCGCCGCCCGCCCCTCTCGTCCGGCGCGCAGGGCGGGTGCGCGCGCGGCCACCGCGTCTACGCGGGCTCTCCCCGTTGGCTCCGAGGGTGGTGCCCGCGTCGGGGTCGGCGCCTCCTCGCCGGAGAGCAGGCAGGGCCTGCGGCCCAGTCGTTGGTCTGTGGGCGGTGCTGTCGGCCCTGGGCCCCCTCGGGCGCCGAGGGCCGGGGAAGTCCGGGGCGGGGAGAGCAGGCCGCCGCGGTGGAGGTGCAGGAGGAGCGCGGAGGGCGCGGAGGGTGCGGAGGGTGAGGAGGGAAGCGGCGGAGGCCGCTGAGGTGTGAGGTGCGGGAGAAGCGCGGAGGCCGGGGAGGTGAGGCGGGAGGGGGCGGAGGCCACGGAGGTTGGGGAGGAGGGTGGAGGCCGTGGAGGTGAGGCGGGAGGGGGCGGAGGCCGCTGAGGTGTGAGGTGCGGGAGGAGGGCGGAGGCCGGGCAGGTGAGGCGGGAGGGGGTGGAGGCAGCTGAGGTGCGGGAGGAGGGTGGAGGCCGGGGAGGTGAGGCGGGAGGGGGCGGCGGCCGCTGAGGTGCGGGAGAAGCGGGGAGGCCGGGGAGGTGAGGCGGGAGGGGGTGGAGGCAGCTGAGGTGCGGGAGGAGGGTGGAGGCCGGGGAGGTGAGGCGGGAGGGGGCGGAGGCCGCTGAGGTGTGAGGTGCGGGAGGAGGGCGGAGGCCGGGCAGGTGAGGCGGGAGGGGGTGGAGGCAGCTGAGGTGCGGGAGGAGGGTGGAGGCCGGGCAGGTGAGGCGGGAGGGGGTGGAGGCAGCTGAGGTGCGGGAGGAGGGTGGAGGCCGGGGAGGTGAGGCGGGAGGGGGCGGCGGCCGCTGAGGTGCGGGAGAAGCGCGGAGGCCGGGGAGGTGAGGCGGGAGGGGGTGGAGGCAGCTGAGGTGCGGGAGGAGGGTGGAGGCCGGGGAGGTGAGGCGGGAGGGGGCGGCGGCCGCTGAGGTGCGGGAGAAGCGCGGAGGCCGGGGAGGTGAGGCGGGAGGGGGCGGAGGCCGCTGAGGTGCGGGAGGAGGGTGGAGGCCGGGGAGGTGAGGCGGGAGGGGGCGGAGGCCGCTGAGGTGCGGGAGGGGGCGGCGGACGCTGAGGTGCGGGAGGAGCGCGGAGGCGGGAGGGGGTGGAGGCCGCTGAGGTGCGGGAGAAGCGCGGAGGCCGGGGAGGTGAGGCGAGAGGGGGTGGAGGCAGCTGAGGTGCGGGAGGAGGGTGGAGGCCGGGGAGGTGAGGCGAGAGGGGGTGGAGGCCGCTGAGGTGTGAGGTGCGGGAGGAGGGCGGAGGCCGGGCAGGTGAGGCGGGAGGGGGCGGCGGCCGCTGAGGTGCGGGAGGAGGGTGGAGGCCGGGGAGGTGAGGCGAGAGGGGGTGGAGGCAGCTGAGGTGCGGGAGGAGGGTGGAGGCCGGGCAGGTGAGGCGGGAGGGGGCGGCGGCCGCTGAGGTGCGGGAGGAGCGCGGCTCGGGCACGGGGCCCACGGGGCGAGCCTGGGCGCCCCACGCGTCCCGGGTGAGTCGGGCAGGAACCAGGGAAGGAGAGCGCGGACGCGGAGAAACCGAGTTCCGCCCCGGGAATCCGCCCGAGAAGGCCGCGGGACCGACGGCTGGCAGGGGCGTGGCTCCGGCTCGGGAAGCAGGGCTGCGCGAAGCGGTGAGAAGGCGGCCCCGGGGGCCCAGGCCGCAGGGAGGCCCGCGGCCACCACCCCTGCCCGGCGCTCGCCCTGCGCTGCGGCGCTCGCTCCGCCGTGCTGCGGGGCTTCCCGCGGGAACGGGCTTTCCCGGTCCTCCCCGCGTTCTTGGCGGGGCTCCGGGGGCCGCGGCCCGGGGGAGGCCCCGCACGATGGGCGGGAAGGGCCGGAGCCGCCTTCCCGGACTGCAGGGCCGTTGGCCGGCGGCGGCGTCTCCACCGACGGTGCGGCGGCTTCCAGGCCCGGTCACAGGAGCGCGGCGGGGAGAGGCTCCGCGAGACGTCGGGGGGACGGGGTGAGTAGCAGAGGCCCGTGCAGAGGCGGGGGCGCCCGCAGGACCCCCGGGTCGCTTCTCCGAGAGCAGACCAAGCAGCAAGCCCCGACTCGAGCGACTGCGCTCTTCCCGCGTCTCCCGGAGGGACGCTCTCAACGCGACCTCGGAGGACTGATTCGCCACCGAATCTGCGCGCCCGATTGCGGTTCATGGAGGAATGAAATGAAATGAAGGAAATGAAAACAAACAGAAGCGCCCACCGTCTTCTCCGTGTTGCCGTCTTAGTTTTCATTTCGACCTGAACACTCCGCACACGCAAGCAGTCGTGGACGACAGACGCGGACCCCCGCCCCAGCTCCCCGCTCCTGGCGCACCGAACTACGAGCGCGGTCCTGTCTGGACTCGCCTCCAGATCTCATCGCCCCGCTCCTAAATACCGTATTACTCCGCGCAGGTTTCCCTTTCTTTGGGAATCACGACACAAAAATGCAAAACCATATAGGTATAGTGTGAAGAGTAACTATAGAGCAGAAACCCGTAGGACCACTACTCAGTCGAGAGCCAGAACATTGCCAGCCTCCCTGATGAAGATAACCTCCTTTCTCCCAGAGGTCACCAACATCCTCACTTTTCTGACCATCCTTTCCTTGTTTTCCAAGCTTAACCACTCTCGTCTACACCTCTAAGCAATGCAGTTTAATTTTAGCTGTTTTTAGACTTTATTTTTTTCAAGATCTATTTATTTGAGAGAGAGAGAGAGAACGGGGGGGGGGCAGGGGGCCAAAGAGAGAGAATCTCAAGCAGGCTCCCTGCTGAGCTCGGAGCCTGACATTTTTATCTTCTCCCCTATCCTACCCAGATCCTATGTATGTATTAAGCATCTCCCTGAGGAATGCCTTTGTGTGGTCCCTTGCCAGCACCTGACAAAACCCACCAGATTAACCCATCAGCCTTCCATGCTCTGCTTCTGGGTGAGCGCCATCACCATGTGAACTGGTACCACTATAAATGCATGATTAACAGTGCCGCTGGGCCATCTGTCCATGGTTTCTTTTAGTCAGCTCTCGCTTTTTTAAAAAATTGAGATATAATTGATATATAACATTATACTGGTTTCTGGTGTACAAACAGTGATTGAATATTTGTATGAGTTGCAAAAGGCTTGCCACAGTAAAACCAGTCAATATCTAAGTCAGCTTCCTCTTCTATTTCCACTCTTATTACTCTTTCCAAGACCCCTCTGCACCCCAGGAAATCGCTCCACCTTCCAGCAAATGGCAGTCTGGCTTTTACTGCATAGAGCAATGAGACTTATCAGGCGTAAAGAACTCTCTGCACTTCCTACCATCTCCCTTGCGCGTTAACCCTCTTCGGGTTTGAGGCTAAGTCTCCAAAGCAGGCTCTGACTTTTCCAGGATTGTACTTGCTCCATCCGGTAGCCCTTTTCTCCTGAATTTTCAGTCTCTTCCTCTATATTGTTTCTTTCGCTACAGGCTATTTTATGTGCCAGCTTCTCCCATCGTAATAAATACAAGTTCTTCTTCGGTGCTGCATCCTTCTCTAGGCCGCACACCTTCTTTCTCCGTCTCTTCATAGCCAGTATCCTCACAAGAGCCCCCACTGCTTCCTCCACCTCCTTATTCCCATCGCAAGGTAGACTTCTCTCCCTCACTGAAACTGCTGTCCCCAAGATCAGAGCGGCCTCCTAATCGCCAAGCTCAACGATCTGTCCTTGAACTCTCTGAAGCGTGCCACTGTTGACCAGTTTCTCTCTTAAAACCCCTTCTTCCTCCTTTGAATTTCATGAGCCTCTTCCGTCTCTCCTCTCCATCTCTTTCCCATCTCCTTTGTATGGTTCATTCACCCTTCACCTCTTCAGAGCTGTTGCATCCCGTTATTAGCACTTGGCTCTCTTCTTTCCTGTTTTACGTACACTCGCAAGGCGATTCTGTCCACTCCCATGATTTCAACCACCGTCTATATGTTAAAGTTCCTCAAATTTAAATTTCCAACCCAGTTGTTTCTCCTGAACTTCATACCCTTATCTTACATAAAACTGCTTCACATCTCTAACTGGATGTCCCTAAGGGCAATTCAGACTTAATCTGTTCAAAACCTGACTCAGCATCTTCCCACCAAATCTTTCCATCCTCTTTTATTTCCCCCAATTCTCGCTCAACTCCTTGTTTCTTATCCATTGGACACAAGGGAGAAATACCATGACTGGGAGGAGGGAGTTAGAAGGTTGGCTCTCCCTTGCTCTCCCAGCCTTGAGAAACGAGGCCAACAGCCTTGTTTGCCAACAGCTTCCCAAGGCACAAAACCTTGGCTAAAGGCCCACTTGCTCTCAATCCAGCTCAGCGCTCCCCCAGCCTCTGGTGCACCCCATTCATTACCCACCTCTATTCCTTCGCCCGGACTTCTCTTCCTATCATCTGGTTGGAAAATGTGACCAATGTTCACACTGGCTCTCTTACTTCTTTTCTGGTCCCTCTCAAGTGTGCCTCACTGAATGGTAGAAGCTTGAAATCTAAAAGCTACTTTTCCCAGAGTACCTTGTATCCTAGATTCCATGCATGACCTAATTTTCACCAAGAAGATCAGTGCACTTGGCATGTGGAGGGGGAAAGTGAACACTGATTTGGAGGCCATGATTCTTTTCTCTTTTGGGAGGCAAGCTCAAATGTGGAAGTGTTGAAACTTTCCCTTTTTGCTGTGGCTGTAGTAGACTTCCTAGTATATACCCTCCTGGATGTCAAAAAGCAGCGTGGAGACATCCATTTTGTTGTCTTACTGTATCTCCAAGGTCCAGTTCAATGCACGGCACACAGGAACTCAATAGATGAATGCCAAAAGAAATTTGTGCGGTGATCACATTCAAATTATTACTGCTGTATACTTTTTCCTCTTGTATTTTATTGGTATTATTAGTATATAGGGTTTATATAATATATATTATGTTATATATAATATATTATATTAGTATATAGGGATTGCTGTTATTAATATCAAAGAGGTAGGGGATTCCAGAATGCCATCACTCTGGGTTGGTGGGAAGGAGCTCCCGTCAAGCTGTAAGAAGTCCTAGGAGTGAACACTAAGGGAATGCTCTTTGGTTTGGGGTTCACACTGGTGACCGTGGACATCTTCCCTGTGCAAGATGACACGGGCCCTGAAGGGCTCTTATCCCAAGCTCTTTACGTGTAGGCTTTTGGTGAATGTTGTGTATTTTTTCACTTATTAGTTATAATAAAACAAAAATAACATGCAACAAATGTAAAAATAACATCTGGAATTCCATGAAAATGGTGTTTCATGAATGTGGTTTGAGGGTCCATCATTGTCCTACCTACTACTGCATGTTACTTTCTCATATGTCATGTCTCTACGTGAGGCTGGTTCCAGTCACCTCTGGAAGCATTTCGGTCAAATCCGGTGGGTGAATGTAATGGAGCCACGTCCCCAGTTCCCCTCGCACCTCATGCCCGGTTCGTGTGGCATTTTCACTGGTCTGTCATTTCAGGGTTAAGCACTTCCCAGCTTAAATATGTATGACCTCCATAGGATTCTAGCAAGTAGAAAAAGAATTTAGGGGAAACATAACCCTGCACCTGAGAAAACGTACCCTGTCTCCTGCTGTTGCCTTTTTTTGGGGCCTCTCCTCCGTTCCACATTCTTTGTCTTCCTAGGCATCCCAACCCGCTCAGAGACTTTGTTGGGTTTGGCTCTGATGTTTGTTCTGACATTTCTTGGAATTGCTGGCCGAGAGCCCCTCTGGTTGGCTAGAGACATTAAGGTGTAATGAAATATTTAAATATCCTGAGGCAGGATAGGATTAAAATAATCTCTAAGAGCGGGGGTTTGTGTATTTTTTCTATTAAGGGCACAGAGGAATATTTTCATCTTGGCAGACCATGAAGTTTGTCTCTACTCAGCCTGTAGCTGTAGGGAGAAAGCAGCCACAGACAAGACATACACAGCACATGTGGCCAGACTTGCCTCACTGGCTCTAACTTGCCAGCCCCGTGTAAGTTAAATAAATGCATCCAAATGCATTGTGATCTTTTCAAATGTGCTCCATCCAAACATCCGAATGGCTGATAGCCTGCTTCATTTCTGATTCAAGTCTCAGTTATTTATTTGTGAAGAACAACAAATAGCCATGCTTCAGTTTATTAATATTCCTAACTGATCATCTGAAGGCTGGATAAATGAGACTTACTAGAAAACAAATGAACTAAAAGTCAATGTTAAGCCTAACTAGATGTGTAGTTATGGGTAAGTTGCAGCACTACTCAAGACCCCAATTTTTTGTTTCTTTTTACCTGTAGGATTAGGCGGTTCGGTCTCTTATTTCTTTAAAAAAAGTATTGTTTTGGGGGGTCTCCTTGTGGTGGCGGCATGAGAGCAGAGTAGGAACTGTGGCAGCCAGTCACTGCAGGACAGCCATTGAGAAAGTTTTCTTACCTTCTTTGAGTTTAGTTGCAAGGAGTACAGCCAACACTGTAACCAAAAGGAAGCATTTGCTTCCAGAAAAATCTCAAGGAAAGTATTGTAGGCAACAGTAGTAGCTGTTGGTCAAGCTCTAACGGAAAATGTGGAGAGATCCAACCAATTAGCCAGAAAGTTGGGAGATAAAGTTCTTCTCCCAGAAAATGGAGGCCCCAAAATAGTATTTAGAGATGGTGACATTCTCGGAAAATATGTAGACTGAAATAAATCACTTTTGAAATGGCATCACATGAAGCTGTCCATTCCACTGACGTTCTGAAACCTTTCCTGTAAATAATTTCCATGTCTCTTTTTAATAAACTAATGATATCTAAGAACATAATAATAATTCATTGTTTACTTTTTTACAAAAATAATTCATGTTGATCATAGCATGTTTGGAAAACAGAGTTAAGCAGAAAGACAAAAACAAGAATCCCCACAATTCCACCACCAAGAAATAACACTTAACATTTTGGAACACGTCCTTTCAGTTTATCAATTTAGCTATTCTATTTAGTTTCCTACCTATCCTTTAAGTAATAAAAAATGGGATCATAATAAAGAGCTTTGTGATCTCAAGTTTTCACTTAATGTAACATGAACATTTTTCTGTGTTATTAAATCTTTTTCAGTAATATATTTATTAGCTGAGTTCTATTATGTAGATATACCACAATTCATTTAACCAGCACGCCCTTTTGCTAGATTGCTTAAGCTTTTTTATATCCATAAACTGTACTGTAACGGACAGTTTCGTAGAGAAAGCTTTGCACACATGCGAGATGTATTTCCTTTTTTTTTCAGCTTGAAAACTTTTTCCTACGTCCAGCAGTCATTCCATGTTCGACCAGTAGAGGGCACTTTAGGCTTTCTCAGGTCAGGCCTTAAAGCCATTTTTACAATACATAAGAACAAAAATAGTGGTTTTATTGTGAAAATGATTCAATTTTGGATCTTCGGTAATAATCAGCTTCAAAGGAAGAATCAAAGTCATTTATTTTTATCTGTAACAAAACTACTCTCTCTTACCCTCTCTCTCTCTCTCACACATACACACCCCCCCAATACTCAAATAATGAACAGCTTTGTTAGGATTTCAACACAAAATGAATAAAAATTACCTCTTTTGCCCAATTCAGAATAACTAAGAAGGGAGCGCTCTGCTTCACACAAAGATCTAGAGTCTCTGCGGAAGAGGGCAGTGGGTGGTGAGGAGCAGGAAAGGGAACTCAATGCTGAAAATACGGACCTCTCTGGAGGAGAGACCAGACAGCTCCAGGATCTATAGTTCCTCTAGAAATACAGATTTGGCCGTAACACTGAATGGAATCTTGCGTAGACCATTACTTATCTATCACCGACTAGCCAGGTTTTGGTAGATGATACTACATAAATTTTGTTAGAACCTGAAAGAATTGTTTCATGGGCATTTTCCTTGATTTTTACCAAGACCATAAATTCCTAAAGGCAGTCCTCTGCCTGTATGTACTTCCTGCCACACCACCCAATTATACCCAGCAAATTACTAAGCACAAGGGAGGTACTTAAACAGTTGCAACTCAGTGCTAATGGCAAGCTTCTATTCTAGTATAAAGATAATTACCGAGACGCAGGGCGGTGGTTGGGGGTCGGCTCCAGAGCCCGGCTGCCTACGCTTGAATCCTGACCGTCACCAGCTGTACTCCGTGCTCTACCCCCACGCCAATGTTTGTAAAATGTAGGTCACCATAGTACATACCTCAGATGGTAATTACGAGAATTAAATTATTTTATTTTTTTAAAGTCAAAATTTTTTAAAGATTATTTATTTATTTATTTATTTGACAGAGAGAGAGATCACAAGCAGGCAGAGAGGCAGGCAGAGAGAGAGAGAGAGGAGGAAGCAGGCTCCCCGCTGAGCAGAGAGCCCGATGCGGGGCTCGATCCCAGGACCCTGAGATCATGACCTGAGCTGAAGGCAGAGGCTTAACCCACTGAGCCACCCAGGCGCCCCGAGAATTAAATTATTTTAAACATATAAAATGGTTAGCGCAGGGCCTGGACCATGACAAGTCCTTGATTAAGTATTACTAGACGGATTACTTGATTAAGTGATTACTGAGGGTTCTTTTTTTTCCCTCTCATTTTTAAATGCAATGATTTTTATGGCTGATGCTCTCTCCAAGCTCTTCCTGTGGCCTCCAAGGACACCAGCCTCTCTCTGGCCTTGTGGGTTCACTTGCTGTGGCCAACGGCTATGCTGGCTCTAGGAAGCTCTCGGATAGTCAGTCAGAGGCCATATGTCTACCTGGTCCCTTCTTGTTACCTCCTTTTAAATTTTACTCCAGCCATCTTTCATCTGGTCAACAGGAGCGCCATTTGATTTCACCAAATCACAACATCTCATAGACGGTCATCTTCATACATGTGATTGAGGAGGTCAACAGGAACCAGAAACACTTTTCTTCATAGGGCACAAAAGAAATGTGCTTGGCCAGAAAGAAAGCAAGCTTTGTGAAAGAAGGAATGTCAATACGGATGGAAATAGCACAGCATCTGTTTCTTCAGGCCAGTTATGCTGTAGTTTCCTTTTTCCCCCGAGTCAGCCATTTTGTGCCGTGGTTCTCTGCCCTTTGCCCATGCATGCCCACCGGGAACACTGGAGTCTCTAGGGTGGGCAGGTGCGGGAAATAAAAATCCTGTCTCCTTTGGGGCTAGTCCTGGAGGCAGGCTGCGTTATGGTTTAAAAAAAAAAAAAAAAAGCCCACTTTGGGGCACCTGGGTGGCTCAGTGGGTTAAGCCTCTGCCTTCCGCTCGGGTCATGATCTCGGGGTCCTGGGATCGAGCCCCGCGTCGTAGGGCTCTCTGCTCAGCGGGGAGCCTGCTTCCCCACCCCCCCTCTCTGCCTGCCTCTCTGCCTACTTGTGGTCTCTGTCTGTCAAATAAATAAAATCTTTTAAAAAAAAGTCCTCCTCTCCCATTCAGATAGGCTCTAGAGGAGTATGTGACCTCCTCCCTACAAAGCTAATGAGGTAAGAATAACACAGGTAGTAAACAAATCACGATGACTTGAAGCTGAAGCTGACTTTGTTACTATTTGGAGGTTGCAGCAGTTGTGTAAGGAGAAACAGCAGTGAATACAGCCGAGCCCTTCACGAGGCTGGGATTTCCCAGGTGGAGGGGAGCGCGTTTCCAGGCGTCTGGAAGAAGCAGGGAGTGAAGGCAGCAGGCGTACTGCACACGAGGAAGTGGTGAGGTCACACCGTGGAGACAGGATGGTTTAGTGGCAATGTGTTAGGCAGCAGAGAATCAAAGAAGGCTTTTGAACAAAGGATTGATACGGCAGCAGGATTCATTTCCAACCGAAGGGGAGAGGCCTGGGCCAGTGGACTGGAAAGAGGGATGTTCAAGTCAGGCTTGGACTAAAGTGCCGCTCACCACGATGGCACTGCCGGAGGGGCCTTGTCTAAGGGACTTGATCCCGCTGAGCCTGTTTTGTCATCTGTAAAATGACATGCCAGAGGTTTCTGGGAGAATTAATAAATTACCAAGTATTTTCCTGGGTTTCTAGAATGTGCCAGGCACTTTGCTAGGTGTCAGAGATACAAAAAGGGACAGAAAAGATACAGTCTCTGTCTTCCAGGAACTTACCTCTTAGTACCAGAGACTGATAATTTAAAAAAAAAAAAAAGTCAACAGATTAAAAACTGTGAAGTCTGATAAGGTGATACTGTGAAGAAGAGAGGCAGGAAGGGCATTTACTTTTTAGTTCAAGGGGCCAGGAAAAGTCTCTCTGAGGACATGGAATTTATGGAGACCAGACCTGCAAAGGAGGCCTCAGGCAAAGAGCAAAGGGAAGAACATTCCAGAGAGAGGAATAATACGTGCAGAGGCAGGAAAAGTTTGGTGTGTTTCCAGGAGATGCGAAGAACCCGAGAACACAAGGGGTGAGGTGGGGGAGGTCGAGAGCAGGGTGGTGGCTGGGTCACGGCAGGAGCATGGGTTCTGTTCTGCGAGAGAGGGGAAGGGGGGAGGGTAACTGTATGCGCCTCGTGAAACTACTCCTCTGCTGCGCTAAACAGAACTGGGGGGGGAGTAGGGAGGGGGGAGTATCCAGGAGGCTCTCTACGCAACAGTCTGGTGACAGATGGTGCTGTCTTACACTACAGTGGGGGCAGTGGAGCTGAAGGGAAGTAGATGGATTCAAGAAATATATATATATACACACATATTTTAAAGATTTTATTCATTTTATTTTATTTTTATTTTTATTATTTATTTTATTCATTTATTCGACAGAGATCACAAATAGGCAGAGAGGCTGGCAGAGAGACGGGGGTGGGAGGTGGGGGGGGGAGTAGGCTCCCCGCTGAGCAGAGAGCCTGATGCTCAATCCCAGGACAGCTGAGATCAGGACCCGAGCCGAAGGCAGAGGCTCAACCCACTGAGCCCCCCAGGTACCTCTCAAGAAATATTTTAAAGGTAGAATCAAAGATCTTGTACATGGGGGGAAAAGGGGAAGAAAAGACTCTTGGGTTTCTGGCTTGAGTGACTCGGTAGAAAATATTATTTGCTGATGGATAAGACCAGAGGATGCAGAATTCTGAGGCCAGGCATAAGAAAACGCATAAAACATCTTGTTTGGTGCCTCACACACATAAGAAGACACTCAATAAACAGAAATTACTATTATTATCTGGTCATTCTGTATTGTAGAACAATGGCTTCCAGGAAACAGCTGAGAACAGAAACTTCTCTGTCCTTAAATGTAATATGTAGGCATGAAACAGAACAAGATTTGAGACAAATGGATGATAGCAGGTCTTTATGAAATAAATTACAGCCAAATCTTAAGATGTTAAGATGCATGTCAATCTTCAACAAAGGAGGAAAGAATTGCATCAATGGGAAAAAGTCTCTTCAATAAATGGTGTTGGGAAAACTTGACAGCCACATGCAAAAGAATGAAACTGAGTCACTTTCTTACACAATACACAAAAATAAACTCAAAATGCATTAAAGACCTAAATGTGAGACCTGAAACCTGAAAACCCTAGAAGAGAACACAGGCAGTAATTTCTCTGACATCAGCTGTAACAACATTTTTCAAGATATGTCTCGTGAAGCAAGGGAAATAAAAGCAAAAATAAACTATTGGGACTTCATCAAAATAAAAAACTTCTGCACAGCAAAGAAAACAATCAACGAATCTAAAAGGCAATCTCAGAATGGAAGCAGGTATTTGCAAATGACATATCTGACAAAGGGTTAGTATCCAAAATATATAAAGAACTGATACAACTCAACACCCAAAAAACAAATAATTCAATTAAAAATGGGCAGGAGACATGAACAGACATTTCTCCAAAGACATACAGATAGCGAACAGACACATGAAAAGATGTTCAACACCACACATCATCAGGGGAATGCAAATCACAACCACAATGAGATCTCACCTCACACCTGTCAGAACATCTAAAATAAAAAACACAAGAAATGACAATTGTTGGGGAGGATGTGGAGAAAAAGGAACCCTCGTATACTGTTGGTGGGAACGCAAACTGGTGCAGCTACTGTGGGAAACAGTATGGAGGTTCCTCAAAAAGTTAAAATAGTATGAGCCCAAAAAAGAAGATCTGATACACACACACACACACACACACACACACACACACACACACACACACAATGGAATACTATGCAGCCATCAAAAGAAATGAAATCTTGCTATTTGCAATGATGTGGATGGAATTAGAGGGTATTATGCTGAACGAAATAAGTCAATCCGAGAAAGACAATTATCATACGATCTCTCTGATATGAGGAATTTGAGAGGCAGGGTCGGGGGTTGTTGGGGGTAGGGAAGGGAAAAAAATGAAACAAGATGGGATTGGGAGGGAGACAAACCATAAGACTCTTAATCTCACAAAACAAACTGAGGGTTGCCGGGGGTGGGGGGTTTGGAGAAGGTGGCTGGGTTATGGCATTGGGGAGGGTATGTGCTATGATGAGTGCTGTGGAATGTGTAAGCCCGATGATTCACAGACCTGTACCCCTGGGGCAAATAATACATTAAAAGTTAATAAAAATAATTAAGAAAATAGTATGAGCCCAATAATTACACTACTGGGTATTTACCCAAAGAATACAAAAACACTAATTCAAAAGGATACATGCACCCAAATGATTACAGCAGCATTCTTTACAATAGTCAAATTATGGAAATAGTCCAAGTATCCATCAATTGATGAATGGATAAGGAAGATGTGGCACACACACACTAACAATGAAATATTACTTGGCTATAAAAAATGATCTCCTGCCATTTGCAACAACATGGATGGAGCCAGAGAGTACAATGCTAAGCAAAGTCAGAGAAAGACAAATACCACGTACTTCCTTCCACTCCTATGTAGAATTTAAGAAGCAAACAAATGAATGAAGAAAAAAAAGAGAGAGACAAACCAAAAAACAGACTCTTAACTCTAGAGAACAAACTGATGGTTAGCGGAGGAGAGAAAGGTGGAGGTGGGGGACGGATGAACTGTGACAGAGATCAAAGAGAGCCCTTGTGATGAGCACTGGGCGTCGCAGGGAAGTACCGGATCGCCATACTGTACACCTGAAACTAATACAACACTGTGTGTTAACTACACTGGGATTAAAATAAAAAACTTAATTAAAGCTATGATGCAGAGAAGGAATTATCTACAACGCAGCCGACTGAAGAAACTCCGGTTTATCAGTCACCATCTGATAAGGTCTTACCGCGTCTCTGAAGTCACAGTAATGAAAACATGTAAACCACCAGAATGCTTCACACATTTAAAGCTTTTATTTTGAAAAATAAAATACAAAAGTCATTAAGTTGTAAATGTATACGGTAATTCCTCAACTTCTCAAAAACAATACAATGAATTATTTAAATAATTAAGATATTTAATATTATCCACATCAATACATCTAAACAGGAAGTGTTCTACAAAACATGAGAACATGTACGGATAACCTATTCCAAGATGAAACTGCCCAGTTTTGCTTAGAGAATTCCATTTAAAACCCTCCCCTTAAAACAAAAGTGTGGAATCTGGTCAGAAAAGATGAGGACCAGAGCAGTTTTAGCAGAACGCACGCGCTCCCTCCGGGCTTCCTACGCACGCGGCTGTGCACGTCCTGGGGCTCAGGGGTGCCGCACGGGGCAGCAGATCGCGCGGGAAGGCCCAGCTGTGCACGCGCAGCGCACGCTCTCCGTGGAAGGAGGCCGGCGAGTGAGCGGGAGACGCGTACGCGGCCCGCCTCTCCCGCTCGTCTCAACGGGGACAGCCAGTCCCAGAAACCTCCCTCCCGTCGAAAGGCGGCAGTCTTCCCCGGGGCAGACGAACCGGATGCGGTTACAAGTGCGGAGTCACGCTTTACTCCCCTGCACCATGCTGCCTCCTTCCCAGCTGTGGGCCCGGCAGAAGCCAGGTAGACGGGGAGGAGGACAGACGGTTCCGAGAGCAGCTGCCTCAGCTCAGAAGCACTGTCCCCCCCGCAGATGCTCTGTTGTCCTCCTTGCTTCTTCCGAGTCCTTCTCTCACTGCAGGTGGCCCCTACAGGCCGCAACAAGCATACGGGGGTGCGGGGATGCTGTCGAGGCAACTCAAAGGCCGAGTCCATGGACACTGTATTCTGTCTTGTAAAGCATTCGATACGCAGGTCCCTGTGTGTGCATTTCATGGACGGAAGTTATCTATAAGAGGTGTGATTACTGCTGTTACATGTCTACAGAGTGTGTCTAGCACCTAGCATTTCCTCCTTAGCAAAAAGGTAGTCATAAATCTTGAAACCTATTAATATTATTAGCTCAAAGTCTTCCATGATTTTGGCACGGCATAGCAGTGTTCATGTGCTTTTTCATTCTATTATCCATTAACCCAGCAAGTCATAAAAATCTTACTCAAATTATTCAGTCTTAATTTTCTCATCAGTACAACAGGTACAATACCATCTACTTGCCAGAGTGGTTTGAACCTTGAAAGAATTCACTCATATATGTACACATATGAATATAATATTATATATTACATAGTGTGTCATATAATACATACGTCATTTTAAAAAAAGATTTTATTTATTTATTTGACAAAGAGACACAGCAAGAGAGGGAACACAAGCAGGGGGAGCAGGAGAGGGAGATGCAGACCTCCCGCAGAGCAGGGAGCCCGATGTGGGGCTCAATCCCAGGACCCCAAAATTATGACCTGAGCCGAAGGCAGACACTTAACGACTGAGCCACCCAGTATATGGCATTTATATATTACATATATAAAATGCTTGATATTCTATGCCTTGAATAGAGTATGCAGTCAATACATTGTTAGCATATAAAATAAAACAGCAAGCAAAACTATAAGAATAAAATCAGATTTTTAAAAAAGTTTTTCAAGTTCCAAATGACCTAAGGCATTACTGCATCATTCAGAACAAAAGAGAATCTTAAGGAAGTGTGGGAAAGGGGCATGAGCTCTGAGAAGCTACGTTAGGAGGTCTGGGTTCAGAAACCAGCTTTTCTACTAATTGGCTGGTGTCCCCGGACATGTACCTGATGATACTCAGATATAAAGGGAACTGATAGGCATGGCTGGCCTAGCCCAACTGTAGCCCCCACCTACAAGAGACAATGTAGGTTACCAACATAAGATCTCATCGTGCATTAAAACCAGCAAGCACAGACTTGACCAACTTCCAAAAATACTATTGCAAAAACACTTGCACATCCAGCATGCACAGAAGCAGCACAGGGTGGTGGAAGAAGCCTTCACCTTCCTGTGATGTGACTTTGACAAATAACCTGCTCACTCTCTGGGATCAGTTTCCTTATCTACAAACAGGTTACTGGGATTAATGGTCTCCAGATTTCTTTCAGCTAAAATATCTTAGTATCTCATACTCCTCCTCATATTAAAAATAAAAACTAACACTGTTTGAGTGCTTACTAGGTGCCAAGCATTTTGTAGACATTATTATGGTCAATTCTTACTACTACTCTCTCACTAATATTGTCCTCGTTTTGCAGATGAGGAAGCTAAGACACAGAGAAGCCATTTGCTCAATGCCACAGAGCCCGGATTCCAACTCAGGCCAACGGACTCCAGAGCTGTGTTCTCCACTCCAGCCACACTACCTCCTAAGAGAGCTTAAGCAGGGAAACCCAAAGACCAAAGAATGTCCCCCAATTCTCACCTCATGTATGGAAGAGGTTCCTGGCTCTGCTACTCCACTTCCTCGGTCTGTCAAAGGAAGCAAAAGATATTTTAAAAGACCTTGAAGTTGGTCAGGATGAAAAGTGACTCTTCCTGTGGAAATATCAGGGGTAGCTTGTTGGCTCTGATCACAGATTTTCTAACGAACTCAGTCTGCTACAACTACATAATAAAGAACCTGACTGGCCTGTCTCTAGTTCCTGGTAGGGAGACTCTAAATTCTTGGATTTTCCGGGGTAAAGGGAATGTCTTCATTATTCAGGAGCTGCTTGGATCATACTTGAGTTTTGCTACGAGATGAGATAACTCAGGATGGAGGCTGGTCACACAAAGATCACACCTGTGATTAGAGACTTGGGACTCTGAGCCAGCCCAGCCTCGGGGGAGCGGATGACGGACTGACTTCAACTACATGGTCAATGATTCAATCAATCATGTCTGTGTAATTAGATTCCAATAAAAAACTATGGATGCTGCAGTTCAGTGAATGCACGGATGTGCTGCTGAGGGGAGAAGTACCCTGATCCGTGGGGAATGGGCACAGCTCCGTGTCTGAGACCCTCGTAGTCCTGTCTCTTCATTTGGCTGATCCTGATTTGTGTCCTTTATAATAACACTGTAAGTACAGTACTTTGCTGAGTTCTGTGAACCACTTTAGCTATACCAAACCTGAGGGTTCTGTGAGTTTCAAATTTTCTCATTTACTGTAAGTTAAATAAAAGTCTTTTACAGCCTTTTTCTAAGTATTTGCGTGTGGGATGCGTTAAACTAACCACAGTAAGGGGCTTAAAGTTCCTAGTAAGGCTCTTGAGCCATTTTTTTTTCTGACAGATTTGTAGGAATCCTCTATAGTCTATAAATGAATCCTTTGTTTCAAATTATTTTATCCCACTTAAGGTATACTTTTATACTCCTTATGATGCTTTCTAGTAAGTAAATATTATCAATTTTAATGGAGCCAAATTATCCATTTAAAAATTAATGATTAGTGTTTTTTATGATCTAAGAAATCCTTCCCTCTTAAGGTCACGAAGATATTCTCCTTTGTGGTCTCCTAAAAACTGTATTATTTTGCCTTTAACGTTTAGGTTTATAATTGGCCTGGATATGATTTTTGTGTATGCTGTGAAGCGGAGGTGTCCCTTTAATTTTAGTCTCAAATTTCCTTTCTTGATTCCTTCAAACTTATTATGCAAAACAGTCTTTGGATTTGACATTCCTTCAACACTTGCCTCTCGGGTTATTCTCTGGCTCCAACCGCCACACCCTACAAGTGACTGATGGCTTATACTCCATCACACCTAGCCCAGGCTTCGGGCCCAGGGCCCCCTTGTCTGTAAAAAGTGATCAGTCTTCAAGGGAAATCAGAAGTTCCTTAAGAAGACCTTTTTTCTCTCTGACTCTTCTTGAGGGCTTATTCCAACTTCTCACCCATGACCGAAACTGAGTAAACATTTGTTGAATAAATAAAATGAATGAATGGGAGGATTAAAATTGAACATACACTAATAAGAATATGCCTTGGAAGTAGTATGAAATTCTCAAGTAATACTAATACCAGCTACTAATGGCTCACTGTTACTGGACAAGGATCTGAGAAGACAGAGCCTTCGACCCCGGTGTGAGATGCAGCTTCTCCTACAGGGCCCCGCCCACTCACTCCAGGCTCGCTTCAGGCAACAATGACTTCAGAGTCTGTGAGGAGGTACGCCTCCCTCACCAATCCTTATCTGGAATGATTTTAGAAACCAAGTTCAGTGCTGAGTCTTCATTTCCTATTTACAAGCCAATTACCGAAAGCAACAGCCTGGAGGCAACATGTATTATCACTAGGCTAGAAAGGGAAGTTGTCTGCTGGGCTCAAGGAGTTAGTAATTTCCCCACTACTATATAGGAATGGCCGATGATGCTCAGATGCAGGACATTCTGGGCTACTTCAGCACACAGTGTTGGCGTAACACTGCCTGTTTCTCTTCAACTCAAGAGACAATACTGAAACCCAAGTAAGTGAAGGTGCGACATTACAAGGATAACTCTAGATCTGTTTTAACTAGTCTCTTAAATAGTAAACGTTACAATTTTCAAACTCTCACTGTCCTTTCCCAACTTGGGGGCATTGCAGTGGAGGGAAAAAGGCTATGAATATAATGTATTTACAAGTCTCCTAGCCTCCCAATAAGACAAGTTAAAAGGCCATGGATGTATATATGATAAGAACAATGGGTGGCTGTACAGTTTTATTTCAAGTTACATATCGGAAGGCTGGAGCAGATTCACCAAGGCAGGTTTCTGGTTTTTTTTTTTCTTCTTCCCCATTTATGGTTTAATGTTTTGTATTGCTGTCTCTCTCTCCTTTTTAAAAAAATAAGTATTTCTTCTTTACTTTTAAAAATTAGCATATAATGTATTATTTGTTTCAGGGGTACAGGTCTGCGATTCGTCAGTCTTACACAATTCATAAGGCTCACCGTAGCACATTCCCTCCCCAATGTCCACCACCCAGCCTCCCCAACCCTCCCACCCTCCTCCACTCCAGCAACCTTCAGTTTGTTTCCTGAGATTAAGAGTCTCTTATGGTTAGTCTCCTCCCTGGTTTCGTCCCATTTCATTTTTTCTTCTCTTTCCCCATGATCCTCTGCCTTGTTTCTCAAATTCCACATATCAAGCAAACTCATATGATAATTGTCTTTCTCTGATTGA
Organism: Martes martes; assembly: GCF_963455335.1. Taxonomy (NCBI): domain Eukaryota; kingdom Metazoa; phylum Chordata; class Mammalia; order Carnivora; family Mustelidae; genus Martes; species Martes martes. The sequence goes on along the minus strand of NC_137906.1, from coordinate 878,318 downwards.
CTTATTTCACTTAGCATAATACCCTCTAGTTCCATCTACATCATTTCAAAGCAAGATTTCACTTTTTGATGGCTGCATAATATCCCATCGTGTATATATACCACATCGTCTTTATCCATTCATCTGCCGATGGACGTCTAGGCTCTTCCCATAGTTTGGCTATTGTGGACACTGCTGCTATAAACATTGGGGTGCATGTACCCCTTAGGATCACTAATTTGTATTTTTGGGGGTAAATACCCAGTAGTGCAATTGCTGGGTCACAGAGTGGTTCTATTTTCAACATTTTGAGGAACCTCCATACTATTTTCCAGAGCGGCTGCATGAGCTGGCATTCCCAACAACAGTGTAGGCGGGTTCCCCTTTCTCCGCATCCTTGTCAACATCTGTCATTTTCTGACTTGTTAATTTCAGCCATTCTGACTGGTGTGAGGTACGCTCTCACTAAGGTTTTGATTTGTATTTCCCTGATGCCAAGTGATGTGGAGCACTTTTTCATGTGTCTGTTGGCCATTTGGATGTCTTCTTTGCAGAAATGTCTGTTAGTATTTTCTGCCCATTTCTTAGATTATTTGATTATTTGAATTTGAGAAGTTCTTTATAGATTTTGGATACTAGCCCTTTATCTGATATGTCATTTGCAAATATCTTCTCCCATTCTGTTGGTTGTCTTTTAGTTCTGTCAATTGTTCTCTTTGCTGTGCAAAAGCTTTTTATCTTGATGAAGTACCAATATTTCATTCTTCCCTTGATTCCCTTGCCTTTGGCAATGTTTCTAGGAAGAATTTGCTGTGATAGGTTGAAGAGATTGCTGCTTGTGTTCTCCTCAAGGATTCTGATGGATTCCGGTCTCACACTGAGGTCTTTTCATCCATTTTGAATCTATTTTTATGTGTGGTATAAGAAATGGTCCAGTTTCAGTCTTCTGCATGTGGCTGTCCAATATTCCCAACACCATTTGGTAAAGAAACCTTTTTCCATCGAACATTCTTTCCTGCTTTGTTGAAGATTAGTTGACCATAGAGTTGAGGGTCCATTTCTGGGCTCTTTATTCTGTTCCATTGATCTATGCATATATTTTTGTGCCTATAACATACTATCTTGATGATTACAGCTTTGTAATATAGCTTTAAGTCCGGAATTGTGATGTTGCCAGCTTTCCTTTTCTTTTTCAGTCTTCTTCTGGCTATTTGGGGTCTTTTCTGGTTCCATACAAATTTCAGGATTATTTGTTTCATTTATGTGAAAAAATCAAAAGTATTTTGATAGGGATTGCATTGATATGTAGGTTGCTCTCAGCAGTACAGGCATTTTAACAATATTTGTTCTTCCAAACCATGAGCATGGAATGTTTTTCCATTTCTTTGTGCCTTCCTCAATTTGTTTCATGAGTATTCTATAGTTTTCTGAGTACAGATCCTTTGTCTCTTTTGTTAGATTTATTCTTAGGTATTTTATGGTTTTGGGTGCAATTGTAAATGGTATCGACTCCTTAACTTCTCTCTCTTCTGTAGCATTGTTGGTGTATAGAAATGCAACTGATTTCTGTGTGTTGATTTTATATCCTGACACTTTACTGAATTCCTGTATGAGTTCTAGCAGTTTGGGGGTGGAGTCTTTTGGGTTTTCCACTTAAAGTACCATATCATCTGCAAAGAGTGAGAGTTTGACTTCTTCTTTGCTGACTCAGAGGCCTTTAATTTCTTTTTGTTGTCTGATTGTTGAGGCTAGGTCTTCTAGCACAATGTTGAATAGCAGTGGTGATAGTGGACATTCCTTTGGTCTTCCTGACCTTACGGGAAAGCTCTCAGTTTTTTTGCACTGAGAATGATATTTGCTGTGGCTTTTTCATAGATGGCTTTGATGATATTGAGGTATATACCCTCTATCCCTACACTGTGAAGAGTTTTGATCAAGAAAGGATGGTGTACTCTGCCAAATGCTTTTTCAGCATCTACTGAGAGTATCATATGGTTCTTGTTCTTTCTTTTATTAATGTTGTGTATGACACTGATTGATTTGCAGATGCTGAACCAACAGCTCAGGAATAAATCCCACTTGGTTGTACTGAATAATCCTATTAATGTGCTGTTGTATCCTATTAGCTAGTATTTTGGCGACAATTTTTGCATCCATGTTTATCAGGGATATTGGTCTGTAATTCTCCTTTTCGATAGAGTCTTTGTCCGGTTTTGGAATCAAGATAATGCTGGCCTCAAAATGAGTTTGGAAGTTTTCCTTCCCAGGAAAAGGTATTAATTCTTCTTTAAATGTTTGGTAGAATTCCCTGGGAAGCCGTCTGGCCCTGGGCTCTTGTTTCTTGGGAGATTTTTGATAACTGTTTCAATCTCCTTACTGGTTATGGGTCTGTTCTTCCTGGTTCAGTTTTGGTCATTTATATGTCTCTAGGAATGCATATAATTCTTCCAGACTGTCAAATTTGCTGGTGTACAGTTGCTCATAATATGTTCTTATAATTGTTTGCATTTCTTGGTGTTGGTTGTGATCTCTCCTCTTTCATTCATGATTTTATTAATTTGGGTCCTTTCTCTTTTCTTTTTGATAAGTCTGGCCAGAGGTTTATCAATCTTATTAATCCTTTCAAAGAACCACCTCCTAGTTTCGTTAATCTGTTCTACTGCTCTTTTGGTTCGTATTTCATTGATTTCTGCTCTGATCTTTATGATTTCTCTTCCCCTGCTGGGTTTAGGCTTTCTTTGCTATGCTTTCTCCAGCTCCTTTAGGTGTAGGGTTAGGTTGTGTACTTGAGACCTTTCTTGTTTCTTGCGAAAGGCTTGTATTGTTATATCCTTTCCTCTCAGGACCGCCTTTGCTGCATCCCAAAGACTTTGAACAGTTGTGTTTTCATTTTCATTTGTTTCCATGAATTTTTTAAATTATTCTTTAATTTCCTGGTTGAGCCATTCATTCTTTAGTAGAATGCTCTTTAGCCTCCACGTATTTGAGTACTTTCCAACTTTCCTTCTGTAATTGAGTTCTAGTTTTGAAGCACTGTGGTCTAAAAATATGCAGGGAATGATCCCCGTCTTTTGGTACCGGTTGAGACCTGATTTGTGACCCAGGATGTGGTCTATTCTCGAGAATGTTCCATGTGCACTAGAGAAGAATGTGTTTTCTTTTGCTTTGGGATGGAATATTCTGAATGAATCTGTGAAGTCCATCTGGTCCAGTGTGTCATTCAAAGCCCTTATTTCCTTGTTAATCTTTTGCTTAGATGATCTGTCCATTTCAGTGAGGGGGGGTGTTAAAGTCCCTACTATTATTGTATTATTATTGATGTGTTTCTTTGTTATTAATTGGCTTATATAATTGGCTGCTCCCATGTTAGGTGCATAAATATTTACAACTGTTAGATCTTCTTGTTGGATAGAACCTTTAAGTATGATATAGTGTCCTTCCTCATCTCTTATTACAGTGTTTGGTTTAAAATCTAATTTGATTGCCACCCCAGTTTTCTTTTTATGGCCATTACTATGATAAATGGTTTTCTACCCCCTCATTTTAAATCTGGAGGTGTCTTTGGGTCTAAAATGAGTCTCTTGCAGACAGTGTAATGATGGGTCTTGCTCTTTTATCCAATCTGATATCCTGTATCTTGGGGCATTTAGCCCATTTACATTCAGAGTAACTACTGAAAGATATGAATTTCATATCCTGTATTGCCTGTAAGGTGACTGTTACAGTATATTGTGTCTGTTCCTTCCTGGTCTATGTTACTTTTGGGCTTTCTCTTTGCGTAGAGGACCACTTTCAATATTTCTTGTAGGGCTGGTTTGGTGATCACAAACTCTTTTTTAGTTTCTGTTTGTCCTGGAAACTTTTTATCTTTCCTTCTATTTTCAATGACAGCCTGGCTGGATATCATAGTTTTAGCTACATGTTCTTCTCATTTACTACCCTGAATATATCATGCTAGTCCTTTCTGGCCTGCCAGGTCTTTGTGGATAGGTCTGCTGCCAATCTAATGTTTCTCCTCTTGTAGGTTTCAAACCCCTTGTCCCAAACTGCTTTCAGGATTTTCTGTCTCTGAGGTTTGTAAGTTGCACTAAATATATATTGGGGTATTGACCTATTTTTATTCATTTTGAAGGGATTCTCTGTGCCTCTTGGATTTTGATGGCTGTTTCCTTCCCCAAATTAGGGATGTTCTTTGCTATAGTTTGCTCTAATATATCTTCTGCCCTCTCTCTTCTTCCCAATTCTAATATTGTTTCACTTTATGGTATCACTTATCTCTCTAATTCTCTCCTTGTGATCCAATAATTGTTTATCTCTCTTTCTCAGCTTCTTTATTCTCCATCATTTGGTCTTTTATATCACTAATTCTTTTTTCTGCCTCATTTATCCTAGCAGTTGGAGCCTCCATTTTTTATTGCACCTCATTAATAGCCTTTTTTATTTCAACTTGGTTAGTTTTATTTATCCAGGAAGGGATTCTCTAGTATCTTCTATGCTTTTTTCAAGCCCAACTAGTATCTTTATAATCGTTATTCTGAACTCTAGTTCCAACATCTTATTAATGTCCATGTTGATTAGCTCCTTGGCAGTCGATACTGTTTTTTTTTCCCCTGAGGTGAGTTTTTCCTTTTTGTCATTTTGTCCAGAGAAGAATAGATGAACAAGAGAACAAAATGCTACAAGGGTAACAGTGACCCTAGAAAAATATACACTAAACAAATCAGAAGAGATCTGGAACCAGGGGGTTTAAAAAAAAAAAAAAAAAAGAATATGATCTGGCTGGTCAGTAGGACAGAGCCACCCATTAGCTTTTGAATTATTTTGGTCTGTTAGAAGAAACTACCTCCCAAAATTTTAAATAAAGGAAAACTTACATATATAGAAAAATAAGGGTAAATACAATGAAGGGATGGAATAGGACTGTAAAAATGAAAATTAGAAAAGATTTTAAAAAAGGAATTGGTAAGAAGTTGATTGAAAAAAGAAAGAAGAAAGTTGAAAAAAAAGGGGGGGAGAATATGATCAGTCAGGTTAATAGAACAAAGCCATACACTGGATTTAGGGCATATTTTGGTCTGTTAGAAGAATCTGCATCCTAAAATTTTAAAGAAAGAAAAATTTTTATACACACACACACACACACACACACACACAAAAGTTAAATACAATGAAGGGACAGACTGTGACTTCCAGAAAGTGGTCATTCTTCTGTTCATAGAGTTGCTGCTCTTCTTTTCTTAAATCTCCTGTTGAGTTCGTAGCTGTTCAGAATGGCTTGATAACTCTCTAGCTGAATTCTTGGGACCAGATGAAATTTAGGTCTCCTATTCCTCCTCCATCTTGGAGCCTGCCTGCCAGGCTTCTTAGATGTGGAATACTGTATGGTTTATAAGTCACCTCCAGCAATCAGATTTTAGTTATCAATAAAGTAGTTCCCTAATTCTGGAAGACACTGACACTGAGCTCTCTCAAATTAAGGCTGTGTTAAAGTACTGTTAAAACCGACAGTTACCAGAGGCCAATCTTTAGCACCAGCACGGCACTCTTTAAAAAGATCCCTCTGACACAAGAGCCCATCTATCACATTAAGAACAGAAGCAGATACAGTACCTGAGGTTTTTCTTTAAGAAATTCAGGAAGCTGAAATTCTCCTTTATAGACCTGGGAAAAAAAAGCCAAGTGTGAATTTAAGGAAACAGTGTCATCATCACTTCACGATACTTGCAATGCCTGATGGTGGATGGATTTACTGCTTCATTCTCAGTGAGTTTTAGAATGCGAGAGAAACCTGTTAGTTTAAAAACAGTTAGCACTGAAGGACTGAGTGAAATTCCCATTCACTCTGATCTCAACTGTTGTACATTTGCCTGTGTGCTCCCAAATGTGGGCTGGCTGGGAGAGGCCTCAGAGTATCTGAAGTAGAAAAAAAGCATCCTAACATTCCAAGCCCCAATCATTTCAGCTGAGAGAGAAAGCAAGCCCTGGGCCATCTCTCTCAAGCAACCAAGAGAGAATTCACACAATTCAGGAACAGGCTCCTCCTGATATCCTTTTGAAATCTTTACCATTACAAATCTTAGATTTATTCCAAATTTACTTTTCTTTGTGGTTTTTTTCTTTCCTTTTTTTTTTTTTGTTAAAGATTTTATCTATCTGAAAGAGAGAGAGAGATAGTGATAGTGATAGCAAGAGAAAGCACGAGCAGAGAGAAGCGGGAGAAGCAGTTTCCCTGCTGAGCAGGGAGCCTGATGCAGGGCTTGATCCCAGGACCCTGGGATCATGACCCGAGCCAAAGTCTTACCTAACTGACCCACCTGGTGCCCCCTGCCAATTTACTTTTCTTAATGTCCCCTATATTCTCATAATAATTTGAATATTAGATATGAAATGATATATAAAGTTATATAATTTTAACCTCATAAAATCTTATCATTAAAAACTTACCCTTTTTTTCTTTTTTAAGATTTTATTTATGAGAGAGAGAGCATGAAAGGGGAAAAGGTCAGAGGGAGAAGCAGACTCCCCGTGGAGCTGGGAGCCTGATGTGGAACTTGATACAGGGACTCTGGGATCAAGACCTGAGCTGAAGGCAGTTGCTCAACCAACTGAGCCACCCAGGCGCCCTACCCTTTTCAGTATATAAAATTAGGTTACTTTATTTTATTTTAAATATTTTATTTATTTTTAACTCAGAGAGAGAGAGCGTGTGCAAAAGCAGGGGGAGTGGCAGGCAGAAGGAGAAGCAGGTTCCCTGCTGAGCAAGGAGCCAGATGTGGGACTTGGTCCCAGGACCGTAGGATCATGACCTGAGCCAAAGGCAGCCGCTTAACCTGCTGAGCCACCCAGGCATCCTTAAAATTATGTTTTAATACAAGCAATAATAAGGAAATAACTTTAAAAAATAACACCATTTACAACAACATCGAAAACCCCCCACCAGATACCTAAGAATAAATCTAATACAAGATGTATAAGATCTTTACACAGAAAACTATAAAACATTATTGAGAGAAATTAAAGACCAAATAAATAGAGAGACCACTTATAGGGGTTAGAAGATTCAATATAGTAAGGATGTTCATTCTCCTCAACAAAGGAATTCCAATCAAAATTCTAGCATACTTTTTTTTTTAAAGATTTTATTTATTTATTTGACAGAGATCACAAGTAGGCAGAGAAGCAGGCAGATAGAGAGGGGGAAGCAGGCTCCCCACTGAGCAGAGAGCCCGATGCAGGGCTCGATCCCAGGACCCCGGGATCATCACCTGAGCCTAAGGCAGAGGCTTTAACCCACTCAGCCTCCCAGGTGCCCCAATTCTAGCACACTTTTTTGGGCAGGGGGGCAGGGGTAATTTTAAGCTGACTGCAAAAGTTATAAGGAAATGCACAGGGCCAAGAATAATCAAAGTGATCTTAAAAAGAACAAAGTGGGGGGACTTACTCTACTAGATATTAAGACGTATTGTTATACAGCTATAATAAGCCAATTATATAGCTTCATACATATACACACATATAGTTATAATTCTTATAATATAGTTTAATATATATTATTACATATATAAAGAAAATAATTAAATTAGACTGAAGACAGAAAGGCTTTGGTACAGTTATGGACAAACACGTCAATGAAACAGAATGAAGAACCTAGAAACAGACCCTTGTATACAGATCCTTGGTTAATGATAAAGATGGCACTGCAAGCAATGCAATTAGAATGAATAAATAAATAAATGTGGTATATAATGATACTGAATAGCAGTTAAGAAAAATGAACTACTGCTATGATAATAACATAGATGAATCCCAACACATAATGAGGAGGGGGATAAAAGCCAGGCCCCTAAAAATGACATCTATGTCTCCATTTAAAATACTTCAAAGTTTGGGGCGCCTGGGTGGCTCAGTGGGTTAAAGCCTCTGCCTTCGGCTCAGGTCATGATCCCAGGGTCCTGGGATCGAGCCCCACATCGGGCTCTCTGCTCAGCAGACAGCCTGCTTCCTCCTCTCTCTGCCTGCTTCTCTGCCTACTTGTGAGCTCTGTCTGTCAAATAAATAAATAAAAAAAAATCTAAAATAAAATAAAATACTTCAAAGTTTATAAAATGGCAAAACAACTTCATGATGTTAGAAATCAGGATACTGTTTACTCTGGGGAGGAGGGAGGTGGTAGTGATTGGGAAGGAGATGAAAGAGGCTTCCAGAGTGCTGGAAATTTTCAGTCTTTATATAGGTACCAATTGTGAAGGTGTACTTTTTTTTTTTAAAGGATTTTTATTTATTTATTTATTTACTTACTTACTTACTTACTTACTTGTCAGAGAGAGGACAAGCACAAGCAGAGGGAGCAGCAGGCTTCCCGCTGAGCAAGGAGCCTGGCAAGGGACTCAATCCCAGGACACTGGGATAATGACCTGAGCTGAAGGCAGACACCGAACCAACTGAGCCACCCAGACGTCCCAGGTTGTATCATTTATAGAGCTATGATTTGTGTAATTTTTCTGTAAGTTATACTTCAAGAACAAAATTGAACAAATTAAGCCAGTAACTTAATGCTAAAAATTTACTGCTAACACACACACACACACACACACTCTTTAAATACCAGGATGTTTGTTTCAACACTGCAAAAGCAAAAAAGCTGGGAGCTATTTGTGCCAATCAAAAGTAAAGAAGGTCTCCATTAGCCAAAGTTCGCTAATTGCTGAACTTGAGAAAGTATGGTGAGAAACTACAGATGGTTACTGGGAAGACAGTCACTGAGTAGTCTCTCTGAGCAAAAATAAAGCTTCTGAATGGTGAATCCTAAAGCCCACAGACCTAAGGGATTCTTCCTTGGTTATAAGATGACTGATGAACTTCTAAAAGCAGCATTCCCTCGGAAACGCAGAGAATGAATGTACTTTTTGCCTCTTTCTCTGCAGCTTCGGAAACCTGCTCCATCCCTTACCGTCTCACAGACGCCTACATTCAAACAGAGATGTCGGACTTTTGGATACAGGCCCGGCTTCAGAGACGCATCACAGCGGAAGCTAAGGGGGTGCAGGGTGACAACACCGCATCCGCCAGGGCTGTTTCCAAGGCTACTAGCATCTCTTTCAGATCCTTGAATAATCCCAGGTCATGGGGGCGGCGGGGTGCGGGGGAGGGTCTGGTCTAGCTGCTCCCTGAAGAATCTGCATGTAAGAATCCTCTCTGTTCTGCCCTATCCCCACAGCCCCAAATTGTTCCAGCTTCCTGCACAGTGCTCCTCGCACCCCCAGTTTACTGAGCTATAACTGACATACAACGTCGTATTACTTTCTGATTAGCTTTCTGATGTAGGAAGTATCTAAGCCCCTGGAGTTGTGTTTCATGTTAATTCTGACTTCCCCTGTGCCTGTCTGCAAGTGGACGCTAGAACCAGTGCAGGGACCAAGCCAAGTGGATGTTTTTCTTGTTCCTCTTTGTGTTTTTTTTCCCCTACCAGATTCTCAGGTGTGTCTCCTTCTCCCTCTACTCACGGGTCCCAACCCCCACCTTCCAAGCCCCTGGGGCATACACTACTCAGGCTTAGTTAGGGTCCTGTGTCCTGGCTGCATCACTGAACAGAACAAGGCTCATTTGTCCTAGTCCCTCTTCCAGTTAGCGGGTTAGGTCCCCACGCAACTTTTCTTATATTCCTCATATCTTCGGACTCCAAAAACTGGCTCTCCTCTCCTTTAGCTAGGCTCTTCTACCAGAATTCAAGCAGAAGGTTCAGTGACAGCCCAGAGGGTTACACAGCACTTCGCTGGCAGAGTGAGGCTTAGAAAGCCCCACCCAGCACTGTTAAGACCAAATCTTACAGTTAAATCTTCCCTTTCCTCAGTTCACTAGCAAGGCACGACAGAAAAGACGAGTGGGAACATGAAATGTTGTAAGAGTCTTCCAGGAAGCAACAGTTCCAGAGAGATAAGGCTTCTATGAAGGGGGGAAACACCCCAAATTACATGTCACAAATTTCATAAAAACAAACCAAAAAGGGGTCAGGATAAGACATCAGATAAAAGGGCTCAATCAAAAAATAAGTGGAAAGCTACCTCCCTTCATTATCCTTTAGGGAACAAATGATTCAAAAGAGAGAAACTATGGCACTGACAAGAAGAACACTTTCTACTGACAAAGCAATTCGTAGTTAGCGCAGGAAACCCAGCACTACGTTGCTTGTAAAAATTCCAGGGATGGAATTTCCTTTGGTTAAATGAACAGTAATTTTGGACATGCTATTCTCTGGTACTAATGGACTGAGGACTGTGCTTGACAGCAATGAGCCAGGCACTCAGAATCCAAACATTCCTACAGATCCCTCTCACCTCAAGCCCTAAAGGCATGATGAGGAGGAAGAAGTAGGCTTCTGACATGGAGGGCGCACTGGGAAATAAAAGTAATGAGAACGGCAGTTAAGAGTACTGCCTCAGGTTCGGGTTAAGCGTGTGCTCCCTATTTATTACCTCACTGAATCCCACAGTCTCTGCAGGGAGGGGTTATTCGTTCTTATTTTACAAATGAAGCAACTAAGTCACAGAGAATTAAGTAGTTTGTCCAGTGTAGGGAAATGGGAAGCAAAGAGGTACCACGTTTGAACTTGCATTCTAAAAGGATCACCCTAACTGCTCTGTTGTAGAGGGCCTAGGGCAGCAGTATGGAGGTTACAGCAGTAATCCAGCCAAGAGAGGATGACAAGGAGGTGGTGAGAAGTGGTAAATATGTCGGTCTTTATTTTTCTGTATTATACAGATCAGATGTGGGGTGTGAGAGAGCAGAAGTCAAGGATAATTCCAAGGTTTTTGGCCTAAGCAACTACTAGTGGAAATACGGAGTTGCCATTAACTGAATTAGGAAATGTTCTGGCTCTAGCGTATTTTCAGGGGGAAGAGCAATAGCTTAGTTTTGGGTATATCAAGCTTGAGATGTTTACTGCACGATAAATGAAAATGTCAAGTCACCAACTGGATATACAAGCCTAGAGTTCATAGAAGCCTGGGTTGGGATATATATATTTGAAAATCATCAATTTACAGATGGTATTTAAAGCCTTGATACCTGAAAAGATAACCCAGGGGCTCGGGGTAGAGAAACAACAGCAGAGGACTTAAGACTGAGATATGGGGGCATTCTGGCATTAAGAGGTCAGGGAGAAGAGGAAGAAACAGCAAAGACTGAAAAGAAGCTACCAGTAACACAGAAGGAAAACTTAAAAAGTGGTGTCCTTAAAACCAAGTGAAGGAAACCTATGGAGAAGGAAGTAATCAATTATACCAAAAAGAGGCTGGGAGCTAAGACGGTAATTGACCACTCGATATAGCAACGTGAAGGTCACCGTCAATTTGACAAGAGCAAATTAAGTAGAATGGTAGCTGTAAAATTCTGTATGGAGTGGATGTAAAATAGAAAATGGACAGGAACTGGAGACAAGGGAGTACAGAAAACGTCAGTTCTGATGTAAAAGGAAACAAAGAAATGAACGGCAGAGGCTGGACAACTAGAATCAAGAAGCATGGGGCTGTGTGTGCACGTTAAGACAGAAGATCTAAGGGTATATCTGTTTGTTGACAGGAAAGATCCTGTTGGAGAGCAAAATCCGATGATGCAGGAGACGTGGGGAGATGGAACTGGGTGCCCAGGGGAAGGAAACGCCTTCAGATAGGAGCATGGATGTTGACTTCTGTTACCCACTTTCTATTATGAGGGGCACCTGGGTGGCTCAGTGGGTTAAAGCCTCTGCCTTCGGCTCGGGCCGTGATCTCAGGGTCCTGGGATCAAGCCCCGCATCAGGCTCTCTACTCAGCAGGGAGCCTGCTTCCCTTCCTCTCTCTCTGCCTGCCTCTCTGCCTACTGTGATCTCTGTCAGATAAATTAAAAAAATCTTAAAAAAAAAAAAAGATATGTGTGTGTGTGCACATACAGAGGTTAAAAGATTAGTCTCACAACCCCTGGTTTTGAGTTCAAATTTCACTGTAAACTCAAATCTAATTTATTCTTCCTTCTTTCTGTAAACCCACTATAAACTCTATAATATAATCCATCTATCTTTTTTTCTTTTTTTCCTTTCTCCTTCCAATTCTAGACAAATGAACAAAACTGGATTAATCATAACCCTTAGTTCATGACAAACTTTCATCATTGGTCTATACTTGGCCTGCTATTTATCCTGTATTCAATGTTTTTAATAATGTAATAAGCATCCCTCTTGAGAAATTATGACTTGGTATTTTAACATTCAGAGAAAACAGAACTCCAGCCAGATATGATAATACAGGAAAGAATCTAGATTTTGAAATTTACATGCTTAATCCCACTGGGCTCTTGTGGCTCATTAGAAACTTATTATCTCTGAAACACAAATATGAAACAGTTGATAACATGTATGTTTACATATTCTCATTTGTCTTAAAATATTTTGGCAGCTTTGCAAATCTCAGATTGGGTTCTTGGAGAGCTCCATGGTATTGTCTGCCTAGAAGCAACTAGGCAAATGTTATTTTCTATATCAAGAAGAAAATTAAGGGGCGCCTGGGTGGCTCAGTCATTAAGCGTCTGCCTTTGGCTCAGGTCCTGATTCCAGGGTCCTGGGATCGAGCCCCGCAACCGGCTCCTTGCACAGCAGGAAGTCTGCTTCTCCCTCTCCAACTCCCCCTGGTTGTGTTCCCACTCTTGATGTGTCTCTCTCTGTCAAATAAATAAATAAAATCTTTAGGGGCACCTGGGTGGCTCAGTGGGTTAAGCCTCTGCCTTTGACTTGGGTCATGGTCTCAGGATCCTGGGATTGAGCCCCGCACTGGGCTCTCTGCTCAGCGGGGAACCTGCTCCCCACACCCCGCCCCCGCCTCTGCCTGTCTCTCTGCCTACTTGTGATCTTTCTCTCTGTCAAATAAATAAATAAAATCTTAAAAAAAAATTAATCAGCTCAGAAGCATGACCATCCACTCCAACAATGTTTTTAAGAAAACAACATGTTTCAGTGTATTGATTTTTAACTGAAGTTTGAAAAGATGGGTTGGAATGTGAATTGAATTAGGAAAGTGTAATAACTGAAATAGGAACTTATTTCTATTATATAAAGCAGTTTAACATAGCAAACTTAGCCTTAAGACTTTGACTTCCAGGGGTGCCTGGGTGGCTCAGCTGGTTAAGCATCCGCCTTCAGCTCAGGTCAAAATCTCAGGGTCCTGGGACTGAGTCCCAGGTTGGGCTTCCTGCTCAGTGGGGAGTCTGCGTCTCCTTCTCGCTCTCCCTCTGTATATTCTCCCTCCCTCTCTCTCTCTCATAAATAAATTAGTTAAATCTTTAAAAAGACTTTGATTTCCTGGGGAATAAGTTAAGCTTGCAGAATGATTAAGAAATCATAATATTTGACTACAGGACACTTATCAGGCAAAAATGCAAAGTCGTTTCTCTTCAAAGGTACGAAACTGAGTTTTCAGAACACTGAAAGATAGTTAATACATACCAGTACCATCAATACGGTGCCCTCATGGCATCCTAAATGACCTACTTTTATGGCAGTTATCACATGGAATTACAGCTAATTACAAATGTATCTTCACCATATTTCTTAAGGAGAGAGATCATCTATACACACACTGATCATCTATACACACACACACACACACAGAGGAACAAATGGACAGTTGGGTGAAAAAGGAATAAATAAATGAGATCCTTTCATAGTGGTCTCCATTTTTACAGATGAAGGACTGCGAATAGTTTCTGAGGCCAACTTACAGTACAGATTGAATGCAGAGAGGCAGAAAAAACAACTCTAATGGGATCTTCCTGATTTGAACCTGTTGAACCATCATGGCTACATATGATATTACTTTATAGAATACTGTCATTCATTCTATTCAATCCTACTCTTGGAAATAAAAGAACTTAAGAATTTAAAAATTTTTTAAAAGAATTTAAAATTATTATTTGCTAAAAACATTAGACAGCTTAATTAAAGCAGCATTCTCTTTTGCTTAACTGCACTTTGAAATGTTCATAAAGGAACGAATTTGTGACAGGTAGCAAAGGAAAAAAATGGTAGAAAATCTAAGAAATTCTCTCTGGGGGTGCCTGGGTGGCTCAGTGGGTTAAGCCTCCTCCTTCAGCTCAGGTCATGATCTCAGGGTCCTGGGATCGAGCCCCACGTCGGGCTCTCTGCTCAGCAGGAAGCCTGTTTCCCGCCCCGCCACCTGCCTGCCTCTCTGCCTCCTTGTGATCTTTCTCTGTATCAAATAAATAAATAAAATCTTAAAAAGAAAAAAAAAAAAAGAAATTCTCCCTGGCCCCAATATTAGCAAGGCTTCAATATGAGAAAGAAAGTACATTTTCCAAGACTTCTAATCACAGTATTATTATTTCTTGTCTGGAAGACCAATCTAGAAAAATCAAATTACAGATATAAGTGCTTTGCTTCATTTTCCTTTTTAAAAATGGTAATGATGAAAAATGAAAACTAAGCCAGGACAATCATATTCCCTGTAGAGAAGAAGTCCTACAAAGAATGAGGGAGATTAAGAATAAAGCAGTATGTCACGCCTACACTGTTAAGAAGTTAAGCTAGATTTAAGAACTAAAATCAGTATTGAGGCAGAAGGATAATGTTCAAAGTTTCCTTAAAGCTGAAAGTAAAATCTGTTTTAATTAAACAAGAGATTGATAACTGCTGAGTTCAGCAAAAAGGAGACAAAACCTTGTGTGTGTGCATGTGCACATTTTTCCCCTGACACATCTCCGTTTAGTGGCATTTTATACTCTTTTTGGGTGCCCAGGATTTGAATCCCTTTCCCACATTTGGGAAATGCCTCACCTCATGGGTCTTGTGGGAGATAAATCTTGTCTCTATATAAAAACTGAAACTAACAAACACTTGTCCCTGCTTCATTATCTCCTTCAGTATAATTTTTTTAAAGTAGGCTCTATGCCCAACGTGGGGCTTGAACCCATGACCCCTGAGATCAAATGTCACATGCTGCACTAAGCAAGCAAGGCGCCCCATTAAAAATATTTTTTAAGAGGTGATTACTTCATTAATTAAAAAATTCATGGCTATATGCTGGTCAAATTTTCCTTTGGTGTGGATTCCTTTTGATTTATTACTGATTTCTGAAAGAGAGGAGTTATTCATGTGTCAAATATGTACAAGAGGTTCATATTAGGGAAGCCCGGGGGCACGTTCCAGCTTGGTGGGAATTCTCTTTGTGACGCAGGTTATAAATGAAAACTGGGTTTTTTACCTTCATTTCTCAACAACTAACCACGATCCATGAGTCACCGCTGACTCTCCGTCAACCTGCCTCACAACAGGCAGCGCTGTACGAAAACGGCCAACGGCCTGTGTTCAGCCTCCGCCCCCCCTGCCGCATGAGATCTCACGCCAAGTCCCATCTGAGGAGTCCTGGCGCTTGGCTGTGTCCTGTTCTCGTTATAGACAAGAGACAGTTGGTTTTCCCTCGGAGCGTGCCAGTTCTGTGGAAACCCGTGTTCTCGCCCGACGTGTCCATGCTGGGCGTCCCCTCACCTTTACTTGACCTTCACTGCATTTGCTGATCACCCTCAGTGGCCTCCCTCAGTGGGTCCGTCCCATTTCTGTTTGCTCTTCATTACATCTGCTGCTCTCTCTCCACATCTTCTCGTCTGGGGCTGCAGATTTCTCCAAGTGTCAATGTCCCCACTTCTTACTATGGTCATTGTTTTTAGATGACTGCAAGATGAGGAAAAACTGGCTCTCTTTTCAGCATTTAAAAACTGAACTCCTGGGGCGCCTGGGTGGCTCAGTGGGTTAAAGCCTCTGCCTTTGGCTCAGGTCATGGTCCCAGGGTGCTGGGATCGAGCCCCGTGTCGGGTTCTCTCTCCCCCACGTAGGGGGAGCCTGCTTCCCCCCTTTCTCTCTCTGCCTACTTGTGATCTCTGTCAAATAAATAAATAAAATCTTAAAAAACAAAAACAAAAACTGAACTCCTCACCTTGAGGAAGATGTGGCGGCAGCTACAGCAGAGCTCTGGACACCCTACTCCTGCTCCCCACTCCCCTCTGTCTGCTCTCCCAGAACAAGTCGGTCAGGAAGCTGTACCACAGCCACGGCTTTTAAAGACACAGGAAGGTACCCATGGAACCAGAGGTGACAATTCCCAGAATTAGAATTACTCTAACCAGTTGCAATGTAAAATCTCTGGGAGAGATATGGGCCAACTAGATCAGAAGAATCTCAAAGTGAAAGGACCAGTTCGGATGCCCACCAAGACTCTGAGAATCAGTACAAGAAAAACTCCTTGTGAGGAAGGTTCTAAGATTTGGGATTTTTTTAGGTGAGAATCCACAAGTGACACCGATTTGCACGATCCTTCTGGGACTATGAGGCAGATTACTTCCATCAGTATTAAGCCAGGAGTTGAGTTTGAAGTCACCATTGCTCATGCTTACATCAACCTTTTTAGTCAATTATCAGTTCTTTAAAAAAACCTGAAATCCAGAGATCTTCCCCCCTCCCCAATTTTAAGTAGACTTCAATTAAAGTGTAACATATTAAGGAAAATGCGCAAATTATGGCTGAATAGTTTTTTTTTTAAGATTTTATTTATTTATTTGACAGACACAGATCACAAGTAGGCGGAGAGTCAGTCAGAGAGAGAGGAGGAAGCAGGTTCCCCACGGAACAGAGAGCCTGATGTGGGGCTCGATCCCAGGACCCTGAGATCGTGACCTGAGCCGAAGGCAGAGGCTTAACACACTGAGCCACCCAGGCGCCCCAACATAGCTATAACTCTGCCAATAGAAAAGCAACCACTTTCTGCAAGGTAGGAGGTGTGGAGAAGTGAATCTGAGGCGATATATGGGAAGAGAGACTGTGGGGGGAGGGAGTCTCCATCAGCCGGCTACCAGCAAGTGATAAAGCAGCATAGCACAAAATCAGAACATTCAGAAGTCTCCTCCACTGAGGGACGTCACTTAGGTGGCTAAGCATGGGTAGAACCGTAGTGGACAGGGAGTGCCTGAGTGCAGCAGAGCTCCCACGCATCAGAGTGGGGAAACTGACCGCAAAGAGTGAGCCCAGGAGCGGGATCTCAGCTCAGGGCTGCCATAAACTGGGAACTGCAGCACAGTCAGGGGACTGCCCTCTGAGCAGGGGCCCGACACCCGGCAGTACCAGCACGACCCCCTTTCTTCCCCCGGAGGAGCAGCACGGAGTGTGCCACAGGGGTCTGTAGGGTTTACAGGCTCAAAATGGGGCCATGCACCTGAGACAGAAATGCTCGGTCACAGGTCGGGTGAGCACGGAGCGCAGCCGGAGACCAGGGAGATAGGAGCGACGGACTGCTTTTCTCTGAGGGTGCGCTGAGGAGTGGGGGCCAGAGCTTTCAGCATGGGGCCAGAGATCGGGAGGCCGCCATTTTCACTCTCATCCTCTAAAATGGCACAGAAAGCCTTCAGGGAACAAAAGCCATAGAGTAAACAGGAGATGACTTAGCCTGACCCCTGGCAAGGGTGGTGTTAATTCCACCAGGGGCAAAGACACTTGAGAATCAATGCAGTAGGCCCCTCCCCCAGAAAATCAGCAAGAACATCCAGTCAAGACCAAGTTTATTAATCAATGAAACTGCAAAACCCCAGCGCTAGGGAAATATAACACATAGAATTCATGACTTTCCCCCCATGATTCCTTAGTTTGTCAGCTTTAACTTTTTAAAAATATTTTTTCTTTTTTCAATCAATACCTTATTTTGTCAACTCTTTTTGTTTTTAATTTTAAAGGAGTTTATTTATTTATTTATTTGAGAGGGAAAGCAATCATAGAGGGAGAGGTAGAACCAGACTTGCTGCTGAGCAGAGAGCCTGATGTGGGGCTCAAACCCAGGATGCTGAGATCATGACCTAAGCCAAAGGCAGACGCTTAACTGAGCAACCCAAGTGCCCCTAGCAACTTCTTTTTAAAACCTTTTTTAATTTTGGGGCGCCTGGGTGGCTCAGCAGGTTAAAGCCTCTGTCTTCGGCTCAGGTCATGATCCCAGGGTCCTGGGATCGAGCCCCGCGTCGGGCTCTCTGTTCAGCAGGGAGTCTGCTTTCCCCTCTCTCTCTCTGCCTACCTTTCCCCCTACTTGTGATCTCTGTCAAATGAATTTAAAAAAAAATCTTAAAATCTTTTTTAATTTTAATTTTTACAATTACATTCTGACTCTTCACTGCATTTAATCTTATTTTTGTATATATGTAAATTTTTCTTTCTTTACAATTTTGGGCTGCAGTTTCTTCTAACAGACCAAAATATACCCAAAATCTTGTGTATGGCTCTGTTTTATTCACCTGTCTGATTATATTCTTTTTTTGTTGTTGATTTTTTTCTTCTTCCTATTATTTTTTTGTTTTGTTAATGTCTTCTTAAATTTTCATCTTTACAGTTACATTCCATCCTTTCAATGTCTTTAATTTTATTTTTGTATTTATAAGTTTTTCTTTCTTTACAATTTTGAGATGGAGTTTCCTGTAATAAACTGACAAAAATACACTCAGGAGAGTGTATTGCTCTGTCTTGTTCATCTATTTATAATCCTTCCTTTTTTGTTGGTGCTGTTTTTTTCTCCTTTCTTTTTCCTTGTCTTTTAATTCCCTTTTTTACATTTACATTCTAGCCTTCCATTGTATTTTAGTTTTGTACGTATATGTCTTTTGTTCTTCATAATTTTTTCTAAAAGAAAGACCCAAATACACACAGAACCCAGTGTATCGTTCCATTCTGCTCACCTGTTTGATTATATTCTCTTTTCTTACCCCCCACCCCCCGGTTTCGGGTTTTTTCTCATTTGTTTAGTATATATTTTTGTGGGGTTGTTGTTGCCATTTTACTATTTTGTTCTCTCATTCATGTATCCTCTGGATAGAATGACAAGATGAAAGAACCCACCTCAAGGGACGCCTGGGTGGGTCAGTGGGTTAAAACCTCTGCCTTTGGCTCAGGTCATGGTCCCAGGGTCCTGGGATCGAGCCCCGCATCGGGCTCTCTGCTTGGCGGGGAGCCTGCTTCCTCTTCTCTCTCTGCCTGCCTCTCTGCCTGTCAAATTTAAAAAAAAAAAAAAAAAAAAAAGGAACCCATCTCAAAAAAAAAAAAAAAAAAAAAAAGAGAGAGAGAACAAGAGGCAGTACTGACTGCCAGAGACCTAATCAGTATGGATGTTAGTAAGATATTGGAAACTAGAGTTCAGAATAATGATTTTAAAGATACTAGCTAGGTTTGAAAAAAGCATAGAAGACACTAGAGAATCCCCTTCTGGAGAAATAAAAGAAAAGAACTAAAATCTAACCAAGTCAAATCAAAAAGGCTATTAATGAGATGGAATTAAAAATGGAGGCTCCACCTGATAGGATAAATGAGGCAGAAGTAAGAATTAGTGATAAAAAGGCCAAATGTTGGAGAATAAAAAACTGAGAAAAAGAGATAAACAACTAGTGGATCATGAGGGGAGAATTCGAGAGATAAGTGATACCATGAAGTGAAACAATGTTAGAATAACTGGGATCCCAGAAGAAGAAGAGAGAGGGGCAGAAGGTACACTGGAGCAAATTATAGTGGAGAACTTCCCTAATCTGGTGAAGGAAACAGGCACAAAATCCAGGAGGCCCAGAGAATTCCCCTCAAAACTTAATAAAAATAGGTCAACACCCCAACATATAAATTTAGTGAAATTTACAAATATCAGAGACAAAGAGAAAATCCTGAAAGCAGCTTGGGACAATAGGTTTGAAACCTGCAAAGGCAGAAACATTAGATAGGCAGCAGACCTATCCAGATCTGACCTAGCAGGCCAGAAAGGAAGGGCATGATATATTCAAGGTAGTAAATAAGAAGAATATGTAGCTAAAACTATTATATCCAGCCAGGCTGTCATTGAAAAATAGAAGGAGAGAGAAAAAGCTTCCAGGACAAACAGAAACTAAAAAAGAGTTTGTGATCACCAAACCAGCCCTACAAGAAATACTGAAAGTGGTCCTCTATGTAAAGAGAAAGCCCAAAAGTAACATAGACCAGGAAGGAACAGACACAATATACTGTAACAGTCACAGGCAAAACAGGATACTAAATTCATATATTTCAATAGTTACTCTGAATGTAAATGGGCTAAATGCCCCAAGACACAGGATATCAGACTGGGTAAAAAAGCAAGACCCATCATTACACTGTCTGCAATAGGCTCATTTTAGATCCAAAGACACCTCCAGATTTAAAATGAGGGGGTAGAAAACCATTTATCATAGTAATGGCCTTAAAAAGAAAGCTGGGGTGGCAATCCTTGTATCAGACAAATTAGATTTTAAATCAAACACTGTGAAAAGAGACGAGGAAGGACACTATATCATACTTAAAGGTTCTATCCAACAAGAAGATCTAACAGTTGTAAATATTTATGCACCTAACATGGGAGCAGCCAATTATATAAGCCAATTAATAACAAAGAAACACATCAATAATAATACAGTAATAGTAGGGACTTTAACACTCCCCTCACTGAAATGGACGGATCATCTAAACAAAAGATCAACAAGGAAATAAGGGCTTTAAATAATGCATAGGACCAAATAAACTCACAGATATATTCTTAACATTCCATCCTAAAGCAACAGAATACACATTCTTCTCTAGTGCACATGGAACATTCTCCAGTATAGATCACATCCTGGGTCACAAATCAGATCTCAACCGGTACCAAAAGACAGGGATCATTCCCTGCATATTTTCAGACCACAATACTTTGAAACTAGAACTCAGTCAAGAGGAAAGTTGGAAAGAACTCAAATACATGGAGGCTAAATAGTATCCTACTAAAGAATGAATGGCTCAACCAGGAAATTAAAGAATAATTTAAGAAAATTCATGGAAACAAATGAAAACGAAAACACAACTGTTCAAAATCTTTGGG
The DNA here is from genome assembly GCF_963455335.1 of Martes martes. NCBI lineage: Eukaryota > Metazoa > Chordata > Mammalia > Carnivora > Mustelidae > Martes > Martes martes. The sequence continues at coordinate 857,421 of NC_137906.1, read as the reverse complement.
ATGCAGCAAAGGCAGTCCTGAGAGAAAGTACATAGCAGTACAAGCCTTTCTCAAGAAACAAGAAAGGTTTCAAGTACACAACCTAACCCTATACCTAAAGGAGCTGGAGAAAGAACAGCAAATAAAGCCTAAACCCAGCAGGAGAAAATAAAGATCAGAGTAGAAATCAATGAAATAGGAACCAAAAGAACAGGAACAGACCAATAAAACTAGGAGCTGGTTTTTTTTAAGGATTAATAAGATTGATAAACCCCTGGTCAGACTCATCAAGAAGAAAAGAGAAAGGACCCAAATCAATAAAATCATGAATGAAAGAGGACAGATCACAACCAATACTGAAGAACTACAAACAATTATAAGAACACGTTGTGAGCAACTATATGCCAACAAATTAGACAATCTGGAAGAAATGGATGCTTTCCTAGGGACATATAAACTACCCAAACTGAAACAGAAAGAAATAGAAAACCTGAACAGACCCATAACCAGCAAGGAAATCGAAGCATTTAGAATTCTCCCCAAAATACTAGCCAACAGAATCCAACAGTAAATTAAAAGGATTATTCACCACGACGAAGTAAGATTTATTCCTGGGATGCAAGGGTGGTTCAACATCTGCAAATCAATCAATATGATATACTACATAAATAAAACAAAGGACAAGAATCATATGATACTCTCAATAAATGCAGAAAAAGCATTTGACAAAGTACAGCTTCTTTTCTTGATTAAAACTCTTCAGTGTGTAGGGATAGAGGGAACATACCTCAATATCATAAAAGCCATTTATGAAAAACCCACAGCGGATATAATTCTCAATGGGGAAAAGCTAAGAGCTTTTCCCTTAAGGTTAGGAATAGGGCAGGGACATCCACTATCACCACTGCTGTTCACCATAGTACTAGAAGTCCTAGCCCAGCAATCAGAAAACAAAAAGAAATAAAAGGTATCTGAATTGGCAAAGAAGAAGTCAAATTTGCACTCTGCAGATGACAAGATACTCTATGTGGAAAACCCAAAAGACTCCACTCCAAAACTGCTAGAAGTGGAAGAAAGAGTTATCAAGGAATCAATCCCATTTATAATTGCACCCAAAACTGTAAGATACCTAAGAATAAATCTAACCAAAGAGGCAAAGAATCTGTACTCAGCAAACTATAGAATACTCATGAAAGAAATTGAGGAAGACACAAAGAAATGACAAAACACTCCATGCTCACGGATTGGAAGACCAAACACTGTTCTATTGCTATCTAGAGCAATCTATATATTCAAAGCAATCCCTATCAAAATACCATCAACTTTTTTTTTTCCCACAGAAATGGAACAAATAATCCTAAAATTTATATGGAAGCAGAGAAGATCCCGAATAGCCAAAGGAATGTTGAAAAACAAAATCAATGCTGGTGGCATCACAAGTCCAGATGTCAAGCCATATTACAAAGCTGTCATCATCAAGACAGTATGGTACAGGCACTAAACAGACATGTAGATCAATGGAACAGAATACAGAACTCAGAAATAGACACTCAACTGTATGGTCAACTAATCTTCAACAAAGCAGGAAAGAATATCCAATGGAAAAAGTCAGTGTCTTCAACAAATGTTGTTGGGAAAATTGGACATGAAAAGAATGAAACCAGATCACTTCCTACACCACACACAAAAATAGGCTTAAAATGGATGAAAGACCTCAATGTGAGACAGGAGTCCATCAAAATTCTAGAGAACACAGGCAGAAACCTCTTTGACCTCACCTGCAGCAATTTCTGGCTAGACACATCTCCAAAGGCAAGGGAAACAAAAGCAAAAATAAACTATTCATTCATCAAGACTTGACTTCATCAAGATAAAAAGCTTTTTGCACAGCAAAGGAAACAGTCTACAAAACCAAAAGACAACCAACGGAATGGGAGAAGATATTTGCAAATGTCTTATCAGATAAAGGGCTAGTATCCAAGATCTATAAAGAACTTATCAAACTCAGGGTGCCTGGGTGGCTCAGTTGTTAAGCATCTGCCTTTGGCTCAGGTCATGATCCCAGAGTCTAGGGATTGAGCTCCACATTGGACTACTTGCTCAGCAGGAATAACAAAGACAATTTGGTGCAGAATTTTGTGACATTGATAATTCTCCCATAGAATGGAGAGAGTAGTAGGGTTGCACAAACCAGCATCTCGTGACTATCATAATAAGGATTATTGTGAGCAAAAATCATCAATGGATGCTAGACCTAAGGTGTAAAGTCTAATAAAAAGCAAAATATTTGCACATTCTTTCTCTAAAAAGATTTCATTTACTGGGATACCTGCGGTGGCTCAGTCGGTTAAACATCTGCCTTTGGTTCAGATCACAGTCCCAGGACCCCCGGAAGAAGCCCCACATCAGGCTCACTGCTCAGCAGGGAGCCTGCTCTTCCCTCTGCCTCTCCCCCTGCTTGTGCTCTCTGTCTAATAAATAAATAAAATCTTTTTTAAAAATTGTTTATTTATTTATTTAGAGCTCATGCAAGTGGGTGAGGGGCAGAGGGAGAGAGAATATTAAGCAGACTCCATGCTGAGTGCGGAGCCAGATGCAGTGCTCGATCCCAGGACCCTGAGATCATGACCTGAGTGGAAATCAAGACTCAGATGCTTAACTGACCGAGCCACGCAATCACCCTGATATCTACACAACCTTAAAGTACAAAGTTGCTTTAAATGAAAAGGAGAAAAAAAATAAATATAGAGTGGAGACACTGGAAAAACACCTTTACAAACAAAAAAATTAACGTCACCAAGGAGGAACAGATGGATATCATGACCCTCCAGATGCGATTCCTTAAGAAAGAAACAATACCATATACCTAGTATCCTGCTGGGAATGCACCAGCTGATTTAACCGTAAGGAAACATCAAACACACACACAATGAGGAGCACTGTATAAAATAACTTGCCTGAATTCTTCAAAAATGTCAATGTCACGAAAGATAGACAACATATGAGGAAATGTTCCAGATTAAAGGAAACTGGGGCACCTGGGTGGCTTAGTCGCTAAGTTCGGCTCAGGTCATGATCCTAGGGTCCGGAGATCAAGCCACACATTGGGCTCCCTGCTCAGCGGGGAGTTTGCTTCTCCCACCCTCACTCTCTCTGCTTGTGCTCCCTCTCTTGCTGTCTCTCTCTCTGTCAAATAAATAAATAAAATCTTAAAAAAAATTAACATGAAACTAAATATGATACGTAATCTAAGACTGAACCTACACTGGCGGGGCGGGGGTGGGGAATCAAGAAAGTAGATTATTGAGTCAACTGACGACACTGAAATACACACTATAAATTAGATAAAAGCATTGTGTCAATGTGAATTTTTCTGAATTTGATAAACTATACTGACATTATATAAGATACTAATTTCATTTTTAAGAAATATTAAAAGCAAAGGGGCATGATGTATACAACCAATTCTCAAAGTATAAATGAGTAAGTAACATAATACAACATAGTGTGTATATGTGTGTTAGTGTAAAATGAGAGAACGGTTAAGACAAAAGTAAACCTGTTAAATATATTTTATACACATACAGAGAGAAAGAGAGAGAAAGGGAAAACGGGCAGGGAGAGTTGGTGAAGGACATACTTATGGCCAAAACTTAAAGATTAGTGAATCTGAGAAAGGATACACAGGAGTCCTCTGTGTTACTCTTGCAGCTTTTCTCTAGGTTTTAAAGTATTTCAAATGAAAACGTGCTAAGGATATTGCTCCATGATGATTCTTTGTTTCACTTGAAAATGTGATGAAAGACAGAGGTTCTATTTCCGGGAAAATCAATTTGTATCAACACACATAAGTCTGTATTATTTCAGGGAATTCCAAGACACCATAAAGCACATACTGGTTAAGAACCACTACTCCGTGCTCTGTTTTCGTCTTTTTCTTTGAACAGTATTGTAAAAGACAATTTGTAAAAGTTAATTGTAAAAGATATTGTATTGTAAAAGAGAACTGTGCCAGTATTGTAAAAGATAATTCTGCCCAGCATAATTTTCACTTTTTTGTAGGTAAGCCATTGTTTCCTGTTTCATTGTATGTAGGTCCCCCCCACCCTCGGATCTTTGAAATTTTTAAAATATCACCAAAATACAGTACAGTTTTTTTCATATGTTCTTTAGAAAATAGTAAGCCCTTTTTATACTTCAGGTATTTTCAGCCTTAGAAACTTTCCTACAATGACAAATTCGATTAATGCTTCTGTTTTATTTCTTCTGATTTTTCCTTTAGAGATTTCTATTATTCATTGGTTAATTTCTAATTTTCTTTCTTTCATATGTATACTTTCCTTTCACCTATTGTTTTCATCTCTGTCCTTTCGCTGTGCATTCTAGAAGGGCACTCCAAGTGTGCTCTCTGTGTCATCCGTGTGATTTTTGTAGCATCCATTCTGCCCTTTATCACATGGTCCTTATACTCTAGCCATGTTGTTTTCCTGGAGCTGTGACTTCAGTGGATACAGAAAGACACAGTGACTATAGAAAGAGGGGAGACTGATAGGGTTAGGATTTTTAGCAGACTAGCTAATAACTCTAACTTCTTGATTTTCTAGTTAGGGCAGCCCTTCCAATCTGGAGTTGGAAACAGATAGTAAAGGTGAGTCCAAGCTTTATTATGCCTTCTTTGAGGCCACTGGTAAACTTGGGTTTAAGGGAACATGGATGTGGTCCTCAATGTAATCGATGATTAACTTATTATAAAATTTCTCCATTCTTCAGCATAAAGCTTTTTCATATCTTTGTTTTACAGTGATGTTTCTCTTTATTCAAGTATCTTTATGGAATTTTTTAAAAAAGATTTTATTTATCTTGAGAGAGAGAGAGAGAAAGTGTGCGTGCAAGTGTTGGGGAGGGACAGAGGGAAACAGAATCTCAAGCAGATTCCACACTGAGCGCAGAGCCTGTGGCAGGGGTCGATCCCAGGACCCAGAGATCAAGACCTGTATTCTGGTTTATTATATTCCCATTATAGACATGGATTTTCTAAGAGCTGAGTATTATTGTTTAGTATATCATTTCTGAATGTTTAGAATAGGTCTTAATTGACATAAAGAGAATTAATTTCTTTCTTTAGAACTCCAAGGGAAAGTGTAAATAGCTACCCAACCAAACCTTTTTTTTTTTTTAATTTATTTATTTGACAGACAGAGATCACAAGTAGGCAGAGAGGCAGGCAGAGAGAGAGGAGGAAGCAGGCCCTGCACTGAGCAGAGAGCCCCATGCGGGGCTCGATCCCAGGACCCTGGGTTCAATGACCTGAGCGAAAGGCAGAGGCTTTACCCACTGAGCCACCCAGGTGCCCCCCAACCAAACCTCTTAACTTCAAATGTTCTCTCTTCCTCAAAAGATGGTTTCACTAATGAAAGCAGAAAGAGAAAGATGAGAGGAACTATGGAAAGTGCTTCTTTTAAGAGACTGGATTCCCCATAGGCCTTCACATAGGATCCCAGCTGAAGACAACTGTTGTTAAAGAAGATAATTTAAATGTATTAAATCAGGAATGACACAAGTAAGGAATGTGTGGCTTTTACACATAACAAAGGGGCTCCGCTGACATTTGATCTGGGCAAGTAAAAGATAAAGAAGAAGACTCACTTTACACAGCAAATAGGAATGCACGAAATTCATTACCGCCAAGAGGATTTCTGGCAGAAAACACAAGTTATTGGGACATATTTGTGAATGACTGTGCCAAAATGGTGACAGAGAAGATGAAACAAAGATTTGACTTTGATTTGACTGTTTCCTTGGGATTGTCTCGGGTTTTGAGAATGACCTAGTGGACAAACTCCTGAGTATTGAAAGCCAGTTTTTATGCTTTTAGAACACAGTGGAAAATTCTGTCATCTTATCGTTACCTTATTATTATTTCTACCTTATTATTTCTATGTCATGTTTTTTCTAATTACCCACATGGTCTTCCTGTATACAAACCTAGTCTTTGCTTCTTCTGAAGCAACTAGGTATTATGCCTAGAGCAGTTATTTAGTAATTACCTGTTTAATAATTAAAGTCTTAAAGGGGCTCCTGGGTGGCTCAGTGGGTTGGGGCCTCTGCCTTTGGCTCAGGTCATGATCCCGGTATCCGGCTCTGTGCTCAGCAGGGAGCCTGCTTCCTCCTCTCTCTCTGCCTGCCTCTCTGCCTACTTGTGATCTCTGTCTGTCAAATAAATTAAAAAATAATAATAATAGTTAAAGTTTTAAAATGATACATCTAAATACAGACCAAGGTATTCTGAGAGATGGTAAAATGTACTACTCTGAACCTCCTCATATATTCTTCATAAAATGCCCAAAGGAAACAATTCTGCCCATTTTCAAAACCAAGGCAAAATACTTGAGGGGGGGGCTGGGATAAGGAATAGAATTTAATTTTTTGCTTTGAAGGTCCTGAAAATTTTAAGAGAATGTGGTAAGTATTCCTTTAACTAAAACAGCTAAAATTTGAGTATAAGAAATCAAGGAAATGAGGAAGAGCTGAAGATTTATCATCCTTCAAATTCACCAAGAACAGCATTAGTTGGAATATTCCTACTATGTATGGTCCAGAAGCCCAATTACGGGAAAGGAGTCCAAGGGGGAATTTTTCCCTGGATGTGAACGATGATGTGGCAAGAGCAGAGCTGAAGATGATATTCACAGACAAACAGGACTTCAAATAGTTCCAGACTCTTTCTTGGACTCGCTCTGCTTGCCTCACTGGGTTGGCTTTGTTTCCTCCACACACCCAGGAATAGGACTCCACTAGCAGTTAAGACACAATTACAGAATAATTGGTTAAAAGTAGTTCAAACACGTAAGAAGTCCAGAGGTAAGGTAGATGGTCAGTCCTGAGCGAGACTCAGCAGCTCAGCAATCAAGGGTCCCAGGCTCGCTCTTCGTCCTCCTCCTGCCATCTTCAGAGTATCAGTGATATCCTCTCTTACAACCTGCAGGTAGCTACAGAAGAGCCACACGTGATGTTCTTCCCCAGCAATGTTCAAAAGCAGGAAGGGAAAGATAAGCTCTCTTCATACAATTCTTTATTTTCTCAGAAAGTTAAATGTCTCCCAGAAAACCCTAGCAGACATCTCCTGATGAAAACTGGTCACATGCTTATCCCACCCATAAGAAAGTCTAGAAAAATTAGTATCAGGAATTTTTAGTTTATTTCTTAAGAGAGAGTTCCTACTCACAGGAAAGGATGGAACTGGAATTGACAATATCCAACACTTCTATCACTAGTTCCTATGCCTTCTCTCACGCTCCTTCTTGCTTGCTACAGCTGATACCTGCTTTTCCACCTGGATCCTCGCTCGTTATCAGCGCTGTCTACTCAGCTTTTCAACTGCACGGGCAATTCATACTTTGATCTGCTTTTCAGCTCTCTCTGCAGGCTTAGTAGCCAGGTCTTGAAGTTGTTTTCTGGCTTGACTCATGTGCCCTGAGGACTCTGCTCCTCCTGTCTTCTCAGTGGCACACAGATGCTTCAAGTGTAGATGAGCTAGCCTATCCCACCCCTGCTCTGGATTCCTGCTCAGTTTAGTGAACAATTCCGGCGAGCTTCTGCCTACCATGGAATAAGTCTGGAAAATAAGTTCTATTGTGGTCACTGAGTTTGAAGTCTTTGTGAGCACGTAGGTAGAGATACACAAAAGGCAGCTGGAAATAAGGAACCTGGGGCTTACGAAAGAAACCCGCTGGGGGATACAGATTTACAGTCATCAGCGAATAGTCTATAATCAAAGCCACATGAGTGGATGAGCTTGATCAAGGGGACTACAAAACAGAAGTCTTAATGCGAGGGGCTTTAAGGGACATCTGTGAATTCACTGAAATTATGGATAAAATTCTGTGCATCTCTTTGTCTCTATTTCTAAGGTAGGGATCCATATATTTAATCAGATTCTCAATTAGGTTTGTAAATCTAAAAAGATTAAAAACTTATGGGAGAGTGGAAGTCTAAGGCTGCAACCAAGAGGCCACTATTTACTTAAATGTGCCAGAATTTGGGGATTAGAGACTATGATGGGAAAGAGTATGGAATATGTTAGCATTTAATTTCCAATTTACCATCTGAGTCATAGCAACCATCAAGCACATGATTTTCTATTCAAAATTGGGCAATATGTGCCCCAAATATGTTGACTCAGATACCAATACTTCTAGACTACCCAGAATTGTATGAAAACCAGCACTTTTAGGCCTGGAGTTTCAGATTCTACATTCCCAATCAAAATGTGAATTTCTTCCCACTCCCATCCCATTAAAAAAAAAAAAAAAAATCTCCCTAGCTACCTTCCTTCTTTGGAGCCATTCTCAGATCACACCTGACAATCAAAGATCACTTTTTAAAGCATTACTTTATGAAACTTCAAGATCTTCAGTGCTGGATATATTAGCATCTGAGTTTTTGCAAGCAAAGAAGCTTTGAAAAAAACATAGATTTGGATTACAAGAAGGGATATGAAATCCTGCCCCACAAAACGAGAATGTCAGCTTGTATGTATTATCATGAAGTGCTCAAAGATGCAATTATAGTTCACACTTTATCTTTTTTTTCCCTCAAAATTATGTGTCATTTCAGAAATAGAAATGGGGGAAAAGGTTTTTTTATTTTTTCCTTTCCCAGTGTGCATTCAGAAACCCTTTAAAAAGCCACAAGTGTGTATGAAACAAATTCTCTAGTCACATGAATTCAAACCACAGCATTCTTCCCAACCTACCACTCAAGTAGGCCAAGAATAATCTAGCCAGTTAGCTTGCATGTAGGAAAACTACTACTGCCTGGAAAACCCTAAATATCATTTGTACATGTTTCTGGTTTATAAGAAACATTTCACTATTGTACAAAAGAGAAAGCTACAAATTAACAATTACCAAGAGATTACCAAGGACTATGATTATGAATGTTAGACTGATGTGTACTTCATCTTTAGAATGTAAACTTTTTTAAAACTTCAAAGATGGTTCATAAAAGAATATATGCATACAGGTAATAACTGGGAAATGTTCAATTATATTAATCAATGAAACCTATTAAAATTAGCAAAAATAGAAAATAAAATTACCTATTATACAGATAGTTCATATAGATAATATAGATAGATAGATATAGATAGATAATATACCTATTATACAGATAGATTAAAAAGAAATTATCAACATATATCGAGGAACTTAAAAAGTTTCAGATACCTGGACCTGGTTTAATTCTACTTTCATTAATCTAAGCTTAAAAAAAAATCTAAAATGTATTTTGTGCAAAGATGTTCACTGTAGCGTGATTTGTCAAACAGAAATCTGTAAGCAACAAAAGGAAAATGATAAAATGAATTACAGAACATATACTAGGGAAATATATTTTATTTATTCATTCATTTACTGACCTACAACGGTGTTTCAGAAAGGATTTGAGGTGGTTCATATGATAATATATTATGTAACCATGAAAAATTATGTTTAAAAGGGAACATGTTCAGGGGCACCTGGGTGGCTCAGTCAGTTAAAGCAACTGCCTTCAGCCTGAGTCATGATCCCAGAGTCCTGGGATCGAGTCCCAGATTGGGCTCCCTGCTCAGTGGGGGGTATGCTTCTCCCTCTGCCTCTGCTCTCTCTCTGTCATATAAATAAAATCTTTTTTTATAAAGAAAGCAAAATGCTCATGACTATTACAAGGAAAGGGCTGGATACAAAATTGTGTTTGTGTGCACAATTAACATTATAAAACAATGCAACCTTACCTTTGTTTAACAATATGGAGAGAAGGAAGGGAAATCCACTGAAATATTAAGAATGGTATGCGTATGCATGTATGCCTGTAACATAAGTCTATTTTCTTCTCTTATCTATTTAATTTTATGTTATATGCACCAAGCTTATCTTTTTATAATAAAATATCTGTATATATGAAATCATAAAGAGAATAAAGGTTATTTAAAAAAATAAAAAAAAACGAGCTATATATACGATGGTTTAAAAGAAGTTAGCTCTTCCTACGCATAGCCACTAATGTGAAAAAGGAAAATCGTAGTGCGTAACAGCTAAGGGAAAAACCTGCATGGAATTAGCCTCATGAAATGTGTGTTTGTCAATTAAAGGTATCAAAAGAAAGACAGAATAAAGAGATGATGTAAGGTTGTAGGGAGAGAAGGATGCTAACATAAGCAAGAGAATACCTGAGAAAAGGAAGGAATTTTAATCTTGACATCAAGGCTATCACTAAACTTATGCCAACACAGTTGTGTTGTTTAAACTGCAGTTTTAGAAAAGAATTCATGCAGAGACAGAGGGTAGAACCATGGTTGCTAGGGGCTGGAAGGAGGGGAAAAGGTAATGAGTATGTACTTCCAGTTTAGGAAAGATGAAAAAGTTTTGGAGATGGATGGTGGTGGCAGTGCACAACAATGTGGATGTACTTAATACCACTTAAGTCTACACTTACAAATTGCCAAAATGCTAAATGTAATGTTACATATATTTTTAACAATAAAAAAAGAAAATTCTGATTTGATAGAAATTATATGGGAAAGGTATATATTCAGATTAGCTCTTTGAGTTTTCAGCTTTTCTGAAACAATATTTTAAAGATCTGAGCCCAATTTATTTTTTAAAAAGCTGTGATATACTTTATTATTTATTTTTAAAGATTATTTATTTGACAGAGAAAGAGACAGTGAGAGAGAGAACTTTTAAGTAGGGGCAGTGGGAGAGGGAGAAGCAGGCTTCCTGCTGAGCAAGGAGCCCAACTCGGGGCTCGATCCCAGGACCTGGAGATCATGACCTCAGCCGAAGGCAGATGCCCAACGACTGAGCCACCCAGGCTCCCCAGTAATTACACTTTAATAACAACTTTCAGTCAGAAGGTAACTTATTACATCTGTTTAATAATTCTTCTGATGTAGTCAATGTTCAGTTTTCAAGTATCAAGAAATCATGCCCCATTTAAACAAAGGTTTAAAAGTAAAGTAGTTACTAGGTTCAAAGGGAAAAAAAAACACTAGAAGTTGAGATCACTAATAATTCTGTTTTTTTTCTGGCAAATTTGTGGTAATCATCTATGAGAATAAATTTTCCCAACAATAAGCACCATTTCTAGAAATTGGACAAAGGAGATTAAAGAATTGTCCCCATAATTCCTGGGAAAAGTCACAGTTACCCTTCAAATGCAGTGGAAGTGTTCTCATGATAAAGCATTCTATAAATAGAATTTTTCAAACTTAAATTTCTGATCATAAAAAAAAGAAGGAAAATAAGAAAAAACCTTTCAGGACCCAAATTCCATATCCAGTTTTCTCAATTTACTTTGAAAATCTCACTTACCCTTCTAGTGTTTTCAAGGATTTTGGGATCCGGTTTTCCATAGTTAGGAGGATTGGCATACGGGTCATATCCAAGTTTGGCAAGCATGGGTGCAATCACTGCCATGTCTTGTAAAACATCTGGGGGTATCTTCCCAACCCATTTTGACAGTGCTCCCACATTGACTGGCTTGATGACTTGGTCTGTAGATCTTTCCACTCTGAAAACAATATAATATGAATATGAATAAGTATTTCTTTAGAATACCAAAAAATAATGTTAAAAGGCCAATGGAAATTATTTTTGATAGCTTTAAAAACTGTAAGTGTCTGGATTATAAATCTATTGAGAAAGGGGACACTAATCAGCCTTAACACTATTTACCAGACCTTTTTTTAACGTCCTAAACTTGATAGCTATTATCAGCAACTTCATTTCTAGAAACAGGAAAAATAGCTGAAAATATCTGCACAAAATGGGTTAACAATTTAATTATAACATCCACAAAAAACAAAAACAAAAACAAAAACAAAGCTAAGACTGCTTAGAAAAACAGCTGCTCGGGAACCTGGGTGGCTCAGTGGGTTAAAGCCTCTGCTTTTGGCTCAGGTCATGATCCCAGAGTCCTGGGATCGAGTCCCGCATCGGGCTCTCTGCTCAGCAGGGAGCCTGCTTCCTCCTCTCTCTCTGCCTGCCTGCCTACTGGTGATCTCTGTTTGTCAGATAAATAAAATCTTAAAAAAAAAAAAAAACACACAGCTGCTCAACTTATTTGAAAGGCATCAAAATTAAACAAATAAATATATAAGATGGATTGATGAATGACAAGAGGGACAGACAGATGGAGATATGTGCGGTAAAGCAAATACAGCAATACATTAATTAAAGCTAGTAGGTATAATTCTTTCAATTCTTTGTATGTTTGAAATTTTTATAATAAAATATTAGCGGGAAAAGAGCCAACCATAATCCACTAAGTATGCAAAACATTCATTTGTTCTATTTTTCTGTTGACTTCCTGAAGAATCCTTTTTTCTAAAGAAAGAAAAGAAGCACTATTTATGATTTTCAATATTACAGAATAAATGTATTCTATCTCTTGATCTAGAAATTTACTTTGTACTTGTATGGTTATACTCCCTATATTTGATGAAATAACTCATAATCTTAGGATAAAATAAATAAATACAAGTGAAATAAACATGAAATGACACCTAGATTTAAATTGGATCTGAATTAGCAGATTTTGGCCAAATGACTGCAAAATAAAAGTGCTTAAGAAAACTTAAGAGAGCTTTACATCATAATACATAAGAAGTCCTTCAAAATAGTGTTCTAGTAAAAGGTAAGACCCCCTTTTTAAAAGTATATGAGCTCTCACTGCAGGTAATCATTACCTGACAATGAATCCCTCAAAGGGACTCCACTCCTAAACAAAAGACAAGAGAAAATAAAATGATTATTCCTTGGGATTCTGTGAGACTACACCTTAAGGGCATGTAGGGTCTGTGTGTGGGTGTCTCAGGTGACACCCTTCCTTATAGAAGGACCCCATCAACTTTCACACATATGAGAGACCTGCTGCACTTAGAGAATGGAGACCTACACGTGGAGAGCCACCCCACTTGTTTCCAAATGGTGTATGACTGCTTTAAGTCAGCTGAATATTACAACAAAAACTGAATGGCCTGTCAAGCCAAAAATACCTGGCCCTTTACATAAAGTTTGTTGATCTCTGTTCAAAAGGATACAGTCATTAGAGAGAAATGAGCTTTGTTCAGAAAGCCTGATAATCTTTTCTACACAACAACTTGCAGCTGGATGGAGCTCATCAAATCCCCCTTACTCCTTCGGTCTTTCTAGAAATTAACCAATAGTTAGGCGTGAAGTGTACTAGAGTATAATTTAGTTACCATTCCAGTACCCACCAGTTTCACTGGGACCTTAAGACCCAGAGCCTGCCAGACTAGAATATTTCAACATCCACATCCCAGGCAGAGCACTGCAAGGCAAGACACCTGTGAATCCGCACATTCTTCCCCAGTCCTAAGTGTCCAGGCTCCCTTCTCTCTGCAGCATTCATAGTGGAAGCCATTCGTCCTCAGGGAATGGGGACAATGCCAAAATCCTAAATAACTGAGGTGTATAAAATCTTCCAAAACACTCATTTTAAAAGCATGGATCTTACATGAGTCTTAGTTAAACACCACAGCCAGGCGGGCTGCCAAACCACAGGTCTGAATTATGATACACAGCAACTACTACAGGAAACCAAACTCTCTAGACGAAAGCAAGCGTCAGGGCTGGAACTGACATGCAAAAAAGAAATGGGTAAGAGTATACAACCCATATGGTTATGTTCATTAGATGAAAACAAAAGACAAAATACCGTTAAAACTCATATTTTCAGGGGCACCTGGGTGGCTCAGTAGGTTAAGCATCCAACTCTTGATTTTGGCTCAGGTCATGATCTCAAGGTAATGAGGACAAGCCTCACACATTGGGCTCCACACTCAGCAGGGGAGTCTGCTTCTCTCTCTCTCAAACGCCCTCCTGTCCCTCCACCTGGTTGTGCACTCTCTCTCTCTAAAATAAAAAAATAAATCTTTTTTAAAAAGTCATGTTTTCAAAGACTATTTCATTCTTGACAAATGCTTAGGTTATGTCTTGTGAAAGTGGATTTTTTTGTATGTGTACACAACAGAAATTCAATTTGATGTTATAGATACTTATAGAATCGTATCAAAATGCTAACAATGACAGTGATATGATTGTGAATTTTATATTTTTATCTAACTTTTCTGTATTTTCCAATTTTTTATAATAAACAATGTCTTTTTCAGTCCATGGAATAGTGGAATTATAAAGATCCACACAGAAGTCTAATAACTATCTTAGCTCAACACAGTCCAAACTTATCTCCTGATCTTATCCTCAAAGTCTACTATATCCATGGACCTCCCAATCTTAGTTGAAAGCAACTCCATTCTTCTGCTATGCAGAATAAAATAGAACTGGAGCTGTCTTTTGACTACTCTGACTCCACATCCAATCCATCTGAAAATCTTATCAACTTATACTTCAAAATATATCCAAATATGATCACTTCTCATTAAATCCACAGGTACTACTCCCTACCCCCTAGTCCAAGCCAACATTATCTCTCACTTGGATTTCTACAACATTCTTCTAATAGTTTCCCTATCTTCCTTTACATCCTTGTGGTCTATTTGGAGTATATACACCAGATAGAGTTAGATCGTGTCACTCCTCTGTTCAAAATTCTGCAATGCCTCCCTAAGTATTCCAAATCCAAGTCCTGAAAATGAGAGGGAATCTGAGAAGCCACAAGAATAGGTCTTTTACTTTTTTATTTTTTTCAAAGATTTTATTTATTTATTTGACAGACGGAGATCACAGGCAGGCAGAGAGAGAGGAAGGGAAGCAGGCCCCCCGCTGAGCAGAGAGCGGATGCGGGGCTCGATCCCAGGACCCCAGGATCACGACCTGAGCCGAAGGCAGAGGCTTTAACCCACTGAGCAACCCAGGAGCCCCAAGAACAGGTCTTTTAATCTTGACAAATCATCCACGAAAACAAAGAAACCAGATAGCAAAGCCAAAAAAACACAAACATTTAAAACAAAACTAGGTGTTAAGGTTGCCCTACAAACTCCAAAATACGAGTGGTTGGAAACAACCAACATAACCATAATACCTGCATGAAATGAATGAGTGGCGGGAAGGACAAGGAAGCAACAGGGCATTTGAAAGACATCTATATGGCTGAACCTTGAACATACCATGTTGTTTACCACTTAAATACCATGGTATTTAGGGGTGCTGACACCTACCTATACACTTGAAAATTCTTGTGTAATTTTTTTTCTTTTGTTAACTAATCTCTACACACAATGTGCGGCTTGAATTCATGACCCTGAGATCAAGAGTCACATGCTCTACTGACGGAGCCAGCCAGGTATCTCCCTTTCCGTTCCTTGGGTAATCTTTAATTTCTTTCATCAGTGTTCTATAGTTTTCAAAGTACAGGCCTTTCACCTCTTTGGTAAGTTTATTCCTAGGTATCTTACTATTTTTGTTGCAGTTGTACATGGGACTGGTTTCTTACTTTCTCTGCTGCTTCATTATTGATGCATAAAAATGCAACAGATTTCTGCGCATTGACTATGTATCTTGTGACATTACTGAACTCATTCATTCGTTCTAGTAGTTTTTTGGTGGAGTCTGTTGGGTTTTCTACATATTGTCTCATGTCATCTATAAATAGTGAATGTTTTACTTCTTCTTTACTGATTTGGATGACTTATATTTTGTTTTGTTATCTGATTGCTGTGGCTAGGACTTCCAGCACTATGTTGAATAAAAGTGCTAAGAGTGGACATCCTTGTCTTGTTCCTGACCTTAGGGGAAAAGATCTCAGTTTTTTCCCCATTAAGGAGGACATTAGCTGAGGGTTTTTACTGTATGGCCTTTATTATGTTGAGGTATGTTCCCTTTAAACCTATTTTTGAGGGTTTTTACCATGAATGGATGTTGTACTTTGTCAAATGCTTTTCCCGCATCTATTGAAATGATCATACGGGTTTTATCCTTTCTTTTATATTGATTGATTTGTGAATACTGAACCACCCTTGCAACCCAGGAATAAATCCCACTTGATCATGATGAATGACTTTTTAAATGTATTGTTTGCTAGTATTTTATTGGGAATTTCTGCACCCACGTTCATCAGGGATATTGGCCTATAGTTATGTTCTTTTTAGTGCAGTCTTTCTCTGGTTTTGGTATCAGGGTAATGCTAGCCTCACAGAATGAATTTGGAAGTTCTCCTCTCTTTTCCTTTTTTGGAATAGTTTAAAGAGAATAGGTGGAAAAATTTGGTGGAATTCCCCCGTGAGACCATCTGGTCCTGGACTTTTGACTACCTACTCAATTTATTTGCTGGTTATCGGTCTGTTCAAGTTTTCTATTTCTTCCTGTTTCAGTTTTGGTTTATATTTTTCTAGGAATTCATCCATTTCTTCCAGGTTGCCCAATTTGTTGGTATGTAGTTTTCCATAACTTTATCTTATGATTATCTGTATTTCTGTGGTGTTGGTTATATTTCTCCTCTCTCATTTGTGATTTGAGTTCTTTTTTTTTCTTGAGAAGTCTGGTTAGAGGGTTATCAATTTTACTGATTTTTTTCAAAGAACCAGCTCCTGGCTTCACTGATGTGCTCTACTCTGTTTTTAGTTTCTAGATCACTTATTTCTGCTCTAATCTTTACTATTTATTTTCTTCTGATGGTTTTAGGTTTTGTTTGTTGTTCTTTTTCTAGCTCCTGTAGGTGTCAAGGTTAGGTTATTTGAAATTTTTCTTGCTTCTTAAAGTAGACCTGTATTGCTATAAATTTCCCTCTTAGAACCACTTGTGCTGCATCCCAGAGGTTTTGGACCACTGTGTTTTCATTTTCATTTGTTTCCATGTACTTCTTTTAAGATTTTATTTATTTATTTATTTGAGAGAAAGAGAGAGAGCACGCACATGCACACATGCAAGCAGGAGAAGGGAGAGGGAAATGAAGAGGGACTAGCAGACTCTCCACTGAGCATGGAGCCCCACGTGGGGCTTGATCTTATGACCCTGAGACCATGACCTGAGCCGAAATTGAGAGTTGGCCGTTAACTGACTGAGCCACCCAGGTGCCCCAAGTTTCCACATACTTCTTTATTTCCTAGTTGACCCATTCACTGTTTAGCAGCATGTTATTTAATCTTCATGTATCTGTGGTCTTCCCAGACTTTTTCTAGTGGTTGATTTCTAGTTTTATACTGATGCGCTCAGAAATTATGTATGGTATGATTTTGATCTTGAATTAGTTGAGGTTTGTTTCGTGGGCTACTATGCGATCTATTCTGGAGAATGTTTCACGTGCACTTGAAGAGCTGTATTCTGTTGTTTTATACACTTATATAATCTGTTAGATCCCTCTGTTCCTGTGGATCATTTAAAGCCACTTTTTAAAAAAGATTTTATTTATTTATTTGACAGAGAAAGACAAAGCAAGAGAGGGAACACAAGCAAGAGGAGTAAGAGAGGGAGAAGCAGGCTTCCCACTGAGGAGGGAGCCCAATGCAGGGCTCGATCTCAGGACCCTGGGACCATGACCCAAGCCCAAGGTAGATGCTTAATGACTGAGCCACCCAGGCCCCCCAAAGCCATTGTTTCATTGTTGATTTTCTGTTAAGATGATATGTCATTGATGTGAGGTGTTAATGTCCCCTACTATTATAGTATTATTATCAATTAGTTCCTTTTTGTTTGTTACTGTTTTGTATATTTGGGTGTTCCTATGTTAGGTGCATAAATATTTAAAATTGCTATATCATCTTATTGGATTGTCCTTTTTATTATTATTTTATTGACAGAGAGAGAGAGCACGAGAGAGCACAAATAAGCAGAGTGGCAGGCAGAAGGAGAGGGAGAAGCAGGCTCTTCACCGAGCAGGAGCCCAATGCGGGGCTCGATCCCAGAACCCTGGGTTCATGACCTGAGCCTAAGGCAGTGGCTTAACCAACTGAGCCACCCAGGCGCCCCTGTCTTCTTTATTATTATACAGTGTCCTTTTCTCTTGTTACAGTCTTTTTTTTAAAGTCTACTTTATCTGATGTATGTATTGCTACTCTGGTTTTTGTTTTGTTTTGTTTTGTTTTTGACATCCATCTCTATGATAGATGTTTCTCCATTCAATTTACTTTCAATCTGAAGGTGTCTGTAGTATAAAATGGGCCTCTTGTAGAGTTTATAGTGGTCTAGAGATGGGACAATTTGAACTTCAACAAAATAATAATTGCGACAGATTGAAATAATCAAATTAGTCTCTTGGAAAGATATGAAAAGAAACCAACTCATTATCTTGGAAACTACCAAATAAAGAATAACAATCAAGTATTTATCATGCTTTCTTTCCCTGTATGGCCTATAAACCTGGGTAACCAGATAGTAGATGCAGGGATATATCTCTTTATAAAATTTTTCCAAATAATATTGAGAAACAAAATCACAATTTTGCAAGATGAAACAAACTAACGAATGTAGGCACTGAGGATCAAAGGTTGCTAAAATCACAAAAAGAAAGACAACTATATATAACAGATAGCCTTGCCAAATCAGATCTTGAGTCTGATTAAGCCTCTGGATTCAGATGCTAATTTGTATGAAATACAGAATTATGAATATGTTGGACAATCAGCAGTCCTATTGAAAAAATTTTGCAATTAGCAAAATTTAGATGGTAAATAATTTTCCTGGCTCAATGACATAGACTCTTCAAAAGATAGTGTATGGTTATGATAGGAATTGAGCATTTGGAAATCTATAAATCAAGAGAAACTTAAAATATGCGCTAGGTTGTTTTTAAAGGGTGAGACTATAATATATAAGCTTGCATATTCAGATGATAAAACTGAAGAAACATCAGGAAGTGACTTCTAAGTGTCAGAATAGTGTATAGTTTAGGGGGAAAGCACGAGATTTATTTTGAGGTCAGGATACATGGAAAGACTTCTGGACTGACTGGATAGTTAAATTTCTTGACATGGACAGTAGCTATATAAGGGTGTTTGCCTTATTAAAATTCATTAAACTAATTTTTATTTTTTTAAAAGATTTTTTAAAAATTTATTTATTTGACAGAGATCACAAGTAGGCAGAGAGGCAGGCAGAGAGAGGGGGAAGCAGGCTCCCTGCCAAGCAGAGAGTCCTGATGCGGGGCTTGATTCCAGGACCCTGGGAATCATGACCTGAGCCGAAGGCAGAGGCTTTAACCCACTTAGACAACCAGGTGCCCCTAAACTATTTCTAATTGGTCTTTACAGTGGTCTACAAGGCCGGATAGAACCTAATCTGACTTCCACACCCTCCTACATCCACTCTGCTCCCGCTCCATTGACATTTTTGCAACTGTTTGGGTAGACCAGGTATGCTCCTCACTAGTGTCTTTACAATGCTGTTTCCTCTGCCTGGAATACTCTTTCCCAGATATCCACTTGGCTAACTCTTCACCCCCAAGATTTCCTCAGATCTCATGCTGATAAGGAATACCATGATCACTCTATTTCATATTATAATCTGCCATTCAAAATCCCCTTGGTCCATGGGACACCTGGTCGGCTCAGTCAGCAGAGCACACAACTCTTGATCTTGGGTTTGTGAATTTGAGCCCCATGTTGGGTGTAGAGATTATGTAAAATTTTTTTAAAAATTTTTAAAAAGTCCTGGGGCACCTGGGTGGCTCAGTGGGATAAAGCCTCTGCCTTCGGCCAGGTCATGATCCCAGAGTCCTGGGATGGAGCCCCGCATCGGGCTCTCCGCTCGGCGGGGAACCTGCCTCCTCCTCTCTTTCTGACTGCCTCTCTGCCTATTTGTGATCTGTCTGTCAAATGAATAAAAATTTAAAAAAATATTTTTTTTAAAAAGTCCTGGATGCCTGGGTGGCTCGGTTGGTTAAGCGACTGGTTTTGGCTCAGGTCATGATTCCAGGGTCTTGGGGTCGAGTCCTGCATCAGGATCCCTGCTCAGTGGAGAGCCTGCTTCTCCTTTCTGCCTGCTGCTCTGCCTACTTGTGCTCTCTTTCCATCCCTCTGTCAAATAAATAAAATAAAATAAAATAAAATAACATTTTTTTTAAAGTCTACTCTTTCCTAGTCCCATTTATTCTCCTCTGATTTTTCTTTTTTCATAGCATTTATAATGTCCTAATATGCTGTATGCTTTTCTTATTTAATGCGGTTTTGGGGGGTGTTTTGGTCTTTGCCCACTAGATTGTAGGCTCCATAAGGCAGCAGTTTTGTATTTTTTCACTTGCTCTCCCCTAGGTCTCTTGCAGAAGTACCACCTTACCCACCAGGACTTCCCTACTATCCCTATACCCCAACTCTTAATAACCTATCTTCTACTTTCTTTCTTTCTGAAGGACTCATTACCAACTGATGAATCAGATATTTAGCTTGCCTATTTTTTTAATGAGATAGCTCTCAAATACTAATGTAAGTTCCATGAAGAAAGGGCTTATTTTTATTTGTTTTGTATGTTTTGTTAACTGCTAAAACCTCAGACTATCGAACATAACCTGTGTTCCATGAAAACATGTTATTAGGTGAACAGTCTTTATCATATTTAAGCAGTTTTTTTCCTATTCCTTCTTAAATTTTTATTATGAATCACAACTATTTTACCAAGAGCCTTTCAACATTAAATAATATGATCATTTGGTTTTAATTTATTGATGTAATGAACTGTGTCAATAGATTTGTCTGATATAAACCATTCTTTCATTTTTGAAATACATATTATTTGGTCATAAAAGCTTATCAATCTTTAATACACTACTGAATTCTGCTTACTAATATTTTCCCTATGACTATATGATTTATAATTTTGGCATCAATATGGTTAATTTCTTAACCATATTAATTTCTGGTTTTCTTTTCTGTAATTTCTATTGAGGTCTGATGTTAAGTCATGGTTTCATAAAATGAACAGGGAAGTTTTCCATCTTTTTTTATGACCTAAACTTGTTTAAACAGCACCGGACTCATTTGTAAGAAACAATTCAATTTTGAATCATCTATGCCTTTTTTAATATTCTCTCTTGGTTACCTTTTCAATCTCTTTGATGTTAATCAATGTACTTAAGTTCTCCGTCTATCATGAAAAATTAGCTACTATCTCTGGGCTTTCAGTTTATTACAAAGATATCTTCACATAGTTTTCACATATAATTCTTTTAATTTCATTTATACCTGTATTATTTCTCCTTTTGCATCCTTTAGCTGACACACATTTGCTCTCTTATACCTTCATTGATATTGCAAAGGGTTTACCTTTTCGTTGATCATCTCAAATCATCAATTTTCATTTTTATTTATCCTTTCTACCATTTTTCTCTATTTTAGTATTTTCAGGGTTATCTGCATGACTTTAGGATCCAAGACTATCACAGTAGTACCCTCCTATCCACCAGGGATACAGTCGAAGACCCTCAGTGGATGCATGAAAGCACAGAT
This sequence comes from Martes martes, assembly GCF_963455335.1. Taxonomy (NCBI): domain Eukaryota; kingdom Metazoa; phylum Chordata; class Mammalia; order Carnivora; family Mustelidae; genus Martes; species Martes martes. Next base: position 836,045 of record NC_137906.1, on the reverse strand, counting down.
AGTACCAAGCCATTTGTACACTATTTTTTTTAACCTATGATAAAGTTCAATTTATAAATTAGGCATTATAGGAGATTAACAATAACTAATAATAAAATAGAACAATTATAACAATGTCTATGTAACAGTTTTGTAACATGGTCTCTCTCTCTCTCTCTCTCAAAATACCTGATTCTGCTGTATTAATGGTTTTAAGATGGTAAGTTGCCCATGTGATGAGAAAGTGAGGTAAATGATACAGGCATTGTGACACAGCATCAGGCCACTACTAACCTTCTGATATGTCAGAATGATTACTGGCTTCCAGACTCTAGTTAACCACGGTTAACTGAAACTGTGGAAAGCAAAACTGCTGATAAGGGTGGGCACTTCTATACTCCTTTGTTTATGGTATCATACCAATGTCCTAAATTTCCATATAACTTGGGCCTATTTCTAATTCTTTTCTTTACCACTTATCAAGACAAACCAATCAATTCACATACAAGAAGATTTTATTATGTAAGTACTAATGAGGGTCTCAGAAAGGGTAATGGGCCTAAACAGCAGCATTAAACTGGAGGTTCCAGCAGGTATGGACAGCTAAAGGTTAAACTGAGAAAAGCAGCCACCTAACAGAGACTCACAGCAACATGTATAATGTATGTATGCATTCCTACCCCACCCCCACTCTCGATATATGTTCCATAAGGGCAGGAATTTGCATCTCGTTTGCTGTTCTATCTCAAGTATTTATAATGATGCCAGGAACATAACAGAAGGTCAATAAATATTTGTTGAATAAATGAATAAACTGGAGAAATCTGTTTCTGATTCTTCAGATGAAGTCAGCATTTCTAGGTTTAGATTAACAGTTCACACAAGGTCAAGAAAAAAATAAAAATCTCTCTACTCCCCTGATTACTCTTTCTCTGTCCCGTGCCTGGTCATGTCCCACTCCTTATTCTTTCTGTCCTTGAACATTCTGGGACGAAAGCAGCTCTGTTGTGGTTTTGTCTCTGGTTGTTTTATCTTCTCTATGCAGCAACATCTTGGTGTTTGGCCAAACTTGCGTTCTTTGCAAGGAACAGATTTCATTTCTTTTTTACAGCCTACAAGTAGTTGTGAAAACACTGGCACTTTCTTTCTTTTTTTTTTTTTAAGATTTTATTTATTCATTTAACACAGAGGGAGAGAGAGAGAGACAGCGAGAGAGAACACAAGCAGGGGGAGTGGGAGAGGAAGAAGCAGGCTTCCCGCTGAACAGAGAGCCTGATGTGGGGCTCGATTCCAGGTCCCTGGGATCATGACCTGAGCCGAAGGCAGTTGCTTAACAACTGAGTCACCCAGGTCCCCCGGCACTTTATTTCTTGAAAGTTCACCTACTTGCTCATTCTACTTTGGCCCTCCAGCATGAAATAACAAAACGAGCTAGTAAAATGTTAGTAGTAATTGCTCTTAGCCCATTCAGGACTTTAAGATTAACATATGTATGGGGCACATCGGCCCCTCAGTTGGTTAAGCATCTGCCTTTGGCGCATGATACTGGGGTCCTAGGATCAGGTAACACTGGGATCCCTGTTCTGTGGAGAATCTGGTTCTCCCTCTCCTTCAGCCTCTCCCCTGCTTGTGCTTTCTCTCTCTCAAATAAATAAATAAAATTTTAAAAAATTAACATATGTGACCAAATAATTAAATATGACCCTAAAGTCAAATAGGGTAATCATCAGATTATTAAAACTAGGTTTATGTTTTTACGTCAAAGGTAAATTATGTTAACAAATTATATCTTAACTAAGACTTTTAGCAGTTATAAACAATGCAACTGTGGTTGAATTTCCTTCCACATGATCTAATTATATACTATTATTTACCCCAGATTTGAACAACACTGACAGAATAAAGATATATTATTTCAAGATTTTAAACTATCGTACATAATATAAAGTACAAACAGAGCTTTAAGAACATCAAGCATTTTTAGCATTTAATTCAAAATTTTATGTATATACCCATGTAACTACCCTATACCACTTTACAATCCCACCAACATTAAGAATTCCAGTTGCTTCACATCCTTGCCAACACTCTGAATTGTCCATCCATTTAATATCAACCATTCTAGTGGACATGCAGGGGTCTCTCGCTATAGTTTTAACTTGTATTTCCTATAATAACCCCACTCTTTCATTTACTTTTTTTTTTTTTTTTTTAAGTAGAATTGGAATGGTGAAAAGATCTCGCCTCATTAATCTATTAAAAAATTATATGCTGGGCACCTGGGTGGCTCACTCAGTTAGGCAACTGCCTTCGGCTCAGGTCATGATTCTGGAGTCCCAGGATCAAGTCCCACATCAGGCTCCATGCTCAGCGGGGAGTCTGCTTCTCCCTCTGACTTCTCCCCTCTCATGCGTGCGCTCGCTCTCTCACTCTCTCTCAAATAAATAAGATTTTTTTTAAAAAATTATATGCTGAATGAAGGAAGACAGCAGGACTCCAGAAAGGTGGAGAAGACTGAAGTGTGGCTTTTATCTTTTCTGTCTTGAAGCAAGTGATCTTTGGAAGACTTCCTTTTTCTATGGACCATCTCGGCCAGTGGTGTCAACCTATGTAGTTGACTTTATCCGTGTTCTTTGATTTTTATACAGGTTCAAGTCTAGTGTTCCTTCATCTCATCCTGAAGGGATTACCTTTAGCATTTGCATAGGCAGATCTACTGCTGACAAATCCTCTCCCTTTTTATTTTTAAAGATTGTCTCATTTCTTCTTCATTTTTGAAGGACAGTTTAAGCAGATATACAATTCTTGAGTTCTGCCTTTCAGCACTGTGAATACACCCTCTCATGCATTCTGGAATGAATTTTTCTTTCTTTTTTAAAAGATTTTATTTGGTTATTTGATAGAGAGAGATCACAAGTAGGCAGAGAGGCAGGCAGAGAGAGAGGGGGAAGCAGGCTCCCTGCTGAGTAGAGAGCCTGATGTGGGGCTGGATCCCAGGACTCGAAGACCATGACCTGAGCTGAAGGCAGAGGCTTAACCCTCTGAGCCACCCAGGTGCCCTGGAATGAATTTTTCTAATGAAAAAGGCAGCTGATACTCTTATTGAGGATCCCTTATATGGCATGAGTCCTTTTCTCCTGCTGCTTTAAAGATTTTCTTTGTCTTTTGAAGTTTGATTATGATGTGTCTAGATATGGATCTCTTCTGTTTTATCCAACCTGGAGTTCACTGAATTTCTTGGATGTGTTAGATACATGTTTTTCATTAAAATTGGGGTTTTCACCATTATGTCTTCAAATATTCTTTCTGCTCATTCAGTATCTCTTCTCACTGTAAGACTCCTGTTATATGTATATTAGTACACTTAATGATATCCCACAGGTTCCATATATATGTATTTTTTATTGTTCAGATTGGATAGTAGCAATTAATTTATCTACAAGTTTGCTGGTTTCTTTCTTCTTTCAGTTCAAATCTTTAGGTCTAATGAGAGAATTTTTCATCTCACTTATTGTCAACTCCAGAACTCCTATCTGGTTTCATACAGTTTCATCTCTTTATTCTCTATTTTGTGAGACACTGTTCTCATACTTCGCTTTATTTCTATTTTTATTTTTTTAAAAACTGTATATATTTACAACATGTATAATATGATATTTAAATATTAACACTGAAATAATAGCTACACTAAAAAAGAACATATAAATCACCTTTTTGTGTGGTAAATATACATAAGATCCACTCTCTTCACACTTTTTGTGAGTCCTTAAGTCTAAAGTGAGTCTTCTGTAGCCCCCAACACCAAAAAAATCAGTGGATCTTATTTTCTTAATCCATTCAGCCACTAAAGCTGAATACATATTGAATAATTGGTAAATTTAAACCCTTTACATTTATTCTTTTTTTGTTTTTGTTTTTAAGTAATCTCTACACCCGACATGGGCCTCAAACTCATAACCCTGAGAGGAAGTCACATGCTCTTCCAACTGAGCCAGCCAGATGCCCCTAAAGTAATTCTTGATAAGTGAGAGCTTACTGCTATTTTTTGCTGTTTTGCTACTGTTTTGTTTCCCTCTTCATTTCTTGCTGACTTCTTTCATTTTTTGATGGCTTTATGTAATGGTTTCCTTTGATTCTTTTTCTTTTTCTCTTCTAAGTATCTATGATAGGTTTTTTTTTTCTTTGTGGATACAAGGATTCAATAAAATATCTTGTAGTTAAAATCTTCTGTTTTAAGTTGACAACAACTTAACTTCAACCACATACAAAAATTCTACACTTCCAAAAAAAAAAAAAAAATTCCTACTCCCCTTCACACATACTTTGTTTTTTTATAGTCAGAGTTTGCATCTTTCTATAATGTATATCAATTAACAAAATTTTATGTTTACAATTATTCTTAATGTTTTTGTTTTTTAACTTTTACATTAGGGTTAAAAGTAATTTATATACCACCATTACACTATTACATTGATTATATATTTACCTTTACCCATGAGACTTGTTTTCATATGGCTGTCTAGCTTGTTTCCATTTTAAATTGAAGAACTCCCTTAAGCATCCATTTCTTGTGAGGCAGGTCTAATGGTAATGAACTCCCTCAGTTCTTGTCTGGGAAAAACTTTACCTCTCTTTCATTTTAAAAGGATAATTCTGCCTGAAATTGAGTTCCTCTTTGGCAGTTTTTTTCTTTTAGAATTTTGAATATATCATCCCACCCTTTCCTGGCCAGTAAGTTTCTGCTGAGAAATCAACTGATAGGCTTATGGAGCTCCCTTCTAAGTGACGAAACACTTTTCTCCTGATGCTTTCAAAGTTCTCTTTGTCCTTTACTTTTTTTTCCTTTATTTTACTTCTTAATGGAGATATAATTGACATATAACATTGTGTAAGTCTAAGATATACAATGTCCTTGACTTTTGGTAATTTGATTATAATATGTCTCAGTGCAGTTTTCTTTGGGTTGATCCTTATGTGGAAACTTCTGAGCTTTCTCAATCTGGGTATCAATTTCCCTCACACGATTTGGGAAATTTTCAGCCATTATTTCTTAAAAAAGCTTTCTGTCCTTTTCTTTCCTTCCTCTCCTTCTGGGACCCACATAATGCATATATGGTTTTGTTTGATGGCAGCCCATGAATCTGATAGGTTTCTTCATTCTTTATTCTTCCCTCTCTGGGTAATTTCAAATAATATATCCTTGAGTTCTTGTCTCCTTATTGGAGTATGCTTATTTGAGTATGAGGTTAAAGCTCTCTATTGTATTCTTTAGTTCCAGAATTTAACTTTTTTAAATGATTTCTATCTCTTTGTTGAACTCTTTGTTTTCTTCATGTATTGTTGTCATGATTTTGTTGAGTTATCTATCTATATTCTCTTGTAGCTTATGAGTTTCTTAAAAACAATTATTTTTAATTCTCTGACAATTTATAGATCTCCATTTCTTTGGTGTCAGTTACTGAAGTTACTGTGTTCCTCTGGTTGTCTCATGTTCCCTGTTTTTGTGTTCCTTTTAGCCTTGCACTGCTGTCTTTGCATCTGAAGAAGCAGTAACCCCTTCCAACCTTCCTTAGTTAGGGAAAGATGTCCTCCAAGAGAAGACGTGAGGTCATCGGCTGGGTCAGATGTATAGCAGTTCTAAGTCCAGATGTGGAGGTGTGCCAGTTCTGGGGTCAGTGAGGACACCTGGTCTTCCAGTTGCATATGAGCAACCACGGCAAGCACCTGGTCCCATGAATGTACACGAGCAACTACGGAGGGCTCATAATCTCTTGGACACATGGATGGGTGTTCAGTGGTACCTGCATATGCTGGAAGCTATGCTCAGGCTTGCACAGCAAGGGGGTCATGGGGGCTGGTAAGGGAGAGTGACCGCTCCAACTCGTGGCGGGGGGGGGGGGCAGCATTTGGCAGCTCTGGTTCCAGGGGATGCAACGCCTCTGGCATGAGAAAGCTCTAGCAGGTGGGGTCTGCATCGCAAAGAACACGGGAGTCCTCTGCAGTGGTAACTGTGGCTGCTGACTCTCCCTCTTCCCCAATCAGGGGAATTCATGGCCAAGGGAACTCCCTGCAACACTTTGCTGGCCTGAGGGAAAGGGCAACATGGGCAGAATGCTACCTATCCCATTTATGCAGTCATCTCTAGTCTCTGCACTCCTCTGATTCACTGCAGTCCCCTAACTGTACCCCATCATTTCCCCAGAATTTTCCTTACCTGTGATAGTTCACTTTATCATTATTTGGGGGGGGGGGGTGAGGGCTGGGATCTCGTAGTCTGCCATCTTGCTGACATTACCCTCCCTCATACTTTCCCTTAGTCTTTTAGATATGGTTTGATTCCTTGAGGAACTATTTAAAATAGCTGATTTAAAGTATTTGTCTAGAAAGTGCAATATCTAGGCTTCCTCCAAACAGTTCCTATTGATATTTTTCCATTTTTATTTGCATGCCTATAATTTTTTGTTGAACACTGGACATTTTGCATATTATACTGTGGCATTTCTGCAAATCAGATTCTCTCTCTTCCAGAGTTTCTCATGACTGCTACTTATTAGTAAGTAGTTATTTGTTTAGAGACTCTTCAAAATCAATTTTGTAAAGTCTGCATTCTTTGTTTATGCATGCATTGATCTATGTTCTGTTAGCTTAGAGGTCAGCTAATGATTGGACAGTTTACTTTAAATCCCTGGAACCAAAAATTTCCCAATCATTACAGAGGACTGTTGGTTCAGAGTATACTTTAAACCCTCAGCCAGGCAGTTCACAACTCTGTCTTAGCCTTCACTTCCTTCAAGATGGGCCAGAGATGAGGCCTTAGGGCCCTCTTAGAAGTCGTCCCTAGGCATGCACACAGTCCTGCCCCAGTATATGGCTTTTTTTATTCCCAGGAATATGCTGGGAGTTTTCCAAGCCGTATGGACATCTAATTCTAGGCCTTTTTGTCTATTGCTTGACCCAACTATTTTCTATTGCATCAGGTAGCAGTAATAAAATTATTTGCTTATAAATATTTTTTGACAAATGCTGCTCTTCCTGCTCCCAGCAGGTTTAGCACTTGGCCAGGTGTGAGTCAGAAGAAATAAGGACAAGGGTTTAAAGTCAATCTTCCAGGGAGCCTCCAACCCAGGCAAAACAAATAATTACAAATCTTTGAGAATTAGTCTGTTTTCTCAAATACTGAGAACACAGGCTGTTATTTTAGGCTCAGCTGATCTGGGGGATAGGAAATGGGACTAGTGTAAACTGAAATGCCAAAAAGCTCACTCTTCTTACTGAAATTCAGCTACTTTTCATGAGTAAGTATTACCCTAAGTTGTTGCAAACTTTTGGTTAATTACAGAGTTCTGAAAAGTTGACTCTAACAGCCTTTCCCAGTCTTTCTGTTGCTTTTACTGGAAGTACTAAATTTCAGATTTCTTTACTATGCTATTTTTGCTGACATCATCTCAATTAAAACTTTTAAAGCTACTTTAAAATGCATCACTCCTAGTTTCCCAATAACTCAATTTATCAAACATTTGCTGACAGTTTATATTGTTGTGTGGCTATAGGGACAACTAAGAAAACTGTTTCCACTCAAGTAACATGAATTCAATAATATAAGATTTCATGTGAAATTTTAATAGTTATGACACTGGAGCAGAGTCCAGAAAGCTGTAATTTTACTAAGTGTCCCAGGCAGTTCTGATACTGTAGTCCGGCTTGGAGAAAAACTGCCTTAGGTTTTCTTTGGCTTCTGCATCCTAAGACGATATAGTTTTGAACATAAGCATATGAAGCATACATGTATTATAAAGACTTAGCTATAAAACTGGGCAGTCGGGACAGGAGAGATGCTGACTGCGAGGTAGGGAGAAGAGGCCATGACAGAGCCTGCCTTTTGCATCTGTTCATAAGCAGTCTTTTTTTTTTTTTTAAATAAACATATAATGTATTTTTATCCCCAGGGGTACAGGTCTGTGAATCGCCAGGTTTACACCTTTCACAGCACTCATCCTAGCCCATACCCTCCCCAATGTCCATATCCCCACCACCCTCTCCCATCCCCCCTCCCCCCAGCAACCCTCAGTCTGTTTTTGAGATTGAGTCTTTTATGGTTTGTCTCATAAGCAGTCTTGATGTTAGTTCTGTCAATACCCAAAACAAGCCCTGAAGAGTTCCGATCTCACTGCTTCAGAGAAACGTTCCTTCACCTCGGTCTAAATTGGCAAGCCCACCTCTCTCCCAGGATATCTTTTTTCTTTTTTAATTTATTTAATGAATATAGTATTTTTAGCTATTTTCCAACCTGTGTTTCCTTGTCAGGAAGCTGGTTATACTCTCCCTGTACCAGGCTTGCCGTTTTGCCTTTAGAAAAGCGGCACAGGAAACAGAAAGCCTGCCCTGAGCGGGCTCCTGCTGTGCTGCCCAAAGGACAAGAGAACAAGGGGAACGAAGCAGCAGTAACACACGGCTACGCTCACCTCCTTCCTCCAGAATAAAGTCCTAAAAAAGAAAAGACATGCTATAGGTTGACGAAAAAGCTAAAAAGAGAGGGACTTTAATTTATTTCCCAGTTGGGGTTCTGAGAGGAGACTGCTATGTAGAATGGATGCCCCTCTCAATGAGCCAGGGAGCCTTACATGATCCATATAAAAGATGAGGACTAGAGTATGAATTTACGTATCCAGAGTCCCCTGGCTCCCACATGGCATGAAACGCATTAAGAGCTTTCTGCACGCCCAAACGAGAAAGAGTACGGGAGCACAGGGTTCTTAGTAGAATTTTATTACTGCAAAATTACCATGAGAAAGGCGTTTGCCCTAGGGGTGGCAAAGAGATTCTGTAGCTGAGAGCTGTAGGTCTTACTGCCCAAGATCAGGGCTTAAACGAATATGACAGCCAGACCTCTAAAGGTCAGTATGAGCCAATAACTCAGCCACAGTGGAGAGGAGATCATGACTTAATTTGCCACGGAATGCATCCAGGAGGCCAGGAATTACCAATATCCCAGAACGAATAAGGACTCAGAGGAATATAAGACCACACACAATCACCTAATCTTCGTCAATATACGCAACCTAAGAAAGGTTAAGGGGTTCTCTTTGCATGTATATGTGTAGTAATATATGGACTAGCGGTAAAAATAACAAAGCTGACATACTTTTATAGCAGTTATTATGTGCCAAACACTGACTTAAGATTTCTACATGCATATTAATATTTCACAATATTTTACAAGCATCTGAGGAAGCACCAGAAGTATCACCATTTTACAGATGAAGAAACTGAGGCATAAAGAGTTCTGACTCAAGGCCCCACAGTAAGTGGTAAAGTCAGGATATGAACTCAAACTGACAACTTATAGATTAGGGGAAAGAAAGTGGATGTATCAAATGTATTTTTTAAATGTATGAAAATGATAAGCACCTAATCTAGAATGAGTCTCACAGAGATTTTTCTAGTTCAAAAAAAAAATCCAGGTATTATATGTCTCTGGATCCAGGACAGCGTAAACAAGTTGAAGGACATAATGGTGTGATTTTTATGTGGGGTCTAAGAGGGAATGATCAAAAAAGAATTCTTGAGATGTTTGCAGTGCAAAAGGGTTTTTGTTGTTTTTTTTTAAAGATTTTATTTATTATTTATTTGAGAGAGAGAGGTTGGGGGAGTACAGAGGGAGAGGGAAGGGGGAAGCAACTCCCCACGAAGCAGAGAGCCCAACGCAAGGCTCTATCCCAGGACACTGAGATCATGACCTGAGCTGAAGGCAGATGCTTAACCAACTGGGCCACCCAGGTGCCCCAAAAGGTAGTTTTATTAAAGCACAGGAACAGGACCTGTAGGCAGAAAGAGCTGCACTGCCATTGGGAGGGGCGACTGATTATATACTTTTAAGTTGGGAGGGGAAGAGATAAAGAAGTTTCCAAAAGGAATTTCATGCTAGCGAAGACTTACAGGATCCTGAAGGTCTGGCTACTGTCAAACAAAGGTTGCTTGCTGCCTTTACCAAAGCATTAACATTAAGACAGTTGGCTGCTGATTATCAAACAACTGTTGGAGAACAAAACTGATACACTGGGAAATTAGCACATGAATTTATAAATGTTTCATGAACTCAGAGATATAGTGGTGACCAAAGGCTTGAGTTAAAACTGAAGAGCTCTTAACTTTTAAAGGATCACACTAAAGTATCTATAAATAAAATGCTTCAAAATAATTCAGTGGGGCAGGGTGGGCTGGGTGGCTCAGTCAGTTAAGTATCTGCCTTCAGCTCAGGTCCTGATCCCACAGTCCTGGGACTGAGCCCTGAGTTGGGCTCCCTGCTCAGAAGGGAATCTGATTCTCCTTCTTCCTCCCCCAACCTGTGCGTTCTCTCGTTCTCTTTCTCTCTCACTCTCAAATAAATAAATAAAATCTTAAAAAAAAAATTCAGGGGCGCCTGGGTGGCTCAGTGGGTTAAAGCCTCTGCCTTCGGCTCAGGTCATGATCTCAGCTGTCCTGGGATCAACCCCCGCATCAGGCTCTCTGCTCAGCGAGGAACCTGCTTCCCTTCCTCTCTCTCTGCCTGCCTCTCTGCCTACTTGTGATCTCTGTCTGTTAAATAAATAAATAAAATCTTTATTAAAATAATTCAGTAGGAAACAATATCTGAAACAATAAAAAAAACCAAATATGATATGACATGTTGGAAATGCATGAAACACTGGAAATTAGGTATTAAAGAACAATGATGCCTGAGATGGGGAACAAATAAGGTAAGCCTTTATAACTGCCCCAGCTTACTCCCCTGAGAGGTTTATAGGCTGTGGTACAACAGGGGAACCCAGAGAGAGCTTGGTGGATTCCACAAGTTAAGGAAATGGAGCTGAAAGACACAAAACTTGTGTGGTTAGTTTGAAGGCCAATCAAAGAGGAGAAAAGTGCACAGAGAACTTGGGAGATCTGCTAAGGAGAAAGAACCACCTGAAGGAATAACACGGAACCGTGTCCAGGGCTCACATAGGGCTGGGACCAGTACCTGTTACTACCACGTGGATGGAAACACCCACAATTCAACAGATATTGGTAGTGTTCTTAGGAAATTCTTGACTCCATACTGGGGAATAATTGGGCCTAGATGAAGCACTTCTTCTGACTTAACTAACAAATCACAAAACTAAAACCCAAATAGATCAAACTACCCAAATAATTTAATTGAACTGCAGAACAAACCTTAAGAATATTTATATAGGGGTCCCTGGGTGGCTCAGTGGGTTAAAGCCTCTGCCTTCAGCCCAGGTCATGATCCCGGGGTCCTGGGATCGAGCCCCACATCGGGCTCTCTGCACAGCAGGGAGCCTGCTTCCTCCTCTCTCTCTCTGCCTGCCTCTCTTCCTACTTGTGATCTCTGTCAAGTAAATAAATATAATCTTTAAAGAAAAAAAAAAAAAAAAAAAAGAATATTTATATAAATACAAAATACCCAGCGCCCCAAAAAGGTAAATCCACATCTGGCACCCAATCAAATATTATCAGGCATGCAAAGAAGCAGAAAAATACAACAGATAACTAAGGGAAAACAAACAAACAGTAAAAACTGGCAAAGATAGTAGAATAATAACAAATAAATACATTAAAATAATTATTCAATATTCTCATGGAATTGAGTTATACAAGTATATAAGACTTGTGTGACACTGTGATTTATAATAAGAGATATACCTTTGGTCTTGACCTCCGATTTCTCCCACAGAGCTCCTAAAACTCTTGGAATTTCTTAAGAATGGAGAGGGATAACATCTGTCCTTATGTTAATAAGCCCATAGGTAAACTAAGGATGGGGTTGGTTGCCAGGGGAACCAACCGTGTGATATGAGGGTTGGAACTTTCAATTCCACTTCTTAACCTCCTAGAAGGGGAGAAGGCTTGGAGACAGAGGTCAGTCACCAGTAGCTAATAATTTAATCAATCACACCTATGTCATGAAGCCTCCCCAAAAGCCCAAAAGGAGGAGTTCAGAGAGCTTCCAAGTTGGTGAAGGCACCCACATACCTGCAGGGCGGCACAGCTCAAAGTCCACAGGGAGAAAAAGCTCCGGTTTTCAAGACCCTTCTAAACCTCACCCTATGTATCTCTACATCTAGGTATTCATTCGTATCCTTTAATACCCTTTGTAATAAAGAATAAGTAAACTGGTATCCTGAGTTTTGTGAGTGGCTCTAGCAAATTAATGGAACCAACAAGGGAACTACAGGCATCTCCAATTTGTAGCCAGTTGGTGAGAGGCACAGGTGACAACCTAGACTTGAGACTGGCAAGAGGAAGCAGTCTTGTGGGTCCAGTGGGACTGAGCCCTTAACCTGTGAAATACGACACTCTCCAGGTACACAGGGTCGTAATTGAGTTAAATTTGTGCCATATTTCATCAGTGTCCTTTGAGATTGGGAGAACTACTTGGAGGTGTGGAAAAAACACATATAAATAGAACATGGAAGATACAAAAGACCCAAATCAAATTGTGAATGATGAAAATTCTGAGTTGAAAAATATACAAGATATTTATGGAAGATTAGATCTATTTCGAACAAAAAGATTAGTGAATATAAAAGACAAAGCAATAAAATCATCTGGAACGAAACACAGAGAGGAAAAAATTTTTTCTAATAAAAAGAGGACTTTCAGTTTCTCCCTGAGCATGAAAGGAGCCTGGAAGTCGCCCCTCCACCCGAACAAGTAAAAAGCTGAACAAACTGAAAGAACAACATCTTAGATCTGTCAAGCAAGTAAGGTCAGAAGGCAAACCCCCAAAGTGGGAGATAGACAGGCAGATACCAAGAAGTATGACTTACAGAGCAGAAACCTCTAGGGAAAGCAGTACTGGGATGGAAAACCTAAACTACAGGCGGAGACGAACCATGAGACACTATGGACTCCAGGAAACAAACTGAGGGATTTAGAAGGGAGGGGGGTGGGGGATAGGTGAGCCTGGTGGTGGGTATTAAGGAGGGCACGGATTGCAGGGAGCACTGGGTGTTTTATGCAAACAGTGAATCATGGAACACTGTATCAAAAACTCATGATGTACTGTATGGTAACTAACATAACATAATAAAGAATATATATATGTGAATAAAAAAAAGATTCTCTCTCCCTTTCTCTCTTCCCTTCCCCTCACTCCCTCTCTAAAATAAAAATAAAAATAAAATAAAATAATAAAATTTAAAAAAAAAAAGGAAAACCTGAACTACAGTTGACAAACTGCTGGAGGCTCAGAGTAGACAAACCTATGAGTTAAAAATTTGAGAAGCACCCCCAGAGTTTTATCATCTGGAATACTACCAGGTCTCACTGTAAAAATCAGAGAAAAATCTCCTGCTTCTGTCAGGGATAGAAGAAAAGTAACCATTTTGAAATATGCCAGAGCCTTTGTTCTTAGTAAAGCCTGCCCTCAAAAGAAACTAACTGACCAGAGGCTACCTGACCTGAGGGAAGGGAAATACTCAGTTCCAGTCCTCTCCAGCCATCCTGTCTAACCTAGGGACAGGGGCAGGAGAAGGCAAAACAAAAAGGGTACTTGTGAAGTTCATTGCTGAAGGGCACCAGCTCAAGACAAGACTGAGACCTACTCCTCAGAAGACAGAATGCCTCCTTGGCCCCCAACACCACAGCACCACGTCACTGAAGAACTCACCAGAGTTCCTCTCACCCAGTACACATCATGCATGGCTTTCAACAAAAAAATTATAAGGCATACTAAGAGGCAAAAATCAGTTTGAAGGACCAGAAGCATCAGAACTAGATTCAGATACGGCAGGAATGTTGGAATTATAAGACCAGGAATTCAAACAACTATGATTAATGTGTAAGGGTTCTAATGGGAAAAGTGAAAACACGTAAAAACTGAAAGATACTATATAGCACAGAGATAAAAATTCTAAGAAAGAAAAAATGCTAGGGATAAAAAGCACTGTTAACAGGGGCTCCTGGGTGGCTCAGTGGGTTAAAGCCTCTGTCTTCAGCCTGGGTCATGATCCCAGGGTTCTGGGATTGAGCCCCGCGTCGGGCTCTCTGCTCAGCGGAGAGCGGGCTTCCTCCTCTCTCTCTGCCTGCTTGTGATCTCTCCCTGTCAAATAAATAAATAAAATCTTAAAAAAAAAAAAAAAGGTGTAACATGCATGTAATGGAAATACAAGGAGAAAAAAAAGACAAAGAAAAACAGAAGAAATATTTGAAACATAAAATGACTGAGAATTTGCCCAAATTAATCTCAGATATATGACGGTTAATTTTATGTGTCAATTTGACTGAACCATAAGACTCTCGGACATTTATTTAATCTGTTACTCTGGGTACATCTATAACAGTGTTTTTGAATGAGGTTAACACTTGAATCAATAAACAGAGTAAAGCAAATTGCCCTTCCTAATGTAAGTGGCCCTCATCCAACTAATTGAAGATCTAAATAGAACAGAAAGGCTGAGTAAAAGGGAACTTCTGACCTCAGACTGGAACTTATACCATCAGCTCTTCTGGTTCACAAGCCTGCAGACTGAGACTGGAAATACAGCAGATGCTCCCCTGGGTCTCTAGCTTGTCAACTGCAGATTTTGGGACTTCTCAGCCTCCATAATTACATGAGTCAATTCCTCAGAATAAATATCTTTACATACATAAATATAAATATACGTATTACCATCCTACTGGTTCTGTTTTTCTGGGAAACACTGATTAATATACACACCAAACCACAGATTTAGGAAGCTCAGTGGCCATCTGGAAGAATCAATGCAAAAAAGAAAAAGAAAAGAAAGATTATACCTAGGCATATCATATTCAGAATGCAGAAAAGCAAAGATAAGGGAAAAATTCTTTAAAGAAACCAGAGAAAGGGACGCCTGGCTGGCTTTGTCAGTTAAGGGTCGGCCTTTGGCTCAGGTCATAATCCCAGGGTCCTGGGATCAAGTCCCACATTGGGCTCCTTGCTCAGCAAGGAGCCTGCATCTCCCTCTCTCTGCCCTCTCCCTGCTTGTGTGCGCTCTCTCTCTGGCAAACAAATAAATAAAATATTTTTAAAAAGAAGAAGAGGGGCGCCTGGGTGGCTCAGTGGGTTAAAGCCTCTGCCTTAGGCTCAGGTCATGATCCCAGGGTCCTGGGATCGAGCCCCACATCGGGCTCTCTGCCCAGCGGGGAGCCTGCTCCCCCCCTCTCTGTCTGCCTGCTGCTCTGCCTACTTGTGATCTCTCTCTGTCAAATAAATAAATAAAATCTTTAAAAAAAAAACAAGACGATGACAGAGGAAAAAAAATCTTGCCTATACAGGAGCAAAGATAAAAATTACCTCCAGCTTCTCTTCAGAAACCATGCAAACAATCAAAGTGGAATTCAATATTTAAAGCCTTGACAGGGGGGAGGGGGCACCTCACAAACTTATAATTCTGTATACTGTGAAACTGTTCCTCAAAAGTGAAGGGGAAATAAAGACTTTCACAGACAAACATTAAGGGAATTTGTTGCCAGTGGACCTACCTTGCAAGGAATTTAAAAGAGTTCTTTAGAACTGGGCAGAAACTTGGGATCTACATAAAGAAAGGAAAAGCATTAGAGAAGTAATAAGTGAAGGTAAATTCAAAACTTTCACTTTTCTTATTCTTAACAGATCTATTAGAGTTTGTTCAAAATAATAATAGCAATAATGTATTTTAGTATGAATACTTATGTATAAGTGAAATGAATCAAACCAATGATACAAAGGACAGAGAATAAATAGAAATTTTTGTTATAATAAAGTACCTGCACTACCCATGAAGTGGTATAGTGTTACCTGCAGACAAAAAGGCAACCACAAAAAAAATTATTTTTTTAGTATAATTCATATGCTAAGAAAGGAGAGAAAACTGAATCATATAAGAGGCTCAGTCAAAATTATAAATGGCAGAAAGAGTGACAAACAAAAACAAGAACAAAGAACAAAGCGATGAATAAAAACCAGTAATAATTATAGTAGATATTAATCCAACTATATCAGAAACACTCTGAACATCAATGGTCTAAATGTACCAATTAAAAGCAAATTATTGTGAGAGTGGATCAAATACAAGATCCAACTATATGTTTGCTTCCAGAAACCCATTTTAAACATCAAGACACATACAGATTAAAGGTAATCTATACACATATAGATTAAAGGTAATCAGATGGATAAAGATATAACATGTTAACACCAATCAAAGATAGAGTAGCTGTATTAATGATAATGGGATTAATTATTCAAGAAGACCTAATAATCCTTAATGTGTAGGCACCTAACAACAAAGAGTCAAAAGACATGAGGCAACAAAGGTCAGAATTTCTAGGAGAAATAGATAAGTCCATTATTATAGCTGAAGAATTTAACACACCTCTATCAGAAATGGGCAGATCCTAGAGGCAGAAAAGCAGCAAGGATATAGCTGAACTCAACATCAACCAACTGGATATAATGGACATTATTGTTTCTCTCCACAACAGCAGAAGACACATACCTATCTTAGGTTCACATGGAACATACACCAAAATAGATCACATTCAGGCCATAAGAACGAATTTAAAGAACAGAGGTTATACAATGCATTCTTTTTTTTTTAAAGATTTTATTTATTTATTCGACAGAGAGAGAGAGATCACAAGTAGGCAAAGAGGCAGGCAGAGAGAGAGGAGGAAGCAGGCTCCCCCCTGTGCAGAGAGCCCGATGTGGGGCTTGATCCCAGGACCCTGAGATCACAACCTGAGCCAAAGGCAGAGGCTTAACCCACTGAGCCATCCAGGCGCCCCTATACAATGTATTCTTATAAACTCCAGTGGAATTAAACTAGAAATCAGTAACAGAAAGATAGCCCTAAAAACTCAAAATACTTCGAGATTAAACAACACACTTCTAAGTAATATGTGGATCAAAGAATAATTTTAAATATTTTAAGCTAAATGAAAATGAAAATACAACTTATCAAAATATGTGCAATGCAGTGAAAATAGTGCTTACAAGGAAGGTTATACCATTAAGTGCATAATTTGAAAAAGGAGCAAAAGAAGTAACCTACAAAAATCAATAGAGAAAATAAAAACCAAAACCTGGTTCTTTGAGAAAAATCAACAGAATTGATACAATTCAGTGCTTAAAAAAAAAGCTGTCAAGCCATGTAAAGACACGGAGGAACTTTAAATGCATATTACCAAGTGAAAGCAGCCAATCTGAAAAGGCTACATACTATATGACTTCAACCGTATGACATTCTGGAAAAGGCAAAACTATGGAGACAGTAAAAAGACCAGTTGCTGCCAAGAGTTGGGAGAAGAGAGGGACAAAAAGGTGAACCACAGAGGATTTTCAGGGCAGTGAAACTATTCTGTATATAACTGTAATGGTGGATACATGACAGTATACATTTACCAAAACCTACAGAATGAACACCACCACCAAGAGTGAACCCTACTATAAAATACGGACTTTGCATGAAAATGATGTATCAATGTTGGTTCACTAACTATAACAAATGTACCAGGTTGGTTTGGGATTTTGATAGTGGAAGAAGCTTTGCATATGTGGGGGCCAAGAATATATGGAAACTCCCTGTACTTCTGCTCAATTTTACAGTGAACCTAAAATTGCTCTAGGGGTGTCCAGGTAGCTCAGTCAGTTAAGCATCTGACTCTTGGTTTTAGCTCAGGTCATGATCTCATGGGTCATGAGATCCAGCCCCGAGTCAGGCTCATTCTACTCTCACTGGGGAGTCTGCTTGAGGATTCTCCTCCTCTGCCCTTCCCCCAGTCATTCTCTTTCTCTCTCTCTCAAATCAATCAATCAATCATTTTAAAAACTGCTCTAAAAAACAAAGTCTATTTCTAAATGTAAAAAGAGCATAAATGAGCTCTGAAACAATTTCAATCAGTTTCACGTATTTCTAATTGGAGTCTCCAAAAAGAGGAGAGAGAGAAGAAAAGCAAAACCAGATATATTTGAAGAAGTAATGTATAAGTTCCCATTTTTTATAGAAACTACAAAACCCACAAACCCAAAAATCTCAACAAACTTCAAGTAGAAATGACCGATTTCAGGAATGAGAAGCTCTACAGATCACTACAGATTCCAGAGATATAAAAATATCAGTAATAGAATATTATGAGTAATTTTATGCCTACGGATTCAGCAACTTAGAAGAAATGGACAAACTCCTTGAAAGACACAAAGCTCACTCCAGAAATATTTAGACTTTCATCTTTTTAAAGACATCGAAATTATAGTTAAAAACCAGGGTGCCTGGGTGGCTCAGTGGGTTAAGCCTCTGCCTTCGGCTCAGGTCATGATCTCAGGGTCCTGGGATCGAGCCCCGCATCAGGCTCTCTGCTCGGCGGGAAGCCTGCTTCCTCCTCTCTCTCTGTCTGCCTCTCTGCCTCCTTGTGATCTCTCTCTCCATCAAATAAATAAATAAAATCTTTAAAAAAAAAAAAACAAAAACAAAAACAGGGTGCCTGGGTGGCTCAGTCATTAAGCAAGTCTGCCTTTGGCTCAGGTCATGATCCCAGGGTCCTGGGACCGAGCCCACATCGGGCTCTCTGCTCAGTGGGAAGCCTGCTTCTCCCTCTCCCACTCCCCCTGTCCGTGTCCCCTCTCTGGCTGTCCCTCTCTCTGTCAAATAAAATCTTAAAAAAAAAAAAAAAAAAAAGAAATTATAGTTAAAACCCTCTAATATTTCCAAAAGGAACATTTACCAAGCCAGATAAGTCAAAACAGAAATCCACACCTACTCACAAAATATAGTAGGAAAAATACAGAATACGAAAGATGAAGAGATCTTCAATCGGTCAGGAAAACGGTGTATTACAAAAGGGCTGACAATCAGACTGACGGCAGATTTCTCAAGAGTAACAACTGCAGCTGGAAGAAGAGTGGAACAGTGTCTCCACGGCGCTAAACAAATTACCAGCAACCAGATGAACAGAAAAACAACAAAATCTTTTAAAAATTGGACTTTTTCAAAGGAAACTTAGAAACATTAAATCCTTAGAATAAAATTAAAATCCTTGTCCATGTTGTCTATGCACAAATGTGAGCAGCAAAAACTAAGCACAATCCCAATTTTCAGACAAAATGAACTGCGAAAGGGACCACCGGGATCTAATGACTGTATGAAACACCCTCACTATTTTTCATAGTTTTCTCTCACCTCTTTGCCCCAGGGGTGGCACGAGAAGTGCAGAAATGCATAGTGATGGTGCAGGTAGGTAAAACTGTGAGAGAAACCCACACTTCTGGCCAGAGTAACAAGAAAAGTAGCTTGTGGGATCCAGGGACTGTTGGGGGAATCCAAGGAAAGGAAGAGCCAGAGAAAGTTTCCCATAATTTTGCACATGAACCATCAGCACAACTTCCAGCTCACACCTAGGAGAGATCTAAGGAAGCAAAGGCTTTGAGAATTACACTGTGGAATAAAATGCCACTAAATCATAGTATGTGGATGTAGCACAGCAGAGTCTTAAAACCAAACCGATACTAGAAACACTGTTCACAGAAAGTAAGACAAACTTGTGGTTAGAACCGAATCAGCCTAATTGCCCACCAAAAAGAAAAAAAAAAAAAAATCATTCTCCAGAGAATTCTAACAGGACTCTGCGACTCAAAACATAACTCCAAATATTCCTGAAATACAGAGAACCAAGAAAAATGATCCAATATTGAGGGAAAAGATAATCAAAAGATGTACAGAATGGGAGGAAACACTCTTCAAGGAATCTATAAGGCCAGCTTAACTATAGAACAAAACCAGATATAGACTACAAAAAAATTAAAATTATAGGTCATTATTACTCATGAAATAAATATAAAAATCCTAAACCAGTAAAGTTGATAAGAATAAATCCTAAGAGTTCTCATCATAAGGAGAAAAAATAATTTCTCCCTTTATTCTTTTTTCTTTCTTTTTATTGTATCTACGAAAAGATCGAGCTATTAGCTGAACCTATTATGGCAATCGTTTCATAATATATATAAATCAAACCATCATGCTATATACTTTAAACTTTATGTGGTGATACATGTCAATTATTTCTCAATAAAACTGAGGAAAAAAATCAACATAACATTTACATGAAAACTTTTTAAAACCCTAAACCAAAAATTGGTTTATCAAATACAGCACTACTTATCAGGTGATAAATCATGACCATGTTGGAGTTTTTTTTTTTTTTTTTCAGAAACTCAAGGTCAAATCAGTATTAGAAATCTATTAATGTAACATACTGTATTACTAGCTTAAAGGAAAGAAAAAATGTCATGAGTACTTTGATTAGATAAAATTTAACCTCTGTGGTAGGCTTCTAAAATAGTTCCCAGGGGTGCCTTCAGCTCAGATCATGATCCCAGGACACTAGAACTGAGCCCACACCACCCCTCTCCCCCAACCCCCGCTGTCAGCTCTGGGCACAGTGGGGAGTCTGCGTCTCCCTCCCCACCTCAAATAAATAAATAAAACCTTTTTAAAAATAAAAATAAAATGACTCCCAATAATTCAGTCACAAAAAGAGTCCTTCAAACAAATTAGGGCTATGTCTCATGGGTCCTCTCAATTAAACAATAAGGCATCTGAGAAATATAAGCATAGTCCCTTAGCCATCTCAGCAGGAGCCCAAAGCACAGAAGTGTTTATCTCACAGGAATTTGTAGGCATAACTATCATCCAATGAAATGAACCCCAATTAGATTTACAGAGGACACAAAGTTTTTGAGAAACGTTTATCAGCAGAAATACTATCAATTTGGACTAAAAGATAAATAAATAGTACAAATGTAAAAGAAGCACTGGATTACCAAAGTTCTTCAGGCAGGAAGTAGACTAATAAAACCACACAGCTCTAAAACATGTGCTATCTTTCATGACAAAGGAAGGATCATTCAAGAGCCCAGAAGGCAGAGCTGATGGACATGGAGAATAATTTCTAGAATTATTTCTATTTGATTGAAACCTAATGAAAAAATGTCTTATATCTTTCCAGATGGATTCTGGAATTGATATGGGTTAATTAAACCTTTGTGCCTCCTATTTTCCCCCATTTTAAACTGGAATGTCTAACACCTATGCCTGCTCCACCACAGCATACTGGGGAGAGGCATAACTGTATGTTTAGTGTCACAGATCTTCAGACTGAGAGCAACTGTATTTAAGGAACTAAACCCAGGAAGCTCATATACAACTAGACCTGATTTAGATGGCAAGATGCTGGACTTTGAGCTAGTAATGGGATGAGACTTTTGGTGCCTGGGGAGCCGGAAGTGTATTCTGCATATGCAAGGGAAAGAAGATATTGGCAGCTAGAAGGCAGACTGATGGGCTACTTCTAAAATGGCACCTGAGATTCCCAACTGCTGGTATTCCTTTGAGTAGTCCCCTCCCCTTGATTATGGCTGCAACTAGGGAACTGCTTCTAATAAGGCAAAAGTAACAGAAAGTCACTTTCAAAATGAAGTTATAAAAGATGTGATTTCCTCCTGCTGACTCTCCCTGGCTCTTCTAACCATAAGGCTTCAAACGAGAAAGTGAGGTCCTCCATCCAAAACCCATGAAGACCTGAATCTTGCCATAAACAACCTAAGTTGGAAAATGGTCCCTTACTGTGGAGAATAATCCCATGACTACAGCCTCCATTGCAAGAATAATTTAAAAACCTGAACACAGAATAATTCCTTGACTGCAGCCTTATGAGAGATTCTAAACCAGAAGATTCAGCCATGCCATGCCCATGCGCCAGACACAGCAACTCTAAGAAATGTCTACTGTCTTCAGTCACTACATTTTGAAAAGCCTTTAGGCTGCTGAACACATCTACAATCTGGGAAGGTGGAGCGCCCCAGTTTCCTGCGGGCATAAATCCCTGTCCTTTCAGACCCTTCTGATCCCCGCCATCCTACATACTACTCCCTCTGGTTGTTCATCTCCATTCTTTGTAAGAGTGGCTCCAAATTTTTTCTTAAATGCAACTGTTTAAATGGGAAATAAACCAAGACTGAAAGTGATAAAGTGACCTGTCTAGGTCCAAATGCTTGTTAAGTGGCAGAGCTGGGATTCAAACCCAGAACAATGTAAGAAACCAAAATCTTAATCATTTTACTCACTGAGTATGTCTTCAGAGGAACTAATAACATAAAACATAATACTTTATTACATTAGGGAAAAGAAACTTAAGGCAGATTATATTCGGAATGTATTTTTGTAAATGCTTGATTTAAAACTGTTGATAATTTTTTTAATGAGATAAATGATTTCTTTTTTTAAAAAAGATTTTATTTATTTATTTGACAGAGAGAGAGATCACAAGTAGGCAGAGAGGCAGGCAGAGAGAGAGAGGGAAGCAGGCTCCCCACCGAGCAGAGAGCCCAACTCGAGGCTTGATCCCAGGACCCTGAGATCATGACCTGAGCCAAAGGCACAGGCTCAACCCACTCAACCATCCAGGCACCCTGAGATAAGTGATTTCTTTAAAAAAAAAAAAAAAAAAAGGTGTAATGATACTGGGCTCCTTAGCACACAGCAGGTAGTGTGTCAGTCTTTCCCACATGGGGCTCTCTGCTCAGCAGGGAGCCTGCTTCCCCCTCTCTATCTGCCTGCCTCTGCCTACTTGTGATCTCTGTCAAATAAATAAATAAAATCTTTAAAAAAATAAAATAAAACAATTCAGAAGTAATGGAACAGTGTTGATAATTGCTGGAGGTCATAAGGAGGTTTTGTATACCATTCTATGTTTGTATTTGAAACTTTTCATAATAATAATAAAAAGATTATCTTAAGGTTTCTCAACCCTGGCACTACTGACATTTTTGAATTGATAAACTCTTTGTTATGGGGATTTCCCTGCACACTGTAAGATGTTTAGTAGCATTCCAGGCCCTAGCCATTAGATGCCAGTAGTGCCACCACTCCATTGCTGTGACAACAAAAATATTTCCAGACATTGTCAAACATACCCCAGGGGAGCGAACTGGCCCCAGTCAAGAACCACTGCTTTAGAACAGGTTATTTAATTTTTTAAAAAGATTTTATTTATTTATTTGACAGAAAGAGATCACAAACAGGCAGAGAGGCAAGTGGGGGGTGGAGGGAGGGAGGAAGGTTCCCCGCTGAGCCTGATATGGGGCTCCACCGCAGGACCCTGAGATCATGACCTGAGCTGAAGGCAGAGGCTTAACCCACTGAGCCACCCAAGCACCCCTAGGACAGGTTGTTTATTATTATTAGAAGTCTTAACACAGGCAAACACACAAAATATTAGGGAAACTGTAGGATGTAAATAAATAAGTCATTTGCATTGCTATTCAAGAACATAAAATTTTAAAACACATTTACATTAACAAAAAGGCACTTAACCATAAATTAATCAAAAGAAATACAAGACTTGTATAAAGAACATTGTAATATATCCTCAAAAGATGTTGAAGATCTAAATAAATGCAGAAGCATTCTGTGTTATGGATAGGAAGGCTTACTAACATAATGATGGCTATCTGTCTCAAAATTGTCTGCAGATTATATGTAAATTTAAGCAAGATTTATATGGAGGAAAAAAGGTTAAAAAGCAGCCAAGATTTTCCAAGAAAACAAGAACAAAGCAGAGGGCTTGCCCTACGCTAAATATTAAGATATTTTTGTAAAACAATAATAATTAAAACGGAGTAGAGTTGAAGAAAAAGAGCTAACAGAATAATGCACATATGGAAACATAATATTTAACCTAGCTTGGTACTATACATCATTAGGGGAACAATCACTTTCTAGGAAACTCATCTATATGGAAATAAATAAAAAATGGATCTGTACCTCACACACAAAAAATAAAACCTACATTGAATAACAAATTTCAGACTGATTAATGCAAAAGGAAAATTAGGGGAAAAAATATGGCAGACAATTTCTACAGCCTTAGGGTAAGGGAGGATTTTGTTACTAAATGCATAAAGAGGGACACCTGGGTAGCTTAGTCGGTTAAGTGTCTGCCTTCGGCTCAGGTCATGATCTCAGGGTCCTGGGACTGAGCCCTACATCAAGCTCCCTGCTCAGCAAGGAGTCTGCTTCTTCTTCTCCCTCTCTGCATGCTCATTCTCTCATTCTCACTCTCTCTCTCAAATAAATAAATAAAATCTTAAAAAAAGACAAGCTACTAAGAGAAGCGGTTTGCAACATACATATCAGATAAAGTCTAGCAAAAAGAAAATGACAAAACTTATGCATTGGAAAATGGGCAAAAGTCATGAACAGGCATTTCACAAGAAAACCACAAATGGCCACTGAAAATATAAGGTGCTCTTCCAGGGATGTAAGGGTGGTTCAATATCCTCAAATCAATCAATGTAATACATCACGTTAACAAGAGAACAGATAAAAACCATATGATAATTTCAATAGATACAGAAAAAGCATTTCACAAAGTACAACATACATTCCTGATAAAAAACATTCAACAAATTAGGCTTAGAAGGAACAAATCTCAACATAATAAAGCTTTATATGAAAAAAACAAACAAACAAACAAAAAACAAAAAAAACCACCACAGCTAACATTATACTCAATGATGAAAAACAGAACTTTCCCCCTAAAATGAGGAATAAGACAAGGATGTCCATTCTCACCACTTTTATTCAACATAGTACTGGAAGTCCTAGACACAGGAATCAGACAAAAAAAGAAATAAAAGACATACAAATTGGTAAGAAAGAAAGAAAGAAAACTTTCACTATTTGCAGATGACATACTACATACAGAAAACCCTAAAGACTCCACCAAAAAAATACTAGAACTGATTAATTAATTCAGTAAGGTTGCAGGATAAAAAACCAATTTACAGAAACCCATTGCATTTCCTAACACTAATAATGAAGTAGCAGAAAGAAAAATTAAAAAAAAAATCCCATTTACAATTGCACCCAAAATAATAAAATACCTAGGAATTAACTTAACCAAGGAGGTGAAGGACCTATATTCTGAAAACTATAAAACACTAATGAAACAAATTAAAGATGACACAAAGAAATGGGAAGATATTTTATGCACATGGACTGGAAGAACAATATTGTTAAAATGGCTATATTACCCAAAGCAATCTATAGATTTAATGCAATCCCTATCAAAACACCAATAGCATTTTTCAAAGAACTAGAATAAACAATCCTAAAATTTGTATGGAAATCAGAAAAGACCCTGCATAGCCAAAGCAACCTTGGAAAAGAAAAGCGAAACTAGAGGCATCACAACTCTAGACTTTCCGTTACATTACAAAGCTGTAGTAATCAAAACAGTATGGTAATAACACAGAAATAGACACATAGATCAATGGAACAGAATAGAGCCCAGAAATAAACCCACAATTATATGGTCAGTTAATCTTCAACAAAGCAGGAAAGAATATGTAATGGGAGAAAGATAATCTCTTCAACAAATGATGCTGGAAAAACTGGGCTGCTACCTGCAAAAGAATAAAACTGGACCATTTTCTCATATCATACATGAAAATAAACTCAAAATGGATTAAAGGCCTAAATGTAAGACCTGAAACCATAAAAATCCTAGAAAAGAGCACATCTGACATCAGCTATAGCAATATTTTTCTATATATGTCTCCTGAGGCAAGAAAACAAAAGCAAAAATAAACTACTGGGACTACATCAAAATGAAAAGCTCCTGCATAGCAAAAGAAATAATCAACAAACTGAAGATATTTGCAAATGACAAATCTGGTAAAGGGTTAGTATCCAAAATATGTAAAGAACTAATACAACTCAACACCAAAACCCACAAATAATCCAATCAAAAACTGGGCAAAGACATGAACAGATATTTCTCCAAAGAAGACATACAGATGGCCAACAGACAAATGAAAAAATGCTCAGCCCACTCACCATCAAGGAAATGCAAATCAAAACCACAATATCACCTCACAGCTGTCAGAATGGCTAAAATAAAAAACACTAGAAACAACAAGTGTTGGAAAGGATGCAAAGAAAAAGGAACCCTCATGCACTATTGGTAAGACTGCAAACTGGTGCAGCCACTGTGGAAAACAGTATAGAAGTTCCTCAAAAAATTAAAAATAGAACCACCATATGATCCAGGAGTTCCACTACTGGGTATTTACCAAAGACTACGAAGGTAATCAAAAGAATATATGCACCTTTATGTTTATTGCAACATTATTTATAATAGCCAAATTACGGAGGCATCTGAACTGTCCATCAACTGATAAATGGATAAAGATGTAGTATATATACACACAATGGAATATTATTACTGAACCATAAAAAAGAATGAGATCTTGTCATTTGCAAAACACATAGAAATCCAAAGGGTATAATGCTAAATGATCTAGTCAGTCATAGAAAGACAAGTACCATATGATTTTGCTCAAATGTGGAATTTAAGAGACAAACAAATGAACAAAGAGGAAAAAAGGAACAAATCAAAAAACAAACTCTTAACTGTAGAGAACAAACTGACAGTTGCCAGAGGGCAGGTGTTTGGGGGGAATGAGTGAAATAGGTGAAGGGAATTAAGAGCACACTTATCATGTTGAGTACCAGGTGATGTGTGGAATTACTGAATCACTACATTGTAAGCCTAACCTAATATAACACTGTATGTTAACACTACTGGAATTAAAATTAAAATAAATAAATAAATAAATAAATGTGTGTGTGTGTGTGTGTGTGTGTGTGTGTGTATGGTGCTCATTCAGAGAATTAGAAATTAAAATCACAATGAGGTACCATTTACTCTTACATAATTGGAAAATTTTAAAAACAGGCTGTCCTATATAAAAAAATAAGGTTGTAAAATGTGTTGTAGTTCTGTACACTAAATGATCCCTATTTTATTATCATATGTTTAGTGTGGATGTACATACAAGTTTAAAACTACATAACTAGGGACACCTGGGTGACTCATTCAGTTAAGCAGCTGCCTTGGCTCGAGTCATGATCCCAGGGTCCTGGGACTGAGTCCCACATCAGGCTCCTTGCTCGGCGGGGAGCCTGCTTCTCCCTCTATCTGTAGCTCACCCTGCTTGTGCTCTCTCTCTCTCTCTCTCTCTGACAAATAAATAAATAAAATCTTAAAAAAAAACTATAAAAAGAACTACATATCTATATGTATATGTTTATATCTGATATAGGTATTTATAATTTATGTTTATTTTTCATATATATGGAAAAATATGTATCTATGAAAAATAAACATAAAATATTAACTTTAAAAAAGCCAGGTTTATGGATACGGAAACTCTAGAATTTTTACACTCTGATGGTGGCAATGTAAACCACTGCAAACTCTTTAGAAAACAATCTGGCAGGGCGCCTGGGTGGCCCAGCTGTTTAAGCATCTGACTTCAGCTCAGATCATGATCCTCAGAGTCCTGGGATTGAGCCTTGCATCAGGCTCCCCATCCAGTGGGGAGTCAGCTTGTCCTTCTGCCCCTCGCCCTGCTAGTGCATGCACTCTCTCTCAAATAAACAAACAAAATCTTAGAAAAAAAGTTTGGCATTGCCATGTGAAGTTGAACATGCATATTCTCTGTGATTCTAACAATTCTGTTCCTAAGTGTTTATTTCAGAGAAACTCTTGAAGTAGACACCTTAAAAAATGTAGACAGCCCAAACCAAAACAACCCAAATGTTCACCAATAGTACAAATGTATAAATAAGCTATGTCACAGAACAGTGTGTGGCAATAGAAATAAACTGATGATAGCTATATATCTAAAAACTGATAAACCTCAAGACAATGTTAAGAAAGAGGAGCAAGGGGAGGATGAGGAAAGAAAGAAAGGAAAGAACATGCAAGAAAGAAGAAAACAGACTATGATCCCACTTACATAAAGTTCATAAACAAGAAGGTAAAAGCAGCAAATAAGAACAGGAAAAACATGACAATGAAAAACTGGGAATCACCATCAAGTAGTGCCTGTGGTTGAGTTCAGACTTGGAAGCTGATTAGACCTGTGTTTAAAACCTTTCACTGATACTAACTGGTTTTGTAACATTGGATAAACTACTGTCCCTCTCTGTATCTCTGTTTTTTAAACTATAAAATGGAGAAAATGGTGATGATAAAATAATGATGATCTCATCCAAAATTTACTGAATATTTGCTGCGTGCCAGGCACTGTGAAAGCTCTGTCTACGGTAGAGGACAGAGGGAGGTCTCAGAGATCTCCAGGGAGGGGAATCAGAACTGAACGCCGCAGTACAACCTGAGATAACAAGGAAGTGAAAGGTACTACAGGCAGGAGGAGAAATATAACGAGCCGTATGGACTCTCTGTGTAGATACAATTATTTCAACGTAGTTGGGGCCCAGAGAGGAAGAGGCATGATTTTGAGGCAGTGGTTCCCAAAGTGAAATCCACAGACCAGGACATCAGCATTACCTAGGAACCAGTTACAAATGCAAGTTCGTGGGCTTGTCACAGATCTGAGTCAGAAACTATGGTATCTTAGGTGGCTCAGATGATTAAGCATCTGAGTCTTGATCTCGGGGTCCTGAGTTCAAGCCCCATGTTGGGCTCCATGCTGGGTGTGGAGCCTACAGAAAGAAAGAAACAAACTAACTAACTAACTAACTAACTCTCGGTCTTTTCAAAGTCACTTGAAGTGATTCTAATATATGGCTGACATTTGATAAGATGATTTTGAGCAATGATGGAATGGAATGTTTAAAAAAAAATAATGAAATCATCCTTTACAAGTCAAGTAATTCAGAAGAGGGTGAGGACCATGATGTTCTGAATTCAGAAGAGGGAAAAGACAATAATATCTGAAAAGGCACTAGGTATTACCTATGATATACTTGATTTTTCTTTGACAAAAATTAATCAATTTTATGGGTTACTCTATTTACAAATCAAATTTCCCACATGCTTCATCTTAAAAATACATTTCCAAAGAATCTTACATTTTAAATCTTTTTTTTTTTTAATTTATGCCAGAGGGATCTTCCCTGTTTTATAACCTAAAAAGCTGTTAAAAAGAAAAACACTGCCCCAAATGATGTCGAAGACTTAATACCTAATCTAACTGCAGTTTCAACCCACCAGAAATGTAACCTTTAACTAGTCAACACAGAACTTCCTGTCACCCCTAGGAATTTACTGACACTTTCCACTCCCCTTAGGAAGGTAATCTTGTCTAAACAATGCATTCCTTGCTAATAAACTCCTTTCTTCTTTTTTTATTTTCAGTGCCCTCTCTCTGCCTTTAAAAACCTTCCTCTTGTGTAGCTCAGTGGAGCTCCCCTCTACTTGTTAGATGTCTGATTCATTAGTTATTTTTTAAAAGCCAGTAAGATCTTCAAATTTACTCAGCTGAATTTTGCTTTTTAACAGATTTGGTGGCAGCAGTGAGATCCAAAGCAAACTTCTGACAGCACTCAGGAGCAATGAAAAACACAGGCATGGCGCCCTGCAAGCCCCTTTGAGTTCACAGTCTTTCCCGCGGTTTCTGAGGGCCATCGGTAAATCCTCATGGCTTGATCCCACTCTTCTGCATTCAAGCTACCAGTCTAATTGGCTTACCAGTCCAGGGTTAACAGGTCAGTCTAGACTGACAAGGGGCTCCTAGCAGTCTTTAGCCCTTGTTCACAGCCCAGTCCACAATTCCACACTGGAATTCCTTCCTCAAATTTCCAGTCTGAAATCCCCATTTACTAGAGTCTACGATTTAGTGTTGGTGGTCCACAAGACCTTTTCTTAGCCAGCCCACAGTAACATCTTTTGATTACTGCTGTATGTTTGTTTGTCTGGTTTTGTGTTAACAGAGGCTTAGCTAATGAGGTCCTTAAGTGCTGAAGAGTCAAATGTACCACCTTCTGGCGCATCTACTTATTTTATGCCTAAAAACTATGAAGCTGGGGGGCAGTTGTTAAGTGAACACCTGGGTGTTCAGTCGTTAAGTGGCTGCCTTGGGCTCAGGTCATGATCTCAGGGTCCTGGGATCAAACCCTGCATCTCCCACTCATCCTGCTTTTGTTCCCTCTCTCCCTCTCTCTCTCTCTCTCTGTATGTGTGTGTCAAATAAATAAAATCTGTTAAAAAAAATCTTTAACTAAGTAAATAATAAATAAAATAAAAACTATAGATCTGGGTACACTGAATATATACAGAAATGGCAAAATTTTACCAAAAATAACCTAGAATGATAAGGGCCGTGATGGGAAAAGTTCCAATCAAAGAAGATCATTTAAGAAGTGTGCTTGAAAGCAAGGGTTCCCAAATTAAGCAGAATGGGATACCCATTTTAATTGGCAAGCAGAGGATCCTAAAAGGTTCCACAATTCCAAAGTAGTTTCATTGAAAAATTCATTGCAAAAGCCTAAAGAAAATTAATGTGAGGGACCCAAAACAGGACTATAATGCCCACAGCTCCCTCTTTCCTCCTAAGAACTCACAGAATGAATACTAATCCTCTGTCTGAACCATTTTCCACCCTGAGATGACTACACAACCATAAACAAGTCTTCCAAATTAACGGCCGTATAGATAACCTCCTATCTACCTTCAAAGGAGGGCCCCTATATAGGCCCCTCTTAGAGTTGATGAAACTAAGGAATTTACTGGTAAACTGCTACATTATTTCTTTAAACAAACAAGGAATATACCAGACTCCATAGACGGGATCACAGAAAAACTGACAAAGCCAGTGAAGAGTGAAAATTCTTATCAGAATCCTTTCTTCTGCATCTGTCTGTAGTGCCCAGTTGAGAGAGGAAAATAAAATTGCAAATTACCCATGGTCCTCTCAATTGATGCAGAAAAAGCATTTGACAAAATCCAGCATCTGTTCCTGATTAAAACGCTTCAAAGTATAGGGATAGAGGGAACATTCCTGAACTTCATCAAATCTATCTATGAAAGACCCACAGCAAATATCATCCTCAATGGGAAAAAGCTTGCAGCCTTCCCGTTGAGATCAGGAACACGACAAGGATGCCCACTCTCACCACTCTTATTCAACATATATTAGAAGTCCTAGCAACAGCAATCAGACAACAAAGAGAAAAGTTATTCAAATTGGCAAGGGAGAAGTCAAACTCTCTCTCTTCACAGATAACATGATACTCTATGTGGAAAACCCAAACCACTCCTCCCCCAAACTACTAGAACTCATACAGCAATTCAGTAACGTGGCAGGATACAAAGTCAATGTACAGAAATCAGTGGCTTTCTTATACACTAACAATGAAAATACAGAAAGGCAAATTAGAGAATCAATTCCATTTACTATAGCACCAAGAACCATAAGATACCTGGGAATAAACCTAACCAAAGAGGTGAAGGATCTGTACTCGAGGAACTACAGAACACTCATGAAAGAAATTGAAGAAGACACAAAAAGATGGAAGACCATTCCATGCTCTTGGATCGGAAGAATAAACATTGTCAAAATGTCTATACTGCCTAGAGCAATCTATACTTTTAATGCCATTCCGATCAAAATTCCACCGGTATTTTTCAAAGAGCTGGAGCAAATAATCCTAAAATTTGTATGGAATCAGAAGAGACCCCGAATTGCTAAGGAAATGTTGAAAAACAAAAATAAAACTGGTGGCATCACGTTACCTGATTTCAAGCTT
This sequence comes from Martes martes, assembly GCF_963455335.1. Classification (NCBI taxonomy): domain Eukaryota; kingdom Metazoa; phylum Chordata; class Mammalia; order Carnivora; family Mustelidae; genus Martes; species Martes martes. The sequence goes on along the minus strand of NC_137906.1, from coordinate 804,468 downwards.
TACTACAAAGCTGTGATCACCAAGACAGCGTGGTACTGGCATAAAAACAGACACACAGACCAGTGGAACAGAGTAGAGAGCCCAGATATGGACCCTCAACTCTATGGTCAAATAATCTTCGACAAAACAGGAAAAAATATACAGTGGAAAAAAGACAGTCTCTTCAATAAATGGTGCTGGGAAAACTGGACAGCTATATGTAGAAGAATGAAACTCGACCATTCTCTTACACCGTACACAAAGATAAACTCGAAATGGATAAAAGACCCCTTGCCTTCCAAATTCAAACCCATTATTTACTGATCCTTCCTCTCTCTGGGATAGCTGTTGTCTTCTTGTTTACACACCTGGACTTGGCTTTTTGCCTGCCTGGAACATACAAGCTGTTGGTTCTTTTTTTTCGGCAATCTTTAGGAGTGACTGGGTTTTGGGAAGTTAATATCCTTTACTCTCTTTGGGGCCCTTACACCTGAGCGGGGTTATTCAATACTGCCGGAAATATTTATAATTAAAATTCTTTACCCAGGGGAAAGAAACCAATTGAGGATAATGTAGTTGGATAAGTGGATCAATGTATGATGTCATTTAAGTTACACCCCAATTCTTTGAGGAATTGAAAGCAACTGTCCTAATCTTGCAAATTGTTTGCAAAACAAAACTCTGCTCTAGAGGCAATTCAAAATTCACCTATCTCTTCACCAATCCCCCAACTCCTTTATCTCAAACAGCTTGTAAATTATTGGCCTTAGGAAAGCAAAAGTCCATCTTGGAGAAACTTACATTCTTTCAGTCCCTTGGAGTTAGAAACACAGCTCATAATCACCTGACTCCAAAGGAAGAAAGAAAGGGGGAAAGGTCTTTTTAAAATGCAAACTGCTGGGGTGCCTGGGTGGCTCAGTGGGTTAAAGCCTCTGCCTTCGGCTCAGGTCATGATCCCAGGGTCCTGGGATCGAGCCCCACATCGGGCTCTCTGCTCAGCGGGGAGCCTGCTTCCCTTCCTCTCTCTCTGCCTGCCTCTCTGCCTGCTTGTGATCTCTGTCTGTCAAATAAATAAATAAAATCTTTTAATAAAAAAATATAAAATAAAAATAAAAAATAAAATAAAAAAATAATAAAAAAAAATAAATAAATAAAATAAAATAAAATGCAAACTGCTAAAAGGGCTCCGAGGCTCTAGCAGTCTCCTTACGATTAATTCCAGAGACAAAAACCTTACAGATTTCTTGGAATCCCACCAATACACAACCTTCTGTTATCTTATGGAAGTACAAGCTACTATAAGCCTCTAAAGTCTTATGTTCAAGTCTATCAACAGGCCAAAGAAGTCTATCTGGATCCCAATTCAAAGGTCACAGTTTAGAACTGATTAGCCATGTTGGAAACGTGAGAGAAAAACAGCTTTTGAGCCCCACCTGGAAGGAACATTACCAACTGCTACGGACATTGCTCTGCAAAATTAGAAGGTAGTAAGCCTTGTGTACGTGTCACCCAGCTAAAGCCTCCACATGACACCCAGCCCTATACAGACACCACAGACCTTCAAATCAAATTACGAGGAAGAGAAGTACTCATTGTCAAGACAGACGTCCATGCAAGGCGACGGAGCAGGGCCGCCTGCTTTAACAGAACCTGCAATCTTTCTCCTTTTCCTTTCCTTTACTCTGCCATGGGCCTGGAAAGATAACGTCTTCATCTTTCTCTCTCAGGCCACTGATAAGGGTGCCAACCTCTGAATTTAGGACAACCTGTTATTTCAGGCTAGAAGAAAATCTAACTATGGCCCTAACTTTCTAGAAGCAAAATAAGACACCTTACTGGTCAACTCCCCTGAATTTACATCATGAGTTAAAAGGGCCTACCAGGAGGCTTGCAGGATTCAGGATTCGCTCCTTTTGGCAGGTCCTTACTTCTCTGTTAGGGCTAGGGTAGGCCTCTGTAAAACTGACAGGGAGGGAAAACCCCATAAGGCGGTGGGCTGCAGTTGTGTGATAGCAGAGTCTCAGGCCAAGGGCTGTCCTTGAGGAATACGTTGAATGTAAGAAATGAACAAATGAAAAACCTGGTTCTTGTTCCTAAAAGATTAAAAAAAAAGTCTTAATACCTCTTTAACTGCAGCTTCACACCCACTGAAATGTAACCTTTCATCAGTCAGCGTGGGAACTTCCCGGTCAGCACTAGCAGATTTACTGTAGACGGCGGCTATTCCCCTTAGGAGGGCAATCTCGCCTACAACAATGGTTTCTTTCCTAATAATTTCATTTTTCCCACTGTCTCTTTATCTTTAAAAACCTTCCCTTTTCTGTAAACTTTTGGGGCTCCCCCACTACTTGCTAGATGGGCTACTGCCTGATTCATGAATTAATAAAGCCATTTAGTTCTTTAAAATTTACGGAGTTTATTCTTATTTAATACTATCTCTGTTCTGGATCTGATTTCTAGTTTTCTCTCTGCTTTACTCACTGGAAGTTTCAGAGTGTCAATTATTGTATTATATAGTATATTATATTGTATAGTGTCAAATATTGTACTATTTTTTTCTCTTGTACTTACCACTGCTACTATATTTTTCCTTCCAACCTATTTGTGCTTAACAGTTCTCTACCTTTTTTTTTTTGCCCCAAGGGCAGATAACTTCTCTCTGAATTGTAGTTATGATTCTTGTACTTGCTTCTGCTTAAGGGTTATCTTTATAGTGTTTTGTTTTTCTGGCTTTGCTCTTTTCACCTAGTAAATCTGTTTACTGATCCTAGGTTACTTTTTCATTTTAGTCGACCTTAAGTATACCTTGGTGCACTTTTCTGTTATTGTTACTGATGATTTTTATCTGTTCCAGGTAATTTCATAGTATCTGAATGAGTTTAAAAGCAGGAACAATGCTGTATACACTAGTAATTTCCTGAATGTTCCCAGATGGAAATGACTGAAATTCCACAAATATTCCACAATTCATGAGACGAAGTTAATGTAAATAGCCTCAAACTTTATTTCCATTTCCTACTCCAAATATCTGAGAAGCAGGCAGGCAGTAGATACCATTCTATCATTAGCAAAATCCTACTACATATTCAATCACTTGGAGAATTCTACTAGAACCCACCTAATTGCATAAGGTATTTTCCTTAAAATTTACTCCTCCCTACCTTTCTATATAAACATTTCTTGAAAGATAAAGGCAAAAAGACATTTAGAAATGCTTCAATTTTTTCTACTCAATTAGTTTGGAGGAAATAAAGAGATCAGTGAGCTCTGTATCATTTTTGGAGCCATAGTAATCAAGACTACAGCTCAATTTAATATAATGTTGAACAGTATGGGTAAATAATTTGTTAAAACAGAACACAATATTCAAAACATCAAAGGTACAACATCAATCACTGGAGAAACTATTCTACTACTTCGCCTTGAAATGACTAAAAACATCAAAGATTAATAGTGTACCTAAAATTCTATAGTTGTATCTTAATGCAGACCTAAAGTTATTACCCAGCTAAAGCAATCTGTTTCTATCTCCTCCCCACTCATTAAAAACTTTGCTTTTATTTTCAGTTTAAAAAAAAAAAAGCTTAGCTTATACACACTAGTCTCTAATGAAGATTCCCTGAACCACCCCAGAATGAAAGAATGTTTTCTTCCACCAAATTCTTTCATAGAGGAACTCTTACATATGTTAGCAAGTGATTAACTTATGCTCCTACTGGAACTGGAACTGACCAGGGAGGCGAGATGTACCTCTCTGACTGAAAATAACTGGAAATTCCTAAGCAAAGCAAAAAAAGCATTGCTTTTTTAGTTAACGCAATAGGGGAGGTAGAACTGTGAAAGTTTTCCTTACCACTGTCTTCAATAATTTCTGCATATGTTCCTGGGCCATCTGGTAATATCTTCAAGCCTTCAAAACTGCCTAAATATTTTTAGTTATTTCAGTACTAAGTAATACCACAATAAGTATTAAAATACTTATTTTAAACAATTTTCCCAGAAAAAAAAATATTTATAGGGAAGAATCCAAATGTTCTTTTGTTTTGTTTTTAGGTTTAAAAAAATACTTGTACCTGTCCTAAAATTAAAAGGACTCAGAATACCAAGTGTTGGCAAAGCTGCAAAGCAACTAGAACACATTCCTGTATAATACAGCTGTACGTGAATGGTACAGATCCTGCGGAAAACAAGTATCTGTTAAAGACATCTAAATATGGAGATATAGAGAGGTCTTATGATCTAGCGATTCTACTCACTGGCATATACCCAAGAGAAATTAATGTTCTGTTCACCAATAGCAATGGACAAGAATGATCTTGGCCACTTTATCCATAATAGCCCCAAACTGGAAACATCAAATGTCCACCAATGTAACAATGGATAAACTGTTATATTTATATACTAGAGTATTACATAGTAATGAAAAAGAATCAACAGCTGCTCTTTACAAGGTTATGGGTAAATCTAAGGTTACATGGAAGTAGCTAGGCAAAAAATAATAAATAGGCATGCTTGCATTTATATGAAGTTCAAAAACAAGCAAGACTATTTCTGAACTTCACACATGACATCAGAGCCCCTTGGTGACAGAGGTCGGAACAGTGGTTTCTTTTGGGTTGAGGAAGATGTTAACCAAAAGAGGGATAAAGGAGCCTCCCGAGCACTGGTAATTTTCTATATTTTTATACAGATGGTGATTATACAGGTGTATATGGATGTAAACACTCATCAAATTGTACACTGAATATCTGTGCATTTACTTATAGGTATGCCTTAATTTAAAAATAACTCATATGATACCAAGAATCTTGGAATAAGCATTGCAAGGTCTAGTCATGGCTCTACCAGGTGTGATTCTTGACAAGGTGCAAAACCGCACTGGGTCTCCATGCCTCAAATTAAATGCTAAGTAAGGTCTCTTCCCCTTCTAAAATCCATTTATTTGTAGTTTCTATGAATTTCCTCAGTCTCCAGGTTTGCCTTAAACATAGTAATCATATATGTAAAATGATCTTTTCCTTATTTCCACCAAAATCTACCTTGAGCATATCTCCTTAATCCCTACTTGGACAGACTGGGGGTGGGTATGGTGGTGTCTACCAGGTTTATTTTAAACTACTAGAAGGAAACAGCATCAGAGTATCTGGGCCAACATATAAGCGCATAAAGTGAAATGCTCACCTAGGAATACAGGCGATTAGAAATTAGTTACGGTCTATTATCTGGAAAGAACAATAAACTATGATGACATTAGCTATAATTTCCTTTGACTCAATAAAAATAATCCTAAGCCATTAGAGTGATAATACCTAATAATTTATAATCAATACCCCGTAAGCTAAGTGCAGAAATGCAGCTGTTCCTTTCAAATTACCTAGATCAGGAATCGATTCTCACTGCACAAGTTCTATACACTGAAAAAAGGAATCAAGAAGACATTCCTTGGTAGGAGGAAGCAGGGTACCTAAGGGAGAAGTACACTGTTTTATCTTTTCTTTCTTTCTTTTTTTTTTTTTAAACAGTGAGTACATATTACCTTTATAAATGGAAAAAAATAAAACTTACTTACACCCAACTTTCCCCCATAAGGAGATGCTACCTGAATTAAGTAGTTTCATTTTATATCCTTATTCTGGGTACAAAAGTCATCAAATCACATTGTCAGATCAAGTCAGGGCACCCCAGTCACCACTTCATAAGAAAGGGAAAAATGCAATGGTTTTAGAAGTATTTGAATCTAAGGAACTTCCCGTACGGATGGATTATGGATTAAGCTTCCAACCTGTGGAGTTCTCTACCTCTATGAAAAAAATCAAGACCCTTAAGATGACAAAAGAATTACTACATGTTATGAAATGTCATGGAAAACAGCACTAGCCCACTGAGACCAAGGCATGGATTCTAATTCTGACCTTTCCATCTAAATTTGAGTGAATCATTTTTACTTTCTGATTCATTTTTCCAACCTGTAAAGTGAAAGGACTGGGTTAGATCATCTTAGCCTTTATTTTTCTCTATTACTAAAAATTCCTAAATGCTCAGAATTCACCACTTGCTTACCAACATGTGAGATGCTTCTCATATTAACCTTAATCCAAACAAAAGCCAACTATCCTTATAATAAGAGTATCTAGAAATTAGAAATCAGGAGTCACTAAAATTGAATCATGGACATTAAGGCCTGAGGTCTGTGAAAAAGACCTTTAACTGCTATAAATTGGGTTTGCTTCCATCAAAAAAGTAAAAAGGACCACAATTCGTAAACATACAGAAGAATTAAATAAATGAAAGGGTCTATAATGAACTAGCTAGAGAATTTTTTTAAAAACTCATTGATGAAGTTGTATCTATTCCAAAAGAGAGCTGGAGTTTACACACATACACACACCTCTTTATTACCTGAATATAGGGTAATAAAAATAATAATGACATCTACTCACTTTGACAGAGATACTCCTCCAGCTTTCCCAATCATCTCCTCATGATGTAATACTGAGTGGTTCCATGGAATCTGAAGGAACTTTAAGAGTGTTCTCATCCACCGTTCAGGATGCAAGACAAGTTGTTCATAGTGAACTAACATGCATTTTTTATAGCCAACTTCCATACACTGGTTATACATGGTCTCTATGGCACGATTCCATTTGGTCAAACAGTCTCTGTAACTGTTCAGGTCAAACCCAGCTATGGTAACTTTCCGAGAAATCATTGAATGTACTGATGCCCGGCCATCTCGGACCATCAGGAGAAATTTGGCATTGGGGAATAACCTGGCAAGGTAAGTTAAGGATTTCAGGGCAAAAGGATCTTTATTACATAAATAAGGAGCTGGTTCTCCGTGCTTAACAATAATTTCTAGTAGGAAGGCTTGCATGGCAGAATCCAGCACTTCATCGGTGACACCAGCCTCATCCAAGCGTATTTTCTCTTTACTTGACCGTGACCACATCTGCTTCAGGGCCAGGATTCGGGGAATCACCCTGGTTTCCTCTCCACAGCGAATATCGGGGTGTGCATCTAGCATGGCCCTCATGAGTGTGGTTCCACTCCGAGGCACACCTCCAATAAATATTAAAGGCATATCTTTGTGATAGGCAAAGGTTTTATTGGCTTTGATGTCCAGGCCAGTTCGCACAGTGGTCTTTACGCTCTCCAATTTGAGGGGCTGGCTACGTTCTTCTATTCGGTGATGGCATTCCATGGCGTGTTGGCCCAAGTAAAACACAGTCACAGAACTAATCACCAGACATGCCAATAGTAAGTTCTGCTTCAGTTTTCCAACCATCTTGATGTGGTTATCTTGTTATTAAACAGATAGTCTGCTCAAAATAATTTTCAGAAAATGCTCAGGCCATGGAGATTCTACTGCAGAAAGAGGATGAACATCTAATGGGAAAAGGAAAAAGTTATTTTATCATCACATTAAGACTGTTTACCAAAAAAAGAGATTGTTTACAACTTAGTCGTCAGTGATCACCATTACATTTTAGCTAGAAAGAAGCTGAAGCAGCCTTAAACACTGTGATATTCTTGGAACATAAATATACACAAGTGCAAGCAAAAAGAAATCATTGCTAATCAGAAACAGCTTTTCTTAATGTAACGATTCCAAAGCTGGGGTGCCTGGGTGGCTCAGTGGGTTAAGCCTCTGCCTTCGGCTCAGGTCATGATTCCAAGGTCCTGGGATCGAGCCGCACATCGGGCTCTCTGCTCAGCAGGGAGCCTGCTTCCCTTCCTCTCTCTCTCTCTCTGCCTGCCTCTCTGCCTACTTGTGATCTCTGTCTGTCAAATAAATAAATAAAATCTTTAAAAAAAATCCACACAATTCTGAACCCAGGTACCTTGCAGAGAATGGCAAAATAAAACTATTTCTATCAGTGAATCATGCAAGTATTTAATATGTCCAAGTATGTCTGCAATCTAACCACTGGCATTCAGATTTGCTTCACCCCTAAGAAGTCATTATCCTCCATTCTACTCTAAAGAGAAATTACAGAAGAAATATACAACTGCCAAAACTTTAACAAAGATTCAGTTTATTTATCCCGCAAGTCATTTATTTAGATACTACAGGCCAGATACTTGGGCTTGGCTGAGGATAAGCTTTGACAACAACTACAGTGCAGTGACTCTTGCTCTCAGGAAACAGTCTCATGAACAGACAGATGTGCAAACAATGACAAAATGCACTCAGAGCCTTAGTAGAAACAAGCCAACAGGACAATGAGAGTATAATGAAAAGAAGTACATAAGTCTACCAGAGGAAGCTATAAAAGCCTCAAAAGAAGTAAGAGGAAGGGGTACTCTCAGCAGTAGGAACTTGCACAAAGACATGACTGAACACGGCATGTTTAGGTAACAAGAAGTTGTTCGGGAGAACTGGTGAACAGTGCGTGAAGACAATTATGCAGTCATGACTGGCGAGCTCTTTGCCAATGAAGAGGTCCATGGAGGCAAAGAGGAGTGATAGGAAGGTAAACACCAGCGCAGATATGAAACACCCGAACTTTGAATGTGCTCCTCTACACACAGGAAGATCCACTGCCAGATGAAAGGTCATAGTGTCTTAAGACACTTGAGCCCAATCACTGTCCACTAAGCTATGCTAACAGGAAGGCAGCCCCTAGAGAGCCATGCTTAGAAATGAAAACAATTTTAAGTGTGTGGGTGTGCATCCGAGCAGCTGCATCAGCATATATTTACATGAAATGTCCATACGAGGCAAATTTAAAGAGACAGAAAGCAGAGGTTGGAAGCAGGAATTTAATGACAAATAGGCATGAAGTGACTTTTTGTAGTAATGGAAATATTCTAAAACTGGACTGCTGTGTTAGTTACACAGCTCTAGAAAAGTTACTTAAAAAATCACTGAATTGGACCCTTACAATGGTAAATCTTATTGTATATACATTATACCTCAACACAGCTGGTTGTTTTTTTTTTTAAAGAATACTTTCCTAGAAAAATATTTTGATAGTCTCAGTAGGATACACCAAGATCTGGTTTTTGTTTACTCATATATCCATTCCTTTCATTGCATATCGGAACACATATTATGTGCCAGGCAATGTACTGTACTATAAAGCTACAACATAGAAAAACAAAGTGAGAATACATTGAGATTAAACAGTCAGCTTAATAAGACAGCAAAGAAAAAAGCACTGATTAAGAACACTGGTAGTAGGGCACCTGGGTGGCTCTGTCGGTTAAGCATCTGACTCTTGATTTTGGCTCAGGTAATGCTCTCAGGGTCATGAAATCAAGTCCTGCGTGGGCTGTGCTCTGGGTGTGGAGCCTGTTTAAGATTTTCTCTCCATCTCCCTCTGCCCCTCCTCCCCCGACCCCTGTGCTCTCTCTAGAACAAGAACAAAGAACACTGGTAGCAACATAGCACTGAACTATCTATACAGAAAACTGCATCCATGATATAAAAGACACACTTAAGATGTTATACTAGCATTCAGTTTAAAAGGGGGCAGATGGAAAGAAAAGAAAACAATGGAAAGAAGAGAGAACAGACAGATTGCAAAATTAAGATTTAACCCTAGAATAACAATATTTTGGTTAGAAATTATAAGCACAAATGAAGAAAACATTGCTGAAATGGAAAAAAATTATCTATAGATATGAGGACCAACATTTTAAGCAAAATAAATGACAATAAACCCAATCTGGACACATTCTGGCAATTTCAAATAACCTTCAATTTCAAGTGTGAAGAAAATACTTCTGTAGGCTTTCAAAGAAAATAAGGACCAAAGGATCAAATAACAACCTGGCATCAGATGTATCTACCACACTAAATGCTTATCCTCTGGTTTCCTAGTAGTCACCATTCTTTATTTTTCAAACTTCCTACAATGAATATTTGTTACTTTTCAGAGTGGGGAAAGAAAAACAAATATTTTTAAAATAACAGGGATAGGGATGCCTGGGTGGCTCAGTCAGTTAAGTTTCTGCCTTCGGCTCAAGTCATGATCCCAGGGCCCTGGGATTGGGTCCTGAGTTGGGTTCCCTGCTTAGCAGGAAGCTTGCTTCTCTCTCTACCCCTCCCCCTTCTCCAGCTCATGTGTGCATGTGTGCGTTCGCTCGCTCTCTCTCGCTCTCTCTCTCTCTTGTGCGTGCACGTGCACGCGCCAAAAATAAATAAAATCTTTTAAAATAATAGGGTCAGACTACCTAAAAAGATTACATTTAGGTAGAGATCTGAACAGTGAACAGGATACAGGCAAAGTGAAGAGAAGAACATTCTAAGCAAAAGCAAGTAGATATGCAAAAGTCCTGCAATGGAAGGCCATTTCAAAGCTTTCAAGGAGCAGGGTAAAGCAAGAGAAAAAGTGGGTGAATAATGAAACTTGAAAAATGGGCAGGGGTCAGATCATAAATCTTGTGGATCAGTTTAGGGTTATGACATTTTATGAAAGATGCAATCAGATGTGGCTGATTTAAAAATTTTAAGCAGGGAGTTACTTAATCCTATTTTAGGTTCATACAATCTCATTCTGGCCAAAACCATCCTGAAAAAGAACAGGATGGAATATTCACAATCCCCAATCTCAAAACTTACTACAAAGCTAGAGTAATGAAGACAATGTAGTACTGGATAAAAACAAGCATATGAAAGAATAGAATAGGATTATATATCCAGAAATACACCCTTACATTTTTGGTAAGTTGAGCTTTCTTTCTTTTTTTTTTAAATTAAGTTTTTTATTTTAATTCCAGTATAGTTAACACACAGTGTTATATTAATTTCAAGTGTACAATATAGTGATTCAACAATTCTACACATTGGTCAGTGCTCATCATGGTAAGCGCACTCTTTAATCTCCATCACTTATTTCACGAATTCCCCACCCACCTCCCCTCTGGTAACCATCAGTTTGTTCTCTGTTATTAAGAGTCTGTTTCTTGGGGCGCCTGGGTGGCTCAGTGGGTTAAGCCTCTGCCTTCAGCTCAGGTCATGATCTCGGGGTTCTGGGATAGAGCCCCACATCAGGCTCTCTGCTCAGCGGGGACCCTGCTTCCCCCTCTCTACCTCTCTCTGCCTGCTTGTGATCTCCCTCTGTCAAATAAATAAATAAAAATTCTTAAAAAAAAAAAAAAGAGTCTGTTTCTTGGTTTGTTTCTCTCTCTCTTTTCTCCCTTGTTCATTTGTTTTGTTTCTTAAATTACACATATGAGTGAAATAATATGGTATTTGTCATTCTCTGACTAACTTATTTCACTTAGCATTATACTCTCTATCTCCATCCATGTTGCTGCAAATGGCAAGATTTCATTCTTTATGGCTGAGTCATATTTCATTGTGCATGCGTGTGCGTGTGTATGAATATATAAATATATACCACCTCTTTATCCATTCATCTACTGATGGCCACTGGCCTGCCTCCGTATCTTGGCTACTGTGAATAATGCTGCTATAAACAGGGGTTCATGTTCCCTTTGAATTGTTTTTTTGTTTTGTTTTGTTTTTGTAATTTGGGATTAAATACCCAGCAGTGCTATTACTAGGTCCTATGGTAGTTCTATTTTTAACTTTTTGAGGAAACTCCATACTGTTTTCCACAGTGGCTGCACCGGGTTGCATTCCCACCAAGAGTGCACAGGGTTCCTTTTTGTCCACATCCTTAACAACACTTCTTGTTTTCACGTATTTTTTTATTTTGACCATTCTGACAGGTGCAATATGATTATCTCATTGTAGTTTTGATTTGCAATTTCCTGATAATGAGTGATATGGAACATCTTTTGATGTGGTCAATTGATTCTTGACAGGGTACTAAGACAACCGTGTGAGGAAGGAACACCCTTTTCAACAAATGGTATTAGGACAACTGGATATCCACATGTAAAAGAAAGAAGTTGAACACCTGCTCACAAAACTTTACTCAAAAGGAACTAGAGGGGCACCTGGGTGGCTCAGTTGGTTGGGTGACTGCCTTCAGCTTAGGTCACGATCCTGGAGTCCTAAGATCAAGTCCCACATCGGGCTTCCTGCTCAGCAGGGAATCTGCTTCTCCCTCTGAACGTCTCCCCTCTCATGCTCTCTCTCTCTCATTCTCTCTCTCACATAAATAAAATCTTTTAAAAAAAATTAACTAGAGACTTAAATGTCAGAGCTAACACTATAAAACTCTGAGACTGGAGAGGTATAAATCTTTGTGGCTGCAGTTCCTTAGACATAAGACCAAAAGTACAAGAGACAAATTAAAAACAGATGAATTAGATTTCATCAAAATTAAAAACATTTGTGCTTCAAAGAACATCATCCTTCTTTGATGTGAAAGTGAAAGACAAATAAAAAGATGGGAGAAACTAACTAATCATGTTTCTGATAAAGGACTCGTAGCCAGAATATATAAAGAACAGTTATAATTCAACAATCAACACAAATAACCCAATTAAATAGTGGGCAAAAACCCATATAGACATTTCTCCAAAGAAGATACACAAATGGCTAACATGCACATAAGATGTTCAATATTCTTCAGGAAAATGCAAATCAAAACTACTTCACACCCACTAGATGGCTACAATCAAAAACAAAAATAAATAACAAGTGGTGATAAAGATGTGGAGAAACGGGAATATACACTGCTCATACACTGCTGGCGGGTGGGACTGTGAAATGCTGCAGCCAGTTTAGCCAAGTTTGGCAGTTTCTCAAAAGGTTAAATGTGGAACTAACATATGATCCAGCAATTCTACACAAGAGAACTAAAAACATGCACTCACAGAAAGCTTGTGCAAAGCATCACTATTTATAGCTAGAAAACAGCAACAACACAAATGTCCAGCAACTGACAAATGTATAAACAAAACATGGTATATCCAAACAACAGAGTATTATTCAGCCATAAAAGGAGTGAAGTACTGATACACAATTCAATTCAATATACCCAAACTTTGAAAACATTACGCTAATTGATTAGATTCCTTTATATGAAGTATCCAAAACAGGCAAATCTGTAGAGACAGAAAAATTAGTAGTTGCCTGGGGCTGACGCGAAAGGGAAGATGAAAGTTGACTACTACACAGTTTCTTTTTGGGGTGACGAAAGTGTTCTAAACCTAGATTGTAGAGAATTTTTTGGTATGTGGTTACATCTCAATAATATTGTGTTAAAACAACAACAACAACACACTACACACTTATTAGAATGGCTAAAATAAAAAACACTGACACTATCAAGTGCTGATGAGCTTGAGTAACTGGACTTCTTTATTTCTGGGAATGCGTGACGCTACATCTGAAACAGTGTTTGGTAGACTCTAACAGTGTGAACATACACGTATCATACAACCCAATCACTGTACTCCCGAGCAGTTACCCTAGAGAAATGAAATCTATGTTTACACAAAACCTGCACATGAATGTCTACAGCAGCTCTATTCATAATCACCAAAAACTAAAAACAAATACAATGTGTAAATCGGATAAACCATGGTAAATCCCTTGATGGAATATTCCTCAGCAATGAAAAAGAACAAACTCTTGATACACACAACAATGCACATGAATCCCAAAGACACTACATATAACTGAAAGGAAGAAGACTTTCTCAAAACAGTTCTATTCATAAAATATTCTCAAAAGGCAAAACTACAGATCATTGGATGCCAGAAGACTGTAAATTTATTTTTTTTTAAGATTTTATTTATTTATTTGAGAAAGAGTGAGAGAGAGAGCATGAGCAGGGTTGGGGGGAACAAGAAGGAGACAGGAAAGCAAACTCCTCACTGAGCAGGGAGCCGGATGCGGGGCCATCATGACTTCAGCCAAAAGCAGATGCTTAACTGACTGAGCCACCCAGGCTCACAAGACTGTAACTTTAAAGGAATATAACACAATCAAGTTTTCTGGGATGATGGAACTATTTATCCTGTGTTCTGCGTTCTGTGGTAGTTGTTACACAAATCAATATATGTATTAAAATTCAGAGAAATAAGCACCAAAATAAAAAGTCTATTTTACTATATGATAATCTTTAAAACAAACAAACAAAAAATTAATCAAGAGAAATTTGAGAGGACATGTGGGAGACAGGGAAAAATGATTAAAGATCAAAAACAGGAGAGTTTATGATTCTGAATCTTCCAATTAATGTTTCTGATCAAGTATTATTTACTGGTGATAAATTCAGTGGTAATAGGAATACATTAAACAAATGACGGGGTTTACTGACAAGAGCAGAGAAATGATCCTAGAAAAATTTTCTCATGTATTCCATTTTATAAACACTGAGATGAAATAAAAATTCATTTAAGTCTGAACAAAGCAAATAAAACTTACTTAGTGAAGCAAAGAAAAGTGCTCTTAGGGAACCAAATTAACTCTAATAATGGTGGGTTTCATTTTAGATAGTTCTATAGGAATGATTCCTCTAGCACATTTCATTTGTGCTGTGGCAGATGCATAATGCATGCTGTATGAGAGAAGAAAGAGCAGTAATCACTAAGAAATCACTCAAAAATGACAAAGCTTTTTCATAAAATTTAGTACTATACATATCACATTTAACTTACCAACCTCTGACTTCAATATGTAATAAATAAATGAGTCTTTTTCAAAAATTACCTGAGCAACAATTTAAAATTCAATGTACAAAAGCAAGATATCCATAAACCAACTCTTCCCCAAGCACATTATCAGATACAAAATATTCACCAACCAAAAGTCAACATGACAAAAATCACTAAGTTACTATAGTAGCAACCAACAGTATCTGATAACTTTGCATTAAAATATCCCAAATTCTCAGTAAAATATATAAAAAGACAAAAACTGGAAAAATATTAACATATTTATGTGTCCAGAAGCATACTTACAAAATCATCTTAATGGCTGCATAATACTTTACTGAAAGGACCTATAACCAAACTGTGAGTTTGCTCCTTGGTGAGTTACAGGTAGAGACTACACCAAAGTAGAGTTGGCAAACAAAGGAAACTATTTGCAGCAAATAAAGGAAATCACGAAGAATACTTCCAAAGCAGTGAATCCCTGAGCAGGGGTGAGCGGGTTCTTTTTATTTAGGGTTAGGACAAATACTCAAGAAAGGGAAGCTCTGTCATTATAAGGGTGGGCATAAGGTTGCATACATCCTATGTTATGTCATTGAAGCTTGTGCTCCTTCTAGGATGGAGACTTTAACATAACAAGGAAGCAGATATAACCGTTAAAGGGGCTATATGGGCATGCTCTGAGATCTTGTATAAACTGGATGGGGTTTGGGGCTCCTTATCTCAAGGAAGGAATGCAGAGCTTTGCTTGCTTATGAAACAGCACTGGAATTTTTTTTACCACTGATTTATAGTCCCTGATATGGTTAGGCTATTTCCTGGCCTGGTAGACTTAGTTTTTGCATTCCCTTTATTCCCTTAAAATTATTAACTACTGGGGCGCCTGGGTGGTGCAGCCGGTTAAGTGTCAGACTCTTGGTTTTAGCTCAGGTCACGACCTCAGGGTCGTGAGACTGAGCCCTGCCTAGGCTCTAAGCTCAGCACAAAGTCAGCTTGAGTCTCCCTCCTTCTCCTGACCCTTCCACTTAACGCTGGATCTCTCTCTAAAATAAATAAATCTTAAAACGAAAAACAAAACAGAACAAAAACCCTTAACTACTTGGGTTTTTGCATTTCTTTGTAATTCTGATCTCCAAGAAAGTTCTGCAAGAGGTGCGCTTGGGTAAGCAGGGCATAGATCATTGGGTGGGGGGGAGCAGCTGGGGCTTAAAATGGCTTCTCAATGGGGCACCTCAGTGGCTCAGTGGGTTAAGCCTCTGCCTTCGGCTCAGGTCATGGTCTAAGGGTCCTGGGATTGAGCCCCACATCGGGCTCTCTGCTTGGCAGGGAGCCTGATTCCCCTTCTCTCTGCCTGCCTCTCTGGCTACTTATAATCTCCCTCTCTGTCAAATAAATAAATAAATAAATAAATAAATAAATAATCTTTTAAAAAATGGCCTCTCAGTGTCACAAAGGTCATATCTTTCTTTTTCTGGGGACACCTAACTCTTCTGCTTACAGATCTACCAACATTTATTTGGCCAACTCTCTATTATTATTTACTTGTTTTTAAACTTTCATGACTCTAACACTGTGATAAACATTCTTGTATAAACAAACATCTTTGCACATGTGATTATTTTTTTTTTAAGATTTTATTTATTTATTTGGCAGAGATCACAAGTAGGCAGAGAGGCAGGCAAAGAGAGAGAGGAGGAAGCAGGCTTCCCGATGAGCAGAGAGCCCTATGCAGGGCTCGATCCCAGGACCCTGGGATCATGATCTGAGCCGAAGGCAGAGGCTTTAACCCACTGAGCCACCCAGGAGATTATATTCTTAAACTAAAGTTTTGAAAGAGGAATTGCTAGGTCAAAGTGTGTGGAATTCTGAGTGTGGGATATGCTCAATTTTAAAACATTTAATACATATTTGATTCATATCTTTCTCATATCTCACATCCAAATCTGATAAAAATTCTATGGGCTCTATCTTCAAAATATAGTCACAATCTGACCACTTCATTTGCACCACCAGCATCTCTCACCAGGATTATGGAAAGGTATCCTTATTTCTACTTCTGCCCCCTATTCTCAACTCAATAATCAGAGGGATTTTTTTTTTAAAGATTTTATTTATTTATTTCTCAGAGAGAGAGAGAGAGAGAGAGAGCACAAACAGAGCAGCAGACAGAGGGTGAGGAAGAAGCAGGCTCCATGCTGAGCACGGAGCCCGATGTAGGGCTCAATCCCAGGACCCCGGGATCATGACCTGAGCCAAAGGCAGATGCTTAACCAACTGAGCCACCCAGGCACCCCCAGAGGGATCTTTTTAAAATTTAGTCAGAACACATCATTCCTCTGCTCACAGCCTAGTATTGTTTTTCAAAATAGCCTTGAAAAGATTTAAGACATCCAACATTAAATCTGTGTTAAAGTTCTCTTTTTCTATTGATTCTGTCAAGAAATCTCTATAGAGATCAAAAATAACACTGATAGAGGTCAGGACAATATATCTTCTTGTTCAAACTAACTGAGAAGACACCTCTTAAATTAGAAGTTTCTTAAGAACTAAAATGAAGGGGCGCCTGGGTGGCTCAGTGGGTTGAGGCCTCTGCCTTCAGCTCAGGTCATGATCTTGGGGTCCTGGGATCGAGCCCTGAATCGGGCTCTCTGCTCGGCGGGGAGCCTGCTTCCCCCTCCCTCTCTGCCTGCCTCTCTGCCTGCTTGTGATCTCTCTGTCAAATAAAGAAATAAAATCTAAAAAAAAAAAAACCAAAAAACTAAAATGAAAGCCAACTCCTTCTTTACTAAGGATAATGTGGAAAAACAAAGCCTTATGACATATCCGAGCATACTTAATAATTGTGTCAACACAATTTGGATTTTTTTCAAATTTTCACTTTTAATGTATTTTAAATTAAATATTGTCTTCCCCAACACATTAGGGGGGAAAGAAGTATGTTCTATGTCTCTTCAACATGTTTGAATTCAGGTAAGATGCTGGTCAAAGACCTTGTAAGGGATATTAAAATTGGAAAGAAAGGGATTTTGGGTTTCCCAGAAACATTCTCACGCTTTTCACTAAGCTTATGAAGCCTACTTTTCCCTCTGTGCATGTTTCTTAATTTGAAGAATCACATAATCAGACAGCATCAGTGCTAAGAGGGGCCTATTTGATCCAATGTTCTCATTTTATAGATACACAAATGGAGGACCTAAAAACACATTTTCCTCACCAATTCTCTAAATCTTACCCATTCTTTTTTTTTTTTTAAGATTTTATTTATTTACTTGGCACAGAGAGAGACAGCAAGTGGGGGAACATAAGCAGGGGGAGTGGGAGAGGGGGAAGCAGGCTTCCCACAGAGCAGGGAGCCCAATGTAGGGCTCGATCCCAGGACCCCGGGATCATGACCTAAGCTGAAGGCAGATGCTTAACGAGTGAGCCAGCCAGGCGCCCCTAAATCTTACCCATTCTTCAAAGGTTGCTTTTAATTTTATCACGTATATTTTATTTACACCAACAGTTTAAAAAAAAAGATTTTATTTATTTATTTCATAGAGAGACAGCGAGAACAGGAACACAAGCAGGAGGAGTGGGAGAGAGAAAAGCAGGCTTCCCGCCAGTGCAGAGAGTCTGATGTGGGGCATGATCGCAGGATTCTAGGATCATGACCTCAGCTGAAGTCAGATGCTTAACGAATGAGTCACCCACACGCCCCTACTCCAAAAGATTTAAGCTCAGAAATTCAAAGTCCTTGTCTAGGTTTCATCCCCCTACCAAAGCATGAGTAACAGAGCATGAGGTCACATTGTACACTGAGTCCTCAAAAAGCATTAGTAAACTAACCAAACTGGGAAGTACATTGCTCTAGACAAGAGATGCTGTGGAAATGAGATCTCTATTCACACCTTGATATGAATTCTCCTCACTCTTTTTAAAAAGTAGCCCTATAATTTAAGTAGAAAGTACATCAAAAGCTGGTCTGACCATTATCCTTATATATTCAACCACTGTGCACATGCACATACACACACACAAAGACACACAAAAGCACATGTATCCACACACAGAGACCTTTGTCTATTTCACTAATTTTCAAACAAAGTAGTATCAGTATTTTCTCAACTGGGACATTCACAGAGCTGAGGCTGAGCTAGAAGAGAATACAAAAAAGTTCAGTCTTGTTTTTGTCTCCAGGGGAAAGAAAAAACATTAAACACTGCAACAAACATATCTGCAAAATCACTATTAATAGGACCACTGTTTCTCAGCAAGCCAAATGCAAGACTTCCAAAAATGAAAGACTCTCTAGAGAAGAGAGTGTTAACATTATACTTCCCTACTTAAATCTTTACAAATTTTATAAAGATTTCTAATCAAAAAGAGTGAACAGTAAACCGAAGTAGGGGTATAGAGGTCAGTAGTCAGAAAGGCTGTACCAAACACTCAGTGCACATAGTCCCAGGCATGAGCACTCATGAGCACATACATCACACCCTGCTTTTATAATCACAAAGTGGCCATGTGCTAGATACAAAGAGATGATGAGCAAATGCCCTAGGAAAAGATAAATTAAACAAAGTAACGATCTCCTAAACTGTTTCTTTACAACGTTACCCATTAGCTCCTCTTATGCCTATTCAACCAACATAGCAAGTAGCAACAGCCAATGCCATTTTGCCTGCTGTCTAAACTCTGTTCCACAGTTGGTTTCTCTATTCCCTAAATTTTTTAGCAAAAGAAAACATAAGTATATCATGCCTTTAAACTTGTCAATTAATATGTTTCCAGGGGTTAATTTAAATTACAGCTTTGCCATTCTACAGAAACTTCCAGTAAACAAACAACTGTCGCAAGACCAATTCTCATGTCAGCACATAGAGCTGGGGGAACACCTTTTTCTTGCCATACATTGGGGTCTGCAACTAGAACCACTGACAACAAATGGCAAATGGCAAAAAGAATATGGTATACACAGCTGATGGTCTTTGGGAAGTCTACTGGAACCCACTTTCTTAAAGGAGCAGTGTTCTGGGATTTTGTTTTCAAAAAACCCCATGGTCAAGAGGGAAAAGAGCCAGTCAAACACAAAGAACTGGACCTAATCCCTATGACATAAATAGACACAAGAGGGGGTGCCTGGGTGGCTCAGTGGATTAAGACGCTGCCTTCGGCTCAGGTCATGATCTCAGGGTCCTGGGATCAAGCCTCGCATCTGCCTCAGCATCCCTGCTGAGCAGAGAACCTGCTTCCCCACCCCTCTCTGCCTGACTCTCTGCCTACTTGTGATCTCTCTCTCTGTCAAGTAAATAAATAAAATCTTTAAAAAAAAAAGACACAAGAGCACAAGTTAAACTCAAACATAACATTTTCAATGGTTCCAGTGAAATAAAATGATGTCTGGGAATTGCTTCAAAAATATCTGACAGCAGATGTATGAGTAGGGAGGGGAGTTATATATGAAATCAGATGGCTATGAGTTAATAACTACTAAAGCTCAGTGATGGGTACCTGAGGACTCAATATCATTTTCCCTATTTTTGGATATGACTGAAATTTTTCATAATAAATGGTTAAAGTGAAGTAAAACAAAATATAAAGTTTAAGTTGCAAATTCTAACCTTCTCGGATCTGTAAGTCAGAGTCATTATAGGCTAACCATTCTTCGAGATTATTCATTCATGTTTCTCATCTATGTATACTACCCTTGAGAGGGAACACACACAAAAGCAAATTTGCTCAAATTACATACTTTCATTCAATAATTCAATTATATAATGTTTCTACTAATCTCCTAACTTTTAGAATTAAGAGGAGAAAAAAAGCAGGCATTGAATTAATGTAATAATAATACTAAAAAAAAAAAAAAAAAGCCTAGTGTATTAGACCTGGGCTCTAATCCGAAATCCATTTTTTTTTAAGTTTATGAAACTAGTAGTTAAATCATTGAGTATCAGTTTCTTCATCCGTTAAATGAGGATGATAATGATAATGAATTCTCTTTTGCACTTAAAGTAGAAATTATAAAAAGAAGACTGAAGAAAAAATGCAAAAACATTTTAAAAATCTGCAAGTTCTCTTTTTCTTTCACAATGCTGCTAGAAGAGTCAAGTGGATAATGTGTTTTAAAGGGTTTTTAAAGAACAGGGGCCTGAAACAAGATGAAGCCAAGGAGGTCCACACCAAGGCACACAATAATTAAAATGGCAAAAATTAAAAGATAAAGAGAGAATCTTAAAAGCAAGAAGAAAAAAGCAGTTACATACAAGGGAAACCCCATAAAGCAATCAGTTGATTTTTTAGCAGGAACTTTGCTGGCCAGAAGAGAATAACATGATATAGTCTAAATGCTGAAAGGAAAAACCTACAACCAAGACCTAAAGACATAGACAGACTGAAAATGAAGAAATAGAAAAAGATGTTCCATGCAAATGGAAATGGGAAAAAAAAAAAAAAAAGCTGGGGTAGAAACACTTATATAAGACAAATAAAACTTTAAGACAAAAACTGCAGCAAGGGGGCACCTGGGTGGCTCAGTGGTTTAAGCCTCTGCCTTCAGCTTGGGTCATGATCCCCGCGTCCTGGGATCGAGCCCCGCATCGGGCTCTCTGCTCAGCAGGGAGCCTGCTTCCTCCTCTCTCTCTGCCTGCCTCTCTGCCTACTTGTGATCTGTCTGTCAAATAAGTAAATAAAAAATCTTTAAAAAAAAAAAAACTGCAGCAAGGAACAAAGAAGAGCATTACATAATGATGAAGGGATCAAAATCAATCCAACAAGAGTACACAGCAATTCTAATTATCTATGCATCCAACACTGAAGCACCTAAATAATAAAGCAAACATTAATAGACATAAAGGGAGGAACTAATAGGAATACAAGAATAGTAAGGGATTTTAATACATTTTCATCAATGGATAGGTCATACAGGCAGAAAATCAATAAGGAAACAGTGGCTTTGAATGATACATTAGACCAGAAGGTCTTAATAGAGAGATACAGAACATTCCATCCAAAGACAGCAGAATACATACATTCTTTTCAAGTGCACCTGGAACATTCTCCAGGATAGATCACATTCGGCCACAAAACAAGTCTCAATAAGTTTTAAAAGACTAAAGCAATACCAAGCATCTTTTCCAACCACAATGGTATGAAACTAGAAATCCACCACAAGAAAAGAACTAGAAAAACACACAACCACACGGAGGCTTAACAACATGCTACTTAACAACCAATAGGTCAATAAAGAAATCAGAGGAAACAAAAAAATACATGGAGACAAAAACGGAAACACAATGGTCCAAAACTTTGGGATACAGCAAAAGCAGTTCTAAGAGGGAAATTTATAGCAATACATGCCTACCTCAAGAAACAAGAAAAATCTCAAATAAACAATCAAAACTTACACCTAAAGAATTATGGGGAAAAAAAGAATAAAGCCCACAGTTAACATAAGGAAGGAAATAATAAACAGCGAAATTAATTAAATCAAGACAAAAAACCCACAAAAGATCAATGAAACCAAGAGCTGAATCTTTGAAAAGATAAGGAAAATTGATAAACCTTTAACCAGACTCTTCAAGTAAAAAAAGAGGAAGAACTTATATATATAAAATGAAAAATTTAAGAGGACAAATAACAATCAACACTGCAGAAATACAAAGGATTATAAGAAATTACTATGAAAAGTTATATGCCAACAAAACAACCTAGAAGAAATGGATAAGTTCCTAGAAACAAACAATTTTCCAAAACTGAATGATGAAGAAGTAGAAAATTTGAAAAGACCAATTATAGTAACAAAATTGAATCAGTAATCAAAAACTCCCACCACACCAAAGTCCAAGACCAGATGATTTCACAGGTGAGATCTACCAAATGCTTAAAGAAGACTTAATACCTATTACTCTCAAACTATTCCAAAAACAGAAGAGGACGGAAAACTCCCAAATACATTCTAAAAGGCCAACATTACCCTGACCCAAAGCCAGACAAAGACATTACAAAAAAAGAAAACTACAGACCAATATCTCTAGTGAACATAGATGCAAAAATCGTTAACAATATATTGCCAAACTAAATTCAACAACACAGTAAAAAAATAATTCACCACAATCAAATGGGATGTAAAAAGGTTCAGTTAAAAAATGTAGGGTGGGGGCGCCTGGGTGGCCCAGTGGGTTAAAGCCTCTGCCTTTGGCTCAGGTCCTGATCCCAGGGTCCTGGGATGAGCCCCACGTCGGGCTCTCTGCTCAGCAGGGAGCCTGCTTCCCCCTCTCTCTCTGCCTGCCTCTCTGCCTGCTTGTGATCTCTGTCTGTCAAATAAATAAAAATTAAAATTAAAAAAACTTAAAAAAAAATGTAGGGTGCCTGGGTGGTTCAGTCAGTTAAGCGTCTGCCTTCAGCTCGGGTCATGATCCCAGGGTCCTAGAATCAAGCCCCACATCGGGCTCCCTGCTCAGTGGAAACCGTGCTTCTCCCTATCCCTCTGCCTGCCACTCCCCATCCTGTGCTCTCTGTCAAATAAATAAAATCTTAAAAAACAAATTAAAAATGTGATACATCATATTAACAAGAGAAAGGATAAAAACCATCATATCAATAGATTCAGAAAAAGCATTTGACGAAATAGAACATCCGTTAATGATGAAAACGCTCAACAAAGTGGATCTAGAGGAACATACCACAACATAATAAAGACCGTATGTGAAAAACCCACAGCTAACATCATACTCAATGGTGAAAAACCAGGAGTTTTCTCCTAAGATCAGGAATAAAACGAAGACTCCCACTCTCATCATTTTTATTCAACATAGTACTGGAAGTCCTAGCCATAGCAATCATAAGAAAAATTTAAAAAATTCAAACTGGTGAGAAAGACATAATACTGTCACCATTTGCAGACATTTCTATATATAGAAAACCCTAATAAATCCCTCAAAAAACTATGAGAACCAATAAAGGAATTCAGTAAAGTTGCAGAGTACAGATTTAATACATATAATCTGTTGCATTTCTATACACTAACAACAGTTAGTATTAAAAGAAAATAATCTCATTTACAATTGCACCAGAAAGAATAAATTACCTAGATGTAAATTTAACCAAGGAAGAGAAAGACCTATACTCCAGAAACTGTAATACATTCATGAAAGAAACTGAAGACAACACAAACAAACATAAAGACACAACTATCCTCATGGACTGAAGAGTTAATATTGTTAAAGTTAGAATGTCCATACCACCTAAAGCAATCTATAGATTTAATGCAATCTTTATCAATATACTAATAGTATATTTCACTGAACTAGAACATCTAAAAATTCATATGGAACCATAAAAGACCTGAAAATAAATAAAGTAGCCTTAAGGAAGAACAGAGCTGGAGGTATCACAAATCTCAGATTTCAAGATAAACTACAAAGCTATACTAATCAAAACAGCATGGTCCTGACACGAAAAAAGACATATGGATCTGCATATAGATCTGAATGCAACAGAATAGGGAGCCCGGAAATAAAACCGTGCTTACACAGTCAATTAATCTATGACAAAGGAGGCAAGAATATATAATGGGGGAAAGACAGTGTCATCAATAAATGGTGATGGGAAAACTGGATAGCTACCTGCGAAAGAATGAAACTTTCTTATTTTTCTCACTTTCTTACACTATACACAAAAATAAACACAAAATAGATTAAAGACCTAAATGTGAGACCTGAAACCATAAAACAGCTAAAAGAAAACATAAACACCAATTTCACGGACATTAGTCTTAGCAACATATTTATGGATATGTCTCTGCAGGCAAGGGAAACAAAAGCAAAAATAAACTATTGGGACTACACCAAAATAAAAAGCTTTTTCACAGCAAAGGAAACCATCAGCAAAACAAAAAGGCAATGTACTGGATGGAGGAAGATATTTGCAAATGATATATCCAATAAAGGGTTAATGCCAAAAATATAAAAAGAACTTATGCAATTCAACACCAAAAAGAACAAATAAAAAATGGGCAGAGGATATGAAGACATTTCCCCAAAGAAGACAAACAGATGACCAACAAACACATAAAAGATGCTCAACATCACTACATTTTCATCATAGAAATGCAAATTAAAACCACGATGGGATATTACCTCACACCAGTAAGAATGGCTACTACCAAAAAGATAAGAAACAAGTGTTGAGTGAGGACGTGGGGAAAAGAGAACCCTCGTGCACTATTACTGGGAATGTAAATAGGTACAACCAATAGGCAACCACTGTGGAACACTATGGAGGTTCCTCAAAAAAATTAAAAACAGAGTATCATTTAATCCAGTAATTCCACTACTAGGTATTTATCCAAAGAAAATGAAATCACCCCTATGTTCATTGCAACATTATTTCTAATAGACAAAATATGAAAGCAGTCTATCAACAGATGAATGGAAAAGATGTGGTACATACATATAAGTATGTATGTGTGTTTGTGTATGTGTGTATGATGAAATAGTAGTCAGAAAAAAAGAATGAAATCTTGCCATTTGCCACATGGATGGACCTAAAGGGCATTATTGTAAGTGAAATAAATCAGACAGAAGAAGACAAATAACCATGTAATTTCACTTACACAAGGAATGTAAAAAAAAAAATGAACAAACAAAAACAGACTCCTAAATACAGAGAACAAACTGGTGGCTGCCAGAGTAGAGGGGGTTGGAGGGATGGGCAAAACAGGTGAAAGGAATTAAGAAGGTAGAAACTTACATTTATAAAATAAGTCACAGAGATAAAAAGTACAACATGCTGAATATAGTCAATAATTGTAATAATGTTGCATGGTAATGGATGGTGACTACACCTATCACTGTAAGCACTGAGTAATTCATAGAACTGTCAAATCACTATGTTGTGGGAAAAGAGAGAGACAGAGAGAGACAGAGAGAGAGAAAACAAGAAAAAGACTCTTAATTAAGGAGAACAAACTGATGGTTACCAGAGGGGAGGCTGGTAGGGAGGATGGGTTAAACAGGTGACGGGGATTAAGGGAAAGTGCACATCATGAGCACTGGGTGATGTATGAAATGGCTGAATCACTACATCATATACCTGAAACTAATACAACACTGTATGTTAACTGAAATTAAAATAAAAAAAATTTTTTTTAAAGATTTTATTTATTTATTTGACAGACAGAGATCACAAGTAGGCAGAGAGGCAGGCAGAGTGAGAGGGGGGAAGCAGGCTCGCCGCTGAGCAGAGACCCCGATGGGGGGCTCGATCCCAGGACCCTGAGATCATGACCTGAGCCGAAGGCAGAGGCTTTAACCCACTGAGCCACCCAGGAGCCCCTAAAATAAAAAATTTTTAAATCACTACGTTGTACACCTGAAACTAACACAACATTGTATGTCAACCATACTTCAACAATTTAAAAAAAAGACCACGGGCTGTGGCACCCTTCCCGGCACTTCTCCCAGGCAGCCTGCCGGCATTCAGGACCGCTCCTCCATCCACACCTCCACACTTGCACCTCCACACTTGCCCTCTAGTCATGCTGCCACCTCCCATGTCATACCCCTTTCTCTGTTTTAGACATGTCTCCTCAGTGTTCTTCTCCTATCCTCCTTACCCACAGAATCAATTGTTCCAACTTCTGTAACCTCAAGCACTCGGTAACATATACATTGGTTTGCACACTCATGCACTGTATGATGGTTAGTTTACCCCACTAGATTATAAACTCCTTTAAAGCACAAACTAAAATACTTTCATTATCATGCAGTGAATGCATGAATATCAGATAAGATATAAAGCACGGAAAATACAGATGAATAATAAACACCTAGTGAAATTTTTTCAAATCTCTGTAAAATACCTACAGTGTCATGTGAAACAAAGCAAATGTTTAACAAATGTCAAAAATGAAGCAAGGAACTACAAATAAACAAAAACAAAGTAATCTGGAAGTCATAAAAATTTTTACAATTTCGATCATTATCCCAATAGGATTTTTTAAACTGAATGTACAACATTTACAGCAGGTTAAAAAAAATAGTTTTTCCAAGACTTTGGGAAAAGGGCCACACAAATATTAAAGTATTGACAAAACTTTTAACTGTTATGATACTAATAGTAAAGAAAATATAGCCTCAACTATGTACACAAATATATTTAAAAAACATCACAAACTGGGGCGCCTGGGTGGCTCAGTGGGTTAGAACCTCTGCCTTCGGCTCAGGTCATGATCCCAGGGTCCTGGGATCAAGCCCCACATCGGGCTCTCTGCTTAGCAGGGAGCCTGCTTCCTCCTCTCTCTCTGCCTGCCTCTCTGTGATCTCCATCTGTCAAATAAATAAATAAAATCTTTAAAAAAAAAAAACCATCACAAACTATGTACACAAAAAACATCATAGCTATGTACACAAATTTAATATGTTTCAAAAACATCACAAAACAGTGACAATTGTCTAATTTATGGTACTGGGTTCCCTCATCCACATTTCTACACTCATTCTGCTTCATCTATAGCTACCTTCTACTTATGTTCCGACGCCTGCAACCAAGGCTTCTATCCCAAATCTCAAACCTTGCAACCAAGGCTTCTAACCCAAATCTCATTCAAAGGCATCTCATTCAAACTCAACTCTTTCTGTTTTATGTTCCACTGGCAGGTCAAATTCAAGGAAGACCAAATGGAACGCATCTTCCCCAGTAAATCCCTCAACCTCTATTTCTTCTACTGAGAAGTGGGCATCCTCTCAGACGCCCACGTTAAAGCCTTTTTGCAATTTCTCCCTTAACCTCCCATGGGTAACCTGTGAAGGGCGGTCAATTCCTCGTGCTTCACGTCCCGTGAATCTATTCTCTTCCCTTTCCCTCCCCTGCTGGCAGGACCTTCGCCCTCACCCTCACACTTCCTCACAAGCGTCACTCCATAGCCGGATAACTGGTACTGGCTGACCTTCATTATCCCGTTTCAGAACTGATCTTTGTAAAATGTAAATATACTTATGACACTCACCTGCTTACAACCTTTCAAGACCTTCTACTTTCTCAAAACAATATCCTCAGCACAACATATAAGGCCCTTCCTGATCTAGCCCTTAGCCTCATCTTTCATCACTCTTTGACACCCCCCTACACGCACACACACACTCACCCAGTGTGGCCTGCACCACTTATAACTCTCTTTCTTCAACATTCAGTTTCAATGAGAACTCTTCTAGGAAGTTTTCCTGACAGCTTTCTGTCTCATATGACATAGGTGTCCTTCATAGCACCCTGGTACTTACCCATATCATCTTACTTCTTATATGGTTAATCTGATTGTTTCTTTAGTGGATTGTGAAGTTCTTGAAAATAGGGACTTCTGATACGTCAATGGTTTGTTGTTGTTTTTTGTTCTTGAAAATAGGGACTTCTGATACATCAATGGTTTGTTGTTGTTTTTTTTAAATTAACATATAATGTGTTATTTGCCCCAGGGGTACAGGTCTGTGAATCATCAGGCTTACACATTTCACAGCACTCACCATAGCACATACTCTCCCCAATGTCCATAACCCAGCCCCCCATGCCTTCCCTCCCCAAACCCCCTGCAACCCTCAGTTTGTTTTGCGAGTTTAAGAGTCTCTTATGGTCTGTCTTAAGTCAATGGCTTCTTGATCACCAATAAGTTAAAGTAACTAAATTCTGTGAGAGTTATTTAGTTGTAAGTTCTTGGAAGGTACTGACAATACCATCTTTTCAGTCTCCCCTACAGCATTTAACAAAATATTTGCATATTGAGCACTCAATAAATATGCACTGAGTGGCTCCACTAAAACTCTTTCTCACTGAAACCTCTGACACCTACCATTTTCCTATGAATAGAATACTAATCTCTCCCTTTCCAACGTTAAAATACAGTTTTTCACTATGTTCAGAAAGACTGACGTTACAAAACTCACCTTTTTTTTCCCCTCCGACCGTTGTTCTTCTAATCCATTCTGTTTGTTGATCGGTATTTCATCTACCTCTTACTACTTCACACTCTCATTAATGAATGAATCAAATCTTATTTCTTTTAATCCCTTAGACTCCGTGCAAAAATCAGAAAGTAAAGTAATATTTCTGTCTTAGAATCACTGAACATAAGAGGAACCTGAAGCTCAAAAAGGATAACTCATTAAGTATCTATCAATACTTGGCAAATCATTGATCAAGTTGAAACCCAGGTGTGGATCTGAAACTGCGACAGCTATTCCAGGGTGCTACCCGTGCAATAGCTTTGTTTCTTGGCAGGAACAAAAAGCCATGTATGCAACAAGTATGGTTCAAATTAATTGAATATAAGACCATGTAATATCGCTACAAGACTTTCATTAGCAAGCATATGTTTTAAAAAATATACCAAGCTTCTGAATTATCTGATTATCAACATCTCAGATCTAATGAGATGATCGAAGAAAACTCTGAATGCATGTATGCATTGTATTTCATTGCATTAATGAGCATCACTCGCACATTTACATACTTTCTGCTAATCCCTGAAGGGATCATCTAGATGGGATTAAGAATGGAGAACTAGGGCTGGTCCTAAGAGATAAAAGATATATATGGAGGCTAGAAATTAGCCTGGCAATTAGCCCAACCTTTCCTGTGTTTTTTATCATTTAGTTTGATTTTAGCACAGTCACTCTCACATGTAAAGAAGTTCCACTTCTGTCATGAGATATTATGTCTATGACACCGGGTGGTGCAGTCAGTTAGGTGTCTGCCCTTGGCTTAGATCACAATCCCAGGTTCCTGGGATGGAGCCCTGCTGCTCAGCGGGAAGCCTGCTTCTCTCTCTCCGTTTCTTTCTTTTTTTTTTTTTTTCAAAGATTTTATTCATTTATTTGACAGACAGAGATCACAAGTAGGCAGAGAGGCAGGCAGAGAGAGACAGGAAGGGAACCAGGCTCCCTGATGAGCAGAGAGCCCGATGCAGGGCTAGATCTCAGGACTCTGGGATCATAACCTAAGCGGAAGGCAGAGGCTTTAACCCACTGAGCCACCCAGGCACCCCAGCCCCCTGCTTGCTTTCTCTCTCTTTCTCTCTCTCTCTCTGTAAAATAAATAAATAAAACCTTTAAGGACCAAAAAAAAAAAAAAAAAGGGCTGGGCCTAAAACCTCTAACGAGAAACTATAACAATCTCAATTGGAAAAACTGATTTTTCTCCTTTATCATTTTGTATTCTTGTACCTCTTCAAAGACTGTGTTTGTACAGCCATATATTACTTAAATTATTTAAATTTTCCAGAATAGATAATTTCCCTGGGTTCAATAATGAATGAATAAAATGTGATCCCAGTAACAATACCTAAAATGTAGAACATTCTTGCTACAAAACCTCTCTCCTACATTCCAATTAAACAAGCATTTATTGAACATATAAGTAACTACGATTCATCACCTGCCTTCAAAGAACTAACTTAGCAGGGGAAGAAAATAAGAAACTATATATATTACATGATATAATAATAAAAAGGTCACATAAAAGGTATGAAAAAAAGACATAAAGGAATTTAAAGAAAGGATTACATGCATGGGCTCATAAAAAGGTAGGGGAAAAATGACATCAAAGAATAAATCTTAGAAAATAAGCAGGACTCCCATTGTGGGAATGAGGGAAGAAAGAATATTTTGAGCAGAGAAAATAAGATAACAAGAAGCTCAAAATGGAAGAAGACAGCACATATTCAGAGAATATTAATTAGCTTAGCCAGAGTGTAGGGGAATAATAGCAAACAAAACTGGAAAAACAGAACTGCTTAATCTCAGACTTGTCAATGACCTAAACAAATCTGCTAAAATGTAATACATAAACCCTATTACATCAATGCTAAAAACAAAACAAAACAAAACAAAAAGGCTGGAGAAAACACACCTAGCATGGCAAAATAAAGACCTAAAATAAAAGTCTGATCCTCTGTAATAGTAATGAGAACAATGGTAACAACAGTCAAAATCAACTCTTTCAAAAATCTAAAGATTTACCAAAGACTTGCAACAATCCAAGAAATATTTATTCAGGAAAAATAGCTGACTTTCAGTAAGCACAGAGAGCTTTATGTCATTTTAATTTGCCCTATCCCCCTCTCTTCAACTCTATGGAAGCCTTGGAAACCAACAACCTGAAAACATGGTAGATGTGAACAACAGCACTCTAGTACCTGCTTAACGGGGCAGGAGAGGTTAGGAGCTCCCCCTAGAACCACATCTCTGGATTAACTTGTCTAGCAGCTTACTGGAAAAGCTTCATACTCAGGGCTTACATTCAGAGGACACCCCACCTCACCCCACACCCCACACCCCCCCACCCCCGCAGGAGGAACCATACTGCCCCCAGGACTTTTGTTAAAAATAACCAGAGACTTGGGATGCATGGATGGCTCAGTGAGTTAAGCCTCTGCCTTCGGCTCAGGTCATGTTCTCAGGGTCCTGGGATCAAGCCCCCAATCAGGCTCTCTGCTCAGCGGGGAGTCTGCTTCCCCCCCCCCCCCGCCTGCCTCTCTGCCTGCTTGTGATCTCTCTCTCTCTCTGTGTCAAATAAATAAATAACATCTTAAAAAAAAAAAAACCAAACCCAGAGACACTTGCTTAATGTCACAGCTGTTGGCAAGTGACAAACAGTTAAGGCAAACAATACATTTCATCAACAATCTTAAAAGGAAGGGCGCCTGGGTGGCTCAGTGGGTTAAGCCGCTGCCTTTGGCTCAGGTCATGGTCTCAGGGTCCTGGGATTGAGCTCCACATCGGGCTCTCTGCTCAGCAGGGAGCCTGCTTCCTCCTCTCTCTCTCTGCCTGCCTCTCTGCCTACTTGTGATCTCTGTCCATCAAATAAATAAATAAATAATCTTAAAAAAAAAAAAAAGAAAGAAATTAGCAAGTCTTTAAAAAAAAAAATCTTAAAAGGAAAAACTGAAGAATGAAAGGTACACAACGGACTGAGAAAAGCTCCGAAGTATCTAGAAGGCATGCACATGCCCAGGAAGGCCCTAATCTATCATCTTTAGCTTGATATTCTATATAAGCCAGAAGTAAAGGCTAAGGCACATTGTAAGCTGGTGGTGCATGAAAGAAGCCACAACACACACACATACACACAGAGACAACCTCTCAGCAAAGGCTGGATGATTACAGGTTTAAGATAGTTAATGAAAACTGTCCAATCATTCACTGACCACTAAGCTCTAACCAAGTAGAGACTTCAGTGCTCACACAGGACAAAGACTACAGAATTTAAAGAATTTATCCCCAAAAGTAATGAAACAAATGACAACAAACAGTGAGAGAGAAAGATGTGATTTCCAGAGTAGCCACATTATATTATTAAAAATGTCCATTTTCAACAAACCACTATGACACACACCTGAAAACCAAGAAAGTATTGTCCATACACAAACGCCAAAAAAAAAATAAAAAAAAAAATCAGTCTGTAAAACTATCTCTGAGGAAGCTCAGATGTTGGACTTACTAGACAAAGACTTTAAATCAGATCATATAAATATGTTCAAGAAACTAAAATAGACCATATCCAAAGAATCAAAGGAAATTATGAGAATAATTTCTCACCAAAGAGAGAATGTAAATAGGAATGAAAACTTATTTAAAGAAGAACCAAGAGGCACTTAGGTGGTATAGTCAGTTAAGCCTCTAACTCTTGGTTTTGGCTCAGTCTTGATCTCAGGGTGGTGAAATTGAGCCCAAAGTCAGGCTCCATGCTTAAGGCTTTCTCTCCCTTGGGGGGCCTGGGTGGCTCAGTTGGTTAAGTGACTGACTCTTGACTTTGGCTCACATCACAACCCCAGGGTTGTGAGATCAAACCCTATGTAGGACTCTGCACTCAGTAAAGAGTCTGCTTCTCTCTTCTCTCCCTCTCACTTTGCCCCTCCCCCAGCTCATGCTCTCTAAAATAAATACATCTTTAAAAAAAAAAAACTTTCTTTCTCGCCCTCTGCCCCTTCCTCCTGTTCTTGTTATCTCTAAAATAAATAAATCTTTTTTAAAAATTTTAAAAAATACATAAGAACCAAACAAATCCTAGAGCTGAAAAGTATAATTGAAATGAAAAATCCACTAAAGAGGCTCAACACCAGACTCAAGATAAAAGAATCACCAAACTTCAAGATAGATCAATTTTCCAGACTAAAGAACAGAAACAAAAAAGAATGAAGAAAAATGAACTTATGGAATATCATCAAGCATATCAAAATACATAAAACAGAAATTTTGGAAGGAGACAGAAGAAAAAAACAAATTTATATAAGTGAGTGGTTGAAATCTTAAGTTCAATGGAAAACAATCTAGACTTCCAGGGAACTACATAAACCTCAAGTAGGATAAGTCAAATAGATGTGCACCTAGACACAATAAAATCAAGCTCAAAAGCCAAAGACAGAGGAATGTGAAGGCACCAGGAGGAAAAATTAATCACATAAAATCCTCAACAAGATTAACAACTGACTTCTCATCAAAAACCACAGAAGCCAGACACAGTGGGAGACAGAGTCACACCTAAAAGGACTGTCCATCAAGAATTCTATAACCGGCAAAACTATCCTTCAAAAATAAAGGAGAAATTAAGAAACTCCAATAAACAAAGCAGAGAATTTATCACTTGGAGAGCTGCTGTACAAGAAACATAGGAAGCTCTTACTGCTAAAATGAAGGCATTAGTAAGTAAATGAAATCCACATGAAAAAAAAAAACAGCATCAAATAAAGATTGCTACACAAATACAAAAGACAATGTAAAAATATTTGAGGGGCCACCTGGGTGGCTTAGTGAGTGCTTCAGTCTGACCCCTGATCTCAGTGTTGTGAGTTCAAACCCCATGCTGGACTCCACACTAGGCACAGAGCCTACTTAAAAAGCAATGTTTGTTTAGAACACTTTTCCTACCTGAATTAAAGACACTTGCATAAAGCAATAATTATAAAACTGCAGTTGATGGGCTTTTAATGTAAAATATGTAATCTGGATGAACTCAAAGGAGAAGAAATGAAAGCAATTCTATTGAAGCAAAGTTCTGCATACAATGCCTCTGAATGACACAATGTACCAGATGGACTTAACAGACATATTCAGAACATTTTATCCTAAAACAGCAGAATACACATTCCTTTTTGTATACATGGAAAATTCTCCAGAATAGATCATATAACATAGGTCACAAAACAGGCCTCAACAAATACAAAACAGACTGAAATCATACCATGAACCTTTTCTGACCACAACGCTATGAAATTAGAAGTCAACCACAAGAAAAAGTCTGGCAAGACCACAAGTCCATGCAGGATAAACAACATGCTAGTAAAACAATGAATGGGTAAACCAAGAAGAAGAAATTAAAAAACAAAAAACAAACACAGAAACAAATGACAATTAAAACACAACAGTCCAAAACCTTTGGGATGCAGCAAAAGCAGTGCTAAGAGGGAAGTATACATCAATACAGGTCTATCTCAAGAAGAAAAATCTCGAATAAACAATATAACCTTACACCTAAAAGAGCTAGAAAAAGAACAAATGAAGGCTAAAACCAGCAAAAGGAATGAAATAATAAAGACTAGAGCAGAAAGAAGTGATGTAGAAACTAAACTCACAAAAGAACAGACTGATGAAACCAGGAGCCTGTTGTTTAAGAAAAAATCAATAAAATTGATAAACCCTTGGCCAGACGTATTGAAAAGACAACAGAAAGGAACCAAATAAATAAAATCACGAATGGGGACGCCTGGGTGGCTCAGTTGGTTAAGCGGCTGCCTTCGGCTCAGGTCATGATCCTAGCGTCCTGGGATCGAGTCCCGCATCGGGCTCCTTGCTCGGCAGGGAGCCTGCTTCTCCCTCTGCCTCTGCCTGCTACTCTGTCTGCCTGTGCTCACTCGCTCTCTCTCCCCCTCTCTCTCTGACAAATAAATAAATAATATCTTTAAAAAAATAAATAAATAAAATAAAATAAAATCACGAATGAAAGAGATTACAACCAATATAACAGAAATCCAAACAACTGTATAAGAATATTATAAAAATTACACACTAATGAACTATACAACTTGGAAGAAATTGATAAAATTCTAAAAAACATATAAACTACCAAAACTAAAACAGGAAGAAATAGAAAACTTGAACAGACTGATAATCAGCAAAGAAATTGAATCAGTACTCAAAAAACTCCCAAGAAACAAAAGTCCAGGGCCAAATGGCTTCACAGGGGAATTCTACCAAACATTTAAAGAAGAGTTCATACCTATTCTTCTCAAACTATTCCAAAAAATAGAAAAGAAAGAAAAACTGCCAAATTCAGTCTATGAGGCCAGCATTACTCTGATACCAAAACCAGAAAAAGACTCCACTAAAGAAGATAAGTACAGGCCAATATCCCTGATGAACACAGATGCAAAAATTCTTTTTTTTTTTAAGATATATTTATTTTAGAATGAAAGTGCACATGTGCGTGCAAGAGCAGGGTGGGGACAGAAAGAGAGGGAAAGAATCTCAAGCAGATTCCCCACTGAACACAGAGCCCAACGCAGGGCTCAATCCCACAATCCTGACTGAGATCATGACCTGAGCCAAAATCAAGAGTAAGACACTCAACTGACTAAGCCACCCAGGTGCCCTGATGAAAAAAATATTTTAAAGATTTTTATTTATTTACTTGAGAGAGAGAGAAAGAACAAGTAGGGTGGGGGGGGGCAGAGAGAGAGCAGGAGAGAGAGCAGGGAGGCTGACACAGGGCTTGATCCCAGGGCCCCAGGACCATGACCTGAGCCAAAGGCAGATGCTTAACTGACTGAGCCACCCAGGCACCCCTCAATATAAGAACTTTTTTTTTTTTTAAGATTTTATTTATTTATTTGGAAGAGAGAAAGCAAGAGAGCACAAGCAGGGGAAGCAGCAGAGGGAGAGGGAGAAGCAAGCTCCCACGGAGCAGGGAGCCTGATATAGGGCTCAATCCCAGGACCCTGGGATCATGACCTAAGCCAAATGCAGGCTCTTAACCAAAAGCACCCCCGGATGTAAAATTTCTTAATAAAATACTAGCAAACTGAATCCAATATAACATTAAAAAAATCATTCACCAGATCAAGTGGGATTTATTCCTGAGCTGCCAGCATAGTTCAATATTCACAAATCAATCAATGTGATACATCATATTAATTTTTAAAAAGGGATAAAGAACCATATCAAAATTTCAATAGTTGCAGAAAAAACATCTGACACAGTACAATATCTGTTGATGATCAACACCCTCAACAAAGTAGGTTTAGATGAAACATACCTCAACATAATAAGGGCCATATATGAAAAAACCATAGCTTATATAATCCTCAATGGGGATAAAACAGAGCTTTTTTCAGGAACAAGAGAGGGATGCCCACTCTCACCATTGTTATTTAACATAGTGCTGCCAAGTCCTAGCTTCAGCAATCAGACAATAAAAAGAAATAAAGGGCATCCAAATTGGCTAAAAAGAAGTAAAACTTCCACTATTTGCAGATGACATGATACTCTATACAGAAAACCTGAAAGACTCCACCCAAAAACCACTGAAAAATGAATTCATTAAAGTTGCAGGATATAAAAATCAATGTACAGAAATTTGTTGCATTTCTATACATCAATTATGAAGCAGCAGAAAGAGAAATTAAGGAATCAATCCCATTTGCAATTATACCAAAGACGATAAGATACCCAGGAAAAAACCTAAACAAAGAGGTGAAAAACCTATACTCTGAAAACTGTAAAACACTGATGAAAGAAATTGAAGATGACATCAAGAAGTGGAAAGACATTCCATGCTCACAGATTGGAAGGACAAATACTGTCAAAATGTCTATACTACCCAAAGCAATATAAAGCTTTAAGGCAATATTACCAAAATACCACAAACATTTTTCACAGAACTAGGACAATCCTAAAATTTGCATAGAACCACAAAACCCCTGAATAGTCAAAGCAATCCTGAAAAAGAAAGGCAAACCTGAAGGTATCACAATTTCAGATTTCAGGTTACATTACAAAGCTGTAGTGATCAAAAGAGTATGGTACCGCCACAAAAACAAACACATAAATCAATGGAACAAAATAAAAAATGCAAAAACGAACCCACAACTATATGGTCAATTAATCTTAAACAAAGCAGGAAAGAATACCCAATTAGAAAAAGACAGTCTCCTCAACAAATGGTGATGAGAATACTGGACAGCAACATTTAAAAGACTGAAACTGGGCCACTTGTCTATACCAAACACAAAAATAAATTCAAAATGGATTAAAGACCTAAATACAAGAATTGAAACCACAAAAATCCTAGAGAACACAGGCAGCAACCCTTTTGACATCAGCCATAGCAACATTTTTCTAGATATGTCTCCTGAGGCAAGGGAAACAAAAGCAAAAATAAACTACGGGGACTTCATCAAAATAAAAAGCAAAAATAAACTACGGGGACTTCATCAAAATAAGAAGCTTCTACAAAGTGAAGGAAACAGTCAACAAAACTAAAAGGCAACTTACAGAATGGGAGAAGATACTTGCAAATGACATTTCCAATAAAGGGCTAGTATTCAAAATATACGAAGAATTTATAAAACTCAACACCCAAGAAATGAATAATCCAATTAAAAAATGGGCAGAAGGGGCGCCTGGGTGGCTCAGTGGGTTAAGCCTCTGCCTTCGGCTCAGGTCATGATCTCAGGGTCCTGGGATCGAGCCCCACATCGGGCTCTCTGCTCAACGGGGAGCCTGCTTCTCCCTCTCTCTCTGCCTGCTGCTCTGCCTACTTGTGATTCTATCTCTCTCTCTGTCAAATAAATAAAATAAAATCTTTAAAAAAAAAAATGGGCAGAAGACACGAATAGGCATTTTTCCAAAGGAGACATACAGATGACCAATAGACACAGAAAAAGATGCTCAACGTCACTGATTGTCTGAGAAATACAAATCAAAACTACAATGAGTTATCAACTCACATCTGTTAGAATGACTAAAATAAAAAATACAAGAAACAACAGGTGTTGGGAAGGATGTGGAAAAGAGGGAACCCTCTTGCAATATAGACAGGAATGCAAATTAATACAGCCACTCTGGAAAACAGTATGGAAATTCCTCAAGAAAGATAAAAACAGAACTGCCCTACAATCCAGCAATCATTCTATCAGGTATTTACCCAAAGAACACAAAAATACTATTTTGAAAGGATACATGCACCCCAATGTATATAGCAGCATTATCTATAAGAGCCAAATTATGGAAATAGCCCAAGTGTCCACTGACTGATGAACAGATAAGGAAGATGTGGTGTGTGCACACGCACTACAATATACATACAAAATACGTATAACAGAATATTACTCAGCCATCAAAAAGAATGAATCTTCCATTTGCGATGATGTGGATGGACCTAGAGAGTATTATGTCAAGTGAAGTAAGTCAGAGAAAGACAAATACCATGATTTCATGCATATGTGGAATTTAAGAAATAAACGAGCAAAGAGAAAAAAAAGAGAGAGGGAGACAAAGAAAGAAGGAGACTCTTAACTATAGAAAACAAACTGATGGTTACCCGAGAGGAGGTGGGTGTGGGGATAGGTTGAATAGGTGATGGGAATTAAGGAGTGCACTTGTTGTAATAAGCAAGTGTTGTTATGAAAGTGCTGAATCACTATATTGAACACCTGCAACTAGTATTATGCTGTATATTAACTGGAATCTGAATAAAAACTTTTTAAGAAATCACCCAAATATGTTTCTTACAAGATAAACTTTAGACTCAATGACCAAATGGGCTGAAAGCAGAAAAGGGGAAAAAGATGGACCACACACCATAACAAAAAGACTCTGGAGTAGCTATACTAACATCCTATACAATGCACTTTAAGATAAAAATTGTTTCTAGAGACAAAGGGCACTATATAATTATAAGAACTGAAATCCATTAAGAAGATACAAAAATTACAAATACATATGCATCTAACAAGAACTTCCAAACACAAGAGGCAAAAATTGACAGTTGATGGGGCACCTGGGTGGCTCAGTGGGTTAAAGCCTCTGCCTTTGGCTCGGGTCATGATCCCGGGATCCTGGGACTGAGCCCCATATAGGGCTCTCTGCTCAGCAGGGAGCCTGCTTCCCCCTCTCTCTCTCTGCCTGCCTCTCTGCCTACTTATGATCTCTGTCTGTCAAAAAATAAATAAAATCTTTTTTTAAAAAATTGACAGTTGAAGACAAATAGGTAATTCTACAACAATATTTGGAGAATTTATTATTCTTTCTTTTTTTTTAAAGATTTTATTTATTTATTTGACAGAGATCACAAGTAGGCAGAGAGGCAGGCAGAGAGAGACAGAGGGAGAGGAGGAAGCAGGCTCCCCGCTGAGCAGAGAGCCCGATGCGGGTCTTGATCCCAGGACCCTGAGATCATGACCTGAGCTGAAGTCAGAGGCTTAACCCACTGAGCCACCAAGGCGCCCCTTATTCTATTTTTGATATCAGATAAAACAACCAGAGAAAAGATGATCAAGGAAAGAGACTTGAGCAATATTACAAGCCAACTAGACTTAGTAAACATCTATAAAACAGTCTAGGAATCACATCATTTTCACATGCACATAGAACATTCCCTACGATAGGCCATAAACAAATCTCAGTAAATGTAAAGGGCTGAAATCATACCAAGTATATTCTCCAATCACAATAGAATAAAATTAGAAAACAGGATCAGTTAAGATATTTGAGAAATTTGCAAATATGTGAAAAATTATAGAACATTCTCCTAAATAAGCAATGAGCCACAGAAGAAATACCAAGGGAAGTTAAGAAATACTTGCAGATAAAAACACAAAAGTTATGGGATATAGCAAAAGCAGCAAGAGCTACGTCATAAGGGAAATTTATAGTGTAAATACCTATAAAAAAGAAAATCTCAAATCAATCTGTTGTACACCTTAAATTTACACAATGTTACACGTAAGCAATATGAAAACTTAAAAAATAAAATTTAAAAAGTTTAAAACTTAAAAAAAAAAGTTTAAAATTTTACAAGTTAAAAAGACCTCAAATCAACAATCTAACTGTTCGCTTTAAGAAACCAGAAAAAAGGGGCACCTGGGTGGCTTAAGTGTCAGACTCTTGATTACAGCTCAGGTCATGATCTCAGGGTCATAAAATGGAGCTGCTCATCAGGCTGCAAATTCAACAGGGAGTCTGCTTGAGATTCTCTCCCTTCCCTTTTGTCCCTCCCCCTGCTACAAGCACGTGTTCTCTCGTGCACTCTCTCTCTCTAAAAAATACATAAATAAACTAAAACAAAAACAAAAACAAAAAACAGAAAAAGAGTAAACTGGACCCAAAGCCAGCGGACAGAAGGAATGAATTAGATTACAGTGAAATAAACACAATAGAGAGAAAAGAATAAAGAAATTCAACAAAATAAAAAGTTGGTTCTTCGAAAAGATCAACAGAATTAACAATCTTATTTAGATTTAACAAGAACAAAAAAGATAAGACTCAAATTACTAAAATCAGTAATTATTAACAACCTTATATAAATAAAATTATAATGAATTATAGGGAATACTATAAACAATTGTAAGCAAATAAATTATATAACAAGATAAAGTGGACAAATTCCTGGAAGACACAAAGTACTAAAATCCATTCACAAAGAAATGCTCTGAATAAAGCCATAACAAGTAAAGAAAAGTCTAAGATCAAATGGCTTCACTAGTGGATTCTACCAAACCTTAAGAATGAACAACAATCCTAAACAAATTCTTCCAAAATGCAGAAGAGATGGGAACACTTCCCAATTTATTCTCTGAGGCCAGTTTTCCCTGACTCCAAAACCAGACAAAGACACTGCAAGAAAACTACAAACATATATTTATTTATATAAATGCAAAAATCATGAGAAAATGCCAGCAAACCAAATCCAGAAACATACATAAAGGATGACCATACATAAACCATGACCAAGGGTGGATTGTCCCAAGCATGTAAGATTGTTTCAACATATGAAAGTCAACGAATGTCATACACCATATTAATCAATGACAAAAAGCACACAATCTCTCAATAGGCACTGAAAAAGCACTTGACAAAATCCAACATTCGTTCATGATAAACACAAGGAATAAGTCAGAAATAGAGAAGAACATCATCAACATGAAAAAGGACGTCTAAGATAACTCACAGCTAACTTCACACTTAATGATAACCCTGTAAGATCAACAAGACTGGATGGATGTCTGCTCTCACCATTTCTATTCAATATTGTACAAGAGGTTCTAGCCAACGCAATTAGGCAAGAAAAATTAAAAGGT
Organism: Martes martes; assembly: GCF_963455335.1. Classification (NCBI taxonomy): domain Eukaryota; kingdom Metazoa; phylum Chordata; class Mammalia; order Carnivora; family Mustelidae; genus Martes; species Martes martes. The sequence goes on along the minus strand of NC_137906.1, from coordinate 763,637 downwards.
ATCCAGATTGGAAGGAAAAAGTGAGACTGTTTCTCATCAGAGATGATATATCAAGTACACATAAAATCCTTAATAACGCATTAAAAAACTATCAGAACTGTTAAACGAGTTAGGGATGTTTGCAAGATATAAGACTAATATATAGGATTCGACTGTATTTCTATATTTAACAATAACAATCCAAAAATGGAATTAAGAAGACAATTCCACTTATAATAGCATCAAAAGAATAAAAGATTAAGAAACAAGTTTTACCAAAAGTTATACAAGTTTTATACATGGAAAACTAGAAGACATTACTGAAAGAAATTTAAGAAGATCTAAATAAGGGCACCTGGCGGGCTCAGTCTTTACACGTCTGCTTCAGCTCAGGTCATGATCCTAGGGTCCTGGGATGGAGCCCCACATCAGGCTGCCTGCTCAACGGGAAGCCTGCTTCTTCCTCTAGCACTCCCCCTGCTTGTGTTCCCACTCTGTCTCTTTCTCTGCCAAATAAATAAATAAAATCTTTTAAAAAATAGTTTTTTCAACACATGGTGCTGAGATAACTGAATCTCTAAAGCAAAAACATGAAGTTAGACCACTATCTCACACTACATACAAAATTCACAAATAAGATCAAAAACCTAAATGTAAGAGCTGAAACTCTAATGCTCTTGGAAGAAAACATAAGATTAAGTCTTCATGACCCTGAATCAGGCAATGGTCTGTGGCAATAAATATGGAGGCAATAAATATGAAGCCTAAAGGGCTCATAAAGGGGGTGCCTGACTGGCTCAGCTTGTGGAACATGTGACTTTTGGGGTTGTGAATTCAAGCCCCATGTCAGGCATGGAGCATACTGAAAACAACAACAACAAAAATGAAACCTAAAGCACAAGCAACAAAAGAAAAAAATTAATAAATTGAAATTCACAGAAATTAAAAACCTTTGTGCTTGAAAGGACACCATCAAGAAAGTGAAATGACACTCATAGAATGGGACATTTGTATTTGCAAATTATATAGCTGATTAAGTATCCAGACTATATAAAGATAAAAAGACTACTTAATTTTAAAATAGTCAAAGGGACAGAGATTTCTCTCAATACATACACACAGCCAAAAAGCACATGAAAATATGCTTAACATTATTATCTACCAGCGAAATGCAATCAAAACCACAAAATATTACTTCATCCCATTAGGATGGCTAGAATCAAAGGGTCAGATAACAATAAGTGTTAGCGAGGATGCTAAGTAATTGCAGCCTTCATAAATTGCTGGCAGAAATATGAAATGGGGCAACCACTTTGGAAAACAATCTGGCAATTCCTCTAAATGTCAGATTTAGTGTTCTAGAATTACCATATGACTAGCAATTCATGTCCACACAAAAACTTCAACTCAAATGTTCAAAGCAGCATTATTCATAATAGCCAAAAAGTAGAAACAATCTAAACACCCATCAACTGATTAACGGATAAGACAAAAGCATTATGTCTGGGCGTCTGGGTGGCGCAGTTGGTTCAGCGTCTGCCTTTCGCTCAGGTCATGATCCTAGGGGTCTTGGTATCAAAACCTGCCCCGGATTCCCTGTTCCTCAGTGAGCCTGCTTCTCCTTCTGCCTCTGCCTCTCTTTCAGTCTGACTCTCATGAATAAATAAATTTTTAAAAATCTTTTTTAAAAAGCATTATGTCTATAAAACAGTATTAAAATAATACAATAATATAGAATAGTATTATTATTAAAATATCATTCAGCAATACAAAAAACCAAAATGCTGGTACATTCAACAACATGGAAGAACACTGGAAACATTATGCTAAGTGAAAGAAACCAGTAACCAGTAACATGAAATGTCTAGAACAGACAAATCTACGGGACAGAAAACAGATCAGTAGTTGCCCAGAGATAAAGTGGGACAGCTGGGAGTGACAGGTAAGGAGTGTGCAGTTTCTTTGTGGGGTAACGAAAATGTTCTAAAATTGATTGTAATGATGCATGCATAACTCTGTAACTACACTAAAAAATTCCATACCTAAAATGGACACATGTATGGTATGTGACTTATAACTCAATAAAGCTGTTACCAAAAAAAAGGGAGGCTGGGACCTACACACTAAACCTCTTGGGGTGACTGCTTACTATAACCAAAGATTTAAATAGGATCCACAGTCTCCAAACAAAGTATCAAATATGTCTAGGAAAAAATCAGAAGTCAATTATCATACCAAGAACCAAGAACAAAAAAGACAATTAACATATACAAATACCACACATGAATCAAATGTCAGAATTACCTGACAAGGATTTTTAAAGCAGCCATTATGCTTTAATAAGCAATGATAAACTACTGAAACAAACAACAAAATAAAGTTTACAAGAAATAACAGATACAGAAAAGAACCAAATGGAAATTACAGAACTGAAAAATAACCACAACAAAAAGTCAATAGATGGGCTCCATCACAGACTGAATACAAGAAAAAACAAGTGAAGTTGAAACTGGAAGTAGAACAACAGGAATTACCCAACCTAAGTGCTGCTGAAAAATTATTCTAAAAAGAAAAAAAAAAGAAAGAAAAAAAGAGAAAATTTATCCTTAAAATGGCTGAAACATCCAAATGGCAAAAGACATAAACTTACAGTTCTGAAAGCTAAAAGAGGGGTGCCTGGCTGGCTCACTCAGTACAGCATGGAACGAACTCTTGACCTCACAGTTTTGGGTTCAAGCCCCACATTAGGCATGGAGCCTACTTAAAAAAAAATAAATAATTAAAAATAAAAGTTAAGGGGCGCCTGGGTGGCTCAGTGGGTTAAGCCGCTGCCTTCGGCTCGGGTCATGATCTCCGGGTCCTGGGATCGAGTCCCCCATGGGGCTCTCTGCTTGGCGGGGAGGCTGCTTCCCCCTCTCTCTCTCTGCCTGCATCTCTGCCTACTTGTGATCTCTGTCAAATAAATAAATAAAATCTTTAAAAAAAATAAAAAATAAAACATAAAACTTAAGAACTCGAAATAGGATAAGCCCAAACAAATCCATGCCAAGACATATCATTATTAAACTTCTGAAAGCTAAAGACAAAGAAAAAGCCTTTAAAGCAGCCAGGGAGAAGGATGCCTGGTGGCTCAGTCAATGTCTGCCTTTGGCTCAGTTCATGAACCCAGGGTCCCCAATCAGATGAGTCCTGAGTCCAGCATCCAACTCCAACTCCCAACTCCAGCTCAGCAGGGAGCCTGCTTCTCCCACTGCCTGCCTCTCCCCTTGGTTGTGCGAGCACGCACTCTCTCTCTCTCTCTGAGACAAATAAAATATTTTAAAAATAAATGAAATAAAGCAGCCAGGGAGACAGGATACATCACATACAGGGAAACACAAATTCCACTCATAGAGGATTCCTCACCTAAAATCATGGAGGTCTGAAAAAGGCAGCACAACATTTTCAAATGTTAAAAAGTAAGGAACTGGGTGCCTGGGTGGCTCAGTTGTTTAAGCGACTGCCTTTGGCTCAGGTCATGATCCCAGGGTCCTGGGATCGAGTCCCGCATCAGGCTCCCTGCTCACTTGGGAGCCTGCTTCTCCCTGTTGCTCTGCCTACCTGTGCTCTCTCTCCCCCTGTCAAATAAATAAATAAAATCTTTAAAAAATAAAAATAAAAAGTAAGGAACCATCAACCACAAATTCTATAAAGAAAAACTGACAAAAATATTAAGAAAACTAAAGAGCACAAGAAGACAAGTCTATAGTTTATATCTTAGTTCTAACTTATTACAAAGTATATGGTACCGTTATATGAGCAATTATAGGTTCTTCTTATAACAGTAATTAAATATCTGGGAATTACAAATTTCCCCCTCATCAACACCACACCAATGAGATTCATATATGTAGATGGCTTAATGCACATTCCCTACTTTCTTAATTCTCTTAAAAAGTAGTAGTTCTGCCAATGTTCAAGATCTTTTATCAATCTGACAGGTTTTTTTCTACTTGAAAATTCCAAAGCTTGTAAGTCTAAAATCAGAACTATTTGTTTAAAAAAGATGGAAGATACATATGTCTCAACCATCCATAAAGTCAACTTTAAATAGCATCTACTGAAGACGAGGTCTGAATGAACTTCTATAACAGCTTAGCCATGTTAAAAGCCAAATCATAAGAGCAAATATTATTTATCTTAATCCAATCTAATTTATTACAAGTGTGTGTTTTTTTAAACAAGAATGACTATCCAAGTATGACTAGTGACCTGTTAATCAGCCAAGAAACAGATGGTCATCTTGCAAAACTGTGAATTCAAGATCTGTTCTACATTATTTACCAACTGATTCATTCAACTAATTTTTACCAAGTTTTTAAAATATACTAAGTACTGTACAAGGCAGTGACAAAAAAATAAGGTATTATAATATTGTGATGCAAGAATTATCATAGAATAGAAACTAGGTCTTCATCCCTGGCTCCCAACCCAGAGCTCCTAAAACCCTTGGAATTTCTTGACGGGTGAGAGGATCATCTTTTGCTATTCGTAATATGCCCCTTTCAACCCCTTCTTGGAGGGTGGAGACTGGATGCCAGAAGAACCAATCCCTGACCTCAGGATAGAGGAAAAGGGCTGCGGATTGAGTTTATCACCATCAACCAATGATTATGCCTACACAATGAAGCCTCCATAAAAACCCTAACTGAAGGGATTCAGAGAGCTTCTGGGTTGGTGAACACATGGGGATGCCAGGAGGATGGTTCCCCCAGGGAAAGCAAGGAAGCTCGGGGAAGCTCCATGCCCCTTCCCACATACTCTGCCCTAGGCATGTCTTCCATTTGCTGCTCCAGAGTTATACCCTTTATAATAAGCAGGTAATGGTTAAGTAAAGAGCTTTCCGGAGTTCTGTGAGTCATTACAGCAAATTATTGACCTGAGGAGCAGGTTGTGGAAAGCCCCAATTTATAGTCAGTTGGTCAAAAGTACAGGTCAGAACACGGGACTTGCAACTGGCATAGCAGTGGGGTCTGGAGGAGGTGGGTGGGGCTAAGTTCTTCATCTGTGGGGTCTGCACTTACTCCAGATAGGTGGTGTCATAATTGGGTTAAACTGTAGGACACCCAATAGATGTCTGGACAGTTGGAGAACTGTAAGGGGAAAGCCCACATGTTTGCTGTCAGAAGGGTCCTGAGCAGTGCAGAAGAAATAGCATACGTGGTCCCAGACCTCAAGGCGTTCCTAGTCGTGACAAAAATTGGCCCTTGAAAAATAATTTAAACAAAATGGTATGTACTTTAACAGGTACACGTACCAAGTACCAGGAAAGTAAGCAACTAACCATGCCAACAAGACAACATTTATCCTAATTTTTAATGAGTTAAATACCATAATTCCTCAGAGTTCTATCAGTCCCTCCTCAAGCTCTCAGCCCAGTTCTCAGCCCTAGCTGCATTTTACCAATACACAGGGAGCATGTTTTTAATTTTCTTATTTTTTTAAAGATTTATTTGAGAGAGAGAAGGAGAGAGAGAACGAGTGGAGGGGGAGGAGAGGAGGCAACTCCCCAGGAGCCCAAAATGGGGCTCGATCCCAGGACCCCAAGATCATGATGGGAGCTGGAGACAGACACTTAACTGAGTCACCCAGGTGCCCAAGGAAACATTTTTTAAATGACAAGATCTGGCACCACACCAAACCAACTGAATCAGTCTGTGTGGAAGCCTTCATCCCCTCACCCTTAACCTTCAAAGGCTCCCTAAGGTGGTTTTAAAGTAGTGCCTGGGTAAATGAAGGAAGGACGCACGGAGGGAAGGAGAGAAGGAAGGGAGGGAGGGAGGGGTGGATGCTGGGGTTGGATATGACCATCTCTGCTCAGGAAAAACTTAACCCAGGCCTCAACCAATCTTCTGGCGGAGAAAGAAAAAGATTTCAGGTAGAAAGAATATGAGCAATGACAGACTTACTGTAAGGAGAGAAGATTCTACGGTTCCTAGGGTGAAGGCCTAAAATAGGACAAGGAGTGTTTATACGTACTTGAGGGGGCTATATGAGTAGAGGGAAGGGAAAGAAAAAGCTAACCAAGTTTGGAGTACTCGGTATCCAAGTCTGGTTGTCCAAAAGATACATGAAAATAAAGAACACTTGAAACTAAAAAAAAATGGGAACCATACACATCTTAGAAAACCCTAAATATACAGGTACTATTTGAAGCCCTGGGAGGAAGTATAATGACACAAGGGAATTAGAAAACAGAAAAACGAACAAAAACTGCAACTCTAAGGAAGACCACATTTTCTGAGAAAATAAAAGAGGGAAGCATCAAGAGAAGGTTTTTGTTTTTGTTTCGGAAGATGGAAACCTGACCATGTACACAGAATGAGAAAAAATGAGGGCAGAGAGGAGAGCAAAGATGTCAGCGAGGACAGCTCTTCTTCTGATAACGGGAAAGGAGATCCGACAGGCACAGGCGCACAGCGAAATGACAGACCCTTACCCGTTCAGGGCTAAAGGCCACCTATTTCTTCCGTGAATTTTCTGCTTATTGTGAAAAAAGCAATGAAGAAACATCAAGAGTAGGAAAAGAGTAGGAAAAGAGAGGAGAGTGATAAAAGTCTGTAAAAAGCCATTCAGGTTTTAGGGCCTAAGGACGTCCCAGGAGGCGAATCAAAGGGCCTCGCGCCGGTGTGAGGAAAGGCCGAGTCCAGACGCGGACGGCGCGGGCGTGACACGACCTGCTGCGGTCCGCTCCGGAGACCGACCCCGGGAGAAAAGGCGGCTGTTGGAGTCACCCTGGCTTGCAGACCGCTAAGCCGACGTGGCAAGCGCGGGTTCACGCCGGTAACACCGCTCTCATCACTGTGAAAAGTCCATTTATTTCACTTTTTTTAAAAAAGGCAGCCACTTGCCCGCCAGAACGTTGGGGAAAGGCGGGGGAAGGGCTCTCCCGCTCTCGCCGAACTTGCTGGAACTCTCACTCCCCAGCGTTCGTGATCCCTCCGGAGCCGATTCCCAGAACTCCACACCGGGTCCCGCAGGCTCCTCAGGGAGGAAAACTCCCGGCGGGAGCGGCCCCCGCGCGGACGTGAACGAGGGAAGCGCTTCGCACACACAGTGTCACTGCGAGAGAACGCGGCGGGGGGCGGGGGGTAATCACACCGCGAAGCTCCCTAGGAATCCTCTACAAAGCCAATGAGCATAAAACAGTATTTGACGCCCCCCCCCCCAAAAAAGCTAAACTCAGGGTTTTCTGTGAACGAATTCACTGAGTAAAAACTGGCCATTTAATCCGTCTGCCCCACTCGGGAGCGCGACAGCGTGCCCGGCCGGCTCCCCGCGCTCTCCCGACGGCGGGTCGGACCCCTCCGGGACCGGCCCCCTCGCGGCCCCATCCCGAGCGCGGAGACCGGGGAGGAGGGGCAGGCGACCGCCACAGGCACCCCGCGCCGCGGGCCTACTGTGTGCCGGGCCCTGCGCCGGCCGCCTCGCCGCGGTCCGCGCGCCTCGCGGAAAGACCGCAGATCGGGCCCCGGGGCGCGTCGGGGCGTCCGAAGGTTGCGCGTAAAGGGAAGAAGCGCCTGCCGACCGCGAGCGGGGAAGAGACGCGCTGGGTCAGGAAGGCAGCGGGGAGCGAGAGGGCAAAACCCCGGGACGGGGGGGCGGGGGCGACGAAGGGTGCGGAGGATGCGGCTCCGAGGGCAGGGATGCGGGCCATTCTGCGGAGAAGCCCAGGTGCAGCGCGGGCAGCCGTCCGGTCCGACCCCCACGGGATGGGCCGGGAGGGCGGGGGTCCCGGCCCCGGAAGGCGCCCCGAAGGGCTGCAGGCAGGGGCTGGGGACCCCGGCCGGCGCCGCGGAAGGGGAGCGGCCGGAGCGGGGAGCGGAAGGAGGGGAGGGGCGGGGATGAGCGGGGAGGGGGCTCGCGCGCGGCGGCCAGGCGGAGGCCGGGAAACGCAGGCGCGCGGGAAGGGGAGCGGCCGTGGGCGCACAGCCGGCCGGGGCGAGGGGCGCCGCGCTCGGGGGCGGGGCTGCACAGCGGCCCCGGGGCGGACGAGGGGACGTGCGCGCAGCAGGGCACGCGGGGCCCAGGGACGCCAGGACGGAGTCGGCCGGGCCCGGAGCCAGGTGGGCGGCGGGGCCGCGGCGGCGCTCCCAGCCCGGTCACGGCCAGCGCGGAGCCCCCTTACCTGGGACGAGTGAGGAGCCGCCGCGCCGCCTCCGCAGCATCCTGCGCTCAGCCGCTGCTCCCAGAGCCCTGGGCGGGGGCCATCTCGCCCGCCCCGGGAGCCCGCCCTCACCGCCAGGCGCCAGCGGCAGCCAGCCCGGCCCGGCCCCGCGGAGCAGCGCCGCCGCGACCCGCGCCCGCGGCCGCCTCAGCAGCGACTCCCGCCGTCGCCGCCTCAGCGCCGGCCGCCAGCCTCGCGGGCGGGCCCGGGATCACACGGACGCAGCGATTGGTTGCTGCCCGCCCGGCGCGGCCGATGAGTCGGCTCCTCTGATTGGTGGTTCTCGGTAGCTGCCGCCCGCGGGAGGTGGCGTTCGGCACAGCGCCGGGTCCGATGCGCGTTAAGAGGCGGGAGGGGTCTGACGTCCCTGTCGGGGGCGTGCCTGCGTCCCTGCGCGTGCGCGCTCCCCGCGAGGCCCGGGAGCCGCCGCCGGCCGGGAGTGCGCGTTGCCCTAGCGACGGCGCGTCTGCCTTCGGGGGCTGGGAGCGGGGCTGGGGGCGCGGCCCACGGCGCCCAGGCCCGCGCGGGCAGCGCTCATCCGGGAAAGCCGGGTGCGCTCCGGGAAAAGGAGCTCCTCCAGGGAGCGTGGCTTCGAGGACCACCTCTCCGGCCGCGGCCGGCCGAGCCTCGCTCTCCGGAGGGAGCTCGGAGCCCACAGCAGTCACGCAGCGCTGCGTCCCGCACGGACGAGGCGAGCGACCGCCGACCCCGCCGCAGGGCCGGGGCCGATGCCTGAAGGAAGAAGTGACACGGGGATGCGAGAAAGGGGGGGACGCTGGGAGGGACGGCTGAGAGCGCCTGTTGCCGAGCCCCTCCCACCGGCGTGGCCGCGGCGGGCCTGGCGCTGCGGGGCGCGGCGGCCTGCGAGGGGCTTCGGTGAGGGGCGCGCCCGCGCCGGCGCTGGAGTCGCGCTGAGGCGGCAGGGCCTCGTCCGGCCCCGGGGCCACCTCGGACGCGACGTTCGTCGGCGGAACCTTCAGCTCCTGTCGGGGGCAGCGGGTTAGTTTCAGCGGCGTCTCCCGTCAACCTTCCGCGGGCGGAGACGGCCCAGCAGCCACGTGTCAGCAAGTGGGAGGTCGGCAGCGGCGATCCTGAGTGTTTCTCTGGAAGATTTTACTTATTTACCTGACAGAGACCACAGGGAGGCGGGGGGGGGGAGCAGGCTCCCCGCCGAGCAGAGAGCCCGACGCGGGGCTCGATCCCAGGACCCTGCGACCATGACCTGAGCCGAAGGCAGAGGCTCGACCCACTGAGCCACCAGGCGCCCCGCCAGTCCCGATTATTTTAAAGCAAACGATGTACCCTTGTGGCTTTTGCCTTTGTAAGCCTGGGCTTCTGCGCCCTTGAAATCCAGAGCGCGCTTTCCCCGTCCGTGGACTCCATGTGCCCCTCCGGGGAGAGCCTCGTTGCGTCAGCTCCGCTCCTCGGCGGACACAGCACGGACGGCAGGAGCTCGGGCGCCGGAATCGAACCCCTGAATGTCAAGGAGGCACATTTCCTGTCAGCCGCACCGGGCGGTTCTGTCGCCGGCGGAGTGAGGCCGGCAGCGTCCGAGTGAGCCCCGCCCAGGAGCTTTCCCCGAACGCCCACGGCGGCCTCGGCGACAGCCAGTGGCGCGAGAACGACCTCGATGCCCGTCAGCGGTTTACACAACTCGGTAGATCCGCAGGATGAACTATTAGTCGTCCGTGAAAGGGAATGAGGCTCCGACGCACGCTACAGGGTGGACTGGAACACTGAGAATACTCCACTAAGTCGAAGAAAATAGTCGCAAAAGACCCTGTACTGTGTGAGCCCATTCATGTAAAATGTTCGAAATAAGCAAATCCATAGAGACAGCAAGTAGACTAGTAACTGCCTCGGGCTGAGGGGATCGCGGAAAATGGGAAGTGACTGCTAATGCATCTGGGGTTTCCTTTGGGGGGATTGATGAAAATGTCCTAAAATTGATTGTGTGATGGTTACACAATTTTGTGCCTATATTAAAAACCATTGGATTGTGTACTTTAAATAAGGGAATTGTATGGCATATGAGTTATATCTCAATAAAGCTGTTACTGTTTTTTTAAGATTTTACTTTTAAGTAATCTCTACACCAGCATGGGTTCGAACTCCCGACCCGGAGATCCAGAGTCACATGCTCTACCCAATGAGCCAGCCAGGTGCCCCAAAATATTTTTATCTTTAAAAAAAAAAAATGAGATAACAACCCCCTGAAAGCCCCTGGCTCTGGTGCCTCTCTAAGAACAAGAGATCAGTATATCTAACTTTGTTTTTCCTTTATTCAGTTAGCAAAACCTTGTAAGCAATATGATCTGAGAAAATTTAAACAAATACCCAGCGTGATAAATTTCTTTGGAATGTCTAAATCGAATGAAGAAGATGGTCTGATTTGTCCCAAGCTGCTTTGGGGCAGAAGAAATGGACCACTAGGATCACAAAGCTCATCAAAAGAAAATGAGCAAGATCCGCAGGCCTAGAGCAAGAGAAAGAGAAGGAAGGAGGTAACTCTACAAAGTGATTATAGAAAGACCCGAGGGCTGCCCCCAAAGTCATTAAACTGGTCTTTTAATGTTGAGGGCTATGTCCCATTCCACTTCCTGCGCTCCAGACTCTTCAGGAAAAACACTCACAGTGACCTGAAACCACTGCCAGCCCCTCTCCTCTGCAAAACAGAATTGCAACTGACATGCTCTTCTTACTGCCCCCAAAATACTTCATCCAACTACAAGACCTGAAAACAACAACTGAGTACCCAGGTGAGGGGCTGGAGCTTGTGTCTCACCTAGTAAACCATGAGAGCAAGTCCCAGATGTGGGGATCCAGGAAGAAGAGAGGACACAAATCAATTCGGTGGAGTCTGGCAGGGAGGTGGGCCCCCTGCCCGTCACGTGGCAGGATGTCTCCCAGAGCAGGACAGCTCTAGGTGGCCCAGGGGCCACACTGTAAAAGGCAGCCAGAAGCAAGGAGCTGCTTGAAGTGAAGCGAAGCTCAGAGTCATTTGGGAGAAGTTTTTTCTGCTTTCCAAATCTACCCCCAACCCATACAGTATATGTTAAGAAAAAAGACTCCAAAATACACTCTTAAGTGAAAAGAACAAAGTTAAAAACAGTGTATATAATTTATCAGTTTGCATTTTTGTGAGAACACAGTCCCACCCACCCCCACACACATGCTTGTGGTTCTGAGGAAGGATCGCTAGAAGGATGCACGGTGAACTGGAGCAGTGGCTGATTCTGGATGGAAAACTGAAGAGCGTGGGGTCAGGAGTGGGAAAGACACTTATTTTTTTTACCATATCTATATACTCAGGCACTTTTTGAAAGTTTGTGTCCTGTACTTGGCTTACCTGCTTAAAACAAATTCAGAATTAAACAAACCCTCTCTTCTGCAAAACTCACCATTCAAGCCTATATGAACCCCTCTACATGACATGTATGGGGCTCTGTGTGATTTAATAAGCCACCTATTCAGGACACATAGTGTGAGCGTGGGATTTTCCCTCCCCAGCCTTACCTCTTGCAGGTGATCTGCTCAGGCTCCAATAACCTCACTGAGGGCACAGACGGCTTTATCCCCGGAGCCATCGAGGGGCAATTCAAAGGACTCGGGCTTGTTTCTTCCAAACAGCCTAGGCAGCCCCCACAGGCCCAAGGAAAGAGAGGAGTGGGCAAGCGGTTGCTGACACCCCAGGGACAGCCTGGAAGCCACTGCCCCCCTAAAGCCAGCCTCGCACAGCTCCCACCTCAGGATTCGTCTCCCAGGAAGGCCTGGCCCAGGGTAAGGACCACAGTATTTCACCTCCTGGAAGGAAAGTCTGGTCAACACACTGAGGAACGTTCCAGCTTGGAGGAGAGCTAAGGAGGCAGCACAGCCCTCCACTGCTTTTACCTGGGGGGGAAGGTTGGCTTTGATTTGGGTTTTGGTGCAGCAGATCTCCTTTCATGGCATCGCCATTCCAGAATGTGGCCTGGACTGAGAATGGTGGCCGAGGTGAGCGGTGGAAATGGGGAGAGGCCCTCGGATGTGGGGCAGAGAATCATGCCAGGTCCTAATTTTTAATTTTTATTCTCTGTTCCAGTCCAAGGGAGCTGGAAATGAGAGTCGGGAGCAGGGGGCTTGGAAACGGAAAATGGAGAAGACGGGTTATGTTTGCAAGTGAAGGAGCAGAGATCTTTCAGAGAGCGCATGCACGTGGCTGCGGGAGAAGTGTGGGAAGTGGAGGATGGGGACAAAGGCAGGTCTCAAGGCAGAGGGAAGAAGTGGGAATGACAGAAGGTGATCGTGTCTGCCTGACCCTCCGTCCTGCCCCTCAGCACAGGGCCTCGTGTGCGTTAAGTGAATGGATGAGTGAACGAATAGGAATAGAAATGGCAAAAGCTGCAGCTGTCAAGAAAGGCCACCAAGGCAGAGCAAAGGGACATGGGGAAGAGAATTGAAAGGCACTCGGGGTCCTGCCTAGGCGGGCAGAGAGACAGGGTGAGGGCTCCAGAGGCAAAGATCCTTGTTGGAAAATTGAGGGTTACGTTAAATTTTGGCCCAACCTAAAGAGACCCCCAAGTCCTGGCTGACGTAGGACAAAATGAGACACTTACCTACAAATAGCATCAAAGTCCCAGGTGACACCTCACAGTGCTCTTGAAGCTTGTGGGACAGAGGGATTTGAGACAGAAAACGGTGATACAATTTAAAGAAAAGAGCATGCCTCCGCACTTTCCCCACCCCTAGATCCAGGAAAAGTGGCCAGGTCAGGCCCCTCGGCCACATCAGCATTTTAAAATGAAAATCCAGCCTAGCCTATGAGCAGGCATTTTCCAAATGGCTACAGAATTCCTGCACCTTCCAAAAATACCTCTTCGTGGAACTCCTGCCAGGGAGCGAGGGCCACATGCCCAGGCTGGAACCAACCAGTCGGGCTTCTGAGCCCGGGAGCTCCCACCCACAGGCTCTGCAGTCCCTAGATGCAGGAAATGCCCACTGCCGCGCGGGTAAACCCAGCCAGACAGCTGTGGGTGCTGAGCCCGCGACTGGGAGCAAGGCATCCTCTAGCTCCACTTACAACAAAAAAGATTATGTGACTTCCAGGAGTGCTTTTCAGACCCAGCTCTGCGTATAAACCACTGTACAGCTTTGTACACTAGACCCCAGGCCTCTCGTGGGTTATATGAAGCAGAAGCTCTGGAAGAAGGGTCGCCCCGATCACAGGGCCAGGGGTTGGGGCGGGGGGACAGCAACCAAAGTAGTGACTGGAAGGTGGCGCAAGGGGGACTAGAGAGAGGCTGGTCGGTGATATTCCGTTTCCTGACCTGGAAAGTACCCAGTTTGTTCACTTCATGAAAACTCATCAAACTATGTCACATGTGCATTTTCTGTATATTTGTTATACTTCATTTTTCAAAAAGTTCCAAGCGAAATTCTGTCTCCTACTAGGTTTGAAGACCGCCGAGCCAGGGCGCCAGGGTGAGGGTCTTAGGTTACATCAGAGAAGCCGAGTGCTCGGGGCTGTATGTTGGACTAGTTACAGGGGCTGACTCGACTCTTAGGCAAGTCTCTGACTTTCAAGGGAAAGAAGCTCTGGGGAAGGGGGTGCGGGGACAGGTGGGAGGCGCTCCAGGGAACAGCCCCCTTGTGCCCACAGATGCTCGCGACTTGTCCTGCAGGCTGCCTCTTGGACAGGGCTTGCTGGGCCCTCTGTGACCCAAATTAAGAGGTCTATTTTCACCTGCGGCTTTGGTTTTCCTTCCCTGGTTAAAGAGGCTGCAGAAGCTACTAACTTCTGGTTATCCTCCTCCGTCCCTTTCCCAGGGCCATCAGCTTCTTAGAAGGATATGCTACTTCCCACGGGATCTGGGGGATTCAAGCCCATTGACTGATGTCTTCCACCAGGCATGAGGTGCTGAAGACACAGCAATGAGCAAATCGGCCCCTACAGTCCTTACTGGGTTTATATTTTAATGTAGAGCTTGGCATTTAATTATATGTGAAGAAGCTCGGGCAACACCACCCCAAAATCTATCATTGTATCTTAAGGATTATTTTGAGTTGAAGGCAATTAAGAACAGAAAACACGGGGGAAAAAAAGAGAGGGGGCTGCCTGGGTGGCTCAGTGGGTTAAAGCCTCTGCCTTTGGCTCAGGTCATGATCCCGGGGTCCTGGGATCGAGCCCCGCATCGGGCTCTCTGCTCAGCGGGGAGTCTGCTTCCCCCTCTCTCTCTGCCTGCCTCTCTGCCTACTTGTGATCTCTGTCTGTTAAATAAATAAATAAATAATCTTTTTTTAAAAAGAGGGGGAAGGAAAAGAAAACCCAAGTTCCTTGTCCTCTTCCTTTCTGCAGGAAACAGGACATAAATTTCCCTTTTGCAAGGGAAATTTCTATTTGTAAAGATGCTCCCCCCTCTTACCAGGAAGAGAACAACTTGGAGAGAACTGATCACCTCATCGTCAGTTGGTCTGCATAACAACCCTTACTCACCCTTATCTTCCACTAGTTTCCTGTGTATATTTAACACGCTTTGCTGTCCCTAGAAACCCAAATCCTCCATCTTTCCCTGATGAAGTTAAAAATATAAGCCTTTCGGGACACCTAGATGGCTCAGTCCGTTAAGCCTCTGTCTTTGGCTCAGGTCATGATCCCAGAGACCCAGGATCGGAATCACACCCCACATGGGGCTCCTCACTCAGCAGGGAGTCTGCTTCCCCCTCTGCCCCTCCTCCTGCTCATGCACTCTCTCTCTCTCTGTGTCAAATAAATATAGTCTTTTAATTTTTTTTTAAGATTTTAAGTCTTTCAGGGGCTGCTCCCCTGCCCATCACGCAATGCAATGCACATTCGTGGGGAACTTGGTGCTAAACCGTTCATTGACGACTGCTTCTGGGTCAAGGTTTCCTATGTAGCAGAGCAGCTCCCTCCCTGTGATCTGCTGAAAGTCAGCCCTCATCACAAGGGCATGTAAAAAATAAAACAAACAATAGCAAAAGAAAATAAGAACATAAGCCTTTTAGCCTATGGAATGAGAGAAGATATTTGCAGATGACATATCTGATAAAGTGTTGGTGTCCAAAATCTATAAAGAATTCATCAAACTCAACACCCAAAAAACAAATAATCCAGTTAAGAAATGGGCAGAAGATATAAATAAACATTTTCCCAAGAAGACATCCAGATGGCCAACAGACACATGAAAAGATGTTCAGCATCACTCGTCTTTGGGGAAATACAAGACAGATCATGATGAGATACCACCTCACACCTGTCAGAATGGCTAAAATTAACAACACAGGAAAGAACAGGTGTTGTGAGGATGTGGAGAAAGGGGAACCCTCTTGCACTGTTGGTGGGAATGCAAGTTGGTGCAGCCACTCTGGAGAACAGTATGGAAGTTCGTGCCTCAAAAAGTTAAAAATAGGGGCGCCTGGGTGGCTCAGTGGGTTAAAGCCTCTGCCTTCGGCTCAGGTCATGATCCCAGGGTCCTGGGATCGAGCCCCGCATCGGGCTCTCTGCTCAGCAGGGAGCCTGCTTCCCTTCCTCTCTCTCTCTCTGCCTACTTGTGATCTCTGTCAAATAAATAAATAAAATCTTTTTAAAAAAATTAAAAATAGAACTGCCCTACAATTCAGCAGTTGCACTACTGCAGTATTTACCCAAAGGACACAAAAATACTGATTCAAGGGGATATACGCATCCTGAGTTTATAGCAGCTTTATCAACAACATGGAAAGAGCCCAGATGTCCATTGACAGATGAATGGATAAAAAAGATGTGGTATACATACACAATGGAATATTACTCAGCCATTAAAAAGAATGATATCTTGCCATTTGCAACAGTGTAGATGGTGCTGGAGTATATTGTGCTAAGTGAAATGAGTTAGAGAAAGACAAATACCATATGATTTCACTCATATGTGGAATTTAAGAAACAAAACAGATGAATATAGGAGAAAGAAAGAAAAAAGAAAGGGAGGCATAGCATAAGGGACTCTTATAGAGAACAAACTGAAGGTTGCTGGAGGGAAGGTGGGGATCGGTTAAATGGGGGATGGGCATTAAGGAGGGCATTTACGTGTTGAGCACAGGGTGTTGTGGGTAAATGACGAATCACTAAATTCCACTCCTGAGACTCATAGTGCAGAAGCACTCAAGACAACAAAGACTCGCTCACCGCTCACTGTGCCCAGGTCGCCACGTCTGATCCTTCGCTCGTCCACATTCTTCTACCTGCCCTGACCTCAGCCCAGCTCTGCTGTGAAAATTCAGCCAACCTCCGAACACCCTGCAGATGTCTCCACTGGCAGTGTCTCATCTCTGTGACTCTTCTGACTCGCGCCCCGCTGTAGTCTTCCTGCTCCACTTTGCATTCTTGTCCTCTGTGTATTTGTCTGGTTCTCCTCCCTCACCCTCTGCAGGGAGGAAGGGGGTGTATGGTATTTGCTGCATATTCTCTGCAGTACCCAACACTATTCTGGGCCCACAGAGACCTTAGAATGTTTGTTGAGATGAATTAAATTGAATGATGGGACAGAGTTTCCCCTAAGAATCATCAATTCACTTTGTTCTATGTCTCTGTAATTCACAGACAAAAAACCCTGTTGTTGTTTTTAACTTTATTTAAAAAAAATTTTTTTTTAAAGATTTTATTTATTTATTTGACAGAGACCACAAGCAGGCAGAGAGGCGGGCAGAGAGAGAGAGGGTGGGGGAAGCAGGCTCCCCGCTAAGCAGAGAGCCCGATGCGGGACTCGATCCCAGGACCCAGAGATCATGACCTGAGCCGAAGGCAGAAGCTTAACCCACTGAGCCACCCAGGTGCCCCTATTTTGAAAATTTTTAAACATAGGGGAGCCTGGGTCACTCAGTCAGTTAAATACCTGCCTTCCCCTCAGGTCATGATCCCAGAGTCTTGGGATCGAGTCCTGCGTTGGGGTCCCTGCTCAGTAGGGAGCCTGCTTCTCCCTCACCCTCTGCCTCTCCTCCTGCTCCTGCTTATGTTCTCTCTCTCTCTCTCTCTCCCTCACAAAAATAAGTAAATAAAATATTTTTTAAAAAGCAATATTTTAAACGTAGAAAAAATTGGTGAGAATAATAGTTAAGTCCAGTATATATATTGTTCACCAAGTGCCCAACTGTGGATGCACCAATTGTTAACATTTGCTACATTTGTTTGATATCTGCCTCTATATAATTATCTGTCTCTATATAATATACAATATTATTATTGTTCTTGAACCATTTGATAATAAATTACAGACATTGTGCCTTTTTTAAGAAAAGACTATTCATTTATGTGACAGAGAGAAAGAGCCAGAGAGCACAAGTTGCGGGGTGTGTGGAATGGCGGAGGAGAGGGAGAGGCAGACTCCGCACGGGGCAGGGAGCCTGCCGTGGAGCCCGATCCCACGACCCTGGGATCAGGACCTGAGCCCAAGGCAGACGCTTAGCAGACTGAGCCATCCAAGGTGCCCTGGGCACTGTATCTTATGTCCTTTTTACTTCATAGGTATCTCCTGAAAACAAAGACATTCTCTTATTCAGTGAGCCAGTGCAGGAAACTTATCGAATTTATGCAATATACAGTCCATATGCACATTTTTGAATCATCACAATTATGTCCTTCTTGAAAGAGCATTTCAACAACCCCCATTCTAACCTCGGCCTGTAATTTCCAATTAAGTTCTTCTTTCCAGCTATCTCTGAACTCAGCGAAAGAGCCTGCAGGCAAAGCATCCCGTGTGGGAAGTGAAACTACCCCCTCCAGCAAAGACCCCCCGAGCCGGCCAGACCTCCCCTGTGACTGACCCCAAGACAGTCACGACCTGTCCTTTACGGCCCGCCGGCAGGTGTCCTCTGACCTTGGCCCCACGTTTTCCTTGTAGAAACCTAGAAGTATTTGGGGCGCTTTGGAGAGGGTCTTCACTTTTTTTCTTAGATTTTTAAATTTTATTTATTTGACAGAGAGAGAGAAAGAGACACAGCGAGGGAGGGAGCACAAGCAGGGGGAGTGGGAGGGAGGAGCGGGCTCCCCGCCGAGCAGGGAGCCCGAGGCGGGGCTCGATCCCGGGACCCTGAGAGCACGAGCTGAGCCGAAGGCCGAGGCTTCACGACCGAGCCCGAGCTTCTAGCCGGGCGGGTTCCCCGCTGCGGGGCCACGTCCCCCCGCGGCCGCGTCCGGCGCAGTGTCTCCGGGACCGGAGCGGACCCGCTCCCCGTCGGACGATGCCTCCCGCCCGGTCCTGCCGGTCCCCCAGTCGTTCCCGGACAGCGGACTGGGGCCGCCGGGGCTGGGGCCGCCGGGGCTGGGGCGCCGGAGACGCCGCGCCGGGTCGCGCAGGGAAGGAAACGCAGCCTGGACGGGGAGCGCAGCGGAGAGCCGTGGACGCAGCCCGGGCGCCGCCGGGAGCCGAGCTGCAGGGCACACGCGGGAGCAGGCGCGCCAGGGCCCCCCCGCGCCCCGCGCCCCGCGCCCCGCGCCCCGCGCCCCGCGCCCCGCGCCCCGCGCCCCGCGCCCCGCGCCCCGCGCCCCGCGCCCCGCGCCCCGCGCCCCGCCGTGCCCTCGGCCCCTCTGCGGCTGCCGCACGGAGGGAGGAGGGGTGCTGGCCCTTCACGCGAACCACGCTCTGGAAAAGGACCCGTTTGCAGAAAACCATCCTTTCCCTCCCTATTCCCTGGTGGTCCCGGGTCGTCTCCAGTGGTTTCCAAACGCCCCCAAAAGCATTATTTCCAGAAAATTTTCAGGGCCCAGTGAGTCTGAAGGGTCGCAGGTGTCTGGACCCGCCCGGCCCTCCCAGCCAGGCTCCCTCGGTGGCCCGCGGCCTGCCCGCTCCCCTCTTGCACATACTCGCGGTGCTGTTGTCCTCCCCGGGGCTGGCGGTCAGGGCGGCACGTGGGGGTGCGCCGCCAAGGGCACACACAGCCCTGGACAAATGGGCCGCACGTTCCCCCATGCCCAACGGGTCATGGAGTCATTTCCTGTCACTGTCCTAACACGAGACCGCAAACCGAGTGGCTTAACGCAGCACAAATTTACTCTCTCAGAGTTCTGGAGGGCAGAAGTCTGAAATCAAGGTGTCGGGGGGACGTGCAGGTTCCCCAGGGGGCGTCCGTGCCCACCCTGTCCAGCTCCTGGTGGCTGCGGCGTTCCGCCTTCCCGGGCTGTACCTTCCAAGTTTCTGGCGCGGTGGTCACATGGCCCCTTCCCCTCTCACAGAAAACTTGTCATTGGATTTCAGGCAGGATCCCGCAGACACGCAGATAATCCAGGATGATCTCACAGTAGGTCCTTATCCTGACTACATCTACAAAAGCCTTTTTTCCAGGTAAGGTCACCTTCACAGGTTTTGGGGGTTAGCACATACCTTGTGGGGGGCCTCCCTTCAACCCGCTACAGAAGGTATCCATGTACTTTCTTCCATTCTGCACAAATGGTAATTTTCCAGATGTTTCTCTGAATGAATCCTACACTCGTGGCTAGAATCCATTGCAACAGTGCATGGGTGGCTTGGTCGGCTGAGCGCCTGCCCTTGGTTTCAGCTCAGTCTTCGTCTCGGGGTGGAGACTGTGGGATGGGCCCGCGCGGGGCCCCAGTGCTCAGCCTGGAGTCTGCTTGTCCTCCTCCCTCCTCCATCTCTCCCCGTCTTCCTCTCTCACTCTCAAATAAACAAGTAAAATCTTTAAAAATAAAATAACATAGTCCCTAATGGCTCTTTTGGGCCTATCCAGATATTATTCTTCACGCACACGGATACCCACACGCACACATACACACACGTGTGCACACACACACACAAACATCTACACACAGAGGGGCGCCTGGGTGGCCCAGTGGGTTAAGCCTCTACCTTCGGCTCAGGTCATGATCTCAGGGTCCTGGGATCGAGTCCCACATCAGGCTCTCTGCTCGGCGGGGAGCCTGCTTCCCCGCTCTCTCTCTCTGCCTACTTGTGATCTGTCTGTCAAATAAATGGATTAAAAAAAAAAATCTACACACAGAGGTTTGCACGTTGTACACACACGCTTGTACAGAAATGTGCATGTGTTTTGTACTCATGCACCCGACACCTGTTTCTTGAGTGGCCCCGGCCTGCCGGGCCCTGTGGAGCACAGGAGACACAGCAGTAAAGGAGGCAGCCAGCCCAAGCCTTGTTTACACTCTGGTAAAATATTTACGTGCACACAACGTCCGATATACAAATGCAGAATACACAAGGCTTTTATGGTCCCAGGGCTCCCAGAGGGCTAAGTTCAGCAATCACAGGCCACCGGCAGCAGGGGAATGAACGTGAGGGCCTTGATGCAAATAGTCACCAGCAAAGCGGTTGAAACAGTTGTGAGCAGGGGCGAATCCCACCTCTGAAAGGGACGGAGAGGCTTGCACTTCCGGGGTGTGGGATAGAGGAGTCTGAACCACCGTGACCCGCGGGGCCTTAGATGCCCGAGAAGGCCAGAAGCCACGCCTCGCCGGCTTTGGGAGGACAGAAACACGAGGCTGGAAGAACAGAAGGGAGACGGCCCACAGGAGGCCTGTGCAGGAGGGTCACAAATTGCAGTGAGGTCGAGAAGAAGGTGAGAGGACGGAGATGGTGTCACAGCATCCCCTGCCACGGCCGGTGCTCCGCAAGCGAGATGAGCGCGTCATGCGGCAGCTCAGCGAGCCTTAACTACAGACCCCAGAGTTCCCTTTTCGCTGTGACCCTGACTAGTGTGGGCTACTGGCAATATTCCCGCACGAAGTCGGAGGCTGGAAGGAAGGCAGCGGCCATCCGGGAGCGCGCACGCAGTCTCCCCAGTTACTCATGCGGTCGTCTGCTCCCGCCGGATCCTCCTTCCTTCCTGTCTGGGAACAAGCGTCCACTTGTGCCACTTGTCCACTCCGGCCTGCTCGTGACCTTCCCACGACTGCACACGCCAGTCCCTTATGAAATGAAATGAAATGGAACATTGAATAAAGGGAATCAATATATAAATAGGCTGAACTCTAATACACCAAGGTTTTATAAACTCTTAGGAATTCAAATATCTTTTTTAAAAAACCAAACTACATATTGAAATACATTTCAAAATACAAAACTTTATAATATCCTAAAACATGAAACAAAATGTCAATATGAATTATAGATTATGATTCTGTAACTTGTTAACAAATTCATTTAACGAGAACTAAGTATCATTGAAAAATAATCACCTTGGCACAATAGTCAAAATAGTAGTTTAATCATGAAATACCATTATTTGACTTTCCAAATCAAAGCAATTTTAAAATGCAGAGAGTGTCTGCAAAGAAATGGAAATACATTCCTTGCTCATGGATGGGAAGAACAAATTTTGTTAAAATGGTGATACTATCCAAAGCAATCTACACATTTAATACAATCCCTCCCAAAATACCAACAGTGTTTTTCACAGAACTAGAACAAACAGTCCTAAAATTTGCATGAAACCACAAAAGACCCAGAATAGCCGAAGCAATCTTGAAAACGAAAAACAAAGCTGGAGGCATCGCAATTCCGGACTTGACCTTATATTACAAAGCTGTGGTAATCGAAGGAGTATGGTACCGGCATAAAAATAGACACACAGATCAAGAGAACAGAATGGAAAATCCAGAAATAAACCCACAATTTTATGGTCAATTAATCTTCCACAAAGCAGCAAAGAATATGTGATGATAAAAGGAATGTCTCACCAACAAATGGTGCTGGGAAGACCAGACAGCAACACGAAAAGGAATGAAACCATACGCTTTCTTATAACATACACAAACATAAATTCAAAATGGATTAAAGACCTAAATGTAAGCCTTAAAACCATAAAAATCCGACAAAAGAGCACACGCAATAATGTTTGACATCAACCATAGCAACATCTCTCTAGACAGGTCCCCTGAGACAAGGGGAACAAAAGCAAACATGAACTACTGGGACTGGACCAAAATTAAAAGCTCCTGCGCAGTGAGGGACACGATCAATAAAACTAAAAGGCACCATGTGGAATAGGAGAAGATATTTGCAAATGACATAGTCAATAAAGGTTACTATCCAAAACCTATAAAGAATTCATACAACTCAATTCTCCTAAACCAAATAATCTGATTAAAAAATGGGTAAAAGTCGTGGACAGACATATCTGCAAAGAAGACATCCAGATGGCCAACAGACACATGAAAAGATGCTCATCGTCACTCAGCATCAGCGAAATGCAAATCAAAACTACAATGAGCCACCACCTTGCACCTGTCAGAACGACTAAAATCAACAACACAAAAAACAGCAGGTGTTGTGAGGATGTGGAGAAAGGGGAGCCCTCTTGCACTGTCGGTGGGGACGCAAGCTGGTGCAGCCACTCTGGAAAACAGCATGGAGGTTCCTCAAAAAGTTGAAAATAGGGACGCCTGGGTGGCTCAGTTGGTTGGGCGGCTGCCTTCGGCTCAGGTCATGATCCCAGCGTGCTGGGATCGAGTCCCACATCGGGCTCCTTGCTCCGCAGGGAGCCTGCTTCTCCCTCTGCCACTCTGTCTGCCTGTGCTCACTCTCGCTCTCTCTCTCTCTCTCTCTCTGACAAATAAATAAATAAAATCTTTAAAAAAAAAAAAAAAAAAAGTTGAAAATAGCGCTACTCTATGACCCAGCAATCACACTACTGGGAATTTGCCCAAAGAATACAAAAACACTAATTCAAAGGGACACATGAACCCTGATGTTTAGAGCAGCATTATTTTTTTAATTAATTAATTAATTTATTTATTTTAAAGGTTTTATTTATTTGTCAGAGAGAGACAGAGCACAAGCAGGGTGAGCAGCAGGCAGAGGGAGAAGCAGGCTCTCTGCTGAGCAGGGCCGCACTCAATCCGGGGACCCCAGGATCAGGCCCTGAGTGGAAGGCAGTCGCTCAGCCAACTGAGCCACCCCGGCGTCCCTACAGCAGCATCATTTACAACAGCTAAGGTACGGAAGGAGTCGTGGACCCAACAGTTGATGAATAAAGAAGACATGGCATATAAATTCAATGGATATTATTCAACCACAAAAAAGTGAAATGTTGGGGCACCTGGGTGGCTCCGTCGTTAAGCGTCTGCCTTTGGCTCAGGTCACGATCCCAGGGTTCTGCGATCGAGCCTGGCATCGGGCTCCCTGCTCAGCGGGAAGCCTGCTCCTCCCTCTCTCACTCCCCCTGCTTGTGGTCCCTCTCTCGCTGTGTCTCTGTCAGATAAATAAATAAAATCTTTATTTAAAAAGTGAAATCTTGCTATTTGCAATGACATGGATGGAGCTACAGAGTTTTACGTTAAGAGAAATAAGTCAGTCAGAGAAAGACAAATACCACGTGAGTTCACGTATATGTGGAACTTAAGAAACAAAACAAATGAGCAAAGGAAAAAAAGAGAGGGGGGGGGGAGGCACACCAAGAAACAGACTCTTAACTACAGAGAACAAACTGATGGTTACCGGAGGGGAGGGGTGGGGGATGGGTAAGGTAAGTGCTGTGGATTGAGGGCTCTACTTGTGAGGCACGGGGTGAGTAAAACAGAAACTTAAAAAGAAGTAAATAAATATCATAAAAATATAAACAGTGTCTGGAGTTATGAGATGATTTTTTGGTGCAAATGTTTCCAGCTGCTGAAAAACTCCTTCTGACCCTTCACTACTTGGGAGAAGGTAAGGAGATAAACCCAAATGTTTTTCTGTTGTTAAAAAAACAAAATCCAGGTTGCCTGGATGGCTCAGTTAGTTAAGCGTCTGCCTTCAGCTCGGGTCCTGATCCCAGGGGACTGGGATGAAGCCCGACATTGGGCTCCTTGCTCAGCAGGGAGCCTGCTTCTCCCTTTTCCTGCGGCTCCCCCTGCTTGTGCTGTCTGTCTGTCTGTCTTCTTCTCTCTCTCTGACAAATAAATAAAATCTCCAAAAAAACAAACAAAATCCAGCTGAGTGCATTGTAAAGATCTCATTGGCTTTATACAATGATTCATGAGTCGACCAACAGACACAGAGTCAAAATGAGAGACTTTTATAGACAGAAGGGAACAGAAACAAGGAAGTTACACAAGCAAAAAGCAGAGTGGCTGTGGCAAGGTCACTTCCCTTTAGGAGATGGCAGGGGACTAACACACAAATTATCTCACTAACATTGACCAGGTAATTTCTCACTGATTCAATGTTCCATTTCTGGAAGAATCAAAACTGAAATTATGTCTTGGTTTGGTAATATGAGGTTTAAAATAAGTGATCCCATTTGGGGCATGTTGTTTTGTTTTGAACAATTCCCCCTTTTGACCAGACTCTCAGCCTGAGAGAAGTGATAAAAATTTAAGGCATTAGCACTATTCCCAGCTACCACTCTGAAGCTACTTACTCCCTGTGTGGTATTCGTTGGTCCCAGCATCTGGTTCACATTCTTTAAGTCAGTCGTTCTCTTTGTTCCCTTTCTGATGTTGTAGTCTTAGATCATTTGCTTGGTGGTTACCAGCTGTGAACATGCATTTAGAGTTTTTGAGAGAATACAGTGAGTCCAGGAGACAATTATGATTATTACAAACAGAATAGTTCTCAGTATCTGAAGTGCACTTCAGAGCCGTGGTCCCCAAGGCCCAAATCAGAATCAAATAAGTCAAAGAAAGATGTCGAAGGAGTCACTTTTGTAAGCTATGTGGATTATTCAGTGATGTTGTGGGGCTTTCCACTTCCCCCAAAGTGTTAGTCCTGGTGTTGGCCAGAGCTGAGACATCTTGCTCAGCTAAATAAGGTAATCCAAGTCTGCCCTATGATCAAAAACAACTTTGGCCAAAGAATTGAGGGAATTTTGTGGGGTAGCTATGCTTTAGAGGCAACATTGTCAAGAGGGAGGTTCTTGATCATAATCGTTTGTGGTTCCTACCAACTAGGGGAATAGGGAAGTGACTTTAAAGGAAGTGACTTTAGGGTGCCTGGGTGGCTCGGTGGGTTAAAGCCTCTGCCTTCGGCTGGGGTCATGATCCCCGGGTCCTGGGATCGAGCCCCGCCTCGGGCTCTCTGCTCAGCGGGGAGCCTGCTTCCTCCTCTCTCTCTGCCTGCCTCTCTGCCTGCTTGTCATCTCTGCCTGTCAAATAAATAAATAAATCTTAAAAAAAAAAAAAATAGGGAAGTGACTTTAAGTCCTGAATGCCTCTTGGTAATTCTTGGGTCTGTGGTCAGGACAAGAAAGTGCCTGTCATGGAGGCAAGTAAACTATAAAGATCTGTAGACCACACAAGCTGTTTTATTTTGTTTACTTTTGCCTTGTGTCCTTTTCTTTGTAAGAGCCTGGACGCAAGGTTCTGAGGTTTGGGGTTATGAACCAGAGACAGGGAAACAGAGCCCCAGGGTTAGGAAAGCTAATATGATGACGAGGAAGCTGAGTTTGTTATAGAGAAACTGAGGCACTGGAAATCAGGGAGAAGTCTGTGATGGGCAGAACCACAGAATCATCAGAACCATGGCAAATCCAACAGACATTTGAAGTTGGATCACCTCCCTTTGCAATGCCTGAAATATGTAAACAACGGTATTTCCTTTCCAGGTCAGAGCAAGGCAAAAGGTGAACAAAAGATTCATGGACCTTCGCGGTGAAAGAATTAGAAAAAGGATGGGCAGATGGGAAAAGAGACGTGGAAAGGAATGTTCTTGGCCTGATGTCTGGGAAAGAAGCAGTCCACCTCAATGGTAGCTACTTATTTTCCTAGTCAATTTGATTTTGAGGTCTCCAGCATCTGCACAGGACCAGATGTCATTTGGAGACTTCTTCATTTGTGACGTTGTGATCTGGCACGGGTGTGATCCATTGTTCTCGGTACAGTCCTTTCCATGACTCGCTTTTACAAAAGCATCGGAGTAAAACAATAATTGTAAAGGACAAAAGACTTTAAAATACCTGTTGCTAAAGATCTGATGGGAGTTCACTACCGACCAGAAAAATCTGGTTATTTCTGTGACATGCAACATTTTAAGAGAACTAGAATTATGACTAATAACATTATACCGGGACATATAAGACTTCTAGAAATTTCATACAATTTCTGGAACACTTATATTAACAGAAGCATTACTTCTAACTTGAAGATGCTTCCCATGTAATTTAATATATCAAATAAGCTTAAATATTTTAATATCTCTCTTTTCATATGGCGAGAGAACAAATCTTTTGAGATGTTCCTGGGATCCACTGTAAAATCCCAAATTTAGGTGGAGGTTGAAAAAAGACTATTCAGAATTTGATTTGGGGAAGTTATTTAAAAATGTCAAAAGGCTTTGGGCACTTTACTAAAAAGGATCACAGAGCATTATGAAACAATACTAATTATGCATTTAGCCAAAGTGACAAAAAATTTCAAAGGCAAATACAGAAGGTTACATAGCTCTGAGCAAAACTGCGCCCTTTCAATATTGGGAAGACTAGGTTTACTTAAGTAATCAAAGACATGTTGATAAAGATAACATGAAGCACAAGAAATTATTTTGACAAAACATGAAATCTTTGCTTTCTAGGAAAATTCCTTAAAAGGTGAAAAAACAAACAAAACCCAAAAGCTTTGTTTAAATTTCTTTCTTATTAAGAGAGTAAGAGCAAACCAATAATTTAAGAAAAATGTTGCCTTCTTAATAGAGAGAAAACCAAATTCTAATTTTGTACCAGTGTACTTTTGATACTAAAATTAATTAAATTTTAAAAATTTAATTAAGGGGCGCCTGGGTGGCTCAGTCATTAAGCATCTGCCTTCAGCTCAGGTCATGATCTTTCATGGACAACTTTCCATGTCCTTTGTTCTCTTTCCCATTCGGAAACAACTCGCTTTACTTCAGGACAAAATTGCTTTCTTTTCCATCAATAAAAATGCATCTCCATTCCTCATACTTTGCTTGATGAAAACACACATTCTACTTTCCTTGTATACAGAGATGTTTCTCTTATTATTTCTGCTGGTTTAATTAAACCCATAAAAACCTTAATTTCTAGTGAAAATTAAGAATTAAATGATTGTCCATTACTAGCAAACTTATAAATACATTTCATACTTTTTAGAAGCATATTCTTGTTCATAGTAGATTTTCCAATGTGGCACAAACATGTTTATTAATAGACCCAAATATCTTCAGTTCCTCTATAAAAGGAAGCCAAAAGTAAGTAAACCTATGATCAGTAATGAATATTTTATTATTTTATCTTATTTAGAAATGTTCTAGATATTCAGCGACTATCCATCATTTAAAGTAACATAGCAAAACTCTAAAGTTTCAAGTTACCAAAAAGATTTGGGGAAACTATTTAAGTAGACATACCATAAAACATAATTATTGCTGAAAAGTTCACTTAAAAACTCTTATCCCATTTACATCTATCTAAACCCCTTGCTCCCACAATTAAGTTTAGACTATCCATGGGGGTTTCATGAGACACCAGACAAAGTTAACCATCATCCTAAGCTATTTTTCTTGCTGACAAATTCTTTAACAGGGATAACATGAGCTTATTTTTCTTTTAGTAAACTTGGGCAAAATAAATGTGTTATATTTAATGCCGAAAACACAAAGGACATACCTATTATAATTAAACCAACAAAATTAAACCAGTTTTTATTTGAAGATTTATCTTAGATCACATGAACTTGAAAAATATTTGGGTTAGATTTATATTTCTCAGAGTATACTTAATTTATATGATGCTTGTGCACTTTTAGGCCAATTAAATAGAGCTCATCATCTAGAAATGTATCACACATCTATAAACATACATACACAGATATACATAAATATACAGACATCCACAGAAATCTCATCACTTTTGTTTTAAAAATTTTCAGTCAAGAAATGGGTATGGTAATGCAAACCTCACAAGTTTATAAAAGAATAGATGTATCCAAATTATGTTTCTGCAACAGGCATTGGCAGGGGTGAGGAGAAAGAGGAACATTCTTGCACTGTTAGTGGGATGCAAACTCATGCAGCCACTCTGGAAAACAGTATGGAGTTTTCTCGAAAAGATAAAAAATATTTTAAATATTTAAAAATAGAACTGCCCTACAATTCAGGAATTGCACTACTAGGTATTTACCCAAAGAATACAAAAATACTAGTTCAAAGGGATACATGCACCCCGATGTTTATAGCAGCATTATCTACCATAGCCAAATTATGGAAATAGCTCGTGTTCACCAACTGATGAATGGATAAAGCAGGGGGGTGTGTGTGTGTGTGAGAAATGGAATATTATTCAGTCATAAAAAGAATGAAACCTTGCCATTTGCATAACATGGATGGAACTAGAGTATTATGCTAAGTGAAATAAGACAATCAGAAAAGACAAATACCGGGGTGCCTGGGTGGCTCAGTGGTTTAAAGCCTCTGCCTTCGGCTCAGGTCATGATCCCAGGGTCCTGGAATCGAGCCCCACGTCGGGCTCTCTGCTCAGCAGGGAGCCTGCTTCCTCCCCTCTCTGCCTGCCCCTCTGCCTACTTGTGATCTCTGTCTGTCAAATAAATAAAATCTTTTAAAAAAAATAAAAAAAGAAAAGACAAATACCATATAATTTTACTTTTATATGTGGAATTTAAGAAAAAAAACAAATTGAGGCACCTGGGTGGCTCAATTGGTTAAGCGTCTAACTCCTGATTTCAGCTCATGTCATGATCCCAGGGTGGTGAGATCGAGCCCCGCATAGGGCTCTGCGCTGGGTGTGGAGCCTGCTTGGGATTCTCTCCCTCTCCCTCTGCCCCTCTCCCCCACTCATGCACACTCTCGAAAGAAAGAAAGAGAGAAAGAAAGAAAACAAGTGAGTAAAGGGAAAAAGAGAGAGAGAGGCAAACCAAATAACAGACTCCTGACTACAGAGAACAAACTGATGGTTACCAGAGGGGGCGTGCGGGTGCGTGGGTTAAATAAGTGATGGGGATTAAGGAGGGCACTTGTCATGATGAGCACCAAGTGATGTATGGAAGTGTTGAATCACAATATTGTACACCTGAAACTGATATTACTCTGTATATTAACTAACTGGAATTTTAAAAAAAACTTTTAAAAAAACCCAAATTATGTTTCTGGCCAATGAAATAATGTTACCTGCTCAGATGGCTTAGACAATTTACTAATATTTGTGGAGAAGATACTTAGTATTTTTAATACGCCAAGTTTCCAAATATCCTCTCCATGTTTTTCCCTTCTGATAAGAACTACCTCCCTAACATTTTCTTTTCTTTCTTTCTTTCTTTATTTGACAGAGAGAGATAAAGAGATCACAAGTAGGCAGAGAGGCAGGCAGAGAGAGAGGAGGAAGCAGGCTCCCCGCTGAGCAGAGAGCCCGATGTGGGGCTCGATCCCCGGACTCTGGGATCATGACCTGAGCTAAAGGCAGAGGCTTAACCCACTGAGCTGCCCAGGCACCACCTAACAGTCGCTTTTCAAAGACAGGGCCCTCAGTTCCCAGAGAAGACCAGGTAGAACATTTACAACCTAGAGACACAAAGAATGCAAGTCCCTCCAAGGAGGGCTTTAGTTTCCTGAAGTCAGAATTTTTACAATACCTACAAACTTTTTTTTTTTTAACCTACAAGCCTTTGAGATGGATGGGAGGCATTTAGAGATTGGTAAAAAGAATAGATAGAATTTGAATTGCTTCTAGACGTGCATTTCTGTTCTTATAAAGACTCAATTTATTTAAAAAAAATATTTTATTTATTGATTTGTCAGAGAGAAGAAGAGAGAGAGCACACAAGCAGGCTGAGGCAGGCAGAGGCGGAGAGAGAAGCAGGCTCCCTGCCGAGCAAGGAGCCCATGCCGGACTCGATCCCAGGACCCTGGGATCATGACCAGAGCCGAAGGCAGCGGCTTAACCCAATGAGCCACCCAGGCGTCCCTAAAGACTCAATTTATAAGATGAGAACACTAGTTTTTATTTTTTTTTTAAAGATTTTATTAATTGAGAGAGCACAAGCAGAGGGAGAGGCAGAGGGAGACGGAGTAGCAGACTCCCCGCTGAGCAGGGAGAAGCACTCAGGGCTTGATCCCAGGACCCTAGGATCATGACCAGAGCTGAAGGCAGATGCTTAACTGACTGAGCCACCCAGGTACCCTGAGAATGATTGTTTTTAATTCCTCAAAGAAGTCAGTTGCAACCTAAATGACTTCAACAGCCTATTGTATTTTTTTTTAAAGATTTTATTTATTTATTTATTTGACAGACAGATTACAAGTAGGCAAGAGAGGCAGGCAGGGAGAGAGAGGAGGAAGCAGGTTCTCCTCGGAGCAGAGAGCCTGATGCGGGGCTCGATCCCAGGACCCCGGGATCATGACCTCAGCTGAAAGCAGAGGCTTTAACCCACTGAGCCACCCAGGCGCCCCCCAGCCTATTGTATTTTTAACAGAGTAAATCCTTCATCATATGAAAACACAGCAGTATACAGAGATGCTGAGACACCAGGATGCTGATAATCGCTGCTTCACTCACCAGTGATATGGTGCTATAATGAGAAATACATATTTGGTCTTCATCCCGGGAACCGGGCACAGAGCTCCTAAAACCTTATCATTTCCTGAATGCCAAGGGTGAGAGGAACATCTGTTATTCATAATAAGCTCCTTTCAACCATGCTTGGATTTATATTAATGAGTCCCTAGGTAACTTCAAATTGGGGGGTTGGTTTCCCGAGGAACCAACCATGTTATCAGAGTGTCACATCCCCACCTCTGGGGAGGGGACAGCGGTGAAGATTGAGTTAATCACCAATGCCCAGGAGTTAATCAATCATGTTTATATAACAGAATCTCCACGGAACCCAAAACAAAGGGGTTTTGAGAGTTTACAAATTGGTGAACACATCCATGTGCCAGAAGGGTGGTATGTCCCAAACTTCTTAGGGACAGAAGCTTGGGACCCTTCCAGAACTCACACGGTGTATGTCTTCATCCAGCTGTTCAGTGTGTACACTTTATAACATCTTCTGTGAGTAAAATGTTTTCTTGAGTTCGGTGCGCCATCCTAGTAATTACCGATCGTGAGCAGGGTTTGTGGGAACCCCTGATCTCTAGCCGGTTGATCCCAAGTACGGGAAGCTCAGACTTGCAAGTGGCGTCTGAAACGGGAGGCAGGCTTTGGGGACTGAGCCCTTCATGTGGGGTCCGCACTAGCGCCAGGCAGGTAGTTTCAGGTTTGATTTAACTGCAGGACACCCAATTGCTGTCTGCAGAGAATTAGAGAATCGTTTGTTGTGGAAAACCCACACGCTAGGTGTCAGAAGTGTTGTGAGTAGAGAATTAACTTTCCGTTAAATAGGGTGACACCATAATGTGTTTTCAATAAATGTTTCTTGAATAAATCCATAATATTTTAGGCAATTAATCCATCTATCCTAACACAGACCTGAATCTGGTGATTGAGTTTCTTTGCTCTGGCGGCGAAGGGAGAGCTGCTCTAGGTCATTTACTTACGCTACATGGGCATTCGTTGAGTGAAACTGTGTGTAGCGTTGTGTGAGTTTTTCTAACTTTTTAAAAAAATAACACCTTGAGTGGATAGGAAGTGGATCATCCAGCACAGACCAGAGCTCCCTGTACAGGTCAGTGTCTCGACTCTTCTTGGTTTTTTGCATTTTCTTACGTATTTAGAATCAGCTTGTCAAGATCTATAAAGAAACATGTTGAAATTTTAGTAAGAATTATGTGTAATCTAGAAATCAACTTGAATATAATTAACCTTCATACTATTGAGTTTTCTTTCCTTTTTTTTTTAAGTTGGGCTCGAGCTCACAACCCTGAGATCAAGACCTGAGCTGAGATCACCAGGTGGATGCTTCACTGACTGGGCCACCCAGGCACCCCAATATTGAGTTTCCTAATCCAGGAAATGCTGTATTTCTCAAGACTCATACATAGATTAATGACTGCAAAAAAAGATTTCAAAATGGTGGGATTGTTGGTTCAGGGGACACCCGTGGGAATGACGGGCTGGCACTGTCTACCTTCTTCTTTCTGGCCTTTCCCCTTTCTTTCTACTTTCAGGCTGCCCAATTACTGTGTGACCTCTCTCCTGCCCACAGCTGGTTGGTTCAGGGTAAGGCACCTGCCCTAGGCTGATAGGTACAGAGACAAGACAGAAAGGCTGGTGGTATTTGAGTCTCTGACTCTGTGTAGTTCTGGAGGCCCAACCGCATTCTTGCTTATGGGTTCCAAGAGTCCATTGTTCCTCATCATAAATCCACCTTTAGGCTTAAACTAGTGTGAGTTGTTTTTCTATCACTTGCAACCAAGAGTCCAACTAATGGAGTTGGGAAGACTTAAAATAGATATTGTCAAATAGATTTCCGGTGAGCCAGACTGAGCACCAGGCTTTAACAGGCTCTCAGTTTGGACTGCGCTCCACTCCCTCCCGCGCCCTTAGAAAGAGCCTCTCTAACAGAGCCCAGAAGCCAGCAAACAATCTTCGTTCCTTTGTTTCTCTGGGAATTGTCCTGCCTATGCTTGGGCTAGATAATCAGAAGTGGTCTCCCTTATCCTTTTTTATGCAGGATTTATTGAAAGGAAGCACTGGTCTTATTTTCATGTTTGGATGCCAAACTTTGGTTAGAATTTAATTACCATGTTTATCCTTAAGTGACCCATATGGTCATTCTAAGGTCTTTAGAGGTCAGACTGGCAAGTGCTGCATGTCAAAATGTTAAGAGTCTCCCAAAGTAAGATGGAAGCACCAGATGGGACTTCAAAAGAGAAACTAAAAATCTGCCCCACTTTTGCCTCTCATAGGAATGACCCCGTATACCATGAGGCAGAGAGTAAGGTTCTGATTTTGAGGACATTAAAGAGAGGAACTTTGGACACTGTGATGTAGGGAAAAGTATGAACTATATATACAGGTGGTTCTCAACTTTGCTTAAGTCAAATCTTGAGCAGTCTACACTTGTATACATTTAATGCACTAGGCACAGACAGACCCAACATAATTTTGAAAGGCCAGATTTGCACTTTACAATCTCAGCCAACTCGGGACAATTTCAGGCTAACTCACAAGGCTGTTGCGTAGCTGTCCGCAATCCCACTTCAGCACCATCAGTTATCATTGGTATCAGTATAGCCACTGATGTCATTATTTAAACATTTAGTGGAACGGGAAATATACAAAGAAAGGTTCTGACTGGTGATAAAAAACAAGGGTCTCACAAACTTAATACAGTTGAGACAAAAGTGGGAATGGTTACGTGTGTTAAAATTGGGGTATCTTTAGCTTCAAGTCAGTCATCACACTGAAACTGGTTAATTGTGTGTTTATTTGCGAAGGGGAAAGAAGATCAATTTGTGTAGGATAATAGAAGACCTGGTAGACTCTGGGAAAGTGCTTTCCAGGGCCTGAAATGTTCTATGGCTTCCATGGCCGTGAGAAGCATGATGAAGCCCGTCAAGTTTCCCAGGATTCTCCAAGGCAGCCTGTTCTTGGCATTTCCCTTGTTACCCTAACAACTCCAGGAAGGTTCTGGCCACTAAACTTTAACAGGATTGTAAAAGTTTTAGTACATTCTAAACTATCTAATACAAGGTTATGTAACTTTATAAAAGAAACATCTCTTCAACTATCTGTCTAGATCCAGATGATGATATCTAGATCCAGAGATAGATGGATAGATAGATACTCTAATGGAGTATTTATAGGACATTCTAGTCAAGGTGTCTGTGTCTGGTTCTCCAGGAGAAAAAGATCTGGACCTCAAGAACTGAGGACAGGGACTCCAGGATCTCTGAACTGATGAGTTACAATAGCTTAGGAATGTGTTGTCTGTTGGGGAATAGCCACATGAGGACACATTTTCATCATTAGTGCTGATGCAAGCCAGATTGCTTTCCAAGAAACCCTGCCCTGTCACTTTTTCCAGCCATTCTTGTCTAAGGACAGGGGAAGTTAAGCAAGCCTGGGTATTCTTGGAAGGAAAACTATGCCTGAGCGTGCTGGCCAAAGTTTCCGCAAGGGTGTGTGCAGTGCAGAGTGTGATGACAGAAAGAGCAGCTCCCTGGATCCTTTAGGCAAGAGAGACGAATTCAGCAACTGAGCACTTCCAGAGATCACACGCCTCCAGGTTTGGAGACCATAAGAAAACAAAAATCCATTTCCAGAATCCAAATATGACCCCATTTCCCCTTGGCTTCTGAAATATGGCAAGGGCTCACTGCTTATCCAATTACTTTATCTCAAGAAATTTTGCAGTTTGCATAACTGATTTGGTATGATGCAGCTAAGTAGCCAGTACTCTTAGATTAGACGATCTTAACTGGGAACACAACACCTGGAGAGACATTTCAAAATTCACAGACCCTGAATCCCCGTTTTGAACCCATTGAATCAGAAAATCTCGGGCCTAAACCCACGTAGTTTGAGAAGTCATGGAGATTCTAATGCAAGCACCGAGTTAAGGGCCAGTGCGAAAGAACGCGGTGCCAATACGGCTAGGCCATGGTCTTGATAGTTTTTTCTCTTTATGTTAAAAATGTCGATTTCACCTAAGTCACCAAATACATTAGAAGCTGTGTTCCGGGGTGTGCTGAACCAGGCTTCTCATGCAGATGAACATACAAATCACATCTTGTTAAAATACAGATTCTGATTCTGCAGGTCGAAAGTGGGGCCTGACAGTCGGCCTACCGAGTTCCCAGATGTGCATGCTGCTGGTCCATACATCGAGTAGCAAGGGTCAGTGATTCTTAACCTGGGGCAATTTTGTCACCATCATCTCGAGGGGACGTTCAGTGATGAGAAATGTCTAGCTATGTTTTTGTCGTCAACTGGGGAAGCGGACGGTATTAATGTTAACCATCTAGCTGGTACATACAGTGCTGAACACCCTACGGTGCACAGGAAATCTCTCACAACTAAGACTATTTAATCCAAAATGTCTGTGGTTCTAAGGCTGAACCATGCTGGACTAGACCAAATACGAAATGTGTAAGGTTTCAGAAAACGAGTTCCTTTGGTCTTAACTCATTGCCCCAATGTTGGCAATTAGATTGAAGAAGAGAAATTTTTTGGAGAGAATTTTAGAGAAGATGTGCATTTGCCCTATACCCAGTGACTGAGGAGAGGCGTTCTCAGAGAATTCCCCAAAGTACCCAAGCATCAAAGAACTACCTTTAAATAATTAACAAGTCTGCAACCAGCTCACAGCGGCAGCTCCCAAATGAGAATATTCCTGTTACCCCATCCTGTCTTCCTTCACTGTACTCCAACCCCAGGGGTTCACGAGTCGGCCACAGACAATGCCTTCCCCAATGTCATGCTTCCCCGCTGTGTTCCAGATCACGTCTTCACGCAGTCTGAGAATCCTCTTTTTTTATTTTTTTAGATTTTTTTTTAATTTATTTGACAGAGATGATGAGTAGGCAGAGAGGCAGGCAGAGAGAGGCGGGGAAGCAGGCTCCCTGCTGAGCAT
The DNA here is from genome assembly GCF_963455335.1 of Martes martes. Lineage (NCBI taxonomy): Eukaryota > Metazoa > Chordata > Mammalia > Carnivora > Mustelidae > Martes > Martes martes. The sequence goes on along the minus strand of NC_137906.1, from coordinate 728,052 downwards.
GGAGCCCGATGTGGGGCTCGATCCCAGGACCCTGGGATCATGACCCGAGCCGAAGGCAGAGGCTTTAACCCACGGAGCCACCCAGGCGCCCCAGTCTGAGAATCCTCTTAACTTGTCTTCCTTCCCATTAGGTTTCCAAGTCCTCACTGAGACACGCCTCCCTTGACCAGCCGCACCTGGAGTGATCTGGACTTTTCTGGTTTTCCTTGATTTGCTGTCACAGACTGTATTAATGCTTTTATCATCATAGCTCTTTTTTTTAAAAAAAGATTTTATTTATTTATTTATTTGAGAGAGAGAGAGCATGAGTGGTGGCAGGGTGGGGGGCATAAGGAGAGGGTGAGGCAGACTCCCCTCTGAGCAGGAAGCCCAAAGCGGGGCTTGATCCCAAGACTCTGGGATCATGGCCTGAGCCAGGTCTAAAGGCAGACACTTAACCAACTGAGTCACCCAGGGGCCCCATCAGAGCTCTTCTTTTTTTTTTTTTTTTTAAAGATTTTTATTCATTTATTTGACAGAGAGATCACAAGCAGGCAGAGTGGCAGGCAGAGAGAGAGGAGGAGGCAGGCTCCCCGCCGAGCAGAGAGCCCGACATGGGGCTCGATCCCAGGACTCTAGGATCATGACCCGAGCCGAAGGCAGAGGCTTAAGCGGCTTAACCCACTGAGCCACCCAGGCGCCCCAGAGCTCTTCTTTTTAAGAACAGTTTTATTGACATAAAATTCATATAGCATATAATTCACCCATGCTACTCAGTGGTTTTTAGTATATTCAGAGAGATGTGCAACTATCACTACAATATTGTGATTTATAAGATATACATATTTGGTCATACAGATGACCAAAATATTTTTCTCACATATATTTGGTCTTTACTTTTCCAAAAAAGACATGCAGATGACTAACAGACACATGAAAAGATGCTCAACATCACTCATCATCAGGGAAATACAAATCAAAACCATGATGAGATACCACCTCATACCTGTCAAGATGGCTAAAATTAACAACACAAGACACAACAGGTGTTGGCAAGGATTCAGAAAAAAAGGAGCCCTCCTGCATGGTTGGTGGGAATGCAAGCCGGTGCGGCCACTCTGGAGAACAGTGTGGAGACTCCTCACAAAGTTAAAAACTGCCCTACAATCCAACAATTGCACAACTAGGTATTTCCCCAAAGGATACAAAGGGACACGTGCACCCCAATGTTTATAGCCGCATTGTCAATAATAGCCCAACTATGGAGAGAGCCCAAATGTCAACTGATGAATGGATAAAGAAGAAGTGGTATGTATAAATATATATACCTATACATACATAAGCACGCACGCGCACGCACACACACACAGTGGAGTATGACGCAGCCATCAAAAAGAATGAAATCTTGCCATTTGCAATGACATGGACAGAGCTAGAGTGTATTATGCTGAGTGAAATAAGTCAGTCAGAGGAAGACAAATACCCTATGATCTCACACATATGTGGAATGTAAGAAGGAAAAGAGAAGAACATTTGGGAAGGGGGAAAAGAAAAAAAGGACAGAGGGAAACAAGCCATGAGAGACTTTAAACGACAGAGAACTGAGGGGTGACAGAGGAAGGTGGGTGGGGGATGGGCTGGATGGGTGATGGGGATTCATTAAGGAGGGCACTTGTGATGATGAGCCCTGGGTGTTGTATGTCAGTGATGAGTCACTGAATTGTGTGTGTGTGTGTCTGTGTGAGAGAGAGTGTGTGTGTGTGGCTGGACTGGATGTTGTGCGTGGCCCTTTGCAGATCTGACAACCCAGGACGGAGTGGGGAGGAAGAGAGAGACGCACCACTCAGATTTTATCGCATGTCCCAGCCTCACTCATCTGGAACATTCAGTCCCTGGAAAGCAACCAGCCTTCCAACTGTCAGTGTCAGGAGTTGTTTCTTCATTTCCTCCCTCAATTCTTCCCCTACTCTCTCTCTTTCTTTCCTTTCTTCTTTCTTTTCCTTTCTTTCTTCCAACTTAATTTTTTCCAATGATAAAAAAATAATACTAATTAATAACACAAACGCTTTAGAACACACTACAAAATATCGAAATGGAAAGAAAAATACCACTCAGAGATGATCACTGTTAATATTTTAATAGTTCCTTTTGGCCTTATTAATACACAGTTTAAAAAAATCATAGATGAGAACATACTTGTGGTAGATTCTTGGGGTACAGACTTCCAGCTTCCCTGAATCCAAGCCATTGTCTAATGCTCCCTCCAAGCCATTGTGACTTTGGGTTTGGTCACCCTTACTTGCTTCGGCCAATAGCGCATTAGCAAACACGAGGCAAGCAGAGTGCTCACACCTTGAGGCTTGTTCTCTTGCTGCCCTTGGGTCCACGAAACTGCAGTGAGAAGAAGCCTGGGCCAGACGTTTGGAGGATGAGAGATCACATGGGAAGGAGATGCGCTATCCCAGATCAGGCCCCCTGAGACCAGTCAGCCTGCCGGCCACCAGATGTGAGAAAGAGGCCATCCCTGCCTACTCAGACCCAGCTGTAGGACACCTAGACACACAAAACAAGGGGAATAACAAATGCTTAAGTGACTTAAGTGACTCAGTTTGGAGGGGTTTGTCATGTGGCAAATGCTGACTGGTATACTAATTTCTACAGAATCCTGTGATCTGCTTTTTTTGTACTTGATATTTCAACACGAGCACTTTGTCATACGATCACAACTCTTCATGAGCATCTGTGTTCAGAGGCCACATAATAGTCTCTCGAGGGACATATCTAGCTTATAAAATTGTGACCCTTTTGTTTAACATTTAGGTTGTTGTAAGGTTGGCACTCATAATACTGCTGGGATTGATATTCTTATGAATAAAGGTTTTTCCTAAATGTTTTCTGAGCATGGCCCCTCTGGAATAGAATTACAGAGAGGGGCGCCTGGGTGGCCCAGCGGGTTAAGCCTCTGCCTTCGGCTCGGGTCATGATCTCAGGGTCCTGGGATCGAGCCCCTCATCGGGCTCTCTGCTCAGCGGGGAGCCTGCTTCCCTTCCTCTCTCTCTGCCTGCCTCTCTGCCTACTTGTGATCTCTGTCTGTCAAATAAATAAATAAAATCTTAAAAAAAAAAAGAATTACAGAGAGAAGGTAGAAGATCTTTTACTTTATTTACCCCCTTTCTATGGAAATTTAAACAAACAAAATGCCAAAGAGTATAATGCATTCCATGGACCAGCACCCAGCTTTAATAATTACTAATATTTTGTCATTCTTCTTTCATGTATCTATTCCCCACCCCCATGGGTTTTTTCCTAAAGTATTTTTTTTAAGGTTTTATTTATTTATTTGACAGACAGAGATCACAAGTAGGCAGAGGCAGGCAGAGAGAGAGGAGGAAGCAGGCTCCCTGTTGAGCAGAGAGCCCGATGCGGGGCTCGATCCCAGGACGCTGGGATCATGACCTGAGCCGAAGGCAGAGGCTTAAACCACTGAGCCACCCAGGTGCCCCTTCCTAAAGTATTTTAATCTCTCCTTTAACATAAACATTTTTAGTACATATTTCTAAATGTCAAGGATTTAAAAAAAAACATAAATACAATTTCATTATCACACTTAACAGCAGAACAATAGTACATTAAAATCTTCCAACAATCAGCCCATGTTAATTGTCCCTGATTGTCTGAAATTATACTGATTTATTCAAATTAATATCCAACGAAGGTCTTAGTTGATAAATGTTTTTTTCCAAAGACTGATCGATTGATTGATTAATTTGCCAGAGAGAGAATGAGAGAGAGAGAGAGAGAGAGAGAGCACAAGCACAAGGTGGGGGAGTAGAAGCAGAGGGAAAAAACAGGCTCTCCAATGAGCAAGGAGCCCAGTGTGGGACGCGCTCCCAGGACTCTGGGATCAAGACCCGAGCTGAAGGCAAACGCTTGACTGACTGAGCCACCCGGGCGTCCCAGTTGATACGTGTCTTATCACTCTTGTAAATTCGCCATAAACTGAATTTGGTTGATTGCTTCCTTATGAGGACATTTAACCCATTTCCCTAGCCTCTATATTTTCTGTTATTCAGAAACATTTGATTAAATTTAAAAATTTTTTGTTGGGAGGGATGAATTCTTCTTTGGGCACGGTATGCTTCCTACTACATCACCTCAAAAGGCTCAGAACATCTGGCTGTCCCCTTCTGTCATCTTAAGATTGACCGGTGGGTTCTGAAGCTGTCAGCCTGGTCATTTCACCAAATGCTTTTAACAGCCACTGATAGTCACTGCCTCGATTTTTTACTTCATTGGGTATTGTAAATAGAGATTTTCTAATCCTATAATTCCTTTTTCTGTAAAAGGAGAATTTTCTTTCATCAACTAAAATAGAGTTGATAAGGAAAGACAGGATAAATACTCCACTCTCTTTTTCCTTTACCAACTTGCAGAATGAATTGGTATCCTAGAGCTTGAAAAGACAATCTTTTGTTTTTTAGTATTAGAGATTGTTTGTATATTTGAGGAGGGGAGGGGCAGAAGGTGAGGGAAAGAGAGAGGGAGAGAAGCAAACCCCCTGCTGAGTGAGGAGCCCCATGAGGACCTCAATCTCACAACCTCGAGATCATGACCCAAGCTGAAACCAACAGTTGGACGCTTCACTGACTGAGCCACCCAGGCCTCTTGTTTTCGTTTTTAGTATTAAGAATGCTTAGAGGGTGCCTGGGTGGCTCAGTGGGTTAAGCCTCTGCCTTCAGCTCAGGTCATGATCTCGGGGTCCTGGGATCGAGCCCCGCATCGGGCTCTCTGCTCGGTGGGGAGCCTGCTTCCCCTCCTCTCTCTGCCTGCCTCTCTGCCTACTTGTGATCTCTGTCAAATAAAGAAATAAAATCTTAAAAAAAAAAAGATCGATCGATCGATAGAAAATATACATTATATATTTATATGTAAATACACATTACATATAAATCAGTTGTTGTCCATGGACATCGATATTTTTTTAAATGGTCCTGCACGAGTTTATGTACATTCAGGGTTTGGAATCACTAGACCAGGGTCTCTCAGGCTGTGTTTACAAATGTCTTGGGCACATTGTTAAAAGGCAAATCAGATATAGCAGGACGAGGGTGGAGCTGAGACGATATGTTATGTGTTATATGTTGTATGTTATAGGTAATATGTCATATGTTACATGTTATATGTTGTGTGTTATAAATATGCTACATATATTTATGTTATACTATTAAATACATATTATAAATATATATAAATAGTTGCCACCAGTAGGTTTAAAAACATTGTATCTGTGTTGATTTGCCTTTTTTTTAATGTTCCTAGCGAGGCTGAAAATTTTCTGTAGTCGTTAGCCATTCGTATTCGTCTCTAGGTGAATTGTCTAGATAGAGCCTCCACTCATTTACCTACTGAATCTTAGCAGTTTTTAAAATTAATTTACGTGAACTTTTTACATATTAAAGATTTACACATTGCCTGGTGCATTTATTGTGCATTATTCTCACAGTTCATCGTTTGCCTTTGATGGCGAGTATGTAAGTTCTATGTTTTACAAAGGTAATGCTGCTTGTCTTTCTATTTGTGAGTTGTCGCACTGTTACTAATTTAGCATTTGTCAGATTCCATCATGAAATTTGACAAATATTTTCCTCTAGTCTAGCATTTCAATGGGTTAAAAAATCAATTTAACTGAAATCCATCAGTTGATTTCGGTACAAAATGTAAGGCCAGATCTAAGTCTTTTCTTGATTTACCTTCATGTTCTCATTCTAGTATCACACATTATTGTAGTTTTATCACTTATTCCTCCGTATAAGAGAACAGGTCTATAATATTACCTTTGTGTTCTCATTCTAGTATCACACATTATTGTAGTTTTATCCCTTATTCCTCCGTATAAGAGCACAGGTCTACACTATTACCTTCGTGTTCTCATTCTAGTATCACACATTATTGTAGTTTTATCCCTTATTCCTCCGTATAAGAGCACAGGTCTACACTATTATTCTTCATCTTCACAGATTTCTCAGCACTTACTACGTTTATTCTTTCAAATAACTGTTTTGGGGCTGCCTTTTTGGAGCATTTTCTGCCTTGTGAATCCTGCCCATCTCCGCCCTACAAGGAAGCCGGGAAACAGAATTTCGCAGCCTCCCTTGCGGCTAGGGAATGGGCAGATGATCTAAGTTCCAGCAACTCAACATACTTGTGGGAAACTTTGGTGTAGAAAACAAACAAACAAAAAAACAAGAAAGCGGGCTCTTTGTGGAATCCATTTGCTGGTGAGGGTAACAGCAGACATCAGCTGATTTCCAGGCACACGCGTGGCTTGGTGGCAGCTGCAGGCACAGCTGCTCTGCATCCCTGCCATGAAGGCAGGCGGGCTCAGTGGCTACTGGTGGGAAGACTGGTTCCCTCACTGGGTCTGCTCTACAACGTGGTCTGGGCACTGTTCCTAGGAGCTCAGCTCCAAGCTCCTCATGGGTTCTTAGAGATCCGCAACGCCCCTAATAAATGCCTTTTCTGAGCTAGAGTGTGTTCTTGAGAACAGTAGGCAAAACTAAATCGGGAAAGAAAGGTGTTGTATCCAGTATGAATTGTAGGTGTTGTTCAGAGTCTAGACTCACTCTTGATATTTTACAGTGTGTGAAGTCTGGTTCACGTGGGCCAGCAGCACCAGGACCTGAGAACCTGTTAGAAACGCCTGATGTCAGTCCACCCCAGTTCTGCTAAATCTGATTTCCTTTTTTTTCTTGAGAGAGAGAGAGGGAAAGAGAGAGAATGAGAGGGAGGGGAAGAGAGAGAGAGAGAGAGAGAGAGGGAGAGGGAGAGAGAGGGAGAGACAGTGCGTGCTTGAGGGGCAGAGGGAGAGAGGATCTTAAGCAGGCTCCAGTCCTAGCATGGAGCCTGACACGGGACTCGATCTCATGACCCTGAGATGGCGACCTTAGCCAAAATCAAGAATCAGACGCTTAACTGGTTGAGCCACCCAGGTGCCCTGGTTTGCGTTTTAACAAGATGCCCAGGGGATTCATAAACACGGATTGAGAAGCCCTGGCCTAGTGATTCCCAGCGCTGGCTGCACTTTAAAATCACTGGAGACCATTAAAAAAAATACCGATGTCCGTTTACATTTTCCATGACAACAGCTGGTTCAGGAAAGAATCATCAAGGGAGTCTAAAACCACAGGGCAAAAGGCTGTTAGGGCATTGGTTATTCTCAAAGGAGTTCCCACAGATCACTTATTGATTACAAAGGGGGAAAAATGACCTTCACAGAGAAATCTGGCAGACTCCACATAAAAAGCAAAAAAAAACAACAAAAAAAATCTTAACACAAACAACGGGGGCGAAGTAACATGAGCCTCCTGATAAGAACACGTCACCTACGTGGAACTTCGGCCAAAACTGAAAATGATGAACCTGAATCTAACACCAAGTGAACAAAAAACCCCCAAACCAGAAAACAATAAAAACCAGACAAATCCAGCCAAAAAGACAACCTGCTCTACAGCTGTCCTGGACTCTAAAAATGCCAGTTTCACGAGCGTGGAAAGACTGTTCTAGATCAAAAGCATGAAAATTAAAAGTACTGTATAATCTTTACTTACATACTGAACTGAGGGTGGAAAGGCTGTGAGGGACATTTTCAGGCCAGTTTGGGGGAATTTGAATATTAGTTAATAAAACTGTATTTCCGTTAAGCGCTCCGGGTGCGATCATCATAATGTGGTCTACGAGGAAGAGTGAACTTGTTCTTAGGACACACGCTGAAGTATTGACAGACGTGTCATGGGGCTACATTTTATTTTTAAAGACTTTACCTATCCCCTTGACAGAGAGAGACGCAGCGAGAGCGGGAACACAAGCAGGGGGAGTGGGAGAGGGAGAAGCAGGCTCCCCGCTGAGCAGGGAGCCTGATGCCGGGCTCGATCCCAGGACCCTGAGATCATGACCTGAGCCGAAGGCAGAGGCTTAACGACCGAGCCACCCGGGTGCCCCTCTACACTTCACTTTAAATGGTTTAGAAAAAAAATCGTAGATAAAAGAGAAATAAAGGAGGTGGGGGAGGGAGAGGGAAAGAGAGAAATAAAAACAAAAATTGCAAAATGCCAAATGTTAGTATTTGGTGGACGTAGACCAAGGGTCAGTAAGTTTTTTTGTGGGAAGAGGCCGATGGTTAAGTACACGAGGCATTACAGTCTCTGTCGCAATACTCGACCAGGAGAACGCGCCATAACCCTAAACACAACACCCCTGCTGCGTTCTAATAAAACTTTGTTAGTGGACATTTATGCACTCATTGCATCTCACTGAAGTTCAAAAACAGCCATTCCAAAAACTTCCTTCTCCGAGTGGGCAAAGGGGAGCTGTCTTACTTTCTACACGTCCATACGGTGCCAGTGTTCAAAAGGGTCTTGAGGCTTTGGGGTTTTTTCCTTCAGCGGCTACTCCGATGAGTCGTCGGCCTTCGCCGCAGCAGCAACCCCAACCTCGTCACGAGTATGTGTTTCTCAGGCCGTGTGAGAGCTGAGGACAGGCTGCCCTTTGGCTCTGGGTGTTTTCTTCGGCCGGCGCCCTTCTCGGGAACACACTGTTCGCATAGCAGAGGGCAGAACCGCCAGACACCAGCCAAGCCGTGCAACCGCACTGGGAGCTTCTGCTCAGACGTGGGAGGCGACACGCGCTCCTGTGCCGAGGGCCAGCGCGACGGCCCCACAGCCGAGCGCCCCAGCGGAAGGCTTAGCAAGGGGCCTGCTTACGACCACCTACAGGGAGGAGAATGAACAATGGTGACACAGTGATATACTTGACTACATTTCTGTTGAATTAAGTAAATCTCCGTTGAGGAAATATGTTCTTGTTTTGTCCTCACATAGTTTTTCCCCAAGGGACCCATTTTTTCCTTCTCAGTTTTTGATTCCCTGCAGAAAGGTAGCGTTGGCTGGTGCCTTTCTGACTGCAGAGGGTAACGCACTCGTGAGTCCTGGAATTAATTTTGTGGAGACATAACTAGTATGTTTGTTTAAAAGAAAAGAATACAATAGAAGATTCTAAGGCAATATTGCCCATAGTAAAGATAAGGATTGTTTCATGAAACTTTTATTTCACTTACATGTATCTGTTCATAAACTGATATAAGCTGTATTTTTTGCTGTGAGTTTCAGTAAAAAAAATAATAATAATAATTAAAGCCTTGACCTCAAGGACAGGCTAGGTTGAGGGGCTGGGCACTCCCAGTTCCCGTCTGGATTCAAGGATGCTGAGACCAAGACACCAGTGAAGGCCACGGGAGCACACTGAAGGCTTCGCCCTCCTTCCCGTGTCCTGCTCTCCTTCTCCGCTGCAGAGACTGAAATCCTAAAACTACATTTCCCAGGCCCCTTTGCAGCAGGTTTCCGGGTGGGTTTTAGCTTCCACTCACCAGACGCTGTGGTAGACTAAAAACTGCTCCTCCCACGGAGAGTAAGAATCTAACCTCCCTCCCCAGGGATCTGATCTGGCCTTGGAGACTCGTGCGGCCAACAGCGTGCAGCAGAAAGGACGTTCTTGAACTTTGTTCCCAAGTTCCTACGAGGCCTTATAGTGTCCACCTGGGCCTCTTGGAATGTTTGCTCTGGGGGAGCCGGTTCTATGTGAAAAGTCCAACTACCCTTGAAAGCCACAGTGTGAGAAGCCCAAGCCCAAGCATCTGGAGGCCCTGATGGACGGAACCGGCGCGCAGGGGTGCTCAGTACGGGAGTGGACAAGATTATTTCGGAAGGACATCCTCCAGCCCCGGGTGCCCCAGCGTGGATCAGAGATGGACCACCCCACCCAGCCTTCCCCTGACTCGCAAATCACGATCAAAGTAAAACGGTTATTTAAGTCACCAAGTTTTGAGGTACTGGGTTTCACAACAAGAGATCAGCAGAAGAGATGCCTTTTCTCAAGACTTCCATTTGGAACTGAGTTACGCAGAGACGCTGGCATGCAGCCCCCCCCCCCCACCAAGGGATAGAGTGTCCTGAAGAAGATGTGTGGTGGGCCGGTGCTTTCTTTTTAGGCCTCTACCCTCAGCAGCACCCAAGCTCCAGGACAGGACATTCGGAACCAAGAGACGTTGTGCTGAGAGAATCAGAGGTTAACCCTAAGGACCACAGGAAAGCCAAGAAGAACATGGGGTACAGAGTCAGAAATGAAGCTGGACAGAGTGATAAACTCAGCTAACTTTCACGTGTGCCAAGAACGTACCTACACGCTCTGAATGTGGTTTTACTTGATCTCCCAACTGTCCCATGAGGTCGCTACGACTATTCATTCACATTCATGGATGAAGGAATCAAGGCACAAAGAAGCCAAGTGATTCCAAGGCCCCACAAGCAGTAACTGGCAGAGCGCGGATGTATCTGATTGAAGCTCGTGGGCCCACCGGCCACTCACACGAGAGGGGCCTCCAAGAGCAAGGGCCAAGCGGCTCAAAGGAGCTTGAAACCACGGAGAGCATTAAGGGCACTCGAGGTAGGCCCGTGTTCTTGCACGGAAGTACAGACGGGAGTCAGCCACACGGAACCCACAGAGTAGTACTTTCCTGGAGGTAGCGTGCCCCACCCTCACGCTCTAGGCGTGTAGACGCCATCACTGGTTCCACACGGTCGGCGCCAAGGAGGTTCCTGTTGCAACCCTCAGGCTCTTCTCCATTCCTGGTAACCAGAGGCTGAGCTAGTCTTTGCACGGCTCAGAGCCCCAAGCAGTTCAGACCCCTTGTACGGGTCCATGTGATCCGGGTTGGGGCTGGCCGGGAAAAGTGCTAGAAGGAGGGCTGGGGATGTTAAGATGGCCCCTGTAACCTTCACCCCCTTGTGGGACTCCCATGATTATGTTATACTGTATGGCAAAAGGGATGTTACCCACGCGGGCCTATTCTGATCACACGAGCCCACGAACGGCCGAGTTTCCCTGGTAGCAGAAGTGACGAAGATTCCCTTCTTTGACCAAACTCTGGCCAAGCTCCCCTGAGCCCTTTTCTCCACTAGGCCTCAGTGTTGGCCTTCAAAGACCTGAACAAACACTAACCTAGTTCTTGACAATTCTGGGCCACATCCCCAGGATAACCTCAGCCCCCACCCCCACATTAAAATGCCTCCCTGGGGAAGCTCAAAGGTGGGTTCGGGTCACATTGGCCCCTTTGCCCTACTGCAATAGCGGTTACTGATTAAAATCTGTCCTTGCCACTTTAGCTAGTGTCCAGCTTTGTTTACCTCGGACAGAAGTTGGAGAGATTCCAAGCACGAATGATTCAACACACTTTGCCGGTTGGAAGACGGAGGGGCCACGTGGCAAGGAGTAGGGGCGGCTTGTGGAAGCCAAACGCACGCAGCGAAATGGAGACCCCAGTCCCAGGAACTGAATTCTGCCCCGGAACCGAGCCTCCAGACAAGAGCCCAGGCAGCGTCCTGATTTATGCCTTGTTCTGTTTGGAGCAGACAGCCCAGGCGAGCAGGCCCGGACTCGGGTCCCAGAGGCCGCGGCCTAGTGAACAGGCGTTTTAAGCCACTGTTCGTGATAACTTGTGCAGCCGTAGAAAAGGAAGGCGCCCTTTGTTTGACCCAGAAATCCCACTTCTAAGACCTTATTCCGAGGATAAATTATTGATTGATTATTGACAAATATTATTTGTCAAATATATTGATTATTGACAAATAATACAAATACGTAGGTTATTCACTGCAATATTATTTTTAACTGCAAAACACTGGAAACTCCCTAAATGTCCCCGCGGAGGAGACTGGGCGAGTAAACGGGTAAACACGGGGGCTCGAGGGTGAAGAGAACAAGGAAGAGCCCATGAGCCGAGGCGCCCTGATTCCAGGAGACACGTGAAGACATTCAATTGCAGAGAAGCGTATCGTGAAGGAAAAACTGCTTTCCTCCACATTCACACAATATTCCGGATACGTGCACTCCACGTACGCGGTACCTTTTCCCACGTCAAGCAATTCTGTGACACTGCCGGGGCGGCCTGTGATCTACCTCAATTTTAACACGATCTGCCTTCTGTCTCTGAGCATCAGACACCCCAGGTCAAGGACTTAGACCCAGAGGACGGCCGACTTCGGACGCCGCAGAGCCAGGTGGTTACAGGGTCTCCCACAGGCTGTCAACTGGAGGTTCCCATAAACTCCTCTTCAGCTTTCCTTCATTCACTGGAGCGGCTCACGGAACTCAGAGAAACATTTATTTATCAATTTAGTATAAGGGATGTTATAAAGGATACGGAGGGGGTTGCCCAGGCGACTCCGTCCGTTAAGCATCCGACTCTCGGTTTTGGCTCTGGGCATGATCTCACGGTTGTGCAACGGACCCCACGTCAGGCTCCACACTCAGTGTGGGTCTGCTTGCGATGCTCTCTCCCTCTCGCTCTGCCCCTCCCCACCGCTCTCTAAAGAAAAATAAATAAATAAAATCGTAAAAAAAAATAAAGGATACAAATGAACAGCTGGATGAAGAGGAACATAGGCTGGGGTCCGCAAGGGTCCTGAAAGCAGGAGCTTCTGTCCCCATAGGACCGGGATGGGACACCCTTCAGGCATGTGGCTGTTCTCACCAACCAGGAAGCTCATCAAATCTTTTGTTCCAGAGTCACTGGGTGACCCTGAAAGTGCGAACCCTCTGATCACTTGATCTTTCTGGGGACCAGCCCCCAATCGAAGGCTATCTCGGGGCCCCACACGGTCACTTCATTAGCCTCATGTGTGCTCACAAAGGGTCTCAGTAGGAGTAACTAAAGACACCCCCATCATCCAAGACATTCCAAGGATTTCAGGAGCTCTGCGCCGGAAACCAGGGACGAAGACCAGCCACATTTCTCCACGGCGCGCGTGCACTACGCTTCTGCTGGGCGTGACACACGGGGCAGTAGGAACACACACGTCCATCTGCGGATCGTCACAGAATAAAACACGAGAAGGACAGCCCAGGAAACAGGGCAGCTGGTTACCCACTGGGGTGGAGGGAAGAGGCGGCAATGATATTTCTGTGAGCGTACCTTTTCGTGCGGTTTTGACTCTTGGAAGCACGGACGATCTCACATATTCAAAAGTAAAATTAAATCCGTAAGAACGGGAAGGAGGTACATTGAAACCGAAAGCAAAGTAAAGCCGTTAAACTGGTCCTGTTTCACATAAGTACCGTCACCACACTGAACGGGAAGAAAAAAGAACTAATTTGAAGTCATTTAACACCGTATTTGACTGTTTGCCCTCAGCTGGGGCAGGGAGTGCGGTGAGGAGGAGGAAGAATCACAAACGAGGCCTGAACTCTTCCTCCTGGGTCTGCTGTTTGTGGTGGTGTCGGCAAGGCGGCCCGGAAGTGGTTCTGGGTGTCACAAACGATTGTAGATGTCACACAGGATGGAGCAAACGTGCTGAGAGCCGAGAGCCAGGAATCTCACTGAGGGAGAAGGGACAAACAAACACGGAATGGGGAAGGAATACAAGAAATAACCTTGTGAGGGGATATCAGGGTAAACTGATGATTTCTGAGATCTGTATATGCATGTTTATGTCACACGTGTACGAGCGTGCAGACACATGTACATATGTACCTGCATGTGTACATGCATCTGTTTCCCACCTCTGTCCACGGAGAGAGCCAATAAGTAAGGACACTGCAGTAGCACTGAGGATACCTAATTCTCTGATTCTCTGACCTTGATCTCTAAGATCTTCACCACTAAGTGAATCAGGCTCCTCAGAGAAATGACTGAGTTCTAGGCTGGCATGAGAAATGCTTGGAATCCTTTGTTATGCCACAAAGTAAGGAAACGCTTTTTTTAAAAGGAGGTTTATGTCACATGGGCCTAGAAGACAGCTTGAAGGGGCTCTCGTTGGCAAATCTGGAATAATTTGAACACCAAGATAACTCAGAATTAAATTATAAATCCCTAACAAAATAGGAATTCCTGCGTCTATATCACGTGTCCACAAGTACATACATTGAAAGAAGGAGGGTCTCTTGTTCACTGGGAAACACTGAAGGCAGAACGGAAAATGTGGGGGGAGTGTCGGATTACTGTTTTGGAACCATCGTGGTAGAGAGCGGATAGGCCAGAATCATCAGGGGATGCTAACCCTAGGGGGCAACTTTGATAAAGAACAAGATATTTGGGGGGCGCTTGGGTGGCTCAGTCAGTGAAGCGTCCAACTCTTGATTTCAGCTCAGGTCATGACCTCAGGGTTGTGAGATCAAGCCCCAGGTTGGGCTCTGCACACAGCAAGGTGTTTGCTTGATAATCTGTCTCCCTCTCCCTCTGCCCCTCCCCCCTCAAATAAATAAATACAATCTTTTAAAAAAAGGGGAACACAATGTTTTTATGATGTCCCTGTATTGCTCTTTAGCTGTGAGGGAGAAGAAAACCCCAGCAATAATCATACAGTAAAGTATTTAGGGGTAAATGGCCTTGATATATTTAACTCACTTTAAGATGGTTCGGGGGAAAATGTGTATTTTTATATTGTGCTGCTTTTATTTTTGCAACTTTTTGAAAGTTTAAAATTATTTCTGGATGGTTTTTAAAAAAAAAAAACCAACTCCTGCATGGAAAGTCTCTGAGAGTAAAGCTCTTGCAGAATGCAGTTTTTGTCCAAAGAGAGGGGAGGGGCCTGACTGAGTGATCACAGCTGATAGGATCCGGAGGCTGAGCCCCGGGAAACTGAGGTGGGTATGGGCCTGCGAGGCCTGTAGGAGAGGTGACGGTCCACCACAAAGTCTGATCCAACAGGCTACCCATGACTAACGCACGCTTGTGCGCTTGGGCATCCTCGGCCTGGGCCAATCTACCCGCCACAGGCCACTGTCAGCCCTGAGAACAATCTTGCATCCCTGCAGAGCTCCAGACACGGGTCCGGGATCTCCTACACCAGCTGCACGTGATCCTGACCTGCTGGTGCTTGTTCTTGGCTCCCATCCTGACTGCATCCCCTGCTATGACCTCGCCTGTATCTGATGAGTTCTCCCTCCGCCCAGCATTCAGACCGTGGCTTCCCTCCAGATTTTCTGGCTCAGCGTGTCTTGCCCTGGCCCTGACTCCTTGTCTCCCTATGACTCAGGGCTCTGGCTCCCTGCCCCAGGACCCCACCCTGCCCATGTTCTGGTCCTCCCAGCAAATGTCCCACAAGAGCCCAAAGAATGGGGATGTTTAACCCAGAATCTGCCAGGTCACTAAGACCCTCCACACCTATCATGTGACATGACAGGTTGGGGCTTCTGGTTCTGTCAACTCAGTTCCTGAGCCAGTCACCCCTGCAGGACACAGCAGATACACAGTGGCCCATGAAGCTGCAAGTAGGGCACGGAGCTGGCTCCCGATGGCTGAACACAGCCAACATGCCACAGTCCACGGCGCTCGAGCGTGGCTGCCCCACCCTCTGTCTAGGTCAGGGGGTGTTTGGGAAGCACAAGGAAGGAGCGTCCAAAACAGGCTCAACAGACCTGATGCTTGGAGACCCCCGCTTTCAGCTAATACTGGCGTCCCTGGCTCTAGCATGTGAACGCTAGGTCCGAACAGCTGGTCCTGCAGTCCCCGCCCGTTTCTGCTGCTCCTTAGCTGTGCGCCCTCGTGTCTCCCCCTGCGGCTCCGTCTCCTCCTCTGTGATGTAAGGACAACGCAGACGAGGCACGCCGGGCAGCACCCGGAGTACAGTTGGTGCTCAAAAGTAGTAGCCATTGAACCAAGAAAGAATCATCGATAGATGATGATGCAAAGTTGGATGAGGAAGAGGATCTTCATATAATCGTAAAGTACCTCTCCATAAATTACTAATTAATTTAAAAAGGGGGGGGGACAAAGGACACTTAAAAGAAAGTGAAAAGAACCACAAATGGGAGTAAATATTTGCAGATCGTGTATCTGATAAGAGCTGGCTATCCAGAAACTATGAAAACTCCTGCGGCAACAACGGCAACAACAAACACAATTCAAAGGACTTGAGTAGACATTTCCCCAGAGAGGACTGACCGACGCTCAATAAGCTCATGAAAACATACATTACCAATCATTACAGAAATGCAAATCAAAGCCACGAGGAGATACCACCTCAAACCCATTAGGACGGCTACGATTAAAACAAAAACAAAACGGAGAAAAGGAAATGCTGGCAAGGATGTGGAGGAACTGGAACCCATGTGCATCGCTGGCGGGGAAATGGTGCGGCTCTTGTGGGAAATGGAAACGCTACTGTGACAGTTTTTCACAAAGTTGAAAATAGAATTACCATCGATCCAAAATTCCACTCTGAGATATGTATCAAAAGAATTAAATGTAGGGTCTCAAATAGGTACTTGCACACCAATATTCTCAGCCACATTATTCACAATAGCCAAAAGATGAAAACAAGTGTCCATCAACAAACGAATGAATCAACAAAATGTGGTGTGTGTGTGTATATAACACAATGGAACATTATTTAGCTATAAAAGGGAATGAAATTCAGATAATGGTACAACACAGATGATTTTGAAAACGTTATGCTCAGTAGATAAGACAGACACTGAAGGGGAAATAATCTCTGATTCTACTTACATGAGATCCTGGAATAGGCAAATTCATAGGGACAGAAAGCAGAAGAAAGTTATCAGGAGTGAGGGGAAGGGGGAGGGGGATAAAGAGTGACTGCTAAATGGGTACAGAATTTTGGTTTGAGATAATAAAAAAGTTCTGGAGATACATAGTGCTGATGGTTGCATGATGTGAATATACTTAATGCCACAGAATTGTCAACCTAAAAATGTTTAACATGATAAATTTTATGTTATATATATTTTACCACAGTTTAAAAAATGTGAGGAAGGGCTGCTAAGGTCTGAAGCAATATGGCTCCCTGTGAGCTCTCAGACTGGTAGGGGCTCCCGTCTAGGACAAGGTCCCCCATTAAGAAGACACTGCTGGGAGTCAAATCAAAATTGAGCAGAATAGAGACAACAGAGACAAAGAAACAAAACGTCTAAATCAGGGGTCTTAAAGGGCTAGACAGTAAGTATTTGTGTCTCGTAGGCCTGAGCGTTAACGTTGCAACTGCTCAGCTTTGCTGATTTGGCCCGAGAGCAGCTGTAAACAATGCGTAAACGAATGGGCACGACTGTGTTTCAATAAAACTTTATGTATAAAAACAGGTGACTGGGGCGCCTGGGTGGCTCAGTGGGTTGAAGCCTCTGCCTTCGGCTCAGGTCATGATCTCAGGGTCCTGGGATCGAGCCCCGCATCGGGCTCTCTGCTCGGCAGGGAGCCTGCTTCCCTCTCTCTCTCTCTCTGCCTGCCTCTCTGCCTACTTGTGATCTCTGCCTGTCAAATAAATAAAATCTTTAAATAAATAAATAAATAAATAAATAAATAAAAAAAATAAATAAAAACAGGTGACTTTTGCCAGCCTTTGATCTAAATAAAAGTGGGAGGGGAACAGAGTTGGCAAGCCACCATATTTTTTAGTATTATATAAAAACAACAAAAGAGAGAGCTCTTTGAAGTTAGAAAAACCATCCTAAACCACACAACTCCCTCTAAAAGTTCCAGAAAACTAATTTCACATAAAAATTAACATTAGAAAATTATTAAGGTAAAATCTCACACAAAGATATTATTTTAAAAAAGGAACAGGATAACATTTTGCCCACAAAACAACTCAAATTGTAACCTACTATTTTATTTTTTAAGTAAACTCTATACCCAATGTGGGGCTCCAATTCACGACCCTGAAGTCAAAAGTCGCATGCTCTACCAACTGAGCCAGCCACTATTTTATTTATTTGTGAGAGAGAGAGGTGGGGGAGGGAGGGAGGAAGACTCCCCACTGAGCAGGGAGCTTGACCTGGGGCTCGATGCCAGAACCCCAAGGTCATGACCTGAGTCAAAGGCAGATGCTTAACCAGCTGAGCCACTCAGGAACCCCGAGCCAACCACTATTTTAAAACCAGCTAAAAATTATTATGAAAGTGACACAAGACACGAAAGAGCTACAGTAAAATAAATGAGAAAAATTTAGAAATGAGTAAAATTTAGAAATAAAAGGGGAAAATGAAGAGTAAATTAGAAGAAACACAAAAGCAAATAAATAATAAAACAATTTCCCTTAAGGGAAATAGGAGGATAAAAACGTTAAAAACATTTTTTAATACTTAAAAATTTTTTTTCTAAGATTTTACTTTTTTTCTAAAAGATTTTATTTATTTATTTGGCAGAGAGATCACACGTAGGCAGAGAGGCAGGCAGAGAGAGGGGGAAGCAGGCTCCCCACTGAGCAGAGAGCCCGACGCGGGGCTCGATCCCAGGACCCCGAGACCATGACCTGAGCCGAAGGCAGAGGCTTAACCCACTGAGCCACCCAGGCGCCCCTCTAAGATTTTACTTGTAAGTAACCTCTACACCCAATGTGGGGCTCGAACTCACAACCCTGAGATCAAGAGTCACGTGCTCCACCGACTGAGCCAACAGGGGCCCCAACAGAAAAACATTTTTTCAAAGACTTTATTTATTTGAGAGACAGAGAGAGAGAAAAGTGGGGGGGGGGCATGGACACGGGTGAGGAAGGGCAGAAGGAGACAGTGAATCCCAAGCAAACCTCCCACTGAGTGTGGAGCCCGATTCGGGGCTCAATCCCGTGACCCTAAGATGATGACTGAGCTGAAATCCGGAGTTGGAGGCTTAACCGGCTGAGCCACCCAGGTGCCCTGAGGAAAAAGACAATTTTAACTGTAAGGAAGTCTGACGGAAAAAACAAAGTGAATTGACTGAAAATGACCAATATGTAGGACAGGCAGGAAAGAGCCAGTCCAGAACCTCAAAGTCTCTGGAGTTGGGAACTGATGCAAGTAAACAGAATATTCTAACTCTATTCTATGGAAGAGTTTAAGTAAAAAACCCTGAATTTGAAGTGGAAGTATCGTCAGGATGAACTCAAGTTTTTTTTTCAGATTTGTAATATTTTTTTTTTAAAGATTTTATTTATTTATTTGACAGAGAGAGACCACAAGTAGACAGAGACGCAGGCACAGAGAGAGAAGGGGAAGCAGGCACCCTGCTGAGCAGAGAGCCCTATGCGGGGCTAGATTCCAGGACCCTGGATCGTGACCTGAGCTGAAGGCAGCGGCTTAACCCACTGAGCCACCCAGGTGCCCCTGAACTCAAGTTTTTTTATCTTTAAAAATGTGCATACACGGGGCGCCTGCGTGGCTCCGCGGGTTAAGCCTCTGCCTGCGGCTCAGGTCCTGTCTCGGGGTCCTGGGATCGAGCCCCGCATCGGGTTCTCTGCTCGGCGGGGAGCCTGCTTCCTCCTCTCCCTATGCCTGTTGCTCCCCCTGCTTATACTCTCTCTCTGTCAAATAAAGAAGAATCTATAAAAAACAAACAAAACTAATGGGTCACCTTTGGAGGACGCTTAGAAGCCAATTCATTATTTTGAAAATAGGTCAACAAAGGGAAGGAACCAAACATCTTGCTTTCTCTCCATGAACTGTACTCCTAGGTGTAGGGTAAACAAAAATCTAAAAGTAATCATAAAATAAATCTAAATATCTCTGGTGCTTAAAAGAGAACATTCCCCTTTCTTCCTTCTTTTCAGCATTCCTTTTAAAAGAAACCTGAATTTATAAATGCTTTCTCCGTCTCCCTGAGATATGTGTAAATCTTTTAAAAAGTTAAACAGATCTCTTGCCAGTGTTTCATACCAGTGATGCCCTCTTTCTCGGAGGCCGTCCTTGAAAGGTGAGTTTGTCTCTTTGGGATGTTAAACCTAAGTGCCGGGCTCCTTAATGCACCATCCTGCTTGTCATAAAGATAGGAGTTTCATTTTCCTTTGATAAAGGCAATTAATGCAAGCGTGACGGACTTTATTTGCTGGGCTCTGTGTAACAGGATTTGTTTTTCCTGCGGGCTCCTCGACGGACTCCTGTGCGTTGCAGACTGGTTTAATGCTCATTCAGCAATGGGACTGTTGCCTTTCTTCCCTATATTTTGTGGAAGCAAATTTCCGTGTTGGCAGGAGACCTGATTTATAATTATGTTTCTCCCGAATGGGTAGCCAATGGCAGATGAGGAAAAGCATCTCATTATAACAATATGCCATTTAACAAATAAAGAAAAGGCGATAGAATCAGAATACCACCATCGTGCGACCCCCAGCGAATGAACGGATCCAGACACGGAACACCGACAGCCGCTGCTGTCACACAGACGACGCAGACACTCTGTGCCTCCTGCTCAAAGAACACAACACACCACCACCCACGGCCGTGCCAGAGGGATCCAACCCGAATCTGACCAGCCTCTGGACCGTCGCTAAAATGCAGGAAAAAAAAAAAAATAACGAGAGAGGAGCTAGTTGAGCTGTACTATAAATACGCCATCAGCAGAATCCACGACTGTGGGAAACTCCACGGGTCCGGCAGCCTGGGATTTTCATCATGAAATTGTGAGAAAGGCAGGGCGAGTGACCTCGAAGATTAAGAGATGAAAAGGTACGTTTGAAAAAAAGCAACAACAAAAGTGCAAGAGAAAGCTACTGTGGGAGCAGATGCACACTTGGGTAACAAAACTGTAACGAAATCGGTGACGTGGGTGCCCACGAAGTTCAGGACTGGGGACACTTTATGCAGGAGGAAGGCGACCGTATTGGGGGCAGGGGGAAAGCAGGGTCTCTCGAGTGCCTGGCAAGGTTCTGGTTCTCGACCCGAGGGGTAGTTATTTGGGTGTTCCCACAATTCACTGAGCTATGAATCATAATTGTAAATTCTCTTTACAATCCAACTCCTTATAATTCACATGACTTATGTGGGGTTTTTTGGTATCTGTGTTTTACTTTACAATATAAAAGGTTAAGATTTTTTAAACCAAGTCCTGTAATCATTGTCTTCCCTGAAAATTCTGCATGGAATTAAAACAGAAGTGACTTGTTAATGAACTGGATGGAGGCTGGCCTCAAGGAACTTCTATTTATATAATAGGGCAAGGCGAGCATCATGAAAACACCACCAGGGCGTGCATGGCTTATAGCTAATACCCAACAAACTTGTTTAGTTTACAGCAAGGAGAGAATACTTCAGCATAAGATGAGCAGGAAGGGCTTTCTGGAGAAGGGAGGATAGGAGCCGTATCTTGAGTGGGTTGGGTTTTTTTAAGATTTTGTTTATTTTTAGAGAGAGAAAGAGTGTGCGTGAGAGCCCATGCGAGAGGGGGCAGGGAGGGAAGGGAAGAAGAAGAGGGAGAGAAGCAGACAACTCCCTCCCCCAAGATCACGGAGCCGGATGCAGGGCTCGAACTCACCACTCTGAGGGCATGCTCTGAACCAAAATCAAGAGTCAATCGTTTAACAAACTGAGCCACACAGGGGCCCCTAGAATTTGGATTCTTTTTTTTTTTTTTTTAAAGACTTTATTTATTTATTTGACAGAGATCACAAGTAGGCAGGCAGGCAGAGAGAGAGGAGGAAGCAGGCTCCCCGCCGAGCAGAGAGCCCGATGCGGGACTCGATCCCAGGACCCTGGGATCATGACCTGAGCCGAAAGCAGAGGCTTTAACCCACTGAGCCACCCAGGTTCCCTAGAATTTGGATTCTTAAAGGCATTGTAGTACAAGCAGATGGCTCTGCGTACCCAAAATCACAGAAATGAGAAAACACAAACATCTCTTGAAGGAATGTTCTTTCCTTCATTGACCAACTTTTAACTCATCCTTTAAGTCCACACATTACTTTCTCCAAGAACTTCCTTGATTCTCCCAGATTAGGTCAGGTTCGCTGTTATATGCTCTCTTGACTCATTCTCATTTCCAACTCTTACCATAGTTGTAATGAAATGATGAACGGTGAAATTAGTCATTTAGCATCTCTCCCCCTAGAACATAAAACTTTCTGAAGGCAGCGACTCTGGATGTCAGAGTCATGTTGTATCCCTACTGCCCAGCCCTAAGCCTTGCATGGTAGACACTCAAAAACCTGAGTAAATAATGAGAGAAACCATTGGGCTGGAATGAAGGGTTATGCAGGAGACTAATAAAGTTGGCAATTTTATTGGGAGATAGACTGCGAATGTTCTAGAACGTTAGGGTTAAATGCTTAGATTTTTATCCTTTTTTAAAAAACGTAAACCACAGAAATGTATTGTCTCATAGTTCTGGAGGCTAGAAGTTCCAAATCAATTGCATTCACCAACTTATAAATGTCAACGGGGCTGGTTTCTTCTAAGAGCTCTCTCCTTGGCCTTGTCCATGGCTGTCTTCATGTCATTCACATGATCTTCTTTCTATACGTATCTCTCTGTGTTCAAATTTCCCCTCCCCCCCCCAAAGATCTTATTTATTTATTTGAAAGAGAGCACAAGCTGGGGGCGGTGGGGGTTGGGGGAGGAGGAGCCGAGGGAGAGGGAGAAGCAGACTCCCCACTGAGCAGGGAGCCTGACATGGGCTCAATCCCAGGACCCTGGGATCGTGACTGAAGCCAAAGGCAGATGCTTCACTGATTCAGCCACTCAGGAGCCCCCAAATTTCCCCTTTTTCCTAAGGATTCCAATCATTTTGGATCAGGGACCACCCAAGAACACCACTTTAACTTGACTACCTCTGTAAAGGAGCCCATGTCCAAAATAAGCTCACACTCTGAGGCGCCGGTGTTAGAATTCCAAAATAGTTTTTGTGGGGGACACAAGTCACCCATAAAAAATGGCTAACTCCCACTCAACATGTAAGACTGCCCAAAAGTTTTATTTATTCTACATAAATTTCTTTACGTAGAACTCTCTTCCCTGGAGCCATCTCTATGGTTCATGCCACTCCCAATGTGTCTTCCCAGTATGTTCGCTTTCCTTTCCCTTGGTATTTATTAAGCAGTGTTAGAAAATCCAGCAGATTATCCCTCAGTGGACTAGGAATGTCTTTACAAACAGAGATACCCTAAATTATGTCTGTATTTCTTAGAACGAGAACCATTTTTGGAATGAATGATACTACAATCTACATTTTTTAAATCTTAATTTACGCTGGTCACAGTATCAAACTAAAATGCCTTTAATATTTTTCAAAGACATCTACATATTGCATATTCATAAATACACAAAGTTTTACTTTTTAATAGTATTTAGGCAAACAGTATGGCTTATATTCTAAAAACTAATCAGAATATTGAGATTTATATTCCTAAGTAATAAGATTTCACTCTTTCTTCTTTGAAGATTTTATTTGTTTATAGGACAAAGGGGGAGCACAGGGAGGGGAAGCAGCAGGCAGAGGGCGAGAAAGAAGCAGGCCCCCCGCTGAGTAGGGAGCCCAGTGCAGGGCTGGATCCCAGGACCTGAGCCAAAGGCAGATGCTTAACCGACTGAGCCACCCAGAGCCCCAAGATTTCAATCTTAATTCAAGGATATATTCTCTGTAAGTTCTTTTCAAAGTACACCCACAGCAGCATGACCGTCCTCTGGAAGAAGTCGGAAGCATGGTTGGTCTGACTGTATTGGAATGGGTGCCTAGAGCCCTACCCTTTTGTCTGACCTTGAGATCTGTGAGTTGGCTTTGAAAGTTCTTAGTAATTCAAGGATTGAATACAACAGAGTGTAAACCTCACTGATCCAAAGGACAGAAAGTGAAGACTCTGAAAACATACTGCTTTCTAAAAATCCTTATTTCCTCTATTAACCAAAAAGTCATAATCTCTGAATTTTGGTCTCCATATTTTTATATTCAATATTTAACTTTCTACTGTCATGATCTATTTATGTATGTATGGTTCAGAATTTTTGCTGCTATACATTAATATGTATATTAATACATTAATGTGTACATTATGTATATTAATATACATATACACATTAATATGTATATTAATACATTAATATGTACATTAAATACATGCAATATTTTCCATTAAACTACTGAAACCATTCAACATGTTCTTGGCACTATGAGAATACGTCTTTTCTCTTGGTTCCAGGAAGCTCAGAGCCAAAGTGAGGGCTCAGTTTTAACTACACCAATATTTCTGGTTAACACACCTGCTTTTTCTGCCTTTTACCCTGGTTTTCTAAAAAATTTTTATTGGGGTAAAATACACATAACATAAATTTACCATTTTCACCATTTTTAAGGCTACAATTCAGTGGCATTAAGTACGTTGACCATCATCTCCAGAACTTCGTCTTCGCAAACTAAGATTCCGTACCCATGCAACAGTTACCCCCCGTTTTCCTCTCTGTCCAGCCCCTGGCACATACCATTCTTCTTTCTGCCTCCATGAATCTGGCTGTTCTAATTATCTCATAAAAGTGGAATGATGCATTTGTCCTTTGGGCCTGGCTTACTTCACTCAGCGTAATGTCTTTAAGGTTCAATCATGTAGCATCTGCCAGGATCTCATTCTTTAGGCTGATAACATTCCTGTGTGTGTGTGCATGTGTGTTGCACTTTCTTAGCTTTCATCCATCAACTGATATTTGGATTGTTTCTACATTTTGGTTATTGCAAATAATACTGCTATGAACATGAGTATACAACTCTCTGTTCAAGTTTTGGGGGTGTATGCCCAGAAGTGAAACTGCTGTGTGATATAACTCTATGTTTAAACTACTGAGGAAACACCACCCTGTTTCCCACAGTGAAAGCACCATTTTACATGTCCAAAAGCGATGCACAAAGATTCTAATTTCCCCACTCTTCATCGACACTTGTGATTCTGTTTTCTTTTATGTCAGCCGTTTTAATGGGTGTGGGTCTCAGAGTGGTTTTGGTTTGTATTTCCCTAATGACTAACAATGTTCAGCATTCTTTCACAAGGTTATGGAACATTTGTGTATCTTATTTGGGGGAGATGTCTATTCAAAATCCTTTGCCCATTTTTGAGTTAGGTTGTTTTCTTTTTTCTTTCTTTTTTAAATATATTTTTTAAAGATTTTATTTATTTATTTGAGAGAGAGAGCATGAAAGGGGAGACCAGAGGGAGAAGCCGACGCCCTGCGGGGCTGGGACCCTGATGCGGGACTTGATCCCAGGACTCCAGAATCATGACCTCAGCCAACGGCAGTGTCTCAACCAACTGAGCCACCCAGGGGCCCCTTCTTTCTTTTTTAAAAAAATATTTATTTATTTATTTATTTGAGAGAGAGAGAACCAGAAAGTACAAGCAGGGGGGTGGCAGAGGGAGAGGGAAACGGGCTTCCCACTGAGCAAGGAGCCCCATGCAGACCTGATCCCAGGACCTTGGGATCATGACCTGAGCGAAACGCAGACGCTTAACTGACTGAGCCACCCAGGCACCCTGTTTATAATTGTTGAGTTCTTTACATATCCTGGGCATTAGTTGCTTATCAGATGTATAATTCGCATTTTCTCCGTCCTATGTGCTGCCTTTCTGCTCTGTTGACAGTGCATTTTGACACATTAAAGTTTCAAATTTTGATGATCAACATGTCTATTTTCTTTTGTTGTCTGTGCATGTTAAAAAAAAAATTACCAAATCCAATGTCATGTAGCTTTCCTCCTATGTTTTCTTCCAAGAGTTTTACAGTCTTTTTTTTTTTTTTTTTAAGATTTATGTATGTGTTTTGGGCGGGGGGGCAGGGTCAGAGGGAGAGGGAGAGGAATCCTCAAGCAGACTCCCCGTTGAGCACAGAGCCCAATCCCAGGACCCTGAAATCATGACCTGAGCCAAAATCAAGAGACGGATGCTTACCCAACTGACTCACCCAGGCGCCCCTTCGATCTTTCATCTTTTTGATGTAAGCATTTACAGCTATGTATTTCCTCCCTAGCAGTGTTTATGTTGCATCACATACATTTTGGAATGTTGTGGTTTTGCTTTCATTTGTCACAAGATATTTCATAACGTCCCTTGAGATTTCTTTTTTGACCCATTGGTTTTTAAACAGTGTGTTATTTAATTTCCATGTAATTATGAATTTTTCACTTCTTCAGCTGATTTCTAATTTTATTCCACTGTGATGGGAAAACACATTTTGTATAATTTCAGTAGTTTTAAAATGTATTTATTTTTCTTGTGGCCTAACCTGTGGTTTTTACTGGAGAATGCTCCATGTGCACTTGAGAAAACTGTACTCTCCTCCTGTTGGGTCGTGTCTGCATGTCTGCTGGGTTCAACTGGTTTATAGTATTGTTCAGGTCCTTTATTTCCTATTGATTCTGTCGTGTCCTGTCATTACTGAAAGTGGCACTGAAGTCACCTACTATTTCTGTAGAGCTATCTATTTCTCTCTCCAATTCTGTCAATTTTTGCTTCAAATATTTTGATGATTTATTAGGTACATAAATGTAATTGTTGAATCTTCTTGCTGTACTGAACCCTTTAGTAATATATCTTTATCTCTTATAACCTTTTAAAAATCTTAAGTCTACTTCGTCTCATATTAGTATGTTCTCTGCTGCTGTCTTCCGGTTACTATTTGCGTGAAATATCTTTTCCTCTCTTTTCATTTTTAATTTGTGTCCTCAGATGTAGAATGAGTCTCTTGGAAACAGCATATAGTCGAGTCATGCCTTAGAAATCCTTGCTGCCAATCCATGCCTTTCGATGCAGGGTTTAATCTACTTACATTGAAAGTAACTGATGACAGGGAAGAACTTACTTTTGGCCTTTTGTTGTTTTCTGTATGTCTGATAACTTTCTTGTTCCTCATTTATTTTATTGCTGCCTTCCTTTTTGTTCAGTTGATTTGTTGCTTTTGTGACATACACTAATTCCCTTCTCATTCCCTTTTGTATGTTTTCAAACTATTTTACTTGTGGTTATCAAGGTGATTCTAGATAACATCCTCAAGTTGTCAGAATCTACTTTCGTTGATACAAACTTAAATTGCAAACAAAAATGTGCTTTTACAAATGTGTCTCCACCCCTACACACTTATGTTACTGCTGCCACAAAGACATCTTTGTAGAATGAGTACATTTAAACACAGGCTTATGATGACTTTTTATGCTTTCTCAAATCCCATAAAAGAATAAAAAATAAAATTATAAACCAAAGGCGCAGCACTGGTTTTTATCCTCGCCCTTGTATTTACCTTTGCTGGAGATCTGTATAGCTTCCCAGGACTGTGAGTCACGTTTCAGCGTCCTTTCATTTTAACCTGGAGTTCTCTCCTTAGCGGTTCTTGGAGGTCAGGTCTAGTGGTAATAACTGCTTCAGCTTTTGTTTATCCAGGAAAGTCTTAATTTCTCCCTCATTATTTTTTAGTTATAACCATTTTTAAGTGTACCACTCATTAGTGTTAAATATACCCACATTATTGCACAACCGATTTTGAGAACTCTTTTCGTTTTGCAAAACTGAAACTCTAAATTCATTATACAACAGTAACCCATTATCCCCTTCCCTCAGTCCCCGACAACTATCATTCTACTCTGTCTTTATGAATTTGGCTATATTCTGGGTATCTCATATAAGTAGAACCATCAAGTATTTGGTTTTTTTTTGTGACTGGTTTCTTTCACTCAGCATAATAGCCTCAAGGTTCATCCACGTTGTAGCATGTGATTTCCTTCCTTTTTAAGACTGAATGATATTTCATTGTGGGGATATTTTGCTTGTCCGCTAATCTGTCAATGGACACTTGGTTTGCTTCCATGATAACTGGGGTGTTGTGAATAATGCGACAATGAACACAGGTATACAAATATATCTTTGAGAGCTTGCTTTCAGTTCTTTGAGTATAAAACCATGCTGGATCATATGGTAATTCTGTTTAATTTTTTGAGGATGTGTCATACTGTTTTCTTTTTGCTACACCATTTTACATCCCCATCAACAGTGCACAAGGGTTCCAATTTCTCCACACTTATTACTTTCTGTTTTGTTTTATGGCAACCATCCTAAAAAAAAAAAAAGATTTTATTTATTCGACAGAGAAAAACAGTGTGAGAGGGAACACGAGCAGGGAGAGTGGGAGAGGGAGCAGCAGGCTTCCCACTGAGCAGGGAGCCCGATGTGGGGCTTGATCCCAGGACCCTGGAATCATGACCCGAGCCGAAGGCAGATGTTTAACGACCGAGCCACCCAGGAACCCCTACAGCAACCATCCTAATGCCCGTGGGGTGGTTTTCTCTTATTTTTGAAGGACAGTATTGTGTGGTATAAAATTTGTAGTAGGAAGTTTATTTTTCTTTCACACTTTAAATACATCATCTTACTCCCTTATAGGCTCCGAGGTTTCTCCTGAGAAATTGACTGATAATCTTATTGAGGATCCCTTGTATGTGACAAGCCACTTTCTCTTGCTGCTTTCCATTCCATCTTTGTCTTTCTATGATTTGATTATAATGTATGTTGCTATGGATCTCATGAAGTTTATCCTACTTGGAGTTTAAATTTTCAATTTTTAGATTCATGTCTTTCTTCAGATTTGGGTAGTTTTGGCTGTTATTTCTTCAGATAATCTCTTCCTCTTTGTGTCTTCTTCCGGAACTCCCATATAAATATATTTGTCCTCTGGATTATATTCCATAAGGCCCTTAAGATGTTTACTTCCTTCATTCTTTTTGCTCCTCAAAGTAATTTCTAATGTACTACCTTCAAGTCTGCGGATTTGTCTGCCTGCTCAAATCTGTTGTTGAACCCTCAATGAAGTTTTCAATTAAATTATCCTTTCTCAGCTCCAAAATTTGTTTGGGTCCTTTTTGTTTCTATCTCTTTGTTACTGTTCTCATTTTGATGGTTTTCCTAACTTCCTTTAGTGTTTTGTCATTTTCCTTTAACTCTGAGCAAATTTCATAGTTATTTTGAAGTCTTTATTTAGTAAATCTGATGCTTGCATTTCCTCAGGGAAGTATCCTACCACTTCATTTTCTTTTTTTGACTGGGCCGGGTTATCCTTCTTGTGATTTTTTTGGTTGAAAATTGGGCAGGTGGAAAACAACCACTTCTTCCAGTCTTTGCAGACTGGGTCTGTGCCGGTTTATTCTTTACTAATTAGTAGGATATGTTCTGAGCTTTGGGATCAAAGGAGAAAGCGAAGCCTTCAGGTGTTTTGGTATGCATCTCACCTGGGTGTGCACAATTTCCCCCTATACACACTGCCCTTATGTCTTAATTCCCCAGTTTCACTCCAATTTCTCTTGGGGTCTATTGTATGTCTCCGCCCACAAGGTCCTGCCGCAGGTGTATCTGTGTCATAATCTCTCCAGGTTTTATGAGTAGTTCCTGCCACTTTATGCTGCATTTCCTCTGGAGAACTCCAGTTATGGGAAAAAGAAACGAGTCCTTCAGGCAGTCCCCAGACAAGTTAGAAGAGTGCAAATAAGGTTTGCTCTGCTCCCTTTAGTCTGAGGTGGAGGAGGGTATTGGAAAATGGGCTGCTGCTTCCCCCAGACCAAGACTGCCCAGAAGTGCAGGGACAAGGATGAGCAAAACTTTCATGAATTTTCCTACCATTTTGAATGTAGCTTTTTCTTAACCAGACAGTCACTTGGTTACTATAGACTTTTGACTGTTTTTCAGAGCTCCCTCCAGCTCATTTTATTATTTTCTTAAAAGACTTTTATTTGAGAGAGAGAGAGAGAGCGCACATAGGGAGGAGGAGAAGCAGACTTCTTGCTGAGCAGGGAGCCCAATGCAGGGCTTGATCCCAGGACCCCAACATCATGACCTGAGCCGAAGACATGTAACCTACTGAGCCACCCAGGTACTCCCATCAAGCTCATTATAGCTAGCTTTTGTTTTCAGTGTCTCTGCTGGAGAACAAGAGCTTAGAGCTTCTTAGTCCTCCGTTTTGTTGATGTCACTATGGCATTTTTATTCTCAATGCCAGAGGAAGACTTCCAGATTGTGAGCTGAGGATAGGATGTAAAAAAAAAAAGTACTTTAGAATATTAAGTACAGGCAGGTACACAATGGGTGAGAGCGTGAACAGTGGAGGCAGCAACTAACCTGTCTTATTTTGCAGGCTCTGTGTTTCCTGAGGCTTGACTTTGTGGCCCAGTATACAGCACTAATCTTGGCACTTCCTGTGTCCTCAACGAGCCTTTGTTGAACCAGATAACCCAAATTATAGCAGTTGTGACTGAGTACAGAGTCCTTAAGGCAGCCTCAACAGTGTGTGGTAGGTCAGGCAGTCCAAACTAACACACTCCATGAGACTTCTGTATCATGCTAGTGGGCAGAATCTCAAACAGGATTGGGCATGCCAGCTCTTGAAGCATTTATGGAAAACCCCAGATGTCCTGCAGAAAAGTCACAGGGAAAACCTCGTGAGGAAGGTTACTGGTGGACAGGGAACCCTCTTCTCCCTACTCTAGAACCATCTAAACAAGGGATCAGCAAACCAGAGCCTGTTGCCCGATTTTGTGGTTTTTCTGGAACGGAGTCACACTCATCTATTCATAGATTGTCCATAGCTGCTCTCCCGTTGTAACACTAGAATTAAGTAGTTGTGATGTTAATCTTACGAACTGCAAAGCCTAAAGTATGATCTGGTCCTTGCTGACCCCCGCTCTAGACAATACGGTGAGTCTACGTGGGCTGGAAGGCTACCGTAGATGACCGTATCTCATAAGGGCCCAAGATGATGGATAACGAAGTCAGTCCACAGAACCTGACTGATGAAACTTAGCGGTCCTCTTCTGCTCAGGGACAGAATGCTTGGAAGGACACAGGTTTCAACAAACAGTCCTAGGACACACGGATATCCACGTGCAAAGAAGTGAAGTTGGACCCCTTCTTCCCACCATACACGACAATTAACTCAAAATGGACAGAAGACCTAAATGTATAAAATTTTTAGAAGTTCCAGAGGAGTAATTATTTATGATCTTGATTTAGGCAACAGAATCCCAGGTATGATACCAAAGCCAGAAGGAACCATAGGAAAAAAGGTATATTGGACTTCATCAAAATTAAAAACTTACATGCTTCAAAGACATCATCAATAAAGTGGAAAAAAAAACACCAAAAAAAGGGAGAGAGAAAAATTATATATCTGCTAAGGGCTTAGCATGCAGCATATGTAAAGAAATCTTGCAATTCAACAGTAGAGACAAACACTCAATTAAAAATGGGCAAAGGAGAAGAACAAGAAGACTGACACTACGTGACTTCAAGACTCAGTACGAAGCCACAGCAGCCAAGACCGTGTGCTCCTGGCGAAGGAGCGCACACAACAACGGGACAGAACAGGGTCCAGAACCACCCGTACAAAGAGACGCCACTGAGCTTTGACAAAGGATCGAAAGCAACGAGACGGACAAAGGACAGTCTTCTCTGCAAAGGGTGTTGCAACAACTGGATACTCACACGCCAAAGGAACAGGCAGGTCAGACCCTACATTTTTTTGCAAAAAAACACTCAAAATTAACCAGACCTAAATGGGAAATACAAAACTAGAAAGTTCCAAAAGATAACACAGGAGGAAATCTAGGTGACCTCATGATAATCTAGCTTCATGGTGACTTTTTAGGTACAACATCAAAACTATGGTCCATGAAAGAAAAAAATGGACAGGCCGGACTTCATTAAAATTAAAAACTTCTGTTCTGTAAAATACTGTAAGAGAATAAAAAGACAAATCATGGACTAGCAGAAAATATTTGCAAAACACCTCTTTGATAAAGGCCTAGTATCCAGAATATATTCTAAAAACCACTTAAATCTGAACAACAACAACAAAACCACCTCATTAGAAAATGGCAAGAGATCTGGACACTCACTAATAAAGATACACAGATGACAAATAACATGGTATCTTACGTCTTTAGGGAATTTCAATGAAAACAACATGATACCACGACATACCTATTAGGATGGCCAAAACCCGAAACTCTGATACCACCGAATTCTACTGAGGACACATAACAAAAGGAATTCTGACTCTCTGCTGCAAAGTGGCACAGTCACTTCGTAATATGGGTTACCAGTTTCTTACAAAACTAAACAAACCCTCACCCTATGACCCAGCTATTACACTCTTGGTATTTACCAAAATGAACTGAAAACTGCTGCTCACACAGATGTGCATACACATGTTTACAGTGGCCTTTTTTTTTTTAATATTTTATTTATTTGACAGACAGATCACAAGTAGGCAGAGAGGCAGGCAGAGAGAGAGGAAGGGAAGCAGGCTCCCCGCTGAGCGGAGAGCCCGATGCGGGGCTCAATCCCGAGACACTGGGATCATGACCTGAGCCGAAGGCAGACGTTTAACCCACTGAGCCACCCAGGTGTCCCCAAATGGAGTCATCTTAAACGCATATTGCTAAGTGAAAAATCCAATCTGCAAAGACCACATACTGTACGATTCCAACTGTATGACATTCTGAAAAAGGCAAAGCTGTGGAGACAGTAAAAATATCAGTGACTGAAGGGGATTTGGAGGAAGGGAGGGAATGAAAGGTGGAGCACAGGGTGTTTTCAGGGAATTGAAAATATTCTGATACTATAATGGCGGAATGTATTTGCCAAAACCCCATTCTGTGTATGCATTACTGCACTTTCTAATGTACAACAGAGTGGCCCTAATATAAACTATGAACTTTAAGTAATAAAAATTTATCAACACCGGCTCATCAAATGTAATGAGTATACCACACTAATGCACGATGTGAAAAACAGGGGAACCTTTGCAGGGGGCAAGGGCCTATATAGGAATTCCCCGTACTTTCTGTTCAATTTTTCTGTAAACCTCCTTGAAAAAGGTTTTTTTTTGTTTTTGTTTTTTTTTGTTAAGTACAAAGGATTTCAACGAACATTCCTTCAAAGAACATATAAAAGTGGCCAGTAAGGACACGAAAAGATGCCCCGCTTTAATAGCCATTAGGGAATTACAAATGAAAACCACAACGAGAGAGCACTTCACAACCCCGAGGACGGCTGTAACCAACAAGAGGGACAGTAACGAGAGAGGCCGGGCCCCGCCCTGCCCTGCCGGTGGAAACGCGGTACAGTGCGAGTGCTACGGAAAACAGCTTGGCGGTTCATCAAATAGTTAAACAGAGTCACATAACCCACCATTCCACTTTTAAGTATATGCAAGAGAAAGGAGAACACAAGTCGCCAAAATTTTGTACAGGAATGTTCCCAACAGCCGGAGTAGAAACCACCCAAATGTCCAGCAACTGAGGAACGAACAAACAATGGTACATGCATGCGATGAGCTACTGTTCAGCCATAAAAAGCAACAACATACCTGCACCATGAAAATACGCTAACCCAAAGAAGTCAGATGCTAGACACCATATACTGTGAGACTCAATTTATGTGAAATGACCCCGACAGGCAACACGTCCAGGAGAAAGCAGGTTAGTGGCTGCCGGAGGCCGTGGGGGAAATGTTGATGAAGAGTAACGGTTGTTCTGGAATTGGGAGCGATGGTGGTGCAACCTTGTGATAGAGTCAAAACCACAGAATGGTATAATCTTAAAAATAAGTAAAAGGATCTCTAAGCAGTTTTACTTCCTCTTAACCCATTTGTTCATTGTGTAATTAAACAAGGTTTATGATTCTTTTCAGAGTCTGTGATCTGTTTTATCGTTTACTGAGAAATGATCCATTTACACGAGTGGGTGTTAAATTAATTTCCGGGGAGAAAATGATTTAGCAAAGGCTATTCTGGAGCATTGATTTACTTATTTCTCACTAGCGGCTAAGCTTTTGAGCTGGTGCACAATTTGGGGAAATGGTACCCATTATTTTATTAACAAACCCTGAATAAATGGGAAGTCCTCTGAGGTGGCAGTAGGTCAGACTGTAACTTTTTAAA
Source organism: Martes martes (assembly GCF_963455335.1). Lineage (NCBI taxonomy): Eukaryota > Metazoa > Chordata > Mammalia > Carnivora > Mustelidae > Martes > Martes martes. Next base: position 694,365 of record NC_137906.1, on the reverse strand, counting down.
AAAGATTTTATTTATTTATTTGACAGACAGAGATCACAAATAGGCAGAGAGGCAGGCAGAGAGAGAGAGGGGGAAGCAGGCTCCCCGCTGAGCAGAGAGCCCGATGCGGGGCTCGATCCCAGGACCCTGAGATCATGACCTGAGCCAAAGGCAGAGGCCCAACCCACTGAGCCACCCAGGCACCCCCACACTGTTAACTTTTTTATAAAACAGATTTTATTTATTTAGAGAGTGTGCGTGGGAGGGCAAGGGGCAGAAGGAGAGGAAGAATCTCACGCAGACCCCCCATGAGCATGGAGCCCGATGTGGGGCTCGATCCCACGACCCTGATATCATGATCTGAGTCAAAATCCAGAGTCTGACACTTAACCAACTGAACCGCCCAGGTGCCTTCATACTGTAACTTTTAAGCAAAAGGGGGCAAGGGAAATATCTGGGTAAACCTCTAACTGGGAGTCAATTTTTTTTTTAAAGATTTTATTTATTTATTTGAGAGAGAGGCAATGAGAGAGAACATGAGGGAGGAGAAGGTCAGAGGGAGAAGCAGACTCCCCGTGGAGCTGGGAGCCGGATGCGGGACTCGATCCCGGGACTCCAGGATCGTGACCTGAGCCGAAGGCAGTCGTCCAACCAACTGAGCCACCCAGGCGTCCCTGGGAGTCAATTTTTTAAGAGTTCAACTGTACTATGATCTTGATAGATAACTAAAAAATCTTCCTGTGTCAAAAACTAGGGCTTTCCCCTTAAAAAAAAAAAAAAAAAAAAGCAAACTGAGATTCTAGGAAAGCCTGGAATAACAAAGGGAGACCGGTGGACCTAAAAATATATCTAGCTACAGTGACTGAGCCCTACACTGGCAACAGTTCTCAAAACTCTGCCTTCCTCACACGCCTGCCCCAGATCCCCTCAGAGCTGCCCCTCCTGGGGTGACAGACACTGGGAGTCAGCCTCTGTACGGGGACATAATTCAGCTGTCAAGAACACATTCGGTAACATGCACAAAGGCCAAGGACAACAAACACACGGATGTGCTTTCTTCTTTTTAAAGAACACAAGAGTCATAGGGTCCAACACGAAAACCACACAGAAGGATATAAAATGAAAAGATTCCCAGGCTCCCCAGCTCTCCTTCCCAGATGTGATACTGATTACATTTCCTGTGCAAATTACCTTATTTCTGAAATGTTATTAATATGACAGGAATATTATGCAGAATATGTTTCTTCTAAGTCTTCCCAGAGCCTGCCTGCCTTCATCAGAAACGGAGGTTAAATTCAGGTCCCAAGTATTGAAAGTTGAAATTTTCTTGCAATCTAAAACAGATTTCAGACCTAAATAGATTCGATTTCTTTTTTTTAACAAAAAATTCACACATTTTACCTTTTAAGTCAGATTTTATTTCTGTTCACGGCAAAACAAACTCTTCAAATATTTATAGAAATACCAAAAGCTGGCAGTCACTTGGAAACAATTTATTATTAACTAGATTAATCCATTAAGAAAATGCACTGAATACACTACACTCAAGGTTAAAATGAAACAGTGACATGGGTTTGATGCCTTGACAAATAAATCAACAGTTCCTGGTAAAACTCCCAATACCGAAGAGTTTAAAAACAAACGCCCTTCGAATTCTAGTTTTGTGCCTGTAAACAGGTCTTAGCTGATCCTCAGTGATAAGGTTAAACCACCACATCACTGTGACTGGCGGGGGTGGGGGGGTGAAATAATCTTGTAATTACAAGGGCGTGGGAAGTAATCCAATTAATAGCACCCAAAAATATGTAATCTCACAATAAAAGGCGCACTGATTTGAAAAATTAATGTCTGTGGGCATTTTCTTCCCCAAATGGGGGGCAGAGCAAATGTGGGCAATCACTGTTCAGCAACATTCCCAGGACCTAGGGCAACCCCCCGTCTGGGGCCACCGACTCCCCAAAGCTCGGCCTCAGCAAGCTCCTCACATGGTCCTTCCCCCACGACCCGCAACCGGAGCCGAGGCCCCCGCCCCGCCAACCAGCTCGGGTTCTCAGTACCAGGCTGAGTCCCTATCTCCGGTCCCTATGTCGCCCCCCCCACGCCCCCGCAAGCGCAGCCCCCCGGCCTCAGGGGGCGGGCAGGAGCCGGGCTTCCGTGGCCGCGGCCCGCTGGGCGGCTGGTCCGGGGAGGGCGGGCGCTCGCGGGGCCGACTGCGTCGTGCGCGGGGGAACCACCGCCCCGCAGGCCGCTCTTCCCCTGGCCGTCCTCGAGGAGGCGCCTCCGCTCCCGCGGGCCAAGCCGGGCCGCCCACGGCCACCCACAGCGGGTCGGTCGCGGCCCGGACGCCCCCGCTCGGCCCCCACCGCACGCAGCGCCGCGGCTCGGGAGGCGCCGCGAGCAGCGGACGACGCGGCCCAGCGCCGGCGACACGAGCAGTCCCCCCCGCTGCGTACGGGGCCGCCCTGGGCTACGGCAAAGGCCAGCGAAGAAACACGTTCACCACGGCGGACCACGGCGTTGCCCTGACTGCGGCCGCCCCCTGCGCTCTCCGCCCGACGGCCCGCGGCCGCTCGCCGCGCCTCCCGGAGGCTCGAGGACTCCTAAGCCGGGCTCCGTGGTTCCTCCGGCGGCCGCGCAACCGGGCCTGCCGGGACGGAGGGCGAGACCCGAGCAGTCCTCCGGGCGGCCGCTGCGGACTTCGCGGGGTCCTGAGGCGGCCGGGCCGGCCGGGCCCCTACGCTGGGTCCTCGTCATCCATCGCCGCGTCGTCCGGGGTCGTCTTGGGCGCGGCCTCGGGCCCCGCCGGCAGCAGGCTGGTCACGGTGTGCAGGAGCGCGTCGATCTGCTCCTCCGTGAGCCGCTCTTCGCTCTCCTCCACCATCTGCAGGAGGAGACCTGGGAGGGTTACACGCGGGCCGCACGGGCCGACGCCGGCCCTGCCCTCCCCACCAGGTTGTTCCGGTCCGCCCGCCCCCCGCGTGCCGAGCTCGGCCGGCCCCAGAGCCCCCCTGCGTCCCCCGGTCCGCTCCGAACTGGCGGGAGGGAGGGAGAAGCCGACTCCAATCGCCAAGCAAGCGCTCAAAATGGGCCGAGGCCAAAAGCAAGTTGCAGGTTAGCACTTTTCTTCAAAGAAACAGAAAACTCTACCAGTCCTACGCCCACCCAGGTGCGCACGTGAGTGTGTTGTATGTGCCAAGAAAACTCACCGCTGCGAGTGAAACGGCCCCTCACAGACTTCTGTAGTTCACAAGCACAGCTCTAACTCGGGGATCCTATCAGCAACTCATTCGACTTCTCCGCGGCCCCACTCGCGGCCCCACCCGCAGCCCCTCCCGCAGCCCCTCCCGCAGCCCCTCCCGCAGCCCCTCCCGCAGCCCCACCCGCTCCACCAGCAGCTCTTCCGGAGCCCACGTGCCTGACCGCTCCCGTCTGGAGCTTCTCTCGACCCTCGGGACAATCCCGGCCAAGGAGAGGAATCCCAAGCCAGGCCTGCCCAACACTTGACACCTACAATCAATCTAACACACACCATGTGGCCCCGGTCCCCTCCTGGGAACGTGGAGCCGGAGTCTGACGAGTGACGGCTGCGCAACGACCCCGCCTCTCACTAAATTAGGTCCACTTAGAGCCCAGCCTGACACGTCCTGGAAATCTACCCACGAGCGACCCACCGTTATGAGCCAGTCTTCTTAGCCTCACCTCTAGTTCTCCATATATTAACGAATACAAACACAGCCAACAATGCTCTTAAGAGTAACACACCGGCAGGCAAAGTACTAACCCACGTTCCCTCAGCGGCACCAGTCATCTGTCGCAAACAGCTAGATGTGTCCAGGGTTCTGTTCTGCGGCATTTCCCAAAGCAACTCTGAAATCTGCCAACTAAGACCAAGAGGAATTCCACGAAGAAATCCTAGCAGATTTAAGTAAAACAAATGACAAGCTAGGCTTACAACCCTGGAAAGGATTTCAGTCTGACTACCTCACTTCAGACGACAGCAGACAGGCTGATCAGGTCAGGTAACGTGTCCAAGATCACATCACAAACTCCTGGCAAACCACTGGTCTCTTCAAAAATGTTTCTACGACCAGAGAATCATCCTGAGTGTTCTAGGGTGGGAGATCCTGAGTGAACCAACGGGGCTGCGGTCATATAAAATGACCATTTCCTGAAGATTCAAAGGCTCCATAAAATGTAAGCTCTATTGAACAAGAAATGACCCTCAAAAATCCATTTTTTAAACCAGACATGTAAAATCAGGTGTGTAAAAGGAAGTAATCTAACCCAGACTGCCTCCAAAATACGAAGGCGTTGGAACCGGGACATCCGATTTGATTATTTAATCTTAAGAAAAGACGGTCTCCACTGGGAGAGGAAGGTCTCCAAATCCGTGAACCGGCACGAGGGGCTGGTTCGGAACGGCTCCCCAGCTCAGGGGAAGCGGGCAGGGGGGGGTCAGACGGCTCTGGGACGCCGACAACCTCCCAGCGGCACTGGTGCGGGGCCTTTGCCCCAGTCAGCACCCAGCACGCGGCCGTCCACAGATGCGTAGCGCGGGCTCAGCACTACGAAGAAAACCCGACCTGGGCCTCCCAGCAAGTAGCGCGAGGTCTGGTGGCTTTGGATTCCAGCTCTTTCTAGAGTGCTATGCCTCTGTTCTTTCCTCCCTCGGAGATGCAGACTAGAGTCCACTGGTTTGAAAGAACTTATTAGTTATCTAATAAGTTCTGAGACTTCTGAGACGCCTTCATTTTTAGAAAACCAAATAGAGAAGACTTGACCAGGCCACCTTCCTGCATCCCCGTCTCTGGTCTGGCAGATGCAGCGATGATCGGGCGTCAGCTAACGTGTTCCCGGTGAGAGAGCCAAAGAACAGAAGCTTTCATCAGCACACAGTCCCCGGGTCAGAAACTTTGCAAACTAAGATTCCCAGTCACAGCAAGAAAACCCAAACCTCATTAAGCAAAATGAAACACATATACACAAAAAGAAACTCTCAGAAACCAAAAACTTACTAACCCCTCTTGGATCAAGACAAAATGATACGAACCGTATCACTCGTCACCTTTTCTTCCCAACACAGAGGAAACTGAGGCCAAAATAAGGAGACACGCAAAGCACCATCTCAACATTCTCAAACACCTGAGGTTTCAAGTTGTTCCGAATATAAGGGCGAATGAATGTGAAACTCCCAAGTGTTTGCAGACGGGTCAAAAAGAAGTCTCATCACATACAAACTCCCAGGGGCTGTCAAACCGGCCTGCTCTACTCCAAAAATGGTTGCTTCTCATTCTAAGCTGTCAAGGCAAACTTCCTACTTTACCCAAAACAACAAAACAACTCAAACTAGTAACAATGGACACTTCTAACTATTTGACCCAGAACAGTTCACTTAATCTCTGTAACTTTCAATTTTCTCCACTGTAAAATGAAAGTAATGCCTACAGTAAGGACCAAATGAGAACACATATTACAGTGTTTTGTAAGCCATGAAACTCTTACTTATTCCAAGACATTTTATAATCACTTTTTTTAAAAAAAGATTTTATTTATTTATTTGACAGAGAGAGAGAGATCACAAGCAGGCAGAGAGGCAGCAGAGAGAGAGAGAGGGAAGCAGGCTCCCCGCTGAGCAGAGAACCCGATGTGGGGCTCGATCCCAGGACCCTGAGATCATGACCCGAGCTGAAGGCAGCGGTTTAACCCACTGAGCCACCCAGGTGCCCCTATAATCATTAACTTTAAAAAAAAAAACAATCTATTTATTTGACAGAGAAAGACAGAACACAAGAAGGGAGAGTGGGAGGGGGAGAAGCAGGCCTCCCGCTGAGCCAGGAGCCCGATGCAGGGCTCGATCCCAGGACCCTAGGGCCATAACCATAAGCTGAAGGCAGAGGCTTAACCATCTGAGCCACTCAGGCGCCCCAATAATCACTGACTTTTAACGGGCATACATATATGGTAGTGCTATTCAGGACAGTGGCCTGTGAGGTCACGAGGCTCACTGTCGGGTCTTCAGGCCAGAGAGCTCACGAACTGTTCCCATATGAACACACAACAGGGAGTGGCAGAAATCACAGAAGCTGGTGGCTTCCTCCCTCCCTCACAGACAGCAGGCAGTCACCTGTGGATCTGAGGCAAATCATGGCTGAGGTGTAACTAAAAGCAGCTTCAGCCTCCAAAACGAGCACTAATAAACGCTGGCTGCCGCACGTGCTTCTGGACGTGAGGAGAATAAATGAGCTGTAAGGTTATCGCAGGGAATCCTCTGTACTTCACACCCTGTGCGAAAACCTCATTTCTTATCCCTCACTTGGTAGAAGAGACACTGCCACAAGCCTTGGTAAATGTTTCGCTACCCTCTGTAGCCAAATCCCAGGCCTGGGGAAAATCGGGACTATAAAATGGTCTGACTGCTGGGAAACAACATACACAGGAAGACCTACTACCCACCAGTGAAAAGGAGAAAAGGACAGACAGTCTCGGGGACACCACACACATCTTCCTTCTCGCTATGCAAAGCACGCGGCTTGGAGGAGAAAGCAAGGCTTTGTCAGACAGACCCAATTAGCCCGTCACTAGCACAGACTCTGCTGAGGGCATGAAAGGTGACATACACAAATCGCAGGGCATACAGCAGGCACTCTTAATAGTAGCTAATTGTACCAAGTAATGACAGAGTTTCTACAGGGATGAGGGCACGCTAATCCTCATCTCCTCTCTCCATCTGTCATTAAGCCATGAATAACATATGTTGCTGATTAAAGTTGGAGGAGACAGGACACGTGATCTTTAACCCAGAGGGACATGGATTAGTTTCTTGCTGATTTGTTTGTTTTTTCTTTTCTAAGCTGTATCTCCAACACAGTTGAAAGCATCAGAATAAGGGTACAAAAAAAAAAAAGATTTCTATTTAGCCCAAAGGCCAGTTCCCCCAGAAAGTCACCCTTTATGGAAGGAATTTTTCTAATCTAATTTTGGGTGCACTTTGAAGGACAGAAACAACACTGGGAAGACAATAAAAGTTATAGTCAAAAACTAAATTCCCGTGACCCCTTCAAAAAGGGTTCTTTATAAAGCAACTCTAAACATCATAGGTATTTCTGGCTACTTTCTTCCACACTTTTCTGAAGGAGCTCTGACAAAGGAGAAGTGCTTCTAAAACTGACTTTGCAAATTCCTTAATTCTCCTTTTGTTAATTCTCCGATCAGTTTTTTTTCTTAAACTGGCAGTTAAATGGCCTGCCTGGTATTTGGAGCCTCGTGGTATTCTCTGCCCTGCACAGCGGAGGGAAACTGCCCCAGGACATCCACACAGCAGCTGCTCGGTTTGTCTCACTGGGCCTCATTTTCATACTCTCCTGAGACCATGTGTGGCTCCTACTCCGGCTGCTTCGTACCAGTCTAAAGCTCTATGCTGTGACTGCTGTGTCGCCTGTGCAAGTGATGAGAGTCCACTGCACGGTCGTATGCGGCGAAACAAGACGATCAAGTCTGTGGTTTTAGAAAGTGAACTGACCGCGGCGGGAGAGGTAGACTGGAGGGGCCAGACTGAGGCAGGGATGACAAGAGGACAACCGCGAGAGCCACACTGAGAAGTGACAGAAAAGGACACGGTGCAGCAGGGAGAGAAGAGAGAACAAGGGAAGCCAGAAGCAACGGAACCTGGGGACTAAGTGCGTAGATCAAAGGCAGAGGATGACTTCCAGGTTTCTGGCTTGGGAGACTGGGCCAGGAGGCCGGGAGAGCACGGGAGGAAGGGCACATGTGCTCCGTGAACCAAGAACAGAAACAGGGGAGCAGGGTCGAAGGGCGGGAGTCGGGGAGGAGAAATTCTGCCAGAGTCGTGGTGAGTCTATTGTTTCCATGCAACATCTGGTTGGCAACAACCCCTACAGGAAACCAGTGGCCAGAACGGGGCAGGACATCAAGGGAGACAAAGAGCCACTGAGATGCCCAAACCCCGAGGAAGGAACTAAATTTCCTCTCGTCTCTTACTTTCGCCAAGTCCACAGCGACTAGGATCAAACTGGTGAGGTCCCCTTCTCTCGTGAAATGGGGGTAGTCGGGCCGTCTTTTCAAGAAATGGCAGTGCCCGCCTCGTCTGTTCTCCGCCTTTATCACCCTTCCTCCCTCTCAGGCCCAGAAACCAGCCCCTCTCGCTCAGGCCATCTTCACTCACCAGCTGGATCTCAACAGCAGTCATAGGCCTGTGATTCAACAGCTGAAGCTTTTCAGCTCTGTCAAAAGAAAAGTACAAAGAATTTAGAATTCTTATTCCCTTTAGAATCCTGAGTCTTGACCAAGCTGTTCAGAGAACGCTGTGGCAGACGACAAGCGGGAGCACCGGCTGGAGCGTGGCCTTCAGTTTCTTCAACTGTAAAATGAGAGAAGGGGAGCAGGAGAGCCTGTGTCGGAGACTCTCAGAGGCCACAAGTGTGTATCAGAATTCTGACACCCACAGAGATACGGACTAAAAGAAATATAACAAATAGCAGAGGTGCAGTCTTAATACATTTTACCTGAAAAATATGAAGAAAGTAACATTCTCTTAATCCAGATTATAGAAAGATTATAAAACAATCTTGGTTGCATTGGTATCACTTAGAAATGGCTGAGAATTTGGGGCGCCTGGGTGGCTCAGTGGGTTGAGCCTCTGCCTTCGGCTCCGGTCGACTCCGATCTCAGGGTTCTGGGATCCAGTCCCGCATCAGGCTCTCTACTAGGCAGGGAGCCCGCTTTCCCGCCGCCCCCCCGCCTGCCTCTCTGCCTGCTTGTGATCTCTGTCAAATAAATAAATAAAATCTTAAAAAAAAAAAAAAAGAAATAGCTGAGAATTCCTTTCTGAGATTAGTATTAAACGTCAGATTTTGACTTGTTATCTTAGAAAACAAAAACCAGGACTGGAAGGGGCAGGGGCTAATGGACAGAGGTACAGGCGTAGCCCTCCACCCACACAGTTCACAGTCCAGCTGGGGAAAGAAGACAAATACAAGCAAGTTTTAACAAACACGTAACAGCTGAAGGTGAGAATTTTCACCAGTCACAAGGCCAGAGCGAGCTCACTGCCAGAGGGGGGGCTGAAATGTGCGGACTCTCACAGGTGACACAGGACTGAGAAGAAAAAAGAACAGTTCCAGTGACCGCCCTTGTGTAGGTGACAATTTTGAAGTTTCATCTCTCATTCTGACCTGGGAGCTCCGGACTCATCTTTCAGTCCAACTCAGTAAATATTTATTGAGCTTAAAGACATTCTGAAATGAACAGATGAATGAGCCACAGGCCCACAGCTGCTCTGGGGGAAGCAGCACATTAGCCAGCCGCCCTATGCCGGGGTCTCACCATCTGTACAACAGCAATGATAACAGATCTTAATATCTCACCAGGGGGTTCGGAGGGAGGAACATCTTTCCGTTTATACTGCCAGCAGCTACCATTTGTTGCTCACCTCCCATATGGCGAGCACACTGAGCCCTCCGACTTAACCGACGCTGAGATGGCGAGTAACTTGCCCAAGGTTACACGGCTAGGAAATGGCAGAGCTGGGACTCGGCCATCAAAGCTCATGTCCTTCACCATCCGCTTCTAGCATTCAGTATTCAACAGGATGCCTGTCACACAGCTATGTCTCCACAAACGGCAGTCACTAGGGAGGCACTTGTAATTAAGTTCTACTCCTCATAATCCCCCAAACATTTACTCTAGACTCAAAAATGACTTCACAGAGGAGGAAACCCTTGCCCTGGGCCCTGAAGGATTTTCTGGGCAAAATGATTACAGGAAAGGGGAGTCAGGGCAGGAACAGCCCGAGTAAATGGCCAGAAGAACAAAAATCACAGAGTTTTAGGAAACAGCTGCATGAGAGGCTGTGGGACCTGAGGCTGGGTCATCAGAACAAGACCGCAGGGGCTCCAACCGCAAGGCTGCACGTGGCTCTGCGGACACCGGAAAGCAACCGAGGAAAGGAGTGACAAGCCCTCAGGTGAGAAGAAATGAGGCAGGGCTGGCAATGAGACTGGACAGTGAAGCGCTCCTGGCCACCCCGAGGTACAGTCAACAGGACCTAACCACCACCTCAGTGGGGCGGGGACAGGGCGAAGGAAAGAGAAGAGTCAGGGTTCAGTGTCAGGCTTTTAGGCTGTTTGGGGAAAATTTATTATTTGAAATCCGAGTTCGAGTTTGTGGTTGCTTTCGGAACAACAAGGAGAACTCTGTCCAGCCACCTGTCTAGTTTTAGTTCTAGTGTGACCAGCAGGCTGAACGTATCAGCAAGGAGTCCCACAAAACAACAGGAGCGCGCCACAGTCCCCACCAACTACACAGTAAGTGAAGACCAGGACCGGGGGCGGGGGGAGCAGGTTGACAGTCAGAAGTCACCGGATTTGCCAAAACAGAGGGCACCAGTGGCCTGTGCAAGTAGTTTGGTGGAATGACAGTGGTGGGGACAACTGGATCGTGGGGACTAAGGATTAACTGTGGAGAAATTAACCTTTACTTTTCCTATAATGCAGTGTCACTGCTTTATTAAGACCTTCAAAACAGACTCTATTCTACATTTTCAGTATAAAAAAATCCACAAGTGCGCCACAGTGCAAACAGAAACGTACAACAGAGGATTTCCATAATAATCAATGCTACAGCCAAGCATCACACATACAGAACCCAACATTTAGATGAACTCAAATTATAAAATAAAACCCAATTTCAGAAAAGAAAAATCAAAGCACTAAGGATCCCGAAACATTCTCAGCTCTAATGAGATTTCACTGGACTCAAATCCCTTGGAGGTGAGGCATTCACAATATGACCCCGTTAACCCCGCTTGGGAATTCTTAGGAGACATGAGTGGCTGCATCAGGCAGGCTGACAATGAATGGCAACCAGATTTTGATCTGCAAACTCCCCTTTATTTGGCTCTAAAGTTATCAGGCTTTTGAAAGGCATCTTCCTCACTGCCCCTCAGATTTTTTCTTTTAAAGATTTTATTTATTTATTTGACACACAGATCACAAGTAGGCAGAGAGGCAGGCAGAGAGAGAGAGGAGGAAGCAGGCTCCCCGCTGAGCAGAGAGCCTGATGCGGGGCTCGATCCCAGGACCCTGGGATCATGACCTGAGCGGAAGGCAGCGGCTTAACCCACGGAGCCACCCAGGCGCCCTGCCCCTCAGATTTTAAACAATTTGTTTTCAGTACAGTTTGCACTGATGTTCTTTGTTCAAACAAACCTCAGTGTTCCCGGCACCAAAGCAAATTTAGGTCTGGCCCGTGTCTGGTAAAACAACCTGTGAGGAAGGTCCAAGAGGCAGATGCAAAAGCAGAAGCAACGGGGTCTGTGCTTGGGGTACAGCAGGGGTTTCGGAGGCTCCCATGAAAGACGAGCGCAAAGCCGGCGCGGGCGGAGATGCGCGAGCAGAGAAGGAAGTCGGTCCGGCCGGCCTGTCCCGCCACCCGGACTGGAGGGGACACGGCAGGAGGCGGCAGGAGACTAGGCCTGACGGGGGGACGCGCAAAGGACGGAAAGGCAAAGGCGGACGACTGAAGCGACGTGCGCTGTAGGTCAAGGACTCAGGGAAGTGAAGGCCAAGCAGAATGACTTGACAACTCTCAGGAGGGCGAACGTTCCCTCCGAGCCGAAGCTGGTCTTTCGCGGCACCGAGTCGTCCCGGAGTTGTTCAGGGACGGTGCTCGGGGCTGCTCTGCCTCCGTCGTTTGGCGCGCGGCGGCCGCCCCCGCATCAAAATGCTTCAGGCAGATTCCGCGCCCCCAGCACGGTTGCTCGGTGCATCTGCGAAGTGCCCCAGGCCGCACGGCAGGAAGACCCGCAACAACGTGAGGCGCACGGGCCCGGGCCGCGGAGCCGCGACAGCGCCAGAGCGACGCGACGTCTCTCCCGGCGCACGGGCGTCTGTCCCTCTCCCGGAGCCGGAGCCGCCCCTTCGCCGCCCGGGAAGAGGTTTCCTTCCGCGGAGTTCGAAGGACAGTGGCTGCCCGCGGCCCGCGGAGCAGCGCCGGGAAGGCGTCGGCGGGTGGAGGACGACTGCTGCCCGCGGCGCGCCCGGCCCTGCCTGCGGCACCTGCAACACCCCCCGCCGGCCCCGCCGAGCCCCGCCGGCCCCGCCGAGCCCCGCCGGCCCCGCCGAGCCCCGCCGGCCCCGCCGAGCCCCGCCGGCCCCGCCGAGCCAGGCGCACAGACGGGACCAAGCGGACAATAAGGCGCAGCGACTGTGGGACCTGAAGCCCGGCCGGGCCCGGGAAGACGCGGCGAGGTGCGGGCGGGACGTGGTGGGGACCGCGAGGCTCAGACGACGGAGCTCCGCGCGGGCAGGAGGAGCGGCCGTCCGGGGGCCCTGAGGACGACACAGGTCTGAGGGGACGCCGCACGGCCACGAGGCTGCACAGGGTAGACCGGCCGCGTTCGACGGTGACGTCTGCAGTTCCCGGCGGTCACGGTCCCGCTGTGCGCAGCGTCACAGACCAAAATACCCTCCTGCCACGTAGAAATAAAAGAGCAGCGACAGCCTGGGGACGGCCGGTTCTGGGGGGACACGGCCGCACGGCCGCCAGCTGAGGAGCTAAGCCCTCGGAAAGCCCGAAATTACAGGGGAGAAAGACCCTCAGAAAAACAAGTCCCACGTTTCGGCAAAGAGGCTCATCGTGTTCCCCGGAGACCACAGCACTGGGCGGGGCGGGGGAGGCAAACCTGAGGGGATCTGAAGGGAAAGGCCGCCCACTCATTGGATAATCTTCTCAGTGAAGGAGGCGAAGTCACCATCGGAGACGGGAGGAAGGACCAGGAGGAAGACCAGCAGGTCCTCCTGTTTGTCTCTGAGAAAGAGGGAAAGGAGAAGAGACTCCCCGCTGAGCGAAGGGCCCAAGGCTGGGCTCGATCCCAGGACCGAGACATCCTTTCGTTTTTTTTTAATATTTCAGTTATTTGTCGGAGAAAGAGCCCAAGGGGGCGAGGTGCAGAGGGAGAAGCAGACACCCTGCTGAGCAAGGAGCCCAACACAGGACTCCATGCCAGGACCCTAAGATCTTGACCTGAGCCAAAGTCAGATGCTGAACTAACTGAGTCACCCAGGTGCCCCCAGTAAGCAGTTTTTGTTTGTTTGTTCTTTTTAAAAGATTTTATTTATTTGTTTGAGAGAGAGAGAGAATGCAGGCACGACCAGGGGGAGGGTCAACGGGAGAAGCAGACTCCCTGCCGAGCAGGAAGCCCGATGCGGGACTCGATCCGGGGACTCCAGGATCATGACCTGAGCCAAAGGCCGTCGCTTAACCCACTGAGCCACCCAGGTGCGTCCCTGCCAGCAAGCAGTTTTTTTGTTTTCGTTTTGTTTTAAAGATTTTATTTATTTGTCAGAGAGAGAAAGAGAGCACAAGCAGGCAGAGGCAGAGAGAGGAGCAGGCTCCCCACTGAGCAAGGAGCCCGATGTGGGACTCGATCCCAAGATCCTGGGATCACGACCTGAGCTGAAGGCAGTGGCTTAACTGACTGAGCCACCCAGGCGCCCCAGCAAGCAGTTTTAAAGACCCAACTGAACTGGAAAATATGAACCCTCATTCCAAATAAAATTATTATTATTATTATTTTTAAAAAGATTTTATTTATTTATTGGACACACAGAGAGAGATCACAAGTAGGCAGAGAGGCAGGCGGGGGGAGGGGGGGAAGCAGGCTCCCTGCTGAGCAGAGAGCCCGATGCGGGACTCGATCCCAGGACCCTGGGATCATGACCTGAGCTGAAGGCAGAGGCTTTAACCCACTGAGCCACCCAGGCGCCCCTCCCCCGCTCAGCAAGCAGTTTTAAAGACACAACTGAGCTGGAAAATATGAACCCTCATTCCAAATAAAATTATCTGAACCATCATCACCCAACCATATGAACAGAGAAAAAGGGCAGCTGACGAATGAGCGTCTCTGCGACCAATCAGCCACGGCGATGGAAATCCCTCACCGACCGGCCGCTGGCCTGCTGGGCTCTGAAGGGCCGGAGCCTGTCCTGCGGTTACACAGAAGGGTCTTGCGAGTCCCCGAGTAACAAAAACGCTCCCAGCTGCTCCCTGAAGACGCCCACTTGGAGTCCAACCAGCCAAGCAAGTTCTCTGGCGCCACATTCGAGGAGCTGAGCGCGGCAGGAGCAAAATCACGGAACCACAGTCACGCAGGCTCCAGCTCGAGGGCCGGGGCTGCAAACAGTCCCCTCTCCCCTCACCGCTAACCAAGCCTGTTTCCACTGTCTCTGCTCTCGCCCTTCACTTCAGCTCACGGCACTTCAGCTCCTGTCCCAACTGATCACCAAAACCGTTCCTGCCAAAGGGCCCAGTGACCTCCACGTGGACAACCCTAGCGGATGCTCCCCTGTCCTGCTCTACCCTGTCTCTGCGCTATCACTTCCTCCTTAAAACTGTCTACCCCTGCGGCTTCCACAAACCATTCTTTCCTGAGTCTCTTATCCAACTAGACCTTCGTCTCTTTCTAGGCTTTGTCTTCTGCGGCTTGCCTCTGTCGCATTCCCACGGTGCCACCCTTCACCGTCTGACCCCCCCTACATCCAAACCTCACAATCTCATCCGCTACTATAGGTTTTAGGGCAAGTCGCCCACATTTTCATGCTATGTGATCTCAGCTCCAGACCTCCGTAACCAGCGGGCACCTAGATACCTCCTGAACGCCTGAGGCCGACGTCAGGCTCAAACATCCCGAAGCGAACCGCCTCTCCTTTCCTGCACGCCTGCTCCACTCTCTCAACGTCTCATCTTGGTAAAGAAGCAGACACCCAGGCCAGAAACCTGAGGGTCATCCTTGACCCCTCCCTCTTACTCACTGCCAGTATTAAGTCACCGAGAATTAACAACTGTTCGTTTCTTTTTTTTTTTTTTTTAAAGATTGTTTCTTTTTCAAGATATCCATCCCCTCCTCACCGTTTCTACAAGCCACAATTCTCCTTGGTTAAAGGACAATGGCCTCTTCCCTCAGAGGTCTGCCACTTTTTAAACCTATCTTCATTTACAAATAAAGTACCTTTTAAGAGATGAAAATCTGGCCGCCTCATTATCCTGCTCGTAATCCTCCCACTGTCCCCACAGGTTTTGGTACGAGTTTGAATTTCCTTAATTCAGTCTCCAGAGCCAACCGAAACTTGGCGTTTGTCAATCTCACTATGTTCACACGCCTTTGCTCTCCCCATGCACTCATACCCCAATTAGAGGAAACTAAACACTGCCCAGAAAGCATCAGGCCACCTGACTCTGTGCCTTCGCACACCATATTGCCTCTGCTCAGAGAGAACAAACCCGCCTGCCCCTCACTGACTCTTCCTTTTTGTTAAAACCCAGTGTCACCTCCCAGAGACAACACGTTATACTCAAATTCTGACACTTCAGTGGGTCTCTCTACTATGACCCTCCTACCATTACACTGTATTCATCTCTGTGTCCCCCAAATAGAGACAAAGCTGGAGGGTAAGTTAAAGAGTTAGGCAGGACCAACTTTCAGGAAAAGTACAAAGAAGAGACAACTGCTGAACACCGGGAGACCTGGGGCAGGATTCCATGCTCCGAGAGCAGACAGCGTAACCAGAGAGCCAGACAGCAGGGAAACGTGACAACCTCCCATCTCCTCTGAGCTTTGCTGGCCCTAGAAGTACATGTCCCCCATACGTTGCCAAACCCCAAGAGTAATCTGTGTACAGAAGAGTCCCTTTTAAGTTATTTTACAAACCCACCTGCGGCCCCCTTCTACTCCTGGGAAAGGTAGCTGTGCGTCTTAGGGAGGAGCTCTCCGGAGGAGAGCTGGGGCTGGAAGCCAGGCTGCAGTTCTCAAGAACTAAATGCCTCAAGCAAGAATTAATGATTAAAGAACCACATGCTTTGGGGAATGAACATGCTATAGAAAAACAACAGGACTTCGAGTGGAGTCTCAATACTACCATTCTGTTGAATAAAGTTATGAACCTCCTACTATACCCTCAAGGACTCTAGCAGTGCAGGTATTTAAGCAAATTAATAAGGTATAAGGTCCCCTTGTCCCAGGAGACCTGGACCGTGTACGGGCTATGATCCTGAATCTCCTCCCCCGGAGAGTCGGCAGAGAGGAACTCTCAGGAGATATGCAGACAGAGGGTCAAAGAGCGCTTCAGCAGTTTCCGCTATAAATGGGATTCCTGTCTTCTGCGGCACTGGCTAGCACAAGATGGTCCCGGTCTTGAGAGCGTCCGGCAAGCAGCCCCTGGGTCACAGGTACTGCGGAAAGCCAAGCGGCTGCCATGGTTTACTGCACCGTGGAGAAGGCTCCGGGCCGCTACAGAGAAGGAAGCCCGCCAGCCCCCTCTCCTGGTTGTTTGTAGAACAACACTGCCTGCCGCTTGGGCGTCCCACTGTCATGGACAACCCTATGTGACTATCCTGGCACATGATCTGTCTCAGAAATCAACCACTTAATGAAAGACAGGCACCAAAAAGTCAGAAAGAAAGTTAAAAATCCTCACATTTAGGATCACAAATGGTAAAAAGGAACTTCTCTGAACATTACAATCTGCGTTAAATTTACACAGATTATGGCGAATCATGAATCATCTTACAAGCCCATTCTCATTTTGGGCGTCTTTCTTTTCTTTCTTTTTAAATTAAACTCTACGCCCAACGTGAGGCTTGCACCCACAACTCCAAGATCAAGAGTCTCTGCTCTACTGACTGAGCCAGCCAGACACCCCATTTGTGGGTTTCTCGAGTGGTCGCCAGGTGCCTATTTGTAGCAGAAAAGAAGTAGGGATTGAGAAGCAATACATCACACCAGACAAATACTGAGAAGAGGTCTTACAAACCAACTATGAGGACTTGTGTTGTACGTAAGGTAAGAGTGAGACCACCGAAGCCCACCTTTCTGCTGACTGTACGAACACCACTAAATACAAAAGCAGTAACCTGAGGGCTCCGAATGAAAAGTACACAAGAGGAGGAGGAATGGGGAGGGAAATAAACTTGAAGAACTAGTTAGTGTCGAGGGAGGACTTGAGTTTCTTTTGCTTTGTTTTCTCTTTTCTCTCATAGTCCTGATCCTCGGGCCACAGAGGAGCTATGGTAGTAGTTCCAACAGGCAGCTAAGACTCCAACAGAAATCCCATCTTTCCAGCCAAAACACTGGAGAAAGAGGCCCCTGAGCCCTGGAAATCTGGATGAAACTCACACCTCAGAGGCAGCTCCCCCAGGAAGCCCAGGCAGTGAGTGTAAACAGGAAGAGAGTCTCGGGGGCCACAGTGCCAAGTAATATACCCTTTTTCCCCTTTCCTTCCTTGCTTTGCCCCAAGGGTGGCAGCAGTAACAACTGTACATGTGGGCAGCTAAATCTTTGAGAGAAATTCAGTACTTGTGGCCAGAGAACCAATGGGGGCCAGGGCTCAAGTGGGTCAAAGAGTATAGGGGTAACCCCAGAGAGGTGCGCTAAAGAAGGGGATTCACCTGAATTGGAGCATCAATCAGCACAAAGCCTAGGTTCAGCCTGAGCTACTCGTGTGCAAAAGAGCCCCAAGCAACAAAAACCAGACTCGGCACAGCAAACACGCTGAGAAGTGAATACGGTAAATCACCACTCTAGTCTCATTTGCAAAAAAGATCCAAAGCAGCAGATCAAAGGTTTTAAAAATTAAATTGACAATGAATCTTGCCCATGGAAGGCAAGAGACTTGAGGTGTGAACCTAACTGGGTTGACTAACTGCTAAAAGAAACAAACCAAAAAAAGCAACATTAACCAGAGGTTTTTAACAGGGTCCAGAGTCTAAACAGTAATATTCAAAAGGTCCAAGACATAATTTATAATTAATTTAAAATTACCTCAATGGAAAGAAAGAAAATACAACTCATTCTCAAAGGAAAACATAATCAACAGATACCAAACCTACAATAACCCATATGTTGGAACTATAAAAGACATTAAAGTAGCTACTATAACAACATTCTTGAAATGAGTGGAATAAAGTAAGTTCTTAGGAAAGAGACAGAAATTATAAATAATAAACAAATGGAAATTTTAAAACTAAAAAACATAAAGTATGAAATAAATTCTCTGGCTGGACTTACTAACAAAATGGAGATGACAAAGTCTGTGAATTTATAGACAGATCAATGGAAATATCTTGTTTGAACAACGAAGAAAGGGAAGGAAAGGGAAAAAAATGAACAGAGAGGATTCAGGCAAAATGGCAGAGTGGAAAGAACCAGGAATCTGTCTCTCTACCACGCAGAAAACAACTATCTAGACAACTAGACCTAAATGTAAAATGCAAACTATAAAAACTCCCAGATGATCATACAGGAGAACACCTAGATGATCCTGAGTTTGGTGGCGACTGTACAGCTACAACGCCAAAGACACAACCGATGAAAAAAACAACAGATAAAGTGGACTTCATTAAAATTAAAAACATCTGCTCTGTGAAACACAACATCAAGAAAATGAGAAAACAGACCCCAGGCTAGGAGAAAATATTTATGAAAGACACAGAATAAAGGACTGTTATCCAAAATATACAACAAATTCTTCAAACAATAAGAAAACAAACAACCCAATTTAAAAATGACCAAAAGACCTAAACGAACACCTCATCAAAGACACACAGGGGGGGCGCCTGGGTGGCTCAGTGGGTTAGGGCCTCTGCCTTCGGCTCGGGTCATGATTCCAGGGTCCTGGGATCAAGCCCCACATTAAGGCTCTCTGATCGGCAGGGAGCCTGCTTCCCCCTCCCCCCCTCCGCCTGCCTACTTGTGATCTCTCTCTCTCTCTCTCTCTCTCTCTGTGTGTCAAATGAATAAATAAAATCTTTAAAAAAAAAAAAAAAAAAAGATACACAGGGGCACCAGGGTGGTTTGGTTGTTTAAACGTCTGACTTCAGCTCAGGTCGTGATCTTGGGTCCTGGGATCCAACCCAGCATGGGGCTTCCCACTTGGTGGGGAGTCTGCCTGTCCCTTGGCCCCTCCCCACGCTCATGCTCTCTCTCTCAAATAAATAAAATCTTAAAAAAAAAGAGACACAGATGGCAAAGATGCTTGGCATTTAATATTATTAGGAAATTACGCAAATTAAAACAAGATACCATTGGGGCGCCTGGATGGCTCAGTTGATTAAGCCTCTGCCTTCAGCTCAGGACATGATCCCATGGTTCTAGGACCCACTCCCACATGGCGGGGCGGGGGTGGGGGGGCGAGGGGGGGGGTCCCTACTCAGCGGGGAGCCTACTTCCTCTGCCTGCCACTCCCACTGCTTGTGCACATGGGCGTGCACTCTCCCTCTTGCAAATAAATAAGTAAAATCTCAAAACAACAACAACAAAACAAGATACCATTTTACGCCTATTAGAATGGCCAAAATCCAGAACACTAAGATCACCAAATGCTGGTGAGAACTGACAACTACAGAAACTCTCATTCATTGATGGGGGATGCAAAATGATACAGCCATTTCGGAAGGCCATCTTGTGGTCTCTTACAAAACTAGACAGACTCTTACCACGTGATCCAGCAACTGCACTCCTTGGTATTTACCCAGAGGAGCTGAAAATTTACGTTGACAAAAAAATCCTATACACAAATGTTTAAACTAGGTATTTTTTTTTTAAGATTTTATTTATTTATTTGACAGAGAGAGAGATCACAAGTAGGCAGAGAGGCAGGCAGAGAGAGAGGGGGGAAGCAGGCTCCCCGCTGAGCAGAGAGCCCGACGCGGGGCTCGATCCCAGGACCCTGGGATCGTGACGTGAGCCGAAGGCAGAGGCTTTAGCCCACTGAGCCACCCAGGCGCTCCAGCATATGAATATATTTAACACTAATGAGTTGTCCACTTAGAAGTGGTTAAGATGACAAATTTTACCAAATGTAAAAAAATTACACACACACGCATGCTTCAAAGATGTCTGCCTGTTCAGAGTTCACTTGGGCAAGAGAAATACACTTAGTTTACTGATAGCGTATCAGCTGTGTGTCTGAAATAACATCCATGTTTCCCTCAAAAGAAAAGTATTAATTATCGTTAATGAATGACGGAAGCTCTTGGGATTAATCAGCTCTATATTAACTAAAAGATCAGAGCTAGTATTCTTCTCATGTAATCTCTTAATCTAATTCTTTTTTTAAAAAGAGATTTTATTTATTTAACAGAGAGAGAGAAAGCATAAGCAGCAGGAGCAGCAGAGAAAGTGGGACAAGCAGGCTTCTGCTGAGCAGGGAGCCCGATGTGGGGCTCGATCCCAGGATCATGATCTGAGTCGAAGGCAGACACGTAACTGACTGAGCACCCAGGTACCCCTCTTAATCTAATTCTTAGTGATGTTTTTAATTCCTACAAGCTTAACTTATTCAAGAAAGTCACCAGGAAAAGTAAGAGAGCTTTAAAAGAGAAGAGAATATTATCAAGCCATTTTTGCCTCAAGCGACTTAAATGGTCAATTTTATAAAGAGCACTTTAATTTGTGAACCCAGCTGTCAACAAATTTGGCCTAAGTGCTGTAAAGGGGTTATGCGGCAGGTCACAGAACTGGGACTCAAAAAAAATCCAAAAAGATTTTAAGATTAAAAAATCTCATTAAAATTTTTGTTTCTGGCTCTAGAAGGATCCTTGTGTCTAAATCTCAGTTGTCTTATCCACAATATCATGATCCTACTTTAAAAGAGCACTGCGTGTTAATTATAATTTCAAAACCCATCGAAATAGAATTATAGCATTGCTGAGGATGGTTTTTGTAAACTATCAGTTTCATTTCACGTCACACACTTGTCCTACTTAAAATAATTTTTACTACAGTGATTTGAAAGGGCATATGCACCCCAATATTTATAGCAGCAATGTTCACAACAGCCAAATTATGGAAAGAACTTAGATGTCCATCAAGAGATGAATGGATAAAGGTGTGGTATGTACACACACACACACACACACACACACACACACACACACAGGAATATTACTCAGCTATCAAAAAGAATGAAATCTTGCCATCTACAAGGACATGGATGGGGAATTATGCTAAGTGACGTAAGTCAGAGAAAGACAAATCCATATGATTTCACTCCTATGTGGAATTTAAGAAACAAAACAGATGAACATAGAGGAAGGAAAGGAAAAATAAAAAAAGATAAAAACATAGAGGGAGGCAAACCATAAGAGACTTTCAACAGTAGGAAACTAAGGGTTGCTGGAGGGGAGGAGGGTGGTGGGATGGAGTAACTGGGTGATGGGCAGTAAGGAGGGCACTTGATATAATGAGCACTGGGTGTTATATGCATCTGATGAGTCACTAAATTCTATCCCTGAAACTAATAATATACTATATGCTACTTTAATTGAATTTAAATTAAAAATAAAAAAATTTTACTTACTTGGTCAACTTGTGGCTTTTCATTGCTGTGAGAAAGTCTCTAACAATCTCAGGACTCTGGTGCCTGCATGGTGTTTTTGATATATATTTTAATGTCTACCCAAAAAAAAAAGAAAGAAAAAGTAAGCATAAGACAAGAAAACCCAAATGAGAAAAAAGAAAGACAATGACTATAATTTAGTATTCTAAAATTTTATTTCAAAAATTTTCTATAAAAGGACCCATTACAGATTGGAGGATATTGAGACATGGTAATTAAATACAAAACAGTATCCTTGAAAAGTAAAAGAGCATTAATGGAAAAACTGAGAAAATTTAAATAAAATCTACGTATAATTTTCTTAGTTTTGATAATTGTGCCATGGTTATATGAGATGTTAACATCAGGAAAAACTAAGAGAAGGGCATATGGGAACTCTCAGCACCACCTCTGAAACTCTTCTGTAAGACTACCATTATCTCAAAATAAAAGGCTTTTACTTTTTTTAAAAGAGGGAACCTCACCTAGACATAACTCGAAAGGAACTTCAAACTTGAAAGTAAAGAGTAACCTCAAGCCTCTAAGTTAAGAGTATCTCCCAAGTGCAAAGATCAGGCTGGTCTCAGACTCCTCCATAACGATGCCCACTAGCAGACTAAGTAATACCTACAGAACCTTGCAGAACGAAGTCGAACCCATGAACTCCAAGTTCAGATGAGGTGTCATTCACACGTTAAGAACACTAGAGGGGCACCTGAGTGGCTCAGTGGGTTAAGGCCTCTGCCTTCAGCTCAGGTCATGATCCCAGGGTCCTGGGATCGAGCCCCACATCGGGCTCTCTGCTCGGCAGGGAGCCTGCTTCCTCCTCTCTCTCTGCCTGCCTCTCTGCCTACTTGTGATCTCTGTCTGTCAAATAAATAAATAAAATCTTTGAAAAAAAAACAACCCACTAGAAATATATTCTCAGGCATAAAAAGTCTCAAAACATTTACCACCACAATAACTTTCCTTAAGGCACTATGAATTAAAAGAACTTAACAAATATGTAAGAGTGCCAGTGAGTTTAAACTGATTGAAGCGTGTAGTAAGAGTACCTGACAGCTTGAAATTTGGCTATAAAACTAATTACCAACAAACATGTCATTTTTTTTAATATTTTATTTATTTGACAGACAGAGATCACAAGTAGGCAGAGAGGCAGGCAGAGAGAGGCGGGGAAGCAGGCTCCCTGCTGAGCTGAGCGCCCGATGCGGGGCTCGATCCCAGGACCCAGAGATCATGACCTGAGCTGAAGGCAGAGGCCTAACCCACTGAGCCACCCAGGCGCCCCCATTTTCTTCTTTTATTTATTTTTTTTTTTAAAGATTTTATTTATTTATTTGTCAGAGAGAGTGAGCACAGGCAGACAGAGAGGCAGGCAGAGGCAGAGGGAGAAGCAGGCTCCCTGCTGAGCAAGGAGCCGGATGTGGGACTCGATCCCAGGACGCTGGGATCATGACCTGAGCCGAAGGCAGCCGCTTAACCAACTGAGCCACCCAGGCGTCCCCCATTTTCTTCTTTTAAAGAGATGAATGCTATAATGTAAAAGAACATGAGTGAATAAATAAATGATAGATTTTTTTTTTTTGAGAGAGAGAGTGAGTACATACACAAGCTCGGGGCAGGGGAGGAAGTGGGTGGCAGAGGGAGAAAGAATCTTAGGCAGACTCCCTGCTGAGCATGAAGCCCGATGTGGGGCTTGATCTCATGACCCTGAGACCATGACCTGAGCGGAAATCAAAAGTGGGATGCTTAACCGACTGATCTATCCAGACGCCCCTGAATGATGGGATTTTAAACACATGATTAGATGAACAAAACTGGATGGGGAGGAATGATGACAAAAGTGCTGAACACCCTTTAATTTTCCTTAAAAGGTATTACAGTCACTGAATCCAGTTTTAATGTGTCTTTGGAAAGATAAAGATAATTAAAACTATATCCTTTGTAGCGACAAATCAGACTTGAAAGGAAATAGCAGAAAACATAAATTATAAAAGTAATTAGATAAAAAAATCAAACATCACATAAAACAAATATGATGACTTAAGCTTTTTTTTTTTAGATTTTTTTATTTCTTTATTTGACAGACAGAGATCACGAGAAGGCAGAGAGAGGCAGGCAGAGAGAGAGGAAGGGAAGCAGGCTCCCTGCCTAGCAGAGAGCCCGATGTGGGGCTCGATCCCAGGACCCTGAGATCATGACCTGAGCCGAAGGCAGAGGCTTCAACCCACTGAGCCACCCAGGTGCCCCAACTTTTTTAAGGATAAAGCATTAGGTTGGGAGAAAACATAGCAAAATGTCAACTAAATGTTAAAACTGTAAATTACGTTTGCTTTCTTCTTCATACTTTTTGGTACTTTCTAAGTTTTTTACAGTAAAAAAAATTACTTTTTGTGTAATAAAAAATTTAGCTTTGCCGAAAGAGACAGTTTGGCCTTTGTCCTCAGCTTCTGGGAGGCAATCTCTAGACCCTTGGAATGCTATCTCAATGGAGTATCTTTGGAGGCCTTGGTCACACTGAATAGTCTTAAAAATGTGATTTAGGGTGGGGGCTTTGGGTCATGCAGTATCAATGTACCTAGAGGCTGAGATGAACTACACAGGAAATCAATCTTCAATCATGCTTATATGATACAGCCCAAATAAAAATTTGGGACACCGATGTTCAGGTGAGATTGCTGGTTGACAATATTCTGTATGCATTGTTACACACCAATTTCAAGAGGAAAACATGCTCTGACTCCACATTAGAGGACAAAAGAAGCTCTAAGTTGGAATTTCTCTTAAAATCTGTCCAATATGCTTTCTCCCTTGGCCAGTTTTAATCTGTAACAAACTGTAACTACGACTACAATAGCTTTCAATGAGTTCTGAGTACTTCCAGAGAACTACTGAACCCAAGGGTGGTCTTCGGGATCCCTGACTTGCAAACAGTGTTAGAACTGAGGGCAATCTTTTGACGATTCCCCCCAACTTTATCACTGGCTAAGCCTCACCATTGGCCAAACTCCTCCCACTTGTACAAACCGAATAAAACTGGGTTATGGCAAAACTACTCAAATCAAGGAAGAGGTAATCATGATTTGGTGGCTAGTCATCTGCAGAATAAATCAACCCCCCCACGGCAGTTTGGGTAGCCCCACCAGAAGCACAGGCTTACTTCATAGGTGATCGTATTCAAGTTCTGTTGCCCAGAACTGTGTTTGTTCTTTCCACTTTCTTTCCGTTGCTCTTTCAGATCAGTCAGTAACTGGAACACCTAGGAAGTGATGAAATATTTTTATGAATAAATGTGAGAAATGCATTTCAAGGTCAATGACTTTGAAGAATAAATAGGACTGTACCTCTTTTCCTTCACAAACCCTCCCCCAACTCTTGTATTAGAGCAAATATGAGTCTGAGAAGCAGCTGACACTTTAAAAATGCTTTTGTCTAAGTTGAATAATCCAAATTCATTAGTTTATTGAAAATATTCCAAACGTTCCCTTTTCAACATATACCATATCACTGATCTCGTCTTATATTAAAAATATATTGAGTATTTGAAAGTAAATTTTCCTAAAATATGATCTCAATAGATGCAAAGATTTTTCCAAAATTCAACACCAATTTATGATAAAAACTCTCAAGAAACTGGGTTTAGAGGGAACACACCTCAATGTGTAAAGGCCATATATGACAAGCCCTCAGCTAACATCATACTGAACACTGAAAAGCTGAAAGCTTTTCCTCTTAGACCAGGCCAAGACAAAGGTGCACTCTCACCCCTTTTCTTCAACATAGTACTAGAAGTCCTTACCAGAGCAATTAGGCAAGAAAAGAAAGAGAAGGCGGCCAAATTGTGGTAAAACTGTCACTAAGTGCAGATGACATGATACTACATATAAAAAGACTCTAAAGACTCTACCAAAAAACTGAACTAATAGTAAGTGAATTCAGTAAAATTACAGGATACAAAATCAATATATAGAACTCTATTGCATGTCAAATGATAATAGTGAACTATCAGAAAGAGAAACTAAGAAAACAATCCCATTTACCACTGCATCAAATATAACAAAATACCTAGGAATCAGTTTAACCAAGGAATGAAAGATCTATACACTGAGCAGGATAAGACACTGAAACTGAAGAAGACACAAGTAAATGGAATGATATTCCATGCTCATGGATCAGAAGAATTAGTAATGTCCGTACTACCCAAAGCAATCTACAGATTTAGTGTAATCTCTATCAAAATTCCAATGGCATTCTTCACAGAAATAGAAGAAGCAATCCTAAAATTTTATGGAACCACAAAAGACCCTGAATAGTCAATCCTGAGAAAGAAGAGCAAAGCTGGAGGCATCACACTTCCTGATTTCAAACTACATTACAAAGCCAAGAAATCAAAATGGTATTGTATTGACATAAAAAGACATAAATCAATGGAACAGAACAGAGTCCAGAAATAAACCCACACATATGTGATTAGTTAATTTTGACAAAGGAGCCAAAAATACACAATGGAGAAAAGAGAGTCTCTTCAATAAATGGTGCTGGGAAAACTGGACCATTACCTTATACCACACATAAAAAATTAACTCAAAATGAATTAAAGAACTGAATGCAAGACCTGAAGCCATAAAGCTCATAGAAGAAAACACAAGAGACAAGCTCCGTGACATCGGTTTTGGTGATGATTTTTTTTTTAAACACCAAAAGTAAAGGCAACAAAAGCAAAAATAAAAAAGTGGGACTACATCAAACTAAAAGGCACAGTAAAGGAAACCATCAGCAAAATGAACAGATAACTTACTAGATGAGAGAAAATATTTGCAAATCCTGTATCTGATAAGGAGTTAATACTCAAAACATACAAAGAACTTACAAAACAACCAATTGCATTAAAAAATGGGCAAAGCACTGAAACAGACATTTTTCAAAAGACACACAGATGGCCAACAGACACATAAAAAGATGTTCAACATCAGTAACCATCAGGGAGGTGCAAATCAAAACCACAATGAGATTTGACTTCACAGCTGTTAAAACAGCTAACATCAAAAAGACAAGAAATAATGTGTCGGCAAGGACGAAAAGAAAAGGAAACCCTTGTGCACTGTTGATGGGAATGTAAATTCATGCAACCACTATAGAACACAGAATGGAGGATCCTCAAAAGTTAAAAATAAAACCACTATATGATTCAGCAATTCCACCTCTGGGTGTTTTATCAAAACAAAATAAAAACACTAACTCAGAAGACATATGCACCACCATGTTCAATGCAGCAATATTAACAACAGCCAAGATATGGAAACAACGTGGGTGTTCATCAACAGATGAATTTAAAAAAATGGTTTTTATATAAACAATGGAATATTATTTGGCCATAAAAAAGAATGAAACCTTGCTATCTGCAACATGGATGGATCCTAGGGTATTATGCTAAGTAAAATAAGTCAGACAGAGAAAGACAAAGATCTCACTTACATGCGGAATCTTAAAAAACAAAACCAAAACAAAACAAAACGAGGGGGTGCCTGGGTGGCTCAGTCGGTTAAGCATGCAACTCCTGATTTCAGCTCAAGTCATGGTCTCAGGCTTGTGGGATCAACCCAGGGTTGGGTTCCATGGTCAGCACAGAGTATGCTTGTCCCTCTCCCTCTGCCCCTCCACCTGCTGGCATGCGTGTGCATTCTTTTTCAACTAGATACATACATACATAAAATCTTCACACACACAAAAAAAAGCTCAGAGACATAGAGAACAGACTCATGGCTGCCAGAGGCAGGAGGCAGAGGGTGGGCAAAATCAGTAAGGGAGTCATAAGGTACAAATTTCCAGTTATAAAGTAAGTAAAGTATGAGGATATAACGTACAGGATGGCGACTACAGTAAATCTGTGCTGAATGTGCGGAAGTTGTTGAGACAGGAAATCTTAAAAGTTCTTATCACAAGAAAAAAAAATCTGTATGTATGGTAATGGATGTTTACTAAACTTATTGTGGTAATTTCACAATGTACAAATACTGAATCATTTCATTGTACACCTGAAACTAACGTTATCTGTCAACTGTGCCTCAATTAAAAATTTTTTTCTACAAATAAGTTTTTTCTAAAACAGGGTCCTGTTTCACTAATATGAAATCTAGTAAGTTTATTTCCAAAAAAGAAAAACTATGATGCAAATGATATTGATAAATTTTATTTAAAATTAAAAAAAAAGAAGGGGAAAAAATTGCTACAGAACTTTAGAAGTAAACTTTCCCCACAACGGAAAAACATGTATGTGTTAGTGCTGAGGAGGATGGGTGGAGGCTATATCTTTCCTATTTTAGAGATTATGCCAGAGACCTAAGTAAGTTGTAAGTATGGGCTCATAAACCATTACTAGATACAACAGAAACCCTCCCCTGCCTGTCACTATTTTTTCAGAAATAGTGTCATGAGATTAATGCAATGTTTCCCCAAAGGATAAAACACCCAAACATTCAGCAGAATCCAAACTGGACAAGGAGGTTTCTAAAAGCCAATGGCTTGACTAACAACCATGTCTTTCCTGTTATTAGTAGCAATAATTTAAGAAAGGAGTATGACCAACTATTCCAGTACTTTCTATTTTCTGTATCACACAACAGAGACTCAAATCTCCTAAAGTCTTCATGAATTTAGATTCTAGAAAATGAAAAATTGACAGTGAATGTATGAACGGTTCTTTATGTACCTAGAGCTAACCTATCAGATGGCTTTGCGAATACCAAATAAAACAAAGGCAAAATAGCAGGCAGGCAAAAATAATGTTATTATCTCCCCTCTCACCGATTTCTTTCCTTTTTGCCTCCCTTTCTCCAAAAACCCAACCCTCAAGCCCCCAAATTCCAAATCTGCTAGTTCATACTAAATTACTCAGAATGGTGCATCAACTAATCTGTCACTTTCAAAATGAAAGTGTTAATACCTTTAAGATTATTATGAGGATTGAAATAACAACATATAAAAGCATTTTATAGGTAAAGAGTAGTAATTAGGAAAGGCATTAAGTATTTTAATGGAAAACTATGCAGGCAGAAACAGTTCCAAAATAGATGCTTCCATCCCATGAAGGCATATCAAATGAAGATCTAAAATACCTGGGTTCGGGGAAGGCTGCCTACCATAGAGTGAAGTCTTCCCAGCTTCCCTGACTACTATGTATAATTTACCAAGCTTCTAATTCCTAGGTCCACCAGATGGTGCCATCTGTCTTACTTTAAAGTCGAAAATCCAAATGAATTCAGTCATTTTAGCTGAAACTAGTTCAATAATCTTCAAAAGCAAAGGGCAAACTACCAGAGAGGAAAATTCAATAGTTCACTTCAAAACTATTTACCTCGTAGTTACTGAGCAGCGCAGAATTGGCATCCTTCCTGCAAAATAAAGTAAATTATCATCAGTCTGGGCTCAAATTCCTTTATGAGAATTAAATATCTGTAAAATACTTCCTGTATTAAGATCGAGTAGTTCAGTTCAGGAATTTAAAGACTATAACCTAAAACTGAGAAATGTCCTAAGTCCTACTGGTTTAGCAGGCAATGGACAACTTCAGAGTAAACTGCCCTCTCTATGGCATATATAACACATGATTTACTAAGTAGGTGATAGAAACACTATACTTATCCTTAATCTATGTAGACAGAAGTTTAGGAAAGTCAGTCATCTGGGAGAAGTCACTTAAAGGAAGAACGGGGGGGGGGGAGCCAGAGAGTTAGGAAGGGGTGTCAATAAAGCGAGGGAGCGGGCGCCTGGGTGGCTCAGTGGGTTAAAGCCTCTGCCTTCGGCTCAGGTCATGATCCCAGGGTCCTGGGATCGAGGCCCGCATCGGGCTCTCTGCTCAGCAGGGAGCCTGCTTCTCTTCCTCCCTCTCTCCCTGCCTCTGCCTACTTGTAATCTCTGTCTGTCAAATAAATAAATAAAATCTTTAAAAAAAAAAAAAAAATAAAGCGAGGGAGCGAGACTCAACTGGAGAAACCAACAGTGCTGTCTCATCCCGCAGGCATGTCCTTTCCGGAGTACCATCTGCCTCCCCTCAGTTATGGACAAGACATCTTGGGCAGGCAATGTACCCTCTGAATCACCAGAAATGGGATCATTAACACTAACATCACTCCTGGGAATTTCAGCAGTGTCAAGAATCCTGCCAGAGATTCACAAAGGTGTTCATCTTCTCTATCAATTCAACAGGTAAAGTTCACGTGTCAAGCAGTGGTCATTGTGCCTGCGATCAAGGCACAATGTCATCTTTCATGTATGAGTGAGCACAGCAATGTGACTTGTATTAAAGTATAATCAAGCCATTCTACAATACCACATCAGAAGTATTTACTGTTTTTAATAGTCTAGAGGCTGTACAGTGTGATAATTATGAGCACAGTTTTGAAATCAGACAAATCTGGGTTCATATTCTAGCTCTGCCACTTAAAAGGTCTGGGAGTTTGGGTGAGTTTATTAACCTCCCCAAGCTTGTCATTTAAAACAAAAACTGGGGAGCGGAGTGGGAGGCTTTGCAGGAACCAGTCAGACTGAGTTGCCAGAGCATCGCACATACCCGGCTGCTGCCATCCGGGAGTCTCCTGCACTGCCCAGGGGAGCAAATTCCAAGCATCTCCTGCTACGGCTGCTCCTTGGAGCCAGGAGCGGGTAAGCTGAGTATGTGAAACCCTCAGGCCCTAGACCCGAGGCCCTCTTCCCGTTTCCCGAACCACCATGACCCACTTCAACAAGGGCCCTTCCTAATAGGCTCTCCGTCAAGGTCTAGAGCAAGATCCCTTCCAAGTACATCATCAGGCAGATCTTTGAAACTGGATAGAAGAGGTGACAGGCATGAGCACTGGCACCAACTTTCAGCACGGCTCAAAAGATGGCATCATCCTCTGCGAGCTCATAAACAAGCTGCCAGGCTCAGTGAAGAAGATTAATGAGTCCTTGTTAAACTGGCCCCAGTTGGAGAATATTGGGAACTTTATTAAACCTACTCAGGCTTATGGATTGAAGCCACACGACATATTTGAAGCAAATGATCTTTTCGGGAATGGAAACATGACTCAGGTTCAGACTATGCTGGTGGCTCTGGCAGGTCTGGCTAAAACAAAAGGATTCCATACAACCAATGACACTGGAGCTAAGTATGATGAAAAGCGAAAAAGACATTTTAATGAAGGAAAGTTAAAAGCTGGCCAAAGTGTAACTGGTTTGCAGATGGGAGCCAACCAATGTGCCAGCCAGGCAGGTATGATAGCCTATGGCACCAAGAGGCATCTTTATGATTCCAAAATGCAAAATGACAAACCTTTTGACCAGACCACAATTAGTCTGCAGATGGGGACCAACAAAGGAGCCAGCCAGATGGGGATGTTAGCACCAGGTACCAGAAGAAACATCTATGATCAGAAGCTAACACTACAACCAGTGGACAACTCGACAATTTCTCTATAGACGGGAACCAACAAAGTTGCTTCCCAGAAAGGAATTAGTATGTATGGGCCCGGGCGGCAAGTACATGACCGCAAATACTGTGCCACTTCCACAGAACCTGTCATGCACAATGGAAGCCAAGAAACAGGAACAAATGGGTCTGAAATTAGTGACAGGGATTATCAGGCAGAACACCCAGATGAGTATCATGGAGAGTACCAAGATGACCACCCCAGAGATTACCAATAAGGCAACCAAGGCACTGATTATTAGACTGGCACAGAGAACTCAGTATTTAGTCCACTGTTTTTATTCAGTGAGAACCAAGCTAACCTTGAGTAATTTTTATCTTGTCTCCCTAAAACATTACCATGCTTATTGTACCTAAAAGAAGGATCGCCTGACATTACCCCCCTTCCTTTTTCTGCGTCTTCCCTAAACAGCTGCCTTTTCATGCTGTAAGAGTTCAATCTTAGAGCAGAAGCAGTAACTCCCATAGGAAATAAAAGGAATACTGTGAACAGGGAGTACTCTCGTACAGCCAATTCTCTTGTTAAAGACCTATATTTATTTTTTTAAGATTTCATTTATTTGAGAGAGAGACAGACAGAGCACAAGCAGAGGGAGCAGAAGGCAAAGGGAGAAGCAGACTCCCCGCCGAGCAGAGAGCCCGATGCGGGACCCTGGGATCATGACCTGAGCCGAAGGCAAAGGCTTTAACCCACGGAGCCACCAAGTTTGCTAATTTTTAAATAAAGTCCTGATCAGGGTGTATTTGTGACTACATGTGTGCTCATTCTCTTACCTAAACTGAAAGATATTTTCAGGGCGGTGTTTCTAAAGGCGCGTGTATGAGATCAGCCTTCGGACACTCAGGTCTGGGTGGTACATCTGCGCCAGTGTACCCATGTAGAGTTGCTCTGTGCTCTTCCACTGTTTATTGCTACATTTCTTGGTGTAAACTTATCTCACTGTATTTTTTATAAAAAATAAGTATTTGGGGAACATTAAAAAAAATGCGGATAAAGTAGAACCTCTAAGTGTAGCCTGGATTCCAAGCCAGCTCCACTGATCAGAGCTCTGTAAATTCAGGCAAATTACCCAACCTCTCTGTACTTAGATTTCCTCATCCATGAAATGACAATTCATTCGAGTACTAACCACGTACGATTATTTACAGGATTAAACTGAAAAATGTAAAGCACCGGAACACAGCAAATACTCAAAAACACCATCTACTGTCACTACCTGTGCTATTACCATAACGTCTTCCTAGCTCATAAAGCTGTTATGAAAATGAAATGAGACAACAAATTTTAAAACTGTAGCATTGTTCTTGGTACTTATTAAGATCTTCCTTAATGGAAGCCATTGTTTTTTAAAGATCTCACCTCGCTGAATTCTCATTAAAAAACCCTGTGATGGGGCGCCTGGGTGGCTCAGTGGGTTAAAGCCTCTGCCTTCAGCTCAGGTCATGATCCCAGGGTCCTGGGATCGAGACCCACATCGGGCTCTCTGCTCAGCAGGGAGCCTGCTTCCCCTCTGTCTCTGCCTGCTGCTCTGCCTACTTGTGATCTCTCTCTCTGTGTCATATAAATAAATAAAAATCTTAAAAAAAAAAAAAAACCGTGATGTAGGGGCTATTATTTTTCCTTCTTTATAGATGACGAAACTGAAGCTCAGAGGTTTAAAAATTTGCCTCAGGTCACGCGGTAAGAAACCTAACTGAAGCGGAAGGTAACTACGGAACTGTGAAAAATGAGACTGGATTAGACAAATGGAAACCGGTAATGCAGAATCCTAAAAATTCAGGAAGCACTCTGGACCTGACATACTGTATGATAAAGATGGCTGTTTGTTCCTAAACCAGGATCGGGGCTGTATGATGAAAATGCTGACACAAAATTTCAAAAACATGGGCCAAACAGATGAGTCATTTCCCTAAGCAATCAATAAAACAAAACAAGCAGATGGTGAACACAAGAATCTGACCTAGGCCTTTGGTCAGCAGCACAGTGATGTCAGCACTCTAATCTAATCAACATGTGAAGCTTACCAAACGCTCCAGACATTTAACAAATAGCTGGGATTTCACAAAAGTGCTGCTTTGCCCAAATGACCACAATTGCACTGAGGTCACAGAGAATATCATATTTAAAAGGAATCTAAAACAGGAAGAACCATGCATAATTAGAGTATATGATATGGTTCATTTAAAACTGAAAAGGACAAATCAAACACATGTCATCTTTGCCTACTTAATTAGGAAGTCAGTCCACAAGGCTTCTTCCTATCTTTGCTTGAAATCGAGTTAAAACTCCCTGTGTACCCTAAAATACACTGTAACTAAGAAATCCCTTGCGGGAACAGACTGGAAAAATAACACAAATGTTATTTTTCCTCAAGGCTAAGGGACCCATCCCAGGTGCCATTGTTACAACTACATTTCCAACTCAGAGCCTCTCCTTCATGCAGAATATTCTACGCCTTAGGAAAATCTGTTCTTGGCTATTCCAAGTTATGGCCTCACTATCCAAGCCAATACTGTTAATGCAAGAATCCAAAGAATGTCTAGAA
The DNA here is from genome assembly GCF_963455335.1 of Martes martes. Classification (NCBI taxonomy): domain Eukaryota; kingdom Metazoa; phylum Chordata; class Mammalia; order Carnivora; family Mustelidae; genus Martes; species Martes martes. The sequence continues at coordinate 660,982 of NC_137906.1, read as the reverse complement.
CCAGGTTAAAAAGGAGAGACGCTCTCTTGCACGTGTGTCTTAATGAACCTGTGTTTGGGGGCCAGGAGAACAATGGATATTTAAACAAGTACCACATCTTGGAGATTCTGGCTGGCAGAGGCTGATTTATTCATTTATTCTTTTATTAGGAAGATAAATAAAAAATTTTTTCTCAGTAAATACTAATGGAATAAATGCCAACATATGCTAGGCTTTCCTTTATTTAATAAAATGCCAACAGGCATAAGATCTACCTTTGATGAAATGAACTATAGTCATTTCAGTGCCTAAATGAACTGCACATATCGAGAAAAGTTTTTAAAACAGCGTTTTATCCTACTATAACCACCACTAAGTGGCACGTTGGTGGGAACAGGAAATGGTAAGACCGGACAGATTAATCACTTAATCAAGTGATCTCACTGAATAGCAGTGATGATGATGTGACGCACTGAGAAAGACACATTCCTTACAGCAATCCTGTTAAAGAATATCTAATTTGAATCTAGCCATAAGGATATAACCAGACAAACCCAAGTTGAGGAACATACTTCAAAACAACTGGTTTAGATTCTTCAGATATCAATGTCATTTGAAACAATGTCAATGTCACAAAAACAGGCAAGGAAACTGTTTTTAGAATAAAGGAGATTAAAAAACTATGACAACCAGAACTTGTATGAAAACTAAAAATATGATTCTCAAAGCTTGACTGAAAACTACAAAAAAAAATATGATTCTTGACTGGATTCTGAACCCGTGGTTAAAAAAAAAAATCTAGCTGGGGCACCTAGGTGGCTCAGTTAAGGGGCTACCTTTGGCTCAGGTCATGATCCCAGGGTCCTAGGATCAAGCCCTGCGTGGGGCTCCCTGCTAGGTGAGGAGTCTGCTTCTCCCTCTCCCTCTGCCCTTCCCTGTTTGTGCTCTATGAATAAATAAAGATCTTAAAAAAAAATTAGCTAAAATGACACTGGACAATGGGAGAGATTTTGTATTTTAATAATATTGGTACATCCATGCTAAATTCCCTAGGTGTGACAATGGTATGGCAGTTAAGTACATTTTTAAGACTAGGTAAAATGACATGGTATGTACAACTCTGAAATGATTCGGTAGAGAGAGTGTGTGTGTGTATGTGTGCGTGTGTGTAGAGAGAGAGAAAGAATGTAGACATGTGGAGAGACAGAATGTGGACATGTGTAAGAGAAGTAAGGCAAGTGAATCAAAATGGTAACAAACAGTGACTCTAAATACAGGATATGAATGTCCCTGTGGTGCTCTTTTTGCAACTGTTCTATGGGTTTGGAATTTTTCAAGCTAGAAAGTTGAGAAAAATGGAAATGTAAAACTAAAGAATTCCCTAAGATTAAAAAAGACATTCGTATAACCTATAATTGAAGACATAAAACGCATTTTCCTCCAGTGTTTTTTCAGGGTGACTAGAATCTGCCAATTTTGTATTTACAAGCTGTTGTTCCTACTGAGCAGAAACTGTCTGCTCTGTACACAGCTTGCACTTCAGTTTTGTGTAATACATTCATGAGCATTCAGACTTCTAGAAACTGCCCACCTACATAAAACTTCGTATTTTCCTACAGGACTTAAGACTAGTACTGATTTTAATTACAGGTGTTTAAAACAACTATTCCAAATGAATTTTAAAGATTGTTTGAATCTATATTTACAGGCAAGCAATCACTTAATTTCCTTAAGTAATAAATTAGCTGACTGAAGTTGACCTGCTATTTTAAATGCAACCTGTAAATTTTGCTTAAATTGCTGAGTCAATTTAATGGACGTAAACAACTACTTTGGAAAACTGAATTCTGAATAAACAGAACAAAATGATCTATTGGCAGATTTTCTTTAGAAACACACATACACATGCAAACAGCACCTTTAATTGCCACACAGTTAACTTACGCACACAATGACGAAGAGAACTGCTCAAATTCCCCTACATTCAACCTATATTATTGATTCAAGTCATGTTCTGAAAAACTAAACTCAAGTACAAGAAACTGGGTAGATTTCAAAGTCAACAAACTTAATCTGCACCATTCTCCTGAGAGCTAGCAAACAAGTACCCTCTTTCCAGTCTTACTACTGAACTGTTATAGGACCTATTAGCTAACTTCTCTACATCTCAGTATTTCCAACTATAAAATGAAGGAAATTCTTACAATGATTTCAAAAACACGATACAGAAGACAATCTGTTTTCCCTTACTTCGTACATTAAGTTCAACAATAAAAAAGTGAACACAGGGGGGTGCCCGGGTGGCTCAGTGGGTTAAAGTCTCTGCTTTCGGCTCAGGTCATGATCCCAGGGTCCTGGGATTGAGCCCCACATCGGGCTCTCTGCTCCGCGGAGAGCCTGCTTCCTCCTCTCTCCCTGCCTGCCTCTCTTGCCTACTTGTAACCTCTGTCTGTTAAATAAATAAACAAAATCTTTAAAAAAAAAAAAAAAAGTGAACACAGGGATGTCTGGGTGGCTCAGTTAGTTAAGCATCTGCCGTCAGCTCAGGTTATGATCCCAAGGTCCTGGGATCAAGCCCTGCATCAGGCTCCCTGCCCAGCAGGAAGCCTGCTTCTCTCTCTCCCTCTGCCTGCTGCTGCCCCTGCTTGTGTTCTCTCTCTGTCAAATAAATAAATAAGGTCTTTTTTTAAATACATAAAACAATTTTTAGAAAGAGTGTACACAAAGCTTTCCAGGTATATCAACAACCCAAGCATTAGACAAAGTTAGTCAAATAGAAAATGCCTTATATGTACACAAATACTTAACTTTCCTACAAATATTCTGTATCCTTTTGCATAAGGAGAATGTTTCCAAATGACCATCAAAAAGTTTTTATTTTTTAAATTCTACCACTAAATCGAATAAAGCATAAATGTTCCTCACCTTTAAAAAATTTCTAGCATATGTCTACATGTATTATTTGCTCAACAGATATTTATTCAGTGATTGAAGGAAAAAAATGCAGTAAAAACTCAGAGAAGTTTTCCTTTCATGCCTCCTCCTTCCAGGATCTAGGAATGCCTGAAAAAGGTACAATATGTTTGTTCTCCCAGAGGAACAGAGCTCTGCTGAAGATCCTAAGGACTACACTGCTAGGGACCACATCTCATGTTGGAGGCCAGTAAGGAACCAAGTTTGGCCTCCAGACTTTTCCATTCCAGGGGTCCTTCTACTCGCAAATCACATCCCTACAGAAACCTCACTTTCCCATAAATTGCTAGCTGCAAAATTCCTGATTGGCTTCAGCACGTTTCTGACTCCTTGCAAGAAATGGACTGCTATTGGAGAAAATCTCTTGATTCAAACCATTTCACTTAAGAAAATCAGAGTATCTATGGAAACTAGCTAATTCAATTATACTTTTAATTAGTTAAATTAATTATCATTATATTACTTCATTCAACAACTATCTGCTCCATACCTAATGTGTGCCAAATGTAGTTGCTAAGCCCCAGCCTTCATGGGGCTTTCTCATGAGGGAGACAAGACACTAAACAAGTAAACAAGCATCTATTATTACAACTTGTAATTATTCGAAGGAAAAGTAAATCACTGTGTTATACTAAGAGACAAGAGAAGGACTTATTTTGGACTGATGGAAAAGGAAAAGCAATACTCAACCTGAGCTATCAAAAAGATAAACAAAAACCAAAAATTAATTAAAAAGCCAAATAAATAAATAATCAAAAAGATAAAGAGGGAGGGCTGAGAAAAAGTATACCAGGCAGAGGGTCCCCTGGACCTTGGAAGGTTACAGAAACCACCTGCCAGTGGAAAATGTGTGTGTATGGGAGGTGGGAGTAGCAGCTCGAGAGTAAGTGAAGTTATACAGGGTCATACAGGTGCTAGCAAGGAATGGGGATGTCCTCTTAGCACAATATAAAGTCAATGAAGAGTTTTATAGAGGGGGATGAGTTTATCCAATTAATATAATTTTAAAGACTTTATTTATTTACTTCTCAGAGAGAGAGAGAGACAGAGGGAGTGCACACATAAGCAAGTGGAGCGACTGGCAGAGGGAGAAACAGGCTCCTCGCTGAGCTGGGAGCCCGATGTGGGACTCAATCCCAGGACCCTGGGATCATGACCTGAGCCACCCCAGCGTCACACATCCAATTAATATTTTAGGATCGCTCTGGCTGCTGACTGGAAAACAGAATGGAGGGGGGACAAGAGTGGAAGCCAAAGGCTACTGGTTAACCTGGACCAGAGATGACAGACTACAGACTGAGCAACCGAGATGGTGAAAAATAACTGCACACAAAATAGACTGAAGGTGAAGAAGACAGGACTGGCTGATGGACTGGATTTAGGGGTGAGGAAGAGGTCGAGATTTCTGGACTAAGCAACTGGACGGATAACGAGAGAAAAGGGCTAGAAATATACTTTTGGGAGTTATCAGCGTATAGATGGGTAAAATGACCAAGGGAGAGTGTGGAGAAAAAGGGTCCCAGCACTGAGCTCTAGGACACCTCCACATTTAGAAGCCAAGCAAGGGAGGAAGGGCAAACCAGGAAAGGAGACTGAGAAGTAATCCTTGACGTAGAGGGGAATGCAAACAGCATGTCACAAAGCCAGGATTTTCTAGAGGTTTTTTGTTAAGTATAGTTGACACCCAGAGTTTCTGCATCCCCTGCTGCTAAAAGATCAAGAAGGTTGAGAGCAGAAAATCAGCCTTGGGATTTGACAAGACGGAGGGCTCAGATAATCAACACAAAACCCGTTTCTGTAGACTAATAAGGATGAAAGCCCAACAGAATGACTGAAAAATGAGGGGATCAACGACACTTCCAAACAGTTTTGTTGTAAAGGGAAGCAAAAATGGAGCCGTAAGTGAACATGAATGTGCGGACAAGGGATTTTTTAAGATGGATAAATTAAAATGGGATTGCATAATGAGAGGAACTGCTCTAGTAAAGAGGGAAAAATTGGTTAATAATAGCTTGGGCCAGAAGGATCTATCTGAATGTTTTCCAAGATGCAAACTACACCCCATTAATGGACCACAAAATCTACTCAGTGGGTCAGCATTCTTCTTTAACGATAGGCATCAGAGCGCACCGCGTAGAGGAAAAGTACTGCTTCATGACGCTTTCATTTCAGTTACATACACACACTGTGTTTTTCTGAAATCTGTAAAATAGCATCGTATAGGGCTGTGAAACAGGTGAAAGAACACAAAGGGAAATAGTGAACAACCCACGCCGGAGACAGCACAGTACGGCCACGCCTGCAGTGAACGCGAGCCGCGGAAGACCTACCGGCGGAGCAGCTGCGGGGACCTCCACCTGCCGAACGACAAGCAAGCAGCACACACGCCTTCGGCTCCCGCGCTCTCCGTCCAGGCTCCAGCACTTCCTTCTCCCCAGAAAACCTGCCCAGCCCACTCGGGGAGCAGCTCCTCGGAGTCAGGGCTCCCCGCGGCAAGCCCAGCCCTAGCCCAGCACTTGGCCATCTCTTCGGCAGGTACTGCCAGGGCGGACGCGGGGCTGTACAGCTTCTAAGTCCCCGCTGGGACCCGGGCCGAGCTCCCCGCGGGGACCCACAACACACCAGGAAACGAATGAGGGCGCGGGCAGGCACAGGAAAAGCCGCAGGTCAAGTGGCGCTGGGCCCCCGCGCGCCGAGCACTGGGTGGGAGCAGGCTCGAGGGCTCCGAGGGGCGGAGCGAGGGTCCCTTTCCTCCCCGTGTCCCGCCCCAAGCCTTTCCCCCAAGCCCCATACCCCGTGCCGCCCCGTGCCGCCCCATGCCCGCGTCCCTCGGCTGCCCTCGGCCCAGCAGGCGCCCGCTGCGGGCGTCTGCGCACGGCCGGGAACGCGCCCCCGAAGACTCACACTTCCATGCCGATCCCGCGTCGTCGCTTGCGGACGCACAGCCTCCTGCCGAGCCGCCTCCGCCGCCGCCGCCCGCGTCGCTCACCCGGCCGCCGGGTCTGCGCGCCGCGGGGCACGCCGGGAGCGCCGCGGGGTACGTCGGGAGCGCCGCGCGGCACGCCGGGAGCGCCGCGGGGTACGTCGGGAGCGCCGCGCGGCACGCCGGGAGCGCCGCGGGGTACGTCGGGAGCGCCGCGCGGCACGCCGGGATCCTGGCGGACCCGGCGGGTACTTCCGCCTGGTTAGCGGCTGGGCGCCCCGGCGGGGTTTAGGGCGGTTGAACTCACGCAGGCGGACGGCGCTCGTGCTTGCGCGGTCGGCGTGACGTCAAAGTACTAACCAGCTCGTTTCCAGAGGGACGGTTACCGGCCTCCGCGGCCCCCGACTTCCGAGTCTGAGACCCGGTGACTTGGTCGCGCGCGCTCCGCTTCGTACGTGCGTCGTCCTGGGAGGACGCGGCCCGAGACGAGGGAGAAGCGAGTCCGTCCCCGTCCCCGGGAGCTCGGCGCGCGGACCCGACCTTCCCGCGTCCCCGGGGCTTGCCGGAGGGAGGACCGGCCGCGCGGAGCAGGGCGTGCGGCGAGTGTGGTAGGGGCGGGTGCTGCGGCCGCGCCGGGGCACGCGTGCGGCGGGCGGGAGGGGGAGCGGCCCGGAGCGGCGCGCTGTGAGGTGGCGGCGAGGACGGCGGGGGCCCGTCCCCTTGGCGGCGTGCGGCGCGTGTGGACGGACTTCCCCGAGGACTTCCCCTGTTTGTCGCGGGGAAGCGACGGCGGGGGGCGAAGCTGGGCCTGCCCGGGGCGCGGTCCCGGAGCCCGGCGGAGGGCGGGCGCCGCGCGGAGGTTTCCCGGACGGGCGCGAAGCGGATACCGAGACGTCGGCGGGACCAGTGTCTCGTTCTTCTGTCCTCGCGGCCGTGTGGGAACGTTTGCTGAGTCCGTCCCGCGGCGGGGCGCTTGCTGAGGGCGGCGGGGCGCGGCGGGACAGTCCGGCTGCCGGCGCTGCCCGGGAGCGCTTCCTCGGAGCGATGACCGCGGCGCGCGCGACCCGACCCCTCCTGACCGCAGCTCCCCGGACCGAACCGCGAGGACGCTCGGGCGGGTCGTGGTGTCCCTCGGACCGTGCTGCTGGGGGGACCGAGCCGGATGACCCGCGGCCGGTCACCCAGGGACTTGCCGAGTGGGGGTTCACACTCGGGCAGCTTGAGCAAGCGTAGGGATGTATTACGTTGTTAACCGTGACTGAGGATGGGTTAGAAAAACGTGTCGTAGGGATGGGACAATGACAGAACATGGATGACCCTCAGACACATGGCAAGTGAAAGAAGCCAGACACGGAGGACCACTTCCCCTATGACTCCATTCTGGGAAACATCCAGGACCCGCAAGTCTACACAGATGGGTGAATTAGTGGTTGCTGAGGGGTGGGAGAGGGACAGGGAGGGCAGCTGATGGACACAGAATAAAAAAGTCCTCAGATTAGGTTGTAATGGTTGCCCATCCCTGGAAAATACCAAAAAATGCTGAATTATATACCTTAAATGAGAAAGCTGTGTGGTCTCTGAATTATGTATCAATGAAGCTGTTAATTTTTCTTAAAACTGGTGTTTGTGGGGATTAGATTGGAAGAGAAATGACATAAATTTTTAGCATTTAACTTTGTACATTCAGAATTTTAAAAATGTTTTTCAATGCACATGTTATCTTTAAGTACAAAAATATTTTAAAAACAACAAATCTGGGGATGCCTGGGTAGCTCAGTGGGTTAAGCATCTGCCTTTTGCTCAGGTCATGATGCCAGGGCCCTGGGATTGAGTTCCGCACTGGGCTCCTTGCTCAGTGGGGAGCCTGCTTCTCCCTCTGCCTGCTGGCTTGCTTTCTCTCACACACAAATAAATAAAGTCTTCAAAAAAAAAAAAAAAAGAAAGAAACTAATTTGGGGCACCTGGTGACTCAGTTGGTTGAACATTGACTCTTGCTTTTGGCTCAGGTCATGGTCTCAGGGTCATGAGCTCGAGCCCTGCATCCAGTTCTGTGCTCAGCGTGGAGTCTGCTTGAGATTCTTCCCGCCTCAAGCATGCATGTGTGCGTGCTCTCTTGCGCTCTCTCTAAAATTAACAAAGTCTTTTTTAAAAACCCAAACATTTGGGCACCTGGGTGGCTTAGTTGGTTACATGACTGCCTTCAGCTCAGGTCATGATCCTGGAGTCCTGGAATCAAGTCCCACATTGGGCTTCCTGCTCTGCAGGGAGTTTGCTTCTCCCTCTGACCTCTCTCCTCTTGTGCTGGCCCGTGCGCGCGCGCGCTCTGTCTCTCATCCTCTCTTTCTCTCAAATGAATAAAATCTTAACAAAAAATAAAATAAAAACCTGAGCAAGTAATTTACTTTTAAAAATCTGCAAATAAATAAAATGCTACCCTAGACCCAGCTGGCCTAATTTGTGTAGAGGGTCTCCATCCCTCCTTTGAGGACAGCAGGCCCCACAAAAAAGCACTAAAGATGTTCATTGTGTTAGTCACTCAGCAAACATGTAGTGATGGCCCATTTGGTGGTGATGGTACGCATGTGAGTAATAGGCATATCCTACCTGGTGGGCTAGTTGGAGAACCAGCTCTGGACATCAACAGCTGCCGCGCACGGTGTTTAGACGCAGTGAAGCAGAGACGAGAATGACTAATGAGGTGGAGAGGCGTCCCAAAGCCAGGCCTGTTTGAGCTGGTTGTGGGGAGGGGCGCCCAAGGCCAAGGTTTCTGGGATGGGCTTCCACAGAAGAGAACCCAGTGCCTGTCTGGGGGCCCATGAAAAAGTAGCTAAGCTCCAGGTTCTCCAAAGGAGGCTACCCTTAGACTGGGGGCCATATGCAGTCATCCTGCCCATCCCCTAAGGGTAGCCAAATAGTCAGGAGTGAGGCCCTTTCTCCCAAGGGAAGGCTCCCCAAAAGGACCCTGTGTAATGAGATAATCCAGCCAACAGAACTGGGCTAATCAATAGCTGAAACTCCTGCCTGACGTGTCCCTACTTAGGGCCTCCCTACAGCTTTCTTAACTTGAGGCTGCATAATGAGTCTTTGTTCTTTGCCACCCAAAGCATACAAACCTAGAGGTTTGTCCCCCCCAACATCTGTTTTGTTTTGTTGTTGTTTTTAACGCAGAGCTTATCTACTATGTGCAAAGGCCCAGAGCAGGAGCAAACCGTATATGTCTTCCATGTAGAAATGTCCTTTTGAACACAGAGCAATTAGGTCTAGAGCTCAGAAGAACACTGGCAAAAACTTTTGAAGGTGTAAGTAGAAACTGAAGCCTTTGAAGTGGTTAAGTCACCCAGGGAGAATCTAGAATATTGAGACTTACTTGGTGCTTACCACGTGCCAGGCAGTTGGACGTTGGTCTCAGCTCTTCTCGGCGGTGTGCTCATCACATCAGACCCAAGATTCCAATGAGGATGTGTCCAGGCACTGCATTAGCATGGTCTCATGTACTGCTCTTGGAGTTTGCAGAGGTAAACACCACGGTCAGCCCATTTCACAGCAAAGTGAAGCTCAGAGAGGAGTTACAAAGTATCAGAGCCAGGATGCTCTCTCCTCTCTGGCCAACTCCCAACAACGCATGCACCGGCATTAACCCAACCTTTCCTCTCAGTTCTAGGGCCTGCCAACATCAGGGATGCCTCCCTGTTCTGCACTAGACCCTTGTGATGCACCAAAGTAGAAAATGTAGGGGAAACCAGCCAGGCAAGGCTTTCTTCTGAAGAAGATAAATCCTGTGCAGCACTCAGGGCTCTGCTGAAATGGCTGCTGTCCATTGTCTGAAAATCCTGGACCCTTGAGCTGGCAATGGGGATGGACACACGAGGTTTGCCTCTGGTCAAGGCCCTGACGGAAATGTCAGCAAAGTCGAGGAAGGTTGAGATCTCATTATTGGCATCCCGGGAGCAGGAATTTTAAACCCTTGGTGACCTCCAGTCGTGGGCTGTGTTCCTGGGCACCCACAGGAATGAGGCTGTCAAGTGTGGTGGGTTGCAGGTACGGGTTCTGTGGCCAGAGAGACTGGGTTAAATCCAGCACGCACCTTACCGAGTCGGTGTGTTTCAAGTGGCAAGCATGAGGAAAAACATGAACTATTATCTTCCCATACATCCAAAGCAAGGAAATAAGATTTTGGATGAAGAAAGTGCTAAGAACATGGTGACAGATGGATGTCATCCAGTTCTCGTTGCAGGTACGAAGTCCATCTTCTTGGAAAAATCACGAAGCCTTTCATTACCCACCTTACCTAGGGACAGTTGACGTGAGTTGAGTGAAAGGCTTCTAGTGAGTAAGAGAATGTTACACGACAGAGCAGGACTTGGAGGGTGGGGTGGGAATAAGTGGTCAGCCCCATTCAGAGGCATTTTCCTGGAGTCTCTCCATACGGGAGGCAGAAAGACATCCCCAAAGATGTCCACACCCAAATTCTCCAGAACCCGTGGATATGTTGCTATATATGCCCAAAGGGACTTTCCAGATGTGACTAAGGTTATGGACCTTATGATGGCAAGATTACCCTGAATCATTTTAAAGGGCCCAATGTAAACACATGGGACCTTCAAAGAGCAGAATCTTTCCCACCTGAGTTAGAGGGAGATGGAACCGTGGAGGAGGGGTCAGACAGATGCAACTTTCCTGGTTTTGAAGGTGGAGGAAGGGGCCATGAGCCACGGAGTGTAGGTGGCAACTTTCCTGGTTTTGAAGGTGGAGGAAGGGGCCATGAGCCACGGAGTGTAGGTGGTCTCTAGAAACCAGAAAAGGCAAATAAATAGACTTTCCATGGAGCCTCCAGAAAGGACTGCAGCCCTACCAACACCTTACTTTTAGCCTTGTGAGACTCGTGTAGGGCTTCTAACCTATAGAATTGTGCGCTAATACAGGTGCCTGGGGGCTCGTCAGCTGAGCTTCTGACTCCTGATTACAGCTCAGGTCACAATGTCAGGGGCCTGGGATCAAGCCTTGCATCAGACCCCCTGCTCGGCAAGAAGTCTGCTTGTCTCCCTCTCCTTCTGCCCCTCCCCCTGCTCGTGCGCTCGCTCTCTCGCTCTCCCTCTCTCTGAAATAATAAAGAATCTTTAAAAAGAAAGAATTGTGAGATAATACATTTGTGGGAGTTGCGTGGGAGTTTATTACAGCAGCAATGGGAAATGAATACACCCCCTTACAAACCCGTTCTTCCATGCAGACTGTCCTCCCGTCAATTCACCGTCCACAGTGACTAAAGGCTGCTTCTCCAGTTCTGTCTCTACCTTTCCTGCAGGAGGCTGAGTACCCCCCAAACGGCTCCGAGATAGATCCGTGTGTCGCACAGTACTGTGTGTGCGCGCACGAGCCAGGGCAGGCAGGAGCACACGCACAGCTCTGGGCCCCCAACCCCACAGTGGCTGCCACTGACCTTGTTGCCGTGATGACTGCAGAACAGGGTGCTATTGTTCCCAGGCCCTAAGGCCTGGCCTACGACCTGACGCCATTGCTGTAGATGCCCTAGGCTTCTCTGGCTTATTTCCATCCTCTGGCTGCTGGAGTCTGTGGGGCCAGGTTGGGGGGACATTCAGCAAGTGAGGCATAGTTCCAGGCCTTTCAGCCAAGTGGGAGCCTTCACTCTGCACTTTTGGGAGGGGGCTTCCCTCCCCCCACCCCAAGGCTCCTTGGTTTTAGTCCCAACCCCAGCCCAGGCAACCTAAGTCTGACTCCTGGAGCCTCTGAGCTTACAGAGTTCTCTGAAACTCGTAGAGTTCCCTGAAAAGTGCTTAGAACACTGCCTAGCGTTTAGTGAGCTCTGCATGAGAGAGCTGATAAACAAGTGCCCTGCATACGTCCGTCTTCTGTCTGGTGTGGTTTGCACAGCACAGGGATTAAGAACACGGGTGTTAGGGTCCAGCGGCTGGCCTTGGTTTGGATCCTGTCTGCCCCACTTACTACCTTTATGACGGTAGGCAAATCACTTAATCTTCTAAGTATCTAATCTTCTAAATTTCCCTATCTGTGAAATAGTGATAATTCTGTTCACCTCAGAAGATTAAATGTGATGATAAACATGCAGTGTTTTAAAGTGTGTCTGCAAGTCGTCTGACCCCCTTCCTGCACAGGATGGAGACTAATCCGTCCATCTTTTTTTTTTTAAGGTTTTACTTATCTATTTGACAGAAAGACACAGTGTGAGAGGGAACACAAGCAGGGGGAGTGGGAGAGGGAGAAGCAGGGTCCCCGCTGAGCAGGGAGCCCAATGCGGGGCTCCATCCCAGGACCCTGGGACCATGACCTGAGCCCAGGCAGATGCTTAACGACTGAGCCACCCATGCGCCCCGACCCCCCCCCCCCCGCCCCTCCGTCTTGAATATAGGCTGGACTTGTCACTCACTAGTAATGAACAGAAGGCAGTTGGAAGTGACGCCACGTGACTTCTGGGGCTGGGGCAAAGAGGCTATGCAGCTCACAGCCGGCTCGCTCGCTCTCAGGACTTGGGTTTTAGAGCCCGGAGTCATCCAGGAACAGGTGCAGCTGCCTTCAGACCAGCAGGCTGGAAGGCCCACACGGAGACCGTTGCAGGCCCCAAGCCATTTGACTCTTCCCAGCTCCGGCATCAGACCTGTGATTGATGAGACCTTTGAAACGACCCCTGCTCCAGCCAGTGTCTGCAATATCATGAGAAACCCTTACCTTCTCGCTGAGTCCATTCGCACTCCAGAATGATCAAAGGTAGTAACAATGACTGCAGTAGTTTCACAGTGTGGGTGTCCTGCGACACGCAGCGGGCATGCGCGTACAGCACCTCGAGCATGGGAAGCGCCGAGTAAATACTAGTCCCAGCTCTTACTGCTCCCGACCAGCATCATCCTGACCCATAGGGATTCAGTTATTGACAATGGCAACTACCGTTTCTGGAGTACTTGTCTGAACCAAGCACAGTCCGTGTACGGTTTCTTCTCCACTCAGTGCTCAGTGCGTGAGTATCATTGTCCCCTTTCTACGGAACCTCCAAGGGGTTAAATAATGACCCGAGGCTACACCCAAGGAGTAATGTGGCTTAGATTCAGCCCCTGGCTCCTCTGACTCTCAGAGCCTGTCATAAAGCCAACTCCAGTATAGTACCTGTGCATACATATATATAAATATATATAATGTATGAAAAAAATATTACATATAAAATATATATTATATAATTTTATATATTTTATATTTATATTTTTATATTTTATTTATTTATATATTATGACTATATTTTATATTTATATATCATATAATTGTATATATTTTATTTATATATTATATTTATATATTTTATAGAAATATAAAAATATATTATATAATATTATATATATATATGATATATATATTCCAGTATAGTAACTGCCACTCGAGTCCTTCTCAGTGCTGCCAGTGGTGATCCTCGGCCCGGCTGGCCACCAACAGCGATCTCCATGAAGATGTGAGAGGACTGCGGCTCTTGCCATCCCCCGCGGCATTCTTTCAGACTGGCTTCTGCACACTCGACCCCGGGTGTGGATGGCCAATCGTGATTCAGCAAATGAGAAGCACAGCAGCTGACAGGCCCTAGACTCCTTGTCCAGCTTTTGTTTTCACCACAAGGACTGGAAAGACAGACGATTGCCATGTCAGATTTCGTGATGTTCCTATCGGCCAGTGGTTAACGTGATCCCTCAGGTAATTAATTTCTGATGAATCAACCTCTTGGCATGCTCCCTAGACCAATGTCATTGCTGTCCAGCATATAACATGAGTTTTGTGGCCAGACTACTGGGGTTCCAGTCCCAGGTCAGCCACTTCCTAGCTGGGTATTGTTGGACAAATCCCTTAATCCGTCCCAGACTCAGTATCCTCATCGGTAGGATGGGAGGAATTACAGCACTGACCGCAAGGGGTGGTTGTGAATATTTAAGGAGATAATCGATTTGTAAGGTGTTTAGCAAGAGCCTGGCACGCAGTCAGAGCTCAAGGAATAGTAGCTATCATTGTTATTCTGTGTTCATTGCCCCATTTGTACATAGAAAACACCTCAGCCTACCTCTAAATTGTTTCTTTGACTACTTGCCTCAGGCAGGAGCCAGAACTTGGAACTTCCGACCATGGTGCTCAGGAGGTACAAGGAGGTAAGAGCCTCGCCCTTTCCTCGTTGTTTCCCCCCCATCCTGGGAGTTGGGTTGTTGTCAATAATAGCAAAGACAACAATGCGCTGCGTGCCGGTTCCGTGGCTGCCAGCGCCAGTCTGGAGACTGTGTATGCACTATTAACTCGGATCGCACAACCAACCATTTGGTCATTTATTCATACTTTTTTTTTTCATTTAACAAGTAGTTACGGTGTTCCTCCGGTGATCTAGGTACTTGGAATGCATTAAAGAATAAGACAGAGAGAAATCCCTGCCCACATTCTAGGGTGCAGGGACAATTGTCAATAAGCAAAAGGTAACAGAAGCAGCAGGTCAGAGCAGTAAGTGCTGGGGAGAAAAAGAAAGGTCAGAAAGCAGAAAGAGAGGAGAAGCAAATTTCTCCTTTCGGTGAGGTCCTCCCTCTGTGAAAAGCTGCCATGTGGGCAGCGACATGACAAAGGCGGGGCAGTGACACAGGAGGGGGTGCGGGACGTTCCAGGCCAGGGGAGCCGCAAGAAGTCCAACGTACAAGGAAGCATAAAGGAACATGCCTGGATGCCCGAAGAACACAGGGATCCAGCGTGACTGGAGTAAGGGTGACTGAGTGACAGCGGAGTCACGGGAGAAGCGGGTAGAGAGTATTAGGGAAGGAGGGAGCAGGGCCGGTCACTGAGTTCTAGGCCACTGGCTCTCACTCTGCGTGAAATGCGGAGCCAGAGGAGAGCTTCCAGCAGAGAAGTGGCAGGATCTAATTTAAACTGTAAAAGAGTCTCTCTGGCTCCTGCGGTGAGAAGAGACCCTATAAGGGCAAGGGTAGAAGCCGGGACAGTGGGAAGGCAAGAGATCATGGTGCGTGGTGGCTCAGTCCGCGAAGAAGCAGTGCAGAGGGAAGGAACCGTTAGATTCTGGATATAATTTGAAATACATCTGACAGGTCATGTGACTGATCGAATTTGGGCATGAGGAAAAACAGGGGTCAAGGATGACACTCTAGTGAGCCACCAGATGGATGGTATTGCCACTTACTGTCACGGGAAGGACAGAATGATGACCATATCCGGGGAAGATCAGGGACTCAGTTTTGAATAAGTTGAGTTTTAGAGGTCTTTTAAACATCAAACGGAGGCCTGGGTGCCTCAGTCAGTTAAGCCTCTGCCTTCAGCTCACGCCATGATCTCACGGTCCTGGGATGGAGCCCCATGTCGGGCATCGGCTCAGCAGGGAGTCCACCTCTCCCTCCCCCTGCTCATGCTCTCTCTCTCAAATAAATCTATTTTTAAAAAAATAAACATAAAAAAGTAAAATGGGCATTTGGGTATAGAAGTTTTCCCCCCCACTTTATAGGAAGTGGCTGGGTTGGGATTTAACCCAAGATAAATCTGACTCCACCACCCTATCTTCTGTGTCCAAGACCTACCACCGGTTTTTGGCTTCTGACCAAGATGGGGTCACTTGGACCTGATCTACCATCATGCATGAAACAACCCAAAAACCTTTTTTTTTTTTAAAGACAAAGTTCATGAAAGAAAGATTTTCAGTGAAGGGTGGTGATTTCTGAAGGACAGACACAAAAGAAGTGAGCCCGATAATAATCCAGCATATTGTTTTGAGCAAGTTCTCAGACATGATGCAGGGAGGCAGAAGGGAGGCACAGTCTGGCAGACGCCCTCCGTTGGAGAGCCAAGACGAGGCCTCCGGAGTTCATAAAACAGAGTAGCCGAGAAAAGAGAACCACCCAGGGGGAGACTCTGAAGGTCTACAGAGGGTCGTCCTCCAGCGGTCAGCGGAGTCCCGGATCCATGCATGCCTGTGAGGAAACGGAGTACGGGGGATAGGACAGTCCAAAACGAGTGAAGGAAATGATGCCTGTTTCTGCCAGTCGGACTTGGAAAACTTGTAATTCATCAGGTG
The DNA here is from genome assembly GCF_963455335.1 of Martes martes. NCBI lineage: Eukaryota > Metazoa > Chordata > Mammalia > Carnivora > Mustelidae > Martes > Martes martes. The sequence goes on along the minus strand of NC_137906.1, from coordinate 645,044 downwards.
GGGTATTAGGGAAACTCTTCCCTCACGGATGGGAAGTGCTTAGCTGTAGACCGAGCACGGGGCATGGCTACGGACCTGCCTAACAAACAATGAAAGCAAAACCCCAAAGGATCAAACTGCTTCCAGGTAACCTAACTGCCTCCCAGACCAAACCCCAAGAAGATTTATAGCAACACAAAAATAGCCAACAAGATCCAATGTCTAGCATCCAAAGACTGCGAGCTGTGTTAAGAAGCAAGAAAATGCGACCGATATTGAGTAGATTAACAAATCAGAGAAGGATATTAAAACAGCTATTATAACTGGGGACACCTGTGTGGCTCAGTCAGTTAAGCGTCTGCCTTTGGATCAGGTCATGATCCCAGCATCCTGGGATCAAGTCCCGCATCAGGCTCCCTGCTTCGCGGGGAGCCTGCTTCTCTGTCCACCCTTTACCCCACTCGTGCTCTCTCTCAAATATATAAATAAAATCTTTGACAAAAAAATATTTTAAAACAGTTATTATAACTGTATTCCATATGCTCAGAAAGTTAAGTCGAGAACTTAAATGGACATTTCTCCAAAGATGACATAGAAATGGCCAAGAAGCATTTGAAAAGAGGTTCAACGTCACCAACCATAAGAGCAATGCAGATCAAAACCTCAAGGAGCTATTACCTCACACCCATGAAAACAACTACTACTAAAAAAACAGAAAATAACAAGTTTAGTGAGGATGTGGAGCAGTTGGAATCTTTTTGCACACTTGGTGGAATTGTAAAATTGTACCACTGGAAAACAGTGTAGCAGTTCCTCAAAGAATTAAAAATAGAACTAACATGATAGAGGCATCTCACTTCTGGGGTATATTTAAGAACTGAAGGTATCACACATGAAATCCTAGGGTCTTGAAGAAATATTTGCTCACCCATGTTCATAGCATCATAATTCACAATGTATTAATACAGAGGTATTAAGGTTCTCAAAGAGAAAAAACCAGAACCAATGGGATATATGTATGTATATTAGAAGATTTATTATAGGCTGGGCGCCTGGGCGGCTCGGGGGATGAGCATGTCACTCTTGAACTCAGGTTTGAGTTTGAGCCCCATGTTGGCTGTAGAGATAACTTAAAAATAAAACTTTAAAAAAAGATTTATTATAGTAATTGGGTCATGAAGATATGCAGGCTGGAGACAGGAAAGTCAGTGATATAATCGGGCCCAAGACCTGGGAACCAGGGGGCTGATGGTGTAAGTCCCCATCTGAACCTGAGAGCCCGAGAACCAGGGATGCCAAGAGAAGGTGGGTGTCTCAGCTCAGGCAGAGGTGAAGCAGACTCACTCCCGTCCGTCTTTTTGTTCTGTTTGGGCATTTGACAGACTCCGTGGCGCCCACCCGCACTGGACATGGTCATCCGCTTTACTCAGTTCACCAATTCAAATACAAATCTTTTCTGAAAACACCCTCACAGACACACCCAGAAATAATGTTTCGTCAGCTATCTGGCCATCTCTTAGCTCTGTCAAGGTGACACAGAAAATTAACTATCATAGTGGAATAATATGCAGCCTTAAAAGGGAAGGACATCCTGCCACATGATATGACATGAACTTTGAGGACATCATGCTAAGTGAAATAAGCCAGTCACAAAAGTTAAAGTAATGGAGGCACCTGGGTGGCTCAGTTGTTAAGCGTCTGCCTTCGGCTCAGGTCTTGATCCCAGGGTCCTGGGTTCAAGCCCCATACTGGGCTCCCTAGGGGCTGGGTGGGAAGCCAGTCTCCCTCTCTCATCCCCCCTGCTTGTGTTCCCTCTCTCGCTGTGTCTCTCTCTGTCAAATAAATAAAATCTTTTTTACAAAGTTAAAATAATGTATGATTCCACTTATATGAGATATAGAAAGCAGTCAAATTCTTTTTTTTTTTTTTTTTTAATTTTTTATTTATTTGACAGAGAGAGAGATCATAGGTAGGCAGAGAGGCAGGCAGAGAGAGAGGAGGAAGCAGGCTCCCCGCTGAGCAGAGAGCCTGATGCGGGGCTCGATCCCAGGACCCTGAGATCACGACCCGAGCCGAAGGCAGAGGCTTAACCCACTGAGCCACCCAGGTGCCCCGAAAGCAGTCAAATTCTTATCTAGAGAAAGTAATATGGTAGTTACTGGGTTTACGGGCACTGGGCAAAGGCGAGTTGTTGTTCAGTGGATATAGTTTCAGTTCTGCAAGATGAAAAAGTTCTGGAGACCTGTCTCACAACAGTGTTAATATACTTAACACTACTGAACTGTACGCTTAAAAATGGCAAGACGGGCACCTGGGTGGCTCAGTGGGTTGGGCCTCTGCCTTCGGCTCGGGTCATGGTCTTTGGGTCCCGGGATCGAGCCCCGCATTGGGCTCTCTGCTGGGCGGGGAGCCTGCTTCCCCCCCTTCCCCCTCCTGCCTCTCTGCCTGCTTGTGATCTCTCTGTCAAATAGATAAATAAAATCTTTTTAAAAAATAAAAAAATAAAAATGGCAAGATGATAAATTTTATGATACATGTTTTCTTTTTTTTTTTAAGATTTATTTATTTATTTGACAGAGAGAGGGACAGTGAGAGAAAAAACACAAGCAGGGAGAATGGGGAGGGAGAAGCAGGTTTCCTGCCAAGCAGGGAGAATGATGCTGGACTCGAACCCAGGACCCTGGGTTCAAGACCTGAGCCGAAGGCAGACGCTTAACGACTGAGTCACCCAGGCGTCCCTATGATACATGTTTTCTACCACAACAAAAAGTTAGTATGCAATAGCATTTCTGTATGGTGTCAATAATAATTTAAAATATTATGAAACTGATAATAAAATTATCACCTCGTGCAAGGAAAAAAAAAAAGTTAAGCAGAGACATGAAAGATATAAAAAAGGCCCAAACTTCTAGAGTTGAAAACTAAAAGATCTGAGCTTTTTTTTTTTTTTGCCCCATCTACCGTGAGAATAAAGATAATTCTCAGCAATCAGACTGTCGGCATTCCAGAAAATGCTGACGTCGCTGGGGAGGGTTACGCCGTTACTGTGACGTCCCCCAGGAGAATCCGGAGGAGGCCCCCAGCCGCATCAGTGTAGAACTCCGTTTCCTTGAAGGCAAAAGAAGAGGTTCCAGGTTGACAGACGGTGGGGCCATCTAAAGGAGCTGACTACCATGCACACTATCTGTAGTCATGGACAGAACGTGGGTAAGAGTGTTACGCTGGGCTTCCAGTAGAAGATGAGTCTCTGTGTGTTCACTTCCCCATCAATGTTGTGACTCAGAAGAGTGGTTCTCTTTTTTTTTTTTTTTTTAAGATTTTATTTATTTATTTGACAGTCAGAGATCACAAGTAGGCAGAGAGGCAGGCAGAGAGTGAGAGGGGAAAGCAGGCTCCCTGCGGAGCAGAGAGCCCGATGCGGGGCTTGATCCCAGGACCCTGGGATCATGACCTGAGCCGAAAGCAGAGGCTTAACCCACTGAGCCACCCAGGTGCCCCAGAAGAGCGGTTCTTTTGTTGAAATCTGAAATTTCTTGGGCAAACAAATACATCTGCTGGGTTCAGATGAGGCCAGGTGTTGCCTGTTCAGTATCACAGGCCTGGAAAGATGAGTTAATTCTTGAAGGAAATGACATTGAACTTGTACCAAATTTCAGCTGCTTTGATTTAGGAAGCCACAAGAGTTAAAAATAAGGATATTGGAAAATTTTTGGAGGGCATCTGTTGCTGGAAAAGGGAAAGTCCCGCAGGCTAATGAGTAGGATCTAAGCTGTTCGTCTACAGAAACGTCAAGATGCCAGATGATTTTTCAGACTTCTTTGCGATATTTTAGAGATGCACTAACAGCTGTGTGTTAAAAAAAAAAAAAAAAAGGCAAGAAAGCGACAAGATGTGAGACACTGGATTGGATGGATGGCAGATTAGACGTTATAGAGAAAAAGATTGGTGAATTAAAGGCATAAAAATAGGCACTGTCCAAAATGAAACACAGAAAGAAAAAGAATCAAGAATAAAAGCACATCAAGGAGCCGTGGGACACTTCAAGCCCATGTACAAATAATCGGGGTCTCCAAAAAGGGGAGCAAGAAGGGGATAGAAAGTTTAATATTAAAAATTATAAATCCACAGACCTAAGATACTCAACAAGGAAAATGAGCAGAACTGCATCAATTTCTCAAAATCAGTGATAAAGAAAAAAGTCTTAAAAGCAGCTAGCGGCGGCGGGGGGTGGGGGGAGACATGTTACCTATAGAGGTACAAAGACAATCCTGAAAGATTTGTCGTTAGAAACAATGCAAATGAGAAGACAGTGGGGGGCTGCAGGTGAAAAGAGTCGACCTGGAATTCAGTATGTGGAGGAAATATCTCTCAGAACAACAACCAGATGACATGAAGACCTTTTCAGGTATACGGACGCTGAAAGGATTCATCATTGGTGCTATAGAAAAATAAGGGAATGCTTCAGATGAAAGGAAGATGATAGCGGAGGGAAATCTGGATCCACACAAAGGAATAAAAAGCACAGGAAATGCTAACTATGTAGGCAAATAGGTAAGATTTTTTTTCTTACTATTTAAATTTCTATAAACATACTGATGGTTTAAACAAAAATAACCAGGTAAGGATAGAAGGGAACTTCCTCGATCTGATAAAGGGCATCTACGAAAATCTGACTGTAGCGGATTGAGCTGTGCTCAGCGGGAAGCCGCCTTCTCCCTCTCCCTCTGCCTGCCGCCCCCCGCCCCGCTTGTGTTCTCTCTCTCTCTCTGTCAAATAAATAAACAAAACTAAAAAATAAAATAAAATAAAATAAATACATAAAATATTTTTATAAAGAGTGAATACAAAGCTTTTCAGGTATATCGATAATCCCAAGGCACTTGACAAAATTAGCCAAACAGCCTTCAGAACTGTGAGAGAATGACCCTCCGTGTTTTAAGCCGCCACACCTTGTGGTAGTTTCTTTTGGTCAGTCCAGGACACTAATATACCTACATCTAACACCATACTTAATGGTAAAAGACTGGATGTTTTCCTCCTAAGATCGGGAACAACACAAAGATGTCCACTCTCACCACTGCTATGCAAAATTGTACTGGGAGTACTGCCCAGAGCAATTAGGCAAGGAAAAAAAAAAGGCATTGAGATGGGAAAGGAAGAAGCAATACTATATTAGCAGATGACATGTATGTAGAAAATCACAAAGAGCCTGCTAAAAAAAACTGCTGGGTGAACAGATTCAACTAGATTGCAAGACAAAAGGTCAATATATAGAAATCAATCTCATTTCTATACATTAACAGTGAACAGTTGGAAAACGAAATCTAGAAAAAAAATTCCATTTATAATAGCATCAAAAAGAGTAAAATAGGGGCACCTGGGTGGCTCAGTGGGTTAAAGCCTCTGCCTTTGGCTCAGGTCATGATCCCAGGGTCCTGGGATTGAGCCCCGCATCGGGCTCTCTGCTTAGCGGGTAGTCTGCTTCCTCTTCTCTGTCCCCCTGCCTCTCTGCCTACTTGTGATCTTTGTCTGTCAAATAAATAAATAAATAATCTTTAAAAAAAAAAAAAGAGTAAAATACTCAGGAATAAATTTATCAAAAGTAATCCAAAACTTGTGTCCTGAAAATGATAACATATTATTGAAGGAAATTAAATAAGATCTTATTAAATTAGAAACATTCCATGTTCGTGACTGGAAGACTTAATATTGTTAAAATGTCAGTACTCTCCAAATTGATCTCAGTACATCCTTATCAAAATTCCAACTGTCTTTTTTGCAGAAATTGACATGTTAGTTATAAAATTCGTGTGAGGATACAAGGGACCCAGAATGGCAGAATGGCCAAAACAAGCAACAACAAAAAATGGATAAACTGTACTTCACCAAGATTAAAAACATTTGTGCTACAAACAATACAAACAAGAAAGTGAAAGGACAATCCACAGAATAGGAAAAAAATATTTGCAGATCATACATCATGTACTTGATAAAGGACTGGTATCATCAAAATTTAAAACTTTTCCTCTACGGGCACCTGGGTGGCTCAGTGGGTTAAAACCTCTGCCTTCGGCTCGGGTCATGATGCCAGGGTCCTGGGATCGAGCCCCCCATCGGGGTCTCTGCTCAGCGGCGAGCCTGCTTCCCCTCCTCTCACTCTGCCTGCCTCTCTGCCTACTTGGGATCTCTCTCTGTCAAATAAATAAAATCTTTAAAAAAAAAGGGGGGGGCGTCTGGGTGGCTCAGTTGGTTAAGCAACTGCCTTTGGCTCAGGTCAAGATCCTGGGGTCCAAGGATTGAGTCCCGCATCGGTCTCCCTGCTCCATGGGGAATCTGCTTCTCCCTCTGACCCTCTCCCCTCTCATCTCTCTCTCTCACTCTCTCTCTAATATAAATAAATAAAATATTAAAAAAAAAAACCTTTTCCTCTAAGAAAAATGCTGTTCAGACAAAGAAAAGACAAACCACAGACTGGACGAAAATCTTTGCTAAGTGTATATCTGGATGAATGACTTGTATCCAGAACATATAAAGAACTCTCAAAATACAATAATAAGCAAAGAATTTTATTTAAAAAAGGACAAAAATTCTAATAAACCCCTCCCCAAAGAAGGTAAAGAAGATGGCAAATAATCATATGGAAAAATGCTCAGCATTAGTCATTAGGGAAATGCAAATTAAACCAATAAATGAAACACACTATGCACCTACAGGAGTGACTAAGTTAAGACTGACCATCTTAAGTGTTGACAAGGATGTGCCGAACTGAGACTTTCATATACTGCCGGTGGGAAAAGCAAATTTGTACAACACTTTGCAAAACTATTTGGTAATTTCCTGAAAACTTAAATATACATCTACCATGTGGTCCAGCCACTCAATTCATAGGTATTTCAGCAAGGGAAATGAAAGCATATGTGCATAGAAAGACTTGCCTATGTCTTCAGATCCCTTGCCTGACGTCTGCACAGAGCGCGGGTGGCGGAGGGCGGCCTCTGATGGTTACGGAGGACCTGTCCTTCCTTTCCATCTTGCCTGTGCTGGTAACAGACTGGCCAGAGCCCTTCTCCAAACCTCTCTCAGCCTCCCTGAGGTTTTGCTCAGAGACGTCAGCTTTTTCAGAGAGAACTTGGTTACTGTACTTCCATGAGTCTTTAATGCCAAGGCCATTTCCTTAAGATTAAGGTCATGCCCACTTTAGTGTCTACTGTCAGGGCCCTAACTGCAGCTTCTTTTGATTTGTCTGTTTTTGCTTTGTTTTGTTTTGTTTCTTCACAGGCCTTCATTCTGCCTCCTTGTCTTCCTCGTGCTCCTGAGTTCCTTTCCCCGGCCCTGCAGGGGCCTCCGCACAGAAGAGGCTTGCTGTTTGCTGCAAGCCAGTCTGAGGTGACGGTCTCTCTTCTGTCATGTGGCACACTGTGGTCAGCCCGACTGTCTCCTTGAACTGGCTGCCGATGGGCACGTCCATAACCTCTAACTCTTCGCGGCCTCAACCTCTCCATCTGTAGAGAAGACTGTTGCGAAGACGAAAGATCAGCTGTGTAAACCCTGTAGCGTGGGGGGTACCCGGTAGGCCCTGCGTTAGGTGTTGTTATTTACAGCCCGGCCTTTGTTCCGCACCGTGGTGAGAGCTCTGTTCTCAAACATCTTTCCGGACTTTTTCCAGCCTCAGGTAACCCTCCCGAGGGTTGGCCCCTGCAGGTTGCTGGATGTTCAGGGCTGTGAGCTCATGTTTGCAGAGCACCGCTGGTTCTCCCTCTTGGCGGCCGGGGAAGGGATGGCAGGCTTCAGACCCTAACAGGTAGATCCCAGGGACTTGCCACAATGTTCTCTCGGTTTAGAGGAGCACATGACTCACAGCTGGGTTCATGGGCTTCCTGAACTCTGTCTACCTGTGGCCTGATGCAGCCCAGCTCTGGGGCTTCTGTGGGAGAAGACAAGAAAGGGCTGGGAGTCCGGAAGATAGCGTGGACGAGGCCTGGGTAGGGGAGAGGACCTGGAAGCTACAACTACAGGGCTCTTGGGGCGCCTGGCTGGCTCAGTGGTTCAGCATCTGCCTTCCACTCGGGTCATGATCCCAGCATTGTGGTCAGGCTCCCTGCTCGGCGGGGGCTCTGCTTCTCCCTCTCCCTAAGCCTCTCTCCCTGATCATTCGCTCTCATGCAAATAAAAAACAAAACAAAAGAAAACTACAGCGCTCTCAATTCGGGGAAAGACTACTAGATGCTCCCGTAGATCCAGTGGGAGCCCAGGGATGGACGCCTGGGGTCTCCCCAACACTGATGATGCTTAGCCGGAGCACTGACGGATGGCGGGAGCAGTGAGACAGACTGCGAAGGAAGGGCATTCCGAGTGCGGGAAGAGCATTTAGGGAAATTCGAAACAGCCTGATACATTCCAGGAACTGCGAGTAAGCCCGGTCTGTTGGTCCCTGTGGTCTACAGGACCGAGCCCGAGCCCTGTCCCTTGACACTCAAAGCCCTTCCTAATCTTGCCCCCACCTCCTTCCAGCAGTCCCGCCTGTCCCACTCCGGTCGGTGTGTTGCAGCCGCTGTAACCGGCTCCTGCTCTCCAAGCAGGCCGTTCGCGTTCTGGCCTCCAGGCCTTGCCCAGGGTGCTCCCTTTGCAGGGAAAATCCGAATTCTCGTCTTCGCAGAGCCGACTCCCTCTCATCGGGGGGACGTGCCCACCAGAAGCCCCTTCGGGGCCCGAGTTGGATGCTTGTCACTTTTGTTGAAGAGTGAATCTCGTGAGGGAATTCTGCCCTGAGTACCCGGTCCACGCCGGCCCTGCGCATTGCCCTCAGGCTCCCAGACACCGTCTGCGCTGTCAGGGCTTCCTGGGGCAGGTGTCATTTCTCTTCTTCAAGTCAAGTCCAGCCGGCACAGAGGAGGGGCCGGTGCCTTCTGTTGGATGGATGGATGGATGGATGGATGGGTGGGTGGATGGATGGATGGGTGGGTGGATGGATGGGTGGATGGACGGTTGGATGGATGGATGGGTGGATGGGTGGGTGGATGGGTGGATAGATGGACGGTTGGATGGATGGGTGGATGGGTGGTTGGGTGGGTGGATGGATGGATGGGTGGATGGGTGGTTGGGTGGGTGGATGGATGGGTGGATGGGTGGGTGGTTGGGTGGATGGATGGATGGATGGATGGACGGTTGGACGGATGGATGGATGGATGAACGGATGGGTGGATGGATGGATGGATGGATGGGTGGTTGGGTGGGTGGATGGATGGGTGGATGGGTGGTTGGGTGGGTGGATGGATGGACGGTTGGATGGATGGATGGACGGATGGACGGATGGGTGGATGGATGGATGGATGGGTGGATGGGTGGTTGGGTGGGTGGATGGATGGGTGGATGGGTGGGTGGATGGGTGGGTGGATGGGTGGGTGGATGGGTGGATGGATGGACGGTTGGATGGATGGATGGATGGACGGTTGGATGGATGGGTGGATGGGTGGTTGGGTGGGTGGATGGATGGATGGATGGGTGGACGGGTGGGTGGATGGATGGACGGTTGGACGGATGGATGAACAGTTGGACGGATGGATGGACGGATGGACGGATGGGTGGATGGATGGACGGTTGGGTGGATGGACGGACGGATGGATGGATGGGTGGATGGATGGACGATTGGGTGGATGGATGGACGGATGGACGGATGGGTGGGTGGGTGGATGGATGGACGGATGGACGGATGGACGGATGGGTGGATGGATGGACGGATGGATGGACGGATGGACGGATGGGTGGATGGATGGACGGATGGATGGATGGATGGGTGGATGGGTGGTTAGGTGGGTGGATGGATGGATGGTTGGATGGAACGACGAATGGATGGAATGGACGGACGGACGGATGGACGGACGGACGGATGATGGGGCCTTCGCACCTTCTGTATCTGCTCCCCCGCCAGGCCTGGCCGCTGTTTCCAGGGTCCCGCGCTGTCGCCGCCTTCCGCGCTGTCGCTCTGGCCCCGCCCCCACCGCCCCCACCGCCCCCACCGCCCCCACCGCGCCCACCGCCCCCACCGCCCCCACCGCCCCCACCGCCCCCACGCCCGCCCTGGGTCCCCGGATCCGAAGCCCCGCCCCCGGGCGGCTCCGCCCACAGCCGGGGTTGGAGGGCGGAGGCAACGCCCCCCACCCCGCAGGCCGCCTGGGATTGGTGCGGCCGCCGCAGGAGGCGGGCCCTGGGCGGGGCAGCTGTGACGCGCTCGCGGCCAGAAAAGCTCCGCCAGGCGGCGGGCGAGGGACTGACGGCGCGGCCCCGAGCGGTGAGTGTCCGACGGGCGGGAGGGGCGGGACCCGAGGGACAGGAGGGACGCGCGGCGGGCGGAGCGGAGGACGCCGACGACCGTGGCGCGCGCTGGGCGCTGCCCACGTCCGCCTCCCCGCAGGCCGCGCCGGGCCAAGCGCAGCGCCGGAGCCCGGAGCCCGGAGCCCGCCCCTCCCGAGGGACCCAGGCCGCGGGCCGAGGACATTCAGCCCCGGCTTGTCTTCCAGACCCGGACCGCCGAGGCCCCTGGAGACGAGGACCCGCCGGCATGGCTTCGGAGGTGAGTGGACCTCGGGACGCCGGACGAGGGGGAGGGGCGCTCTGGGAGCCGCCGGGGCCCTGACCTGCGCGCGGGATCCCGCGTGCCGCACCTGCCGCCGGCCACCCTCCGGGTCTTGGCCGGCTCCGGGCGACGGAACCTCCCGGTGCACCTGCCGGAGCCTGGGAGTCCTGTGCTTGGACTTCCCGGCGCGCATCACCGTCTGCTCTCTGCCCCCTCCGCGCCCCAGGAGCCTTGTGGCGCTGCCCACCCGCGAGGCGAGGGGGGTGGCCCTGCCCGACCCGACCGGACAGTGCTCCCAGCCAGGGCGCAGGAAGGGAGCTGCCCCCTCATTCAGCTCCCTCACCTCCCGATGCCCTTCCTGTCGGTCCCCACCCCGCGCCCCTTCTCCTGCTGTAGCAGAGGCCACGGGACTCTGGCGGGTGGACAGAACCAGGAGGTTCAGGGACCATGGCCTGTGGCCCTAGTGGCCCCAGTGCCTGGTGGCTTGCTCTCTCACCGGCCTCTCTTCCTTAGAGCCACAGGGCGCCTGGGTTCTCTTCCTGACCACTCCTGGCAGGAGTTCTAGGCGCAGGTTCCTTTTCTGGGACCTCAGTTGGATTATCTGGCAGATATCTGCCTCCTTCTGGAAGGTGCTGGGTCATGAGGTCACTGCTTTGAACCTTTCAGGTAAAGGGGGCTGTTCGCTTGGTGCCAGTGGAGGGAGCCTGTGGCCTGGGAAGCAGGAGGTCGGGGTTCCCATCCTTTCTGGTCCTCATTAGCTAGCAAAGCACTTCCTCTCTCTGGACCTCAGTTTGTTCATCTGCATAAACTGGATAAGAATGCCTGTCCTGCTAGTTTCTGGATCATGGTGTTGGGGGCGACGGTAGGGCTTGGACTTTGGAGGCAAACAGAGTCGGTTTCTGAAGGAATCCCTTGACCCCCCCCCGGCCCCGTAACAGTGCCCACCTCCCAGGAGGGTGTAATAGCATATGTAGAATGCCTAGCCCAGGGCCGAGCTGTCGTACCATATAGTAGGTGCTCAGTAAATGCTGGCTAAGGATACCAACAGTAACAACATGGTATTTCCCTGTGCCTTCTAGACTGGCTGTTGCTCATTCATCCCAACCCAAACCGGTACTCCTGCACCCTTGCCCCAAAGGTGTCATTCTGGCCCAGATGTGCTCTGGGCTAGAAGAGTGCCCTTTCTGCCATGTTGGGTCTCCCCTCTCTTCAGAGCCCAGATGGTAGCACCTCATTCTGACATCCATCTGGCATCTTTTTTTTAAAAAAGATTTTACGGGGCGCCTGGGTGGCTCAGTGGGTTAAGCCTCTGCCTTCGGCTCAGGTCATGATCTCAGGGTCCTGGGATCGAGCCCCGCATCGGGCTCTCTGCTCAGCAGGGAACCTGCTTCCCCCCAAGCCCCACCTGCCTCTCTGCCTATTTGTGATCTCTCTCTCTCTGTCAAATAAATAAATAAAATCTTTTTTAAAAATTAAAAAAAATTTTATTTATTTGAGAGAGAAAGAGATTGAGAGCTTGTGGGGGGGGTGGGGAGAAGAGCCAGGGGGCAGGACAGGGAGAGAGAATCTCAAGCAGACTCCCCACGGAGCAGGGAGCCCAGCAGCGCAGCTCTATCTCAGGACTTAGAACTGAGCCGAAAGCAACAGTTGGACACTCAGCGGACTGAGCCACCAGGCCCCCTCTTTCTGGGGTCTTTTTAAGCCTGCCAGTGGGGCGGGGGCTTGGCCCCAGTGCAGAGTGGGCTGCCTTCGGGAGACCAGCGCATCAGGTGACTTCTGCTTGCCCCAGGCCGTCTTGTGGGTTGGTGCTAATTGGTTTGGCTGCAGCCCCGCTTGTTAAGTAGTTGTTATTACTAACAACCCGGGCAGGGAGTCCAGGGCCTGCTGGAGGAGGCAGCGCCAGGTTCCTGGCGGAGGGGCCCGCGGGCTCCCAATCCTGACTGGCATCGGCCTGCCCTGGTCCTCTGGCCCCAGCGGTCAGGAGAGGGACCCACGTGGCGCTTTGCGGGAGATCAACGCTTGGCGGCTAAGGGGCGGATCTAGCTCAAAAGGTTGAGGGGGGCGGAGGCTGCTTCTGCGGGGCAGAGTCCTCCGACAGCCAAGGCTGCTGGGCACCGAGGGGTCGGGTCCCAGCCTGGGGCGTGAGCGCAGTGGAGGCCCCCCTGGTGCACACGGGAGCCGGAGAGGCGCTAAGACACCCCCGCCCCTGGCGGCCCTCGGCCCCTCCCTTACTGAGAGAATTTACTGTGCTATGTTCGCACTTAGAAATTTTACCTAACTGAATGTCACAACAGCTCGAGCAGATAGGTACTACCACTGTCCTCGTTTATCGGGGGTAACCCTGCAGCTTGGAAAGGTTATGGAATATGCCCACTGTCAGGTGGCTAGGAGGGGTCCGGGACATTGCGGGGTGACAGAGGAGGACATATGTCCCCAGCAGCCATTATAAACTCCCCTCCGCAGTGAAGTCGGCCGTGAAGTAAAATGCCTCCGTTCACCTTCCTGGGAACACGCGCCCAATCCTGGGCCTTCTGGGAGCTCGGCCGGCTCCCTTGTGTTCCGTACCCCTCCCCCATCCGTCACATGCTGTGGCCTCTGTACTCTTTCAAAACAGAGGTGTCTCTGCCCCACCCCTCTGCCCTTAGCTCCTGGGGGGCATAGGGTCAGCTGGTGACCTTCTAGAAGGCCAATGATAAGAGATGTGCCAGAGGCGCTCTCCAAAGGAGTGGTGGAGGTTGGGGTTTTAGGCCCTGCCCGGAGCTGTGGGAGAGAAATGCTGGCCGCGGGCCGCTTGAGCCTGACGGGCCTCCCGCGGCTTCCTTGCCCGTCCCTGTCCCTGCTGCAGAAGTTCAGGAAGCCAGAGCCAGCGGACAGGAACATGGGGGGAGGAGTGCGGGCTCTGCTTCAGAGAGCTGGGCTGGGGTCTGGGCTCTGTCACCCCAGCCAGGGCTCTGAGCCTTGGTTTCCCCCTCTCTGCACCGGGGTAGAGTTGGTAGCCACATGAGAGTCTGTTGGCGCGGGCCAAGCGACCGCAGTCAAGCCTGGCACGCAGTGGGAGCGCGGAGTAAGCTAGCGGGGACTGTTGTCATTACCGTCAGAGTATCAGAGCTGGACTCGGACTCTGCATTCCGGAGTGACTTCTCCCCTTGGTCAGTGGCACCAAAGGGCCCAGAAGTTCTGCTCTCGTCTCAGGGGTGCCTCGTCCCCTGCCATCATTTCCTTAGAGAAGTGTCACGGGTGGGAGAGAACCCTAAGTTCGGTGTCTAGCCACATTCCCACACTGTCTCCCCGAGGGACTTCGAGCAAGTTCCTGATCCTCTCTGAGCCTCAGTTTCCTTATCTGCCCAGTGAGAATGGCCCCGCCTGCTGGTTCCCACTCTGTCCCACTCGCTAGCTCTCCCGCGGGCCCTCTGTGAGGCGCTGTTCTCAGGGTGGGAAGGAGATTAACTGTTCCTGCTCTCCTGGCCAGAGTGGGAAGCTATGGGGTGGCCGCTTTGTGGGCGCAGTGGACCCCATCATGGAGAAGTTCAACTCATCCATTGCCTACGACCGACACCTGTGGGAGGTGGACGTGCAGGGCAGCAAGGCCTACAGCCGCGGCCTGGAGAAGGCGGGGCTCCTCACCGCGGCCGAGAGGGACCAGATACTTCACGGACTGGACAAGGTATTCTGTACACCCGAAAGCCCCCTCCGGAGCCCCACCCCCTGGTCCCGGCTTCTACCAAGTCCCAGACACAGGTTGTGGAGGATGTGCCCTCCAGGCACATTTTCCCTTGTGATTCAATGTCTGTCAAGGTGCTCTTTTTTTTTTTTTTAAATTTTTAAAAGCTTCATTTATTTATCTTCGAGAGAAAGCAGGGGGAGGGACAGAGGGCGAGGAAGAGAGCGAAACTCCAGCTCTCTTACGTACTGAGCCCCCCGGGGCCCCCGTCGAGGTGCCCTGTAAACCATGTGCTGTGCTGGGTCCCTCTGCATCCCTTAATGCCTCCGTGGCCCGTGGGCCATGGCTCATAGGGGAAGGAGACCTGGGCCTGAGGTGCTCCCCTGGGTGTGGGGGCTACACCCCCCCTAGGATGCAGCTCTTAGAGACAGTCAGTGATCAGAGTTGGGGTGGGACCAAGGCTGTGGATGGCTGACCCGTGACCCCTGGGGTCGTTGGCACCTGCTGCAGGTGGCTGAGGAGTGGGCTCAGGGCACCTTCAAACTAAACCCCAACGATGAAGATATTCACACAGCCAACGAGCGACGTCTGAAGGTAGGACCGCCTGCTGTCCACCTGGCCTCCCCCTTCTACCTCACCCGTGAGCCCCTGGAGCATTAGCACCGTCCTTCTGTCCCCTTCACGGCGGGCGGAGTGCTGGCTGGACCTCAGAGCAGGTGGCCTCTGCAGGGGTGGCAGGGCCCAGGGGTAGGGAGGGAAGGGGACAGGGCTGGGAGGAACCAGGTCCTGCCTGGGCTGACCGTGACCCCCTGCCTCCCTCTGTCCCCAGGAGCTCATCGGCGAGACTGCGGGGAAGCTGCACACGGGCCGAAGTCGGAATGACCAGGTGCTGCAGCTCCCGCACTCCCCGCCACCAGACCCCGGGGCCTTGCGCGTTCCCGATCCTGGGGAGCCCAGGTGGCAGATGTAGGGCTCTGCAGTGGTCCTGGCTCCCCAGTGAAGCGACGCATCTGTGTCCCTGAGTGCCACCCTCTCCTCCCCACAGGTGGTCACGGACCTCAGGTTGTGGATGCGACAGAACTGCGCTCAACTGTCCGCCCTCCTCTGGGAGCTCATCAGAACGATGGTGGACCGGGCCGAGGCGTGAGTTTCCCGTGGACACACAGGTGGCAGAGAGGGGCACGAGGGCAGCCAGGGTCTCCTCTGCCCCGGGACAGGCAGCCTGAATGCCAGATCTACGTGGCAAGGGTGAAGGGAGTTGGGGAGCCAGGCCCCGGGGCTCAGGGGTGTCCTGGAACTCCTGGACTAATGAGGTAAAGCGGCCAGGAACGGGGGCATCTCTTGCCGTGTTTCGTGCTCCCACGCCAGCTAAGCTCGGCAGGCAGGGCGGGCTCACCCTCTGAGGCTTCGTAAGTGGGAGACTAAGGCACTAGGCAGATGCCTGGAGCCTGAGGAAAGGGGCTGCCTGGGCCGGGGGCAGCCCAGGTCCCTCTTCAGCCGCTCCACGCCCGGGTCCCCACCCAGCATGGCTGGCACAGGACAGCTAAAGCTGCCTCCCACTGGCCTCATCCCAAGTTCTGGCTCTTTTGACCTCACGTCTTGGCTCCACGTGGCTTGGCTCCTTCCAGGCCTGGCCAATTTGCTGCTGAGAAGTCCCTGTGTGGTGTCAGAGATAGGGTGACCCCAGCTCCCTGTGACCTCTTGTTCACAGACCTTACCACGTGGGGGAGAACAAGGGCCTAAGACCCGTCGCCCCGGGGGGTGCGGGGAGAAATGGGGAGTGACTGCTAATGACTACAAGTTGCTTCTTTGGGGGGGATGAAAACATTCTAAAATTGATGGGGTGACAGGTACACAAAAGTGTACAGTTTAAGTGGGTGAAGGACGTCTCGGTAAAGCTGTTTATTAAAACAAACAAACCCAAACCATCACCTGCAGCGCCTTGTCTCTTTGAAAGTGTCCCCCGCTCTTCTGAGGTCCTTGGGCGCGTCTCATGGGCTCACAGACGCGACTCCCCCGCCAGGTAGTACCCCTCAGCATCCCCTCCTTCGCTGTCACCTCTGCTCAGAGCTGAGGACGGCATCGCCTCAGGTCCCGGCTCCCATCCTGCTCTGGGGAGGCCCCGGGGCCCCGGCCCCATCCCTGGATCACGCTGCCGCACTTCTGGTCTCTTCCTTTAGGATGTGTTTGTCCCCGGGAGGTCGCTTGGTTTCCTGCGCAGGCAGGTCCTAGCAAGGCTGGCCTCGCTCTTCCCCGCTGGGGCCTGCGGGGCGCGGGCGACACGGGCCGGCCTTGGTCGGCCGCGGAGCCCCTCAGGCGCCTGCGGCTCTTCTGCCCCCACAGGGAACGCGACGTCCTCTTCCCGGGGTACACACACCTGCAAAGGGCTCAGCCCATCCGCTGGAGCCACTGGATCCTCAGGTGAGTGGGGCGGGGCGTCGTGCAGGGCTGCTGCGGGGGGGCTGCGACGGGACGGAGGGCCCCGGAGGCCCTGACCTCTGCCCCCTGGCTTCCGACAGCCATGCCGTGGCGCTGACCAGAGACTCGGAGAGGCTGTTGGAGGTCCAGAAGCGGGTCAATGTCCTGCCCCTGGGGAGGTGAGTCCGCCCCCAGTGTCCCCAGGGCCTCGTGGCGGGGCGGGGTGGGGGGGGCCTGTCCCACACGGTTAGCCCGTCCTTGGGGATCAACGGAAGAGGAGGCGCTAGGAAGGACAGAGGAGGCCAGCCGGCCGGGTGACGGGCCTCTCCGTGCAGGGTTCTTCCGCCGCGGGCCCGCGGCGGTCTCGGAGACGGGGCTGACCGGGCTAACAAGGCCCCCAGAGCAGGCCCGGAGCTCTGCGAGAGGTTGGGGAGCCGGCCCGTTGCCCTCAGCCTGCCGTTTCGGCTCCGTGGGGACAAGCGTTCCATCAGCCACGCTGCCGGGGTGGCCGCCCTCACCATCGGGGCTTGGCTCTGCGTGTGCACGTGTGTGTGTGTGTGTGCGTGCGTGTGTGTGCGCGTGCGCTAGGAGCCCTGCTCACCTGGGACCCCCTGTTCCTGCAGCGGGGCCATCGCAGGCAACCCTCTGGGTGTGGACCGGGAGCTGCTCCGAGCAGGTGAGGCGCCCTGCCCCTCCCCTTGGCGATCCCCCACAGCACCTGCCAGGTCCCACAGACGCACACTTGGAGGGGGCAGGGGGCTGGTTGAAACCCTCATTTATTATCTAGGGACAATGAGGCTAGAGCGGCAAGAGAAGGCTTGCAGCAGCGGTGCGTGGCACTGGGGCCACTCAGGGCTCCTGCTTCCTGCCTGGGACCCGTACAGGAGACCCTCCCCCATTCCTGCCGCTCGCTACTCTCCTCCCTAAAAGGGCCTCAAGGAGGAGGCGGCTGGGCAACCTGATTAGGGGTAGAAGGCGGCCCTCCTTGCCCTCCAGCCCAGCCCTGTTGCCTTCCCCACGTCCTTCTCCAGAACTGAACTTTGGGGCCATCACTCTCAACAGCATGGATGCCACCAGTGAGCGAGACTTCGTGGGTGAGTCCTCGGAGCCAGCCCGCTCGTCCTCTAGGGCCACTCCCGTGCACTGTGCTCTAATTTAGCTCTGTCTGGCTCTAATCTGGCCCTGGCTCCCCTCCCGCCGCCTCCCACCCCAAGTCTGGTCCCCCTGGGGCTTCTCCAGAATGAGTGGGGAGCAGGAGAAGCCTGGGGACCGGAAAGCCTGCTCTCCCTTTCCTCCCGCAAGCTGAGTTCCTGTTCTGGGCTTCGCTGTGCATGACCCACCTCAGCAGGATGGCCGAGGATCTCATCCTCTACGGCACCAAGGAATTCAGCTTTGTGCAGCTCTCAGATGCCTACAGGTAAGGCTGGGCCCTGCCCTACCCAGCTCTGCACCCGCCAGCATGGCTTCCTTCCTCCGCATACCCTCCCTGCCCCTGACAGCCGCCCCCCGGCCCTGGCCCGGGGCAGACCGGAACTGCATGCCGCTAGACCTCACCTGACCCAGCCAGCAGACCAGCCAAGGGACAGGGGAGCCCTTTCAGCCCTAGCATCTCTGTCCCCAGCACCGGAAGCAGCCTGATGCCCCAGAAGAAAAACCCAGACAGCCTGGAGCTAATCCGGAGCAAGGCGGGGCGAGTGTTTGGGCGGGTGAGCCGGGCAGGGAGTGGGGGAAAGGCTCTGGGCTGACCCGGAGGGTCCCGAGGGAACTTGCAGGAAGGGCTCTGAGGTCCAGCCTCCTCATTCTCACTCTTTTCTCAGTGTTCTGGGCTCCTGATGACGCTCAAGGGACTCCCAAGCACCTACAACAAGGACTTACAGGTGTGAGGCTGGGGCTGTGGGTGAGGGCCCCACCTGCACGTACACCATATCCCATTTCTCGGGGCCCTGGACATCCAGGCAGGGGCCCCGCAGAATTGCCGCCTCCCATCCCACGCACCCAGCCCTTGATTGTCCTTGAGAACTCTCTCCTCTCTGTTGATGTGGGTTGTACGAGGTGCTGAGCGTTCCTCGCGGAGGGCAGTGGGATGCCTCAGGGGGGGTCAGGGCTGCTGGGCTCTCACCTCCTGCCACGCGCCTCCCAGGAGGACAAGGAAGCCGTATTTGAAGTGTCAGACACCATGAGTGCCGTCCTGCAGGTGGCCACGGGCGTCATCTCTACACTGCAGGCAAGCCCCTCCCGCGCTGTCCTCTCCCCAGGCCCCTACATGCCAGGAGGTGGTCTGGACGGGAGGGGAGGGGAGGGTGGGCGCATCCAGAGGATCTGGGGCGGGGGGGGGTTGCTCCCGCCCCTAGGAACAGCGGAGAGACGAAAGCCACGGTAGAGTGGAAGCAGGTTAGACGCTAGGGCTCCCATCAACCAGCCTGACCAGATCTCCTTTCTTGGTCACCTGTGACGGGAGATTTCAGTAGGCACAGCTGAGAGGCCCCACGAGGCGCCCCCGTGGACTAGCACCCAGCTTCAGCAACGAGCAATCATGGCACTTCTTGCTTCCGCTGTCTTTACCCACCACCCGCCCCGCCCCCGCGGTTCTGATGCAGCCAAAGCTGGGGACCCCGGGAGAAAGTGCTGGCAGCCCCGAGAGCACCCCTAAACGTTATCGGGGATGATGGCAAACGGCAGAGAGGGCGGAACAGGCTGGGTCAGCGTAGATCTGCCCAGGGCTAAGGGTGGGAGGCTGGCGGCTGCAGCACCCAGGGTCCCCAGGACTCACCGCTCCCTACCGGCGTCCCCCAGATTCACCGGGACAACATGGCACGGGCGCTTAGTCCTGACATGCTGGCCACTGACCTCGCCTACTATCTGGTCCGCAAAGGGGTGAGTGTGGGGTGGCTGGGGTGCAGCGGGAGGAGATGGGGACATCCCCGGGCCGAGGGTGGGGTGCGTGAGGGACGGCTTGGGCAGAACAGGGGCCGAGGGAGGCTGAGTCGGAGCCGCCCGCGCCGGCCGCCCCAGATGCCCTTCCGCCAGGCGCACGAGGCCTCCGGGAAAGCCGTGTTCATGGCCGAGACCAAGGGGGTCGCCCTCAACCAGCTGTCGCTCAAGGATCTGCAGGCCATCAGGTGCGGCCCCTGCCTCCCCGCTGCGGCCCCCGGGAGGTGCGCCCGGGCCAATGGGACCCCCGGGGACCCCCGCCGGGCCCTGGCCCACCTCGTCCTCTGTCCCGCAGCCCCCTGTTCTCGGGCGACGTGAGCCGCGTGTGGGACTACGGCCACAGCGTGGAGCAGTACGCGGCCCTGGGGGGCACGGCGCGCTCCAGCGTCGACTGGCAGATCGGCCAGGTGCGGGCGCTGCTGCGGGCCCAGCAGGCCTAGAGCCCCCGCCGCGCCCCCCCAGCAGGCCTAACACCCACACCGCGACCCCCCAGCAGGCCTGGAGCCCCCGCCGCGCCCCCCCAGCAGGCCTAACACCCACACCGAGACCCCCCAGCAGGCCTGGAGCCCCCGCCGCGCCCCCCCAGCAGGCCTAACACCCACGCCGCGACCCCCCAGCAGGCCTAGAGCTCCCCGCCGCGCCCCCCAATAAAGCCAGCCCGAGGGGAGGCCGCTGCTTGTTCCCTGCCCTGCCTGATTCCCTCGGCCCCCGGCTCTGGGGCGTCTGTTGGGTGGGCAGTGGGGCCGTCAAGGCAGCAGAGAAAATGGACGAGGATGGCAGGAGGCACAGATGGGGAAGGAGCAGAGGGGCGGCCTTCATTGGAGCCTCCACCCGGCTCAGGCCCCGAACCCTGCGTGGCGGGTGCCACAGTAACCTCCTGCCTCGAGCGTCCCCTGGGGGCACGGGCCTCCTCGGAGCCTTGATGGTGCCTGACCGGCTTGGGGAACTCGGCCAGTCCCTGTTCATTACCCTTCCTCCCAGTGTCCTCCAGGCTCCCCTGCTCGCCTTCTCCCCTTGCTTGACCCACCCTTCCCTGAACAGTCAGCGGCACCTGTCGTGGGGTCCCGTGGGGGGAATGGTACATTTGGAGGTCGAGGCACTCGGCCAGCTAGCGTGCGATGCCGGGTGCTGGGTGAGCTTCATATAAGTGCGAGGCGTCTCCTTCACCCTGGAGGGTAATGAATGGTCCCGGCGCAGATCACGAGGTCCATAGACAGGCAGTGCAAGGGGTGGGAGGACTGCCCCCCCCCAGCCCCGTTGCAGTCAAGGACTTACCTTTACTCTGCAAGGGCCCGAGGCCAGGTCTGGCACACGGTAAATGTTCAATAGCAGTGAGTCCCCGAAGAGGCCAGCAGAGACCTCTTCTACATGGATGTCACCAAAATCCTCATAAGAAATGTCTGATATTTATGTTTCATTAACAACAGAGCTAAACCCAAGGAAGAATGAATAACCCTTCCCAAGTGTTTCTTGGGAGCAATGGAAACACTTTGTAAACTAAACAGTTAAAACTTCAGCAATGCGGACACCACCCCGCATTCCAAAAGGGGCCAAAGCTGTGGCTTACAGAATGTTGGCTCCCCAAGTACAGTTCCTCTTTCACTTCCTCCTCCTCACTTGGGAGTTTGTTAAAAAATGCAAACTCTGGGGCACCTGGGTGGCTCAGTGGGTTAATCCTCTGCCTTCAACTCAGGTCATGATCCCAGGATCCTGGGATTGAGCCCCGCATCGGGCTCTCTGCTCGGCAGGGAGCCTGCTTCCCCACCCCTCTCTGCCTGCCTCTCTGCCTACTTGTGATCTGTCAAATAAATAAATAGAATCTTTAAAAAAAAAAAAAAAAGCAAACTCTCAGGCCTGAGACCTACGAAATCCGATTCTAGGGGCGGCCAGGCTTCAGGTGATTCTGATGCACGTTCAGGGTTGAGAGTCACTGATCTCTAGAATCTTGTTACCTAAAGTCACCACAGGTCACCACCTCTCCCAGGTCCCAGCTTGACCTGATCTAGAATCTGCATTTTAACAAACTCCCCAGATACTGGTTGTACATGAGAGTCAAAGTGCTGATCTAATTAGACCTGAGAAGGTTTACTATCTAGTCTCAGAAATGAAGGAGGGACTAATGTACATCAAACAACAGACAGGATTAAAATAATGACTGGAATGCGTACGTAACGCATACGACCCAGGGAGCCGTTCCTGCCCTACACCTCCATCAGTAGGACACACCACACCCTGAGTGGGAACTCTGTTCTCAGACAATCCTATCAAAAGTTTCTCCTTAACTGGAATCAGCCCCCCAGGGCTTCCCACCTGTGAGCCCAGCCACATGCTCTCTGACCTGACCAGAGGAATGAGCCTCTCCTGGGTCAGGGAGAGCAAGAGTTTGTATGGCTTTTCTCCAGACTGTCCATACGTGATTGGAGTTACTCCCCTTGTCTGCCTCTTTCCGTTCTGCCAACAATTTACACCAAAGTTCCGTAGGACTTCGGACTGGTTTCCATTGCTGCTGTAACAAATTACCCCTCATAGTGGAATAAAACAGCATAAACATTATCCAATAATTGTTGAGGTCAGAGTCTGAAATGCGTTTATACTGAGACAGAATCAAGTGACAACAAGCATTTGGGAGAATCTATTTCTTTGCCTCTTCCAGCTTCTAGAAGCCATCTGCATTCCTTGGCTTGGGGCCCTTTCCTTCATCTCTGGGGCCAGCGGTACAAATCTTCAAATCCCTCTGCTTCCTTTGTCACATCCTCTGACTGACCTTTCTGCCCCCCTCTTATAAAGACCCATTTGATTACACTGGATCCACCTGGATAAAGCAAGATAATTGCTTCATCTCCAGATCCTTGACTTAATCACATCTGCAAAGTTCCTTTCACTATGTTAGGTAACATATTCACAAGTTTGGGGGATCCTATTGGGGGGTCATTGTTCAGTTTACTATATTTTGTTGTCTGGCTCTCGAAGATGAATATCCATCCATGGGCCACACATTCATTCCATCCAGTGTCCCCGCCCCCCCAAAGTTTTAGCCCTTTAAACATCAGCACAAGTTCTAGATCTCGTCAGCTCTGAAGTCCCACATCTCATTATCTAAATCATCTGAATTAGGTATGAGAGACTGGATATGATCCTCCCGGGGCAAAATTCCTCCTTATCCATGAACCTGAGAATCTCATGTGACTGTGGTGTGGATTAGGGTTCACCCACACAAACGATCTAATCCCAGAATGCCGTGTCTGTCTAGGCATAGGACGACACTTAGAGGCATTTCAATTTATGTATTTTTAAAGATTTTATTTATTTTAGACAGAGCACAAGTGGGGTGGGGGGGCGAGGAGCAAAGGGAGAGGGACAAGCGGACTCTGCACTGCCCATTGAGTCCCATACGGGCCTCCATCCCAGTCGGGGTCGTGACCGGAGCCAAAATGAAGAGTAGGACACGTCACGGACTGAGCCCCCCAGGTGCCCCGAGGCATTTCAGTTTTAAAAGGAAGAAAACGGAAGGGAAAAAGGAATCCCTGGTTCCAAGCAGTTCTGAAATCCAACCCAGAAAACTGCAGTAGGTTTCCCCGGTGTCTGAAAGCGCCGCGCTCCTCTGAAAGTTTTATAACCCAAAATGGCATAAAGTACAAGAGCGATGACCCTTACCTTCGTATGGACACCTCTGGAGCGTTCCCAGAACCTCCCTTGGGCGTGCGGGCACCTTCGGACGCGTCCTGCCGGGATGCGCGAGCGACTCCCGCGGGCGCGCCGCGGCCCGAGCGCCCGGTGGCGGGACGCCCGGAGGCCGCTGTCGTTCCCGGGCGGGGCCGCCCTCGCCGCTGGGCGCGGCCGCGGGAAGGCTCCGGGCTCCGCAACGCCGGTGTTTGGAACGCAAACATCTTCGGATTCTGTCGGTCCGTGAGGACGGGGGCTTATGGGGAGCTCTCGGGGGGAGTGGCACAAGGCCAACCTCGGAAACACGCGGGACTCCGGCCGCCCTCCCGCCGCCCTCCGGACCTGCCCCGCCCCCCGCCGCCCTCCGGACCTGCCCCGCCCCCCGCCGCCCTCCGGACCTGCCCCGCCCCCCGCCGCCCTCCGGACCTGCCCCGCCCTCCCCGCCGCCCTCCGGACCTGCCCCGCCCCCCGCCGCCCTCCGGACCTGCCCCGCCCCCCCCCGCCCTCCGGACCTGCCCCGCCCCCCGCCGCCCTCCGGACCTGCCCCGCCCCCCGCCGCCCTCCGGACCTGCCCCGCCCTCCCCACCGCCCTCCGGACCTGCCCCGCCCCCCGCCGCCCTCCGGACCTGCCCCGCCCTCCCCCCGCCCTCCGGACCTGCCCCGCCCCCCCCCGCCCTCCGGACCTGCCCCGCCCTCCCCCCGCCCTCCGGACCTGCCCCGCCCTCCCCCCGCCCTCCGGACCTGCCCCGCCCCCCGCCGCCCTCCGGACCTGCCCCGCCCCCCCCCGCCCTCCGGACCTGCCCCGCCCCCCCCGCCCTCCGGACCTGCCCCGCCCCCCCCGCCCTCCGGACCTGCCCCGCCCCCCCCGCCCTCCGGACCTGCCCCGCCCCCCCGCCCTCCGGACCTGCCCCGCCCCCCCCGCCCTCCGGACCTGCCCCGCCCCCCCCGCCCTCCGGACCTGCCCCGCCCCCCCCGCCCTCCGGACCTGCCCCGCCCCCCCGCCCTCCGGACCTGCCCCGCCCCCCCCGCCCTCCGGACCTGCCCCGCCCCCCCCGCCCTCCGGACCTGCCCCGCCCCCCCGCCCTCCGGACCTGCCCCGCCCCCCCCGCCCTCCGGACCTGCCCCGCCCCCCCCGCCCTCCGGACCTGCCCCGCCCCCCCGCCCTCCGGACCTGCCCCGCCCCCCCCGCCCTCCGGACCTGCCCCGCCCCCCGCCGCCCTCCGGACCTGCCCCGCCCCCCCCCGCCCTCCGGACCTGCCCCGCCCCCCGCCGAGCCGTCCGCCCCAACCGTCCCCCCCGCCGAGGGCGCGCGTCGCTCCGGCTGAGGGACACGCGGTCCCAGCGGCCGGCGTCCGGCTCGTCCCGCTGCGGGCAAGCGCCGACGGCCTTCTTCCGCGTCCCCCCTTCCCCGTGTCCCCGCCTGCGGGTTCCCTGCGGACGTCCCACCCTCCCGCGCTGGGCCGGTCTCCTGTGGACGTCACGGGGTCCCGCGGGAGACCGGCCCGTCCTCCGCGGACCCCTCCCGGCGACGCGCCTCCGGCTCCCGGCGTCTGCCGACGGCGGGGCGGCCCCGGCCCCGCACACTCCCGACCACGAGGCGCGCGAGCCTCTGCGCTCCTCCGGCGCTCGCGGAAGGCGGTCGGGCCGCGGCCTGGCCTCTCCCTCCAACCGCGCTTTCTGACTCTGCTTCTCCCAGTTTTAACCTCTTTGGAATCTGGACAGGCTGGGATTTCCCAAATGATCAGGTCCTGCTTTCTCTCTGCTTCCCAGCCCGTACCTCAGCGTCTCGCTCCCATACTCCTGGCCTCGGGGGTGACAGAGCCGCCCCCGGCGAAGGAATGAGCTTGTCCTACTGGCTTTTGCACGGAACTTCCACCACCCCCTGGGGCTTGGGGCAGGCCAAGGTCACTTCACGAGGCCTGCTGTCTTCTGAACAAAATCAAGGTCTATAAATGGGGGGGGGGGGGTTGGATGGTTGTGAGTTTAGCAGCCAATTATGTCCAGAATGTTTGATTACTGTCCTATTGAATAACCAAAATTGCACTGACATCGACCGCAAAACTGGTAGACTCAAAGTCAACAAATCTCCAGAGGTGTTTTTTTTTTTTAAGATTTTATTTATTTATTTGAAAGAGAGAGAGTGTGAGAGAGAGCACAAGCAGGGTGGAGGGGTACAGAGAGAGGGAGAAACAGGCTCTGGGAGCCCCTTGTGGGGCTCCAGCCCAGGACCCCAGGATCATGACCTGAGCTGAAGGCAGACACTTAATGACTGAGCCACCCAGGTGCCCCTCATTCCTTTTTTTAAAAATAATAGTTTTATTGAGATGTAATTCACACGCCACAAGATACACCCTTTTTAAAAAATTATTTTAGAGAGAAAGAGGGCACATGTGTGGATGCTTGTGGGGAGGGGCAGACGGAGAAAATTTTCAAGCAGACTTCCTGCTGAGCATGTAGCCCCAGGTGGGGCTCCGTTTCACAACCCATGAGATCATGACCTGAGCTGAAACCAAGAACTGGACGTTTAACTAGGCACCCCAAGACATACCCTTTTATGGGTTCAGTTTAGTGACTTTTAGTGTGTTCACAGAATTGTGTGGTCATCACCACAACAAATTTTAGAACACTTCATCATCCAAAAAGAAGCCCACAAGAAACTTTTGTGTTTCAAAGGAAGTAAAAGACATTCATAGAATGGGAGAAAATATTTGTAAATCATATACCTGATCAAGGTCTAGTATCCAGAATATAAAATGAACTTTTATAATTAAACAATGAATTGTATACTATTTTAAATTTTATTTAATTAAATTGAAAATGGCAAAATACCTGGATAAATATTTCTCCAAAGAACATATAAAAATGGCCAATAGGCACACTAAACAATGTTCAACATTATTGATCATTAGGGAAATCCAAATCCAAATCAAAATGAAATATCACTTCATTCCCACTAGGATGTGAATTAATTTTTGTATATAGTGTAAGGAAAAGGTCCAACTTCATTGTTCCCATAAGAAAATCTGTTTGTCTCAGTACCATTTGTTGAAAAGATTGTTTATACCCAATTAAGTCATCTTGGCACCCTAGTCAAAAAATAGTTGACCAATATAGAGGGGTGAATTGCATGATATGTGGATTATACCTCAAAAAAACCGATATCCCTCTAAAATAATCCACTATTATCATATTTCACTTTTTAAGTTTTTATTTAAATTCTAGTTAGTTAACATACAGTACAATCTTGGTTTCAGGAGTAGAATTCAGTGATTCATCACTTACACCACCAGTGCACAAATGACTATTATTTTAAACAAATAAGAGCTTTCTACATGGGTCAAATGTTCCGCTGAATGCCTTAAGTTTACATAGATTTTGTGGGATTCATCTTCTTCCCTTTTTTTTTTTTTTTAATTTTTCTTCTTCCCTTTCTTGATAACTGTCTCATTCTTCCAGCCTCACCAGTAGGCTCACCAGCATTCTGCTCACCACTAGCCACCACATTACATACAAAAATTCTACAAACTTATCACCTTGTTCTCAGTAACCCCAATCTCTTACCAACTCCTGTGGCTATCTGAATGTGCAAGACTGGGCCTATAATTTCAGTTTGCCAAACACTCCGTTTTTCCTGTCCTTGTTCAGCTTTCCCTTACCTCCACCATGACAACTAAACTGAAGCTTTCACATCTTCTTCAACCTCCCAACCTGATGTGAACATCGCCCCCAACACCCTGGAAACCACTAATCTACTTTCTGTCTCTGTGGGCTTGTCTACTTTATATTTCATATACATGGAATCATATAATATGTGGCCTTTCGTGCCTGGCTTCTTTCACTCAGCATAATGTTTTCAAGGCTCGTCCGCACTGCAGCATGTATCAGAATTTCACTCCTTTTTATGGCTGAATAATGGTCAATTATATGCACGTACCGTATTTCGTTTAATGATTAGTGATTGACATTTGGATAGTTTCCACTTTTTGGATATTATGGATGGTGCCACGAAGAATGTACAAGTTTAACAAAAACCTCGTAATAACTAAATTCCCTTCAGTCTTATTTGACCTCTCTGATGTTCTAGACAGTGCTGACCATTCCTTCAAGAAATCCCTTATTTTTTAAATTTTATTTATTTAGTTGAGAGAGAGAAAGAGAGAGCATGAGCAGAGGGGAGGGGCAGAGGGAGAAGCAGGCTTCCCGCTGAGCAGGGAGCCCAGTGCGGGGCTCAATCCCAGGACCCTGGGATCATGACCTGAGCCGAAGGCAAACGCTTAATGACTGAGCCACTCAGGTGCCCCAGGAATCCTTTTTAAAAAATTAAATACAATATCCCACAGTTTTAAAAGTAATAGTAACATATTTTTTTAAAGATTTTATTTATTTATTTGCCAGGCAGAGATGACAAGCAGGCAGAGAGGCAGGCAGAGAGAGAGGGGGAAGCAGGCTCCCTGCTGAGCAGAGAGCCCGACTCGGGGCTCGATCCCAGGATCCTGAGATCATGACCTGAGCCGAAGGCAGAGGCTTAACCCACTGAGCCACCCAGGCTCCCCAATAGTAACATATTTTTAAGAGATTTTATTTATATGAGAGAGAGCAAGCATGAGAGCACAAGCAGAGGGAGGGGCAGAGGGAGAGGGAGGAGCAGACTTCACAGTGAGTGTGGAGACCAACAGAGGACTTGATCCCAGGACCCTGAGATCACGACCTGAACCAAAGGCAGATGCTTAACTGACTCAGCCACCCAGGCGCCCACCTCCCCCCAACTGGAGTGAACTCTTAAAGAAAAAAAAAATGCCTCTGGGCACTTTTTCAAGGATGGGAGGAGAAAATTTAATTCTGTATTTGCTGTAATGTTCTGCTAATCTTGAAAAAAATCGATGATGTCACAGAGCTAAAAACACTGATTTTAAATTTTGATTTTCTGGGGCGCCTGGGTGGCTCAGTGGGTTAAAGCCTCTGCCTTCGGCTCGGGTCATGATCCCAGGGTCCTGGGATCGAGCCCCACATCGGGCTCTCTGCTCAGCAGGGAGCCTGCTTCCCTTCCTCTCTCTCTCTCTCTCTGCCCACCTCTCTGCCTACTTGTGATCTCTGCCTGTCAAATAAATAAATAAAATCTTTAAAAAAAAAAATAAATTTTGATTTTCTCAAAGCAGAATTACAGTATAAACACACGTATTTTAAAACATTAAGAGGCAAAAGACCACATACATAATTCCATTTACATAAAACACCTGGAATACCCAAATTTATGGAGACAAAAAATAGATTAGTAGTTGCTTAGGACTAGATTGGTGGGACAGAAGGGTAGAAAGCAAAGAGCACAGAGTTTCCTTTTGAGGTGATGAAAATGTTCCAAACTTAAAAAAAAAAAGTTCCAAACTTAATCGCAATAATGGTCACACACACCTGGGAATATACTAAAAACTATTGCATTGTACACTGTAAGTGGATGAATTATGAGGTATTTTAATTATATCTCAATGAAAGCGTTTTTAAAAAAATAAACATTAGGGTGCTCTCTTTGCTGAATCCACCGTGAGAATGAAGACATTTTTAGTAACCAGACTGTCCACATTTTAGAAAATGTCATCCCTCTGATGGGACAGTTATCGTGAAAAGCCCAGAAGCCTCCTGTGGATGTCATCAGTGTAGAAATCAGCCTCCTTGGAAGGAAAGTGAGAAGCTCTGGATTGACAAACAGAGAGGAACTGGTGACCGTTCATGTGGTCGGTAGTCAAATATAGCACATGAGCAAGTGTTCCACTGGGTTTCCATTAGGATGAGGTCTGTGTGTGCTCATTTCCCCATTTATGCCTTTATTATGGAGAGCAGTTCTCTTTTTAAAATCTGAAAATTCTTGAATGAAAAAAAATCCATTTGCTGGTTCAAATGAGGCCAGGTGTTGCTCGGTCCCTGTCCCAAGCCCAGAAAGTAACTGGCATTGAACTTGTACAAATTCACCTTCTTTGATTCAGCAAGCTACAACAGTTAATCACAAGGACATGAGAAAATTTTAGATGATGTCTGTCTCTGAAAAAGGAACTCAAGATCGGAGGTTTTCCACCTAGAGTAACAAGATGCCAAATGAGTTCCAAGGCCTATTTGAGATATTGTTTAAATGCAATGAAATTTATCTATCGGAAAAAAAAAATAGGAAGTCTTGCGCTCCTGGGTGGCTCAGTCAGCTGAGATCTGCCTTTGGCGTGGGTCATGATCCCAGAGTCCTGGGATCAAGCCCC
Organism: Martes martes; assembly: GCF_963455335.1. Taxonomy (NCBI): domain Eukaryota; kingdom Metazoa; phylum Chordata; class Mammalia; order Carnivora; family Mustelidae; genus Martes; species Martes martes. The sequence goes on along the minus strand of NC_137906.1, from coordinate 615,577 downwards.
GTGTTGGGCTCCTGCTCAGTGGGGAGTCTGCTTCTCCCTCTCCCTCTGCTCCTTCCCCTGCTCATGCTCTCTTGTTCATTCACTCTCTCAGATAAATACATAAAATCTTCTTAAAAAATAGGAAGTCTCAAACTTAACTCTGATCAACTGAGTATCCTGTGACTTGCTTGTTAAGCTCAAGGCTGTGACCAGACAACCTTTGCAGGGGCACTGGGCGTCGCTGCATCCCACCACAAGGGGAAGCGAGCTCTATTAGCACTTCCTGTCCTAGACATCAGAAAGTCCTGCGATGTGGGGTAATTTGGGAAAAGGAATGAATGTGCCATCAACAGTGGTAAATGCAGTTTTGGGTGTATTACCTTGAATAAGTCATTTTACCTCTCTGAGCCTTAATTTCCGCATCTGTAACGGAGACAGAAGAACCATTTGATAGTCTTTCAGCGCTCTAAGGGTCTCTTCGCGGAATGCCTGCTCATGGGGATCGCTACCACTATGGTCATCCAGCAGCAGGAATCCAGAGGGCACCCCCACACAGCCCAGATCGCCTTTGCCTCAGCGATGCTCTGTATGCTCTCATTTGGGGGGGCAGGGCCCATGGGATGGTCATGGAACAAGGAAGGGGATCAGCTGCCAGAGAGTCAGAGTCCGGCTAACACCAGACAGTGCAGACCCCTGAGTACAAACGTAGTCACAGCGACTGTCCCAGGAAGAAGGAGTAGAGGTTCCTTCTGACTGAAGGAACGAAAGAGCTGGCGTCTGAACCGAGCTTGGAAAGATGACCCGGAGAACAGAACAAAGAACGCTACAGCCTCCAAGACAAGCCTGGGAAAGTATTTCTGGGCCCCAGAGGCAGGGGTACAAGCAGAAGTGCACAGAGGGAGGATGGAAGGGAAGCCCGGAAAAGTAGCTTGAGACAGACGGACTTACAGTCCTACGGCAAAGTGACTCCGTGCTTCAGATGCACAACGGCGGTGAATAAAACCCAAAAGGAGAAAGACCCCGAAAGATCTCGTCAAGATCCAAGTGCGGGAGACCTCTTTGCGAACCAGACACAAGCAGAAAGTGGGAATGGGGAGCCACAGGGCCTGCCTCTGGCTCATGGGCAGAGGTCCTGGCTGACGGGCTCCGTTTTCCCTTTCCTGGGGTGGCAGGAAGTAAAAGCGCCCACGGGCACAACCCCCCGAGAGCCCTCAAGATGCCCGGAAAGGGGAAGAAGAACAGACCCTCCAGCCCGCAGCCCCGGGCCGAGCACTCACCGGGGCAATGTCTCCCACGTGAGCACGGGCTCAGGGGCCGCCTGAGGACTGTATGTTGAGGTGTCGATGGTGAACATGAAAAATGGAAACAGCCTAAATGCTGAGTAGGCGAAGGGCACGATCAGCGGCGGTGTGTTCACACGGGGGGATCCTCTCCAGCAATTCAACGGATGAGCTAGAGCTACCTCTAGCTGGGACTTCAGGGCCGGACTTTGAGGGGAACAGGGACAATTCATCCAGGGTAATAGGGATGCAGGCAGAGAACGCAGGGGTAGCCGCAAGGGGGTGGGTAGACTTGGTGGTGGAAGGGAGGTGATTCCCTTCTTAGAAAGGTTTTATTTTATTATTTTATTTTATTTTATTTTATTTTATTTTATTTCTTCCTTTCCCTTCTCTCCCCCCCTTCATTTCTTCCTTCCTTCCTTCTTTCCTCGACTTAAAACAACAGAAATTTATTATCTCACAGATCTGGAGGCCAGAAGTCTGAAATCAAGGTAGTAGCAGGGTTGGTTCTTTCTGGAGGAAAGCCATTAACAGTAGGATATTTGGGAGGAACATTACAGTTTGACTGTTTTGATGAGGAAACAAAAGGCAAACTGAGGACAAAGTAGAAGCTGACACCCCACAACCCTGCCCGCAACCCAGAGGGGCTATGTGTGACGTTCCTCACACACTCCTGGCTGCCCTAAAGCTAAGGACAGGAAAAGCAAGGAGTAAGGTCGTAGAGATCACAGGCCTGCAGGACAGGCGCCTGCCCCCGGGGACAGGCGTGTTAGCAACCGACAGGAGCAAGGCACGGCTGTCAACACCGCGGCTTCCGGAGGGAAACGCAGATTCGAGAAAACGTCCTTACGGCCCGCGGCCCGCTGACGGACACTGGACGCAGGGTGTGGTGCTCCTCCGGAAGCTCCCAGCTGTCCCAGTGGCCGTGCCTCGCCGGAGGGAAAACTACCCTAACGGGACAGTGGCAAGGCCTCTGGTATCCTGTGCGTCTCGAACACGTGAAAATCCTTTTGAAACTTCACCTTCCTTACCTCCCCCAGCCCCGCAGTCAATCAGCCCCCCCAGAACCCCCGGGCGGCAGCTCCTCCTGCCCGCGGGTCCGCCCCGTCCGCCCCACCGAACCTCCCCTGCATTCCAAAAGCCCCTCAGCTGCAAGGGTCTGTCAACGGGCGCGGTTCCAAGGCCATTTGCTGGCGTCTGCACCCCCTTCGGGAAGGCCGGCCGTCCGCAGAGATGCTCTCTCTTGCGCACCGCCTGAGCTGCTGTAAACCGAGGGAGACTTGCGTCGTGCAGGGTTGTAACCTCTGTGAGTGAACGGCTTTTCCTTTAGGGCAGCCGGGGCGCGTGAGGAACGCCACTGTGTCCCACGGCGGGGTGTTGTGGGGCGTCAGCCTCTGCCTGTCCTCGGCGTCACGGTGTCCCACGGCGGGGTGTTGTGGGGGGTCAGCCTCTGCCTGTCCTCGGCGTCACGGTGTCCCACGGCGGGGTGTTGTGGGGCGTCAGCCTCTGCCTGTCCTCGGCGTCACGGTGTCCCACGGCGGGGTGTTGTGGGGCGTCAGCCTCTGCCTGTCCTCGGCGTCACGGTGTCCCACGGCGGGGTGTTGTGGGGCGTCAGCCTCTGCCTGTCCTCGGCGTCACGGTGTCCCACGGCGGGGTGTTGTGGGGCGTCAGCCTCTGCCTGTCCTCGGCGTCACGGTGTCCCACGGCGGGGTGTTGTGGGGCGTCAGCCTCTGCCTGTCCTCGGCGTCACGGTGTCCCACGGCGGGGTGTTGTGGGGGGTCAGCCTCTGCCTGTCCTCGGCGTCACGGTGTCCCACGGCGGGGTGTTGTGGGGCGTCAGCCTCTGCCTGTCCTCGGCGTCACGGTGTCCCACGGCGGGGTGTTGTGGGGGGTCAGCCTCTGCCTGTCCTCGGCGTCACGGTGTCCCACGGCGGGGTGTTGTGGGGCGTCAGCCTCTGCCTGTCCTCGGCGTCACGGTGTCCCACGGCGGGGTGTTGTGGGGGGTCAGCCTCTGCCTGTCCTCGGCGTCACGGTGTCCCACGGCGGGGTGTTGTGGGGGGTCAGCCTCTGCCTGTCCTCGGCGTCACGGTGTCCCACGGCGGGGTGTTGTGGGGGGTCAGCCTCTGCCTGTCCTCGGCGTCACGGTGTCCCACGGCGGGGTGTTGTGGGGCGTCAGCCTCTGCCTGTCCTCGGCGTCACGGTGTCCCACGGCGGGGTGTTGTGGGGCGTCAGCCTCTGCCTGTCCTCGGCGTCACGGTGTCCCACGGCGGGGTGTTGTGGGGCGTCAGCCTCTGCCTGTCCTCGGCGTCACGGTGTCCCACGGCGGGGTGTTGTGGGGCGTCAGCCTCTGCCTGTCCTCGGCGTCACGGTGTCCCACGGCGGGGTGTTGTGGGGGGTCAGCCTCTGCCTGTCCTCGGCGTCACGGTGTCCCACGGCGGGGTGTTGTGGGGGGTCAGCCTCTGCCTGTCCTCGGCGTCACGGTGTCCCACGGCGGGGTGTTGTGGGGGGTCAGCCTCTGCCTGTCCTCGGCGTCACGGTGTCCCACGGCGGGGTGTTGTGGGGGGTCAGCCTCTGCCTGTCCTCGGCGTCACGGTGTCCCACGGCGGGGTGTTGTGGGGCGTCAGCCTCTGCCTGTCCTCGGCGTCACGGTGTCCCACGGCGGGGTGTTGTGGGGCGTCAGCCTCTGCCTGTCCTCGGCGTCACGGTGTCCCACGGCGGGGTGTTGTGGGGCGTCAGCCTCTGCCTGTCCTCGGCGTCACGGTGTCCCACGGCGGGGTGTTGTGGGGCGTCAGCCTCTGCCTGTCCTCGGCGTCACGGTGTCCCACGGCGGGGTGTTGTGGGGCGTCAGCCTCTGCCTGTCCTCGGCGTCACGGTGTCCCACGGCGGGGTGTTGTGGGGCGTCAGCCTCTGCCTGTCCTCGGCGTCACGGTGTCCCACGGCGGGGTGTTGTGGGGCGTCAGCCTCTGCCTGTCCTCGGCGTCACGGTGTCCCACGGCGGGGTGTTGTGGGGCGTCAGCCTCTGCCTGTCCTCGGCGTCACGGTGTCCCACGGCGGGGTGTTGTGGGGCGTCAGCCTCTGCCTGTCCTCGGCGTCACGGTGTCCCACGGCGGGGTGTTGTGGGGGGTCATTCTCTGCCTGTCCTCAGCGTCATGGTGTCTCACGGCGGGGTGTTGTGGGGGGTCAGCCTCTGCCTGTCCTCAGCGTCACGGTGTCCCATGGTGGGGTGTTGTGGGGCATCAGCCTCTGCCTGTCCTCAGCGTCACGGTGTCCCACGGTGGGGTGTTGTGGGGGGTCATTCTCTGCCTGTCCTCAGCGTCATGGTGTCTCACGGCGGGGTGTTGTGGGGGGTCAGCCTCTGCCTGTCCTCAGCGTCATGGTGTCTCACGGCGGGGTGTTGTGGGAGGTCAGCCTCTGCCTGTCCTCGGCGTCACGGTGTCCCACGGCGGGGTGTTGTGGGGCGTCAGCCTCTGCCTGTCCTCGGCGGGCCCCCTGTGTCCCCACCACCTGCTTCTGTCTTCACCACCCCGCCCTGTCAAAAGCGAGCGCGGAGCCCTGCCTGGAGCTCTGGGCCCCGGCCGATGAGGGAGCAGAAGGCTGGCTGAGGACAGCGCGCCAGCGGACACCCTGCACCGCCGCCCCCCACCCCTGGGTGGGATATGGTGGAAATTCATGTTAATGCCTCGGTAGAGGGAAAACCACACGAACGTGACCGCGGCAAGGCCTCGGACGTGCCACGGGTCCTCTTCAGCATAGGAACGTTCTGAAAATCTCCCTCTTCCTTAGCTCCCCCAACTCAAGCGCATCGTCAGTCACCCCTCGGGACCCCGGTGCGGCGGCTCTTGCTGCCCACGGGTCCTGTCCCCAAGCTTTAATAAAACCACCTTTTTGCACCAAAGCCACCTCGGGATGACCATGGGCTCAGCCCCTCACCCCACCTCTATTCCGGAACCACATTAAGGGGGCGGTAGGTGGAGGCCCAGGGTCAAGCTACGGCCGCGGCGTGGGCACCCCCAGGCACGGCAGAGGCTTTGTCTGGGCTCACGAGGCGTCCGGCCGAGTCCCCGGGGCTCCCGCGGGCCCGCGGCCCCCGACTCACCAGCCGGGGAGGCCTGGCGGTCCCCCTGGCCAGGGACCTCGCTGCCTCCCGGAGCTGGGGCGGGACGCGGGCGTCCCTCGCCCAAAGGCTCGGGTTCGGGCTCCGCGCTGGCCCTGCCCGCCGTCGCCCCGGGGGACCTTCCGGCCTCGAGCCCCTCCGCCCCCGGCACCCGCCTTCCGCCGAGACGGCGCGGGCGGCGGGTCAGGTGACCGCGCGCCGCCCCGCCCCCTCCCCGCGGCCGGGAGCGCGGCGCGGCCCAGTGGCCTGCGAGCGAGCGGCCGGAGGCAGGCATGCACCCGGCGGCCTGGGCGGCGCTCGGCCCGCTGCTCTGGGCCTGCGGGCTGGCGCTGCGGGGCGGGATGCTGTACCCGCGGGAGAGCCCGTCGCGGGAGCGCAAGGAGCTGCACGGCCTCTGGAGCTTCCGCGCCGACTTCTCCGAGAACCGGCAGCGCGGCTTCGAGCAGCGGTGGTACCGGTCGCCGCTGCGCGAGGTGCGGGCCCGCGGGCGGGGCGGCCGGAGGAGCCGCGGGAAGGGCGCGCTGGGGGGCCGGGGGCGCGCTGGGGGGCCGGGGGCGGGGGCGGGGGCGGCCGGAGGAGCCGCCGGAAGGGCGCGCTGGGGGGCCGGGGGCGCGCTGGGGGGCCGGGGGCGGGGGCGGGGGCGGCCGGAGGAGCCGCTGGAAGGGCGCGCTGGGGGGCCGGGGGCGCGCTGGGGGGCAGGGGGCGGGGGCGGGGGCGGCCAGAGGAGCCGCCGGAGGGGCGCGCTGGGGGGTCGGGGCGGGGGCGGGGGCGACCGGAGGAGCCGCCGGAAGGGCGCGCTGGGGGGCCGGGGGCGCGCTGGGGGGCCGGGGACGGGGCGACCGGAGGAGCCGCCGGAAGGGCGCGCTGGGGGGCCGGGGGCGCGCTGGGGGGCCGGGGGCGGGGGCGGGGACAGGCGCCGCGGCCGGGCCCGGAGCTGGAGCGCGGGAGCCGGGGAGCCCTCGGCGCCGTGTTCCCAGCTCTGCCGCGGCACGAAGGAGCCATTGCACGGTCCGGAGAGAGGACGGGCTCGACTCCCGCCCAGCCCGGGACCCCTCTCCAGGCCTCCCGTCCGACTTTGGGGGCGCAGCCGGCCTTCGCGTTCACGGGCGCGCGTCTCTCCTAGGCCCCCCCCCCTTGCCCTCCGCTCGGCGTTCACGGGGAGGAAGCCCGGGGGCCGGGGGCGGCGTGTGCACCCCGAGCTTCCCCTGCAGAGCGGTCCCGCCCCCCCGCCTCCCCCCGCCTTCCTCCCGCGGGCGGTCAGTTGACCGTCTTCCTCTTCGGGTCCGCTCACGGATTCGCTTGTCCCCGGCAGGGTTGCGGCCGGGCTCACCCGGGGCACAGCCTGCCCCCTCCCCCAGCCTGGCCCACCAGCCCCGCAGACGTTTCTCCCCAAGTCACACGCCCGTTCAGCCAGTGCTTATTGAGTCTCTGGAAACCGCGGACGCTCTTCCCCAGGCTGCTTCCAGGCCCACTGAGCCGTCTGTCCCGTTCGTGCCTGGCCTTGTACCCGAGGGGATCAGGGGGTTCCCTGCCAGCTTCAGGTTCACCCAGTTCGGCCAGCTTGTCCTCAGGCAGTATTCCGTGGGCCCCGGAAGGCCTTCCCTGACCCCTACGATAGTTCCCGCCACCCTCCAGACTCTTCATAGAGCTGACCACCTGCCAGCGGAGGCCTCGTCTTATTCCTGGGAACGGCCTTGTAGGTTCGCTGCACACTGTCCATCCCATGTCTGAGCGACCAGCATCCGCTTCAATGAACTCCATGAAAAGCATCAGTCGGTGCTGGCAGAGGAGGACAGTGGTGGGGCGCCTGGGTGGCTCAGTCGGTTAGGTGCCTGCCTTTGGCTCAGGTCATGATGCCAGCGACCTGGGATGGAGTCCCACATCAGGCTCCCTGCTCAGCGGGGAGTCTGCTTCTCCCTCTACCCCTCTCCTCTGCTCGTGATCTCTCTCACTCTTTCTCTCAAATAAATAAAATCTTTAAAAAAAAAAAAGAGGAAGAATGACAGTGATGGGACGGCCTGGAATCCCAGGGCCTGGGAGAAGTCATCTTGTCCAGCTTTCTTCCTGCCGGCAGGGTTGTGGGAGGACCTGGCCTCTAGGGAAGGGGGCTGCCTGGGTCCTGGTCTTAGAATCCAAGGTACTCTGGACCTAATCCCAGCCCTTCTCTCCTCAGTCGGGCCCCACACTGGACATGCCGGTTCCCTCCAGCTTCAACGACGTGGGCCAGGATAGGCAGCTGCGCAGCTTTGTCGGCTGGGTGTGGTATGAGCGGGAGGTGACCCTGCCCCAGCGATGGACCCAGGACCTGGGCACGAGGGTGGTGCTGAGGATTGGCAGTGCGCACTACTATGCCATCGTGGTCAGTACAGCGAGCATCCGGCAGGGCGAGCGGTCACGTGCAGTTGCTGAGCGGCTTGGGGCTGCCTGATTCGCAGGGGTCACCTGACAGCCTGCCCCCTGGGGTGGCTGGGGGGCACGCTCAGGCCCTACTCTGGGGATAGTGGCCGGGGTCAGGGGAGGGTTGCCCGATCTGTTCTGGAGCTTGGTTCCTCCATCTGTGAGAAAGGCGGCAGTCGGCAGGGCCCTCAGGCCCCACATACTGCCCTTCGTGTGAGGGGGTGCCGGATGGCAGGCACCGACTTGTTCCTCCCTCCCGTATCTCCCTGTGTCTGCAGTGGGTGAATGGGGTGCATGTGGTGGAGCATGAGGGGGGGCATCTCCCCTTCGAAGCCGACATCAGCAAGCTGGTCCAGAGTGGGCCCCTGTCCTCCTGCCGCATTACCATTGCCATCAACAACACGCTCACCCCCCACACGCTGCCGCCAGGGACCATCCTCCACAAGACGGATACTTCCAAGTGAGCAGCACCCTGCTCCCCGCTCCACTCCACCCCACTCCCCACCCGGCCCGTTGGTCTTCCCACTAGAGGCTGGGTGGCTTTAGCAGAGGTGAGGCCCTGGCTCTGGGAGGCCAGGCAGATGTTCGAGCTGAGGTCGAAGGACCAGAGCAAGTCTGCAGTTGGGCATTTTTCTCCCATCCTAGGTACCCTAAGGGTTACTTTGTCCAGAACACAAACTTTGACTTCTTCAACTACGCGGGACTGCATCGGCCCGTGCTTCTCTACACTACACCTACCACCTACATCGACGACATCACCGTCACCACCGGCGTGGACCAGGGCACCGGTAAGGGCTCCTGGCAGGAACCTCCCTAGGCCAGGCCCCAAGTGGCTCTGCTCCCTGTTTAGAAAGATCCTCTAGGGCAGAAGCTCTCCCAGCATCATCCTGCAGGCTTCCCATCCACCTAAGAGGAGCTGCAGTCCAGCCTGTCGGAATAGGCACGGGCAGCAGAAATCACCCATCTGGTCTGACCTCATTTTGTGAGGAAAGGAAGCGCCAAGAGATGCGGGGCTTGCCTAAAACCATAGCTCCGGGTGGATAGCTCAGGGTTCATGAGAATCCATGTCTCTTCCCCCTGTGCTGCCCTCCCTGCAGACTGAGACTCAGGGTGGTGGCCCCAGGGAACTGTCCTCGGTATGACCCAGGCTGTTTCCTTCCCCTCTTTTGTCTGATCTGTCTTGTCCCTTGCAGGGCTGGTGGATTACCAGATTTTTGTCCAGGGCAGTGAACATTTCCAGTTGGAAGTGCATCTTCTGGACCAGGAAGGCAAAGTCGTGGCCCAGGGGACAGGGTGCCGCGGCCAGCTGCAGGTTCCCAATGCCCACCTCTGGTGGCCCTACCTGATGCATGAGCACCCGGCCTACCTGTACTCTTTGGAGGTAATGGTGGTTAGGCCTGGGGCTGCGGAAGGCCTTTTGCCCCCACCCAGCAGCTGTGGCTCCCGGTGGTGGTGGTGGGGGGGGTACAGGACAGGTAGTCAGGCACACCAGGTCCCCTGAGCTTCCCAGTCAGTTGGATCACAGTGTTCCCTGCCTGGTCTTCTCAGTGCTGGGTGAGGAGCCCTGCTTTGAAGAGCAGGCACGGGGCGGGGTGGCGGAAGTTTCCTCCTTGCTGGTGGCAGAAGTCGGGAATTTCCCATCTCTCAGCTTGTGGGCCTAGGCGTGGGCCCCGCGGTGCATGTGCAGGGCCTTCCTGCGGAAGGGAGGGCTGTGTGGGGCTCCGGCCGCAAGGAAGCCCCACACCCGGTTCTCTGCGTTTGCAGGTGAGGCTGACCACGCAGACAGCGGCTGGGCCTGTGTCTGACTTCTACACTCTCCCCGTGGGGATTCGCACTGTCGAGGTCACAGAGCGCCAGTTCCTCATCAACGGGAAACCTTTCTATTTCCATGGCGTCAACAAACACGAGGATGCAGATGTGAGTTGTGGCCTCTGGGCCCCTCGGAGGGCCATTTCCCATCCTCACCGTCCCCACGGCCCCTGAAGCGATCGAGGTGACTCGGAGCGGTTCAGCATAGTGCCGGAAACCGCTGCCCGACGGGCTGTGCGGGGGCCACACAGAGGGCCAACGCGGTGACCCCTGGGCGGCCTGGCTTCAGAGAGCAGTGCGCGGGGCCGGGGTTCGGGCTCACCCCACCGTGCTCTGCCGCAGATCCGGGGCAGGGGCTTTGATTGGGCCCTGCTGGTGAAGGACTTCAACCTGCTGCGCTGGCTCGGGGCCAACGCCTTCCGCACCAGCCACTACCCCTACGCGGAGGAGGTGCTGCAGCTCTGCGACCGCTACGGGATCGTGGTCATCGACGAGAGTCCGGGCGTGGGCATCGTGCTGGCGTGAGTGCCCGCCCCGCCCCCGCAGCCCCGCCCTCGCCTCGGATCCGCCCCCGCAGCCCCGCAGCCCCGCCCCCGGCTCCGCCCCGCCCCGCCCCGGCTCCGCCCACCGGCCCCGCCCCTCCCGACCGCGCCCGCTCCGTGTGCCGCAGCCAGAGCTACGGGAACCAGTCTCTGCAGCACCACCTGGAGGTGATGGGGGAGCTGGTGCGCAGGGACAAGAACCACCCCGCGGTGGTCATGTGGTCCGTGGCCAACGAGCCCGCCTCCTTCCTGCCGCCCGCCGGTTACTACTTCAAGTGAGTGCTGCTGCCCTGGGCCGGGTCGGACTGAGAGCAAGGCTGGGGGAGGGTGCGGGGGGAGGGGCGTGGGCGACGGGGTGGGGGGGTGGGAGGGGTGGGGGGGTGGGAGGGGTGGGGGGGTGGGAGGGGTGGGAGGGCCGCGGGCCGCGGGGTGCGGGGATAGGGGGAGGGGCGCCGGGCAGGTGCCGCGGCCGCCGTCCGCGCTGCCCTCGCTTCTGAAGTGTGACCCGCTCGAGGCGAAGTTCCAAGCCACACCGGCTTCCACCGTCTCTCAGTCCTCCCGCTGTCCCCATTCCTGGGAAGTTTCGTGTAGTTAAAGGTGCAGAAAACCGTCGGGTGTTGCTTCGGGTTCACTTGTCAAAGTGCAGTTCGGCCCTGTAAGACCGCGTTTTCCCGGCACATAACCCCGCGCAGGCCTGTCCGTGACGTACAAGCTCCGACTGCTCTCAAGTGACACCGTTGCTCTAAGTGCCAGTAGCTCCTCCGTCCCCCACCAGGCATGGCCGGGACAGAAGCCCCCCTTAGGGGCAGTGCTGGCAACAACCGCACGGTTTGCTTCCCTGCGGGGAGGGTACTTGGTTCCTTGTCTTTCTTAGGGTCACGGTCACGCAGCTGTAACTAAGCCTGCAGAGGGGGGGTCACTAGCTCTGGGGGCAGCAGAGACCGTCCCAGTGTCACAGAGCGCTGTGAGCTGAGCTGTGGGTAGAAGATGCGCGGCTCTGAGCCGCAGGCCCACCTGGGCAAAGGACTGCCCGGCACACACAGCCCGGAGCGCTGGGGCCCCAGGCCGTGCTGAGCCACGGTTTGGGGACGGACGTTTGTTGTGGAGCAGGAAGGAGTGCGGGCGCCCGGGAACAGGTGCCCGAGGTTCCTACCAGCTGTTCCGGGACGTGCGTGACGGCCAGGGCAGCGGGGAGGCAGGCAGGCTGTGGCTAAAGCTGCCTGGGCCTGAGGAGCTCAGCGAGGCTTCGAGGCTTCCCAGTGACACACGGGCTGTTCCAGAGTGTGGCTTTGGGACTTGAGGTGAGGGATAGCGTTCTGGCTTGGGGAAACCACAGCCCTTGAAAGAGAAGGGCAGTGTGGGGAGGGCTTCAAGGAGAAGGATGCCAGCTGTGGGAAGAGAGAAGCAGGCTTAAGCTGTGAATGGGGCGACCTGCACTGGGGTGGCCTCTGACAGGTCCCTGGGCTGAGCCCCGACCACAGGCTGGGTCCTCTGTTGGGAAGCCTTTCCTCGGGGTCCCTCCCTGATGAACGTGTCTCAGCATAAATGCTGTTTCTTCTGAGCCTGGGCTGACTCGCCCGTGTCCGTTAAGTGCCCTGTCACTGCCTCCCAGAGCTCCGAGCCTCCCCGCCATGGTCCTCCCGCCCCTTGTCGTCATTCATAGCGTCTCCCTGTGCAAGTGTCTCCTCCCACGGCTCCACCACGCTGCGGACGGCCGGGGCTGTTCTCCGGCCAGTGCCCCGGGTGCAGCCTGCCTCCTCGCACACACCCCTGCCTTGTGAAGTTTGTATCCGTCCTGGTCTACACCCACGCATTCTTCCTTCTCCTCTTTTTTTTTTTTTTTTAAGATTTTATTTATTTATTTGTCGGAGAGAGCTCGAGCTCAAGCAGGGGGAGCAGCAGACAGAGCAGGCAGAGGGAGAAGCAGGTTCCCCGCTGAGCAAGGAGGCTGATGTGGGACTCGATTCCCGGACCCCGGGATCTTGACCTGAGCCGAAGGCAGACGTTTAACTGACTGAGCCCCCCAGGCGCCCCTCACCCCACGCGTTCTCGTTTTCAAGAGCTTTTCCAGAGATTGGGAATGCAGCTTTTAGCCACACCAAGTCCAAGGACCCCAGCTCCGGGGGCCTGCACCCCCCTGCGACGGCGGCCCTCTCTCTGGGGAGGGGGGGCCTTGGGGACGGAGAAAGATGCTGGGGAATGTGATCTAAGGCTAGAAGGACGTGTTTGCTCCCCTCAGGTCCTCTTCAGGGTCGGGAGGAGAGCAGGGTTTTGGCTGGGAGATGGGATGGGGAGAGAGAGAGAAAGATGGCTGTCCAGGGTCCTTCCCGGACTGACGAGCCTGTGTCTTCTGCCCTCCGTGGACAGGACGCTGATTGCTCACACCAAAGCCTTGGACCCCTCCCGGCCCGTGACCTTTGTGACCAACTCCAACTATGAAGCAGACCTGGGGGTGAGCCTGGGGGGTCCCCCCTGCCTGTCCTCTCACCGTCTCTGGTGCTTGCTAACATGGGCTGCTGGGAAGAGCCTGAGCACCCGGCGCACGCGCTTTCCCGGACGGTGTCCGGGTGCGGGAGAACCGGCTGCGGACCCGCGGGGCGGTGACTTCCGAGTCCAGGCGGGCGGGGCGCGGGCAGCTTTCGGTCGCTCTCAGTGCAGTCTCCGCGCCTGACGCTGCTCGGTTGGAGGGCACTACGGTTGTCACCGTCCAGGCTTTCTCAGGCCTGGCCGATTGTCAGAGCCCCCAGGGGTGATGCCTGGATTCTGAGACTCCGGGTTGTTGCGTCCCGGGTGGCAATCTGAGGTTTTAAAAAGTTCCTCAGCGATTGCGGTCGTCACCTCACTCTGGGAACCGCAGGCTGGGATGGAGGGACAGCCGGGCTCCCGCGTGACTGGCGAGCGGCAGCCGCTTGGGAATGACGTGCGCCATTGCACGAAGCCGGGAGACGTGGGAGCGAGAAAATGCTGCTTCACGAGAGAACTCAAGGCCAGTACTTAGGAGGGAAGTGCAGGGGGAGCAGACATCTCATGGCAAGAACGGAGGAGAAAACGCAACATACGGATATAGATTGGGAACTCTCATTTTAACACGGATGGGAAAGGTTTGCATCCCTGGTGCTTCCCTCGCCCTCTCTCGAGAACACCCCTTCAAGAGACTGGCAGACCCCAGCGTGGCACGGCAGGGGTGGATGTTCTCGGAGCCCAAGTGGCATCTCTTCTTGTTCTGGTCTCCCGTGCGGACAGGGCAGCCAGTGCCTGAGCCTCCGACGGTCGCCAGACTCCTGGCGGGATATGCCACCTGGGCGCATGTGTCCCCCACAGGCTTCCTTGTCCCGCCTGCTGCTTTCAGTGACATTCATACTCTTAACTGCTCTCAAGTGACACTGTTGGGCAGGACCGATCCCGTTCCCTAAATGCCAGTAGCTCCTCCCTCCTCCACCAGGCACTGTCTGCTGCCACTCTTGGGACGGGGCTCCGTCACCTGGGAAAGTCAGACCGCATCAGCCCCAGGGCAGGCTCTGGAGATTGGCGTTGGTTCAAGTGATGGGAGGGACCGGACGCTGGCTGCCTAGTGTTCGCTGCTCCGTCCTGGGCACTGCACCGTGTAGACGCGAGGCGGTCCTGCCCGTCCTCTCTGCTCCCCGCCAGGAGGGAGTTTTCGGGCCACCCCGCGGCCCATACCACCGTCTTACGAACAGCTCGGTTAGCCAAGGTCTTTGTGAGGGGAAAAGCTGCGTCTGTCCTTTGGTTGGGAACTTTTCTCTAGGGCCAGGTAAGGGAAGGCCCGTGGGACAGGAGTGCTGCGGAGAGAGGAACAAAGTCCGATGCCGCGGGGCCGACTCGCGGGGCGCCTCTGTGCCTCTCCAGAGTCCGGCTGCGGGGCTCCGGAGCGCCCGTCCGGAATCAGCGCCTTGCCTGATTGTCACTCCTGCCTACGTTTGCCACACACGGGAGCTCCTCCGTCGCTCTGTGCTCCCCCTCCCACCTCCCTGCCGGAAGCACCCCCAGTCTGTGAGCCCTAGAGCTCTTTCCAGTCTTCTGGTCCGTGAGCAGGTTTCGTGCTCTCATCCTAGGCGCCGTATGTGGACGTCATCTGCGTGAATAGCTACTACTCTTGGTATCATGACTACGGGCACTTGGAGGTGATTCCGCTGCAGCTGGCCACCCAGTTTGAGAACTGGTACAGGACTTACCAGAAACCCATAATCCAGAGCGAGTACGGAGCCGGGGCCATCACAGGGTTTCACCAGGTAAGCGGTTAGGGGCGTTCTGTTATTTCTTCACTCTCCAGGACGGAGGTGTCCGTTGTTCCCCCAGGCCAGAAAGGTGCTCCTCTCCCAGCCCTCACTTGTGCTGACGATCTCCCTGCTGTCCTCCAGGGCTCAGGCCTCTGTCTCCCCTGCCTGGTCCTTCTGGCCTGGTTTCCAGAGAGCTTCCCAGTGGCTGCCTGAGTCATCTGAGCAAATCCAAACCTTGGGGGTCCCGTCATTGGCATCCCGTGGCCCCCACGTTAAAGTCCCAGTCCCAGGCCGGGGCAGTCAGCGCCCTTCGCTCTCTGCCGTCCCCCAGGTCGTCGTCTTCCTCTGCCTTCACTCCTGGTCACTGGACTGTTCTCACTGTGCTCGTCGGCTCCTGCTCCGGTGTGGGCTGCCCCTTCCCCCGGGATGCCCGTGTTAGCACCACATTGGCCGACTCCGGGGTTCCCAGTCGGTGTTCAGGTCTCAAGTCCGATGTCCCCTCTTTGGTGAGACATCAAAGGAAGGAAGCTGTCTTCTCTGCTTGGGCTCTGTCTCAGCCTTTCTCACTGCGTACCGTCATGATTGCTTTGACTCTCTCCTTGGCCAGAGTGTAGGCCCCAAGAGAGCGGCGGATTCCTAGTTAACTGTCGCTTCCCAAGCCCTCGGCAGCCTCCAGCGCTCCGAGGATGCTAAACAATACTCAGTAGGGAAATGAATGAAATCTCGGAGCGAGGTTTAATCACTAGCGTTTTCCCTCCCTCTCTCTCTGCTTTTTTATTAAATTTCCTCACCAAAGATGAGATGCTCCTGCGGGGATTTTCTCCTGTGGATTCTGGAGCCACAGCCAGGCCCCCATTCCCCCCAGCCCCCTCACACTTGCTTGTCACAGATGTCAGATTCCGTGTTGACGCACAATATGCTTATCCTTGCTGGGTCGGACAGCCCCCCTCGACTGTATTTCTCCGCTCAGACCCTAAAATTCATCTTGGTTACACGGAAGGCTGTTTGAAGACGGGTGGGCGAGGGGAAGTAGCCTACGAGAACAATGTATATTCGTACCAGCTGAATGTGACGTGAGGGCAGTGAGTCACCCTAGTTCTCCAGTTACACACTGGCAGCTACTTAAAACTTAAGGCTTAAATTTATTGTTTGGGGGCATCAGTCATTAAGCCTCTGCCTTCGGCTCAGGTCATGGTCCCAGGGTCCTGGGATCGAGTCCCACATTGGGCTCCTTGGTCAGCAGGGAGCCTGCTTCTCCCTCTGCCTGCCCCTCCCCCTAGTTGTGCTCGCTCTCTGGCAAATCTTTAAAAATAATAACAATAAATAATATAAATAAGTTTATTACGTGAAGACTTACTTTTACTTTCCGTGTAGCTCAGCTTTAAGACTACACCCGTGAATAGAGATGGAAGAGCAAGAGCAAGGAAATACCAAATTCTGTTGATACGTAAAGCAGTTACTAACTCAGGTTCTTGACCAAAAACCCCTGGTCTTTACTCTGGGCTACCTCCGACCCTGGCTGTGTCTGCACCAGCACGAACTGCAGTCACCACAGCTGCCGGGAAGTGGGGTATTTTGGTTACCATCACGTGGGTCATTTTTCCAAACGTTTACAGTCGCGGCAGTTCTGCCTCTTCCGTTCTCCCTGTGCCTTGAATTCCAGGATCCCCCCGTGATGTTCAGTGAGGAGTACCAGAAGGCTCTGCTGCAGCAGTACCACACGGTTCTGGATGAGAAGCGCAAAAACTACGTGGTTGGAGAGCTCGTCTGGAATTTTGCCGACTTTATGACTGACCAGGGTGAGTGGCAGTTCGCGTTCCAGAATGGACCGTTGCTCATTCGTTCGGGTTGGCCTGTTCGTTCGGGGCGGTTGGTGGCAAGGACAGTGGAAACGAGGGGGGAAGCTCTCATCAGTGCTGGCGACCTGAGAATTTCCCGGGAGAAGCAAGTCGCGTTTAGGAAGCAGCCGTCACTTGCCTACTTCCCAGATCATTTTATGGTGAGAAAAAAAAGAAGCCAACAGAAGAGCCTATTGTCTTGAGGCAAAAATGACCCCTGAACCTTAGTCTGTTTCACAACAGGGTGAGGAAAAATCGGACTTTGTGTTAATTTCCTTGCGGGGCGCCCGTCCTTGCAGTCGGGCGCAGAGCCTGGGAAACCGGGTACGTCCGTCCCCGAAGGGGCGGCTTTGCAGCGCTGTCGTGTGCGAGGCTCTAAGCCCGCCTGCTCCGAAGGGGGGGGCGGGGGGCCGCTGCAGCTAAGCCCCAAACGAAGGGACCCCGTTTCCTCCTGCGCCTCCGGTGTTCGAGCCTGTGGCCCAGCCGTCTGGGGAGGTGAGGAAGGGTTTGGCACTGGGGGGAATGGAACGTGTCACCCGCCAGGGACGACAGGTCTTCGGAAGCGGACAGTCCACTAAGAGCCGGAGCGGAGGAGCGGGTAGGGAGGAAAGGGCAGGAGAACGTGAGCCTCTCCGTGCTCGGCAGGGGAGCTCGGTGGCTTCCGCAGCGGCGTCGGGCGAGCGGCGCGCCGCTCCGTGTCCGGGGACGGGGCCGCGTGACGGGCCGGGTCACCTGGCTCTGAGGCCGGCAAGTGCGCGCGGCCGCGCGGGCGACCCAGGAAGCCGTCGGAGACAAGGCTCGCCACGGACGGACCTTCCGTTCGGCACAGGCTGCGCCCCCGGGGCCGGAGGGGCCGTGCCGGGAGCCCGTCGCCCCTCGGCTCCTCCCGGCCGCCGCCGCGTGGCCCGAGCAGCGGGAGCCCCGGCCCGCCTGGCCCCGCCGCCGTCCCCGCTCGGAGCCGGCTCTGCCGGGACGCCCGTGTGGCCGCGGGAGCCGCCGCAGCCCCGCGCCGGGCAGCTGGGAACGCCCGTGTCCCCGAGAAGAGACGCCGTTCGGGCTCGTGGTCGCCGCCGGACGGCAGAAGCAGCGCCGCGGGGGGCCGGGGGGGCCGGGGCAGCGGCGGTGCCGCCGCCCGCTTCCGAGGCCGCCTCGGGCCGAGCGGCCTGAACGGCGACACGGCGCTTCCGCTCGCGCCCCGCGTGGCTCCGGGCGCGCTCCCGCGTGGCCCCGCACCGGTCGCCTGAAAGGGCCTTGCCTTGTTTCCAGCCCCGCAGAGAGTGATGGGGAACAAAAAGGGGATCTTCACGCGTCAGAGGCAGCCCAAGGCGGCGGCGTTCCTGCTGCGGGAGCGGTACTGGACCCTCGCCAACGAGAGCGGGCGCGCGCCGGCCGCCGCCCGCCCGCCGTGCCCGGAGACCGGCCTGTTCCACGTGTGACGCGCGAGCGCGCGCTCCCGCCCGGCCGAGGCCGCGTCCCGCGAAGAGGAGACCGAGCGCGTCCCGGGCCCTGCGCGGCCGACGGGGAGCCTGGCCCGGGGTCTGTGGCCGACCCTGGACGGTCTGCCGGCGGCGAGAATAAAGGCTTTTGTTGCACGGGAGTCGAGAGTCGTCTCTGTGGAAGCGGCCGCAAGCCCTGAGTGGACCCACCGAGCGACCCCGAGAAAGCGACCCGAGGGCGCGCTCGTGCCGGAAAGCGCGGCGACTCCGGTCCGGGTCCGGCTGGTTCCGCGAAGCCCGCGCCCCCACACGCAGCCGCACCCCGGCGAGGAGCCGCTTCCGCGGGACCAGGCCCGCCGCCCTCGGGCCGCCCGTGCTCCGGGAGGGACGGCGGCGCCTGAGTTCGCGGACTGGCTCCGTCCGGTGGGTCTGCGGGGAGGCTCCTCCCGGCGGGGCGAGCGGGCCCGCGCCCCGGTTCGCCCGGTGAAGCCGACGGACAAGCCGGAGGGGGCCCAGAAGTTCCCGTTCCTCGGGGCAGGGCTCCGGCCCCCGCCACCGTCTGGTCCGGACGGACGAGGACCGGCGGGGCTCAGAGGCCCGCGGTCCGGCGCCCCTGGCTCCGGCGAACGCGACGGGCCTCTCCCGCGGGCCGGGCCGACCGACGAGCCCTCGGGCCTCCGCGCCCCTGCGTGAGGCCGCGCGTCCGGCTCCCGCGGGCCGTCCTCGGTCCTTCGGGAATCGCGCGGCCGCCTGCTGGGCCACAGGCCGCGTCGAGCGAGGCGGCGCAGCGCTCCCAGGGCCTCCGGGCACTCCTGGCCCAGAGCTCGGCGCTCCGGGAGACGGTTCCCGCGCGTGTCCCGTCCGGCGGGGGCCGTGGCCGAGGCGGCTCTGAGCGCGGGGCCCGTCTCGCCTCCTCGCGGGCGACACCTCCCTGCCCGGCGCGTCCCGCGCTCCTCCTCCGTGTCCGGCTCCGCGGGAGCCGCCGTGACGCAGCCTCCGCCCAGCGGCCGTCTGGGCCCCTTCGCAGAAGCGAGCGCGGCGGGTTCAGAGAGAAGTCGGGGACTCGGGCGTCCCCCGTGTCCCGCGGCCACTGAGCTTCATTCAGTGCCTCGAAGGTCGCAAGTTGCGCGTTACATCTGGCGTCTGGGAACGACCTGTAATTCTCTACTTGCAACATTCAAAACCGGAAACGTCCCAGACAGGCCAGTGGTTTCCGGGCCGGGGCGCGTCCCGTACGCTCAGCCCTCGGGTCCCAGCACAGGATGCCCTCGGCCTGCTCGCTAAACCCGGCCGAGTCGCGTTTTAAACAGGTTCACCCTCGCAGACGCCGCCTTCCGAGGAGACCGAATGGCGCCTCCAGGGCGAGCGGACGCAGGCCGCGGGCCCCGCTCCCCCGCGCCTCGGGGCACTACCTCCTCCTCCGCCGGTTCCTGACGGCCACGACATCACAGGCCCACGCGATTCCCCACGCGATTCCCGGAACCGGAACCTCTAAGATTCTGCACGTGTCTTCCATAAATTCCAAATAATTTAAGGGAAAAGAGCTCAGTACCCCTGTGGAAAGGAAGTTTCAGCGTCAGCCTCAAGAGCCGTGGACGCGAAGGCGGGCTGGGTGCCGGCGCCTCGCTCGCACCACGACCCCAGCCAAGAAGGACGGCCGCACAGCTCACGTGGGTAACGGCTGCATTTATTTTATACCAAAAAAGTTATGTGCAACAAATAAACATTCTTACATATTTACATGTTTTTTTTTTACCAGTTAGCAAAACTGTCCTAAGTCTCTGATGAAGAATGTTTCTATCTATAGTAAAGGGGGAAGTCTGCCCAGTGAACTCCACTTTAAATGAGTGTTTGCTCTGGAGCTTAAAGCACGAGTAATAAATATTTTTGATGGAACATACTATACAGATCATACACCTAATACTTAGGCCATGCTTGATACAGTTTTATAACAAAACATTTTACCTTTTCTGGGCTCATTTGTGGGGAAAAAAAATTAACCATGTAGCCTGGATTCCCACCCCTGCCCCTCCTGTTTTATGGAAGGGGAGAGTCCTCCCAGATCAGGAATCCTAAGTGCTGCCTAAAACGTCTGAATAGAAATGTTCCGCCAATGCCTGCATGTTGGGGGAAAAGACAGGAGGACAAAGGCTGCATGTCAGGTATTCCTTCCCAAATAGGTTACCAAAAATGACAGTGGATTTCCTGTTGGCGTTTGTCTAACATGAATTTTCAAGACAAGATTTGTCAGCTTTCGCTCATATCAACTGGTGGTTCCAATCGCAGTTCAGAAGTAGTCACTGAAGATGACGGCACTTCTGCTGATAATCCTATAAATGAAATACAAGCAAACTAAAACCAAGAAATGGTTTTAATTTCACTGGAGTCTTGGTCCTATATCCTCCTGAGTAGGGTCCAAAGATCTCTTGTACCAAATGACAGATCTTTGTCTCTGTATGAAAATAGTCAATGCTTTCAACATCTTTAAAAGTAACAGATTTAGAGTGAGGTGACATACATCAAGTAGAAGTAATTCCTGGCACACAGCTGGTTAAACCTGAGTTATTTCACCAGTTTACCTTCATGGAAAGCACCTAGCTGCAGTGAAAAACAATGAGATCCTCCAAACCACCTAGATTGCCTAGCATTTGTCATCTAGCTCCAGTTTCTCTTATTTCTTCAAATGATACGACTACCAAGTAAATAAGGGGCTTCATTTGTTATGACAGATTCCCCAAACCAAGAAGCATGAATTACTGCAAAGGCCAGAAATCCAATCCACCCCCCGCCACCCGCCAAATTTGTTCTTCAGTGTTGGTGGCCAGTAATGTTGCAGTGTTTTAAATATCGAGTCTAAAATAGTCCTGATAGTCATCGTATTTTATAGCACGGTGTTTTCTCCTTGGGGTGGAAGAGAGGATGGAGACGGGAGCCTAAATGCTTCCACCGGGGTCCTGTGGCTTACAGAGATGCTGGCATTACGATGCTGTTATTTGAGGCAGCACACCATCATCGCTCAGTGAGAAGGAGGGTACGAATTCTACTGGGGTCACAGGAACGTCGCAGAAATTTTTATACGACTAAAACAGTGGTGTTTTCCCCAAGGCTTATTAGGAAAGCAAAGGAGAACCTGGAAGGGTCTGGCTGAACATTTTTACGTTTTATCATATGAGAGTTGAAGACATTTGCAAGAATGCAGCATCAAGACAAGCTTTAACCATACTCTGCTGATTGATACAAAATATGATGAAAAACCATTTTAAATTGGGACACAAGGAACTTATTTAGGACAACCAGTGTTATATATACCACAGAAGTCTTCACTGTTAACCATTTCCACTCTAGCTTAGAAGACAGAACCGTGAGCGGCGCGGCAGGACTGGAAGCACTCTACAAAGATGACCTCTGGACATCATGACTGGACAAGGTCTTCAGCGCTAGGACTTGTTTCTCCACAGACACCAGACATCCAATTCAATGCTTTCTGGAGTTCATTCACTACAGAAACAAGAACAATGCATACATAATAAAACAGGCATTGGAATATTCACATTCATGGGAAAACACAAGCCTGGAAATCCGAGTTCGGCTTTTACAAAACTGGGTAAAACTGGTTGAAAGTTCATTACAGTTCGGATGTTACACCTGCCTTGGGCCAGAAAGATACACTGCATGGATTAGGACAGTTAGGCGGAAACTGCTGAACAGTTGCTGACTCCACACATTATGGGTTACAGAGCAGAGCCTGTCCCCTCCCTTCAAAAAGAAGGCTCATTCGTGAAAGCACTCAAAAGTTACCGGTCTGTTTTTAACATAATGATGAGACTAACTGGAAGCAAAAACATTGCTACTGTTTCTCCATCGAAGGAATAAAATGATCATACAGAACCTTTCTAGAGAATAATGCAGGTTTTCTACTTCATGGTAAGAGGAAGGAAGGACACTTCTGCCCAAGTTCAACACACAAAATATTTGGTTTGAGGTTTAAGACAGAAGGCACTTTTAACATTCTGATAGGTGTTAACCATAGAAGCATACTGTCACAATTTCATTTGGGTTTATTCACATCACCTTTAAAACCTAGGCATTTGCGTAGTTTCTAGAAAGAGCAGTGACACCGTTAGTGTACTTCACCTTCAGATACTTCTACCTGCACTACTCCCGATGGAGCAAACTCAGAAGCGTGTCAGCCCTAAAATTTACCAATCTAATACTGACTCTAAAACAATTAAGTTAGACATCCAATTAGTGCAGGATGAAACGGGAAATACTACGGGGCGACCCAAGAGCGATCCTACTCTGGAGCAACGGGGCTTCTACTGGCTACTTCAAGGTCCTAATACTGTTTGGTTGACTGGCACCAATGTGAAGGGAGAACTTTTGCATGACAATTCAGCTACTGTAAGAGGCTTTTCCTAGAAATGCCATATCAATGTTTCCAGCTTTTCTCCAAAGAATTCTACTCAACTTCCCCATCTTTAGCGTCCTGAAGACCTTGGACGTGAAGGTCTGGTCACATGACTCATTTCGTAAGGTTATAATTGATCCAGTTTTATGACTAGACACAAGCTTGACTTGAATGTCCAAATTTAGCTTCTTCCTTTCCAAGGAAGGAGATGAAAGGGAACCAACTACCCTATGATTTTGCTGTCAGTACTCCTCACAAGATGCTCCGTTCGGACTTACTATTTTCACTATTTCTTCAGGCAACGTTGGGCTGACAATTCTTCATCGCTACACTTCAACTAAACTGTACAGTAAGTTCTGCAGGGATGGATCCAATATTTCTACCTTTATTTACAAATATCACATAAATGGATTCTAGTTGAATCTACATGTTTAAATCCATCGGCTAAAAACATATTACATATTGTAAACATGGCAATATTTAATACAGTATCTATTCTAAAATATTTTCATGTCATGATCACATTTGTTATACCTGAAATTGAATTTATACACGTTAGAGAATTACTAGCAATGGTCGCTCACTTTACAATCAAGGGCAGGGGGCTAGGGCTATATTTTATTATTTCGGAAACATCTTCAAAGTAAAGTTAAAGCTTGTCTTTGATTGGCTCGGCATATCCTTTTCCTTTTCTTTTCTTTTTTTGTATCCATATTCAAAATGAAGACTGACACAGAAAATAGCTAGGGCCCCTTCTAATTTACAGGATTTTAAAAAATCAGTTTGAGATCCTTAGGGAGAGTGTCTGTTGTGAAGAATTAAAAAAACAAAACAAAACAAAACTGCTGCAAAAGAACCCTAATGGGAAAGGGGGCTCGGCGGCCAGTTCGGAGTTCGTCCGGCCGCGGTCAGTCCTGCTTAGGCTGCAGCTGCCGCTTCCAGGCCTCGTTCAAGTAGACCAGTCGCTTGTAGTTGATGATGAGAAGAACGAAGTTCAGCACGTACGTGACGACGCAGATGAGGCAGAACTCCTTCAGCACGAAGTACAGGATGTAGGCCAGGTACAGGGAGCCCACCACAGACACGATGGAGGACGTCATGAGGACTAACGCTGCCACCGCGCTCGCGGTCATGCCTGCAAGGGGAGAGACACGGCTCAGTCTGGCCTTGACGATGGAGAAAGTCTCGGAGTCAAAGCAAGCACCCTGCGGTCTGCGCAGTGCTGGACACGCGATGGCATCTGGGAGCGAGAACGACCGCTCTGGAGAGATGCTGCGGGCTGACTCTGCGCACGGAGCAGTCGCACAGCCGCAGCGCTCCTCACGCGTCGGTGTTCTAGGTCAAGTATCACTACCCGGGCCGTGACCTGGCCTTCGTGAAGCCCTGCCAAGAGCATATGCAGGCTCACGGTGCTCGGTCTGCCTGAAGCTCATCTGCGAAATCGACAGCCCGGCCGCTGAGGCCCCTAACAGATAGAGGAACGTGAGGACCACAACCTCCTGTCCCAAGCAGGACGCGCTGCCCCTGGCCTTTCCACTGCAGACGCGCCATCGGTGCGCAGTCAAACCTGGCTTCCCATGTTTGGGTCAAATTTTTTAAAAAATCTGTAATGTTTAGGTCAAATTTTTCAAAAACCATGCAAAGATGATTGTACCAATATGCTGCTAAAGAAGGAAAAACTTGTAATAAACATTTCAGAAAGGGCTTAGCCTAGGAGGTAACAAGCCACGTTTGGCCGGTTGGCCACACGTGGGTCAAACCAGACCAGGAAAAAAGGCGGTTCTGTGCGCTGCACTGGGGCTCTCTGATGCTGTCTGACATCTTCATGTGCACTGTTCTGTAATTGCCTGCAGCCAACGGTCGTGGGACCGAGGAGACAGCTGGGCGTATTAAGCTACCGTCCCTCCCAACAACTAATGGACAAGGAGACAGAAACAGGAAGACAGGATCGGTGGTGGGAGGCTGGAAGAGGCTAATGAAGGAGCTGAAATCCCCACTGCCTGCTGGCTCA
The DNA here is from genome assembly GCF_963455335.1 of Martes martes. Taxonomy (NCBI): domain Eukaryota; kingdom Metazoa; phylum Chordata; class Mammalia; order Carnivora; family Mustelidae; genus Martes; species Martes martes. The sequence goes on along the minus strand of NC_137906.1, from coordinate 591,526 downwards.
GACCACGAAGGCCGGCCTCGCCCCCAGGCCCGGTCGGGCTAGAGTGTGACCCTTCATGAGGCTCTTCACGGCTAATGTACTGCCGGATTCCTGATGCCGGGGACGGGCCAGTCCGACCGGCCCCCGCTTTTGCACCTACAGACTGAGCGATCCAGCCGCGCTCACGCGTATGTAACATCTAGGACAGACTGAGTAGCTCAACAGACAGCAAAGCCTACACCGGTTTTTCCGTCTGGCCCTTTACTAGTTATCTAAACCTTCAAAAATCAATGCTGTCACCTTAATTTTACCAAGAGAGTTGGTTTCAACATGATGGAAAGTTACTTACTTTCTCACCTCCTAATACTGACGTGTGAATTAAAGGAGCGATTGGGCGGGCGCCCAGCTGGTTCAGCCAGTGAAGCGTGGGGCTCGATCTCAAATCAAGGTCGTGAGCTCAAGCCCCACGTTGGGCCTAGAGCTTACTTGATGAATGAAGGAACCAATGACTGAATGAATGAGCTAAAAGGTATAAAGCACTTCGAAGGCTCCATAAACACTGGCTATTAGTTAAATACCATTTTGTACCCAACCTGTCCTGATGTGATGTAGCTGGTGGCTTGGGATACAATTCCCAGTGGAATTTACAAGGTGCTGTGCCTCTAAATAATGACGGTCCCATCAAGCAGCGGAACATTCTGCAGCTGGGAAGAAGAGGGAAGACACTCATGGTTTGCTGTGGAAATACCACCACGATGAATTAGTTGAGCAAAAAAGAAAAAGGAGTATGTAGAACATTATGTACGGCATCTGCCTTTTACATTTTAGAGAGGAGAAAATGAAGATGATAGGTTTGTGTCTTCTTGCACAGGCCTAAAGGAAGTACAGCAACAACACGCAGCTACCAGCTGGGGTTGAAAGGCTACGAAGTGGGCAGAGGGGGCAACGGTCAAGGGCAGGCTTTTCACTGGATGGCATTTTACATGTTTGTACTTTTGGACTCGTGGAAGTATTACCTATGAAAAATTAAAGGAAAAACGCTGTATCTCAAACAACTTAGAAGAAGGGAGTGAAGATAACGTGCTCTGGAAAACCGTGTTAGAGGAACCCGCGTGTGCCTTCCGTGTGCCTCCTGACATTATAAATGCTTCATGTGAACACACAGAATGCGAACAGAAAAAAACACATAGGATACACATGATTTAAAAAACATACATATAAGGAAATTCACAAATTAAATATGACAAATGGAAATTTGTTCCATCTCTATCTCCAAAAATTAACATAGTCAAAAGTGTTTCTTACGCTATTTTAATTTCGGCCTATACGTTATATTCTTCTTTAGAAATCCAAATGAACAAATAAATGGAATAAAAAATAAAAGTCTCACCCGGGCCCCCAACCACTGACCCTTTTAATATGCATTTCTATGCATATATATAAACACAGAACTTCTCTCATACCTGTTATACTACAATTTGCTTTTTTCACCAAACTATGTCTTGATCTTTCCAGAACATTCATGTAAGACCTGCTTTTTCCTTTAATGGCTACATAGTATTTTCTAGTACAGGTGTAACCTAATTTATTCAACCATTACATTTTGCTAAACCACTTCCAGTCTTTTGCTATTTTATACTGCTATGAATATCCTTGTGCAGATTTTTGTATTTCTACAGGATCTGGAACTGGGTAAACCTGATAGAAGTATTTAGAAAAATTTAGATTCACAATTTCCCTCGTAAGGAATCAACCTCAGCTAGGCAGGAGAGCACCACAGAGGTGGCCAGGTAATGGGCTAAAATATTAACAATGGAAACCAAAGGTCAAAAATGGCTGGATTTAACTCTGAAAGTATAAAAAACTATACAATCAAAATTCACCCAACTAACACAAAAAGGACAAAGAATGGATAAAATGTAACAAATATGAAAATGGACTATTATCAGGACCCCAACAACAAAAGTGACAATGCCAGAAAAATTAAAATAAAATGATGGGGATTTTAACTATTAAATTAGAAACTTTATAGAAAACACTTGTGAAAAATGAAGATGGATGAAGCCAGACAATTGAGGGAAAAGTAGTTTGGTAATACGTATTAAAGTCCATTAAAAATTTTTGTGTGTTTGGCTCATTCGCCCAAGGTTTGGAAATTTATTTTGCAGAACTAATTCAAACAGGGAGGTGTGTGTGAGGGCCACTTTAAACAAAGTTGATCAGCACAGTGTTATTTAGAACACAAGAAACTTGAAACCTTGATGTCAACAATAACAAAACACCAGAGAGGAAACAGCATGAAAGAGTTCACATACAGTGAAGTGAAAAGAACAGAGGACAAGGGACACAGCAGGTGTGTAAAGGTGATGAGTTACGTCTACTGCTTACTGGTAATGCTCTCTAGGGGTGTGACATGTTCAGTAATCTGCACAGTATATAAACTAATAAGAGAGTTTCTGGGGAAGACTGGAAGGGTAAGTTCCCTGAATGAGGACGGTTTTTCTGGACATTATGGGATGCTGCTGTCCTTGACGAAAGGCCAACAGATACCAAACTCAGCATCAGCATCATCAAAATCTCAGTGAACCGGCAGAAAAACGTGCTGTAATCATTAACATGCTTTTATTTAATATAAAGACATTTCAGGGCAAAGACACAAAGTACTAAAGGGAATATAACAAAACAAACTTATTTTTGTATTGCTGTATAAATACTTACCAAGTAATAACTGTAGTATATAAAATATAAGTCCAAAGACACTGTTTGGCTGGTTTAATACACCATCCTTTCCAAAAATGGAACCCAAAAGACCAAATCCTCGACCCCATCTGTAAAATAAGGAAAACCAGTAACCCCATTTTGAGTCTTCCTATTTTTAAAAACGTAAAATTGTCTGAGAATGCCATGCCAATATACCCATCTGAATCTCTAAGTTGCCTATTTCTACATATTCTCTTATCCAAAAGGTAGGCTCGAAGTATTTTTTTTCTGATGGCATTAGTATTTGCAGAGGAAGGGCTCCATCAATTTAAGCCAGTCCCTTCGCAGCAGCACCACTGACATTTTGGGCTGAAGAATTCTTTGCACTTGGGGGCTGTTCAGTGCATTACAGGGTGTTAGCAGCAGCATCCCGGGGCTCTCCCCACGAGGTGCCAGTAGTATTCTCCCACCAGCTGGACAAGCGAAATGTCTCCAGCCATTGCCAGGTGTCCCCGGGGGGCAAAATCTCCCTCAAACGAAAGCTGCTGACTTAAGCTGCCTTATTTCTTCACTCAAAGTATGTGGAGCGCAGGGGCACCTGGGTGGCTCAGTGGGTTAAGCATACGACTCTTGGTTTTGGCTCAGGTCATGATCTCCTGGGTCGTGGGATCAAGCCCTGCATCGGGCTCCACACTCAGCACAGAGTCTGCTTGGAATTCTCTGCCCACAAATAAATAAGTAAATAAATAAATGAATAAATAAAATCACAAAGTATGAGGACCAAATGTTGCTTCCTGACAAATTTCACCAGGATATGCAACAGGAAACATAACTTAGGAACATATTTGTAAACACAGAACCGTATCAGAAACTACAGGTCCTTTCTAGAATCATACCTCAAGACTAAAAAACCTGATACACAGTTTGCTCCGTCACTTTTTATCTGCAGTTTAACTTCAAATTTTGCACTTAATATTTTCAGAATCGTATTTTCCTGTTTTTAAGAAAGATTATTTCTGATTTAATAAAATTTCACTCAAATATCAAACAACATTTACTTTGGATGAAAACCTTTGAAGAGAACTTCAACTCTGAACGAGAACGCTTTTCAAAAATAAGAAAGAAAACAGCAGTCATGGTTTTAAGTCCGTAGCAAAGCACTGAATGAAACTTGAACTTTGCTGTGGAATACAAACTACCTGAAAACAAGGAAAAGTAAGTGAGTCTTTTTTTGTCACACGAGCTTAATAGTGTCCAAGAAAGGGTGAAACCGCTTCATAATGATATTGGGAGGGAAGAGCGACCCTGATTTTACAAGCAAGTGACAGCCCTGAGGATTTTTATCGTCCAGAGCCATCCACCTGCACATTCTTGGGCGTGTTCTAGGCGCAGGTCACAGGCCGGGTGCTGGGACGCCGGAGTGCACGAGTCAGAGAAGGTGATTCCCTTGTGGGGCCTTGATTCCGTTTGGGAAGGAGAAGCAGTGAGCATGGAAACAAATGACAAAGTCTCCTTCAGAAATGGATGAAACTACTAACAGACCTGCAGGAAAAGTGAGGGCAGAGTCATTCCAGACCAGAATTGGTAAATTCTAAAAATTTGGAAACGCACACAATCATCTTGGGGTCTCATTAAAATCCAGGTTTTCCTTTAGCAGGTAGGTCTGTGGTAGGACCAAGACTGCATTTCCAAACCAAACCAAACGAAACGCTCCCGGCTCGTGCTTCTGGCCGAGGACCACACGCTGGGAGGGCAGGGGTGGAGGGAGCTACTCTAGCTAGACGATCAGAGATGGCCTTTTTCAGGAACTACGTTTTGAACAAAATCCTGCATGATGAAAGGCAGCCAGTCTCTTGAGGAATGGCAAGTACAAAGGCCCTGAGGCAGGGAGCTGTTCGTGTCCAAGAAGTGTGCAAGAAGGCCTCAGGGCTGACTCGGTGATGAGGGAAGAGCGGCAAGAGAATGAGGCACCCAGTCATTTACAGCATTTATGGCCTTTTGCAGGCCATGATAAAGAGTCCGAATTTTATTCTAATTGCAGTGGGAAGACATTCGGTGGCTTTTCAATAGGAGACTAATACAAGCTTATTTATGATCATTCTTAACTATTGTGTAAAAAACAAACTGCAGGAGGGCCCGAGCAGGCAGAAGAAACTACGCAATCGGACTTCTCAGCTCTGCTCATCCGAAGTAGCAATTCAAATGTAAATCAACACCTTTGGCGATGGAAATAATTGAGCATACTGCCAACATCATCACGGGCAAACAGAATTTTTATATATTCCAAGCACTGGTCTGTGTCTAATTATTCACACAGGATCATGCTGGTATTTTCCTTGAGAACAATGCAGAAACCCACAGAATATATCATTTTATCAAAGTATACATGCATAAGATTTAAAAATCAAATAACACCAAAAGTCTTACAAAATAGACTTCCCATGCTCCAGCCCTCTCTACACACAGTTCTGACTCCCCAGAGACAACCACTATGCTATCTTTAAACCTTTTTCCCTATTTAATTCCACATTTTTAAAAGATTTTATTTGTTATTTGAGAGAGAGAGCAAGAGAAAGAGAGAGCACAACCAGGGAGAGAGGGGTAGATCGAGAGGGAGAAGCAGATTCCTCGCTGAGCAGGGAGCCTGATGTGGGGCTCAATCCCAGGACTCTGGGATCATGACCTGAGCCGAAGGCAGACACTTAACCTGAGCCACCCAGGCACCCATTAATTCCACATTTTTTTTTTAAAGATTTTTATTTATTTATCTGACAGACAGAGATCACAAGCACACAGAGAGGCAGGCAAAGAGAGAAGGAGGGGAAGCAGGCTCTCCGCCGAGCAGAGAGCCCGATGTGGGGCTCGATCCCAGGACCCTGGGATCATGACCCGAGCTGAAGGCAGAGGCTTTAACCTACTGAGCCACCCAGGCGCCCCTTATTCCACATTTTTAAATAATATGCTTACATGGCTATTTCTTGATTTTTGAATTTTTTTAAAATTTAAATTCAATTTAGTTAACATATAGTGTATTATTAGTTTCAGGGGTGATTTCTAAAGTCTAGTATCTTATGCCTTTCTAATATGGTAGACTAGAATGTCACTTTAAAAAAACACTGTGGGGGGGCACCTGGGTGGCTCAGTGGGTTAAAGCCTCTGCCTTTGGCTCAGGTCATGATCCCAGGGTCCTGGGATCGAGCCCCGCATCTGGCTCTCTGCTCAGCGGGGGGCCTGCTTCCTCCTCTCTCTCTGCCTGCCTCTTCATCTGCTTGTGATCTCTCTCTGTCAAATAAATAAATAAAATCCTAAAAAAAAATAAAAAAACACTGTGGGGGCACCTGGGTGGCTCAGTGGGTTGAGCCTCTGCCTTCAGCTCGGGTCATGATCTGAGGTTTTGGGATTGGCCCCAAGTCGGGCTGTTCGCTGGGGCGGGGGGGCCTGCTTCCCCCTCTACCTGCCTCTCTGCCTACTTGTGATCTCTCTCACTCTGTCAAATAAATAAAATCTTAAAAAAAACCCACAAACATTGTGGGGTAACCCTTTGGGTCCCCTCCCTCCTTGGGAGCTTTGTATTACCACTTTGCTATTGCTCAATAAACCTTGCTTTGCTGCCCCAAAATAAACAAACAAACAACAACATTGTGGAGAGCTTTAAATGTATATACACAAAGTTAACAGAACAGTGTAATAACCTCAGGCCGCTGTTGCCCAGCTGTGAAACCACACCTTCCCTGTTTCATTTCCACCTCTACCCAACTTAACACTCGAAGATCAATTTGTTACTCTTTAAGGCAAAATTTACAGACATTTAATGCACAAATCTTAATTAACTCTTCTGTAATTCTGATGAGTGGAACACCTGAATTGTCCTGGTAGACTAATTCTGGAATACTTACTCACTGGTGTGAAAGGACAATTTAAGTACCTTTCCTAAACATCGAACAAATGAACACTCCAAAACCATACGAGTGCTTCCATCTCCCCAAATACACTGTTAGATCCTTCTCATCAACCCACACTCTTCTTCACCGTTAGCATCAAATACTGGGCTGGCGAGGCTTACAGGAACCCAACTTCAAAACCCAAGTTAGATCTTGGGTCTCCTGGATCACGGCACTATTTCCCTTAGGTCACATTCAAAGTTATAAAATACAATTACCATTCTAGCATTTTCAACCGAACAGAATAATCACTTAATTCCTCAATGAATACAAGTAATAACATTTAATAAACCTTGATAAACTTGATGTTAAAACTGTTAGCAAGCCAAGTCACAAGCGAGGTAGACTGGATTTATGTAAGATTATCTTCCTTGGAAAGGGGACGAAAAACAGATTTTCATAAACGACACTATACTTTAAAACTGCTAAGGGTGCTGTAATGTAAAAACCTTCTTAGTGAATTTTTTTTCAAGATGGAACATTTGAAAATACTGTAGTTTTCCCCTACTTCTAAAAGCTATACTATATGAAACATATTTTATGCGCTAACTTTATTCCTGGCTTTATCTTAGTTTCTTTTTTTGTTTGTTTTTTTTTAAAGATTTTATTTATTTACTTGACAGAGATCACAAGTAGGCAGAGAGGCAGGCAGAGAGAGGAGGAAGCAGGCTCCCCGCTGAGCAGAGAGCCCGATGTGGGGCTCGATCCCAGGACCCTGAGATCATGACCAGAGCCGAAGGCAGAGGCTTTAACCCACTGAGCCACCCAGGCCCCTCTTTATCTTAGTTTCTAGCCATTTTTTCCTTGTCCTGTCTATATTCACAATTCTATTATATTACTTATCCCAGAGCTGCCGCAAGTAATTTATGGAAGGAATGGGATATTAACCAATTGAGCAAAAAGAAAAAAAATTTTAATGATGATTTTTGTTGGTCATTTTTTAAAGTTTTTTTTTTTTTAAATTCCAGTATAGTTTACATACAACGGGATACTAGTTTCAGGTGGACAATACAGGGATCGACAATTCTGTACATCACTCAGTGCTCATCGTAAGTGCACTCTTTAATCCCCATCACCTGCCTACTTCACTCACCCACCTCCCCTCCGGTAACCATCAGTTTGCTCCTTATAATTAAGAGTCTGTGTCTTGATTTGTTTTTCTCCCTTTTGCCCATATGTTTTGCTTCTTAAATTCCACGTATGAGTGAAATCATATGGTTATTTGTCTTTCTCTGACTTATTTCGCTGGGACTGTACTCTCTAGCTCCATCCATGTTGTTATAAATGGCAAGATTTCATTCTTTCTTACGGCTGAGCAATAGTCCATTGTAGATATATACCACACCTTCTTTATCTAGTCATCTGTGGTTTGGGCTACTCCCATAATTTGGCTATTGTAAATAATGCTCCTATAAACATCGAGGTGCATGTATCCCTTTAAATTAGTGTTTTTGTATTCTTTTTTTAAAAAGATTTTATTTACTTGACTGAGAGAGAGGGAGAAGCAGGCTCCCTGATGAGCAGGGAGCCTGATATGGGGCCCAATCCCAGGCCTCTGAGATCATGACCTGAGCCGAAGGCAGACGCTTAACTGACTGAGCCACCCGGGCCCTGTGTTTTCGTATTCTTTGGTCAAATACCCAGTAGTGTGATTGCTGGATCACAGAGTAGTTCTTTTTTTTTTTTCTTTTAATTATTTTTTAACAGATTTTTAGGGGTGCTAGGTGGCTCAGTCAGTTAAGTGTCTGCCTTCGGCTCAGGTCATGATTCTGGGGTCCTGGGATCGAGCCCCACGTCGAGGTCCGTGCTCAGCCGGGAGACTGCTTCCCCCTCTGTCCTTCTCCCTGCTCAAAATAAATAAAATCTTTTTAAAAGTAAAGATTTTTAAGATTTGTTTTTAAAGAGTGTGTACTTACGTGAGTGGGGGAAGGAGCAGAGGAAGCAGACTGTGTGCTGAGTGTGGAGCCAGATGCAGGGCTTGATCCCACGACCCCAGGGTCATAACCTGAGCTGAAACCAAGAGTCGGATGCTCAACCTAGTGAGCCACTGAGGGGCCCCAAGGTAGCTCTACTGTTAACTTTTTGAGGAACCTCCATGCTGTTTCCCACAGAGGCTACAGCAGTCTGCGTCCCCAGCAACAGTGCAGGAGCGCTCCCTTTCCCCCACATCCTCACCAAAAGTTGTTTTTCACGTTGTTTTAGCCGTTCTGCCAGGTCTCGTTGTAGTTCTGACTTGCATCTCCCTGACAGTGATGTTGAGCATCCTCTCTGTGACTGTTGCCATCTGAATGCCTTCTTTGGAGACATGTCTTTTCATGTCTTCTGCCCAGTTTTTACTTGGATTATTTGTTCCGTGAGTGTTGAATTTTACAAGTTTGTTATCTATTTTGGACACCAACCATTCTTTGGATACATAATTGGCAATATCTTCTCTCCCTCTGTAGGTTGCCGTTTAGTTTTGTTGACACCTTTGCTTTTTATTTGGATGAAGGCCCAATAGTTCATTTTTTGCTTTTATTTCCCTTGCCCCAGGAGACATAATCTAGAAAAATGCTGCCACAGCTAATGTTAGAGAAATTACTACCTGTGGTCTCTTCTAAGGTTATGGTTTCAGGTCTTACATTTGGGTCTTTAACCATTTTGAACTGATTTTTATTAATGTATGGTGTTAGAGAGTGGTCCAGTTTTGGGGTGCCTGGGGTGACTCGGTTGTTAAGCGTCTGCCTTCGGCTCAGGTCATGATCCCAGCGTCCTGGGATCAAGACCCATATCAGGCTCCCTGCTCAGGGGGAAGCCTGCTTCTCCCTCTCACACTCCCCCTGCTTGTGTTCCCTCTCTGTGTTTCTCTCTGCAAATAAATAAATCTTAAATAAATAAATAAATCTTAAAATAATAAATCTTAAAAAAAAACAAAAATGAAAAACAAAGTTGTCCAGTTTCATTCTTTTGCAAGTAGCTGTCCAGTTTTCCCAACAGCATTTGTTGAAGAAACGTTCCATTTTATATTCTTTTTTTTTTTTAAATATATTATTTATTTATTTATTTGACAGACAGAGATCACAAATAGGCAGAGATGCAGACAGAGAGAGAGGAGAAAGCAGGCTCTCCGCTGAGCAGAGAGCCCGATGCGGGTCTCGATCCCAGGACCCTGGAATCATGACCCCAGCCGAAGGCAGAGGCTTAATCCACTGAGCCACCCAGGCACCCTCCATTTTATATTCTTTCTTCCTTTGTCAAAGACTGACCGTGTAATTGTGGGTTTATTTCTGGGTTTTCTATTCTGTTCTGTTCATCTGTGTGTCTAATCTAGTACCATACTGTTTTGGTTACTACAGCTTCGTAATATAACTTGAAGTCTGGAATTGTGATAGCTCCTGTTTTGTCTTTTTCAAGATTGCTTTTGCTATTTGGGGTCTTTTGTGGTTCTGTACAAATTTTAGGATTTTTTTTTTAAGATTTTATTTATTTATTTGACAGACAGAGATCACAAGTAGGCAGAGAGGCAGGCAGAGAGAGAGGAGGAAGCAGGCTCCCCGCTGAGCAGAGAGCCCGACACGGGGCTCGATCCCAGGACCCTGGGATCATGACCTGAGCCGAAGGCAGAGGCTTTAACCCACTGAGCCACCCAGGCGCCCCAGGATTTTTTTAAAAAAGATTTTTTACTTAAGAGAGAGAGAGCACGAGTAGGGGAGTGGGGGAAAGGGAGAAAGAATCCCAGATTCCCTGCTGAGCGTGGAGCCTGATGTGGAGCTCGATTTCATGACCTTGAGATCATGACCTGAGCTGAAACCAAGCATTGGGACGCTAAACTGACTGAGCCACCCAGGCGCCCCTAGGATTGTCTCTTCTATTTCTGGGTATCTTGACAGGCACTGCATTAAATCTGTAGAATGATTTGGGTAGTATAGACATTGTAACAATATTTAGTCTTCCAATCCATGAGCATTGAATGTCTTTCCATCTCTTTGTGTCCTCTTTAATTTCTTTCATCAGTGTTTTACAGTTTTCAAAGCACAGGTCATTCACCTCTTTGGGTAGGTTTATTCCTAGGTACCTTATTTTTGGTGCAACTGTAAATGGGACTGATTCTTTAATTTCTCTTTCTGCTGCTTCATTATTGGTGTATAGAAATGTAACAGATTTGTGTACACTGATTTTGTATCCTGCAACTTTACTGAATTTGTGTATCACTTCTAGCAGTTTTTGTTGGAATTTTTCAGGTTTTCTCTATATAGTATCATGTCATCTGCAAATAGTGAAAGTTCTACCTCTCCCTTGCTGATACGGATGCCTTTTTTTTTTTTTTCTTTTTCTTGTCTGATTGCTGTGGCTGGGACTTCCAGCACTATGCTGAAAAGGTGGTGAGAGTGGACATCCCTGTCGTGCTCCTGATTGTAAAGCCTCAGTTTTTCCCCACTGAGGCTGATAATAGCTGTGGGCTTTTCAGAGAATGCTTCTACTACACTGAGGTATGTTCCCTCTAGACCTACTTCGTTGAGGGTTTATATCATGAATGGATGATGTAAGGAAATATTTTCTTAAAGTAATATTTATACAGATGTTCATTTTGCTTCAGACATTAATGAAATGATTATGCAGAGGAGAATTTCTTTCATCTTTGATTCTAAGAAAGGTTCATTTTTGACCCAAATAATGACGTCCTTGAATATTTTGTATTTGGGGGCATAAACAACCAGCACCACTTCCCTATGGTATGAATGAGAACTCATTGAAGGTTTCTAAACACTCCTATTTTTGCCAGAAACAACAAATACGGGTCAATAGTTTTCCAACTCGTAGGTCCCTGAGGATAAATCTAAGACGTTATTTTGGCCTCTCTTACCCATTCCCTCCTAAGTGTCTAAGGAAGTTTTCCAAAGGCTACATGTATGACATGTAATAATGCAACAGACTGAAATGCATGGGTTGATATGAGAATCCAACAGTCTTCAATTTCAGCAGACATTAAAGAGATCTGTGGCAAGAGAAACAATGCCGTTCAATTCACTACTGTGAGTGTGTGCACATGTGCTTGTTTGGGGAAAGTTATTTTTTATAAAACTATTTTGTTAACATATAATGCGGTTTACTATTGCTTTTAAGTGAATGATTTCAATAATATAAGTAATTTTGCAGTTTTTAATTTCTAATATAGTAAATACCAAAGATATAACACACATAAATAAAAACTTGGGGTTCTCAATAACTATTAAAGTATAAAGGAGTCCTGAGATCAAATTGTTTGAAAATCACTGCTTTCGGGGTGCCTGGGTGGCTCAGTGGGTTAAAGCCTCTGCCTTCGGCTCAGGTCATGATCTCAGGGTCCTGGGATCGAGCCCCGCATCGGGCTCTCTGCTCAGCAGGGAGCCTGCTTCCTCCTCTCTCTCTCTCTGCCTACTTGTAATCTCTGCCTGTCAGATAAATAAATAAAATCTTTAAAAAAAAAGAAAAGAAAAGAAAATCACCGCTTTCAACCAATTTCCCAGTAAAATACATCACAGTTCAGACAAAATTTTAAAAATTGGGGTCGGAGGGGCGCCTGGGTGGCTCAGTGGGTTAAAACCTCTGCCTTCGGCTCAGGTCATGATCTCAGGGTCCTGGGATAGAGCCCCGCATCCCGCTCTGCTCAGCAGGGAGCCTGCCTCCCTTCCTCTCTCTCTGCCTGCCTCTCTGCCTACCTGTGATCTCTGTCTGTCAAATAAATAAATAAAATCTTTAAAAAAAAAATTGGGGTGGGATAAAGTGGGAGGAACTTAAAAAAATAAATAACGTGCATTATAGTAAATTATATTTTTAAAAGATTTCATGGCCGTAACATTAGAAAAAAGGAAAATAATAAATGGTGGTAAGGATATGGAGATATTGGAATCCTTGTACATTGCTGGTGGGTAAAATGGTGCAGCCACTGTGGAAAGCAATTTGGCGGTTCCTCAAAAAATTAAACACAGAATTACCATATAAGCCAGCAATTCCACTCCTAGGTACAGATTCCTAAGATCTGAAAACAGGTATTCAAGCAAGTACAAGTACTTGTTCAAAGCAGCGTTAGTCCCAACGGCCGAAAGGTGGAGACAATTCAATGTCCATCAACTGACGACAAACAAAACATGGCTTATGTGTACAGTAGAACATTATTCAGCCGTAAAAAGGAATGAAACACTGATACATGCTATAATGTGGCTGAACCTCAAAAACATTATGCTCACTGGAATAAGCCAAACACAAAAGGTCACATATTGTATCAGTCTAGAATAGGCAAAGCCACAGAGACAGAAAATAGGCTAGTGGTTGCTAGGGGTTAGGGAGGGAGCAGTGAGGAGTGACAGCTTAATACATACAGTATCTCCCTTGTGGGTGATGAAAATGCTTCGAGGGGCACCTGGGTGGCTGAGTCAGTTAAGTGTCTGACTCTTGATTTAGGCTCAGGTCATGATCTCAGGGTTCTGGGACTGAGCCCTGTGTCTGGCTCCACACCCAGTGGGGAGTCGGCTTCTCTTCCTCTTCCTCCACCCTCCTCCCAATTCATGCTCTCTTGAAAAAAAAAAAAAAAAAGAAAGAAAAAAAAAGAAGAAAATGCTTTTGAACCAGATAGAGGTGATCGCTGCACAGCACTGTAAGTGTACTAAATGGGCTGAATGTACACTTTAAAATGGTTAATTTTAAACAAATTTCACCTCAGTTAAAAAGAAGATTTATGGGGGCGCCTGGGTGGTCCAGTTGGTTAAGTGTCCGCCTTCAGCTCAGGTCATGATCCCAGGGTCCTGGGATCGAGCCCCGCATCGGGCTCTCTGCTCTGCGAGGAGCCAGCTTCCTCCTCTCTCTCTACCTGCTTCTCTGCCTACTTGTGATCTCTGTCTGTCAAATAAATAAATAAAATCTTAAAAAAAAAAAGAAAAGAAAAAGAACAAATTGTTTTCAGGAAGAAAATAAATATCACAAATATCAACAGTTTCTGAAAGGTGAGGAAGAGTTTAATAAGGGTACTTTATTCCCCGTTCTACTTTGTTGTATTTTGTAAATTTTCTTTAATGACCAAATACTACTTTTATGACAGCAGCAAAAAATGATGCTATATCAAGTTCATTAATCACATTTACATTGATGACAAACTTTAATGTCTTTCCAACTTCACTCTCTCCTGCTCAACCAGATTTAAATTTTACTGCAATTTCTTTCCTCATGGAGTATCTACGAGACCCTAATATAATGACTAAAACATTCAGGAATACAAAATTAATAAGAAAGGAACTAAATTAACAGTATGAGTCTCCCTGGTATCTTCCTTACTCTGGGGGAGAATCTGTTGAGATGCTGGCATGTACATACCACTTATACATATTCCTTTCACTTAAAAATATTTACGATCACTGACTACTTGCTTATGCACAATTTTTTCCTTTTCTTTCTTTTTTAAATTTAAATTCAAGTGTAAGTGAAAGGAATGAATATCTATAAAATATATTTTGCCTGTAATTCTCTAATTTTATTTAAAAAAATTTTTTTAAAGATTGACTTGAAAGAGGCGGGGAGAGAGCACTCATGCAAGCTGGGGGAGGGGCAGAGGAAGTGGGAGACGATTAGACTCCCTGTTGAGCGGGGAGACCAACAGGGGTGCACAATCTCAGGACCCTGAGATCATGACCTGAGCCAAAATCAAGAGTCAGACACTTAACCGACTGAGCCATGCAGGCGCCTCAATAATTTTCTCATTTTAGATTGTATGAGCATTTTTGTAATGGCCTACTGGTATAAAAAATCTATTCGAACATTTAAAATTGCATTGTTTAATGATTCTAAAACCCTGAGAAGTCCATTTTATTGAAAACAAACAAACCAATCTAAATAAGTGGCAACAAACAGAAATAAAAATTCAGTTGGTTTCCAAAGGTGTCTGGGTGCGTTATGCACCAGATATGACAAAAAGTTTGATACATTCAAGAAAAACACTAAGGATGTAATTTCCACAAAGGCAAGGTCTACCCACTGTGGACCAGCTTCCTGCCAGATCCCCAAAGCCCCAGTGCTGGGAGTGTGGGCTCTGGAGTCAGACAAACTTGATTCTGTCCACCACTTTGGGTAAGTCACCTAACCTTGGACTCTGAAGCCCCTCCTTTGTATAATGGAGATGATTAGGTACTCAATTCATAGTACTGCTGTGGGAAGTGTGTTAAGAATAATAGTGGCTTCAGATGTGCCTCAACAGACGAATGGATAAAGAAGAGGGTGCGCGCGTGCGCATTCACACACACACACACACACACACACACACACACACACACACACAGTGGAATACTACTCAGCCATCAAAGGATGAAATCCTACCAGTTACATCAATGTGGACGGAAATGGAGGATATTGCGCGGAGTGAAGTCAGTCAATTAGAGAAAGACAATTACCATATGATTTCACTCATCTGTGGAGTGTAAGAAACAGTGCAGAGGATCATAGGGGAAGGGAGGGGAACAAAGCGGGAAAGAATCAGAGAGGGAGACTAACCATGAGAGATTCGACTCTAGGAAACTGAGGGTTGTTGGAGGGGAGGTGGGTGGGGATGGGGTAACTGGGTGACGGTCATTCAGGAGGGCATGTGATGTGATGAACACTGGGTGTTCTATGTAACTGATGATTAAATGAACTCTACATCTGAAACTAATGATGTACCATATGTTGGTTAACTGAATTTAAATTAAAAAGAAAGAAAATGGAAAAATTACGTGGTGGCTTAATGTCAAAAAATATAAGTACACACGTATACACAAAACATTCTGCTCTCTAGCATTGTATCTTCTAGGCCCAATGGTTTTGATATAGCATGCCTTATATAAAGGCATATAAAGCTTTTTTATAAAGCTTTTTTTTTCTTCTACAAACACTGGCATACTTTATTAAAACATTTTACATTTGATCCTAAACATTTGGTTTGATATTTTATGGATATACTGTAATTAATGGTGGACATCACTGCTGGTGAACATCAGGCTGTTTCTACTTCTCACGATTATACAACATTAAACAGATACAGCAAGCAAAAAAAAATGTTTATTTCCAGAAGATCAACTAAAAAGAGAGAAGTGACTTGAGCAAGTAGCATAAGCATCTTAAAAACTATTGTTGTTTTTTACGATTTTATTCATTTGTTTGACAGAGAGAGACACAGCGAGAGAGGGACCACAAACGGGGGCAGTGGGAGAAGCAGGCTCTGCTGAGATCTCTTCTCAGCAGACATGGCACTTGATCCCAGGACCCTAGGATCATGACCCAAGCCAAAGGCAGGCACTTAGCTTACTGAGCCACCCAGATGTCCGTCTGAAAAATTACTGTATTATTGTGCAAGAGGTTGTATACAATTTTATGCCGATTTATACCTCCAGCATCAGCGCTGAAATGTCTTCTTTAATAATAGCTACAACAGAACAAATGGTAAACAAGCTTTTACAAAGTTGAATAGAAAAATATATTCCCAAGTTTAAAGTTCTTATTACCTTTTTTAATTGCTTATTTATATATCGGAAATCATTTGCTTTTTTCTTTGGTATTTAAATTTTATAGTAAGTGTGCCATTATCCTGTTTTTATCATTATATTTTAACAATACAATTTAATAACAGTAATTTAAAATTTTTCTTTATATACCCACACACAGATATTTGAATTACATTCCTCAAATTTACACACGGAGAGACCTCCATTTTAGCAATATCTCCTGCCTCCTGACCCATTCCTTTACTCATTCCTTGCTAGGCCGGTAGCAAACTTACTCGACTGATCAGTTTCCAACAAGGGACTGAGCATCTGTGGATAAGACCCTTCTGGATTCCTTCCTTGGGATTTATCCACCTGAGCAAAGATGCATTCGAGAATAAACTTTAAAAAAAATGTGGTTTAAAAAAACCACATAACATAAAATTTACCATCTTAACCATTTTTAGTGTACAGGTCAGGAATGTTAAATATGTTTGCATTGTTGTGAAACAGATCTCCAGAACCTCTTCACCTTGCAAACTGAAACACTATCAAACAACTCTGCTTTTCTCTCTGCCCCAGTCCCCGGCAACCACGCTTTCATTCTGTTTCTATGCGTCTGGCCACTCTACTTTAGGAGAATCACACAGTATCTCTCATGTACTGGCTTCTTTCACTTAGCACCTTGAAAGGTTCGGGGCACGTGACAGGATTTCCTCCCTTTTTAATAAAAAGCGGCAAATATGCCATTTTATGCACACACCATGTTTTGTTCATCTACTCATGGGCGCTGGGTTGCTTGCACCTCTTGGCACATAAAGCTTGTTTGCTGTATATATTTTTTCTGTTGCCCCAAACAACTGCAATGTTCTGGTAATTTTTCACCCAGTCCTCTGACAGGAGCAAGCCCCCTCGACAGTAAAATTTCAGATAAAACCCAACGTCAAGACAAGTCAAATTTGAGGTCCTAGAAGGTCCTCTCCTACCACTTTGTCCTGAGAGCGGACAGTCCAGTTCACAGGAGGGGATGCCTTGGGCGAAGGTGAAGAAGTAATATATATTTCTCTCGTTCTAAACTCATGGGTTATGATACAGCATCAATTTAGTAAGAACGTTTTGGAGAAAAAAATTACCATATAAATATGTACATTGATCCAGATGGTAAAGTTAAGTAACAATGGACACAAAAATCACAGAAATAAAGAAGTTAATATTTGGTTCTATGAAATCTTTCTTAAAGTTTCTTTTGTGGAAATGACCAGCTCGTACCAGGAAAGTGCCTCATTCTCAGGCCACTGTGGACA
This sequence comes from Martes martes, assembly GCF_963455335.1. Taxonomy (NCBI): domain Eukaryota; kingdom Metazoa; phylum Chordata; class Mammalia; order Carnivora; family Mustelidae; genus Martes; species Martes martes. The sequence continues at coordinate 574,141 of NC_137906.1, read as the reverse complement.
GTAGATGTTAAATAAAACTTAAAATGTTTTCAAGATGAAAGGTCTATTTTTTCACATCAGCTCAAGAACCCAAAAGGGTCATAACCACTTAAAAGGAAAAATGGATCCTGGAAAGTGCACAGAAGTGGAGTAATACTTGTGTTGGGCCTAGCACGATGGCTGGTAATGCTCTGTGTTCAAAAAAATACTTGTGACTATAAAAATTTCTGAGGAACTTCGTGTTAAGACCTGTATTCTCAATTTGATAATATTTTTTCCTTTCATGATACTAAATTTTGTTAAAGTTATACATACACATTTTCCAAAGCCAGATACTACTATAAGCCTTAGCACAACACCTCGAAGTTCTCTGATCTTGGAGTCACCCTCCTCAGACGCAAGCACTTTCAACTTGTTTTTGTGGGTTTTTTTGGTATTTATTTTACATAAATTCTTCATCATTTTCAGATTGGATCACTGGATGCAGCAGGTCACGGAGAAATACAGCCCGTACCATGGTTGGCCTCAGGCGGCTGCACAGCCGTCATCCTGATTTCCAGGCTCTTCTCTACACCAAACATTCTGCTTCCTAGATTTAGTATTTCTTCCTTTCCCCCCTGCTGACCACTTGGTTTTGGTGAAACCATCTTCTAATAGGTTCCTCGAGAAAATACAGACTGGAGGTAACACTTCTGAGATACTGAGAGTCTAAACATATCTTTCTTCTACCATCACTGGATTGGCAGTTTTGGGGGTATATAATTATAAATTAAAAATAGCTTCCCCTCAGAACTTTTAAAGTCAGTGTCCTTGAAAAATCTAATACAACTCTGACCCTTGAATATGACCTGTTCTTGTTCCGTTATGAGGCTTTAAGAAACTTTTTAAAATACTATTTTCAGATTTCATTTATACTGAAGTTAGTTAACATATAATGTGTTACTAGTTTCAGAGGTAGAATTCAGTGATTTACTAGTTGGATATAACACCCAATACTCATTACATCGAGTGCCCTCCTTAATGCCCGTCACCCAGTTACCCCATCCCCCCACCCACCACCCTTTCAGCAACCTTCAGTTTGTCCCCTATAGTTAAGAGTCTCTTAGGGTTTGCCTTCCTTTCTGTTTTTATCTTAATTTCTTCCTTCCTTTATGTTCATGAGCTTTGTTTCTTACATTCCACATAGGAGTGAGATCATATGGTATTTGTCTTTCTGACTGACTTATTTCACTTGGCATAATTCCCTCCAGTTCCATCCATGTGGTTGCAAATGGCAAGCGTTCATTCTTTTTGATGGCTGAGTTAATATTCCATTGTATGTATGTGTGTGTGTATCTACACACACACACACCACATCTTCTTTATCCATTCATTTATCAATAGATATCGGGGCTCCTTCCGTAATTTGGCTGTTTTGGATGCTGCTACTATAAACATTAGGATGCATGTACCCCTTCCAATCACTGTTTGTATCCTTAGGATAAATACCCAGTAGTGTAATTTCTGGGTCATGGGATACTTCACTTTTTAACTTTTTGAGGAACCTCCATACTGTTTTCCAGAGTGGCTACACCAGCCTGCATTCCCACCAAAGGTGTAGGAGGGTTCCCCTTTCTCCGCATCTTTGCCAACACCTCATTTCCTGAGCTGTTAATTTTAACCCATTCTTTTTAATCCTGGTGGTCCAAAATTTCACAAAGGATGTGCCTTGGTATAGGTCTTAAGTTATTTATTGTGAAGGGTCTGTGGTGGGTCCTTTCAATGTAGAAATTCACGTTTTCCAATACTAGAAATTTATCATGTTTTAGAATTTAGCCAAATGTTAGACTTTTCAAACTCTTAAACTGAACTTTTTTTTTTTACCCCTTTCTTCTCGTTTTCCTTTTGTTCCATTTTCTCGGAGATCAACATGATGTACCCTTCCAAGGCTTCTATTAAATTCATTTATTACGCTGACGGCTACCGTATATTTAACTTCTAAGCGTTCTCTCCTGTCTTACGATTGTTCCCTTTCCATAAATCCGTCTTACTTTAATGGGAGGGTGACCCCTGGGTTCCTGGATCGAAGATGCAGCCGTCGATGTTTGTGTCGGGGCTACTTCTGCAGCTTCATTTGGTTTCTCCCGGGTTCCCCGGCGCGTCCGTCTGTCCGTCTCTCGGACTGGCGACTTTTCCCCGACGTCTGAGGACCCGTCACCGGCGACTCTCCGGCCCGACCGAGGCGCCGGCGCGCGGAGGCCCGGCCCGGCTCTCGACGCGACGCGACCGGCCGCCCCGCCCCCTCCCCGTCCCCCTCCGACGACAGACCGAGACCGGCCGGAGCGCGGCAGCGGCCGCTGAAGACGCGACAGCAGCGCGAGGAGCGCGCGGAGAGCGGAGAGAGGCCGACACTTGAATCAAACCGGTGCGACGGCGTTTTCCGAGGCCTTTCCCCCTCCCTGACCTTCCGCCTTTGAACCAAGGCCGGACTGTTCGCCGCGGGTTACCCAGCGGGAGGACGTCCATTAAAAAGCCCCGCGCTCTGGCCAGCAGGAGAGCGAAGGGGACCGCGGGAGGCGGGGAATGTGGCGGTTCCCACCGCCGTGGCGGCCGCACTTTCCTCTCCCGGCCTTGCCTCAGCGGGAGCGAGAGAACCGCCCCTCGGGCCCGCGGCCCCGGCGCCTCGCCCGGCACGAGGGAACCTGCCGCGCCCGGGCGGAGTGAGGAAAGGCGTCCCCGTGGTGCGACGCACGGGGCAGGCCCCGCAGTTTCTCTCCGTCTCTCACGCACCTTCCCCGAGGGGAACTACAGGACGGGGAGGGGCAGCTGACACCTCCCGGGACCACCTGTCCTCCCGCCCGCAGGAGCTGGGAAAGGGGCCGCCCGGAGCCAGGGATCAGGAAGAAACCGCAGCAACGAGCAAGCCACAGAAGGGGTCCCTGATTCTGAGCAGGAAGAACGCGAGTCCCAAGTCCATCCCCGGGCTGCGCGCACGGGGAGGAAACCCGAAGCGGCACAGCAGAGTCTCTGAGAACCGGCCACGGGGTGAGCCGCCGCGCGGCCGCCCAGTGCGCCAGGAAACGGGGTGACGCCGAAGCAGACCCTCACCCACGGCGGGAGACAGACCCTGCAGTCGCACCGAGCTCACCGCCAAAACAAACACGAACACTGGGCGCCTGGGTGGCTCAGTGGGTGAAGCCTCTGCCTTCGGCTCGGGTCACGATCCCAGGGTCCTGGGATCGAGCCCCGCATCGGGCTCTCTGCTCCGCGGGGAGCCTGCTTCCTCCTCTCTCTCTGCCTGCCGCTCTGCCTGCTTGTGATCTCTCTCTGTCAAATGAATAAAACACATCGCACCGAGTTCACTGCCAAAACAAACATGAACACTCTGCAGAAGATTTTTAACAGGCCCTAACGTCTGCCAACCTAATATTCAAAATACATTGAAGATACACGCCAAAATTACAAAAATACATAGAACCCAAAAAAGGAACTCTCAAGGGGAAAAATAATTAACATATGTCAATCCTAAAATGACATAGATATTACCAGCATAAATTGAAAACACTTACATCTATGTTCCAGAAGGTAAAGGTAACCAGAAATGACTGGGAAGACAAAAGTTCTCAGCAAAGAAAGAATTACTATGAAAAAGGAACAAAGTGGAAACTACAGAGCAAGACATTACAACACCTGACAGTAAAAGTCCAGATGAAGTCAAGAGCAGAGCACAGAGGCAAAGGAAGACTCAGTGAACTATGAATTATATATTAGATGTACTATATATTATACATTTTCAACATATGTAGTCAAAACATGGGACCTTTATAGTTGTAAAATTTCCACATTCTCCTTTAAGTTATTAAATACTAAGTCTAAATAGAATATGAAAGGTCATGTATATATATCATAATCTTTAGAAGAACCACTAAAAAAGTTCAAATTTAAAAATTCAGAGATATACGACTGGGGCGCCTGGGTGGCTCAGTGGGTTAAAGCCTCTGCCTTCGGCTCAGGTCGTGATCTCAGGGTCCGGGGATCGAGCCCTGCATTGGACTCTCTGCTCAGCAGGGAGCCTGCTTCCCCCTCTCTCTCTGCCTGCCTCTCTGCCCACTTGTGATCTCTGCCTGTCAAATAAATAAATAAAAATCTTTAAAAACTCAGAGATATAAACAGTCTATAGATAAGTTAAAATGAAATACAAAAACATCCAGATATCAGGAGCACCTGGGTGGTTCAGTCTTTTAAGCGGCTGCCTTCAGCTCAGGTCATGATCCCAAGGTCCTGGGATTGAGCAGCGCATTGGGCTTCCTGCTTGGCAGGGAACCTGTTTCTTCCTCTCCCACTCCCCCTGCTTGGGTTCCTTCTCTCGCTGTGTCTGTCAAAAAAAAAAAAAAAAAAAAATCCAGGGCGCCTGGGGGGCTCAGTGGATTAAGCCTCTGCCTTCAGCTCAGGTCATGATCTCAGGGTCCTGCGATCAAGCCCTGCATCAGGCTCTCTGCTCAGTGGGGAGTCTGCTTCCCCGCCCACCCCCTGCCCGCCTGCCTCTCTGCCTACTTGTGATTTCTCTGTCAAAGAAATAAATAAAAGTCTTTAAAAAAATTTTTTTTAAATCCATATATCCAAAATAAGATATGAAACAGGGAATGGATGAGCAAAATGGAGAGAGTACAAAAGAAAACAAAAACAAAACCAAAAGAAAAATGAAAAGATAGACCTAAATTTAAACATATCAGTAATTCCATTAAAAGTAAACAGCTTGAACACATCAATTAAAAGACAGGTCATTCATTATGCTGTACACCTGGAACTAATATAATATTGTATGTGTCAGTTATACCTCAATAAAAAAAATCCCCTCCCAAATTAAAAGACAGACATTGTCGAAGTGAACTGAAGAAAAGAAAAGGATGAAGTATATGCTGCCTACAAGAAAACCACTTAAATATAACATAGGTTAAAACTAAAAAGATGAAAAAAGATATACCATACAAACACTAATCAAAAGAAAGCTAGAAAATGGTTAAAATGTTGAAGTTTGTGTTATGTATATTTTACCATGAGGGAGAAAAAGAAGAAAAACTAGAGTGGCTATATTAACATGAGAAAAAGTAGTCTTCGGAACGAGGGAATTTATCTGGATATAAAAAGAGACATTATATAATGATAAAAGCCAATTAAACTAAAGCTAAAGTCAATTAGCCAAGATGACAAATCAATCCTCAATGTGTAAGCATCTAAAGAGAGAGAACCCCAAAACAAATGAGGCAGAGAACTGTAATGAGAGATAAATAACCCATAATTAGAGACTTCCACAAATCTCTCAGTAACTGATTGAACAGAGAATGAGAAAGGATATAGAAGATCTGAAAAGACCAACCAACCAACCTAATCTGACATGTATAGAACACTCCACCCAGCAATAACAGAATATACGTTCTTCTCAAATACACATAGAACATTCACCAAGATACACCAAATCGTAAGCAAAACATAAAAAATGTTATAAACAAACCTTAACAAATTTAAAATTACTGAATCCATACAAAGTATATCCTCTGACCATACCAGGAGTTAGAGTAGAAATCAGTACAGAAAAACACCTGAAAAATGCCAATTATTTGGAAATCAACACACTTCTAAAAAACATAAAATCTGCAGATTGAAGAAGTCTCAAGGAAATTAGAGAATACTCTGGACCAAATGAAAGAGATCATATGTAAATGTATGTAATGGTATCCTGCTAAACTCGTGCTTACAGGGAAATTTATAGGGTTAAAAGAAGAAAGGGAAAAACTAAGATTAGAGCAAAATCAATGAAATTTAAAACAGAAAAACTAAATGAAATCAAAAGCTGATTCTCTGATCAAAAAACCTGATAAACCACTAGCTACAGTTGACAGGGGAAAAGAGAGAGACACACAGAGAGAGAAGACACAAAGTATCAATATCAGATATGGAAGAGAGGATGTCATTACAGACAGGCATAGACATTAAAGGATGAAAATACTACAAACAACTCTATGCCCATAAATTTGACAATCTACAAATAGTTAAATACTCAGAAATTCACAAATACTAAAATTTACTCAAGAAGAAATAGAGAATATGAATGGTCCTACTAATAGTTTAAAATTTTTCCCCAAAACAAAAACTCCAGGTCCACATGGTTTCACTGGCAAATTCTACCAAATACAGAAGGAAAGAATAATATCAATTCTACACATTCACTTCCAGAAAACAGAAGAAAATAGAACACTTCTCAAATCAATTAATTTGTAAGTCAAGCATTACCCGGACATCAAAACCAGATAAAAACATTACAAGACAAACAAAACCAAAAAGGAACAAGAAAAACACTATGGGCCAGAATCACTCAGGAAAGGAGACAAAGAAATCCTCAATGAAATATTATAAATCAAATCCAGCAATCTACATAAGGGATAATGCATCATGACCAAGTGGGAATAATTCTGAAAATGCAAGGCTGGTTCAACATTCAAAAATCTATCAGTGTGATTCATCATATTAACAGATTAAAGAAGAAAAACTCAATGATGATCTCAACAGATGCAGGTAATACATGTACTAAAATAGGCCATCCATTCATGATTTTGAAAATGCTCATCAAACTAGTTAGAGAAGGGATTTTCTTTGATCTGATAAAGGTTATCTACAAAAACCCCTACAGCTAATATCACAGTCAACAAGAAAAGACCTTCGCTCTTAACAAAGATGTCTGCTCTCACCCCTCCTATTTGACACTATATAGAAGTGCCAGCCAGTACACTACGAGAAGAAAATAAACCAAAGTCATGCAGATTAGAAAGGAAGACATAAAATTCTATCTGCAGGCCACATGACGGTCTACCTAGAATCCTAAGTGAGATACACAAAGGGACAAGAGCCAATTCATACACAAAAACCGACCACCTCTGCAGCAACTAGCTCAGGAAGCCAAACCACAACTTCCGCAGTGATCGTTGGTTCCAAACAGCTAGGACTTGATCAGTGACTGCCAGCTTTTGTAATTTTTGCCCCCACTCCCAAGTCAGGACCAACAAGAGAAAGCTAAACAAGCTCCCTTAACCAATCACAGAGGACGCCCCACCTCCAGGCAGGCCGGCTTCCAGTTTCCCCACGCCAACAACTTCCAGGTAGGACAACCTGAAGCTTTCCCTTTTTTCATTAAAAAGCTTTTATATTCTCCTTTTAGAGTCCCTTCTGAGTCCTTGCCAAATGCAAGTAATGGTGGCTGATGCCTTACTTATTCTCATTTAGGTGGTCTTCATTAATTTCCATACAAGAAATCTACAAAAAAAGCTAGAAGTGATAGGTAAGTGAGGTCACACGACACAAGGTCAATATATAAAAATCACCTGTATTTCCATATACTTGCAATGAATTACTGGCAATAAAAATTTTGGAGCATCATTTACAATAATGTATACAGACAAAAAAGGAAAATACACAGATATAAATCTAACAAAATAATGTAGAATCTGTATGCTGAAAATTATGAAACACTGACAGAATTACTCAAAGAAGACCTACATAGAGAAAGATACTGTGTTCATAGACTGGAAGATTCAATATGGATAAAATATTAACTCTCCTCAGACTGATCTACAGATTCACTCAACTCTTTTTTTTTTTTTAAAGATTTTATTTGTTTATTTGTCAGAGAGATGAGAAAGAGAGAGGGAGAGAGGAAGCATGAGCACAAGCAGCAGGAGTGGAGGCAGAGGGAGAAGAAGGCTCCTCACTGAGCAGGGAGCCTGATGCAGGACTCAATTCTGGGACCCTGGGATCATGACCTGAGCCAAGGGCAACACTTAATCGACGGGAGCCATTTGGGCATCCCTCATTCAGGGCAATTCTAATCAAAATACCAGTGGGATTTTTTTGTAGATAGTGACAAAATTTATACAGAAAAGTAAAGGAACTAGAAACACCAAAGCATTTTTGAAAAAGCATGTAGTCGGAAAATACACACTACTTTCAAGATATTCTATGGGGTGCCGGGGTGGTACAATCAGTTAAGCGTCTGACTCTTGGTTTTGGCTCAGGTCGTGACCTCAGGACCATGAGAGGGAGCCCTGCATCAGGCTCCCCAGTCAGCGCGGAGTCTGCCTGAGTTTCTCTCTCTCTCTGCCCCTCCTCCCCACTTGATCTCTCTCTCTCAGATAAACAAATAAATCTTAACAAATCAATAAAATAGGGGAAAAAACGATATTCTAGAGCTACAGTACTCAAGATAGTACTGGCAAAAGGACAGACCATAGATCACAAGAGTAGAATACAGACCTCAGACACAAGCGATGTTTTTAACAAAAGTACAAAAACAACTCAATGAAGAAAAACATCTTCAACAAAATGGTGTTGGAATAACTAAACATGGATATGCAAGAAAGAAAGGAAGAAAGAAAGAACTTGACCCATACTTCATACCTCAAACACGATTCACAACAGAGAAGATTAGCAAAATGGACTTCAAAACTTAAAATATTTGCTCTGTGAAGACATTATTAAGAAAATGAAAAGATAAGCTAGAACTTGGAGAAAATACTTGGAAGTTACATATCAGGTGAAGAACTTTGATCCAGAATATGTAAGATCACTAAAAACTCAAGAATAAGAAACAAAACTCAATTAAAAAAGACAAAGCCAATGATTTATATAAACACATACAGAGATGGTACACAAGTACATGGAAAGATGCTCAGTAATTAGAGAAATGCAAATTAAAAATCCAATGACATACAACTGCATACCTACCAGAATGGCAAATAAACAGAACAGAACAAGACCAAACCTGCACATCTAAGTGCTGGTGAGGATGCGAAGCAACTGGAACTCAGACATCATTGATGCTCATGCAAAATGGTGCAGTTCTTTTAGAAAACGAATTACCAGTTTCTTATGACATTTATTACATGTGTTATGTGACCCAGCAATCCCACCTGTTTACCCATGAGAAATAAACACTTACACTCATTCAAAAATCTGTTTGCAAATGTTTATAGTAACTTTATTTGTTATTACTGGAAAATGGAAACAACTCGATCGTCCTTCAACAGGTAAAAGGATGAACAAGCTTGTACATGCCATGGAGCGTCAATCAATAATAAAATGGAAAGACTAGCGATGTGCGCATCAGCGCAGACAAGACTACACACACATTAGAATAAGTTAACAAAGCCATACTCAAAGACTGGATACTAGAAGATCCACCTAAATGATATTCTGGAAAAGGCAAAAGTATAAAGACAGAATAGATAAAAGCCTGCCGGGCATTAAGGATGGAGGCTGGTCAAAAAGGGGAACTTCTCCTCATGCTGACAGGACTGGTGGTTACCTGGCTGGGCACATCTGTTTAAACTCAACAATCTGTAAACCAAATAGTGAATTTCATTATAGGTAAGTTTAAATCAATTAAATTCAAAAAGCAGAATGGATGTTCTATTACTGGATGTGGTTTTGTCAACACTAAATGTTATTGGAGGTAGGTAATTAGGCAAAGAGCTCATCCTATCAGTAAAGGTCCCTGAATGTCAGTATCCGTACATATTTTCTCTAGAAAATAAAATTTCGGTAGAAAAAAAGAAGCCACCAGTCCCCCACTGCTAGAGGTAGGGACAGGCATGACGATGCCTACCAGCTAGTGTTCTTACAGCTGTGTCTATTTTCCTATTCTTTCTGTCCTTGTGGTTCTATAAAATTCTTTTGTTCCTTTATTTTCATTTCCTTAGGGTTCCCTAAGGATGTAGAGATAAACACATGCATAAAAGCTATGATGTTTATCTGGAAATCTAAAATTCACTTTCTCAATTTTTATCAAGTACCCATGTGCCAAGCAAGTGGTGTTTGAAGCGGGAGATAGGAATTGTGAAGTTGGCCATAAGAATACAAGGGTCAGAGTGTCTACCCCAAGACACTTCCTCTTTAAAGAACAGGGAAAAGTCATATTCAGAAACACTAAGTAATAAACAGTGTGAAGTACCTAGGTGTCTAAGTGGAGAGCTTCCTTCTGCCTAAGAGGGTTAGCAAGTGACAGTGGTATCGGCACGCAGCCGAGCCTGCACAAGGCGGTCAGAATCGGAGGAACAGGAGTTAGGAGGCTGCTCAGTAATAGTTCAGCTGAAATTGAAGGTCCAAACTAGGACTAAGAGCACAAAACATGGCCTCCAAAGATATTCAGGAAGAAAAATCAACAGATTTGGTAACTGAATTATGAAGGGACAGTGACTGGATAAATGGTGAGAGTCAGACCCTTCATGAGACCCTGTGAGAGGAAGAAGAGTGGATGACCGAGTTGCTCTGACATACGGAGTTTACACATATCTCTGAGCCACAAAGATAGTTATGTTTAATAAGCAGCCCAAAATAAAAATCCAAAAATTTACAAATGGGTCTAAAACGTGGATTTAGCAGTGTGATTCTAAAAACCACAGCCACGAATATGATGGCTCCGGAAGTTTTTAAGATTTTACTTAATTATTTGAGAGAGAGAGCATGAGAGGGGAGAGGTCAGAGGGAGAAGCAGACGCCCGGCTGAGCAGGGAGCCCGATGTGGGACTCAGTCCCAGGACTCCAGGATCGTGACCTGAGCCGAAGGCAGTTGCTTAACCAACTGAGCCACCCAGACGTCCCAGCTCCGGAAGAGCTTTAAGAAAAAAGATTATAGTGAAGGAATCCACGGGGGTGGCTGATAACCGGCTAGAGCAGTAGGAGAACCAGGAGGGAGTAGAAGAGGAGTGGATGAGGGAGGATTCAAGGACAGTTTTCAATATCAAATCCCGAGGGAAAGATTAGTAAAATGTCAAGTAGAAAGTACCTTCTAGATCTGGCAATTAGGCTAGTGATGAACCATGACTTAAAAGAATGGGCAGGTCTTTTTGATGTTGGTCTTCCTAATTCCAATGTGGGGCAGGGGGTTCCCATCCCCCACAGAACCAAGCAATTCTTGGACACCATCAGGCTGAGAATTCAACTCGATCCTATCACTCTCTACCTGGAGGCAGCATCAGATTCCGCAGGTCAAGGGCTCAGGCCTACACGACTGCCTCCACCCCCCACTTCAGAGGCCGGCTGCAAGCCCAGCAGCTCTCCAAACCCAGTCCCGGGTTCTTAATGGAGGTTTCATTCCACAGACCAGGCCAAAAAACCTTAAAGAACCAAAAACCATAATTGTTTGATTAATGCAAGAAGAGAAAGAAAAATGAACACGGAACTCGTGGGAGAAACAGAAACTGTGAGGTGTTATTTTTAAATCCAAATATATCAGTAATTAAACTAACCATGTGAAAGGTCTTCTAAAATATGTGTTAACATTCTACTATCAATACTTGTGGGATTTAGCTGACACTATATGGAGGGAATTTCTAACCATTATCACATGCATTAGTGATCTGTGTATCAATCTCAACAAGTTAGAAAAATAACAGCAAATTAAACCTCCCCAAAGTAAAAGAAATACAAATAATGAAATAGAAATAAGCATAAGAGCAGAAACCAGACATTAATAAAAAGAATCAATTCCTATTCAGACCCATCTTTAATTTAAATAAGAGGAAAAACTACAACAATGAGAAAAGGCACACCACTGAAAGAAGCTACCCTAACATTCATTTTTCAGATCCCAGCTTTAGACCCTTGACTGGGAAGAGCCTCCCCACCCCTCCCGTCAGCGAGCTTCTCTCTGATTCTGTACGTGTGTTTCTGTGTCTCCCATTAAGAGTCTCTGTTCCGTGAGGACAGGAATCGCTCACTGTCACTACCCGCGGTCTGGCACAATGTACAGCATGTGGGGGGGCAGGGACTCAATAACCATTCACTCAACAAATACCGAGCACCCACACGTATCTGGTACTGTTCTAGGTGCTCAGGATACAATAAGCAAAACAGCCAAAATCCTATGGCCTCGTGGAGCCTACGTTCTCGTGGAAGGAGAGACCAGCAAACAAAATACATACTAAGTCAGATGGGGACAAGCAGATAAAGCAGGAAAGTGAGTGTGGAACCGAAAAACTGCAACTTAAACTTGATGTTTAAAATTTAAAGTCAGGTGGTCGGGGAGGCTCTGCTGAGGTAAGAAAGCAAACCATGCCCGCCTGGCGGGTCTGAAGAACGGTCCGAAAGCACGGATGGAACGAAGTGAGGGTATCAAGGAAGGGGAGAACAACAGAGGACAAAGCCAGAAAACATCAGGGCTAGGGGCTCAGCAGATCATACGGGGTGTTCAGGCCACTGTTAGGACTTGGGCTTCTATTCGGAGTGACACAGGAAGCTCGTCTGTCCGTGCGGCCGCTGTCTGTATTTCAGAAGGCTCGCCCCGGCCGTAGCGCTGAAAACCGTCTATGAGGGTGAGAGGTGGAAATCAGGAGTCCAGTTATGAGGCTACCGTGGTAATCCCAGAAAAAGACAACGGTGGCCTGCGCCAGACGACAGAAGTGGAGGTGGTGAGAACCGGTTAGAGCCGGCATCAACTCTGAAGGCAGAGCCATGCGGGACTTGCTCACAAACTGGATGTGCTGTGTGAGAGACAAAGAAAATCGTCTAAGATGATACCAAGGTTTCAACTTGAGCAGCGAAAAACAAAAGTTACTTTCTGAGCTGGGAAAGAGAAGGCTCTGGGGAGGCGGAGAATTCGCGGAGAATTCAGTTTGGGACCCATCATTTCTCCTGCCCTTTATGTATCGAAGTGGAGGTGTCAGGTGGGCAACTGGATTGAGTTTTCCGTGTAAGCTAGACCTAGAAATTTCAGAGTTGTCAGCATATGGGTGGTATTTAAAATCATGAGATTGAATGGCATCACCAAGAAACCTTTGACAAATGCATCAATTCATTCATCAACGACTAATAAACATAGGACTGCCAGCCATCTGAGCCGTCATGGATGAAAAAGTGTTGTTGAAATCTGGGGACCTGAACTTCAGTTGGAGTGAAACTACAACTATGTTTGTTTTGGTTTTTCAAGAAAAATCTTCTCAAATAGCACCTCCAAGGGCAAAAAATGCATAGCCAACATTAAGGGAAGGCAAGTTTCCTCTTATTTTTCTCCAAAATTGGTAGATTCCCTAGCTAGCACCATGTTACCTGTGTGCGCGTGCGCTCTCTCTCTATATATATATGTATATATACCATGAAATGGATGCTGTACTCATCTTATGAAATCCTGGGGAAAGGGTACTCTTTGTTGAGTGTTTGAAGGTCATCCCAACCATTCATTTTGATAGGTATTAACTGGAAATCAACCTGGACCATCAGAAATCTATGCCTTTGGATAATACTATCTCTCCTATGTAGAATTGCTTGCACTGAGTTTCATGTTGGCATTACATCTTGGTAATTTTTTTTAAAGATTTTATTTATTTATTCATTTAAGAGAGAGAGAGAGAGAGCATGTGCATGTCAGGGGGGAGGGTGGAGGAAGAGGAAGAGGGAGAATCTCAAGCAGACTCCACACTGAGCATGGGAGCCTAATGCGGGGCTCAGTACCATACCCCTGAGATCACAGCCTGAGCTGAAATTAGGAGTCAGCTGCTCGGGGTGCCTGGGTGGCTCAGTCGTTAAGGGGCTGCCTTTGGCTCAGGTCATGATCCCATTCCCCCTGCTTATGTTCCCTCTCTTGCTGTCTTTCTCTCTGTCAAATAAATAAATAAAATCTTTAAAAAAAAAAAAAAAAGAAAAAGAGCTGCTCGACCAACTGAGCCACCCAGGTGCCCCACATCTTGATAATTTCTAAAGGAAACAATCATATGAACTCCTTTACACTGTTTGCTACAGGAATGTTGCTGAAAACATTGTCTATATATCTGTGTCCTTTACGTGTAAACTTGTAAGAGCTTTCTTTTATAATTAATGAGAAAATTTTTGCCTTCCCTGAAGAGTTATATGCAATGTTTCTTTTTTAGGCAAGACTACCTTGAAGTACATAATGTCTGATCCCATTTATATGATACACTAGAACAAGCAAAACTACAGTAGAAAAAAAAAATCACAGCAATGGACACCTCTGGAAGGTTGGGAGACTGACCGGCAAGAAGCGGGATGAAGCTTCCTCGGGTTAGAGCAACGTGCCACATCAGAATTTCTTGGAAGCAACACCACTAACAAAAAATTGTGACCAGACTCTACCCACTAGATGTCAGTACAACCCTACCCTTACCAAACCCAGTTGGGAGAGCCAAAAACAATCTCCACTCGGTCAAATGCCCCCCGGGAGGCAAAATCGGTCCTCATTGACTACTACTGCCCTACGTCGTCACAGAGTTTTGGCTTACAAAGGTGTACGCATTCATGTCAAAATCAGAGAACATATACTTACTATCTGTGTGTGGCAGTGTATGTGCATTTTAGCTCAAAAAAAAAACAAACCACAAACACATAATGAACTCCAGTTAATGACATGCAAGTTAAAGTATTTAGGGCTTTTTTAGTGATGGTTGGATAGAGAAGTGGGTATTTGTATAGTGATGCAATACTGCATCACTATATGTTAATGGTAGAATGTTAATGGTAGAATCTAGGTAGCGGATATAGAGGAACTCTATACAATTCTTTGAATTTTTCTGTATGTTTGCAAATTTTCATAATAAAATGTTGGTTTATTCTCATCAACCCATTACACGAATCAAGCCCCAAGTGGAGCCAGTTCAGAAACCTGGGGATACTTGTGCGTTGGAAAGTATCAGCTCTAAGCACTGTGATCTTGGAAAGAGTCACAAGTCATACACATGGTGTGTGGTTCTTGATGGCTTCTTGACAAAGAGACAGTGCTCTACAGCCCCACAATCACTCATAAGTTACATTAGCAAATTCACGCCTCATAAACATTGAAGAACACTTTAAATATTCTGAAATTTAGTTAGAACTAAATGCTTGCACATTGTTTCATGAATGCATGGTCAAACATTTGAAAAGTAAAATTGGTGATAATTAAATATAAGTTATGGTATTTCTTTTTTCTAACAAAGCATTTTTTTACCTTAGTATTCACTTACTATATAACTCAATAGTGTGTAATATGCTCTGTTGTGTCATATAATAGGTATCCAATCCTTTTAAATCCATCTTTTAAAGATGCAGTGAAACTGGTTATTTCCTACAGACTTAAGTACTAGTGCATATAGAGCCTACACCTTTAACGGGGGTGACACGATCGTCCGACATTCACAGCATGGATCACCAGCAGTGGTGGTGTACGAACTCCCTCACGGATCCATGCTGCGGTCAGTTCAGAAACCGAAGGGAAGTGCTCGGAAACTTTCACAGAAGTGTGACACTAACATGACATCAAAGTGTACCAGTGCATTTCTTTTTTTAACAGAATACGGACAGATCCAAGTGCTGTCAAACTCACGTGACAAGTTGCATGTGGCACAGAATCAAGTTACATGTGATATTTCAAGGTTATCTTGTCAGCTACCTAAAGGTGTATAGGAATCTGAGAAAATGCTCAGGCTAATTCATTTTTATTACTAGGTAATTTTATGAACATTTTCCTCTTAAGCCTGCTTATTATTTTATAAATTAACATAATTCACTAAATTAGAGAAGTGAAATTTATACTACTTAAACTAATTTACACGTGGACAAACAAGCTTCAGTGGGTTTTTCAGCATCTTTTTGTTGGCGAAGACACACCTTTTCTGAATCAACAGTAGTAGGAAACCAGATGAGGATGGCGGGTATGACCGATTTGGAACCGATGAAGACACAGAGGCCTGCGTTCACTCAGCAGTATGATCCCTGTATGATGAGTTCACTTCTGCAGCCAAAACTGATGGTCAAGTGCTAACATCACAGTATATTAGCTGCAGGATATACTGGTTAATGGGGCAACAAAACCATCTAAATTTCAGGAGTATTTATACACAAAATATATACAAAAATAAGTTCAAAACCAAAAGAATTACTTAGGAAAAAAAAAAAAAGAACACTGAATTTAAAAGGCTAACAGAAGCAGACATGCAGTATTTTACCCATAAATATTTGTTTTACAGGATTCCTATCTTAGCTTCCTAAGCTAAGCTATCCATCTTCCTATCTTACATTTTGTACTGCTAATACTAAAATGGTAAATACGACTGTTAAAAAACAAGAGAATAACTACATCAAAAATACTTGCTTAGAAATAGTGGGTAAACCTGTACTTTTCAAAGCTAACACCGCTCACCACATTTAGAAACTCATGACCTGGAAGAACCAGTTTACAAAACTGTACTTGCAAAGTATTTTTCATTGCACCTGGACAAGTGTGCAGATACTGCCAATGTGTTATTTGAATATGATAGTGATATAAAGAACGAATTCTTGTTCTCAGTTTTATAGCTAACAAACAAGCAGCTTTGAACTGGATAAAACTATGAAAAATTGCACTGTCAACAACAGTGGTCTGGAGTTTTACGGAGAAAAATGTTCTGACGGCACAACGGACAGGACAAGAAAACATTCTGGAGTAATTTGCCAGATGAAGGAACATCAGAAAGTAAATCAACACACAGCTTCTGCTGTTGACAAACTCTTGTTAGAAAAAGTCAGTTGAACTCAAGAGCATGTTTAGTATCCCAATAAAAATCGTGAAAATACAAATGTTTAAAAATTAAAGGTTATTCTCTTTATTATGTAATAATAAAGCCGTATCTTATAAATGATTATTAGTGGGTTAATGTTAAAACAATGTCAATGTTAAAATAATGGCTCTTGAGGGGAGGTCGAAATTACAAACTCTTAGCGTTTCTGTGAGATAAAAAACAAGTTTGGTCCAACTTTTCAAAGATGTTAACTAGATAACCAAGTTGTGTAATATCTTCAGTACTTTTAATGTTCTTAAGGCTTTCTTACAAGGAAGAAATGCAACATGTTTTTCAATGGCGAGTAAGATTAAAGGGAAAAACAAAACTTTGCTCGGAAGAACAGTTTCTACAGTTATCACCATACAATTCATAAATATAACAGAACTCCTTCAAATTTAATTTTCCATCCAAATGAGATCCACAGATAGGAAATGTAAAAGAACTGAATCCATTTCTTTCATTTGAAGATAATTTAACCATTTACGGCTTCAACTACTGGAAGTGGCTACTGCTGAAAGCTAAAGGACACATTTGGGACTTATAGCACCACTTGTTTTTGGTTAAATTCTAAACAAATATCCTGAGCTTGATGAAACTGCTTTTAAGATTTCTTCTTCTAGAGTCCCACCAATATAACTCAACACTTTCTCTACAGTATTATTGAATCAAAGCATAACGAGTTTAACTATAATGTCATCATCTGAAAGTAGTGCTATCTTCAACCCAACCTAGATAAATTAATAACCAAGACGTAAGCTCATCTGTCACATTAAAACTTTAAATATTGAGACAATGCTTTTTCAAGGTATTAAGTTAGGCATTTAAAATACCCAATTGCTATTTCATAACTTTACTTTTTTAAAAAGATTTTATTTATTATTTATTTGACAGAGAGATCACCAGTAGGCAGAGAGGCAGGCAGAGAGAGGAGGAAGCAGGCTCCCCACCGAGCAGAGAGCCCGACGTGGGGCTCGATCCCAGGACCCTGAGATCATGACCTGAGCTGAAGGCAGAGGCTTACCCCCTGAGCCACCCAGGTGCCCCGTAACTTAATTTTTTTTAAAGTAATCTCTACATCCAACATGAGGCTTGAATTCACAAACCCCAAGATCAAGAGTCACATGCTCCACTGAGGCGCCCCACTATTTCATAGCTTTAGATTACGATTACAAAACATATAAAAAGAGTGTAATAGAGAAATCTACCATAGTAACTGACTATACATGCATAGTTTTTATAATTCTTCATATTATTTTACTGATTATATTAAAATGTGATTTTTGTCATTTGAGTAAACTACTTGAGCTTGCATTTAGCTTGTGTTTTTACTTATTTTTTAATAATTCATTTTGTAAACCCATCAGCCCATAATGGATTGGAAATTTTAAAAATTCATCTTTCACTACAGTTTGAAAAACACTGGGGTAGCCTTAAGTAGCTACTTGTATCTTGAGTTTTGGGGAAGAGTAAATCCACATGAATCCTGAATAAACCTCTATTAATTGAGATTTTGTAAACACTTGGAATAAACTTAAATTTTTAAGTATTTAAAAATTTGAAGGGTGTAGAAAAATGTCTTAACCAGTTGCTAGTATTCATATGCAAAGTAGAACTCCATTTATCAAAGGAGTTCACAGGTCTGGTCCACTGCTTGCTTGTTTTCACAGTAAATAAAGAGAACCTGGACTAGAACATATTTTCATATTTAACCCAGCATTTTAGCCATTCAAACTATTGTCTTTGATGGAAAAAAGAAACTGATGAAGATCCTCTTAAAAACAAATCTATCCAGCTGAGAGTAACAAACTGAACAAAACTGTCTTTGGAAATATCAAAATGTTCTGATTGTAATCTCAGACTCCCTGAAGCTCAAGTAAATTTGAACTTGAAAAATAATTAAGCACCTGGCTCAGAGATCTGTACATCATTATACTAGCTAATATCAATGAAAATGTTAGACCATCCCCCCCATGATTTTAAAATAAGGGAAGGAAAGGGGTGCCTGGGTGGCTCAGTGGGTTAAGTCTCTGCCTTTGGCTCAGGTCCTGATCCCAGGGTCCTGGGATCGAGTCCCACATCGGGCTCTCTGCTCCACAGGAGGCCTGTTCTCCCTCTCCCACTCCCCCTGCTTGTTGTTCCCTCTCTCACTGTGTCTCTATCAAAAAGAGTAAATAAAATCTTAAAAAAAAAAATTAGGGAAGGAAAAATAAAATGAGATGAAATCAGAGCAGGAGACAAACCATGAGAGACTCTTAATTCTAGGAAACAAACTAAGGGTTCCTGGGGGGGGTGACAGGTATTAAGGAGGGCATGTGATGTAATGAACACTGGGTGTTATAAGCAATTGATGAACCACTAAATTCTACCCCCGAAACTAACAATACACTCTATGTTAACTAAATTGAATTTAAATTAAATTTAAATATGTTAACTAAATTGAATTTAAATAAAAAATTAAAAGTAAAATAACGGTAGTATTCATAGTGGCATATATTGCCAATAATCAAAACTGAACCCTGGGAGGTGTACTGTGGGTCATTCAGGAACGTGGAAGCAAATCTAAGCACTCTTTCAAGACAGTAATCAGTGCTGGGAAGAAGAGGCCTGAGGCCATCAGAATTGCTGCTACCATAAATAGTTTGCAAAAAAATGTTAAATCTCCATTTTAACTTAAGGATGAGATGAGCACTGGGTGCTATATGCACCTAAAGGATCATTAAACAGTATGTTAAAAACTAATGAAGTACTATATATTGGCTAATTGAATTTAAAAAAGA
This sequence comes from Martes martes, assembly GCF_963455335.1. NCBI lineage: Eukaryota > Metazoa > Chordata > Mammalia > Carnivora > Mustelidae > Martes > Martes martes. The sequence continues at coordinate 554,829 of NC_137906.1, read as the reverse complement.
ATAGGTATTTTCTATTCAAACTTTCTTTGATTACTTGTTTCCTTGATCCAGTTCTCTACCTTTGGGGGGGTCTCAAAAAAATAGGTCAAGCAGTAGATGCTGTTTATAATACTCCCACATAACAATCTTTGTGAGTAAAAATTAACTTTGTACTACAAAAAACCCTGTGATACCACATTTTTTGTCAAAGTGAAGTAAGGAAACATATGTCAATATTAATAAACAAATGAACATTCCATTTTTTCTTATTTCCTGGCCCTAATGTGTTTCAAAATATATTACCTAGTTAGGTTTAAATACCCTAGAGCTGGAAAACAGATATAAAAATCTGATAGCCTTAAATAGCTGGTATAAATTGAGGAGAAAATAATAAAATATTGAATAAAAATATTAAATAAAAATAAAATAAATAATAAATAAAAATAATAAAATGCATAGTATTTAATGTTTTAAAAGAATCTCAGAGAATTCTGCATATAAGGAAAGGAGTAACAGAGATGAAAACATGATTTGCCAAATTTTTTTTTTTTTTAAGATTTTATTTACTTATTTGACAGAGAGAGGGAGAGTGAGAAAGGGAACACAAGCAAGAAGAGTGGGAGAGGGAGAAGCAGGCTTCCCACTGAGCAGGGAGCCTGACACAGGGCTGGATCCCAGGACCTTGGGATCATGACCTGAGTCAAAGGCAGACACTTAATGACCAAGCTACCCAGGCACCCCTGATTTGCCAAATTTAAAACAGCGATGGAAGCATTTTGACATGTAATAAAATATTTGAAAAGAGGGGTGCCTGGCTGGCTCAGCTGGTTAAGCAACTGACTCTTGATTTCAGGTCATGATCTCAGGGTCATGAGAGAGAGCCCTGCAGTGGGCTCTGTAGTCAGCTCAGTACTCCGTACTCAGCACAGAATCTGCCTGAGATGCTCTCCCTCTCCCTCCATCCCTCCCCCAACTCACACACTCTCTCTCTAAATAAATCTTTAAAAAAAAAAGTGAGTAGCAGATGAAATATTACCAAACAAAAAGTGATGTAAAACAATAAATGGATAAACGATACCACAATTCTGATAAAAAGGACAAAATATATTAAGAAAATGAAAAAAATGTTAGAATTATACAGATTGGGGGAGCACAGTTATTTAAGCGACCGACTCTTGGTTTCAATTAAGACTATGATCTCAGGGTTATGAGATTGAGCCTGTGACAGGCACCATGCTCAGTGCAGCGTCTGCTTGAGACTCTCTCCCTCTCCCCACCCTCAAATAAATAAATCTTAAAAAAAAAATATTATACAGATCAACCTTACCAATAAAAGGAATTGTAGAAAGAAAAAAACTATTATTCTTTTAACAAATTTATTAAGCATACAGTACACTATTGTTAGGGACCAAGGAGACAACAGTCTCCTTCCACTGATATTGAAAAGTTCACATTTAGAACAAATGAAGTTGAAGTAATAACCAAAGAAAAGAAAACTATACTGCTGAAAAAAATGAAGGAAGGAAAGGAGGGAGGGAGGGAGGGAGGAAGGAAGGAAGGAAGGGAGGAAGGAGAAAAGAAGTGAGGAGGAAAGGAAGGAGGGAAAGGGTGAAAAAGGAAAATAAATATACATTTTGTGTTCTAGCTAGATTTAATGCAAAGAAATTGATAGATTTTTTTCAAGATTTTATTTATTTGACAGATAGAGAGAAAGAGAGAGAGGGAATACAAGCAGGGGGAGTGGGAGAGGGAGAAGCAGGCTTCCTGCTGAGCAGGGAGCCCGATGCGAGGCTCGATCCCAGGACCCTGAGATCATGACCTGAGTCGAAGGCAGATGCTTAACGACTAAGCCACCCAGGCGCCCTGAGATTCATACAATTTTTAAAAAGATTTTATGTATTTATTTAAGAGAGAGAACAAGCAGGGGGAGGGGCAGAAGGAGAGGGAGAAGCAGGGAGCCTTGATGTGGGGCTCGATGCCAGGACTCTGGGCTCATGATCTGAGCAGAAGGCAGATGGTTAACTGACTGAGCCACCCAGGTGCCCCTCTTTTCAAATATTTTATTACATGTCAAAATGCTTGTGATCCAAAATGAAAACAGAGAGGACGGTCTAAATTTGTTTTCTTTAAAAAAAAAAAAGCACATATTTATGTGTATATGTTCATATGAATATACATATATACATGTGCACAATACTTATTTATAGACAAAAATCAACTGGAAGGGAGTGCACTAAAATGTTAATGGAGGTAATTTTATCTTCTCTTTTACTTTGCAAAGTTTTTTTTTTAACCAGAATGAGTTTTTCAAGACCATTTACATTTAATGTAATGACAGACTGATATGGTTGCATGTAAGTTTTGCTGTTTGCTATTTGTCCCAACTATGCTTTGTTCCTTTCCCCCTCATTTTCTGTCTTCTTTCCGATTAACAGAGTACTTTTTAAGGTTTCCATCTCTGCAATTAGTTTATTGGCTATAATTCTGCTTAATTTTTCTAGTGGTTTCTTTAGGTTTTAAACTGTATCTTTACATTACCTTTAACTTATTTTGCTTTCCTATAGTATAGCCCCTCCTGGATAATTTAAGAAATTTACAATCATATATTTCCATTTTCCTCCCATCCTTTTGCTGTTGTCATACCTTTTACGAGTTGTAAAACCCACAATACATTATTATTTGTTTTAAAAATCAAGTATCTTCTTAAGCTACTAATTCCAGAACATTTCCATCACTCCAAAAAGAAACACCGTACCTGTTAATAGTCATCAGATTCAACTCTCTTGTAAAGGAATTAAGAAATAAGAATGTCCTGAATATTTACCCCCACATTTACCACTTTCAGCACTTTTCAATCCTTTATAAAAGATCCAGATATCCATCTTAAACAATCTTCCTTTTGCCTGAATAACTTCCTTTACTAATTCTTGTATATGTCTGCTGGCAACTCATGCTCTCAGCATGAGTTTGTTCAAAAAGTCCATTTCAGGGGCGCCTCGGTGGCTCAGTGGGTTAAAGCCTCTGCCTGCGGCTCAGGTCATGATCCCAGGGTCCTGGGATCGAGCCCCGCATCGGGCTCTCTGCTATGTGGAGAGCCTGCTTCCTCCTCTCTCTCTGCCTGCCTCTCTGCCTACCTGTGATCTCTGTCAAATAAATAAATAAAATCTTAAAAAAAAAAAGTCTATTTCACTCTCATTTCTGGAAAGCATTTTCCAAGATAAAGAATACTAGGCTGACAGGTTTTTTTTAAAGCACTTTAAAGATGTCTCTCCATTGTCTTTTGATTTGCTGTATTTCTGATAAATCTGCTGACATTCTTGTTACTCTACATTATGTGTCTTTTTTCTCTGCCTGCTTTTGAGATTTTGCTCTATCGCTGGTGGTCAGCAATCTGATTATCATGCATCTTGATGTAGTCATATATATATATATATATATATATATATATATATATATATATATATATTTTCTCCTTGGATTTGTTGTACTTCTTGAATTTCCGGGTTTGCAATTTTCATCAAATTTGGAAATTTTCTGGTCATTATTCTTAAAAATGTCTTTTGTTCTCCTCTCTCCCTCTTTTCTGGGCTCCAATACACATATGTTAGACTGTTCTTGTTCCTGACTATGGTCTCTGTTCTAGACAATGATGATTTATTTTCCTCACATCTTCTCCCACATTTTGAACAGTTTCTATTGTTACATCTTCAAGTTCACTGATCTGCTTTGCCTCACCTGCCAGTACCTTGAGTATATTTTTCCACTTCATTTCCATCTCTGAAAGTTATATTGAGGTCTTTTTTTTTTTTTTTAAGATTTTATTTATTTATTTATTTGAGAGAGAGTGAGCAGGAGCAGAGAGGCAGAGAGAGAAGGAGAAGCAGACTCCCCACTGGGCAGGGAGCCAGACGCAGGGCTCAATCCCAAGACCCAGAGATCATGACCTAGCCAAAGGCAGACAGAAGCTTAAAAGAACCCTGGGGTCCTTTCTGTATCTTCCATTTCTCTTTCCATTATGTTAACCATTTCCTCTACCTGCCTGAACATATAAAGCATATTTAAAAGAGCTGCTTTAATGAACTTAGTTGCTAATTCCATCATCTCTGGGTCTATTTCCATTTTTTATTTTTCAGATTATTTTCTAATTACAGGTCATATTTCCCTGGTTCTTTGCATGCCCAGTGATTTTTTAAGTGGATGCCAGAGACATTGTGAATTTTATGTTTGGGGTGCTGGATTTTGCTATATTCCCTTAAATAGTGCATCATTTTGTTCCGGCATACAATTAAGCTTCTTGGAATCATCTGGATCCTCCAAGGCTTGCTTTTATGTTTTCTTAAGGCAGGTCCAGAACAGCCTTTACATTAGGGCTAATTGAGCCCTATTATCAAGGCAATACTTTCTTGATGTCCAGTTTCTACCCCGGCGAGGGAGAACACAGATTATTTCTAACATTGGGTAAGTGCCAGCCTATTTTCCCATGGAGTTCTCTCTCTGGCTTCGGGTGGTTTCTTCAGCCTCAAGGGCACACACCTGCATATCTCTGAGTTCTCTGTGCAACGTCTCTTACGTTGTACTCCACAAATTCTAGCCGCCTTTGCCCCCTCAAGCCCCCATCTCTGTCTTCTTAATGGAACCACTGGGCTCTATCTGGGTTCCCTGCTTTTCTCTGCAGCCTAAAAACCACCTCCAGACAAGAAAGTGGGGGTAACCACTGGGTCCTGTAGGTTCATTTCTCTTCTTCCATCGTCACAGTCCTGTGTTGCCTATTACCCAGTGTCTCTCAACTGTTATCTCATACACGAATTCTCTAGTTGTTGAGGGTAGCATGGTAAACTCGGCCCCTGCTCTTCCGACATTGTCCCACAGAATATATTCTGTAAGTCAACCAGTGGTTTCACAATTTCCTATCCAAAGTACTCATCTCACTCTTTTTTTTTTTTAAGATTTTATTTATTTATTTGACAGAGAGAGATCACAGTAGACAGAGAGGCAGGCAGCAGAGAGGGGAGGAAGCAGGCTCCCCGCTGAGCAGAGAGCCGGATGCGGGACTCAATCCCAGGACCCTGAGATCATGACCTGAGCCAAAGGCAGCGGCTCAACCCACTGAGCCACCCAGGCGCCCTCACTCTCTTTAAATATCTAACAATACTAACTACTTTTTCTCTTGGAATTTGCTACACTCTTAGTTTGACACTAAACTCTTTTTTTAAAAATTTATTTATTTGACAGAGAGATCACATGTAGGGAGAGGAGAGAGGCAGGTGGGTGGGGGGCAGGAGCCCCACTGAGCAGAGAGCCCGATGTGGGGCTCAAACCCAGGACCCTGAGTTCCTGACCTGAACCAAAGGCAGAGGTTTAACCCACTGAGCCACCCAGGCGCCCCGACACTAACCTCTGAATTCTCCTATTTCTCTATGATTCCTTATTCTTGAATCCTCAAATATAGGCACGTTTCCAAAGTACTGTCCTTGCCACATTTCCTTCTCCATCTGTGCAGAATCTCACCATGTGTGATTTCAATAAGCCCTACAATTTCATTTATGACCCTTCTGCTACTGACTCCGAACACAACAGAAGCATCATACGTAACTGGTTCTTGGACTTTTTCATTCATGAATAGGACACAAAGAAGAAAAGAATACAAAATGTGAAATCTCAACTCCATTTTAAAATGTGAGAGTTTAGGGGAACTTGGGTGGTTCAGTTGGTTAAACGGCCAACTCTTTATTTCGGCTCAGGTCATAATCTCAGGGTCAGGAGATCAAGCGCACATCAGGGTCCGTGCTCAGCAGAGTCTGCTTCCTTCTCTCAGACCCTCCCCTCACTTGCGCACTCTAAATCTTCAAAATAAATAAATAAGAGTTTATATACGTACTTTCGTAACCAAAATAGACAAACCCACAAGTTAATTCAAATAAAATGTTAAGAATGATTGTTTTATGGATTTTTTTCTTCTATATGCTTTTCTGTATGTTCTACACATACACAGGCATACCCTAAATTTATAATAAGAAATTATTTTCTAAATCCCCACTTTCAGCTCATAGTTTCAGCTATTTCATAGGCCAGCATCTCAAGCCAATATATTCAAAGACCAGTCACGTATCTTCAACCTAGAGTCTGCCTATCCCTCTCTGTTCCATTCTATTTAATGGCACAAAGTCCTCTCATAAATTTCAAAGTCATTGCAACTTACTCCTTTGTCCCCACAACCAGTCAACAATCCTAATGGAAACAATGAGTTTCCATTTGTGGAAAACAGTATTAATGCAGAAAGCTACAGAATAATGATCTCAAGCAGCACTGAATAGCTAGAGAATGAAAAAGCTTTTTTTCCTTCCCCCAGGTCAGAGATACAGGAGAAATCTGCAAAGAGGAAGCAATGCCCTTGGCTTAGAACCAGAGGCAGACTTTGAGGAGGGCCAAAGTCAGCCAGTAAGCCCAGGGGAAAACTAGTAAGCAGACCGAGGGTCAAGAAGCTGGGGACTTAATGACCCTCCATTCTGACTGGCACCTTTACAAGAAAACAAGGAGAAACCCATAGTAAAATAAAGCCTCAAATGGCTCTTTGGCATAAAGATGTTTTGTTGCTAAAACTGGCATTAAACATTGGCTGACGTGACTAATTACACTACTAACTTTTTACTGTATAATTAACCAGCTCTGAATAAGGTCATAAACTTTTCATTTTAATGCTCTTTTAAAAGTAAGTAATAAATGAACAAGGAACAAGATTCAAAGATCACAAAATACTATGGATGAGCCTTGAGGACATTATGCTAAGTGAAATAAGTCAGTCACAAAAATATACACGATACATAGGAATATTGTATGACTCTACTTTTTTAAAAAAGATTTTATTTCAGAAAGAGTGAGAGAGATCACAGAGGGAGAAACAGTCTCGTCTCTGAGCAGAGGGCTCAATTCAGGGTTCAATCCCAGGACCCTGAGATCATGACCTGAGCTGAAGGCAAACTCATAACTGACTGATCACCCAGGCACCCTGTGTGACTCCACTTTTATGAGGTATCTAGAGTAGTCAAATTCATAGAAACACCAAGTAGAATGGTGACTGCCAGGGGTAAAGGGGAGGAGGAAATAAGGAGTTGTTTAATGGGCATGAAAAAGTTTTGGACATTGGTTTACACAATGATGTGAATAAACTTAACAGTACTGAATTATAAACTTAAAGTGCTTAATATGGTAAATTTTGTTATGTACTTTCTGCATTCTGAAAAATTTTTTAAGTTTAACAGTCGGTGGGGTGCCTGGGTGGCTCGGTCAGTTGGGTGTCTGCCTTTGGCACAGGTCATGATCCCAGAGTCCTGGGATTGAGTCCCACATGGGGCTCTCTGCTTGGTGGGGAGTTTGCTTCTCCTTCTCTCTCTGTCTGCTTGTGTTCTCTCTCTCTCTGTCAAGTAAATAAATCTTTAAAAAAAAAAAAAAAAAAGAGTTTAAGAGTGTGTAATAGTATACAGAGAAAGTATCTCTCATTTTATCCCCCAGTCACCAACTTCTCCTCAGAGAGAGCCAGCATTTATATATTTTTTTAAAGATTTTATTTGTTTATGAGAGCAAGATAGTGAGTGCAAAGGGGGGGGGTAGAAGACGAGGGCAAAGCAGACTCCCCACTGAGCAGGGAGCCCTAAATGGGGCTCTTTCCCAGGACATTGGAATCATGACCTGAACCAAAGGCAGATGCTTAATGGACTGAGCCACCCAGGCACCTCTTAATATATTTTTCTATCTTTCCCAAAATATTCTATTTATATTTTTTTATGTAAATGACTTAAAAAACACACAAACATGGAAATACAGTTGATTCTTGAACAAAGGCTTGAACTTCGTAGGTCTAGTTATATGCAATTTTTTTTTTTACAAATATAGTACAGTACTGTAAATATATATTCTCTTCCTTTTTAACATCTTTTCTCTAGCTTACTTTATTCTAAGAATACAGTATAGAACACATATAACATACAAAATATGTGTTAAACAGCTTTATGTTATCAGTAAGGCTTCCAGTCAACATAGGCTATTAGCAGCTAAGTTTTGGGGAACCAAAGTTACACATGGGGAAATGCAAATCAAAACCACAATGATCTGATACGAGTCAGAATGGCTAGTATCAAAAAGACAAGGAGTAACAAGTGCTGGCGAGGATGTGGAGAAAACGGAACCTCGTGCACCGATGGGGGGAACGTCAACTGGTGCAGCCACTGCGGAAAACAGTGTGGAGTTCCTCAAAAAACTATAAATATTAAGGGATCCAATAATTCCATTCCACTGCTAGGTATTTACCCAAATGAAAACACTAATTTGAAAAGATGTATGCACCCCCATTTACTGCAGTATTATTTACCACGGGCGGCCAAGAAATGGAAGCACCGTAAGTGCCCATCGATGGCTGGATAAAGAAGATGTGGTTCATAGGGCGCCTGGGTGGCTCAGTGGGTTGAGGCCTCTGCCTTCGGCTCAGGTCGTGATCTCGGGGTCCTGGGATCGAGCCCCACGTCGGGCTCTCTGCTCGGCGGGGAGCCTGCTTCCTCCTCTCTCTCTGCCTGCCTCTCTGCCTACTTGTGATCTCTGTCTGTCAAATAAATAAATAAAATCTTTAAAAAAAAAAAAAAGAAGATGTGGTTCATAGACGCACTGTGGCATGACTTGGCCATAGAAACGAGTGAAATCTCGCCATTTGCAACAACATGGATGGACCCAGAGGCTATCATGCCAAGTGAAATTAGTCAGAAAAAGCAAACACCACATGATTTCATTTATATGTAGAATCTAAAAAATAAAACAAATGAACAAACAAAAGCAGAAAAGTTCCCACAAATACAGAGAACAAACTTGAGGTCGCGGGGGGCGAGGGGGGGTGATGGGTGAAGTAGGCGAAGGGAATTAAGAGGTACAAACTTTCAGTTATAAAGTAACACAGGGATGAAAAATACAGCAAAAGGGATATAGTCAGTAATATTGCAGTAATGCGTGGTGACAGGTCACGGATCCAAGTCGGACAACTGAAGTACGACACTGCAGGTCAACTGTATGCAGACTGGACTACACAGGTAGTCAGTGCCCCTAACCCCCATGTTGTTCAGGGTCAACTCTATTAGCACATTGCGTGTACAACTCATGCACCTTGCTTGGCGTTTTTATTTAAAACATCTTAAGAGATGTTTCTAATTAGTTCACAAAGAACACCCTTCCTCCTTTTAAGAGATGCTAATTCACTATATAACAATACCATTATTTTATCAGTTTCCCACAGACAGGTAATTAGGTTTTGTCCAAACTTTTGTTATGACAAGCACAGAAATGAACGTCTTCATACGATGTAACCCCCACATGTAAGAGTGTGTATGTATATGTATGTGTGTGTTTACAAGCACAGGAAAGAATTGCTAAACAAAGGGTATGTACATTCCTTATGACTGCTATTTTTATTTAAAATTTGTTTTTGAATTATAGCACATATTCAGAGAAGTACACAAATCCTCAGTTTATAGCTTAATGAATTTCCCCAATATAAACACAACTGTGTAACCAGGACCCACATTAAGATACAGAACATCACAATTCCCCAGAAGTTCTTCTTGTGTTCCTTTTCAGTGAGGTAATACTATCCCGACTTCTAACACAACAGAGTAATTTTGTGCGTTTTCAAACTTTGTATTTTTGTGCCAGCTCTTTCACTCACACTATGGTTATAAGAATTCACTATTTTTTTGTGTGTAAATTCTTTTGTTTTTAAAGATTTTATTGATTTATTGAGCCCATGTGGCTCGATCTCATGATCCTGAGATCATGACCTGAGGTGAAACCAAGAGTTGGACGCTTAACCAACTGAGCCACCCAGACACCCTCCCCCCCTTTTTAAAGATTTTATTTATTTTTTGTGTGAATTCTAATTCATTCATTCTTTTTCTCTATAACATACTGTTGTGTAAGCACACAACTTATTTATCCTTACTACTCCTGAGGTACGTACACTCTTAGTTTTAATGGATATCATCAAACTGCTCTCCAGAGTTTAGAACCTGACTGTTATTTTATGGAAGTCACCATTTCTCTACATCTTAGCCAAGGTCAAATCAATCAATTCAAAATTTTTGATCTTTGCCAATCTAATATATTAAAAACACTTTCAATATAGTTTCAATTTGCTCTTCTCTTATTATGACTGGAAGGTCCTGTTTACGGATATTTGTGTTTATTTTCAACTGTCTTTGAATGTCCTGTGCCCACTTATCTACTGAGTCGTTGGTCTTTCCTGTATTTATTTAAAAGGATTCCTGGTTTTTGTTGTTTGTTTTTTAAGGAAATTAGCTCCTTGAACATGATGCATGACAAACATTTTTTTCCCAGTTTATCTTTGGAGTGCCAACTCTGTTTATGCTAGTTTTTGCATGCATAGATTTTGTCTGTCTTTATGCAAATTCAAATTTCTTTATAGTTTCTGGGATTTTATAAAACTTAGAGCAAATGGAACTCTCATATGTTGCTGGTAGGAGTGTAACCCGGCACACTTACTCTAGAAAACTGTTTGCAGTATATACTAAAATTAAATATATAGGGTGCCTGGGTGGCTCAGTGGGTTAAGCCTCTGCCTTCACCTCAGGTCATGACCTCAGGGTCCTGGGATCGAGCCCTGCATCAGGCTCTCAGCTCACCAGGGAGCCTGCTTTCCCCTCTCTCTCTGCCTCTCTGCCTATTTGTGATCTCTGTCTGTCAAATAAATAAATAAAATCTTTTAAAAAAATAAATAAAGTTAAATATATACATGTATATACATATACATATATATTTCCTAGCACCCAGTAGTTCCACTCAATTCCAATAACAAATGAGTACTTAACACCCATCAAACACATACAAGAATGTTCTAAGCAGTTTTATTCATGTTAGCCAAAAAAAAAAAGATGAAAGAAAAAGAAAATGTAAACAACCAAAATTTCTAACAGTAGAATAAAGTGTGGCATATTAACACAATACTACACAACAATAAAACAAAGAACTGCTACATGTAGCATAAATAAATCTCATAGACACAATGTTAAGCAAACAAAGCTCAACACAAAAGAAGACTTACGGTATGATTTGATTTGGTTTGAAAAAAACAGGCAAAACTATGGATAGAAGTCAGAAAAGGGGCTACCAATAAGGGGGCTTGGTACTGACTGGGAGGCATATAAAGGAAATTTGGGGGGCTGCCGGAGATAGTCTATATCTTCATCTAGGTGATACGTATTACTGGTTCCTTAAAATATGTACTTTCCTATCTGTGAATTGTATCTCAATAGAAGTTTTTCTTTTTTCTGTGTGTGAGAGGACAAGCCAGCTTCCTCTTTTTCTCAAATGGCTAACTCAGTTGACCCAATACTACTTATTGAAGAATTCACTGTTTTCATTTTTATTACCTATAACATTTCTATAAATGAGGTTATGTCACTACTCTCAACTCTGTTCCAGGCATAACCTTTTTGCTCTGATGCTCTTAGTTACTTTAGCTTTAAAACTGACCTTAACAGCAGTAATTCCCTCTTCATGAATATTTTCTTATTTTTTATGAAAAATTCCATTTTTGTTCTTTCATATAAACTTCAGAATCACAGTTTGAAAAGCCTATGGAAATATTAACTGGGATTCACACTGAATCTACAAATTATGTTTTATCAACTCCAAAATACCTTCAATGTAAGATGTACAATTTTGTGTAGCACTAAAAAAAGGACATTGCCACACTGACAGATGCTGCCTGGAGATCGAGGGTTATTCGTTTAGGCTTATTGAAATAGCTCTTTCAGACTTAACATACTGTTTTGTCTTTATATCACACGTGAATTGTCCTTATAATGACAATAAGTAAAAGAAATACAATAAATTTGTTAAGATGTTCATAAATAAAACTCCACCACCACTACTACAAGGCTAGAAGTGACTGGAAGGTATCTTAAATTTGTTTTGTTTTGTTTTAAAGATTTATTTATTTATTTGAGAGAGAGAGACAGAAAGAGCGTGCACTCACGCAAGCCGGGCAAGGGGCAGAGAGAATCCCCAGCAGACTCCCTGCTGAGCACGAAGCCTGACTCTGGGACTCCATCCCAAGACCATGAGATCATGACCTGAGCCAAAATCAAGAGTCAGATGTTTAACTAGCTAAGCCACCCAGGCACCCCTGGAAGAGATCCTCAATTTTAAGGCGTATCTCAATTTTAGAAATGACAAAATGCAAAGTGTATCTAGCAATATGCAATACAACAATGGAGAGGGGATACTGACACCTTTCCAATGTGAGTGACCCTATCCAAGAACAAGTTATGTTTCAGCATTCATTCTTTTATGACCTTTGTTAAAGTTTCACGTTTTTCAGAGATACCCTTTGTTTTCTTGTTAAAATTTTTTTAATGTATTTCTATGTGCACTTTTTTTTTCCTTAAAAATTCTGTTAGGAAGATGTGCAAAACCTCTCCCTAAACTTATTCAATGCCAATTCCAATCAAAATCCTAATGAGTATTCCTGCGGAACCTTACACGCTAAGTGCAAGGGGTCAAAAGTAACCAAGACTTATTACCTACTGGTTATCAGGGTTTATAAAACTATGCAGTAATTCTCACGCTTGAGACTAAAGATCTCTGGCTTATGTGATTTTGTCTATTTATCGCATTTGAAATTAAAATAAAATTGTGAAATATTTGTTCACTTAAAAATAACATTGTATGTTAGCTAGAGTTTAAATAAAAATTTGAAAAAATAAGTAATAAAAATAACAAGAAACCAATTATATATTAACAGAAACAAATTCTTTACGAAAAATAACTGTTTTCAAAACATAAAAATTTAGTGAAAAGAAAGGTAGTGTTTTTGTTTTTAAAGATTTTATTTATTTATTTGACAGAGAGAGACACAGCGAGAGAGGGAACCAAGCAGGGGAGTGGGAGGAGAAGCAGGCTTCCCGCAGAGCAGGGAGCCTGATGTAGGACTCGATCCCAAGACCCTGGGATCATGACCTGAGCCGAAGGCAGACTCTTAATGACTGAGCCACCCAGGCGCCCCAAGAAAGGCAGTGTTTTACGTTTCTATAAATCTCCTTAATATCTGGCATAACAGGAGACAGCTGGATTCTCATAGCCGCATCTGTATTCAATCTATTTCAGTACCGCATGTCATGCAGCCTCTAGAAAACCTACTGTACCATTGTGAAGGAGTAAGAATAAATAAGGCAAGTAACATCTTATTATTACTATGAAAATATTTTTGACCTCAAAGACCCTCTGAAAAGGTCTGGACCCACCTGGTCCTTGGAGAACTGCTGAAATATGGCAGTAAAGATAGTGGCGCCCTAGCACAAGGACAAACAAATAAAAGAATGGTATAGAAGAGCCCAGAAAAATCCTTTTGTACACAATCAGCTGATTTATGAAAAAATAACTCTACAGAGCAAGGGAAAATGATCTTAAATTGGTGCCACAATAATAATTGGACAGTCACACAGGAAAAAATTAAATTGACCCCAACTCAGAACATTAAAAAAATTCCACTTAGACTGTTCATCTAGATGTGAAAAGCAAAACAGAAAATATTTTCATGCAGAATAGCTCTTTAACACCCAAATACAAAAAGCTCTGATTATAAAGGTTAACTATGTCAAAATTAATAATTTCTTTTTTGAATTAATAATTTGCTAATCAAAACACACCTTTAAAAAAATGAAAAGGTGGGACGCCTGGGTGGCTTAGTTGGTTGAGCGGCTGCCTTCGGCTCAGGTCATGATCCCAGGGTCCTGGGATTGAGTCCCACATCGGGCTCCTTGCTCAGCAGGGAGCCTGCTTCTCCCTCTGCCTCTGCCTGCCTCTCTGTCTGCCTGTGCTCTCTCTGACAAATAAATAAATAAAATCTAAAAAAAAAAAAATGAAAAGGCAAGGCACGCCAGAGTGGAAGGGGATATATGCGATACAGATTATCTGAAAATATACATGTATATACGTATCTTATACATATATATACATACACACACACATACATACATACACACACACAAATATATCTTAAAATATCTTAAAGTGAGTAAGACGAAGATGAACACCAGGCAGAAAAATGGGCAAAAGATTTCAATGAGAGTTTAATGAGCTTCTCAAAGAGAAGATAATCCAAATGGCTAATAAACATGTAAAAGGCTGCTTAATCCCATTAGTAATCAGGAAAATGCAAATTAAAACCAAACGGGAACACTAACTAGAACCACCACTTTGGGAAACTGTTCTATGGTTTCTAATAAAATTAAACACCAACCCTATGACCCAAAAATCCACTCTTCAATACACACCCCAGAGAAATGACTGTGTGTGCGTGTGTGTAAAATCATACAATGGCAATAAGCAATAAAAAAAGAATTAACTGATAAAACCAACAACTTGGATGAACTGAAAAAAAACATTATTATGCTGGGCAAAAGAAGCCAGACACAAGGGAGTGCACGCTGCCATCAGTCCATTCACATCAAGTTCGAGAACAGGCAAAGCAGATTTACGGTGCTAGAAGTCAACACCGGATTGTCGGAGTAACAGCTTCTGACTGAAAACGAGCACAGGTGAGCTTTCTGGGGTGACGGGAATGTTCATCTGAGGAGTGGCACATGCAAACGTGAAAAAATTTTCAAGCTGTACATTTAAAATTTTATGCATTTTATTATATATGAGACACACCTCAACTACCCACAAAAATCCACTGCACATACTCGAACGGTTAGTAACACGTAACAGATTGACAACTCCAAGGCTTGGCAAACAGGTGGAGTAACAGGAAGTCTCACACGTTGTTGGTAGGAATCGAAGTTACTGCAATCATTTTGGACAACAGTCTGGCATTACCAACTAATTTTGAAAAGACACAGGGACACCAGGGTGACTCAGTCAGTTAAGTGTCTGCCTTGGGCTCAGGTCATAATCCCAGGGTCCTGGGATCGAGCCCCACGTCCGGCTCCCGGCTAGTGGGGAGCCTGCTCCTCCCTCTCCCTCCTGCTCTTGCTCTCTCTCTCACTCTGTCTCTCTCAAATAAATAAAATCTTTAAAATATATATATATATATAAAAATTGAAATACACAAAAATGTTCATAGCAGCATTATTCGTAATTGCTACAAAGTGAAAACAATTTAAATGTCCATTCAAAAAAAGAGTGAGTTAACTGTGACAAACATGTGTAACAGAATACTCAGTAATACGACAAACTACAGCTCCAAAAAACACGGATGAATCTCACAAGATAATGTTGAATGAAAGCAGCAGAAAAAAGGAAGGACGGACGTTAGCGAATCTCGAGAAGGAGGAAGAGAGTATCTTACACGGAGGGAGTTCGCGAAAGGCTTTCCACAGGGCTGGCAACAGTCTATTTAATGACCTGAATGCTGGTCACGAGGGTTATGCTTTGTGATTATTACATCAAAAAAGATGCACAGCTCAATGACTCTTCCTTATCTAGGTTACAAATCAGAACAAAAAAGGCTGAAAAAAGCAACTGGGCCTGGTGGCTGACTGGATTTGGTGGGGGGAGGGGCGGGTGGCGAAACAACCAAAGAGGACAACTCCCAGGTTTCTGACTTGCACAACTTCCTGGGTGGCGATGCCTTTCACTGGGATCAGAAAGAGCATTTTCAGGGAAGGAACATTAATTAAATCTTGGACATATTATATTTACAGTACTTTGAAGACATCCAAGTAGAGATGTCCAGCAGGAGATCAGATAGGCAGATCTGGAGGATCAAAGGAGAGAGAGAAATTTGGGGGCTGGAGACATAAATTTCCTGGTTAGAGATATAAGTGCTGGGTTCATCCGTGAGTGAAGCCACGGACATGGATGTGACTGTTTAGGGAAAGAAGACGTGACAAGAGGGTGTAGGGCTGATGCCTGGTATGTCCACACTTGATGGGCAGCTACAGGAAGGTGAAGGCCGTCAAGAGCGCTGAGAAGGAACCAGGCGGCAGGAGGAAAATCAAGAACCGGTCATGAACCATTAAGCAGGGAAAGAGAACGTCTCCTGAGTAACTTCACCCACCGCAGGCTGATGCACAGCTAGGAAAGGGTATGCGTGGGTCATGCGCAACACCCAGCCGGCCAGCTCCCCTCCACCTCTTTCTGGCTGACTTCAGACAAGCAAAAACCCAAAGGAAAAACCAATACTTCTGAGAATGGCTGAAAAGTTTTTGTATTATCTTTAGAAATGAGGAATTAAGGCCCCCCTCACTGTTCTTTCTCCCTCCAGGAAGGAAGAAGACAGATTTCAAAGCACTGATTGAGTCTATGCGTTATTTGATAAAATCACCGTTAAAAGGTCAATACACGAGTACAGGTTCACTCTCCTGCCTCTTCCTGTGACTGAAGCGGTATGAGAAGCCCTCAAGAGGGCCTTCTCTCCTCTATGTGAGAGCCAGGGACAAACCTCCTACCCGGGGAGAGAAGGCCTACGGCATGCGGCCAAGGCCAGATCGCAGTCAGCCAAAGCAAATGTGCTCTCTGGTTACATGGCCCGAAGCACTGATGGGAAGGAGTTACATAGAGCAGGCTTTGCTCACATCATATGGGGAAAATCTAGCCACATTTGAGAAATGAGGAGATGAAAGGGGTCCAACTCAGAGCCTGTTTTAGTTTGAAACAATTTAAGCTTAACTGGACTGGGGTGGTGGGGGGAAGGACTCCCATGTGAACCCAGCTGGGTTCACTCCAGTCTTCTGCCTTGGGAGTTTGGTGCCCAAGTCCTAGTTATGAATAAAATACAAAGTATCTTAGTTTTTCATTTGCAAGTCCAAATATTTAATACGAATTTCTTCCTCGGGGCTCTACAGTGGCTGTAGACTGGAGATCTGTTACTGGGATCCCTGTCCAGGATACTACCACAAGATTTCTCAATTTCCAGGACCACATTAATCACATACAAAACAAAACTACAGTGCATCTAGGTTAAATTCATAACATATCAGCAACTCCAGGATCAAAAGATATGTTTGTTCCTTGATGGGAAGATTTGAGTAAAGACGGACTCTTTCCCAAGTTCATCTATAAATTCAGTACAATTCTAATCAAGATCTCAATGGGATTGTGTTTTTACAATTGTTTCAAAATAAATTCTAAAATTCACCCAAAACAGTAAATGCATGAGAATAGCCAAGAAATGTCTTAAAATGAGCATATCTGCCCTATCAGATATCAAACGTATTATTTAAAGCCACAGGGGAGAGAGGAACTGTAGTAATGGAAATGAATGGAAACACAGACAACATACCACTGGAACAGAATGGAGAATCCAGAAAGAGGCCCTTGGTATATAAGGAAATTCTTGTTGCATTTCAAACATGGTCAAGTCAATACATGGGGTTAGGCAAAACCTACCAACTAAGAATGAAGGTTTGATCCCTACCTCACACCACACATGAAAGTAAATTCCACTCAAACTAAAGGAGCTAAATATGAAAAAAATTCAAACAAAATACATGAAAGTTAAAAAAAAAAATCTTGGGATGCTAGAGATTTTGTTAAACAAGATTAAAGAAAGAAAAAAAAAAAAACCCCAAAACCAAAAGCTACCAAGAAGTCAAAGACGGGATCACATAAAAAAGTTTAAACTTCTACTGAATAAAGATACCATTAATAAGATTAAAAAGCAAATGAGTAACAAGGAGAAAAGTGTAATACATATAACAAAAAATTCCTGTGATACCCGAAGAACTCCCGCTAACCAGTAAGAAAAAAAAAGACAACCTGGAAGAGAAATAAATGGGCAAAGGTATAAAAAGGTAATCTCCAGGAGAAATTTAAGTGAACATTTGACATACGAACATAAAAATTAGGTTATAGATTCATCCAACCTATAAGCTACATTCTGCATGATTAATGATTTTTTTTTCAAAACTAAAAGAAACCAAAAATACCCATTCATCTGATATCAGAATGAGACATGCCCTTCTAAACTCAAACCTATGGAAAAAAATACAAAGAAAAAGAATTAATTTTTCATACACTTTCAAAAAAAGCTATGTACTATAAAAATTGATGAAATAGAAGATGGAAAAAATATTAACAAATGATAAAATATCCATATCCTTTAAATATATAAGGCATTTGCCGAATCAACATAAAAAATTCTAAGATGTAGGGACGCTTGGATAGTTCAGTCATTAAGCATCTGCCTCCAACTCAGGTCATGGTCCCAGGGTCCTGGGATCGAGCCCCGCATCGGGCTCCCTGCTCGGCGGGAAGCCTGCTTCTCCCTCTCCCACTTCCCCTGCTTGTTCCCTCTCTTGCTGTGTCTCTGTCAAATAAATAAAATCTTAAAAAAAAACAAAACACAAAACCTAAGATGTATACAGGCAAGACTCAAGAGAAGAAATGCAGGGGCGCCTGGGTGGCTCAGTTGGTCGAGTGACTGCCTTCGGCTCAGGTCATGATCCCAGACTTCCAGGATCCAGTCCCGCATCAGGCTCCCAGCTCCCTGGGGAGTCTGCTTCTCCTCTCTCATGCTCTCTCTCACTCATTCTCTCTCAAATAAATAAATAAAAATCTTTAACAAAAAAATTTTTCAAAAAAAAAAAAGAGAAGAAATGCAAACAATTAATAAAAATGTGAAAACCCACTAAAACTTGTTTATGCTTGGGGGAATTGCATATCAAAACAATGACGTGACATTTTTCATAAAACAAATTCATAAAGGTCTAAATAATGAGGACATTCAACAACAAGGGTACAGGACTCCTGACATTCTCTTACATTACTGGTGGAATTTGTAAGAACAAGAGAAAATAGTTGTGACATGTTAAATGAGGAAAAAAGATATAAAATACATACAGTATTATCTCAACCATGTTTTAAAATAATAACTACATTTTATGAGCACTCACTGTTGTGCCAGGTGCTGTGCTCAAGCTGTTTATAGACACTGGTGCACTGGTGTACTTCATCATCAGATAATCCTGAGTTAGACACTACTGTTACCCTCACTTTATGAAGAGGAAACTGAGATAAAGGAGAGATCGAGTTATGCAGCCAAGATTTCAACGCAGGTACCTTTTGGTCTATACTATGTGACCTTAAGTATCAGCACAACGTGCAAGCAGATATAAATCAAACTTTTAAAAAACAGTGGAGTTGATTATATTTTTTTTATTTTGTCACGGATCTTCCACTATTTTACTTCTCAAAAACAATGATTGTTTTTAAAAAGGTCAATAGTCCTACAACAGGATAACAGCATCCTTGAAATTCCCCTAAATTACAGATGCTAGTAACAAAAGAAACTGTATAGCTTATAATCCAATGGTTTAAAAAAAATTTTTTAGCAAAAAAATTTTTTTCCAAATGAAATTTTATGTGGATCTATAATGAAAAACAGATTTAAGCTATATTTCACTCTATCAGTGTATTTTAAAAGCTCAATGACATTTATAACAAAGGTTTCCTGATCAACACAAACTTTATAAACTACGGGTGATTGGGGCAGTCAGACTTGTTCTGTTTTGACTGTGCAGTATAGAGAAAAAAATGATCCAGAGAGTTGCAAATGATGAGTTTTGTTGTTTTTTTCAATAGTACATTAATGCTATTTAAGGACTTTATTACACCTGTCCCAAGTCTATGTAGAAGCACATTTCTAAGTTAAATCTCTAATAATAAATCTTAAAATATATAATACTCATGACAGGGGCGCCTGGGTGGCTCAGTGGGTTAAAGCCTCTGCCTTTGGCTCAGGGCATGATCCCAGGGTCTGGGGATCGAGCCCCGCATCGGGCTCTCTGCTCAGCGGGGAGTCTGCTTCCTTCTCTCTCTCTGCCTGCCTCTCTGCCTACTTGTGATCTCTGTCTGTCAAATAAATAAATTAATTAATTAAAAAAAATGCTCATGACATTAGAACATTATGCACAAGGCAGTCACATATTATAGCATTATACAATGAGAAATCTACAGTAGTGAGTTTGCTGATGTAATTTTAGATGAGCAAACAAGCACTGGCCTGAATTTTTAAAATACCAATATAAAGCTGTAATCCTAATCAATTAAAAATTCAAGTATAAACACAAAGAAAGAAAGAAACTCTATTATAAGGATTTTTATCCTGAGTATTGGCATTATGGGTGATTTTAATTTTTCCTTTTGCTTATTTTCCCTCAAATATTCTAAATACGATGATTTTTTTCCTTTTTAATCTTTTTTTAAAAGATTTTATTTATTTATTTGACAGAGAGAGAGAGATCACAAGTAGGCAGAGAGGCAGGCAGAGGGAGAGGGGGAAGCAGGCTCCCCGCTGAGCAGAGAGCCCCATGCGGGGCTCCATCCCAGGACCCTGGGGTCACCCACTGAACAACCCAGGCATCCCTCTTTTTTACGTTTTAATCTTAAAATAACTACAAATCACAGGAATTTGCAAAAAATGCACAGGATGGCCCCTATCACACTTCGCCAAATCTCCTCAAAGGTAACATTCTACGGAGGTACCTGGGTGGCTCAGTGGGTTAGGCCTCTGCCTTTGGCTCAGGTCATGATCTCAGGGTCCTGGGATCGAGCCCCACATTGGGCTCTCTGCTCAGCGGGGAGCTTGCTTCCCGCCCCCCCCCGCCCCCGCCTGCTGCTCTGCATACTTGTGATCTCTCTCTGTCAAATAAATAAAATCTTAAAAAAAAAAAAAAGGTATAATGTCCTATATAAATCCACAACCAGGAAACCAACCTTGGTACAATCTAGAGTTTACTGAGATTTCACCAGTTTTACATGTGTGTTTCTATGCAATTTTATCACATTTGTAGCTTCCTGTAACCACAACTGAAATACAGAACTGTTCCTTCCCCACAAGGCTCCTTTCCCCCTTTCTGAACTCCCTGGCAACTACTGATCTGTTCTCCGTCACTATAATTTTGTTATTTCAAAAATGCTATATAAATGCAATCATATAGGATGTCAACTTTTAAGACTGGCACTTTTTTCCACCTGGCATAACTTCTTTGAGACAACCCGGCAGTATTAATCAGTGGTCACTACTGTGTTAAAATTTACCATGGTATGCATTTGAGTATATATAAATGTTTATAAATGTTTTAAAGTTTAACATGTTAAAATGTGAGTCAAGTGCTTATGAAATCCCTACTGCACTGCCACACAACTAGGAGTTGGGGGAACAAATTCTGAAAACTAATAATCTAATACCAGTGCAGTGCAACTGAGTGCAAATACTACATAGACGAGAAACCCAAAGCTCAGTGCTTGTAAGTCTTGTCCATAGTTACAAGAACATGTGGTTTACAAGAATGCCTGCTTTTGCATTTTTCTGGACAAGCTCTAGATTCCAGTCCTTTTCCAACCTAGGTGGGTCTGAGTTACATTCAAATATGATCACTTCTATTCCCCCCAAACGGCCACCAACTTCTGCCTTTCCTCATGCTGTTCCCTAGAGTCTTCCGAATCATCAAGGAAATGAATCCCTCTTAAATTCCTCCTTCCGGTGGTGATTTAGCCGGCACCACACCCCAGGCCCAATTCCCCGGATTCTTTGCACAGCAGATCCATGACTCAACACCTCTCTCGGAAAGAGCTTCCGCACCCTAGTACAAATTCAAACTAACTTTTTCTCCTCCCCACCCCAGGTGCCTAGATACCCTTTATCTTCCTTCCCTTGGCAATTCTGTTAAGTTTTCCTGATAGCTCACCCCACTGCATACCTGTTCACTAACTGGGTGTGACAAATCCCCTTACCTTCACAAGTTTAGGCTTAGAAGGCAAACACTCCAGAAATTTATTCCTTGAATACCAAGCCTTCATAGTAGTGTCCTTGCCTTCCCCGCAAAATTGCTCTAAACAAGAAAAAGCTATAATGCAAACTCTAAGCATTTTTGGCATACAGATGTTTAAAAAAAATGGCACCAATGTTTGCATAGTTTTAAAAAACTTGGCCCATATGGGGATCACTCGATCAATAGTAGATTTAAACGGAATTCAAAGTAGTAAAGAGCCTGGGTAAGAACGAGGCCTCTGTCCCTGTATTATCTAAATCAAGTTTCACTTACATTCCATGTGCCTCAGTTTTCTCATCTGTAAAATGGTGATAAAAGCACCTCATACAGGGCGCCTGAGTGGCTCAGTGGGTTAAAGCCTCTGCCTTCGGCTCGGGTCATGATCCCGGGGTCCTGGGATCGAGCCCCGCATCCGGCTCTCTGCTCGGCAGGGAGCCTGGTTCCTCCTTTCTCTCTGCCTGCCTCTCTGCCTACTTGTGATCTGTCATCATAAATAAATAAAATCTTTAAAAAAAACCAAAACAAAACATACTACTTAGGGATGTTTATTATCAGATACCGCAAAAAAGGTAACACCTCCGATCAATGATAACAGCTCTGAGTATATAATTTATTCCAGGTATCATCCAGATGTTCATTCCTTACATCATCATTAATCCCACCACTCACCTGGCAAAGTAGGTTTTAAGAGCCCAGTTTAACACAAGAAACCACCGAAGATCCACAAAGATAAGTGACTAGCTTGAGGCGACAGTCTAACAAGAAGCAGAGCTAGGAGCCCACCCAGAATCCGTGGTTCTGAGCGCTGCACCGAACAGGGGTTAATGTTGGCTGGGAGGCTGGTGCAGGTTTGCAACAGACTATTTACTGATTTATATAAAAAGGAGGAAAAATAATGAGAAGAAAGCAAACCTTTTAATAAAGCTAAATGATTAAATTTAAAGTCTTTTATTCTGAAATTTTGGCCTCTCAAATCATTTGAGTTAAAATATCCTTTTTATAAATGAAATGAAAGCAGCTAGTGATGTGGGTTACTGTTGCTGTTTTTATTGGCTATACCTGGCAAAAATAAATAAATAAATAAAAATAAATTTGGCAACTCCATTGCACCCTCCCAATATGGGGTGGGGGTAATCATTTCTTTTGAAATCCAAAGTCTGGGGGGGCACATGGCTGGTTCAGTCAGTGAAGCATGCAACTCCTGCTCTCAGGGTTGTGAGTTCAAGAGCCACATTGGGTGCAGAGATTAAATAAATTATCTAAAAAAAAGAAAAGAAAAGAAAAAAGAAATCCAAAGTCTGGGAACTACTCCCTTAGACAATGATGCCTCCCCAAATACTAGAGGACTTCACACACACACACACACACACACACACGGCCCTCAAAATTCTCTCATTCATCTTTATTCTATTTGGATCAAGACACTTAAGGATTGAGAAATGAGAATAAAGTGAGTTTTAGCAACCCAAAGTCACATGAGTTAATAACGGGTTCTGGTAGAGGACTTTCCTCAGGATTCTTTTTATTGGGTAACTTTTCTCATCCTTCATCTGCAATTCTACTCACTCTAACCTGGGCTCAGAGTTCCTTTTCCTAAGATAGTCACATTTTTTAATACTTCTAAATAGCAATCAATACTTAAGTCAAATAAAAAGAATTACTTGAGGTCTCCACTAACCTGATTTTATTTAAAGCCAGTCTGACAAATTAAAAACTTTTAATGATGTTTATCCTACCAAATTAGAAAAAAATTGGTCTATAAATCAGACTCAAGCCATTTTAATTTCCAAATTTCTGTACCTCCATTAAATATATTCGTATATATACACACACATAAATATGTATATGGTATATACATACATGGAGCTTTGCAAGTAGTTTATAAACAGGCTGATCAAACTAAGTAAGTTTCTTGAAAATAATTTTATTGTGTTTATAGCAAATAAGCTATTTACTCCTTCTGTTAGCCATGTCTTATTTCTTACCTATCCTCCTTTAGAGAGCATCCTTTAGATTTTAAAATATTTTATGTACACAGCTACGCAATTAAACATTAGTTCCTGTCACAACATACTAAATTCACATTTAAAACTATAAAGACATCCAGGTACTTTTAGTCTTACTTACATACTTATATATACTTTTAATATTCTACGTGATGTTATTTATATTATTTTATGTTACTTTATTAAAAATTTTTAAAAGAGCACGAAAACCTGGATCTTAGAGGATATGTAACTGAAAATATTTATAGCCTATACTTGTTGCATGGTTCAAAAACACTCCTTTTTAAAGGCAAATCGATTTTAAAACCGTAACCCTACAGTTTGGGTAACATAAAGCACTCCTTCCATGCCTACCATGTAAAAGGTCCAGTTAAATCTATTACGGGCCACAGAGTTTGCCACTCTAAGGCTGGTCATAACTCCGCCTAAGTTCCGTACTAATCTAGTATCAAGGTTATTTTTATTTCCTTTTTTAAAAGATTACTTGAACTAAACTGCTGGATAGTCTCTTCACCTCACACTTCTCACCGCGTATTTACGCAACTCACTTCGGGTACAGCCGCTTCCGAGGACAACCGGACGGGCCCCAAGCGTGAAGGTGTCTGCACAGACGTGGCTCCGCGCGTCTCGCAGGGAGGCTCGGCCGAGGAAGCCTACCGACGTGGCTCCCGATACTCGGCCAAAAACGTGAGCCTGTCACACCGGCATGCACAACCGCTCAGCGACACCCGCACTGAGACACGCCGTGTTCACCGTAGCAATAATGACGCCCATCCTCCCGCTAGAGCAACAGGGTCTGGCCCTAGGGCCAAGGGGACGGAGCTGTCTAGAGGAAGGGCGGCAGCTGGAGCCTGCGAGCGGGCGCCCGGCCACCCCGGGGCCTGCCGGCTCCCGCAGTCACCAAGAGCGGGTCGAGACAAACCGGTAAGCGACACGTTCCCGTCTACGCAGCGACCTGCAGGTCCGCGCGGGGGGAGAAGCGGCCGGAACGCGGCTCCTGCTACCAAACGCGGAACGGCAGGCGAGGACGCGTCCGTGAGAACCGTCACCTACCGGCTCTGAAGTCGCCTCTTCCACTTCGGCTCCTCAACGAACCCCCTCAGCATCCTCAAAAGGAGCCGCTTTAGGGTGCGAATTCCTCTTTTCCCAAAGTAACTCGCCCAGGACAGCCAGAGCAGCAAATCCCAGCAGACCAACCCCGCCGCGATCCGAGCGCCCCGGGCCGAACCACCCCGCTCGGGGAGGCGCGCGCTCTCGGGCTCCTCGGGGCGCCCCCAGCCCACCGACGACCTGCGCGAGTCGGCCCCGCGCCCCGCACCGTCCCCGCGCCCGGCGCCCCCGTCTCGGGCACACGGGGCTTCCACTGGACCCGGCGTCCGGCCGGCGCCGAGGACGGGGTCCGGGAGCCCGGGTGTGCGCGGCGCGGGGCTCTCGCTCCACCCCGGGTCACACGCGCTCCGGCCCGCGAACGCCGCCGTCCCAGGGGCCGCAGGCTCGTCGGCGCCGGAGCACAAAGGGCCCGACCGCGGAGCACCTGTCCGGGCCGGGGACACGGGCACTGCGAGCCCCGAGTCCGCGCGGGCCGCACCGCCCCCGCGGCACCCGGCAGAGGGTCCCGCACCCCGACCCGCCCCCCGGCGCGAACCAGGAAATCGGTCGCGCCCGCCGCCACCCGCCCTCGGCGAGCCCCCTCGCCCCCGCCCGGCCCGGCCGCAGCCCGCCCGCCCGCTCCCGGTCCGCGCCGGCCTCCCCGCCGCACTCTGCCACCTCATCCCTCCTCGCCGGCCTCGCGGCCCCGCCGCCCCCGCCCCGGCGGCCTGCGCTCGGGCCGCCCCTCGGGGCCGGGGCCGGGGCCGCCGGCCGCCTCCCCACGCCCGGCCGCGCTCGCGGCGCCGTCGGTCCCTCCGCGGCCCGGTCCCCGCCGGCCCCCAGGCCCGAGCTCCCGCCGCGCGCTCCCCGCCCCCAGCCTCCGCCCTCACCCAGCGCGGCCGCTCCCGGCCCCGCTCCCCCGCGCCGGGCTACCTGGAGGCAAGGGCGGCGGAGCACTTCACCCAGGGCCCCAGGTCGCAGAGGGCCCGGTGCTCGGGGTCCCGCTCCTTCTCCCGCTCCACGTGGTAGGCGTAGATGGAGAGCAGGATCCCGGCGGCGCACACTGCATACCGGGCCGCCCGCTCCCACCGCGGCACCGACACTCTCAGCAGGACGGGCGCCGCCATCTTCCCCCCGCCGCCGCCGCCGCCGCCTTCGCCGCCGCCGCCGCCGCCCTCCGCCTCCACCTCAGCCGCCGCCGCCCGTCGGGGCCCGACCCAGCCGCCGCCGCCGCCGCCGCCGCCTCCGCCGCCGCCGCCACCGCCGCCGCCGCCGCCGCGCCCCATTGGTTCCACCGCCTGCTCCGGGCCCCGCCCCCACAGGCGCGCGGCCCAACCGCCCCGAAAGGAGAGCGCCCGGCGGGGCGGGGAAGGCGCGCGCGGGCGCGGAGGGAGGGGGCGGAGCGCGCAACCGTCGGGAGGCGGGGCCGGCAGGCGGGGCCGGGAGGCGGAGACAGAGGCGGCGCGGCGCGCGCAGCGGGCGGCACCGAGCGGAGGGGCGTGGCCATAGAGGGAGGGGCGGGGCCCTGGGGGTAAGGGGCGGGGAAGGGAACGGAGGGGGGCGGGGCCTGAGGGCCTTAGGGGCCTGGGTGCGATGAATAATAAATTTCAAAGATATCACCCTGTGTGACTCAGTGAGCCCTTGGTCCCTCCCCCTGGGGGTGGTGATCAATTGCCACCGTATTTTCTTTTTTTGGTCATTATCATTTGATATTTTTGACCCAATCCAAATTAACCCTGGCAACGCCAGAGCTGCATGGCCTCGCTTCCATCGCCGGATACGCCCCACCACAACCTCCAACACCTCCGCGTTCAACAGGTGCAAACTTAAATATTCTTAAAAATTATTTATGAGAAGACAAAATAGTATTTATAATGCCTTGCTTCTCTGTAAGGTGAACTTGAGATGGCTTAACATAATTAACGTGATACAGAAAAATGGGGGCGCCTGAGTGGCTCAGTGGGTTAAGCCTCTGCCTTCGGCTCGGGTCATGCTCTCAGGGTCCTGGGATCGAGCCCCACATCGGGCTTCTGCTCAGCGGGGAGCCTGCTTCCTCCTCTCTCTGTCTGCCTCTCTGCCTACTTGTGATCTCTGTCAAATAAATAAATAAAATCTTAAAAAAAATAAAAAAACAGAAAAATGTAAAAATGAACTGAAAAACCAGGACAAAGAAAAAGTCAGAGTAAAAGGAAACACCGGGAGTAAGAACACAGATAAGCAGGTCATAAGGTCTTGCATAATTATTAAAATTCAACCATAAATTTGGCTCTGAGTTTCCTGATGGTCACGATTAAAAAAAAACACACATACACGTGTGATTGTCACCGTCTCTGAGAAGAAAGAAACACACCATTCTTGGAGATGGCCAGCTTTTCCCTGGTTGCAGCTCTCAAAGCGATTTCAGGAGCTTTATAGAGTGATTCTGAGTAAGAAGCAATGCCCTTGTATTATCTATTGTTGGGTAACAGATTACCCCAACTTCAGCAGCTTAAAACAAAAATCCCTTATTTTCTCACAGTTTCTGTGGGTCAGGGATGTGGGTGTCATTCTGCTGGGTCTTCTGGCTCAGGGTCTCTTACAAAGCTGCATTCAACTCAGCCAGGGCCAGGCATCTCAAGGCAGGAGGATCCTCTTCCAGGCTCACTGAAACACCACGGGCAGCCTTCAGGTCCTTCGTTAGTTCTGGCCACTCGGACCTCTCCATAAGAATTCTTTCTCAATAAAGCCAGAGGGGAAAAAAGAAGCTAGTCTCTGGGTCCAGTCTGCACTGAAAGGGAGGGGATTACACAAAAGCATGGAAACCAGGAGAGGGGATCACCGGGAGTATCTTAAAGGTTGCCTACCACAGTCCTCGAAAGATCACCACTCTAATTCTCTAGTGGTTTCCATAAATCCCAGTGAAGTCATTCTCCTGCAACCCCCCTCCTTCATACTGACTTGCTGAGAGCCATTGATCATCTGGCTTCTTGCACTCATCATAATGTCTGTAAGGTGTATCCATGCTATTGTACACAGCAATTGTTACTTTTCATTCTGTGTTATAATCCATTATATGCATAACCACTATTATACTTTTATCTTATTTTTTGTTTCAATTTTTATTAAATTCTAGTTAGTTGACATATAGTTTCAGGAATAGAATGTAGTGATTCATCACTTGTATAACATCCAGTGCTCATGATAACAAGTGTCCTCCTTAATACTCATCACCCACCTAGCCCATCCCCCTACGCACCTCCCTCCATCAACCTTCAGTTTGTTCTCTATAGTTAAGAGTCTTATATGGTTTGCTTCCCTCTCTCCTCTTTTTTGTTCTTACTCCTTCCCATATGTTTATCTGTTTTGTTTCTTAAATTCCACATAATGAGTGAAATCACATGGTGTCTTTCTCTGACTGACTTATTTCGCTTAGTATAACACACTCTAATTCCAACCACGTCATTGCAAATGGCAAGATTTCATTCCTCTTAATCATTGAATAATATTCCATTCTGTGTGTGTGTGTGTGTGTGTGTGTGTGTGTGTACCACACCTTCTTCATCCATTCATCAGTTGATGAACATTTGGGCTTTTCCCATAATTTGGCTGTTGGGATAATACTGCTGTAAACATCATGGTGCATGGGTCCCTTTGAATCAGTATTTTTGTATCCTTTGGGTAAATATCTAGTAATGGTGTTGCTGTATCATACGGTAGCTCTATTTTCAACTTTTTGAGGAGCCTCCATGCTGTTTTCCAGAGCGGCTGCACCAGCTTGCATTCCCACCAACAGTGTAGAAGGGTTCCCCTTTCTCCGCATCCTCCCCAGCATCTGTCGTTTCCTGACTTGTTAATTTTAGCCATTCTGACAGGTGCGAGGTGGGATCTCACTCTGGTTTTGATTTGTATTTCCCTGATGCCGAGTGATGGGGAGCACTTTTTCATGGGTCTGTTGGCCATCTGGATGTCTTCTTTGAAAAAAATATCTCTTCATGTCTTCTGCCCATTTCTTTACTGGATTATTTGTTGAGTTTGAGAAACTCTTTATACATTTTGGATATTAACCCTTTATCAGATACGTCATTTGCGAATATCTTCTCCCATCCCAGAGGCTGCCTTTTCGTCTTGTTTCTTTCATTGTGCAGAAGTTTTTTTTATCTTGATGAAGTGCCCATAGTTCATTTTTGCTTTTGTTTCCTTTGCCTCTAGAGATGTGTCTAGTAAAAAGGTGCTACAGCTGAGGTCAAGGAGGTTGCCATCTGTGTTTTCCTCTAGGATTGTTATGGATTCAGGCCTCACATCTAGGCATTTAATCCATTTTGAATTTATTTTTGTGTGTTGTGTAAGAAAGTGGCCCAGTTTCACTCTTCTGCATGTGGCTGTCCAGTTTTCCCAGAACCATTTGTTAAAGAGCCTGCCTTTTTTCTATCGGATATTCCTTCCTGCTTTGTCAAAGATTAATTCACCACATAGCCATGGGTGAAAACCCATTTCTGAGTTTTCTATTCTGTTCCATTGATCTATGTGTCTGTTTTTATGCCAGTACCATACTGACTTGATGACTACAGCTTTGTAGTAGAGCTTGAAGTCTGAAACCACGATGCTTCTGAATTTTCTTTTCGTTTTCAGGATTGCTCTATTTGGGGTCTTTTTTGGTTCCATACAAATTTTCGGATTATTTGTTCTAGCTCTGTGAAAAATGCTGGTAGTATTTTAACAGGAATTGCATCAAATGTATAGATTGCTTTGGGTAGTATAGACATTTTACCGATGTTTATTCTTCCAATCCATTAGCGTGAACGTTTTTCCATTTCTTTGTGTCTTCTTCAATTTCTTTCCTAAATTTTCAGGGTACAGTTCTTTTACCATCTTTGGTTAGGTTTATTCCTGGTATGTTAGTATTTTGGTGCAACTTTGTAAATGGAACCGATCCTGATTCCTTGATTCCTTTTTCTGCTGCTTCATTATTAGTGTACAGAAATGCAACAGATTTCTGTATGTTGATTTTATATCCTGCGACTTTGCTGAATTCATGTATTAGTTCTAGCAATTTTTTGGTGAAGTCTTTCAGGTTTTCTACATAGAGTATCATGTCATCTGCAGATAGTGAAAGTGTGACTTCTCCCTTGCTGATTTAGGTGCCTTTTATTTCTTTTTGTTGTCTGATTGCTTAGGCTAAGACTTCCAGTACTATGTTAAATAACAGTGGTGGACATCCCTGTCTCATTCCTGACCATCACCACAATTTTATCTCTCCGTTCTCTTCACTGTTGATAGACATTGATCCGTTTTAGCTATTATGAATTAAGTTGCTATGAACATCCTATAAACGTCTTTTGGTGGACATACGCACTCATTTCTATTGGGAATACATTCAGGAGTGGGATTAGTCAGACAGCATTGGTACATATTCCCTCTGTCGATTCAGGTCTTCCACAAAGCAGATGGAACTAGATGGGCAAGAGCTTTACAGGGGGCAATGTCTGGGAAGGATTAAGGAGAGAGGGAGCAAGGGCAGACGTGGGGAACCTCCAGACCACAGTGCGGGTTTGACCACTGGGGAAGCTCTGCGATTTCAGCCAGGCTGACTGACAGGGGCCCAGGCTACCGGCTGTCTGTCACAGGAGCTGTCTGCAAGATGGCCTGGAACTAGTACGTCTGCCATGCACAGTGCTGACTGGGAGCAGCCTGGAAACGGCATGGCCTCGGCATGAACACTGGAGTGGACCCAACAGTATGGCAGCTGGAGGCTATTGGCTGACCGGCAGCCCCTTGCAGCTGGCAGTCTTGAAGGGAGATCTGAGTGGCGTACCTCCAGGTCCGCCATACTACCAAGCACAATTCCGATTTAAATCTACCGATTTAAACGCCCACTAGCAATGTATGAGATTTCCTCATACTCTAAATCCTCAACAACCCTTGGTGGTACAGATTGTCTGTCTTATTGGATTATAGAAGTTCTTTATATATTCTGGATACAAACCCTTTGTCAATACATGTATTGCAGATATCTTCTCCCACACTGTGTCTTGCCTTTACCCTCTCTTGCTGATGTTTTTTGCTGAACAACAGAAGAGACTTTGAATTCCGCACATACATTCCACTACCTCTCAACTTGGAGACTTCAACCTCCTCCTTATTCACAGCTTACCTGTCTCATTCTTCTAGAAGGCTTTCCCACCCCTGTTGTACTAGTGAGGATTCTGGGTCGCCTGGGTGGCTCAGTCTGTTGGGCGTCTGCCTTCGGCTCAGGTCATGATCCCAGGGGCCTGGGATTGAGTGCTGCATGGGGTTCCCTGGTCAGTGGGGAGCCTGCTTCTCCCTCTCCTTTTGTCATCTCCCCCACCTTGTGCTCTCTGGTTCTCTCTATCTCTCCGTCAAATAAATAGATAAAATCTGTAGTAGTGAGGACTCTGGCAACACGCACCCAGTTCACCAGGCCAGGGACTCAAACCCCATCAGGACTCTCTCTGCCCATCTCCCACCTCTGCATGCTGATTTTGTCCTCTCAGGACAGCTTTGTGCATTCAGAAGCAAGAGTAACCGCTGTAGTTCCTCCATCCTGCACCTCTGTTTTCTCCCACCAGAAAGAAACTGCCTATCGTCCCTTCAATCCAATTTTTAAAGTCCTGATGAAGAATTCCAGGTTGACCAGCCTTGGGTCACCCATGGGCCCTGGAGCTAGAAAGAGTGCTAGGGATGGCAGCCCCACACACCCATAGGAGAGTCTACAAAGGAGCAGTCCTCCCAAACAAAAAATTGCTATTCCCAGAAGGAGGAAGAGGTAATTGTGCAGACAAAGCAGGAGGCTCATCCATTTATTTAGTCCACAAATATTTATTGAGCACCTACTATGTGCAGGAACAACTTTAAAAGTTGGAGCCATAGTGGAGAAGACGAGCAACAGCCCTTGCCTCACAGAGCTCACGTTGCGGGAGAAGCTAGGGGAGGCTGTCCCTGTCGGGGGCTCACAGAGGAGAACCCCTGTTGTAGAGGAGAAGCCACTCTGCTGCCAGACAGACAGAGCCGTTCATCAGCCTTTCTGCAGTACCAGCGGGGAGCCAAGGTCTTCTGCTAGTGGTCACAACTCTGGGAGGTTGATTTCCAATTCAAGAATGTAAACATCAAAATTTATGCACAGATGGAAACTTCATACACTGCTGGTGGGGAATGTAAAATGGTGCAGTCACTTGGAAAACAATTTGGCAATTCCTCAAAATGTTAAACACAGAATTACCATATGACCCAGCAATTTCACTTCTAGGTTTACATCTAAAAGAATTGAAAACATGTGTCCACACAAAAACTTACACATGAGTGTTCACAGGAGCATTATTCCTAATGGCCAAAAATGTCCATTAACTGACAAATGGATAAAGAAAATGTAGTGTATGTATACAGAGGAATGTTACTAGTCAGCCGTAGGGAGGACCTAAATACTGACACACGTCACGACATAGAAGAACCTTAAAAACATGGTGAGAGTAGACGTGAAAGGCTACCTGTTGTATGAGTCCCTCTAAATGAGATGTCCAGAACAGGCAGACTGCTAGAGAGAGAAACAAGTTAGTGGTAACCAGGGGCTGGGGTGACGGGAAGTGTGGAGTGACTGCTAATGGGTATGGACTTTCTTTTGGAGGTCATTTAATGTTCTGGAATTCAATAGTGGTGGTAGAAGCACAACTATATGAATATACTAAAACCACTTTAAAAAGGTGTATTTTGGGGCGCCTGGGTGGCTCAGTGGGTTGGGCCTCTGCCTTCAGCTCGGGTCATGGTCTTGGGGTCCTGGGATCGAGCCCCGCATCGGGCTCCCTGCTCGGCGGAGAGCCTGCTTCCCTCTCTCTCTCTGCCTGCCTCTCTGCTTACTTGTGATCTCTGTCTGTCAAGTAAATAAATAAAATCTTAAAAGAAAAAAAAATTTTAAAAAAAGATGTATTTTACCATATTTGAATCGTATCTCGATAAAGCTGTTTAAAAAGTGTGCACAGAGAACTTCCGCATTGTAATTGCTCACTTAACGTCTGTCTCCGTGAGGACAGCGGCTGGGTCTTTTGTATTCCCAGTGGCTGGTGCAGTGCTCGGCACAGCACTGAGTGAATGGGAGAATGGATGAATGAGACCAGCTCGAATGCCACCTCATTCAGGAAACCTCCCACTCTGTGTTCCCCAAGACTCCCCCCATTCCCATTTATTGGAGGGCCAGGTTCACTCTGGCAGGGATCTCTGCTCAAGCCCATGGCCTTGGTTTCTGGGGCCGGCAGCCGTGGCCACGTCCCCCTGGCCCACTACAGCTACAACTCTCTCCGTTCCCTGTGCTGGTTTTCAGGTCTGTCTTTCATCAACACCTGGAGAGGTGCCTTTCTTCTGCCAAGCTTGGCTCCACGGCAAAGTTTCTTTTTTTCTTTCCGAGAACATTTTTTCCAATATTTCTATATTCGTATTTTTGTATTTTCTGTGTTGGCTTAATCTACCATGCCGGAACCAGAAATCCAAAAATGTTTCCATAAGCTTGTTCATGACCCTAAACTTCCTTTGCTGAGTTAGAATGCTATCCTCTACATTTTTTGTTTGGGGAAAGGTCACAGCAAGGATACAGCAGGACAGTCTGGGAAGCAGCTGGCCAGATCTCTCTCCAGCAGACTCTGTGAAAGCCCACGTCTCCCAGGGCCCTTCAGTAAAATACCACTCAAGGTAAACGACATGCCATTTTCTCATTCAAGGGATTCTGATATCATTTCATAACTACCAGTACAGAGGAAATGGTCATTTATAGATACTGATGAGGAGTGGATCAGTATATATCCTACATTCACGACCTGCTGACCCACCAGGAGAAGAGGCCATCCACTGAGCACACATCTAAATGCTAGGCACTGTGTCAGCCTCTTGATATGGTATATTTAAACTTCATAAGATCTGTATAAGGTAAGTATCAAGGTCCCGTTCCTGCGTCAAGGTGAAAGCAGATACTTTTCTGTGGTCTGCAGTAGGCTGAACCCAGGGTTAAACCCCGAAGTCTGCTGAGAATTCATCTGCACACTGCCATCCCCGATACTAGCCTGGGGCAGCCTGAGGACCCTTTGATATGTCTTCACAGAGAGACTTTCCTCCCAAGACCCACGAACCCCAGCACAGGAATCCTAATGGATAGCCCAAGCTTGGTCCCAAAGGGGCAGTAGGAACTCCAAAGCCTGTGACGTCCCCCACCAGGCCTCGTGTCCGTCATCCTGTTGTAAGTTCTTTACCTGTATTAACTCATTTAATCCGGAGGACAACTGGTGATGTAAGAACTATTGTTTTCTATGGTTTACAGATTAGCAAACTGAGGCTCAGAGACACCAAACACCGCATAGCTATGAAGCTGTAGAACGAGAACGCAAGCTCCAGCAGTCTGGCTCCCACCTCTCAGCTCCTGTGCTGTGATCTAAAATGCAGAGAGAATCTGGATTTTTTCCCTTAGTATTTACCATCATAAAACATAATAGGCATTATACTTGAAAAAAACCACCTCTTTTATGTGTGTCTCTCCCATTAAAATATGAAATGAACCTCCAGGGATAGAGATACTCGTCTACTTTGTTCACTACTGTATCAGCATCTAGATCAGCATCTAGACCAGACCTGCCCAGGGGCCCCTGGGTGGCCGGCGGCTAGCCTTCCGACTCTTGATTTTGGCTCGGGTCACGATCTCAGGGTTGTGACTTCAGGCTCCCTGCTCAGCGGGGAGTCTGCTTCTCCCTCACCCTTGGTCCCTCCGCCCTGCTCCTGCTCTCTCTATCACTCTTTCTCAAAATAAGTAAATAAAGGGGCGCCTGGGTGGCTCAGTGGGTTAAAGCCTCTGCCTTCAGCTCAGGTCATGATCCTGGGGTCCTGGGATCGAGCCCCACATCGGGCTCTCTGCTCAGCGGGAAGCCTGCTTCTCCCTCTCTCTCTGCCTGCCTCTCTGCCTACTTGTGATCTCTGTCTGTCAAATAAATAAATAAAATCTTAAAAAAAAAAGAAGTAAATAAAATCTTTTTAAAAAAATAATAAATAAATAAATTACCCAGGGTCCTGGGGTCAAGCCTGGCATCGGGCTCCCTGCTTAGCAAGCAGCCTGCTTCTCCCGCCCCCTCTGCCTGCTGCTCCCCCTACTTGTGTTCACTCTCTCTCTGTCAAATAAATAAACACAATCTTTAAAAAAATAATAATAATTAATTGATTCAATTAAAAAAAACAGAACAGACCTGGCCAGAGTAGGTACCTAGCAAATACACTTTGAGTGAATGAATGAGCACTCTAAACAATGTTAAACATTAGTATCCTTGCACAAACAATAGCCCACAGCAATATCTTTTCCCAAATAAAAGAGAAGCCCTCCCCACAGGGATTCCTTTTTTTACCACCCCAGAACCAAAGGCAAAATTGGAAGCTTTTACACCAGTGTTTGGCCTCCCCGCCTTCACCGCACCTCGCTGGAGTCCTCAGCTTCCCCCGCGACGGCCGCGCACCTGCACTGACTCGTTGCCCCTTATCTTCCTCCCGTCTGACGGCCTTTACTTTCATTCCACTGGAGTTGCCCATAGGAGCGGCCCTTGTCATCCTCTTGAACGGCCCGATCTCTGAATTCTTACGCTCCGATACTCTGCATCTTGTACCTGCCCTCCATTGGCACGTTGCATTTTCTAACATGGGGGCGACGAGGTCCCCCATGCCATGGGCTCTTCTACACTGCGGTGCTGAGTCTGCTCCTGTCGGGGGGAGGTCTGTGTGCCTTTGAGTCCAAGAGGGTCTGTGGCCGTGGCAGAGGTGACCCTCTGAAGCTAGACCATCAAAGGTGATGCTCCTTCCTCAGGGTCTTCTGGGGACGTTTGCCGTCCCAACCCCGCCACCACGCCGAGAGGGAGCCCGCACAGAGAGGCTGCGTTTAGACCCCAGCCAGCAGCCCCAGGTCTCGCCGAGAGCCGACACTGGTCACCAGACGGGGACAGAAGAAGGCTTTGCGGCAACTCCAGCCCCAGCCCCAGCCCCAGCCTGAGGAACCCACGTGAAAACCACCGCGCTGAATCCAGTCAACTCCCAGAACCATGAGGAAAAAAAAGATTGTTTTTAAGCGTCTGGAGCTTGGGGTTATACACTATGCAGCAACAGTAACTGAGACACTCCTGCGCCCGGTTCTCACTCGCCAGCCCTGTCCCTCACTGGAGACCTGCTGGGACCTAATCAATGTGTCCCCCACAGTCCCAGCAGGAGGCAGGTTGGGGCATCTTTTTGCTCTCCCCGGCCATTTCCAGACCATGTTTCATCCTGCTGGGCTACCTCAACGTCTGCGCCTTCTCCCGCATTCTATCACCAAAAATATTCAGTCTGTGTGACTGCAGCAAGCCCTGTTTTTATAGGGTTTTCTCCCCAAGGATTTCTGAGACTCTCTGAGGAGGCTCATATGCCTCCCAAAGAGGTGAGTTCATTTGCCCACAGTCCGCATCCCAGCCGGCAGGAAGCCGTATGCCGGCTGTAGCCAGCTGTCCCTGCGCGTCACACTTTCTTTTCCTGCATGCGCTTTCCTCGCTCTGTGAAGACAAGGGCACTTTTGAGCTAATCAATGTGTGTACTTTCTGTTTAAAGCAAAACACGTAATAAATAACCCCCTGCACAATGCTGAATTCCTAGTGGGGCCATGTGTTCAAAGCAGTTGTCTGCAAGCCCAACTCCTGGGCAATTTTATCAGTTTGTTTGCTTGTTACTCTGTGAACTCAACAACTCGCAGGAAACCCCAGAATAAATGATTCAAAAATCATTAGCAAAAGGCTTTATTGTCTTTAGTAATTTTGGGGGTGATCTTTCCTTGCTGGTATAGAACATATGTTCAGAAGGAACGAGGCCCCTCCTAGTAACCTTTTGGTCGTGAGCTGCACACGGCACGAGATAAACCTCTTCGATACTAGAAACGCATTTCACCAAAGCACAGTGAATGAAGGCACAGGCTGACGTCAGCGGCGTCCGTCCGGAGCGGGGCGGAGAGGCCTGTTGTGTCGGTGCAGAGTGCAGGTTGCGTCTCTACCTCTTCACTACTTGCGTTCACCTGGAGAGGTGGTGAGCCTCCCTCCGCCTCAGAATCTGCATCTGTAAAATGCGGATGGCATAGTGCCTGCCTCGGACGGTTGGAGGAGGGTTAAATACACCGTGCCAGGCCTATAGTATGTGCTCGGCAAATGTTGACTGCTGTTACCTTAATCTTGGCCTCTACAGAGAAAAGAAAAATGCAGCATTCCGTGAACTTAAGTTTTTCCAAAAGCAATGGCTTAAAATAAGCTGCTATTTGAAGGCGGAGATCATCGTATTGAGTAAATGCTATCCCAAATTGAACTGATCTGTATTCCAGTAACTACATGAAGCACATCAGATTGTGTAGTTCCTTAAAGAACATTTAACAACCTAATGTAAAATGCAGATTCCTGGGCTTTGCTTCATACCTGATTCCCAGCAGAGCAGAAGCCCAGGAACGTGCACTTTGGTCAAGCCTCCAGGTGATCCTTATGATCAGGCAAATTCAGGGGGCAACACAGATTGAAGGGTTGGTGAGTGCACGATTTTCTTGGGGAGCTCAGTTTTACAAGCCTCACCTTGAATATTCTCTAGGTTAAATAATAATGGTCACAGAGCAGTTGTTTTCAAATTCTAATGGTGCTTAAGAGAGTTGCTAAAAATTCAGATTCCAGGTCCGACCTCTAAGAGATGCAGATTCAGGGATTCAAGTGACAGTTGGGAATCTGCAATTTTCAACCAGCCCTTCCCTTCTAGGGTGAGTCATCGAGAAGCACTTTTTTAAAGGTGTATTTATTTATTTGAGAGAGAGAGATCTGAGCACGGGTGTGAGCGAGTACGCAGAGGAAGGGGTGAGGGGAGGGGCAGAGGGAGAGGAAAAGAGAGAATCCCCAGACTCGTTTGCTGAGCGCAGATCCCATGACCCTGAGACAGGACCTGAGCCGAAGAGTCGGTGTCCAGCGAACTGAGCCCCTCAGGTGCCCCAGAGAAGCAGTTTTGACTCTTGCCGTCCACATGCTAGAGAGAAGCGAGGCATATTTTTTTTTCTGAAAAAGGTCTGACTTTCCTATGTAATTTGAGTATCTCAGACCTCATCAACTTGTAGGTACAAATAAGGTCACAATAAAATTATAACTGGGTCTTGTGAATTTCGAACACCAGATGGTTACGCAAGGATCAGTCCCTCCCCAGGTGTATCTGGAGATCTCAAAAAAAAAAAAAAAAGTGCTTTCGTGTATGTATGTGTTACTTTTTTGTTCGCCAGACTGACGTTCAAATTTCAGCCTTACCACCTACAAGCCTTGGGCAAGTTGTTACTTATCTGTTGCTGCATTATAAATTATCCCCAAACTGGGTGGTTTAAAGCAACAGTGATCATTGTATTATTTCTCATGGTTTCTGTGGTTGCGACTTTCAGAAGGGCTTGGTTGGCTCGGTGTCCTCCTCGTGGCTGCAGTCAGACAGGGCTGGGAACGGAGCCGCTGGGTTCGCCGGGCATCGCTCCCTCCCTCTTCTTGTGGTTTGGGACCCCTCCATGTGGTCACTGCGTGTGGGTTAGTCTGAGCTCCCTCACAGCATGGTGGCCTCACGGCAGCTCAAGGCTGCGGGAAAGGATTTCTGTAAACGAGGTGGAAAGTTCATCCCCTTTCTGACCTAGCCTTGGGAGTCACACTGCCGCATTTCTGCGGCGTTCTCTACATTACACGAGATTCCGAAGTCTGCTCCGATTCCAGTGGAGGGGACCAGACCCCACCTTTCCATGGTGGGAGGTCCCAGGTCACACTGCGGAGTGACATAGGGGTTAGCACGTGTCGTTGCGGCAGTCATCTTTGGAAAACGCTATCAGCCACATGTCCTGTCCAAGGCTGAGTTGTAGAAGGAAGACGATAATAATATCTACTTAGTAGGGTTGTGAGGGGGCCTCTGGGTGACTCAGTTAAGCCACCAACTCTGGATTTCAGCGCCAGTCATGATCCGGGTCCTGGGATTGAGTCCCATGCCAGACTCTCTGCTCGCTTCTCCCTCTCCCTCTCCCTCTTTCTCTCCCTCCCCCTCACTCTTTTTTTTTTTTTTAATAATTTTTTTTTAAGATTTTATTTATTTATTTGTCAGAGAGAGAGAGGGAGAGAGAGAGCGTGAGCACAGGCAGAGGTAGAGAGAGAAGCAGGCTCCCTGCCAAGCAAGGAGTCCGATGTGGGACTCGATCCCAGGACACTGGGATCATGACCTGAGCCGAAGGCAGCTGCTTAACCAACTGAGCCACCCAGGCGTCCCCTCCTCCTCACTCTTGTGCATGTTCTCTCTCTCTCTCTCAAATAAATAAATAAATAAATAAATAAATAAATAAATAAAATCTTTTTTAAAAATAGGGTTGTGAGAACTAAGTGAATAAATGCATGGAAAGCACTTAGAGTAGAATCTGGCATGCTGTTATCATCACCATTACTATCATCACGTACTGAACAAGGAACCATGCAGTCGTGACCGCCACGGGTCCTCAGAAGTGCCTCTCTGAGGCCAAGTACACAAGTGCCTCTGGCCCCTATTTCCCTGAATCACCCTCACTGTCTGTAAATCCTCCACCTTGGCTAGCGGCATGCTGGCTGAGCTAAGACCCTGCAGCCACTGGTCCCCACACCTTCTCAGAGATGCCAGTGCGTAGACCCCACACCGACCGGCTGCAATTTGCTGCTGGTGCCTCAGCATAATTATTGTCACCAATCCCAAATTCTAGCAGGCAGCTCAACAGAGGAGTCACCTCTGAGTTGACCTGCCCCCTCTCTCCTGCTGTCACCCCATCCCTGAGGGTACCTGCTGATTCCCCCAGCCACAAATGCCCAGGAAAAGCAAGTAACAGAATCAAATAAGCAAACAGCTCTCCCTCGATACTATGCTCACTTATGGAGGTTGGGACACTATTATTTGGGCCCCAAACTGATGGGTAGTAGTAAAACTGTTTTCTGAACTGACACACATGATCGTTCTCCCTGGAGCAGAAACACTCCTAGGAGGGTTTCTGACATCGGAGGCAAGGCTGTTTCCTATGTCCACCTGCTCTTTCCTCTTTAGCCTGGCCCCCATTTAAACATCTGGTTATCACACCAGGTGCCATTAAGAATTTGACAGTTTCCATAGTCTGCTTCTACTGGTCCCAACAAGTCCTTCTTAGAGATTTACATAGTCTAAATTGTGAACAAAATTGAAGTTGATTTTTCCACAGAGCCCCCCTGTATAAGTCAGTAGATGCAGATGGAAACTCGGGAGGAAGAGAGCCATGTAGACCCAGACCCAGAACACATTTCAGTACAAGTTCTGCCTCCCAGTATACTCTGTCACACCTGTGAGGACCCCCTCATCCACTTACTTGTTCAGAAAACAGGGGAAATGTTCCTTGTAGGAAAAAGTTTTCATGATTTCCTTGACTTCCAGTATCGTGGGGAAGTTGTTACCCTGGATGGCTGAGGCGGCCGCTCCGGGAGCAGATTTTCAGCAGGTGTTTTGGAGGAGGTAAGGAGGGGATGAAGATAGCAACAGGACTCAGACTTTGTCCTGGCGAATGAGGGGCCACAGCTCAGGCTGAAGGGGCAGTTCTCACACATGATCCTATGGGCACTGGGGTCCACACCATGCACTTTGGTGCCCAAGTGTCACGTGGCTCAGAGAAGGCTGGAGTGTCAAGTGGGGCAGGGGATCTAGTCTCACTGCATGGACAGCTGGTTCTCTCCCAGGAACCCAGGATTTAAACTGCTCCTACAGTGGGCAATCTCCCACCTAAGGAGGCAGAGCTCACCTCCCACTGAAAGAGCTGAAAACATCAGACACTTGCTTTCCCCAGCTTTGCTGGGGTGAGGTATAGGGAGACCCACAGGCCTCGTGTCAGGGAGGGTAGAGGCATGGCAGCATCTCCGTCTAGTTTCTCCTGCAGGTGACAGTGACAGGGTTCTAGCGTCAGTGGGGACAGGCCAGGTGTTCTGCCAGGCCATCATGGAGAGCAGTTTCTTCATTATAATAGCTCCCAGATAGGACCTGGACATTTGTTGCTATCTACAGAGCTTCCCATCGTGTTTTCCCTGGCCATTCCGGAATTTTGAAAACTATCCAATATCTAATATCATTTTCATAAGAAATTCCTTTCCTTTTTAAATTAGCCCGAGTTGGAGTGCCTGGGTGGCACAGTCAGTTAAGTGGCCAACTCTTGATTTCAGCTCAGGTCATGATCTCAGGGTCTTGGGTCCAGCCTCAAGCCCCAAGTCAGGCTCCACACTTAGCAGGGGGTCTGTCTGAGGATTCTCTCTCCCTCTGCCTCCCTTCTCTCTCTCTCAAATAAATAAAAATAAATCTTAAAAAACCGAATTGTGATGCTTTCCCATAAAGCTATGACCAATAATGGATGGCACTTTCAAACATTTTTTAACTCCTGAGGCTTCAGAGCACAGTGATATCAGCAGGGATACCTGTGTCTACAAGGATGCCACTAGCTCAGCAGGGTCAGGCTTACCAGGGGCCTGTGGACATCAACCAAGGAGGCCAGAGCAGGGCCTAGGGGAGAACACGGTGAATGCCCTGGGGTAGCAAAACTGCCAGTTCTGAGGAGTACCAGTAAGACACCCTTGGAGACTCCCCTTAATGGTGGAAGGATGATCCTATGATAGTAGGTAAGGGTAAGACCCAGAGACATTTGGGATATTCATGACTATTGATGGGACCTCCATCTATCCACAGGCTGATGCAGCCCCAGGAAATTGTTGCCCAACCACAATCTCCTCTGAACATTAGAGAACCCATCAACCAGGCCCTGGCTACAGACTGTAACCTCAAAATCAAGGCTCATGAGAATGCCTGGGGCTGAGAAAGAAAGGATTCTGGAATTTGTTATTTGTCTACATTTTTTTTTAATTTTATTTATTTATTTGAGAGAGAGAGATGACAAGTAGGCAGAGAGGCAGGCAGAGAGAGAGGGGGAAGCAGGCTCCCTGCCGAGCAGAGAGCCCGATGCGGGGCTCGATCCCAGGACCCTGAGATCACGACCCAGGCCGAAGGCAGAGGCTTAACCCACTGAGCCACCCAGGTGCCCCATTTGTCTACATTTTGAATTGAGGTATATCAATCTGGCTTTTGCAAAAGCAGAAAAGAAAAAGCCTCTTCTAATGTCTTTGCTTATAGCAGGTTACATAGGAAGGAGAGAAGAAGGAAAACAGAAGAAGAGGAAAGAGGGACGAGTTTCAAGCCAACAGTAAGACTTTCAATCTACCATGGAGATTTTAGGCAGCCGCATGAAATGTCCAGGTTGGGCCATCCAGGCAGTGCTGACAGCAACGCCACCTTCCTAGGCTCAGGAGGCGTGAAGTTCGTTTCCCAGTGAAGCTAGTGCAGGGTTATGGACGCCCTACCATTTGAAGGAAGGAAGTCCAGGGTTTGGCCACCACGTAACCTGTCTTTGTCTCAATGCCCTCAAAAGAAGAACAGGAGGGAGAATTCAGGCACTCTTTTACTATAAGTTCAAGTGCTCTTTCAAAAGAAACAAGAAAGGCATCACA
Organism: Martes martes; assembly: GCF_963455335.1. Lineage (NCBI taxonomy): Eukaryota > Metazoa > Chordata > Mammalia > Carnivora > Mustelidae > Martes > Martes martes. The sequence goes on along the minus strand of NC_137906.1, from coordinate 512,439 downwards.
GATATATCTAAACTAATGCTACAAGACGGGAACCACAATAGGAACAAATAGTAAGCGTTTGAGGCAGAGCCCTCCCAGATGGGAGGCTGGCCAGTGAGGACCCTGAGCGTCTCCAGAGGGGAGAGGGGAAAGGAGCTTGCAGGGATCAGGCAGCACACCGTGCCCCTGAATCAGCCAGCGCAGCCCCCTGCACAGCCAGAGAGTCTTACACCTGCAGCTGCGGCCAGTTCACCCTTCTTATTTCATGAGGGTGAAAAGGTGAATGATTTTTTGGTGGGAGGAGCAAAGAATTTGACGCTGAGATTTACAGTTGAGGGGGACTTTGAAATGACTGAGTCCAACCCATTTAATGGCAAATTCAGTAAAATTAAATCTGTAAATGAAGCCCTTGACACATGTGAAGGAGTTCTGGAAGAGGAAACAGTGTTAAGAGAGTGAGGATTCTTGACCATCTTGGGTGATATGTTGGTTATTTACTGAGGCACAAATTACTCCCAACGTTAGACACTTCAGTGCCTTAAAATGGCAATACTTATCATCTCACAGTTTCTCTCAGCCAGGAGTCAGGCTTCCAGGCATCCACAGCCTGGCTATGTCCTCTTTCTCAGGGTTCTTACAAGGCTGCGTCTAGCTGTCAGCCGAGGCTGCAGTCTTATCCGAAGGCTCGACTGCAGAAGGATCTGCCTCAAAGCTCCCTTACGTGGTTTTGGCAGGTTCGCTTCCTCACTGGTCGTTGGACTAAGGGCCTCCATTCTCTGATGGCTGGTGCCCAGAGGCTACCCTCTGTTCCTTGCCATCCATATGGCAACTTGTTTTAGCAGAGTGAGCAAGCAGAAAGAGTGAGAGAGGATGCCAGCATGCCAGTGAGACAGAAGTCCCAATCTTTTGTAACCTAGTTATGGAAGTGATATCCCATTCGCTTTGTGTATTCCATTTCTTAGAAGCAGGTCACCAGGTCCAACCCACACTTCAGAGGAAGGCATTATACGAAGGAGTGAATACCAAGAGGCAAGATTATTGGGAAGCTTGTCAGCAGCTGCCTGCAAGAGACATATATAGAAGGTAAGAAAGGGGTCAGAATTATAGAAATGTAGAATTTTCTGACTGAAATGAAAAGGCCCTGTAGATCTAGCCATCCATGTGCTGCCTGAATTCCTGATACAGCTCCATGCCAAGTAGCTTTTTATTCTACATCCGTACAATGATGTGGTTAGAAGTGGTATCCTTGTTATACCTGGCTAGGAACCACCTGCCTGTAACATTCGTCCATGCCCATGAGGGCATCCTATAACCTGTGAGAATGGTAGAAAAGTCAGAAGATTCTATTCTCTTTCCGTGATGGCCAACTGCTTTGATGAAAGCTAAAAAGTAAATTGTAAATAAAGATTGGTTCTCGGGGTGCCTGGGTGGCCACAGTGAGGTGTCCACTCTTGGTCTCAGCTCGGGTCTTGATCTCAGGATTGTGAGTTCAAGCCCTGCATTGGGCTCTATACAGGGCATAGATCCTTACTTTGAAAAAAAAATTTTTTTGGTCTAATTTTTAAAGTAACCTGGAACATGTAGAATGTTTCTGCAACCATTAGTTTACATAATTTGATGTATAAAACACAAAAGATCTCCCTAAGAAGCTGAATGAATCAGCACGTTTTAAAGAAAAAATAGTGGGAGTATCTAGTATTACCAAAACCAAAGTCAGCAGTTAAAAATTCCAGAACCAGGGGCGCCTGGGTGGCTCGGGGGGTTAAGCCTCTGCCTTCAGCTCAGGTCGTGATTCCAGAGTCCTGGGATCGAGCCCCGCATCGGGCTCCCTGCTTAGCGGGGAGCCTGCGTCCCCCTCTCTCTCTGCCTGCCTCTCTGCCTACTTGTGATCTCTGTCCAATAAATAAATAAAATCTTTTAAAAAAAAAAATTCCAGAACCAAGAAAATAAACAGATCAAACAAAAGAGAAGGCCCTAGTGCTTTAATCCTTCGACATTAGGAATATTTTTTCATATGGAATTCTGAATTTGGCAAGAAATGTGAACTGTGGCCCCATGACTGGCAGGGAGCATTTCAGAGTTCAGGGCGTGCTCTCTGGGAAACGACTGTAGCCAAGGTGGTGACATCATGCTTGACCACTCACTTATCTACAAGACCTACCTCAAATGGCTATTTGTAAATGTCAACTCTAGTCTCAAAAGACAATTAAGGTTATCAGAAAGCAATAAAGCCAGGTTGGAAAGGAGGTGGGAGGGAGGGAAGGAAGTCAGGGGGGAAGGACGGAAAGAAGGAAGGAAGGGAGGCAGGGAGGGAGGAAGGAAAGAAGGAAGAACCTCTCCTTCGAATAACCCCTCTTATTTTGGGTGATTACACGGTTATGGAAACACACGTAAGGCCTACACTGAGGACCACAGAACTGTTTTGGGTGGGTGTTTATTGCAAAACAAATCTCACTAATTAACTCATAAAACAGCCAAGATGAAAAGATTTAAGGGAACATGTGGTCTCACCCCTCATTTTGAAGATGAGGATATTGGGTTCCAAAGAGGCTGAGTAACTCACCAAGTAGTGGGAGAAGACTGACGCTTAGACAAGCTATTCCCACTAGGGATCCAATATGGAACAGCTAGAGCCAACTTGGTAATGTCTCCATCCCAGGGGAACCGTTCGTCCTTTGCCTTGTGCACGCACTCCAGCAAGAGTTATTTCTCAACACTGTGTTTATGCAAACTCTTGAGCGGCACAGACTCCTGGACTAAGAGACTCTCCACTCGGTGTGCAATTGAGGGCAAAGGCTGGGATGGCTCGGCCCTGCTCCAAACTCCTTCCGCAGAGGCCTGAGGTGACAGAAAAAACACATGTATTTTTCCCAGTTAGGTGAATAAAGACCAGGCTCATCAAGAAAGAGTGGAAGTTACTTTATGAAGTAAAGAAACGCATTCAGACTGGAGGAGAGCATCGACTGTTTCCACGTGTGTGAGACTTTACAGCTGGCCGACTGTCAGGGAACGGGGGGGGGACAAAGGAGAAACCTGGAAATGTATTTCGTGTCTATGCTAGCGGAGATGGAAGTCATTCGACTGCTTTTCTTTTCTTCCTTTCTTTTTTTAAGTTTCAGAGATAGCGTTTAGTGATTCATCAGTTGCAACATCTGCTTTTCTATCTGCTTTCTCTCAGCCCAAATTAAACTTACCTTTTATTTATTTGTTTTTTTAAATTTCAGAGTAAGCATCCTGCATTTTCCCAAGATGCCTTACTCTCTTTTTTGAAAGATTCATTTGTCTGTTTTAGAGAGAGAGAGCACAGGGGAGGGGCAGAGGGAAAGGGAAGGAGAAAATCTCAAGCCGACTCTGCAGTGTGGAGCCTGACTCGGGCCTTGGTCCCAGGACCCTCAAGATCATGACCTAAGCTGAAGCTAAGACTTGGAGGCTCATCCAGCTGAGTTACCCAGGTGTCCCTGAAACTTAGCTTTTAATTCCAAATGCAAAATAAACAACATAGAAATGCAAGACAGCACATTAAAAAGACCCAAGAGTCAAAGGAGGAAAGGTGTATCCAGAGGTGTTCCATGAAGTTGGATGCTAAGAGATAAAGAAAAGAAAAAACCGAGTGTGAAGAAAGCAGCATTTTGAAAGCCGAGCAGTTTTTTTTTTTTTTAAATCAGAAATAGTGTTTATTGGACTCCCCTCCATTAAAATATTGTCTATGGAAGTAAGATTAACATCTTGTCTCTTTGGTTCACAGAACACCAAAAAAGGAGGGGAGAGGAAGAAAGGAGAGGAAGGAGAGAAAAAGGACTTGGGTGAAAACTGGAGAAATCCCCAAGAAAGTTGGGGGAAGGTCCATGCTTTTGTTTCTCTGCTCTCCCTTCCAGTTCGATAATTAGCACAAGAAAGGATTCCAAAGCCCACTTTGGCTTATCTCGTATATCCCTAAATCCATGCCTGTTCCTCAAGTATTTAGTTAGGAAGGAGAGCTGTGAGCTAGTAAAATCTGCTCCCCCACCACCTCTGGAATTTTCCCCACAGAAATAGGACACAATAAAATCAGACAATGCAAGCATTCACTCCAGGGATGCCTCTGTTCTGGTGAACCAGAATGAAGCTTAACCAAATACGCTGGGGAGCAACTTAAGCGAAGTGGAAAGAGAAAGTGGTTTTCCACTTCTAGATATAGTGAAATACGTTAGCATTAGCTTTGGGGTCTAAGAAAACCTGGTGAGTTACAAGTGATCAGTTTCATGATGGCCCGATGAGATCACAGATGAAGTACATTAATGACGATTAAAGTTAATGAAAAAGGTGCCTACATAGTTTTTTTTTTTTTAAAGTGTGTCTTTTTTTAGCCCCACTTTGTTGAGGTACGAATGACATATAAAAAGCTGTGCATATTTAATGCGTACCACTCAATGAGTTTAGGAGTCAAATCATGTCCTTTTGGGAACATGTGGTAATTAGAATGCTTGAACATTTTAAACATACAGAAATGCTATGTGGATCACTTACAAGGCAGTGCATGGTAGTACTAAGTGTCTAAATGTAGCTATTTTGTAAAGAGCTCTCTTTGATTAGAAGGAGTTTAAAAGACACTAAGTAGGAGTGCTCTAGCCCAGAAATGATAGCGAGATTGATACAGTGGCCATGGGCTGAAGGAGAGGGGAGGCAGAGGGAGAGGTGATCTAGAGGTACATCAAATAGGACTTGGAGAGCAAGCAGACCTAGTGGGGAGCATGAAAGGAGAGTCAAAGAAGGCCCAGGTCCCCAGGTTAGATGGCCCGTGTGACACGCAGCATCAGTCGCTGAGCTTGCAGGTGACAGAGGAGGAATTCATGCCACCATGCGGCCAGTCCACCGTGCACCTAGCCAGTTAGGTGGACTGACACCCTGGTTAGGTGCTCTAACCACGCACCTGCAGAGGGCTGTGTGTTCTCCAGATGGGTGACAGATTTCTGCCAGATTATGGACAACGCACTCACCCTGGCTGCCTGTCTTCACAGTTACAAAATGACGTTTGTTTTTAATATTCTAATAACATCATTGTGTTTAGCAGTTAGTGTCGATATTCAGAAGCCCTCGGATAATGCACACATTTAATGAATTTTACGAGTAGACCAGTTAAATACAATGAACTCTGTGAAACCAAGAATTACGCCTTTTGGATATCCCATTTGGTAATCCCTTACTATACATACTAGGCCACATAACAAGCATCCTGGGAGAACAGTCCTTGGTGGGGTGGGGGGATGACACGGAGGATAGGAGACTAAGGAGGTGACAAGGAACAGAGGGATGCAGCCAGAGTGACACCCTCCTCTGTGTTGTCTCCAGTCTTTGTACCCCTCCTTTCTATAATCCAGTAATTTATTTATTATTTTTTTAAAGATTTATTTATTTATTTGACAGAGATCACAAGTAGGCAGAGAGGCAGGCAGAGAGAGAGAGGGAAGCAGGCTCCCTGCTGAGCAGAGAGTCCGATGCGGGACCCGATCCCAGGACCCTGAGATCATGACCTGAACCGAAGGCAGCAGCTTAACCCACTGAGCCACCCAGGCGCCCCTATAATCCAGTAATTTAAAAATGGTTTCCCAAGTGTATAATATTCAGTGTATAATATAAGTGTATAATATTATAATATTATATGTAATAATATAATATAATATGTATAATATAATATAATATTTAATATAATATAATATAATATGTATAATATTCAGTGTATAATATAAGTGTATAATATTTCAGCTTCATTCAGTGACAGAATAGACACTCAATGTTCAAATTTACTGAGAGGGAAAACAATTAAAGTGCCATTTGGAAACTTTTAAAAAACACATAACCAAGAAACTGAGAAAAAGTTCAATCAAAAGTTATTAGAGAAAGTAAAAAACAATTTTAAGGAACTCAGTGTTCATACAAATCAGTCTGATTGGTTTCTTGTCCTTCTCTCTTTCCAATTTCTTTCTCCCTGTCAAAGTGTGGGTTTCATTGACAAACTTGGGAAAAGAGGTGTTGGGGGAACATTCATTATTTAGACACCCATGGCTGCCCAAGGGAAGTTCTGAGTCATAATCAATATACTTCACCTGGGAGCCTGTAACAATGATTTCTCTTTGTGTGAACTCCTGAGCAACATACACTCCTGAGCTAAAAGACATCCCACTCAGTTTGCAATTGGATGCAGCAGATGTGTAATGAGGGACAGACCATTGTTACCAGCATCAACGTAATAAATGAAGATAGTCTCGTTTGAAAGACTCCACCCCCAAACTACTAGAACTCATACAGCAATTCAGTAATGTGGCAGGATACAAAATCGATGTACAGAAATCAGTTGCTTTCTTTCTTTTTTTTCTAATTTTTAATAAATTTTATTTATTTGACAGACAGAGATCACAAGTAGGCAGAGAGGCAGACAGAGAGAGAGGGCGAAACAGGCTCCCCACTGAGCAGAGAGCGGGGCTCGGTCCCAGGACCCTGAGATCATGACCCAGGCTGAAGGCAGAGGCTTTAACCCACTGAGCCACACAAGCGCCCCCAGTTGCTTTCTTATACACTAACAATGAAAATATAGAGGGAAATTAGAGAATTGATCCCATTTACTATAACACCAAGAACCATAAGATACCTTGGAATAACCCTAACCAAAGAGGTAAAGGATCTGTACTTGAGGAACTACAGAACACTCATGAAAGAAACTGAAGGAGACACAAAAAGATGGAAGAGCATCCATGCTCTCAGATCGGAAGAATAAACATTGTTAAAATGTCTATACTGCCCAGAGCAATCTATACTTTCAATGCCATCCCAATCAAAATTCCACTGACATTTTTCAAAGTGCTGGAACAAACAGTCCTAAAATTTGTATGCAACCAGAAGAATTGCTAAGTAAATGCTGAAAAAGAAAAACAACCCTGGGGGCATCATGTTACCTGATTTCAAGCTTTACTACAAAGCTGTGATCACCAAGACAGCGTGGTACTGGCACAAAAACAGACACATAGACCAGTGGAACAGAGTAGAGAGCCCAGATATGGACCTGCAATTCTATCATCAAATAATCTCTGACAAAGCAGGAAAAATATCCTGTGGAAAAAAGACAATCTCGTCAATAAACGGTGCTGGGAAAATTGGACAGCTATATGTGGAAGAATGAAACTCGACCATTCTCTTACACTGTACACAAAGATAACCTCGAAATGGATAAAAGACCTCCACGTGAGGCAGGAATCTATCAAAATCCTAGAGGAGAACATAGGCAGTAATCTCTTCTACATCGGCCACAGCAACTTCTTTTAAGACCTATCTCCAAAGGCAAAGGAAACAAAAGCACAAATGAACTCTTGGGACTTCATCAAGATCAAAAGCTTCTGCACAGCAAAGGAAACAGTCCACAAAACAAAGAGGCAACCCGTGGAATGGGAGAAGATATTCACAAATGACACTACAGAGAAAGGGCTGATATCCATAATCTATAAAGAACTCCTCAAACTCAACAACCAAAAAACAGATAATCATGTTAAAAAATGGGCAAAAGACACGAAGAGACACTTTTCCAAAGAAGACATACAAATGGCTAATAGACACATGAAAAAATGTTCATCATCACTGCCATCAGGGAGATTCAAATCAAAACCACACTGAGATACCACCTTACACCAGTTAGAATGGCCAAAATCAACAACACAGTAAACAACATGTGTTGGAGAGGATATGGAGAAAGGGGAACCCTCTTACACTGTTGGTAGGAATGCAAGTTGGTGCAGCCACTTTGGAAAACAGTGTGGAGATTCCTGAAGAAATTAAAATTAGAGCTTCCCTATGACCCTGCAATTGCACTACTGGGTATTTACCCCAAAGATACAGATGTAGTGAAAAGAAGGGCCATCTGTATCCCAATGTTCATAGGAACAATGTCCACAGTCACCAGACTGTAGAAAGAACCAAGATGCCCTTCAACGGATGAATGGATAAGGAAGATGTGGTCCATATACACTATGGAGTATGATGCCTCCATCGGAAAGGACGAACACCCAACTTTTGTAGTAACATGGGTGGGACTGGAGGAGATTATGCTGAGTGAAATAAGTCAAGCAGAGAGAGTCAATTATCATATGGTTTCACTTACTTGTGGAGCATAAGGAACAACACAGAGGACATTGGAAGATGGAGAGGAGAAGGGAGTTGGGGGAAATTGGAGGGGGAGATGAAGCATGAGAGACTGTGGATTCTGAGAAACAAACTGGGGGTTTTGGAAGGGAGGGGAGTGGGGGGATGGGTGAGCCTGGTGGTGGGTATGAAGGAGGACACGTATTGCATGGAGCACTGAGTGTCGTGCATAAACAATGAATCTTGGAACACTGAGAAAATGAAATAAATTTTTTAAAAAGACTAAATAAAAATTATCTGAATGGAAAAAATATACATATTCATTTGAGAAGCCAGTGATTTCCCAAGAAGCCTCCAGAGCCTGACCCCACTGGGCCTTCACAGGCACTGAATGTGAAGATGAGGGGATTCGGGATGGGTCCTATTTTCTTAGAGGCCCTGCTCAAAATTGGCCTGGAATGATCAAAGGAAATTGATGTGGTCGCTCTTCACCATTGTCCTTCTCCCTCTCTTGTCCCGCCACGTCCAATTTCTCAACCAGCAGGTAGAATGTTCTTAAAACAATGACTAGTTACTCAACCCTCCACCAATCTCCGATATTCTTAGAATAAAAACCAAAGACCTTACTAGGGGTCCAGAAACTCTTCCGACAGGTCCCCATTATCTCTCAGTCCTCACATCCCGCCGATCTCTCCTGCTCTGGCCGCCTCAGTGCTCCTGCGATCCCTCAAACACACCAGGCAGGCCCCTTCCTCAGGGCCTCCGCACTCGCCGCTCTCCGAGCCCGAAGACTCAGATCTTCCCATGATTCCGTTTCTCCCTTCATTCCAGTCTTTGCTCAGTTCACCTCCTCAGAGAGATCTTTCCTAATCCTTCCGTTTATACAGGGCCCCTCACTCTCTATCCCCTTGCCCTGCTCTATTTTTCTTCATAACTTACCATATCCTAACCCCACGTTATATCTTTAGTGCTTATTGTTTATTTACCCTACCTTCTGGGAGAAGGAATCTTGTACTTGATAAAGAAAGAAAGAGAGAGAGAGAGAAAGAAAGAAATTAATTGATAACCACCAGGAAAAGTTTATTCCCTTTTAATTAGTTTAAATTCAGTAATAGGAAATGACACCAGACGATGTTTCAAGGGTAGGTAAGATTCCCATATAAAGGTGGCAGATCCCAAAATCTCCTTCCCCCGATACTCATTCATTCTAAAGACGTTTATCATATGTTTACTATATGCCAACCACTATGCTAGGTTCTGAGAAGGAATAAGATGAAACTCCTGTCATAGGGTGCTTATGTTCTAATCCGGGGAGGAGAACATGCAGTTTAGAAAATAAATAACAAACTAATTTTTAATGTGATTTGATGAGATTAGTTCCCTCTGTTCTGAGGGAAATAAGAGTGTGATGTGATGGGAAAGAGGATCAGCTCCTTCTTTAGACAGGATGAGAAAGACTCCATAGAGCTCGTGCTTGAGCTGAGGCATGAGAGAGGAGAAAGATCTAGCCATGGCGTGGGATGTTCATTTCACGCAAGGAAGAGCATGTGCAAAGGTGCTGTGGAGAGAAAGCACTTGGCATTTACAGGAGCAGAAAAGAAACCCATGTGGCCGGAGCACAAAGAGCGAGAGGGAAGGGTTAGGAGATGGCAGGCAGAACCAGATCTAGGATTTGCTATTTTTTTTTTTTAGATTTTGTTTTTTAATTTTTTTATTTTAATAAACATATAATGTATTTTTATCCCCAGGGGTACAGGTCTGTGAGTCGCCAGGTTTACACATTTCACAGCACTCATCATAGCACAAGGAATTGCTATTTTATTTTATATTTATTTTATTTATTTTAAACTCAATTCTAAACCACTAAATGCTATCAAGTGGGGGACTGACATAATATCATTTATATTTGAAAATCACTCTGTGCATTGGTTATCTATTGCTTTATAACAAACAACTTTGAGCTTAGTAGTGTAAAATAACAGCAATACTCGTGATTATTCTCACAATTCTGGGGGATGACTGGACTCAACTAGGTGGTTCTTGCTCAGGGTCTCTTCTGCAGTTTCCTGTAAATGTTGACTGTGGCTGGAGTCATCTCGAGGTTTTCTGGCTCAAGTGTCTGGTGGGCTGTTGGCTGGGACCCTAGCTGGGGCTGCCTGATAGAACACATCTAGGCGACCTGTCCATGTGGTCTAGGCTCTCTTAAGGAATGGCAAAGGAGTTGCAGGACAAACAGTCCCAGGAGAGCCAGGTGGCGGCTGTATCGTCTTTTAAGACCTGGGCTTGGAAGTCGTGGGCATGTGACTAAGTCCACATTCAAGGGAAAAAGAACTAGGTTTCACCTCTTGATGACAGAGTGTCAAAGAATTTGCAGACATGTTTAAAACCAGCACATCCTGGTTCCTGAGTGGAAAAATAAATTGTATGGGAGCACGGTGGAGGAAAGGAGGCCAGCTAAGTGTCCGTGCAGTGTCCGGGGGAAAATGACAATGGGGTGGAGATGAAAGACGTGCAGAATGCTCGGTCACATTTGAAACGTAGAAACATCAGGATGCGGTAGTGGATTGGATGTGGGGCATGAGAGGGATGACTCTGAGGCCTCTGGTTTGAACAACAGGATGAGAATTGCTGGTGCCATTTACTGTGCTGGAGAGCACCGAGGGAGGAGCAAGCGAATGGGCGGCAGGAGGTGAAAACCAAGAGTTTTCTATAAGACATTTGGCTTTTAGATACATAATCAACATACAAGAGGAAATAGCAAGGAATCTGTTTAAATTTAATTTGGGTTCAAGAGGTAGGTGTACTCTTAAGGTATAAATATGCCCGTTGTTAACATATATGCAGCATCCAAAGCCAAAGGTTAGAAGAAATCGTCTAGCCAAAGGATGTAGGACTAATACAAGAGGACTAATCTTAGAGATGCTACAACATTTAGGACAACGTTGGAAAGAAAACACAGCCCAAAATTAGAAGAAAACGCCCCTACAAGTGCTTTGCACTACAGATGAATCGGAAAATAAGCACAAGAACAAGAAAACAGCAACACAGAACAAGATGAAAGGAAGATTATAGAACGAAGGAAACAAAGAGACGACAAAATACCACCATTAAAAATCTAATCAATTAGAAACAAGGAAGAGAATCAAAATGGTCAAAAATAAAAATCAGGGCAGGCACCTGGGTGGCTCAGTGGGTTAAGCCTCTGCCTTCAGCTCAGGTCATGATCTCAGGGTCCTGGGATCGAGCCCCACATCTGGCCCTCTGCTCAGCAGGGAGCCTGCTTCACCCCCCCCCCCACTGCCGCCTACTTGTGATCTCTCTGTCAAATAGATAAGTAAAGTCTTTAATAAAGATAAAAATCAAAATCAGGGGTACCTGGGTGGCTCAGTCATTAAACGTCTGCCTTTGGCTCAAGTCATGATCCCAGGGTCCCAGGACAGAGCCCCGCATCGGGCTCCCTGCTCTGTAAGGAGCCTGCTTCTCCCTCTACCACTCCCCCTGCTTGTGTTCCCTCTCTCGTTGTCTCTCTCTGTCAAATAAATAAATAAAATCCTTAAAAATAATAAAAGTAAAAATTGATCTTGAGATAATCATAGTGAATTCAGAGGATAAAAGAAATAGATTAAAGCACCCCCTAAAATTTTTTGATTATGGAAATTAGAAAGAGACAATCCAGGGTGCCTGAGTGGCTCAGTCAGTTAAGCATCTGCCTTTGACTCAGGTCATGATCCCAAGATCCTGGAATCCGAGTCCCTTATCAGGCTCAGGCTCCCTGCTCAGCGGGGAGCCTGCTTCCCCCTCTCCCTCTGCCTGCTGCTCACCCTGCTTGTGCTCTCTCTCTCTGTTTCACATAAACAAACAAACAAACAAATAAATAAATAAATAAAATCTTGAGAATAAGAAAGAAAGAAAGAATCCAGGTTGTTAACTGGTGGCCCCGAGGTAGAGAACGTGAAAAAATGGAACAGGAAAAGTTTGCAGAGATATAAAAGAATGTAATCAGCAGTCAAAGGGCACACCATATACCTGGAAAAATTAATATAGAATGACTGGCCCGGAGCCAATCCTGGCTAAGCTATTGAACTTCAAGGATAAAGAAAGCATTCCACAAGCTTTGGGGCAGAAAAGCATGACCTTCACATGAGAAAAATCTTCAGCCAGCCCCAGAACTATGCGTAGCTACAGCCAGTGCCAGGTGATACTAAAGTTATAGCTCGAAGGAAGACTAGAGTCATAGCTCAAAGGAAGGGAATCTAGAATAGTCCACTCATAAAGATGTCATCCAAGTATAAAATCGTTAAGCAGAAGCTCTCAAGCATGCACCAACTCAGGAAATAAAGCACATATGAGCTAAAATGGAAACTGCACATTAAAAAGAATCATCATACTTTCATTATCTTTTAAATATAATGAATCTTGAAGAAACAAATCTCATTTGTACATAAGCATCTGATATTCAGAAAATCCCCCATCATTAGTTTCATTTGCTTCTGTTAAGCAAAATTAAAGTTAACATATGTATTTAAAATACATGCAAAATATGTGGGGGCACCTGGGTGGCTCAGTGGATTAAAGCCTCTGCCTTGGGCTGAGGTCATGATCCCAGGGTCCTGGGACTGAGCCCCGCATCTGGCTCTCTGCTCAGCGGGGAGCTGGCTTCCTCCTCTCTCTCTGCCTGCCTCTCTGCCTGCTTATGATCTCTCTGTCAAATAAATAAATAAAATCTTAAAAAAATAAAATAAAATAAAATACATGTAAAATATGTAAAGTTATTTTTTTAAGATTTTATTTATTTATTTATTTATTTGAGAGAGAGAGAGAGAGAGAGAGAGAGCAGGGGGTAGGGATCAGAGGGATCAGCTTGGAGCCTGATGCTGGGCTTAATCTCATGACCCTGATATCATGACCTGAGCTGAAAGCAAGGCTTGAGACTCAAATGACTGAACCACCCAGGCTCAGTCTCTGTAAAGTTATTTTTATTTATTTTTATTTTTTTTAAGATTTTATTTATTTGACAAAGATCACAAGTAGGCAGAGAGGCAGGCAGAGGGAGAGAGGAAGGGAAGCAGGCTCCTCGCTGAGCAGAGAGCCCGATGGAGGGCTTGATCCCAGGACCCTGAGATTATGACCTGAGCCAAAGGCAGAGGCTTTAACCCACCGAGCCACCCAGGCACCCCTGTAAAGTTATTTTTAATCCATTTGTCTATCTCCCTGTTAAGTGACATATTTGCACAGAAAAAGGTATGAAATGATTATCACATAATGCTAAAACAGGTGGTTTTTTTTAATGGTGGTAGGAAATTTCATGATTTGTTACTTTCTTCTTTGTACTTTTGTATATGGCTTGAATATTACATAGTTACAAACTATTTTTACAAAAATAATAGTCATTCTAAAATTTTTTAAATGAAGGAGTCATTAAGAAAGTTACAAACAATAATATTTACTCAGCTCCTATTACAGACTAGATATTTTACACATACTGGTTAATATAATCCACATATAACTCATCAAGTAGGAATTATAAATTCATTACCCAGAAGAAGAAACTGAGGTCTATGAGTATTTTTAATTTTCTAGAGTCACACTGCTAGTAAAGTCAGAGTCAGAACCTTGCCTGATGCCAAAGCCAATGTCCTTCCTACTTGGCCTGCCTTCTGCAGGTTTTATCAAGCTCAACTCCCTACCCCACCCCCTTTTGTGTGCACATGAGTGTTCACACACACACATATTTCTGCAGTATTCCATCTGCCCAGACCAGGAACTTGTCATGAGAAGTCAAATGCAATACCTATTGCCTGACCAATGCTGTTACTCAATAGCTCTATGATTTGGGAAATAGCTGCTGCTGATTTCACCCTGACAAGGGTCATTCTTAAGTCTTAAGAGAGGTAGTGATGACACAGCCTTCTGATCTATGGGGAAGTATATGATATCCAGATATATCCAGCCCTTTGAGATGCTCTGTTGGCAGGTGGTTGAAGTGCAAAGTACTGTTGACTCATGGTCCTCTCTGTCCATTTTCATTAGTGATGACATTTTCTTCTTCTTTAGTGTTTGTTCTAAGAATGGTTTCAAAAGTCCAAGGAAGTTTATCAATTTCTTGGTATTCAAATATCTCTTTCACATTGAATGTTTGTGTGATGATATATACATATAATATACTCACATATTCATCGTGTATTCATTCACATATATACAAATCAAAAAGTGAATTCCTAATGCAAATAGCAATAAAGGTGTAACCCATGCTTCCCAGGCCATGTTAATGCTAGCCTGGAGATGAAAAATGAGGCCACAACCATGGTCCTAGGAGAATTTCATTGGTTTTGTCCTGCCCACTTGTTTTCTGGGACCTCCATCTGCTATAAAATCCTGATCTGCTCAGGGCATGTGTCACATGTGTTCTTGGCTAATCCAGTGGATCTTCCTCCAATGTGGCACAAACTTAATTATATCTTCTGGCGTTGTTGGGGCCCCCTATAGCAATGACTGCCAGGGTTATGGCCCACCTGAGGGCTCACTGCCGCCACAATATTCACACAAAGCTAACCACCTGTCCCTCTAAATCTTGTTACCAGAAGATAGCCAGAGTGGGGCATATGAAACATGAAGCAGACCATGTAATTCCCTGGTTCCAAACCCTAGAGAGGCACCCCACTACACATCCCAAATGGCTCTCGTGGCAGGGTCTGGTCCTGTCTGCCTCTCTAACAAGTCTAACATGACTGTGGGCTGGAGGATGATGGGTGATGAGAGGAACAGACTGAGCAGGCCTCTTAGAATTACTTTTCCCTTGATTTTGGCCCATCACTCTTGAACCACACATGTGTGCTGTGGTTTTCTTCCTTTCTGGTGAGTCTTCTTTTAACAGACCCTGACAGCCCTGCACCAGTCTTTGGGATTTGCCAAGGGGTGGGTGTCAGGAAACTTCAATACCCTCATCGTCTTCAATATCCCTTCACTAAAGTCATGCTGGATAAATCACTATAATTTAAGTCAGGACTTAGGACAAGTCAGGTAGCCACAACTCCCTCCAAATCCAACCACCTCCACCCAATTTCTGCCTCTAAATCTTCTGAGGTGGAGACTCTGAAGCTGCCAGAGATGAAAACCACTATGGAAAAAATATGAAAAAAGGACTATGGGACCATAAACAGAAGTCTCCAACTTCAACAGAAAAGTAAGTAAGATGGCATAAGTCTTTAGCCTAGTCAAAGAAGAGTCATCATGAAGGCTTTGTATGTTAAGCTAAGCAGTTCCTTTGTCTAATTAATTAGTTGTATTTGAAGTAGGCAAACACTCCCCAAGAGATTCCAAAAACAACTATTGGGCATAAAAAGAAAATACAAGAAACTCTATTTGTAATTTTTATTTTGCCCATGTTCTTCCCTCCTTTTGTATATATTTTATACTCATAATTTTGAGTAGAACATATATATAACTTAATGTACGTATTGTGGTTGCAAGGCCAAAAACATTTTCCTGATGCGGGTGCAGGAACAAAATACAGAGACCCCTGCTATGAAAAATGGGAACCTATTTGAAGAATTTAAGCCATGATGAGATCAGATTTTATTGTAGTAAAATCCCTCTGTCTGAATTGCGGAGAGTGAATTAACTTGAGAAAATACAGCCAGAGGCTCTAGGTTAGGAGCTATCCAAATCCTCCAAGTGAGGCTTCAACTGGAGCAGTGGGAATGGGAATTGAGAGGGGGCTGAGGATAGGGACAAAGGGATTAGAGGATGAGAAATATTCAGCAGACAGAATCAACTTGACCTGATGATCAATATATAGGACAGCAAGGGAAACAGAGAAGTTTCATATGACTCTCAGGTTTCTAGTCTCTGTGACCGAGTGGAATCAGCATCCAGGGTATGGAAGTCATGAGGCAGGAGCTGGATACTAGAGAAACTGCCCACGTCATAGAAGTCTGCCAACAGGGACAGATCAGAGGCAAAAAGGAAAACTTCTTGCAATGTCTTTTCTTTTACCCTCTACTGACAAAGCTGAACATCATAACAGCCGGCCAAGAAAACCTATTTAAAGGGCCCATCTTGGGGTGATTGGGTGGCTCAATGGGTTAAAGCCTCTGCCTTTGGCTCAGGTCATGATCCCAGGGTCCTGGGATCGAGCCCCGCTTCGGGCTCTCTGCTCAGCAGGGAGCCTGCTTCCTCCTCTCTCTCTGCCTGCCTCTCTTCCTACTTGTGATCTCTGTCTGTCAAATAATAAATAAAATCTTTAAAAAAAATAAATAAAGGGCCCATCTTTATTTCTACAGACCAGGCAATGAGGAACGACCTTGAGTTGAGAGACAATAAATTAGTAATAATGTATAATTCACCTTTGGCTTTTCAGGTTCCTTGAGAGATTTGCAGTTTCATCTGGGTCCAAATATATGTTCCTATTCCAAGTTTTAGGATCCCATTCTTAACCAAGTGATGCCCCAACTTTTATTCCCTAGTTTCACATGGGAATTTTTTGCTTTCATTTGGTGAGACTGTAAATTCTTGTTGTAATTCAGCAACCCACATACTTAAATTTGTATTCAATTTTCAAAAATAGCCCTAGAGATACAAGAAATAAGGAATTCTTTCAAGGCTGTCATGGCAACTCTTGGGTTCAAAGATCATGACTTAAGCTGAGTGTTAAAGACTTGAGATTGTTGTTTTTCACTCTGGAAGCGCTCAAGTACATCCGTTCCACACCATAGTCTCCCTAGTCGTCATTACTGTCATAAAGTTCAAGTGCCACGGTTGCTTAGCCTCCAAGGCATTTGTTTCAGTTGACATTTCACCACAATAAACAACAAGTGATAGCTTGGTTAATTGTGATGTCACTTCATGTCATAAATTACCTGTATCCCAATTTCCACTGACAAAGAACAGGACTGCACCAGAGTGAAAGCATGACCAAACTCGTCATCAAATCCCCTCTTTGTGGGTCTACCACCCGGTACGACTCCTGACACCAGTTCTGTGTCTGTCAGGGTCTAATCAGGAGACATAAGCCACACAGAAGTTGAACAGGTAAAGTTTAATATAAAAAATTATTATAACAGGATCAGAGTAATGAGAGACTGGCTAGCAAAAAGTAAAAAGAACTTTAAAGAATGCAAAAGTAGCAGATATAGGGAGTAGCTTCTATCCCTGTGTTGATATACAGTGCCCAAGGGAGGGATCCCCTGCCCCCCAGGGCTGAGATCCAGACCTTTTGGAGGAGGCACAGTTGTGGATTATTGAAAGCAGAGAAGTCATTGTAGTGGAGTTGCTACAAATTTGCCCTTTGGAACTTGCTGGAAATCTATCTTTCAGGGTCTTTTTTTTTTTTTTTTAAAGATTTTATTTATGTATTTGTTGGAGAGAGAGAGCACAAGCAGAGGGAGAAGCGGGGTCCCACTGAGCAAGGAACCCGATGTGGGGCTCGATCTCAGGACCCTGGGACCATGACCTGAACAGAAGGCGGACACCTGACTGAGCCACCCATGGGTCCCTATCCTTCAGGGTCCTATGTTAAACTGTTAATTAAGAGATATCTCACTGGAGGTGCTCCACTATAAAACCACTCAAGTGGAGCACTGGGGAAATGTGCTGACCGTTAGGTGCCGCTAACCACTGTGCACTGCTGGGACCGGGTGCTGGGAAGCTCTCTACCTGTGGACATTAGGACTCCCGAACCAGACAAAAAAAAAAAAAAAAAAAAAAAAAAGTCCTTTACTCTTGCACTGTTTCTCTAGCATCCTCTACTGACAGCGTTTCATATTGCGCCAGCCGGCAAAGGATGCACCTCCATGTTCACAGAGCGGGCCTTGAAGGGTGAATTTGGAACTTAGAGGCAATCATGTGGTAACCGGCACATGACACATCACCTCCACCTGCCAAGGAACGAAGGAAGAAAAGCAGAAGGAAGAGGACGGAAGTGCGTTGCCCAGGCTTGCAGACTCAGTCTGAGAGGGACGGAGAAAGACCGTCATAACCACACAGGTGGGAGCCGCCATGACTTCAAGACTGCCACCTTCCGCTGGACCCTTGATGCTTCCAAGAAGTGGTCTGCATGTCTCGAACCAGCTTTTCTTTCTTTTTTTAAAAAAAGATTTTACTTATTTATTCGACAGAGAGACACAGTGAGGGAGAAAGCACAAGCAGGGGGAAGCAGGCTCCCCACCGAGCAGGGAGCCCGATGTGGGGCTCCACCCAGGACCCTGGGATCATGACCTGAGCCGAAGTCAGACACTTAATGACTGAGTCAGCCAGGCGCTCCTTTAGCCACGTTTTCGTCTCCCCCGTTCCTCCGGATGCTTCTCTGTGTTCTTCACGCCCCAGGAGTCTGCCCCTCACTTGCAGACAGTAACTCCATCTTCTATTTCACAAAAATTTGGAAACCATCAGACAGAAACTTCCTCAACTCTTTGCCCCTAAATCTACCTACTATCTGTTATTTCATCTTTTCCCCTTAGGCTATAAAGCAAGCCTTACTACCCCATCTGGTGGACCCCATCTCACCTTCTGGAACCTGACATCAAATGTTTTCCCACTTTCCTGTATCTTCAATCCATGCCTCTTTTTTAGTTCCTTCCCACTCGCATTTAAACTACTCACGTTTCTTCCATTCAAAAAGCCCTCCCTAAACTCAGTTTGTTCCTCTGTAGCTATCCCCCCTCTTTCCTCCACTTCACAGCCGGATTTCTTCATTGAGTTGTCTGTGTTCCGGCTCTGCTTTCTCCCTTCCCATTCCTTCTTCAACCCACCCAGTCAGTTCTTGACGGTGACCTCCATAGGCCCTGATCTGCCAGACCCTTTCTAGAATTTCCCTTGCTTGTTCTGTCAGGCGCAGTCAATGTACTTGACCACCCTTGCTTTCCCAACACAATTCTTTCTTTTGGTTTCCACTATACTTGTTTGACTCTTTCCTATCTCTAGCCCCTCTTGTTTTTCTCTGTGTTTGGTAATCTACACCTTATTATGTGAAGAAGAGTTTATTTGTTCACTATATGGATCATGAATGTCTATATTTTTCAATTGGTTTTTTTTTAAAGTAAATTTTTTTTAAAAGATTTTATTTATCAGATAGAGACCATAAGCAGGCAGAGAGGCAGGCAGAGAGAGAGAGAGGAAGGGAAGCAGGCTCCCTGCTGAGCAGAGAGCCCGATGCAGGGCTTGATCCCAGGACCCTGAGATCATGACCCGAGCCGAAGGCAGAGGCCTCAACCCACTGAGCCACCCAGGCGCCCCTATATTTTTCAATTGGTTTTAACGAGTTATTATCATCATTTACTTTGATAGTCAAATTGTCCCAGATTGGCAAGTGTGCGCTCCTTCAAATTACCTTCTGTGTCATTTTTTAAAAAGATTTATTTATTTATTTATTTTATACATAGAGAGAGCAGGAAAGTAAGTGCAACTTGGGGGGGATAGACAGAGGGAGAGAGAGAGAGGGAATCTCAAACAACTCCTCACTGAGCGAGAAACCTTACATGGGGCTTGATTTCATAACCCTGAGACCATGACCTGAGCCAAAATCAGGAGTCATATGCTTAACCAACTCAGCCATGCCGGCAACCCTCCCTTCTGTGTCTTTTGACATGTTCCCATCATTATTTGAACATTTTCTTCACAACAAAATTTTCCAGCTCCGTCTTATACATTCTCTGCCCAAGCCTTGTCAAATTCATCGTTTCTCAAGGAGCTCTGTTTTACTTTTTGTGGGGAGTAGTATTTAGAAGCTGATCTGGGCAATAGGCATGCTCATTGCTGTTAGGTGTCACTGCTCCCAGGCCTTCTTGGGACAGCACAGGATATAACTGTATGTCTACCACTCCCCAACACACACTTTGATATCTATACTTACATCTCTCTACATCATAAAGCATGAATTTGCACCAACAGTTCCAATTCCAAGCCAACAACACAGGGCTCATTCTAGTTCCCCCTTTCCATATCTGTACCAATCTTCAAAAGTAAGAAACATGGTTCCCAGTGTCCCTCATATATCCATGTCTCTGTGAGCTCAATCCCTTCCATGGAGCCACCACTGGACACCACTGGGCTGTCCCTGCCACCCCACTCTCATGCTGTTCTCAGACAGGCCACCGCAACAACCTCATTTGGTCTTGTCAAGCCTAAATTGAATTAGAATGCAGGGAAGGGAAGGAGGAAAGGGAAAAGAAAGAAGCGAAGAAGGGAAGGAAAGGCGTCATGGGGTTGGCAGGCAGGGAAAGGAAGGTGGCCTCTCTGATTACCAGAGGCCTACCCTGCCTTTCCAATGCCTCCAGCATTTGTGCTCCTTACCCTATGACCTCTTTTCTTTTCTCTCCCACCTCTCCCTAGGTGAAATCACCCTCTCTCATGGCGTTCATCTATTTGATGATTACAACAAAATATGATTCTCTATTCTATACTTCTCTTGTGAGCCTCTAACTTCACATATTTATCTGCTAGAACCCACTCTAGGATGGTCACAGGCATCTCAAATTTAACATGCCCAAAAAGCCTCTTATTATAACACTTCCCCAAAACGTGACCTATTTCTGCACTTTTGTCCCAATAAAAAGCATAAGCAGAAGCACCTGTTGCTCATGAGAAGCCTAGGCATCACCTTTAACTCTGTTCACCAACTCTCATGATTGTGCCTCCTCAGATCTCCCAAACCCACTCATCTTCTCCATCTTCACTGCCTCTCCCCTGTTGGGGTCTCTGAGCCATCTGTTCCTATCAGTGCCTCCTCTGCACAGCAGCCTGAGGAATGGTTCTACTCCATGAATCTGATCATGTCACTCCCCCATTTAAATAGTGTTCCCTTGTCTCCTGGATAAAGTTCAAACTCAACAGTACTACTTTACAAAGCATCATCACTGTCTTCCTCTCTCCATTTTGTCTGTTGTCTAAGTGAACAAGATCTCTTCTCTGCCCCCCAGACGACCCATACTCTCTCTTCAGGGAGACTCTGGAGTGTTTTATGCCCTCTGTTTGGAACACTCTTCTTAAAACACCTACTCTCAACTGGGCTAGCTTCTGCTCATCTGAATCTTGTCACCTTTGACATCACCTTCTCCTGAGTACCCTCCCTAATTCCCTAAACCTAGGTGAGGTGCTCTTCTCCTGAATGAATGGAAATTAGGGAGTGTGTCTTCACAGAAAGGGGAAATTAAGGGTACAGATGAAATTAAGGGTGCTAATCAGCAGGCTGGAGACGAGAATTTCTTACAAGAGCCAAGCTCCCTCACTGGACCAATTTGGCCTCATGCGCATCTTTGAACAAATCATTGTGGCCACAAGGATAAAGTGAATTCATTGAAAAAATGTTCACTGCAGAAGGACTCAAGAAGAACAGAGGTCTTTCAAGGTAGGCCATGTGAGTAACCAGAGAGATAGCTCATCAGGGTCCCAGGGAAGGCTCTCTGAATAGGCCAAGGAAACACAAAGCCTGGAAAGCGGGCTGATGTTTGTGTCTTTTTCAGCCATAGTCAGGTTTCTCAGGGACCTCAGGAGGACCAAGGAAGAGAGGAGTGCTGGCTCATGAGATGAAGCTTGGTTAGGAAAGGGAGGGAGACCAGGAGGGAACTAATGCGCCAGGTCAAGGCGCTAAAGATGTCAAGAAGGTTGAAGAGTTTGTGGGATAAAGGTGTCAGGGAGGAAGGGATTCGCAGAAAATAAGATATTAGAGTTCAAGGCTGGAGTGAAGAAGCAGGTCCATTCAAAGGCGTGACTCTGGGTGTGGCCATGGATCGAGTGGCTCAGAGAGTTATAGGTGGAAGCTCTGGAGATCACAGTCATCGTCATGATGTAATAAGCACCTACTAGGAAGTTTTTGTTTATGCCCAACTTTGAAACAGAAAGGATTTAAGGTGGCTCCCAAAGATACACACAACATGTCAACAAGCTAAGGCTGGGTGAGACAGTGCTAGAAAGAGAAAATAATGGTAGGCAAGGAACAAGGAGACTGGAAGTAAAGCTAGGACATGAAATCCATGCCATGAATTCCTATACACTTGATATTCAGGGCCACAGTTTTGACTTTAAGCTTTCCATTAGCCACTGTGAAGAAGGGAACAAAATAAGCAATTCCCTGAATGCCCTAAAGGTAAAAATAAACCAGTGTGTGATAAGAAATATAACTGGTGCTGGTACTGACTTCAGAAAATGTTTCCAGTTTAGGTCCCAGAGGACAAAGTCCCCATGACATCACAGGGGCTTGGGAGTCCCACAGAATTTACTACATCCTATCCTGGTTCTAGCACTGAAACAATTTCATTAAGATCTGTAAGCCTCAATTATCTTGTCTCTTAAATCTAATAATCCTCACTCTCCTTGGGTGGCTGTGAGGATAAAATAAGGGACCATGTAAAGCATATTTTATGTGAACAATTTTGAGTAGGTTTTGTGAATGTCCCCAGATCAACAAACTGTTCTATTCTCAGGTCTGTGTCTTACAGCCAGAAGCTTACAAGTCATTTACACTGCCTCTTATTGCACTTTTTGGAAAACAGCAGCCTTAATAAAGATGAAAACACAATGGTCCAAAACCTCCGGATGCAGAAAAAGTGGTTCTAAGAGGAAAGTTTATAGCACTACAGGCTTACCTCAACAAGTAAGAAAAATCTCAAATAAACAACCTAAACTTACATTTAAAGAAGCTAGGAAAAGAACAACAAAGAAAACCTAAAACAAGCTGAAGGAAGGAAATAATAAATATTACAGCAGAAATAAGTGATATACAAACTAAAAAAATAATAAAACACATCAATGAAGCCAGGAGTAGGCTTTTTGGGAAAAAAGAAAAAGCAATAAAATTGATAAATCTCTGGTCAGACTTGTCAGGGAAATAGAGAAAGAACTCAAATAAAATCACATTTGAGAGGGGAGAAATAACAACCAACACTACAGAAGTACAAATAATTATGAGAGAATACTGTGAAAAACTATATGCCAACAAATTGGACAACATAGAAGAAATCAAGAAATTCCTGGAGCATATGAACTACCAAAACTGAAACAGGAAGAAACAGAAAATTTGAACAGACCAATAACCAGAAAAGAAATTGAGTTAGTAACCAAAAAACTCCTAACAAACAGAAGTCCAGGGCCAGATGGCTTCACAGGCAAATTCTACCAAAATTTTAAAGAACAGTTAACGTTTATTCCTCTAAAACTATCCCAAAAAATTGAAAAGGAAGAAAAACTTCCAAATTCAATCTATGAGGTCAGCATTACCCTGATACCAAAACTGGATAAAGACACCATTAAAAAAAAAGAACTACAGGCCAGTATCTGTGATGAACATAGTTGCAAAAGTTCTTAATAAAATACTGGCAAGGGCACGTGGGTGGCTCAGTGGGTTGAGCCGCTGCCTTCAGCTCAAGTCATGGTCTCAGGGTCCTGGGATCGAGTCCCACATTGGGCTTTCTGCTCAGCGGGGAGCCTGCTTCTCTCTCTCTCTCTGCCTGCCTCTCTGCCTACCTGTGATCTCTCTCTGTTGGATAAATAAATAAAATCTTAAAAAAATAAAATAAAATAAAATACTGGCAAACTATCCAGCGATACATTAAAAAATCATCCACCATGATCAAGTGGGATTTATTCCTGGGTTGTAAGGGTGGTTCAATATTCACAAATCAATCAATGTGATACATCAGATCAATAAAAGAAAGGATAAGAACCATATGATCATTTCAATACATGCAGAAAATGCATTTGACAAAGTACAACATCCATTCATGATAAAAACCCACAACGAAATAGGTCTAGAGGACACATACCTCAACATAATAAAGGCCTTACATGAAAAACCCACAATGGATATCATACTCATTTGGTGAAAAATGAGCTCTTTCCCCCTGAGGTCAGGAAGAAGACAAGGATGTCCAAATCTCACCACTTTTATTCAACATAGTACTAGAAGTTCCAGCCATAGCAATCAGACAACAAAAAGAAATAAAAGACAACCAAATCGGTAAGGAAGAAGTAAATACTTCACTATTTCCAGATGACATGATATTCTATACCAAAAACTCAGACTCTACCAAAAAACTGCTAGAACTATAAGTGAATTCATTAAGCTGTAGGATACAAAATCAATGTACACAAATTCATTTCACTTCAGATGAAGCAGCAGAAGAAATTATGAAAACAATCCCAAAATAACAAGATACCTCAAAATAAACCGAACCAAAGAGGTGAAAGACCTGTACCCTGAAAACTATAAAACACTGATGAAAGAAATTGAAGGGGACACAAACAAATGGAAAGATATACCATGCTCATGGATTGGAAGAATAAATATTGCTAAAATGTCCTTACTACCCAAAGCAATCTACACATTTAATGCAACCCCTATCAAAATACCAACAGCTTTTTTTGCAGAAATACAACAAACAATCCTAAAACCTATATAGAACCACAAAAGACCCTGAATACCCAAAGCAAACTTGGAAAAGAAAAGCAAAGCTGGAGGCATCACAATTCCGGACTTCAGATTATATCACAAAGCTGTAGTATCAACACGGTATGATACTGGCACAAAAATGGTATACTGATCAATAGAACAAAACAGAAAATCCAGATATAAACCCACAATCATATGGCCAATTAATCTTCAACAAAGCAGGAAAGAATATCTAACGGGAAAAAGACAATCTCTTCAACAAATGGTGTTGGGAAAATTGGATAGCCACATGCAAAAGAATGAAACTGGACCACTTTCTTACATGAAAAAAATTTCAAAATGGATTAAATACCTAAACAAGAGACAAGAAACCATTAAAACCCTAGAGGAGAACACAATCAGTGACCTCTTTGACATTGGCCATAGCAACATTTTTCTAGATATGTCTTCTGAGGCAAGGGAAATAAAAGCAAAACGAACTATTGGGACTTCACCCAAATAAAAAGCTCCTGCACAGTGAGGGAAACAATCAACAAAACTAAAGGAAACCTACAGAATGGGAGAAGATACTTGAATATGAGATAACTGCTATAGGGTTAGTTAGTATCCAAAATATATAAAGAGCTTACACAACTTGACACCCAAAAAATCAACAATCCAATTTAAAAATGGTGAGAAGACATGACCAGACATTTCTCCAAAGAATACATACAGACGGCCGACAGACACACGAAAAGATGCTCAACACCACTCATCATCAGGGAAAAACAAATCAAAACTACAATGAGGTATCCCCTCACAGCTGTCAGAATGGCTAAAATCAACACACAAGAAACAGGTATTGGCAAGGATGTGGCAATGCAGACTGGTGCAGCCACTCTGGAAAACAGTACAGAGGTTCCTCAGAAGGTTAAAAATAGAACTACCTATCCCCCTATTGCACTACTAGGTATTTACCCGAAGAATACAAAAATACTGGGGCGCCTGGGTGGCTCAGTGGGTTGAAGCCTCTGCCTTCAGCTCAGGTCGTGATCCCAGGGTCCTGTGATTGAGCCCCGCATCAGACTCTTTGCGCAGCAAGGACCCTGCTTCCCCCTCTCTCTGCCTGCCTCCCTGCCTATTTGTGATCTCTGTCTGTCAAATAAATAAATAAAATCTTTAAAAAAATACAAAAATACTAACTCAAAGGGATAAAATGCACACCGATGTTTATAGCAGCAGCACCTACAATAGCCAAATTATGTAGAGCCCAATGTCCATCAACTGATGAATGCATAAAGAAGGTGTGGTATATATATATATATATATATGTGATGGAGTACTACTCAGCCATACAAAAGAATGAAATCTTGCTATTTGTAATGACACGGATGGAGCTAGAGAGTATCATGTTAAGCAAAACAAGTCAGTTATAGAAAGACAAATACCATATGATTTCACTCATATGTGGAATTTAAGAAACAAAACACACAGTAAAGGGAAAAAATGAGAGAGACAAAGCAAGAAACAGGCTCTTAATTACAGAGAACAAACTGGTTACCAGAGGGTAGGTGGATAGGTGGATGGGTTAAAAAGTGGTGGGGATTAAGCACACTTGTTGTGATAAGTGCCGGGTGGTGCATGGAAGTGTTGAGTTACTATATTGTACACCTACAACTAATATAACACTGTATGGAATTAAAATAAAACTAACTGGAATTAAAACTTAGAAAAATATCAGCCTTTATGCATATTGGCCTTTGGAAAAAATGTCTAGCTATGCTAGACAGACTTCTCTGAGCCAGAGTCTGCACCTTTGCTGGGTCCTCCATATTGGATGGTGAGTCTTCTCCTATCTAACTGAGTTTTCCAGTTGTGGATCTTCCATTGAATGGTGACTAATGGATCCAATCAAAATCCAAAGAAGATTTGTGATGATGGAAATCAGAGAGAGAAACAAAGACCCCAAGAATAACAGAGTATCTGGCTGGATACTAGACTTCCTTACAAGAAGTCTCCCAGTCTTCCGTATCTTCCTTGAAACCTGAAAAAGCCATGTGGAATCAGTCCCTCAAAAAGAGAGCATATGCGGCACCTGGCTGGCTCAGTGGGTTAAAGCCTCTGCCTTCAGCTCAGGTCATGATCCCACGGTCCTGGGATAGAGCCCCGCATCGGGCTCTCCGCTCCGTGGAGGGCCTGCTTTCTCCTCTCTCTCTGCCTGCCTCTCCGCCTACTTGTGATCTCTGTCTGTCAAATAAATAAATAAAATCTTAAAAAAAAAAAAAAGAGAGAGAGAGCATATGGGGCACCTGGGTGGCTCAGTTGTTGGGTGTCTGCCTTTGGCTCAGGTCATGATCCCAATCCTGGGATCGAGTCCCACATCCATCTTCCTGCTCAGTGTGGAGCCTGCTTCTCCCTCTCCCACTCCCCCTGCTTGCGTTACCTCTCTCTCTGTCAGATAGATAGATAAAATCTTAAAAAATTTTTAAAAAAGAGAGAGAGTACAGCCTTCCCCCATAGCCAAGCCATTCTCCATGTGGGGTAGGGGCACAAGGACATATCAGGAGCCAGGATCTATACAAACAACTGCGCACATA
Source organism: Martes martes (assembly GCF_963455335.1). Taxonomy (NCBI): domain Eukaryota; kingdom Metazoa; phylum Chordata; class Mammalia; order Carnivora; family Mustelidae; genus Martes; species Martes martes. The sequence goes on along the minus strand of NC_137906.1, from coordinate 485,397 downwards.
CTGTAAGGGAAGTGTTATTACTCCCTTTCACAGATAAGAAAACTGAGACTCAGAAAGAATAAACAGAAGTGGTAGAATCCAGATGTATGCAGTTAACACCTTGAGTTATAAGTACAGTATCTCTTGTTATATCATTCTTCAGCACTGCACCATGAGCTAGTTGAAGTCAAGACCAGTCCGACTAAACTTTGTGTTTCCAGCTCCTGGCACAAAGCCTAGCACACAGTAGGCTCCCACGAGAGGGTGAATCAATTAGTAGATAACTAATGACTCAATATTAATTAACTAATTGATATGAATTAATAACCATATGTCCCAGACAGTTACGATATTATATAATGCCACCCAACCCATAAATCCAAATTCTAATACACCCTTGGGACTTGTCCCTTGGCTCTGCTGCAGCTTCTAAAGAATGCTGGGGTCCCATGGAGCAGTCTACAGATTCTTGGTAGGAGAAAATGCATTACCATGAATGTCAGTCCGTGGTGCTGGCGCTTCCAACTTCATTTCAGCATGCCTAAATTACTCAGGTCACGGAATAGTTTAGCAGATTTCTTTTTACTTAAAATCAACCCTCCTTCCCTAACCATCCCATTCCCTCCCTCCATCCACTCCCCACACACTCTAGAGTCCATCAAAATTGTCGTATGTAATTTGAACCTTTAGGGATTGCCCCCAGTGAGAAGTATGATTTTTTTAAGTCCCATGAAGCAAAATGTTTCATGGCCACCTGATGTGTCATGTTTTGTGCCTTGCCGGAAACCAGTGCTCCAAGGAGCCCCCAGCGGTTCCTCAGTGTCCGCTCAGTGACCCTCTGTGTCAGAGCGGATAGGCTCTGGGCCTTCACCATGGCCAGGCATTCCCAGAGCGCACCATTTTGTATACTATGAGTCACGAATATTTTAAACTGGGTGCCTGTTGCTGTAAAGGCCCAGTAAGCACATATATAATTTTCCAGTCTTCATGACTTTTAAAGAACCAAAACCACAAAAAAACCTGTTTTATTTTATTTTGCTTTGTGATCAGCTACTCTTTTTTAAAAAAAGATTTTATTTATTTATTTAGCGTGAGTGGTGTGGAGGGGCAGAGGAGAGAGAGAATCTCAAGCAGGCTCTGCATTGAGCACTTGAAGTGTGCCAAGGGGCTCAATTTCAGGACCGTGAGATCATGACCTGAGCCAGAACCAAAATTCAGACGCTTAATCCACTGAGCCACCCATAGGCACCCCTATGATCAGCTACTCTTAAAAATAAAAATTGATACCTCTGCATTAATGTATTACTTCATAGTTTATTAGAAAGTATTACCCCATATATTGGTTTATTTGGCCCTTGGAACAACCTGGGAAGTATTATTATCTCCATTTTACAAGTGAGAAGTCAGAGGTTGAAAGAGGTTTTATAATTTTCCCAAGGTCACACAGCTAGTAACTGGCAAAGCCAGGACTAAAATCCAGGTCTTTGAACAGCAAATCGCATTCTCTTTACATTGGAAAGAAACTTGGTGGTATTTAAGTCTGTGCTCAAATGAGAAACCAGAGCTCAGAGAGGCTGAATGAACTTCCCCATCCAACCCCCCTTTCTGCGAGACTAGCTCACAGCACAGGAAGAACATTCAATCTCCATTCTTCACACTCTATCTTAAGAATCCACCATGTTCTAAACTGCACATACACCTAGAGGTACAGGAATGATTTGTATTATTAATCATGTAGTGATTAGGCTGAATAAACTGAAAAATACTGGTCATGTTCCTCATCACAAACCTCGAAGGGAATCTCCAAATATCTCAGCTGTGCTAAAATATTATATGGAGAATGCTTTAAAAACAGGCTGAAACCATTTTTAGATGGTGCTGTGATATTTCTGTGGTGCTCAAATAGTATGTACTTCTCTGTAATTTGGAAAGTAAAATTGATGCTATAGGGACTTTGTGACTGCTATGCCTGGTACCAGAGTAGATATGTCCTAAGAGAGCAAATCCCCGGACACTTGGGACAGGAAGGACTGAAAGATACTTCTTTGTTAGAAATACAGTGAGTATTATTTTGGGGCGCCTGGGTGGCTCAGTGGGTTAAGCCTCTGCCTTCGGCCCCGGTCATGATCCCGGGGTCCTGGGACCGAGCCCCGCATCGGGCTCTCTGCTCAGCAGGGAGCCTGCTTCCCCCTCTCTCTCTGCCTGTTTCTCTGCCTACTTGTGACCTCTGTCAGATAAATAAATAAAATCTTTATCTAAAAAAAAGCACTACAGCGAGTATTATTTGATATTTGCTATGGAAATTCAAGAAACATATTTCTCCATTTGTTCTAAATGTTCCCTGAAGCACTTACTCTGAACCAGTCGCCTGAAATGTGTCAGACAAACCCCGTTTGCCCCTGTTGCTCCCTGTCTTGAGTTGCACAGCAGCGTAAGCTTATTTGGCAGGGCTTTGGGCCATGTGGCTCTCCAGCCACCACTCGGTTCAGCGTCTACCCACCCCCACTGCCAGCTCCCTGGGTGGGCTGGACTTTCTCAGGAGTCTCGAGGCAGTAAAGCACAGGCCTCAGACCCTCACTGAAGCCAACCCCAGAGGCCATCCCCCAAATTCCAACTCTTGAGTTTCCATTCCCCTTCGTCCATCCTCAACGGTCTCTCTGAGCTGGTTTGTAGTCTCCCGAACAAAAACCTTATGGGGCGGGGAAGCAGGGTAAGGGCTCCTGGAACTGTGAATTTTAGCCTCCACTTAGGGTTGTCAAATTGAGCAAATATAAATACAGAATGTGCTGCTAAATTTGTATGTCAGATAAACAAATAATGGGGGATCTTATACTAAAAAATTATCGGTTGTTTATCTGACATACAAATTTAACTGGGCATCTCTTACGTCATCTTCCAATACCACTTGCACTCCTCTTTCCCCAGGTTTGCGACATAAAAGCCATGAGGAAGGACAGGTAGGTCAAGATGGCGGAGAAGTAGCGGCTGAGACGACATCGGGTAGCAGGAGATCGGCTAGACAGCTGATCTAACCATTGTGAACACCTACAAATCCGACGGGAAATCGAAGAGAAGAAGAGCAACAATTCTAGAAACAGAAAATCGACCACTTTCTGAAAGGTAGGACCTGCGGAGAAGTGAATCCAAAGCGACGGGAAGACAGACCGCGGGGGGAGGGGCCGGCTCCCGGCAAGCGGCGGAGCGACGGAGCACAACATCGGGACTTTTAAAAGTCGGCTTCATTGAGGGACATCGCTCCAGAGGCTAAACCGGGGGGAAGCCCAGGTGGGGTCAGCGTAACCCCAGGTCCCGCGGGGTCACAGAAGGACGGGGGCATCTGAGTGCCGCAGAGCTCGCAGGTATTAGAGCGGGGAAGCCGGCTACAGCGACAAAGCCGAGGAGTGAGCTCTAAGCCCGGGGTTACCTTGTGCCGGTCGCAGGCTGGGTGGGCTCGGAGCGCGGCCGGAGGTCACGGAGACGGAAGCGACCCGGCGCTTTTGTCCAAGTGCCAGCAATTGACTGCTTTCCTACCGGCGTGACCGCAGGCCAGGGAGGCGGGGCGGTTGGGCGCTTTTCTCTGAGGGCGCACTGAGGAGCGGAACCCCAAGCTCTCGGCTACTCCGGGCCGGAGACTGGGCGGCCGCCATCTTCATTCCCGTCCTCCGGACTCTACGGAAAGCGCTCAGGGAACAAAAGCTCCCGAAAGCGAACCCGAGCGGATTACTTAGTCCGGCCCCCGGCAAGGGCGGTGCAATTCCGCCTGCGGCAAAGACACTTGAGAATCACTACAACAGGCCCCTCCCCCAGAAGATCAACAAGAAACCCATCCAAAACCAATATCAGTCACCAAGAACAGCGGAATTCCACAGCAGGAGAAAGCAAATCTTATCTGGACAAAATGACAAGGCGGAAAAACTCACCACAGAAAAAAGGACAAGAGGCAGTACTGAAGGCTGGGGACCTAATCAATACGGACATTGGTAACATGACAGATCTAGAGTTCAGAATGACGATTCTCAAGGTTCTAGCCGGGCTCGAAAAAGGCATAGAAGATATTAGAGAAACCCTCTCCGGAGAGATAAAAGCCCTTTCTGGAGAAATAAAAGAACTAAAATCTAACCAAGTTGAAATCAAAAAAAGCTATTCATGAGGTGCAATCAAAAATGGAAGCTCTCACTGCTAGGATAAATGAGGCAGAAGAAAGAATTAGTGACATAGAAGACCAAATGACAGAGAATAAAGAAGCTGAGCAAAAGAGAGACAAACAAATACTGGACCACGAGGAGAGAATTTGAGAGATAAGCGACACCATAAGACAACACAACATTAGAGTAATTGGGATTCCAGAAGAAGAAGAAAGAGAGAGGGGAGCAGAAGGTATATTGGAGAGAATTACTGGAGAGAATTTCCCTAATATGGCAAAGGGAACAAACATCAAAATCCAGGAGATGCTAAGCATGCCCCTCAAAATCAATAAAAATAGGTCCACACCTCGTCACCTGATAGTAAAATTTACAAGTCTTAGTGACAAAGAGAAAATCCTGAAGGCAACCCGGGAAAAGAAGTCTGTTACATACAAGGGTAAAAACATTAGATTGGCAGCGGACCTATCCACAGAGACCTGGCAGGCCAGAAAGAACTGGCATGATATATTCAGAGCACTAAACGAGAAAACATGCTGCCAAGAATACTATATCCGGCTAGGCTATCATTGAAAATAGAAGGAGAGCTAAAGAGCTTCCAGGACAAACAAAAGCTGAAAGAATTTGCAAACACCAAACCAGCTCTACAGGAAATATTGAAAGGGGTCCTCTAAGCCAAGAGAGACCCTAAAAGTAGTAGATCAGAAAGAAACAGAGACAATATACAGTAACAGTCACCTTACAGGCAATACAATGGCACTAAATTCATATCTCTCAATAGTTACCCTGAATGTTAATGGGCTAAATGCCCCAATCAAAAGACACAGGGTATCAGAATGGATAAAAAAACAAAACCCATCAATATGCTGCCTACAAGAAACTCATTTTAGACCCGAAGACACCCCCAGATTTAAAGTGAGGGGGTGGAAAACAATGTACCATGCTAATGGACATCAGAAGAAAGCTGGGTGGCAATCCTTATATCAGATCAATTAGATTTTAAGCCAAAGACTATAATAAGAGATGAGGAAGGACACTATATCATACTCAAAGGGTCTGTCCAACAAGAAGACCTAACAATCTTAAATATCTATGCCCCTAACATGGGAGCAGCCAACTATATAAACCAATTAATAACAAAATCAAAGAAATACATCAACAGTAATACAATAATAGCAGGGGACTTTAACACTCTCCTCACTGAAATGGACAGATCATCTAAGCAAAAGATCAACAAGGAAATAAAGGCCTTAAATGACACACTGGACCAGATGGACATCACAGATATATTCAGAACATTCCATCCCAAAGCAACTGAATATACATTCTTCTCTAGTGCACATGGAACATTCTCCAGAATAGACCACATCCTGGGTCATAAATCAGGTCTCAACCAGTATCAAAAGATTGGGATCATTCCCTGCATATTTACAGACCACAATGCTCTGAAGCTAGAACTCAATCACAAGAGGAAATTTGGAAAGAATGCAAATACATGGAGACTAAACAGCATCCTTCTAAAAAATGAATGGGACAACCAGGAAATTAAAGAAGAATTGAAAAAATTCATGGAAACAAATGATAATGAAAACACAATGGTTCAAAATCTGTGGGACACAACAAAGGCAGTCCTGAGAGGAAAATATATAGCGGTACAAGCCTTTCTCAAGAAACAAGAAAGGTCTGAAATACACAACCTAACCCTACACCGAAAGGAGCTGGAGAAAGAACAACAAAGAAAGCCTAAACCCAGCAGGAGAAGAGAAATCATAAAGATCAGAGCAGAAATCAATGAAATAGAAACTAAAAAAACAACAGAACAAATCAATGAAACTAGGAGCTGCTTCTTTGAAAGAATTAATAAGATTGACAAACCCCTGGCCAGGCTTATCAAAAAGAAAAGAGAAAGGACCCAAATAAATAAAATCATGAATGAAAGAGGAGAGATCACAACCAACACCAAAGAAATACAAACAATTATAAGAACATACTATGAGCAAGTCTACGCCAACAAATTTGACAATCTGGAAGAAATGGATACATTTCTAGAGACATATAAACTACCACAACTGAACCAGGAAGAAATAGAAAACCTGAACAGACCCATAACCAGTAAGGAGATTAAAATAGTCATCAAAAATCTCTAAACAAACAAAAGTCCAGGACCAGTCGGCTTCCCAGGGGAATTCTACCAAACATTTAAAGAAGAATTAATTCCTATTCTCCTGAAACTGTTCCAAAAAATAGAAATGGAAGGAAAACTTCCAAACTCATTTTATGAGGCCAGCATCACCTTGATCCCAAAACCAGATAAGGATCCCATCAAAAAAGAGAATTACAGACCAATATCCTTGATGAACACAGATGCGAAAATTCTCACAAAAATACTGGCCAATAGGATCCAACAGTACATTAAAAGGATTATTCACCACGACCAAGTGGGATTTATTCCAGGGCTGCAAGGTTGGTTCAACATCCGCAAATCCATCAATGTGATACAATACATTAATGAAAGAAAGAGGAAGAACCGTATGATACTCTCAATAGATGCTGAAAAAGCATTTGACAAAGTGCAGCATCCCTTCCTGATTAAAACTCTTCAAAATGTAGGGATAGAGGGCACATACCTCAATATTATCAAAGCAATCTATGAAAAACCCACTGCAAATATCATTCTCAATGGAGAAAAACTGAAAGCTTTTCCCCTAAGGTCAGGAACACGGCAAGGATGTCCGTTATCACCACTGCTGTTCAACATAGTACTAGAAGTCCTAGCCTCAGCAATCAGACAACAAAAAGAAATTAAAGGCATCCAAATTGGCAAAGAAGAAGTCAAACTATCACTCTTTGCAGATGATATGATACTGTATGTGGAAAACCCAAAAGGCTCCACTCCAAAACTGCTAGAACTTGTACAGGAATTCAGTCAAGTGTCAGGATATAAAGTCAATGCACAGAAATCAGTCGCATTTCTTTACACTAACAACAAGACAGAAGAAAGAGAAATTGAGGAGTCAGTCCCATTTACAATCGCACCCAAAACCATAAGATACCTAGGAATAAATCTAACCAAAGAGGCAACGAATCTATACTCAGAAAACTATAAAGTACTCATGAAAGAAATTGAGGAAGACACAAAGAAATGGAAAAATATTCCATGCTCATGGATTGGAAGAACAAATATTGTGAAAATGTCTATGCTACCTAAAGCAGTCTACACATTTAATGCAATCCCTATCAAAATCCCATCCATTTTTTTAAAGAAATAAAACAAATAACCCTAAAATTTATATGGAACCAGAAAAGACCTCGAATAGCAAAAGGAATATTGAAAAAGAAAGCCAAAGTTGATGGCATCACAATTCCAGACTTCAAGCTCTATTACAAAGCTGTCATCAAGACAGTATGGTACCAACTCAAAAACAGACACATAGATCAATGGAACAGAATAGAGAGCCCAGAAATAGACCCTCAACTCTATGGTCAACTAATCTTCGACAAAGCAGGAAGGAATGTCCAATGGAAAAAAGACAGCCTCTTCAACAAATGGTGCTGGGAAAATTGGACAGCCACATGCAGAAAAATGAAATTGGACTATTTCCTCACACCACACACGAAAATAGACTCAAAATGGATGAAGGACCTCAATGTGAGAAAGGAATCCATCAAAGTCCTTGAGGAGAATGCAGGCAGCAACCTCTTTGACCTCAACTGCAGCAACTTCTTCCTAGGAACATCGCCAAAGGCAACAGAAGCAAGGGCAAAAATGAACTATTGGGATTTCATCAAGATCAAAAGCTTTTGCACAGCAAAGGAAACAGTTAACAAAACCAAAAGACAACTGACATAATGGGAGAAGATATTTGCAAACGACATATCAGATAAAGGGCTAGTATCCAAAATCTATAAAGACCTTATCAAATTCAACACCCAAAGAACAAATAATCCAGTCAAGAAATGGGCAGAGGACATGAACAGACATTTCTGCAAAGAAGACATCCAGATGCCAACAGACACATGAAAAAATGCTCCACATCACTTGGCATCAGGGAAATACAAATCAAAACCACAATGAGATACCACCTCACACTAGTCAGAATGGCTAAAATTAACAAGTCAAGAAATGACAGATGCTGGCGAGGATGCGGAGACAGGGGAACCCTCCTACACTGTTGGTGGGAGTGCAAGCTGGTGCAACCACTCTGGAAAACAGTGTGGAGGTTCCTCAAAAAACTGAAAATAGAGCTACCCTATGACCCAGCGATTGCACTACTGGGTATATATCCTAAAGATACAAACGTGGTGCTCCGAAGGGGCACGTGCACCCGAATGTTTATAGCAGTAGTGTCCACAATAGCCAAACTGTGGAAAGAACCTAGATGTCCATCAACAGATGAATGGATAAAGAAGAGGTGGTATATATATACAATGGAATACTATGCAGCCATCAAAAGAAATGAAATCTTGCCATTTGCAACGACGTGGATGGAACTAGAGGGTATTATGCTTAGCGAAATAAGTCAATTGGAGAAAGACAACTATCATATGATCTCTTTGATATCAGGAAGTGGAGATGCAATGTGGGGGGGTTGGGGCAGGTAGGAAAAGAAAAAATGAAAGAAGATGGGATTGGGAGGGAGACAAACCATAAAAGACTCAATCTCAAAAAACAGACTGAGGTTGCTGGGGGGGACAGGGGACGGGAGAGGGTGGTGGGCATATGGACATTGGGGAGGGTATGTGCTATGATGAGTGCTGTGAAATGTAAAAACCTGGCGATTCACAGACCTGTACCCCTGGGGGTAAAAATACATTATATGTTTATTAAAATAAATAAGTAATTTTTTTAAAAAAGCCATGAGGAACCTTCTAAGGATGGGGAGTGAAAACTCAGAACACAGAGACTTCCTGGATGGAGAAGCAAAGACTATAAAAATATCTCACCTTTGTTTGGGTCTCCTACGGCAGTGACACTACAGCACGAATGGATGGCTCAGTGATTACCCCGCCGGTGAAGCAGGTGATGGTTAACGACAAGGTTTTCATAAAATGCTGTCTCTGTGACAAGGCAACTTTAGAATTTGGACCGATGGTAGATTCTTGGCATTCACGGGTCCAGTCCTGAGACCTTCCCAAATCGCCAAATTCATGTGTATTACTTCAGTGTCGTTTAGTTGAAAAATTTCAGTTATCCTTCAGACTCAATGATTCCTATAGATACAGGATTTGAAAGTCAGTTATCAAATAGTCTTCTGAGTAAAAAACAATGCGTAGATGCCTCTTAGCTTTTCCTAAATTTCAGACACCAGATCTGGCACTGACTTTCATTTAAGGCCACTTTTCATTAAGGTGCACCTGTGCCTGCATCTGAGTCTGGCCGAGGCCAGCACGTCCCGGGCTTGGGGCGGGAGCCACAACGTCTCAGGCTATGCAGACAAATGGAACCCAACCATTAAGCAGAAGATGGGAACTCAGTTTATATGAATTACAATGAAGACCTAAGGAGGCATTAACAGATGGCTTAGAAATTGTGGTTTCATCTCCAAGTCTACACAGTGAATTAATGTGCCCAATTTGTTTGGATATGTTGAAGAACACCATGACTTCAAAAGAGTGTTTACACCGTTTTTGTGCAAATTGCATTATTACAGCCCTTGGAAGTGGCGATGAAGAATGTCCTGGGGTGCCCAAGTGGAGTAGTTGGCTGAGTGTCCGACTCTTGGTTTCTGCTCAGGTCTTGATCTCAGGGTCCTGGGATCGAGCCCCAAGTCAGGCTCCATGCTAAGTGTGGAGTCTGCCTGGGATTCTCTCTCCTTCTCCCTCTGCCCCTCCCACTTATGCTCTCCCTCTCTTTCTCTCTTAAGTAAATAAGTAAGTCTTTAAAGCAAGCGAGCAAAGAATATCCTCCCCATTGGGAAAAGCTAGTTTCTAAAAGATCACTAAGGCCAGCCCCAAACATGGATGCACTTATCAGCAACATCTATCCAAGTCGTGGTGAGTACACTCTCAAGAGCGTCTGATGCTCTCATACTTCATCGAGAGAGAACTGGCCAGCATCGATAAGCACGATAATCAGCAAGCGCCCAGTGACAGCACTGAGGAAGGCCTGAAGCTGCAGACCGTGCACAGGTCACAGCGAGGCGAGAAACAACTGCTTGAAAAGTGGGAGTGGAGCCGAAGACAGTGGTGACAGCTCTCGCTGTTAGCGGGACCTAGTACCAAACGGACCAAGACACCTGATGATTCCTGGCATGAGCTTGATAACAGCAATGCAACAGCGGCAACGGGTCCAGTGCTGGATAGTGCTAGTGAATGGACTAAGTACTTAGGCCTCATCCCCCACGAACAGAAGAAGATGATAGGCACAGACAAGATAATGCCACCGTTGATCCCTTACCCAAGTACCTGGCTGTGAGGTCAGCTTTAGAAGAATGTGAAGCAAAGGAAAACCAAACCAGATGATCCTTGGCACAGTGACAAGCAGGAGTAAACCATTTCCGTAGCAACACCAGTGGGCAGTTCACTGTGTTAAATGGCTCCTTTTCTTTGGAATTGGCCAGTGAGTAATACTGGAAAGTGCACACACCCATGGAACTTTATTATGGACCCACAAAGTAGCACCAACAAGCTTTTACTAAAACCATGTCTGAGAATGAATTTTTTACAGCCTTTTTCCTTAATATTAAAGATGTAATGTCTTTACTTTTATGGACAGAATCTTGGATACATTGTTTGGTTTGCTTTCTGAGCCATGCTCATTTACACTATTAGAATCTTATCCTCTTAATTTAAGATTTCCTTTTTGGAAGTGACTATAATTATTTAGTATTTTTTCTTTTATTTAAAAAATATATCTAAGTTGTATGATTTCACAGACTAGTGATTCCATTTGGAGCACCCTTTTGACCCAATAATTTTTTGTGTTCTGTATCCTTCTTTTTTCCCCCAAGATTTTGTTTTTAAGTGATCTCCACATCCAACATGGGGCTTGAAATCACAACACTGAGATCAAGAGTCCCATGCTCTACCAACCGAGCCATCCAGGTGCCCCCATAGGTCTATATTCTTAAGTGAAGATTCAGTTGGCTATCCTTTTTCCTCCCCTCAAAAGTTTTGTAGGCCTACAGAATATTAAGTAATATGTAATTTGACTTTTTTCCCCGGAGTGTTATATATTTATAGTTTCCTATATAAGCTGTTATCTTCATGAAGACCAAAGCTCAAATTTACTGTGCTTAAAAAAACATTCCCATATTGTTATTATTATTTTCATGGTATTTTCTTCCATAATATCCATTTTTTTAATTAACTTGTAATGTATTATTTGCTTCAGGGGTACAGATCTGTGAATCATCAGTCTTACACAGTTCACAGCACTCACCAAAGCACATACCCTCCCCATTGTCCATAACCCAGCCACCCTATCCCTCCCCTCCCACCCCTCTAGCAACCCTCAGTTTCTTTCCTGAGATTAAGAGACTCTTATGGTTTGTTTTCCTCCCCGGTCCCATCTTGTTTCATTTTTTTCCCTGCCTGCCCCCCACAACCCCCACCCTACCTCTCAAATTCCTCATATCAGAGAGATCATATGATAATTGTCTTTCTCGGATTGACTTATTTTGCTCAGCATAATACCCTCTAGTTACATCCACATTGTTGCAAGTGGCAAGATTTGGGGGTTTTCGATGGCTGCATAGTATTCCATTGTGTGTATATACACACACACACACACACACACATACATACATACATACCACATCTTCTTTATCCATTCATCTATTGATGGACATCTAGGTTCTTTCCATAGTTTGGCTCATAATATTTCATTTTTTTAAAAAAGATTCTTTATGAACTTCATTTCCATTTGTCACACAATGTTATCATTTTTTGATTTTTTCCTTCAAATTTTGGAATTTCTGATCCTGGGAAAAAGAAAACAAACAAAATGTCAAGTTCTATGAAATCTTGGTTCACTTACAGATTTCACTGAAGAAAAATTAAAATGACCTTCTGTAGCCTTCAGGTATATACTTATTTTTTAAAGATCTTATTTATTTATCTGAGAGATAGAGCAAGTATGCCCATAGAAGGAGAGGGAGAAGTAGACTCCCAATGAGCTGGGAGTCCAACTCGAGGCTTGATCCCAGGACCCTGGGATTGAGACCAAAGCCGACGGCAGATGCTTAACTGACTGAGTCATCCAGGTGCCCCTCTTAAATATAAATAAATATATATATAAATATATATATTTAATATATTATTTAAATATATATTTAAATATATATTTAAAGAGGTGGTTTTTAAAAAATAAGTTTTACTACCACTTCAGTTCCTTTATTATATATGTTTGATGTTTCTTCCTATTAAAATATGGAAATACTTTGCACTTTAGCCTTGAAAAAAACTACAAGATATGTTCAAAACTTCCCTAATTCTTTTCCTATTAGTAACCATGTAAGTTTCAAGAATAACATGGCACATGGAACAAACAATTGGAGGGAAAATTTTGCTTCTGTTTGAAAATTGTGTTCAGCATTTTGAGGGGTCCTATCAGTTTATAAATTTGGTGCTCGGCTAATCATACCCTAGAGAAGCAAGTTCATGGAACTTGAGCCTTGTCCTAGTGAAAGATAATTCTGTAACAGAATGTCAGCAAGTAGATCATTTTACTCTTCTTACTTTAGTTTTATATTGAGGAACAGTGTTGGGCATTTGGTGCCAGAAAGCTTTATGAAGACAGATCAGAAATAAAATTGACTTGTGTATTATTTTCCATCATTGTCTTGATTCCAAGTTTATATTATCAAAGTATTTACAAAGACTTCTTTGCACTGAGAAATTAACCTCAAAGGGTGTTTGTTTGCCAGCAGTGAGTAGCCCCCCAGAACAACTGCAATTAAATAACCTGCTCATTCATTGTAAATATTTATCTGTCACTTTTTACAGATTGGGGCCAGCTTGATGTTTTAAATCTTCAGCCTGATAAGAAAACTAAAAGGCTTATTAAGTTTCTACCATTTTATTGATAATATTTAAAATCTGTTCTTTACAATTTTATTGGTAACCTGTACCTTGAAATTTGATGACCACCAAAAATCAAGGGAAATTTCATATTCAATTCCTTTTCTGCTGAAATGTTAAGTTGTATAGATTATTAACATATGTCTAGTGGTTATAACCCTGGTTTTGTGACATAACTGCTTAGATTTTATTGGTGACATTCCATTAGTGGCTGCATTAAATAACTAAATTCCCATTGTGATTAATTGAGAGTTTGTTTTTTTGTTTTGTCTTTTTTTTGAGGGAGAGACAGTGAGCATGAGTGGGTGGGGGGAGTGGGGCAGAAGGAGAAGGAGAGAGAGACCCCCACGCAGTCTCCATGTCCAGTGCAGAGCCCCACACTGGGCTTGATCTCACAACCCTGAGGTCACGACCTGAGCTGAAATCAAGATTCAGATGCTGAACCAACCAAGACACCCCGGCAGCCCCCTCACACACACACTGTCACTAATTGAAAAAAATATATGTTTTATCACTTCACACTGCTAGGATTACTATAATAAAAAAGACAAATAATAATTTGGTGAAGATGTGGAGGAATTGGAACCCTGATACATACATTGCTGGTGGGGATGCAACAGCTTTAGAAAACAGTCTGGCAGTTTTTCCAAAGGTTAAATATACAGTCTCCATATGATCCAACTGTTGCACTCCTGGGTTTATAACCAGGAGAAATGAAAACATATGTCCATACAAAAAATTGTACATGAATGTTATAACAACATTTTTCACAGTAGCCCAAAAGTGAAAATAAACCAAACGTCCATCAACAGTGAATGACCAGGGTCGTCTATGTGGCTCAGTTGCTTAAGCGTCTGCCTTAGGCTCATGCCTAAGGGTGAGCCTAAGGTCCCAGGGTCCTGGGATCAAGTCCCACATTGGTCTTTCTGCTCAGCAGGGAGTCTGCTTCTACCTCTGTGTTCTCTCAAATAAATAAAATCTTAAAAAAAAAAAAAAAAGCAATGCAAGTTTTTATCACTTGTGACCAGGTTTGAGGAGGAGTAGAGAAAAACAAAAAAGCACTGAATTGTAATGCTGGGTAGCGGGCTACCTAAGTCATTAGCTGAGTGGCTTTCGAAACGTCATTAGTAAAACTACAACTCCGGAAGGCAGTCATGCAGAGTCCAATTACAAATGCTACAGCCATTACAAATGCCAGTAGTCTACTTTATTTATGTGCCTTCCAATGAAAAAAGTTCAAAGTGCCTAAATAGTAAGTAATGTGAAATGATAACAGCTGGGTTTTTTTTTAAAGATTTTATTTATTTATTTAAGAGAGAGAGGGCCACAAGCTGGGGGCAGGGACAGAGTTAAAAATAGATGCCCCACCAAGCAGGGAGCCTGAGCGGGGCTCCGTCCTCCCAGGACCCTGAGATCATGACCTGAGCCAGAGAGATCCTGAAGCGACTGAGCCACCCAGCACCCCAAGAACAGCTGTTTTTTAAAGACTATTTTTTATTTTTATTTTTATTTTTATTTTTAAAATATTTTTATTTATTTATTTGACAGAGAGACAGAGATCACAAGTAGGCAGAGAGGCAGGCAGAGAGAGAGGGGGAAGCAGGGTCCCTGCTGAGCAGAGAGCCCAATGCGAGGGTCGATCCCAGGACCCTGAGATCATGACCTGAGCCGAAGGCAGAGGCTTAACCCACTGAGCCACCCAGGCGCCCCTAAAGACTATTTTTTAAATGACATCTTCAATAATGATACCTAGAATGTTCCATGCAATGAAGCTGTAATTTCACATTTGCTCAAGTATTGATTTGATTTAGCCAGTGTGACACCATCTTGGATCAAGTATGCAAACAACTTAATTTCATTTCCTCATTAATCAAAACTGAAAGGAAAAAAAATCAATGAGGTGTTATAACAAAGAATCCCCCAAACCACATATATATAAGATTATCAAGAATGATGAAATAAATTTGATTAAATTTGGGGCGCCTGGGCGGCTCAGTCATTAAGCATCTGCCTTCAGCTCAGGTCATGATCCCAGGGTTCTGGGAGGCAGCCCCGCATCAGGCTCCCTGCTCAATGGAGAGCCTGCTTCTCCCTCTCCCACTCCCCCTGCTTGTGTTCCCTCTCTTGCTGTCTCTCTGTCAAACAATTAAATAAAATCTTTAAATTTTTTTTTACTAAATTTAATTGACGATGTGGAGGTCTCCTAAGCCTTAACATCACAAACCTGATTGCATGGCTATAGTGTTGCAAGGGCGCACAGCCAAAGAGGGGCTGATCTGACCTGAGATTTCTTCAATCTAGCTTTCTGTAGTTGGTAGGCTGGGGAAAAACAGTATTATTTTCAAAAATCATTTAAGAATTTCACAAAACTAAAACCCAGGCTTGAGCCCATCTTCCCTCACACCCCACATCTAGTCCATCGGGAGGGAAATCCTGTCAATCTTCAAGAAGTATCCAGGCTCTGACCACTTCTTTGACCCTGGGCAGGGTCATCTTCCACCCAGATACTGCTATGGTCTCCCTGCTTCTACTCAAATCCTTCTGCAATACCTTTTCCTTTTTTTTTTAAAGGTTTTATTTATCTGAGAGACAGAGAGAGTAAAGGGGAAGGGCAGAAGGAAAAGCAGACTCCTCGATCAGCAGGGAACCTGACGCGGGGCTCATTCCCAAGACCCTGGGAATCGTGACCTGAACAAAGGCAGCTGCTTAACCGACTGAGCCACCTGGGTGCCCTCCAGTCTCTTCAACTCAGCAGCCACAGAATCTTTTTAAGTCAGAACACAGATTGTGTCACTTCTCTGCTCAGAACCCGCTTGTGATTTCCATCTCAAAACAAAAGCCAAAGTCCTGGCAAAGACTTCCAATGGCTCACATGACCCGCACTGACCCGTGCTTATCAACACTCTGGCTTCCTCCCCCACTTCTCCCTCGCTCTCTCTGTTCGGCTGGCTACCTCCCCGAGCCTCCCACACAGCAGACGGCTCTTAGGGCCTCTACTCTGCTCTTTCCGCCTGAAATGCTTTTCTCCCAATTAGCCCCTTGGCCAGCTCCTTCACCTCCTGCAAACCATTGCTTAATGTCCACTTCACTGAGGCTAACCCACTCTATTTTATATTATTCTCTGTGCCCATTCCCACTATTAATTTCTAATTGCTGCTGTAACAAATTGCCATAAATATAGTGGCTTAAAACAACACAAATTTATTGTCTTACAAGTTTATTATCTTCTGGAGGTCAAAAATCCAAGTTAAGTCTTATAGGACCAAAATCAAGGTGTCAGCTGGGTTGCATTCTTTCTGGAGGCTCCAGAGAAATCTGTTTCCTTGCCTTTTCCAGCTTTGAGAAGCCACCTGCATTCCTTGACTCATGGACACTCCATCTTCAAAGTCAGCACTGTGGCATCTTCAAATCTCTCTCACACCTACTTCCATTGCCATCCATATCTCCTTCTCCAACTCTGACTCTCCTACCTCCCTCTTTCCCTTAAAAGGACCCTTGTGATTGCACCGGGTTGACCCAGAGTCTCCTTAATCATATCTGCAAAGTGCCTTTTGCTATTTAAGGTAAAATATTCACCAGTCCCAGGCATTAGGACATGGGCATTGTTGGGAAGCCATGACTTTGTCTTGCATTAAAGAGTCTCTTACCCTACTCAAGTTTTTTTCTTTTTTTCCAAAACACTTATCAATTGTAACGTGTTTTACCTATCTACTAGATTTATTGTTAATCATCCCTCCACCATAATGTAAGCTTCATGAAGACATGAATCTTTGTCTCTTTTTTGACTGGTATACCTCTAGCAACTAGAATAGCCTCTGGCATATAATAAGTGTTCAAGCAACATTTATTTTTATTTTTTTTTAAGATTCCATTTATTTATTTGACAGAGAGAGATCTCAAGCAGGCAGAGAGGCGGGCAGAGAGAGAGAGGAAGGGAAGCAGGCTCCCCGCAGAGCAGAGAGTCCGATGCAGGGCTCGATCCCAGAACCCTGGGATCACGACCCGAGCTGAAGGCAGAGGCTTTAAACCACTGAGCCACCCAGGTGCCCCTCAAGCAACATTTATTGACTGAAAGAAAAGGACTACTCATCTAAACAAATCAAGAACAGAAAATATCTTTGTTACATACAAATGGCTAGCAGACACATGAAAAAAATGTTCATCATCATTAGCCATCAGGGAAATTCAAATCAAAATCACACTGAGATACCAGCTTACACCTGTTGGAATGGCAAAGATTAACAAGGCAGGAAACAACAAATATTGGAAAGGATGTGGAGAAAGGGGAACCCTCTTACACTGTTGATTGAAATGCAAGGTGATACAGCCACTTTGGAAAACTGTGTGAAGATTTCTCAAAAAGTTAAAAATAGAGCTACCCTAAGACCCTGCCATTGTACTACTGCGTATTTACCCCAAAGATACAAATGTATTGAAAAGAAGGGCCACAAGTACCCCGATGTTCATAGCAGCAATGTCCACAATAGCCAAACTGTGGAAAGAACCAAGATGCCCTTCAACAGGCAAATGGATAAAGAAGATGTGGTCCATATATACAATGGAATATAACTTAGCCATCAGGAAAGATGAATACCCAACTTTTGTGTCAACACGGATGGGACTAGAGGAGATTTTGCTGAGTGAAATAAGTCAAGCAGAGGAAGTAAATTATCATACGGTTTCATTTACTTGTGGAGCATGAGGAATAACATGGAGGACATTAGGAGAAGGAAAGTAAAAGTGAATTGGGGGAAATTGGCAGGGGAGATGAACCATGAGAGACTATGGACTTCAAGAAACAAACAGAGGGTTTTAGAGGGGAAGGGGGTGTGGAGATGGGTAAGCCTGGTGGTGGGTATTAAGGAGGGCATGTATTGCATAGGGCACTGGGTGTTGTACATAAACGATGAATCTTGGAACACTGCATCGAGAACTAATGATGTATTTTATCGTGACTAACATAACACAATTTTTAAAAAGCTGAAAATTTAAAAAAAAAAAAGAGAAATTGTCCTTGTTTATCTCTCCAAATATGTCAAGTGGGAGAAGAAACAGAGGAAACTGTTGCACAGCAGCTTCCTGAACCAGTCTGTAAACCTGGGGATCGTGCAGTTCTCCAACCTCTTTCTCTGTGTACAAAAAATCCCTGGAGAAACATTTCCAAATTCAGATTCTCTTGCCCCATCCTTCCCAACCCTGGATTTAGATTTATTGAATTTTGGGTGGGCTCAAGCCAGCACCAGTGGGCTGAGGGCTATAATCAGTAGTTGGGCAAACATTATTGGCTTCTCCCTAACAAACCTCCTAAAGCAGAGGTTCTTGACCTTTGCCTGCACATTGGAACATCCTAGTGGGTTTCATAAAATACCAATATCCATAATCTATCCTCAGAAATTCTGATTTATTTGGTCTGAGTGCAGCCTGGGCATTGGGATTTTTTAAATTTAAAATCAATTAACATATAGTGTATTAATTGCAGAGGTAGAGTTTAGTGATTCATTAGTTGCATATAACACCCAGACAGTACTCATTATATCAATTGCCCTCCTCAATATTCATCACCCAATTACCCCGTTTCCCCCCAACGTCCCCTCCAGCAACCCTGTTTTGTTTCCTATGGGTAAGAGTTTCTTATGGCTTATCTTTGATTTCATCTTATTTTTCCATCCCTTCCCTTATGTTCATCTGTTTTGTTTCTTAAATTCCACACATATGAGTGAAATCATAATATTTATCTTTCTCAGACTGACTTATTTCACTTAGTATAATACCCTGGTTCCATCCATGTTGTTGCAAATGGCAAGATTTCGTTCTTTTTGTTGGCTGAGTAGTATTCCATTATATATTGTATATGTATATGTATGTGTATGTGTATATGTACATATATGCATATGTACATATGTATGTACATATATACATATACACATATGTACATGTGTATGTGTATATGTACATATACACATACTACATCTTCTTTATCCATTCATCTAGTCAATGGACAGCTGGGCTTCCATACTTTGGCTATTGTGAACATTGCTGCTCTAAACATTGGGTACATGTGTCCCTTTGAATCACTGTGTTTGTATCCTTAGGATAAATACCTAGTAGTGCAATTGCTGGGTCATAGGGTAGCTCTATCTTCAGCTTTTTGAGGAACCTCCAAGCTGCTTTCCAGAATGGCTGCACCAGCTCACATTCCCACCAGCAGTGTAATAGGGTTCCCCTTTCTCTGCATCCTCACCAACATCTGTTGTTTCCTGAATTGTTCATTTTAGCCATTCTGACCTGTGTGAGGTGGTATCTCATTGTGGTTTTGATTTGTATTTCCCTGATGTTGAGCATTTTTTCATGTGTTTGTTGGCCATTTGTATGTCGTCTTTGGAGAAATGTATGTTCATGTCTTCTGCCCATTTCTTGACTGGATTATTTGTTTTTTGGTGTTGAGTTTGATAAGTTTTTTATAGGTTTTGGATACTAGCCCTTTATCTGATAAGACATTTGCAAATATCTTCTCCTATTCTGTAGGTTGTCTTTTAGTTTTGACAGCTGTTTCCTTTGCTCTGCAAAAGTTTTTATCTTGATGAAGTCCCCATAGCACATTTTTGCTTTTGTTTCCCTTGCCTTTGGAGATGTGTCTAGCAAGAATTTGCTGTGGCCAAGGTAAAAAATGTTGCTGCCTATGTTCTTCTCTAGCATTTTGATGGATTCTTGGCTCACATTTAGGTCTTACATCCCTTTCCAGTTTATTTTTGTGTGTGGTATAAGAAAATGGTCCAGTTTCATTCTTCTACATGTGCCTGTCCAATTTTCCCAAAGCCATTTGTTGAAGAGACTGTCTTTTTTCCATTGTATTCTTTCCTGCTTTGTTGAGGATTAGTTGGCCATAGAGTTGAGGGAACATTTCTGGGGTTTCCATTCTATTCCATTGATCTATGTGTCTGTTTTTGTGCCAACCAGTACCATGCTGTCTTAATGACTACAGATTTGTAATATGGCTTGAAATCCAGAATTGTGACGTCACAAGCTTTGGTTTTCTTTTTCAATATTCCTTTGGCTATTCGGGGACTTCACTGGTTCTATACAAATTTTAGGGTTTTCTGTTCCATTTCTGTGAAAACTAAAAAGTTTGAAGAAGAATAACCCATATGGCCAAGAATTTCATTTCTGGGTATATACCCAAATGTCCATCAACAGAGTGGATGAAAAAAAATGAGGTATGGGGTGCCTGTATGGCTCAGTCAGTTAAACATCTGCCTTCAGTTCAGATTATGATCCCAGGATCCTGGGTCAAGCCCTGCCTTGGGCTCTCTGCTCAGCATGAAGCCTGTCTCTCCCTCGCACACCCTCCCTGCTTGTGTTCCCTCTCTTGCTGTGTCTCTGTCAAATAAATGAATAAAATCTTTTTTTAAAATGAGGTTTATATGTACAGTGGAATATTATGCAGCTTAAAGACAAGGAAGTTCCCTCACAGGCTAAAACTGGATGAACCTTGAGAACAATATGCTAAGTGCAATAAACCAGTCACAAGAATACAAATATTTTTTGACTCCACTCATATAAAGTATCTAAAATAGTAAAAATCATAGAAACATTAAGTAGAAAGATAGAAACAGCAGGTGGGGAGGGGAGTAAGGAGGAGGAGTTAGTGTTTAATGGGTATAGAGTTTCAGTTTTGCAAGATAAAAAGTTCTAGAGATCTGTATATATTTTAACACTACTGAGCTGTACACTTAAAGATGGTTAAGATGGTCAATTTAATGTCATGTGTTTTTTACCACAATAATAATTTTTTAAAACCCTTTCATCTAGCTTGCTGAATTATCCATCCCTGGGGATGATTTCCTTGATTGCTGACCTTGTGCTCCCGGGATTTAATGTTTCCCTTCCACGTGACACAGTCTCTTTCATCATTTCGCACCCTCAGTGCCGTGCATGGAAGTTCCTAGGCAAGCCTAGTCAGCTTACTCCAGACCACGGACCCCTGGTTCCTGCATGCTGGGTGAAGCCATGGGCACTCTCTGCGGCCCCCTCATTTCTCCACTTCTAGCAGCTTCTCCAGTGTCCACCTGTGAAGGCGATACTCAGCCTTGTGGTCTGTGTTCCCTTTATTTTTTTTTTCTTTTGAGATACTGTCTCCTAACCAAGCTTCAGTGGTTTGCTCCCAGTCTGCTTCCAAATCCATTTTTATAGCCCCACAGTCATTTCCAGATGTCTTCTAGTCTTATCCAGAGAGATGCCATGCGCCTCCAAGATAAGGCTCACCAAACAGACTCAGTAACAGACTCAGTAACAGACTCACCAAAACAGATTTCTTTTTTCTCATCAAAACTTCATACTCTTTCACCATCCACTTTAAGCCAATCACCGCAAACCTCATTGATTCTACCTTCTAAGAATCTGTGGGTGACTTCCTTTCAATTCCACAGTTATCGTCGGGGCTCTTGCAACAGAAATTGCTGGACCCAGTGTGTGGCAATCATTAAAATCTTAGTTAATAGTGCTGAGCTGATTTCCTGCCTCCCTCCTTGTCTCCCTTTCTCCTTCCTCCATCTTTCTCTCCCTATCCAATCAATCCATTGTCATGCTGCCACCAAAGTCACTCTTAAAACCAGATTTGGTTGTCATTCCAAAATCTTCAGTGGATCCCTGTGGTCTCGAAGAAAAAGTCCAATCTTAACATGACAAGCAAGTGCCTCCCCAACCTGGACTATCCACTTTCTTCACTGATGAGATGCCTGGTGCTAATGAACGAAGCACACTCAAAGTCGGACCAGACCCTACATTTGACTGTTTCAATAGCTATATGAGCTTGAGCAAATCACTCATTATTCCTAAGTCTTAACCACCTAATCTGTAAAATGGGGACAATTACAGCACCTACCTGTGTTTTTTGTGAGCATTAATGAAATATTGTGCTTAACGTTATTGTGATTATCATTACTCTCTTTCGAAACATCCCAGCCACTCTTAACTCACCATACCTTGAACAAAGTGTACCATCTTAACTGTCTAGCTCTTACCAGGGCCGCTTCCTCTATCTGATTGGCTCCCTCCACCCCCATTCCTTTTCCTCTCTGACTCTACACTTCTTCCCTACCTTTCCAAATCCAGCTTAAATATCATCTTATCTGTGGAGCTTTCTCTCAATTCCCCTTAACTTGATTCTCTTCATAGTACTCGAGACATGCACTATTATTTGATCATTTTTTGAGTTACTGACCATCAATGACATGTTGCCTCACTGTGAAGCCCAGGATAGAGCTGAAAATAATAAAAGACATCTTGAGAAAAAAGAAGAAATAAATAGACAGTTTAGCACTTACAAATTTGAAATGGAATGTGAAAAGTTACCAAAATCCAAAGGCTTATGAGGAAAACTCAGGAAGGAAATGTTACCAGAATATGATATGTTTGCTTTTTAATTAAGTAAGGCGCTCATAGCAGATTTGAGAAGGAGCCTAAATGCCAACAAGGGCTCATTAATAAATGGTGATATATCTATAAAATAAAACACTACGAGACCATGAAAAAGGTTAAGGTAAATGCATAGGTGTTAGCATAGAAGCCCACGATACATTGAAGTGTAAAAATAGGAAGTGAGATCTGCTTTGTGTGTCTGTACCTAGAAGAATATGCCCCAAATTATTCACAATAATTCTTTCTTTAAATAAGAGTATGAGGCACCTGGGCGGCTCAGTGGGTTAAAGCCTCTGCCTTCAGCTCAGGTCATGATCTCAGGGTCCTGGGATCGAGCCCTGCGTCGGGCTCTCTGCTCAGCGGGGATCCTGCTTCCCCCTCTCTCTCTGCCTGCCTCTCTGTCTACTTGTAACCTCTGTCTGTCAAATAAATAAATAAATCTTTAAAAATAAATAAATAAATAAATAAATAAACAAATAAGAGTATGGAGCTAGGGTGTGAAGAAAATTTTTCATCTTATTTCAAAAGTAATCATTTACTATTTTTATGATTAAAAAAATTAAGTAAACAAATAGACCATCAAAGTGGCAAAAGAAACATTAACTATAAATAAATGGGTGAAATGGACAGATGATTTAGGGAAGAAATAGAGCTAATAAATGAATGTAAGGAAAGCTATTGAATTTTGACAAGAAGTGATGAGGTCTTTTATCTATTAAAAATAGTAAAAAAAATAACCTACTAAATTACAATACCTCATGCTGTTAAAGATACACTAAAATGGGCACTTTCTTGTGCTTTTAGTGACATTTGTATTTTATATGAACCTTCAGGGATAAAAATTGGCAATTTGTATCAAGGGCAATAAGAATGTTCATGTCTTATGACTCACTCACTTCTGGAAATATCTCACTTTGGAATCAATTCAACTTAAAGAAAGGTCATCTGTATAAAGACAGTGAAAATTTGGAAACAATTTGAGGTAGAGTGGCTAAGTAAAATAAAATTGTCGTGGGAAATTAAACAATCTATGGTATTCATAGGCATGTTGTACGAGCTCAGTACATTTTAGCTACAGCTGTTATTATTGTTGTTTTTGTTATCATTATTATAGCAGTTGTATACAATATAAAATTATGTATCATTAAAAATGATCATTGTCAAGTCTATGAAAAAACAATGTGTCCTACAGCATAACCATGCAAAAATATATAATATTAAAATATTGAAAATGAATTTACAAAATGATCATGGATGTGTTAGGATACCAGAGTAAGGATGATTCTTTTTATTTTTTTGTATTTTCCAAACTCTTGATAATATTGTTATATACATCTATAATTTAAAAATAAATTAAAAAAATTTTTAACCCATTACTCATCTAGCCTCAAGTCCAAATTTTAAAAGCCATATATATCTCCCAAAGTTAATATTATCAAAACATTCTGAACAAAATATTGCTCAGAACCTAGTAAAGAGGTATTTAGAGCTATTTTGAGTTTGTCCCACACTCAGCTGTGACAATCATAATATGAAGAATAAAGTCACATTCTAAGAATTACACCAATAAACATTAACACAATGAAATGTATCAATGAGAACCTAGTTTAGTATGCTTTTTGAAATTTTAATTGAGGCTTGAGAAACACCTGAATCCAAATAAGGTGACTAGAAACAAGTTGTAAATGTAGATGAAAAAAACTATAGCTGAATTAACTTATTGAAAATTGGACAGAGACTAGAAGAGTAGAGATGTGTAGGCTAGGTTAGCTGTTCAAACTTAAGAAATGCACTTACATCTCGTAAAGGAAAAATTATGACCCTCTAATGCTGACCTGTATTATTTTTATTATAATGCAACTTAATATACAAATAGAAAACTAGATATAAATGTCTTATTCGTGTTTTCATACCATTCTCTATGTATGTATTCATATATTTGATAAAAATGTCACAGTTAGAAGTGAAGTCGTTATGATGACATCAGTTTAACCATACAGACTGACCCCAAGGGTAGGGTCAAGTTGCCAAAAATCAGAACACAAGCAGCACACAGTTCCTTAACACCTGTGCCCTTGCACACCCTTGTCCACAGCCAGCCATGCTCCAACAGTCACAGCACTAAGTTCAGACATAAGCCCCGGAACTTTTCCCTGGCTTCCGTCAAGTCCTGGGATGAGACGAGAGCCACGGTCAATGAAAAGAAGCTGGCATGGCCCAACACATCTCTGTTCTAACGACTCAGAGGAGGCAGGACATGGAACGCTGGAGCAGTATTTCCTTATAAATGCCCTATTCTTATAGCTGCGTCTATAGGTATAAAACCAAAGCTGATTTTAAAATTAAATGTCATTGTACCAAATAAGTAAGACTCAAATGAATAGCATTAATTTAATATGACGGGTGATGTTTTCTGAAAAGGAAATTCAAATTAAACCCATGAATTACCATTTCCTACCCACAAGAATGGCTAACATGAAAAACAATGACAAGGAAGTAGAGGAACTGACACAATTGTTGGCCAGGAAGTGTAGAAACTGAAACAATCAGACATTGTTGGAAAATGTAAAATGGTAAACACTTTGGAAAATGTGGTGGTTTCTCATAAAGTTTCATATCATCTACATTATGACCCAGCAATTTCACTCCTAGATGCTTTCCAGAAAAGAAATGACAATACATGTGTCTCGGTTTCCTTTCTCCCCCTCCTCACCGTGTTCGCTTAGTTTGTTTCTTAAACTACACATATGAGTGAAATCATACGGTGTTTGTCTTTTTTTGACTTATTTCACTTAGCATTGCACTCTCTAGTTCCATCCATGTCATTACAAACGGCAAGATTTCATTCTTTTGTACAGCTGAGTAATATTCCGTTTTATGTATGTGTATACACACACACTCACACAAACCACATCTTCTTAATCCACTCATCAGTTGATGGACATTTGGGCTCTTTCCATAACTTGGCTATTGTAAAAAATGTTGTTATAAATACAGGGGTGCATGTATCTCTTCAAATTAGTATTTTTGTACTCTTTGGGTAAATACCTAGTCGTGCAATTGCTGGACCATAGGGTAGTTCTATTTTTATTTTATTTAAAATTTTTGGATAAATTTTATATTATATAATAATTATTTTTTCTTGCAAATTCTACTTGCCCTCATCAAAATATATACCAAATACCTTTTTTTCACAATAAACTGGAGTGTAGGTAAAATTGCCTTCATAATTGGGCTAAGTACCTTATTATACTCACAAATATCTCACTATATTAGCTAAATAAGGCATAAAAACCTATACAGTAGAGTGTAATCACAATTTATTATAAAATGCACGAAAATGATAAAAGGCAGCTACCACACTTACTAATAAGCAGGTAAGCAGGTGATTACTAGTTAGATTTAGATTTTAATCACCTAAATAAATGCTCTAAAAAAGCATATTAACTTATTATCTGATATTTATAAAGTACCTTCTTAACGCTTCAGGCTATTTATCATATTTTATCTAATAGACACACACTTCAAACCTTAATTCCTAAAAGACATTACACATTAAAGCAAACAGTTATGCATCTCTTAACATGCAAATTACCTTTGCGTTCCTTGAATCCCCATACTTTCTTTTTGTCTTCATTTAAAAAATTTTTTTTAATTTTTTAAAAGATTTTATTTATTTATTTGAGAGAGAGAAATGGCAAGTAGGCAGAAAGGCAGGCAGAGGGTGGGGGGGGGGGGAAGCAGGCTCCCCGCTGAGCAGAGAGCCCGATGCGGGGCTCGATCCCAGAACCCTGAGACCATGACCTGAGCCGAAGGCAGAGGCCTTAAGCCACTGAGCCACCCAGGCGCCCCGACCACATCTTCTTTATCCATTCATCTGTTGATGGACATCTAGGCTCTTTCCATAGTTTGGCTATTGTGGACATTGCTGGTATAAACATTGGGGTGCAGGTGCCCCTTTGGATCCCTACATTTGTATCTTTAGGGTAAATACCCAGTAGTACGATTGCTGGGTCGTAGGGTAGCTCTATATTTTCAACTTTTTGAGGAACCTCCATGCTGCTTTCCAGAGTGGCTGCACCAATTTGCATTCCCACCAACAGTGGAGGAGGGTTCCCCTTTCTCCGCATCCTTGCCAACTCCTGTTGTTTCTTGTGTTGTTAATTTTAGCCAAATAATGTATTTTTAAAATACTATATTTTCTAAAACAAAAAAATAGTGAGAAAAGTGGACTCATTTTTCATTTTTGCATGTCTCCTTAATGTCTGGCTTAATAAAAGACAGCTGGGTTTTCACATCAGCATTCAATCTGTTGTGAGACCACACGTCATGCAGCCTCTGGAAAATCTCCGCTCTACACTAATGAGAAAACAAGAGAGAGAGGCAGATACCATCTTTAATATTGTTATCAAAACAATTTTCACCTTGTGGAACCCCTTTGCTCGTGGTTTGAAAACCACTGATCTAAGCCCTTAGATACATCTAAACTTAGATGGAGTTGGTCAAATAAAAAAACACCTAGGTTTTACCTTTTTAAAAATAGTTTTGTTCAGGAAAATTTACTGTTAAAATGTAGAGTTTGAATTCTGCCTGAACTCTAAGGAATCTACAATATGTACTTAAAGTTATCTCCTGCAAAATGGGTTTATTATTCAGGCACTCACACAGCATTATTTGGTACTGCTGGTCTAATACCAGAAACTTCGTCTTCCGTTGTTATTTGCTTTTACTTTAAATGTTATTTCTTTGTTAATTTTAGAAAGGGAGAGAGAGCCATGCATGGGGGCAGTGGGCAGAAGGAGAGGGAGAGGGAGAGAGAGCATCTCAAGCCGACTCCAAGCTTAGCAGGGAGCCCAACTTGGGGCTTGGTCCCACCCATCCTGAGAGCATTACCTGAGCCAAAACCGAGAGTTTGATGCTTAACTGACTGCCACCCAGGTGCCCCCATTGTTACTTGTTTTTTAAGCTTTACTTAGCTCTCAAAAAAAGTCTGCTTATGGCACTATTGACTTCAAACAAGTTATAGATTCAATTTCCAACTTAAAAAAATCACAGTTAGGGGCGCCTGGGTGGCTCAGTGGGCTAAGCCTCTGCCTTCGGCTCAGGTCATGATCCCGGGATCCTGGGATCGAGCCCCGCGTCGGGCTCACTGCTCAGCAGGGAGTCTGCTTCCTCCCCCCTCTCTCTCTGCCTGCCTCTCTGCCTATTTGTGAGCTCTGTCAAATGAATAAATAAAATCTTTTAAAAAATCACAATTAGTTTTATAAAAAAAACCTGCCATACTGTCTTCCAGAATGACTATATCATTTTATATTCCCACCAGCAATGAATGAGAGCTCCTGTTCCTCCAAACCCTTACCAACATTTTGTGTTGTCAATGTTTTGAAACTTAGCATTCTAATAGGCATGCAGTCATGTGTCATTGTTGTTTTAATTTGTAACTCCCTAATGATACATGATGTTGAGCATATTTTCTTTTTTTTAACCTTTTTTTAAAATTAAGTAGGCTCCACACCCAATGTGGGTCTTAAACTCACCACCCTGAGATCAAGAGTCACATACTCTACCAGCTGAGACAGCCAGGCACCTCTCGAGCATATTTTTATATTCGTATTTGCCACCTGTATACCTTCTTTTGTGAGGTGTCTGTTCAGATCTTTTGCCTATTTTTAAGCAAACTGTTAAGTTTCTTATTGTTGAGTTTTTAAAGTTCTTTTTATATTTATATTTATATATTCTTTTTATATTTTATATATTCTTTTTATATTTCAGTTTTTCAACAAATATTAAGTTTTGCAAAGGTTTTCTCCCAGGCTGTGGCATGCTTTTTCATTCTCTCAACAGTGTCTTTCACAGAGCAGGAGTTTTTAATTTAAATGAGGTCCAACACGAATTTTTTCTTTCATGGATCATGTTTTTGGTGTCATATGTAAAAAGTCAATGCAAAGCCCATGGTTAGCTACATTTTTCACCTATGTTATCTTCTAGGAGTTTTATGGTTTTTTATAGTTTTGCCAGAGGCTGGGGGCAGGAAGGACAAATACTTGGAGTAGGGGGATTTTTAGGGCAATGAACATATTCTCTGTGATTCAATAATGATGGAGTCATGTTATCATACATTTGTGAAAACACACAGATTGTACGACACAAAGAGTGAGCCCTAATGTAAACTATTGGACTTGAGTTAATAATAATGTATCGACATTTGCTCCTCAGTTGTAACAAATGCATGACACTAATAGAAGATGCCAATGTGGGGAAACAGTGGATGGTATGTGCAAACCTTCTGTACTTTCCCATCAGTTTTCCATAAGCCTAAAACAACTCTAAAAATAAACTCTATTAATTTTTAAATTACAACTACCCCCAACACTACTACAAAATAAGCAAGTACTACAAAATGAAATTAGTAGGGGTGGCTGGCTGGAGCCAGTCGGTAGAGCATGCAACTCTTGATCTCAGGATTGTGGCTGGGAGCCCCACGTTGGGTGTAGGGATTCCTTAAGAATAAAAAATCTTTAAAAAATGAAATTAAATTCAAGTGAGGCTTTGTTTGTTCAAGATTATCGGAACTCATACTTTACCAACACTGTGCACAGGTAATTCTTGAAAGTCCAAATTGAAAGGATCAACTCTTTATCTTCACGGAATTTTCTGTTCATTTCAAGATATGATCAAGATTGTGACATAGGGAAATCTTCATGAAAATGATTATCTAATCCAATTTATGCTGGAACTGGGAACAGAGTTTGTTCGTGAAGTATTTACGGCTTCATTTGCTGTTATAAACTGTCGCCAGGGGTGTTTACAAAGCAAAAGCTTCATTCCAGAACTACTGGCAGGGAAAGGTGGCATCTGGGGCACAGGTGTTGAGGTCAGTCTGCCTCAACTGTGGGTGCCGAATGGAACACATTTGCCCATCATCTTTCTCTGTTCCAGTACTGGGAAACTACGGCTCATCCAGCTCAACAGGACATCACTTGCTTTCACTCGGCAGGAATGATCGTGAAAGCACAGGCTGGCACCTGTTCTTGAGGGAATCTTGGGCTTTGGTGAAGTTTTGTAAAAGGAGAACTAAATTGTTAAAAACTCATCCCGATCTGTCCAGCCTTGTGACGGAGAGGGTCCTCTGGTCATTAAAGAGGTGTGTTCTTTTTTGGAAGAGATACTGACCATCAAGCTTGTTCCTGGCTTCTTTCTGGTCAGGAGCTTAGTTCTCCAAGAACCTTTACATTGGGACAGGAGTCCCTGGAGAGTGGACCTGAGTTTTGAGGCTACTCCAAGGGTAATGCCCCCTTTATAAATCGAGAAATGGGCCACCTGGATTAAAAACCAAGGAGTTTCTTTTAGAAGGAACATTTCCCTAAGGCCCTGCCTATCTATGTTGGGGACAGGAAAAACCAGAGTTCCTGGCATACTGCAGGCCGTGTTCTGTACCGTAGAGACCTTATTGAGGTAGAGCACTGCCAAAGCACCAGCCCACTGTCTCTGTGGGTCCTGTGTGTGTCTGTGGCTGTTATTTCCCCCAGAGGATGCTATATCCCAGCCCTCCCTAATGTTTTGTATCTTGCACAGTTCCCGGCACGAGGTCCCGCAACCCGGCCGGCTGCTGAGTCGGTGTTGACCTACTGCAGCTCCGCCTTCGGGTTCCGTCAGGGCAGGTTTCACTTCAGAACGCAAACAGGGGAGAGTGGACCCAGCCAAGCACTGGCCAGCCGAGCAGTCTAAAGATAGATGCTGTTCAAAATGGGGGCAATTCTTCCGATTTTCTGGGTCTATCTTCACTCCCAGGGCCCTTTGGATAAAATAAATTTGCTTCTTCCAAGGGCCTCCCCAAAATACAGTCCCTACAAAGGGTGGACCCATCTATCTCTCTAGAATTCATATCTTAAATCCCTGTCTTTGTTTTCTTCCCCTCCCACCCGTCTGCTGGGATAGCAAACACAGATCTCAGTGGGGCAGACAGCAAGTTTAAATGAAGGAAGGGCTCCTGTTAATATGGGGACTGGTGGGAATTGTGGAAAACTAAAAAGCATTCACATTTGGAAGTTTTTTTCTTTAAGATTTGATTGATTTATTTGACAGAGAGATATACAGCGAGAGAGGGAATACAAGCAGGGGGAAGGGGAGAGGGAGAAGCAGGCTTCCCGCTGAGCAGGGAGCCCGATGTGGGGCTTGATCCGAGGACCCTGGGATCATGACCTGAGCCGAAGGCAGATGCCCAACAAATGAGCCACCCAGGTGGCCCATATTTGAAGGTTTGAAAACTGTCTTGGTCAAATGAAATGCATGAACAGCAAGTGCTGGCAGTCACCAGCAGCCAATGTGGGATGTTTGCTCTACACTGTGTAGTATAAACCGCTTTGCATGAACAAAAGGGCCCTTCCCAGCCTGGCCTCCAACAGGCTGCCCTGCAAGCCCAGCCACTCCTACCCAGGCCCCCACACTCTGCTTATGCAACATACTTCCATGCGTACTCTCCCTGTCACTTTTGCTCGTGCATTCTTTTTGTTCCCTAACATTTATCAAACACCTAATAGGTATCAGGCACTCTAGCAGGTGCTGAGGAAACGATGGTGAACAAGTTTCTGACTTCCTGGAGTTTCTAGTGTAGTAAGGAGACATATATGTTAGACAATTATCAGCCTGTGAGAAGGGGTGTGAGAGAAGTACAGGGCGTGACTGAAACATACACAAGGTCACAGAGAGCAGGCTTGGAAGGCTTCCCGGAGGAGTAGATACCCTCACTGAGGTTAAGGATGAGCAAAGGAAGCAAAGATGAGAGTGAAAGGGCAAGGGTGGGGGTGGGGAGAGGGTTTGCTGGAAGCGGAGCAGTGCTTGTACAGGTCCCTGAGGAAACTGACATTTGATGTGGCTGGATAGCATGGTGTTGGGTGTTCGAGGGTGGCACAAAATAAAACTGGGAAGGTGAGCAGAGGCCAGATGTTCCCAAGCTTTGTGCCCAAAAAAGGAGTCAGATTTTGTCCAAAGGGCAATGGGCGGCCACCAACAGTTTTTGCTGAAAGACCATTCTGACGCGACTTTGCATTTTAGAAGAATCCCTCTGGTGTCAGTGTGGAGAAGAGTCTGAAGTGAGCAAGCCTGGAAGGAGGGAGGACAATTACAGGTTCTCATAATAAACCAGCTAGAGACGATGGCGGCCTGGCCTGAGGAGCAATAGTGGGCTAGAAGGCAGGACCCAACTCGGGAGACAGAGTTGATATAACTCAGACATTTACTACGAGAGCATGAGGAGAAAGGCAAGAGGACGTGTTAATGGTGAACATGGAGTGTCCTGATTGCCTACTCCTCCTTTCAGCTTAATTCTCTCATTAGTCTTCATGGACCTCTGAGGCACCTTCTTACCAACTGTCCCCAGCACTCCGTCCCACTACTGGTTGAGCACAGCATATCGTATGATGGTGAGAACTTGTATGTCCTTCTTCCTTGTAGTGTTGGGCAGGGACCCTGTATCAGTCAGGGTCAAATTAGGAGATGGAAGCCACACAGTAATTTTAACAGCTAAATTTTAATGTGTAGAATTAACTGTAACAAGGGATTTGAGTAATGAGGGCAATTGGCTGGTAAAAAGTAAGAGAACGCTAACGAATATAGGATCAGCAGAGATCAGGTTCACAGACCACCTCTGAGGCTTACATAGAGCACCCAGGCTGAGGCCTTGTCGGAGAGGACGTGGCTGTGTGTGACTGGAGGGCACAGAAGTTGCTTGGTGCTCTGCCAGTGGTAATTGCTGGAAATTTGCCCTCCACAATTTGCTGGAAACCTACCTTCTGAGCTGCCAAAGAAAGTCATTTCATAGAAAGGGGGGCACCCAGCTACAAAGCCAATGAAAGTGTGTTTCAGGGAGAAACTACTGGCTCCTGGGTGCTGCCAACCACTGTTGCAGGAGGAGCCAAGTTCCGGAGGGGCTACGTGAGCGACAGCGCCAAGGTGCTGGAAAAGCCGTCTGCACTGCAGGAGCTGGGCACTGAGGGATCCCTGCATACTGCAGGAGCCTGCTGGAATACACCAGAACAAGAAGGAAAACCCCTTCCTCGTGCAGTTGTTCTCCAGAGCCCACAGCTGACAAAGCTTAACATTGCACCACCTGACAAAGGAATAATTACTCTTATATGGTCCAGCTCCATTTTTCCACAGCAAGCAAAGAAGAGTGAATGTAGAACCAAGAAGCAATAAATCTGTAAGCAGCAAAATCCCTTCCTGTTGGTGGGGCGCCTGGGGGCTCAGTGGGTTAAGTCTCGGCCTTCAGCTCAGGTCATGATCTCAGGGTCCTGGGATCGAGCCCCGCATCGGGCTCTCTGCTCCGCGGGGAGCCTGCGTCCCTCCCTCCCTCTGCCTGCTTCTCTGCCAACTTGTGATCTCTCTCTCTCTCTCTGTATCAAATAAATAAATAAAATCTTTAAAAAAATCCCTTCCTGTTGATCATAGCTGCTGGAGTACCACAGGGGCTAGAAGTCAACATGTCAAGGAAGGTCCAGCGTATATTTGCTGGACCTTCCAGCAAGCGTATATTTGCCCATTTTTAAATTAGGTTGGTTTTTCGTCATCGTCTTTGTTGTTATTGTTGTCAATGTGTTTTATACATTCTGGATCTAAATTCCTTATCAGATACATGGTCTGCAAGTATTTCCCCCATTATGTAGATTGTTTTTTCACTCTTTTGATAGTGTCCTTTGATGCACAAAAGGTTTTAATTTTGATGAAGTTCAACTTATCTATTTCTTTCGTTGTCTGTGCTTTTAGCTTCATATCCAAGAAATCATGACCAAATCCAATGTCATGAATTTTTCCCCTATGTTTACTTCTAAGAGTTTTATAGTCTGGTCTCATGTTTAGGTCTTTGATTTACTTAAGTTAATTTTTGTATATGATGTAAGGTAAGGGTCCAACTTCATTCTTTTGCATGTGAATATCCTGTTTACCCAGCACCATCTGCTAAAAAGCACTTGACCATATGTATACAAGGGCTTATTTCTGGGCTCTCCTACTCCAGTCTGTATGTCTGCCTTTATTTCAGTACCGCACTGTTTTGATTAGTTTAGCATTGTAGTTTGTTTTGAAATCAGGGAGTGTGAGTCCTCCAAACTTTTTTTTTTCCAAGATTGTTTTGACTGTTAAGGATCCCCATGACGGGCTTTTCTATTTCTGGAAAAATAAAAAAATTCATTGTGTTGTGATAGGGATGGCATCAAATCTGTAGATCACTTTGGGCAGTATGGAAATGTTAACAATATTAAGTTCTAATTCATGAATTTGTTTTTCTATTTATTTACAACTTCTTTAGTTAAAAAAATTTTTTTTAAGATTTTATTTTTAGTAATCTCTACATTCAATGTGGGACTCAAACCTACAACCCAAGGTCAGGAGTCACATGCTCCTCTGACTGAGTTAGCCAGGCACCCCTATTTACATACACTTTAAATTTTCAGCTATGTTTTGTAGTTTTCAGTGTACAAATCTGCCTTTTGATCAAATTTACTCCCAAGTATTTTATTCTTTTTAATGCTACTATAAATGGAATTTTGTTAATTTCCTTTTCAGGTTGTTCATTGTTGATGAAAAATATGACTGATTTTTCAATGTTGATTTTTTATTTGTAATTTTGCTGAATTTATTAGTTATAACTTTTTTTTGTGTATGTGCAGACTCTTTAGACTTGTCTACATATAAGATCATGTTATCTGCAAAACAAGAATAATTTTACTGCTTCCTTTCCAAAATATATGCCTTTTATTTCTTTTTCTTGCCTAATTGTTCTGACAAGAACTTCCAAAACTGTACTGAATAGAAATGGTGAAGCTGGCACCCTTGTCTTGTTCCTGATCTTAGGGGGCACGTTTTTCAGTCTCTTACCATTGAGTGATAAGTTAGTTGTGGGGTTTTCACATATGACAATATTTATATTGAGGAAGTTTCTTTCTATTCCTAACTTGCCAAGTCTTTTATCATGAAAGGGTGATGAATCCTCACAGATGTTCTTTCCTCATCAGCTGAAATGATCATATGGTTTATTTTTTCTATTGTGTTAATATGGTGTATTACATTAATTTTCTCATTTTTTATTAAAGTATAACTGACATATGACATGTTAGTTTTAGGTGTAAAACACCACAATTTGGGGGGGCACCTGGGTGGCTCAGTGGGTTAAAGCCTCTGCCTTTGGGTCAGGTCATGATCTCAGGGTCCTGGGATCGAGCCCCGTATTGGGCTCTCTGCTCAGCAGGGAGCCTGCTTCCCTTCCTCTCTCTCTCTCTCTCTCTCTCTCTCTCTCTGCCTGCCTCTCTGCCTACTTGTGATCTCTATCTGATAAATAAAATCTTTAAAAAAAAAACCACAATTTGGTATTTGTTTATACTATGAAATGATCACCACAATAAATCTAGTTAACATCCATCATCATGCATAATTACAAAACATTTTTTTCTTGTGATGAGAACTTTTAAGATCTACTCTCTTAGCAACTTTCAAATATGCAAAACAGTATTACTAACCATAATCATCATGATAGATATTACCTCTCCATGACTTATTCATTTTATAACTGAAAGTTTGTTGATGTTCTTTTATTGAACCATCCTTGCATTCCAGGAAAAAATCCCACTTGGTCTTGGTCTATAATCCTGTTAATATGCTGCTAAATTTGCTTTACTAGCAAATTTTGTTGAGGATTTTTGCACCAATGTTCATAAAAGAAATTGGTTTATAGTTTTCTCATAGTGTCTATCTGGCTATTTAAGAAGGTAATGCTGACCTTATAGAATGAAGTAGGAATGCTCCTTTCTCTTCAGTTTTTTGGAAGAATTTGAGAAGGACTGGTGTTGATTCTTGTTAAGGTTAGTAGAATTCACCAGTGAATCCATCTGGTTAAGGGCTTTTCTTTGTTGGGAAGTGTTTGATTACCGATTGAATCTTCTTACTTTCATAAATTTATTCAGCTTTTTTATTTCTTCATGATTCAATCTTGGTAGGTATGTGTTTCTAGGGATTTGTCCATTTCATCTAGGTTATCCTTTGATTCCTTTCTCCTTTCCTTTTGTATTCTATAAATATTTTCTTTGTGGTTACCATGGGGATTACATATCAAAGTTATAACAATCTATTTCAGATAGATACCAACTTGACTTCAAAGACACACAATCAAAAACTGCACTGGATACAACTAATACTATCTGTTATTGATATCACAAGTTACACTTTACATATTGTATACCCATCGACATAGATTTATAATTATCTCCATGTATTTGTCTCTTAAATCTTGTAGAATATAAAGAGTGGGTTACAAACCAAAATTATAACAATACTGGTTTTTATATTTGCCCATGTTTTTACCATTCACAGAGATCTTTATATCTTTATATGGCTACAAGTTACTGTCTAGAATCCTTTCATTGTAACCTAGAAGGCTCTCTGTAGCATTTATTGGAAAACAGATCCAAATGGTAATGACCTCCCTTCACTTTTATTCACCTGAGAATGTCTTATTTTCTCCCTTGTTTTTGCTGGTTATAGAGTTCTCAGTTGACAGGCTTTTTTTTTTTTTCTTCCAGCAGTTTAAATATATAATTCCACTCCTTTTGGGCCTCCAAAGTTCTCACTGATAACTTGGCTGCAATTTTTTAAAAGAGATTTTAAAGTAATCTCTACACCCAATGTGGGGCTTGAACCCACAACCCCAAGATCAAGAGTCTCGTGCTCCACTGATTGAGCCAGGCACGTGCTCAGGCTACAAATTTTATTGAGGATCTCTTGCACACGAAGAATCACTTTTCTCTCACTACTTTCAAGATTCTTTGCTTTTCCTTTTCATAGTTTGATTATAATATGTTTTGGTGTAGTCTCTTTGGGTTTAATCCTATTTTGAGTCATTGAGTTTCTTGGACTTGTAGATCCATGTATTTCCTCAAATTTGTGAAGTTCTTGCTCATTACTTCTTCAAATAATCTCTGCCTCTTTCTTCCTCATGTCTCCTTGTGGAACTCCCATAATGCATATATTGGTTTGTTCGATGATTCCCCCACATGTTCCTTCAGCTCTGTTCACGTTTCTTCCTCTCCTCAGATGGGATAATTTCAAATGTCCTATCTTCAAGTTCACTGATGTTTTGCCTGCTAAAGGTCTGCTATTGAGCCCTTCTAATGTATTTTAAAATTGTTATTGTATTTTCTGGCTTAAGATTTTTTTAGTTCCTTTTTATAATTCCAGCCCCTTTTATATTCTCATTTTGTTCATATATAATATTCATGATTTCCTTTAGCTTTTTGTACTTAAAGATAGTTTTTAAAAAAATCTTTGTCTAGTAAGTCTGATGCTGTGACTAATTTTAGGGATGTTTTCTGCCAATTTATTTTCCTCCTTCAAATAGGTCATGTTTTCCTGTTTCTTTATATGCCCTGTAATTCTGTGATGTTGTTGAAAATTGGCCATTAGAAAGAACCCATCTCTCCTAGTCTTTGCAGACTGGTATTGCACTTATGCATTCTTTCTCTAGTCATCTGGCTCATCTCTAGACCTTGAGATCAGCTCGAGGTGAAAGCTCAAAAGTCTTCTCATGTCCCTTCTGTGTATGCGTCTTCTCTCAGCTTTTGTGTCTTTACTAATTCCCCTGTATACATGGCTACTTTTTAATGTCTTAATTTTCCAGAGTCTCATCCAGCTTCTTGAGACTATAGACGGCCTATTGTATATCTCCACCTACAATCCCTTCCCTCAGGCATCTGTGGGTCTGTAGTCCTCTGCAGCTTTCTTGAGCCATGCCCACCACTTTTCTACTTGAGCTTTCAGTGAGACAAAGCAGATACAAGTCCTTCAGCCTCCAGGCAGTTTAGAATGTTAAAGTAAGTTCTGCTCTGCTCTCTCTGGTTTGAAGGAGGGAATTGGGGACTGGGCTGCTGCCTCTTTCAGGTCAAGACCATTGCTATGCCATGAACGACGTGGCGCAAGGACAAGTAAAAATAGTACAAAATTTCCCACTGTTTTGAATGTGACTTTTTCTTGATTAGGTATTTACTTTAACTATTTACCAGAACTCCTAGAGGATAATTTTAGCTAGTTTCTGGGTTTTGAATTTGTGTATTTGTTTGTTTACTTTAATGTCTTGTGTGAGAACAAGAGTTTGGAGGTTCCTATTCTACTATTTTGCTCATGTCACTTTTGGTGTCTTCATTTTGCCCTTTGTTCCCATACCATTACCTCAAAAAAACCCTTGTGTCTAAAATATTACATTCATGACATTTTCATGCTGCATATTTCTTAATTGCCTTATCACTGAGAGATCATATATTACATACTTTTTATTGTCTGTCTCTTCTAGAATATAAAGTGTATGAGAGCAGGGAACTTTAATCCTGAAAGTCTAAAACAATATCAGGCACATGCTACATGTTTAGAAAATATATTTTGAATGAATGAGGTTTAAATTATTGTTTAAATTTTGCTCATTTTCATTAACAGCTTTTAATGGTTTTGGTTGTTTAAACATACATATATGTATTTATTTGACAGGCATTTATTTTATAACTACTGTGAGCTGGAGATGGGGGTGGAGGCAAACGTGTTTCTAATCTTATAGGGGAGCTAAACAAATACACAAGTAATGCAAATGCATGAATAAATGGGGAAGAGAAAGAAGTGTTGAATATAAGCCACAGTGAGCTCTGAGCTTGTGAATGAGTGTCACTTAATGCAGACACAGGGAGTCACTCCACCATAAGCCTTGGGCAAGCCATATGACCTGGATGAATCTCCATTTCTCTTCCCACTACCCTATGAGGTAGCTGCAATAATCTTCAGAAAGTGATGAAACAGAGTTTTATAAACTGTACATGGTTATGCTAACATGAGGAATTAAAGTCTTCTCCTGAAGCACACTTATTAGTTTTTATCCCCTGTCTGCAGTCAAACCACTACATAAGGTACAAAGTCCACTTTAAAATCTTACTGCAATGATATCATCAGAATCAATTCAGAGTCCTGGGGCCAGAGAGCAAGACAGATGGTGGCACCTGTTTTGTTTTGTTTTTTAAAGACTTTTATTTATTTATTTGACAGAGAGAGATCACAAGTAGACAGAGAGGCATACAGAGAGAGAGAGGGAAGCAGGCTCCCTGCTGATCAGAGAGCCCGATGCGGAACTCGATCCCAGGACCCTGAGATCATGACCTGAGCCGAAGGCAGCGGCTTAACCCATTGAGCCACCCAGGCGCCCCTATGTGGCACCTGTTTTTAAGTATCATCTCAGAAGCCAGGAGGGCAGGAATGTTTAGCAATCTGTGAACTGACAAGTAAGGAGTTTCTATGAAGAGGCATAGTAAAATGGAAGAAACGGTTACATAGGGGTCAGAAAATCTCTCTCTTAGCCTGGATCTGCTTTTTATTAGTTATATAACCTCAGGGAAGTTGTTAAATTATTTCCTCATCTGGAAAACTGGGACAGTAATATTTCACAGGGTTTTTGTAAAGACCAAGAAACGTAATACGAGGTCTTAAGATTGTTGTGTCTAAACCCATTCTCTACACTAAAAAGATCAAGGACTCCTTGGGGAAATAGCTAATTCCAGGTCTGGGGCATACAATGTATAGGATGAGCCTAGATGGACATCTTGGTTTATCCACAAACAAAGGCATTCTCCAAGACTACTAGGTTAATGCCAACAGAACGTAAGAATCACATGAAGGAGCTCCCACTGGCCAAAGACGGAACAATTTGAGCATTAAGAGAGAGTACAAATGAATGAAATTGATTAAACACACTGTGTTTTAAAACGGTACTTGAGTTCATAATGATTCTCAATAGGAAAAAAGGTAGAGTCTGTTAGAACCCTGAAAACCCATCTGTAAAAGGGAATTAGGGGCACCTGCCTGGCTCAATTGGAAGAGCATGTGAGTCTTGATCTCTGGGTCATGGGTTTAAGTGCCACATTGGGTGTAGAGATTACTTACATAAATAAATAAATAAACTTTATTTTTTAAAAGATTTTATTTATTCATTTGTCAAAGAGAGAGTGCACAAACAGGGAGAGCAGCAGGCAGAGCAGGGAGAGGGAGAAGCCTGTTCCCTGCTGAGCAAGGAGCCCAATGCGGGCCTCCATCCCAGGACCCCGGGATCATGACCTGAACGGAAGGCAGATGGTTAAACAACTGAGCCATCCAGGTGTCCCAATAAATAAACTTTAAAAAAATGAAAAGGAATTGGGGCACCTGGGTGGCTCACTGGGTTAAATCCTCTGCCTTCGGCTCAGGTCATGATCCCAGGGTCCTGGGATTGAGCCCCCATCGGGCTCTCTGCTCAGCAGGGAGCCTGCTTCCCCACCCCCACTGCTTCCCTCTCTGCCTACTTGTGATCTCTGTCAAAAAAATAAACAAAATCTTAAAAAAAAAGAAATGAAAAGGAATTAAACATTTTGTTTTGCCTTTCTTGCCAAAATGTATTTCAGGATCACTAAATGGCCTAGGTTCACGAGAGAAAGAATTCTAGCAAATAAATGTAGAAGGAATGATTGAATTAGAAAGTTATATTTTGTGGCCTGTAATGAAATAATAGCAAATGAACACAATAGCAAATAGAGCAATGAACTATAGATGAAATCATTAAATAAAAGTTTATGTGGAACTTCACAGTTTCAAGGAAAGGCTGTTACTACCTGCATCACTAAAACTGAGGCAATGAATTATCGTGGTCCTGGTGTGATACCCACACACATTACTTCCTAGGAACTTTTCTTGACCCCCAAATTGAATGTGAGTGTAAACGAGCCTCTAGATCCAACCTGAAATGACAGGAAATGTGGGAGAGAGAGGAACAAGTTAAATGACACCAGAAAGCAGCAGACAAATCCACAAAGCGGGACATTTTTCAGGACAACGGACCCAGTCTCTGCAACAAGTGAGCGTCAGGGGATGTGCAGAGGACAGGGAGGCCGCCCTCGAACCGGAGCGGCCTCCGAGCGAGCTTCCCGCGGACTTCGCTCGCAGTCTGCACGGCTGCCGGGGTCTTCCGGACAAGCAGAGACGGGGGGTCCGCACTGGGTGGGAGCTAGTGACGGGACTGGCTGATTCCGTCAGGTGGGAAGATGCCGCGGCAGGAGGTCCAGCTTTCCAGAGCTCATGTTGGGAAATACCGGGGTGAGACGGCCTTGGGTCCGCCGCAGAGGAACACAGCACGGGGTGCGCAAGGCGGCCGGGGCGGGATCTGCGCAAGCGCCGAGCCGCGCGGAGCCGCGGGGGTGCCTCGTTCTCTTCTCCGCACCCCCGAGGGGTCTGAGTATTTTCCTAACCACAAACTGCGGAGGGATTTCTTCCAAAGGCCGTGCGTGGGCGAGGAGTAAGACGATAAATAGTCTCTCATTTTCGCAACAGCACGTGTAAGACGTGGGCGGAAGAGACGACCCTCTCGGCGTTTCACTACAAACACTCTCGGGGACTCGCTCACCGAGGAGCCTCCGGAACCGCCCTCGGAGGGGGCAGCCACGCGCCCGCTGGGAGCCGCCCCCGAGCGCCCCCGAGCGCCCCCCATCTCCGCCCGCTCCGGATCCTTCCTCCCTCGTCGAGGGCGCGGACGGCGGAAGGGAAAGGAGCCGCGCTCGTGCGGCCCGGCGCTCTGGCGGGCCTGCCCTCGGCCTCCTCCGTGGACCGCCGTGGGGCCCTGCGCTGCCGGGGCCGCCGCGCCGCTCGTGCGGGAGCGACCGCCTCCCCTCACGTCACCACCGAGCACCGCCTCCGTCACCGACAGCCTGACCGATGCTCACGGCCGAGGAGCGTCTCCGGACGCGCGGCCGGCTTCCCGCGCGCGGTCTCTGCCGGCGGACTTGGGGCCATTGTCCCGCTCGGGCCGGCGCAGACCGCGTGCTCGGCCGCACCCCGCCGACCGCCCCTCTCGCCCCCACGGCTCCGCTCCGGGGACGAGCGCGCGGGCCGTCGCGCGCGACTCCTCCGGGCTCTGTGACGTCACCGAGGCCCCGCCCCCGTCTGCCAGGAGCGCGCGCGCGGGCGGGCGGCGGCCCCGGGGCGCGACGCCATGGCCCCGGAGCTCCTCAGCGCCCAGGCTCGGGTCCCGCCGCAGCCGCCGGAGGGGTGGCCGCCCGCGAGCTCCGAGGAGGGGCTCTGCGACTGCCTGGATTACCAGTACCTGCGCGACTTCCCGGCCTGCGGCGCCGGGCGCAGCAAGGGCCGGACGCGGCGCGAGCGGGAACTGCGCACCAACTGGCCGGCGCCCGGCGGCCACGAGCGCAAGGTCGCGCAGAAGCTGCTCAACGGCCAGCGCAGGCGTCGCCAGCGCCAGCTGCAGCCGCGCGCGCGCACCCGCCCGGTGTGAGCGCAGGTGCGCGCGGGCTGCGGCCGCCCCGACCCCGGCCCAGCCCCTCGGCCGCCGCGACGACGGCTCCCGCTGGCGAGTCACGGCCGGCCCCGCGCGCCCCTGGGCCGCGGCACGGTCAGACCGGGGAGTCGGAGGAGAGGCTCGGCGGTGCGGAAACATCGAAGACTGCGGGGAGCGTTTCCCCCGGCGCCCGCGCGGGCCGGGGCCAGTGATCGCCCGTCGGTGCCCGGCGGCCCCGAGCGCGGTGGGCTCTCCGGCCCGGCGGCGGCTGTGCCCGGCGGCGGCGAATGCCTGTGGCCCGCATGGCGTCTTCCCGGCGTCGCCCGAGCGGACCGCCGCAGCCTCTTTCCCTTGTCGTCAACTAACACCGAGTGTCCACGGGGTGTGCCTTTTTAGGGTTTCTAATTAAAGCAGCAAGAACGGCATTTTAGCTCCTGGTGGTCCCTTTTCCCCGTTGCTACGGTAACTCGTTTCAGGCCCACAAAGGACGTAGTTCGTCTGACACGTAACGAAGAGGGACGGGGGAGGCAAAGGCGGGAATCTGCACGACTCCCAGGCGCGGTGTGCGGGCTTAATACTCGCCAGGACAGGAGTGTGTTCCGCTGTGATCGTGTACCCGGGACGCTGGCTAAGACCTGCTCTCGCCCCAGTCCTTCCGGGCGGGCCCCGCTAGCTCCCGCTCTGCAGAGGGCGTTCCGCGGCGGAGGAGTCCGGTCACTTTCCAGAGGTCACGCAGCCCGTTGCAAAGGTCAGGTACGCAGATCCTCGAATGCATCCCGGTTTCCTCTACTCTGGGCAGCTTCCTGCTGTTCAGAATCACTCACAAACGCCAGGTCCAACGACAGTTGAGTTGTGGCTTAAACATTATACAGTCTATCAGACGGCTGTCCTCGCTCTCCGCCTGCGTTCTTTTAGGCCTCTGTGCCCCTTGGTGAGTCCTTGCTTAGAAGACTGGTGTGTACTAGAGGAAGCAACCTGACCGTTCATCCTCACGGTGACTCTTCATCGCTGTGGCATTCAGCAAATTTCTACGGTAACTATTGCAGGTGACACCAAGCCTCTGCCTTCTCGTTTGTAAAATGGGACGGATACTGGATTACTTTACCAAACTGGATTATAGATTA
Source organism: Martes martes (assembly GCF_963455335.1). Taxonomy (NCBI): domain Eukaryota; kingdom Metazoa; phylum Chordata; class Mammalia; order Carnivora; family Mustelidae; genus Martes; species Martes martes. The sequence continues at coordinate 442,378 of NC_137906.1, read as the reverse complement.
TATAAAACATCTCCCGCAGTTAAGGGCCTGGCACGTATGAGGTACCCAATAAATAGTAACAATGTTTCAGTTTACAGAGCACAATCCCTTCTCCTTCCTCTCTACTCAAAGCCTTAATTCTTCATTTACTATATTCATTCTTTTAAAATGCCTCCCTGTGGTGTGCTATATAGTAGGAGTCCTGGCTTCAAGGAATCAAACACCTGTATGAACTTGGGCAAGCGGCTTATCTGGATATAATACTGTATGGATTAAATGGATATGATACTGTACCAATTTCAAGAGTTCTTAGGAGGTGTAAATAAAATAATACAGGTAAAGCTCTCCATGCCTGGTATATTGTAGGCCCTCACATGATTAGTATATGTGCTGCTGAAGCAAACAGCACTTAACATCAATGTTCCCATTGCCACCGACTTGGCCTGCAGGATTTTACCCTCAGTCTCCTGCTGTGTCTCAGAGACATCACGCCCAGATTAATCTTCCTGAAGGCCACTTTAAGCATATAAAAACCCTCAAGGAGTGCTCTAACCCTGCAGGATAAAAAAGCCTAAATTCCTTATATCATCTATTAAATTTTCTTAAATTTTGTTAACACAACTTCCAAAAACACACACTGGTTCTTGACACAGATCTTCTGTCCTGTCCTCACCATATTTGATTCTGCTTCTTCATGTGAATCTGTGCTGTCTTACTTAGTGTGCCCTTTCCCCCTTTATCATTTTAATCTTTCTAAAACAAATTCTGCCTGTATTTAAGTGCTACTTTCTCTCCAAATCTTTCATCCATAGTAAATGTCCATCCCTTTGAAATCCATAGAACTTCATTTAAACACCACCTAACCACTTGTGTATATAGTATTTTGTATTTTTGGATCTACAGTTAAAAATACATTCATTGGGGGCACCTGGGTGGCTCAGTGGGTTAAGGCCTCTGCCTTCAGCTCAGGTCATGATCTCAGGGTCCTGAGATTGAGCCCCACGTCGGGCTCTCTGCTCGGCAGGGAGCCTGCTTGCCCCCCTCCATCCCACCGCTCCCTCTCTGCCTGCCTCTCTGCCTACTTGTGATCTCTGTCAAATAAATAAATAAACTCTTCAAAAAAAAAAAACATGCATTCATTGGTTCATTTCTTTTTTTGTCTGGTATGTACAAGGCACCACATTCATATAAGTATGTCTTAGTTATCCAATGGAAAAAAAACACATTTAGAGTGTAACGACCTTGTGCTCGCTTCGGCAGCACCTTACTTTCTTAAACATCTCACTTCGTACACAGTTCCCAATTCATCACAGTCCCAGACAGATATAAGCCATGTTAAAGCAGAACTCTGTAATATGTTCTAACTAGATTTTGCTAACCTTAGATACTAAAACTTTTATAGGTTACATATAGTAACTGTAGAAATTGTGTATTAGTTACCTATTGCTGTGTAAAAAATGACTCCAAAACCTAGTGGCTTAAAGCAACAAATACATATTATCTTAGTTTCCAGAGGTGAAGAACTCCGGTGGCTAAGAGTGGTTTTAGTTTAGAGTCATGAAAGGGAGAGGGATTAGGTTCCTTTTTTTTTTTTTTTGATAGCACAAGCAGGGAGAGCAGTAGGCAGAGGGAGAAGCAGGCTTCCCGCCAAGCAAGGAGCCAGATGTGGAACTTGATCCCAGGACTCTGGGACCATGACCTGAGCCTTAGGCAGACGTTTAACCGACTGAACCACCCAGGCACCCTAGGCTCCACTTTTTCAAAGATGTGTCAAAGAATCTGTGCACCTATTTTAAACCACCATGGTATGTTTAATTAGTATAATTTAATTAAATCAAACAAATTGGAAAATATGAACAAGCAAAAAAAAAAAAAAAAAAGGAAGAAATCCCTCTTCAATGGGTAATACCACTAATTAAGTGCACATAATTCAAGTCTTTAAAATATGTAAGAACTTTCTAGTAATATAAACATACTATGTATACCACTTTGTAACGTCTTTCACTTAATATATTGTGAAGATACTTTTCATGTCAGGTGTTCTTTTGAAATACTGTAAATGGCTGCATAACATTTTATGTGTATGAACCATAACACATAATTCTATATTGTAGGACACTTTAAGTTTTTTATTGATTTTCCCTATTTTATACGACTTGTTAAATGAACATCTTTAGAGCTAATTTCTTTCCACATTCATGACCATTTCTTGAATTCCTAGATGTGGAATTTCTGGAACAGGTTTGCACAATTTTAAAAGTTCTGGTACCTACCACCTGACTAGAATTTTATTGTAATCATCAGGGGTCCATTCATCCAAACATCGGTATCACATATATGTAACAATCCCTCCAAGAGTTATTTGTTCAAATTTTGATCACCATATGCGAATTTGTTGAGAATGATTGAGATCACTATGGAATGAGAAGTTGTTATATCTAGCCTGGGGGAAGCCATGGCCACAAGTTAAAGCCACATAGCCATTGGGTCCCCTCAGAAGACAGTCTTATAATTCTGGGCCCCTTTAACTGCAGTCAAGATGTCAAGGGCTACTCAGCTTTGGAGGACCAAATTTTGAATTTGTGTAATAAAAGACAGTCTGTTGTCACTTTGTAGGGACCAAGGGAGTCCAAATCTAGGGACAATTTCTCCTGGCAAAGTTTTTGGCACCTCCATGGCCTTTTTAGCCAAATCAAGAGCCTGATGTAAACCCTGTATTACCTTCCATTGGTTATTTTTGGGTATAAAGATATTTCCCTCATTAGTAACAAGCCAGTCCTGTGCATTTGTCAGAACAGACTGGACTTACAGACTTTATTGGAGTTAAGATCGGTAAAACACTTAATGTTTATTTTGTGCTGCCTGCTTGGCTGTACTGTCTAGTGAATTGTTTCTTTTAGATTCTAAGGTCGTATCCTTTGATGTCCTTTGAGATGAATTACAGCTACCTCCTTGGGCAGGTGTATAGCAGCCTTAAATTATTAAATTTCCTTACTACCCACTGACAAGTCCTTTAAACAGGCAGAGTGACCTTTCTCTAGGGACTCTACTGCCTTGATACTGACACTTTGCTAATGATAAAAGACAATCCTAGCCTGACCCACGCCCCAGGATGCTGTAAGTCTACTTTAACATAGAAAACTTCATTTAGAAATTTCCTTTATCACTAAACCCCCAAGCATATGGCCCACCAATATAAATCTGAAGGGTCTCATGACTAAGGTTTTATTAGACGGTCATAAATGACCTTTTCCCAACAATAGCTAGCCCCCTCCAGGCCTCGGAAGCCTTGTTTCAAAATTCCTTAGACACTTACGCTATCCCTAACCCCCTCCCAGCTTGAAAGTATATAATGGGCCATTCCTTATGACCCCATAGCAGCTCTATCCGCCCATGGGTCCTGTCCCCATACTTTACACTTGATCTTAGCCAAAAGGCCGAGAAGCGATTACTGTCCCCATACTTTAATAAAATCACCTTTTTGCACCAAAAAGTCTCAAGAATTCTTTCTCCGACATCACTTATATCTTTCTTACACATAGAATTGTTTTTATTTCCATCAGTCTTAATTACAGTTAATACAATTTTTTCACTTTAGAAACCTTGGTCTCCAGTGAAAACTAAGTACTAGCCAATAATGAACTGTTTCACCAAAACTTCTTAGACGGCATTTTCAAGAATTTATTAAGCACAAAGCAGGTTTACCAACAGACTCAAATATCCTTAGTTTCTTTGCAATAAGAAGTCAAAAGTGCAAACTACATTCAGTAATCAATGATTTAGCACCTTATCCTATTTGGAAAAGACCTAGATGTCCGATGAATTTAATCCCACTTACCATCCAAAGAAAACTTTAGTTTCAGGTTACCAAAGACCTTGAAAGCAATTACCCATGAAAACTTTGCTGCGACAATTAACCATCATTTTAGTCATCTTTTTACTAACAAATTGCAACAGAGATAACACGAGGTTATTTGCTCCTCAGCAAACCTCTACAGAATAAAAGTTTCACATTTAGTGCTAACTCTAAGGACATGTCTATCTTAAACCAAAAAACTTAACTTAGTTTAAATACTGAATTATGTTCCACCTGGATCCTCCCCATTGTCAATGTTTACCTGGGACACTGTTGGGGGGGGGGATATGGAGTGGATGGTGTCAAGTCCAGGGTGTGCTCTTCTTGCCCCTTTACAGCGAGGGGAGGAGCCACGGTGCCTGGGCACCCAGGATGATCTAGAAGCCAGTCATGCAGGCCACATCCAAGGTGGTACAGAAACAGAAGGAGGGAGAGTGGGAGACAGAAGAGGCAAAGTGCTGCTAGAAGGCAGAGAAGGGGTTCCCGGTTCCAAAGCTCATCAACTCCCACAGAGGAGCAGATGCCATGTTTTCCTGCCAACAAGAGGTAATACACAGTCCATGCCAGGCCAGAGAAGACACAGAATTTCCCCAAGAAACAAAGAGAGTTTCAGCAGCTGCTTGGGAATATTCCTTTAAGTCCCCATCCTGAGGTAGACTAAACCACAGTTGGCTCCAATTATAACCATTAACCCACAAAATGAGTGAGGGAGAAGCCCCCACATCTATTAGGAGGAGGAACAGTGAGAGAGTCAGAGTCCCCTTTGCTAGGGAGGGCTTGTGTTTCCTCCAAGAACCCGGGTTTATTTGGAGGCCTATTTAGATAATTACCATCCAATATGTTGTGGTGGGGGGGAGGGAAGGAGGTTATTAGTCAGAATGTTCGAGCAAACATTCTGTAAGAGGCCTGTAGGTTGAAGTCCTGGTGTAGAGCAATGAGGTTAGGTATGAGCCACGAAGATAGTCCACATCCATTTGCCCTATTCCCTGCAGAGGAGATCTGATAGATCCCACTGAGGCCATGCAGTGTTACAGGAGCTCAGTCTTTTCCTAAGTTTTGCAACCCAAATTGTTTCCAGGGGCTTAAAAGGCACCCCAAGGGAGAGTCCTTGGGGACTGAAGAAAAGAGAAGGTCCATTACCTAGAAAATCCCCCCGTCCACCCCACCCTTGACTCCCAGGTGGTGTTCCAGGGTATGTCAGAGGTTCATGGTGTCAAAGTGACCAAAGGCATTTGCCGAACAAAATCGCTATAACCATTGCTGCCAATAAAGGCCCCTGTAGGAGGGACGCTAGGGTCCCCGTGCTTCCCCTTGCATCCTAGGCTACAGATGGGTGCCCTGAAAGTCATGCCATAGAAGATCATGCCTTATTTTACTTTGCCTTGAAGAACCTCCCATTTTTAACCCATGGAGAACACTACAAAAGTTTTACAAGGGGAAATTATCCAATTTTGTAGTTTAAGTAGTTAGTAGAGGACATTGACGGAAAACAGTAAAGATACAAATCCATTATGATCTAAGTAACATTCCAACACATGTAGTCTTTACAGCCAACTTCCCTAGGAAATGGTCCCCAGTTGGGCTTTAGTTCCACTGGGTCCTGGTTTCGGCCAGCTCCCAGTGAAGGTCCTGTGGCCAGAAGTGGCTGGACCAGGGATGTGAAGGGGATCATATTAGATCAATCAGGAGGAAACCTCACCTGGGAGTCTTAGGATTAGCAGCCATCCCATGCCCAAGACAGACAACTTTGTATAAGGACAGCAGTAAAGAGACGGCGTCAAGCTTCTGGGTCTTATTACTATCCCGTCCAGGGTACTAACTTCCAGCCAAAAGCAGGCTTTCCCTCCCCACAGAGTAGCCACCGGCTAGAAGAAAGCACCCTGAGCAATCAGCATGAACGTGTTCCAGTAAGACCGTACTCCTCAAAGGCCCCTGGAACGAAAGTAAAGGAAGAGGCGAGAAAGCACTCACCAAGTTTGCGTGGAAGCTCAGAGTCCAGATGAAAAGACTCCACATTCAGGTGCCAAATGATGTGGTTTTGGAATATAGGTGAGGTTTGGTGGGGTGGGGTCGAGAGCTGATGACCAAGAAAGAATTCTTGAGACATATTTGGTGCACAAGGGTGGTTTTATTAAAGCCTGGGCAGAAAAAGCTGCCGCCTGGAGCTCTTTTTTATTCTTTTTTATAGTTGCATAGTATGTGATGTGACTTTAAAAAAAAAAAATCAGTATTCGACTGACAGGAATTTAGGTTGTTTCAAATCTCATACCTCTACAAAATAGCCTTGTACAAATATCTAATATTCTCTCCTCAGTGTAGGAATTAGTGACTTAAGCCAGGAATGACTGAAACTGTCTGTTCTGGATGCTTGCCTGAACTGCCCAAAGTTAGGCTCTTCTTGGGCCCCGATGTCCTATATAAGGTTCCTTTACTCCTTCTCCGCTTATGAATTATCCAAAGGCAAGTACAATGTCGCATCATTTTTAAAGCTTTCATTGAGTTCTGTGAAAATAAAAACTTCTCCGTGAAAGGTTTCTGCATTACTTACCCTTTGGTTGCACAAACATTCCCTGTTACTGGAAACAATGCGTTAAACTCTGTTACCTCTGGTGGAAGGGGAAAGTGTCTCCTGACATCCACGCAGAAATGGACGGAACACCTCCACTTCTCCTCCTCCATAAATCCCACCCCACCCCAAGGCCCTTCCCATGAAACCCCCCATGAAGTGCCACTAGCCAACTTTCCCCCTTACTGCAGCCGCCTGTCGCACCCACAGTCACGGAAACGCACACACCTGGGGCTTTCGCGACGGCTGTGCCCTGCGCCGGGCCTGCTCCCACCCCTGACCAACACCTGGTTTCCTTTCGGCGCTTCCTCAAGGAGCCCATTCAAATGCCGCCTCTTCAAAGACCGCCGCCCTCTCCGGCCTCTCAACTCGCATGTCTCGCGCGCGGCCTCCGTTCTTGTCGCCACGACCCGCTTCACGCGGGCGTCTGTGTCCCGCTCCCCGCCTCTCTTGCGTGCTGCTGTGCGCCCCCGCAGGGCCTCGCCGGCGCCCGACCGCCGTCCAGAACACTGGTGACTACCGCGGACGGTGCTACCCCGCCCACGGCACAGTCCGGGACGCACACTAAGAGGGTCCGACCACGTGCAGGCACAAATGCGAGGCACCGCTAATCTCAACTTCTGCTGCCTGAGCCCAGACGAAAGACATACAAACAGATCCGACTCGGCGCCGGCGATCCTGCCTGAGGTCTCCCGGGCCCCTCGTTCAGTCCCTACCGCGCGCCCACACGGGGACTCAGAACACCCGACGCGGGCGAGTAACTTCAGGCTCGGAGAGTCAACGTGGCCGAGGTCCAGCGGCAGTCGCGCCGGAGATCTGTCCGCCGTCCCAACGACCCGCACGTCCGGAGGGACGCGGCGAAGCTCCTCGCGCTCTGGGACGCGAACCGCAAGCCGCGCCGACTCAGGCTCGGCCGGGAGAGGAACGCTCGCGCGGTTCCTCACGCACTTCCGGTCTCCTGCCGGCGCGCGGCGCGGAGCTCATGACGCAAACCGCGTGCGACCAGGCGCCGCCGTGGCGTCCTGCCCTTCCAGTGACCTTCAGGGCCCGCGCGGACGTGGGCGAGCAGGAGCCTCTGCGTGCGCGCTGATTGGTCGCAAGCGCAGGCCCAGCCCGCCCCCCGCTTTCCGTTCTCCGGCGCCGCGGAAGCCGCTGGGGTCTCCGCCGAGTCTCGGTCGTCTGGTGCGGGGCCGCTCCGCCAGGAACCATGCCGCGTGGAAGCCGGAGCCGCACCTCCCGCATGGCCCCTCCGGCCAGGTGAGGCCGCCGAGGGGGGTGGGGCCCTGCCGGCGCGTGACGCAGGGGGAGGCCGCGCTAGGCCTCGCCGCGGCCGGGGGCGCCCGGAGGCCGGCGTGGCGCGGGTCAGCCTCCGCCGCCGCTCGTTGGTTGTCACGGGCTGTGGCTGGGTTTCGCGGTGGGGGCCCTTTCCGGTTCCGAGCGCCGGTGACTCCGTGAGCTGCCCTAGAGCCCGTTTTCTTAAGTGACCCCTCCGGGAGGGGCTGGGAACTCGCGCCCCCCCTGCCCCGCTCCGGCCCAGCCCGCCGCGCGCTGCCAGAGCGCTTGTAACTTAGAGCGGCCCTGGAGCTGGCGTCTTCAGGTGTGAGCCGGCCCCCACCCCCCCCCAAAGGAAGAGGGGGACACTGTGCTGGAAAGGCCGTAGGATGGGGGAAATGACCCGCATTTCGGTAAAGTGGCAGATCCGAGCACCAGCAGTGGGTTCCAGGGGCTCGGCCTCGTCGGGAACGCAGTTACTAAAGCCTCACGTGCAGGGGACGTTTTCTGGTTCTTTCTTTTCCTTTTTTTAATATTTACTTGTCAGAGCACAAGCAGAGGCCGCGGTAGAGGGAGAGGGACAAACAGGCTCCCCGCTGAGCAGGGACCCCCCCCCCCCCCGTTTTCTAGTTCTTAAGGTATTTTAAAAGTACACTGCTACTCACACTTTATCCTCAACACCAGTAACCTTAGGGAGAGGTGTTATTCATCTTTTCCAGAAATAAGGAAATTGAGAGCTCGGAGCAAGTGACTTGTCCGCGGTCCCTCTGTCAGTGCGTAGGAAAGCCAGGTCTGACCCGAGTTTTCCAATGACTAGTTCAGGACGTTTTAGCACGCTGGCTTCCTGGAGTAGGGTGGATTGTGGTGAAACGGTAGGCTAGGAGTATAGGGAGGTGGCTCACTTAACGGAAAGAAGCTTCTCTCCAAAGAACCAAAAACCACATTTTTGTAAAGTGATGCCAGATGCACCCTGATGGAACCGAGGTATAAACTTCTGACCCAGCCTTATGTGGGGCAAGAGCACCCAAGGAAGTAATCTAAAAACGGCCAGAGGAAACATAACATAGGTGAAGATTTTTATTTTATTTTATTTTTTAAAGATTTTATTTATTTATTTGTCAGAGCACAAGCAGGCAGAGAGGCAGGCAGAGGCAGAGAGAAGCAGGCTCCTCACTGAGCAAGGAGCCCCATGCAGGACTCGATCCCAGGACCCTGGGATCATGACTTGGGCCGAAGGCAGCCGCTTAACCAACTGAGCCACGAGGCGTCCCTTTTATTTTACTTTTTAAAGATTTTATTTATTTGACAGAGCACAAGCAGAGGGGGAGTGGCAGGGACAGGGAGACGTAGGTTCCCCGATGAGCCAGGAACCCCATGCGGGGCTCAGTCTGAGGACCCTGGGGTCATGACTTGAGCCACCGCCGTAGGTGAAGATTTTTAAAGCAGTGCTGGACGTGTTCGTGAGAGCCTGTTGATGACCGGAAGCCTTAGCAATAACAGAAGCAGTCAGGTAACATGTATTTCGTATGCTTTATTATTATAACACTGTATTCTTACAAAAGAGTAAGCTAAAGGAAAAATGTTACTAAGAAACCATGAGAAAGTACATACGCTGGCGTACCTATCCTGTATTTATCGAAAAAATCCACATGAAAGTGGACCCCTGCAATTCAGACCTGTTTTAAATGGTCAACACTACCGTTTCTTTAAGTCCAAACCTGGTAGCAGGTGGGTATTTCCTACTTTCTGTTCTGTTCTTTCTTAGCCGGGCCCCTCAGATGAGAGCTGCGCCGAGACCAGCGCCCGCAGCTCAGCCGCCAGCAGCGGCTCCCCCGTCTGCCGTTGGCTCACCTGAGGCTGCCCCCCGGCAGCCCGGTCTCATGGCCCAGATGGCAACCACTGCAGCTGGCGTGGCCGTGGGCTCTGCTGTCGGGCACACGATAGGTCATGCCATCACTGGGGGCTTCGGTGGAGGAAGTAGTGCTGAGCCTTCCAGGCCTGACATCACTTACCAGGTAAGGTTTTGGGCAGTGTTTTCTTTCCGTGGGGCATTATGAGAAAACCTAGTTCTTTGTAATTTCCTTATGTATAGGAACTGTCTGTAATTTTAGAATCCACGGTGCTTTTAACAGAAAATGGTTTATCAAGAGCCATGCTTGGCAGTTGTTAGTGGCTTAGATCAGCATCAAGTACTGTACAAATTGTATTTGTTTTTAAGGAGTGAAAGAGCAGTTCGACTTGATTTCACTGTAAACAGCCATTTCCCCCTTATTTTAAATTTAGTTTCAATCTTAGTGAAGTGTTTAAAAATCTCTTTAGTAGCTCTAAACCTCTTCTCTGTACTCTGATCTCTTCTCTTACATTTGCCACTGCCCCTTTTCCTGAAGTATGTGAATTTACTTCTCTGATGAGCATGAGTGTTTGGTGTGTAGCCTGTTGTATTTTTGGTGTATTTGATACTCTCATCCGTCTGTTTTTCTGTAATAGTCCCACTTTCTCCTCCATGAAACTTCACTGAACCCCACTGGTATTTTGCATCATTGTTCTTGAATCTTCCTTCTTACAACTGGAACTTTGTTAAAGCGCATTTGCTTTTGCCTTTAAATTTTTTCACTTTCCATGTTATTAGATGGAAACTTTAATTTGCATCTAGTTCTCGTTATGTTTCCCCAGTTGACCTCAAAGACATTGGATACTGTTCTTTGTTCAGGCGTAAATCTAATTTGCTTTCTAAATGGTCCTGAATGTTGTACCTTTGCAGGAGCCTCAGGGGGCCCAGGCAGCCTACCAGCAGCCACAGCAGCAGTTTGGCCCGTGCCACTATGAGATGAAACAGTTCCTGGAGTGTGCCCAGAACCAGGGTGACCTTAAGCTTTGTGAAGGTTTCAGCGAGGTGCTGAAGCAGTGCAGATTTGCCAATGGTAGGTGATGCATCAATCCCTGATCGAACCCGCATCTGCTCAGTTCATAGCATGATACCCCTGGGCCCTGTAGAACTTTGGGATTCTGTGCCATAAATTAAACTGACGAGTTGGAGGAGATTTTGATTACATTCTAAAAATAATCTAGTTCTTCTAACAAAGAGCTGGTCCAGAGGTTTCTAGTCATTATCTTAAGCTTTTGCCAGTTACATTGTGATCCTGATTCTTCCTTAAGTGGGCGTAGATTAGTGTGTCAAGTCTTGTTCTGGTTACAGGATGTGGGTGATCTAGCCATAAAGCTGTGAGTAAAAAATTACATTCCATTTTCACCCATGTCCAAGATTAGATATAAAGACTGATAAGTTACTGGCGTTCTTCACACCTTATTTGAGAAGAGAGTTTATTCCATCCCTCAGTGGAACTCTGAGGTTTGGGCCATCTGGAGTGGTGGCAGTGAACTTGTTTATATAATTTCCTCCTTTTGACCTAAGAATTCACCATCTGTTAAAATGCTCATTTTCATTTTCCTACCTTCATTTAGGCAAGAATCTGATAAACCTGGGCTTTCATCCCTCTTTTTATCATTTGGAAGGCTTCTGCTTTGCTAAGAATATGCAACTATTACTCTACTAACTTACCTTTTCTGTTTGCAGGATTAGCCTAATCAAGAAGTTCAGATGGAAGATACGGAAAATCATCTCTCATGACCAAGTTAATTTAGCATAAAAATATAATTAATAGTGAATATATGAAGTATAAAACCACCAGTTAAGCCTCTCCATCATTAATTATAGCTTTCTTTAGGATTGGAATGAAAAAGCATGTTCTTACTGAATAGAAGTTCATTGAGATGGTTTGAGTTTGGGGCTGGGAGGATGTTTGTGTGCCTCCTTAAATCACCTTTTGTGATGTGTTCATTTGTGAACTAATTAGAATAAAGTGATTTTCTCTCAAAATGTGGTGTCTTTGAAGTGTGAGATTATAAATTACATACAGTGGGGGCGCCTGGGTGGCTCAGTGGGTTAAAGCCTCTGCCTTTGGCTCGGGTCATGATCTCAGGGTCCTGGAATCGAGCCCCGCGTTGGGCTCTCTGCTCAGCGGGGAGCCTGCTTCCTCCTCTCTCTCTCTCTGCCTGCTTCTCTGCCTACTTGTGATCTCTGTCTGTCAAATAAATAAATAAAATATAAAAAAAAAATAAATTAGATACGGTGTATGTACGCTGCACATAGGCATTTTGCAAAAGAACCCAAGTGTCTCAACGTGTCATTAAGCATATCTGTTTTATAGTCTTAGTATTAAATTAGCATCCATCTGGATGATCTGGCCGAGCTCCCTGAGGAGCTTTTGTAGGAAAGTAGTTCTGTAAGGAGTCGCTCACTAGCCAACAGTGCTCATTAAGAAGGTTCCAGGCGGAAGGCCAGGGTTTGGTGCTGAGCAGTAGCAGGAAACTCTCAAAGTGAGCGATAAAGGAAATGTGGGCGGAGACCTATTGCAGGGTGGGTTCCTGGGGCCAGGTCAGCACTTCTGTCACCTCCCCTACTATATCCAGTTAATTGGTCAGAGAGGAGAACCAGTCTCACTACAGGCATTTCCCCTGCAAATGTTTTTCTTCCATGTAAGGCCTTGTCGCTTCCCTTTGCTGAAAGACTCAAGTCAGCTGCAGCTGCCCACTCCGTGTTGTCTTGAGATGGGCTCAATTTGGGGTGCATCATTTTTAAAAAACAACCCAGTGCCATTCCTCACAACTCAAAATTTCACTCACTTCTGGGAGTTCTCTCCAGCCTACGTTGTGCTCTGCACTTCTACTTTCAAATGCACCTTTCTGAGGCTACTGGATTTCTTTTCCAGTCCAAGTTGCAGAGACCTGTGTTGCTGCGAGGTGAGGAAGGCGCTGTTGAGTGAGCAGATCTCCCAGTTGCTGCCTCCTGTTCTCAACTGTGTTCTTAGTGTCCCACTCTTTTTTTTTTTTTAAGATTTTATTTATTTATTTGACAGAGATCACAAGTAGGCAGAGGAGGAAGCAGGCTCCCTGCTGAGCAGAGAGCCTGATGCAGGATTCGATCCCAGGACTCTGAGATCATGACCTGAGCTGAAGGCAGAGGCTTTAACCCACTGAGCCACCCAGGCGCCCCACGCTAATAGTATATTGTTGAATCAATGAATCAAGGGAAAACGGGGCAGCTGGCTGGCTCAATGGGTAGATCATGTCACTCTCAATCTTCGGGTCATGAGTTCAAGCCCCAGATTGACCGTAGAGTTTATGTTAAAAAAAAAAAACAAAAAAGTAAACAGCTGTCAAGAACAATGAAATCTTGCCATTTGCAATGACGTGGATGGAACTAGAAGGTATTATGCTAAACAAAATAAGTCAGACAAATACCATATGATTTCATTCACATGTGGGATTTAAGAAAACATGAACACGGGGGAAGGGAAGGAATAATAAAAGATGAAAACGAGACAAACCATAAGAGACCCTTAACCCTCTCCTGCTGGAGAGGAGGGGGATGGGGGGATGGGGTAACTGGGTGATGGGCATTAAAGAGGGCACTTGGAGTAATGAGCACTGGGCATTGTATGCAACTAATGAATCACTGAATTCTACCCCTGAAATTAATACATGATAATTTAAGTAAAATAAAAAAAATAAAAGGAAAATGAACCGCTGACATCGATAAATGCAAGAGTCTGGCTGGCCTGGCCTCTCTGGCAGGAGCCATTGCTACAAAGAGACAGGAATAATCCGCTAGATACATAGGCCTTTTGCCCTGAGGTTAGAAGGGATTTTGTTAAACACTGAAAGTATAAAGCAGAAATCAAGTCTGTAGTTTAGCATCAGGACAACAGAAGGGATCAGGGAGCTTAGTGACAGTAAGTGAAGTGTTTTCATCTTGAGCCAGATGATGCGTCCCAGCAAGCAGAACCCTTTATGCACAGACCCCAAGTCACTTCCGCTCCTGCCTCTCTAGCAGTCCAGCAAGTATCTCCCCCAGGGGAAGAAACAGATGGTCAACATGAATAACGGAAAGAGCACTTGGGGCCACAGCTGAGGTCAGTCTAGAACCTCTTACCTATTTAGTGGCCTTGAGCAGGTCACATTCTCTTTACCATGGCCTTAACACCAGAGTTTCGGGGTGCAAGTGTTTTGTGAAATACTAACCAGGCGTGCTTGTGGGCTCAGCCTCTGTGTGGAGCACTGCATTACCCCTCCCTTCACTTGTTCTATTAGAATCAGGGATTTGGAAAAAGGTAGTTTTAGGGACATCTGGGCAGCTCAGTCGGTGAAGCGCCTGCCTTCAGCTCAGGTCATGATCCCAGGGTCCTGGATCGAGTCCCACATCGGGCTCCTTGCTCAGCAGGGAACCTGCTTCTCTCTCTGCCTGCTCCTCCCCCTGCTTGTGCGCGCTCTCTCTCTCTCTCTGACAAATGAAATCTTAAAAAAAAAAAAAAAGTAGCTTTAGAACGAGAGAGCAATAAGTAAGCGTCTACTGTGTGCCAGCACCTTCCATACGTTATTTCCAATTCTGGCAACCTCTTCATCATACCGATGCGGACCTCACCGAAGAGCCCGACGGCGCCCGCTGTCAGAGCCCGTATGCTTGTCCTGGCGCCCAGAGCTCCACCCAACAGCCCACAGGCTGAAAACCAAATGGGTTAAGGATGAAATCATGGAGGTAGATCAGAGATCGATTCCCAAGGGGGATGTCCCCTAAGCTTTAAGGTCTGCGTTTTGCAGGTCAGCCCCACTAACCGTTCCTCCGTGGGCCCCAACGTCTGGGTCCCCGGGGCAGCCGGGACTGCTCTATGGGTCTGCCCGTGCTTGGGTTTCTCCAGGGCCCTGCTCTCAACATACACAGAAATGGCTCCCAGAGAAGTGACTGCCTTCCCACCAAGGCTGGCTTTGTCTACTCTGGGCCTGGAGGCCAAGGGAGCTCCAAAAGGGGGACTGGTCACCTCTGCCGTCCTGACTGCTCCCCGGCTGCCCGAGCTTCCCTCACCCTCCAGCAGAAGTCACCTCCTGGGGAGACTTGGCCCCTGCCGGGCCTTGGCCTGCGTCCCAGGTTCGCAGTTGTGATTTATTTCTGGTTCGTCAGCCTTCCGTCACCAAGCAGCAAAGCCCGAAGGACGAGCGGCAAGATCTCTCACTGCGGACACGAGGGTCTGCGGGGGAGCTGCTCCAGCGCTCGGGCGTCCCCACTCCCCAAGGGGCTCTGAGAACTTGAGGATTCCTGTCACATTCACTCCAGGGCCTGCGAGGACCTAAAAGTGAGTAGCCGGGCGGGTGATGGACAAAAGCCAGGCGACAGGCAGAGAGAGGGAGAGGCTCTGCGGCAGAGAAGACAGAAACCCCAAGAGCTGTTAGACCCACTTTTCTCTTCTGAGGGCAGGTGGATGCAGAGCGACACCACGGACTCTTGAAGCCCCCCTCGGGGTATCTGCCTGCAGAGATCAGGTTCCCTGTATTTTCAGACTCTCCGAGCTTGGCGGAGGGATGTTTTGTTCCAAAAAGAATCAGGTAACCTACTCCCATCTGGGGACCCTTCCCAAAGAAGTCTTGGGAAAGGTGTGGGGGGTGTGGATGGAGGCCATGGACAGAGGCCCAAAGATGGCCCCGAGTTAGGCCTAGAGCAAGGGGCTGGCCCTCCTGGCCCACCCCAGGAGAGGTGAGGGCAGCCAGAAGTCTGGGAAGCTCGGCACGCCAGGGAGCGGAGACCCCCGCGTGGGTGGCTTCCTGGGCTGCGGGGGGGAGGGGGGGACACACAGATAGACACACCCTCTGCCTGCGGAGGGCTGGGGAAAGGGAGAGACGGCGTGCTACCCAGTCGGCGTGGCAGGCGGGGGGCACAGATGCCCATCTTGGGAGCGTAAAAGGACTTGCAAGGAAATAGGCTTGTTTTTACAGCAACAGATATTTCTGTGCTCAGCTGGGGTTGCTGACTGGGGAGCCTGTAGCAGCCCGGCGCCTGCTCTTGGCAAAGAGACTGTTGTTATTCTAATTCTTCCTCTGGCAACCAGGCACCCAGCAGTGGGGACACCAGGCTTCCTGGAACAGCTAGCCCCACTTGGCTGGTCAGAAAATTGGCCCCTGGAAAATTGGCCCCCCCGGATAGACCAGGCCTTCTTGAGCCCAGAAAGGGCAGTGGAAGCGGGACTAGAGGCCGGGTTGGCCCTACTGAGCGTGAACTTGTGCCCATCTTCTGTCCGCCCCTCCTCCTGTCGGTAGATGATCTCTCCGTCCCTCAAATCCTGTATCGAAGGTAGGAGGTACTAGGTGGCCTCGTGGGTAGGTGGCCTCCATGTTCCTGCGGCAAAGCCAGCTAGCTCAGCAGCTCTGTGTCCGGCCTGCACATCCTGGCTTGGTAGTGCCCCGAAAGGCAGTACCTGCCACAGGGCTCACTGGCCAATATTTTGGTAGGTCGTGGGGCATTCTGAGGACAGGTCCGTTCTGCCATCAGGACCCTGAGCCAAAGGGATACCGCCAACCATTGACTCACATTCAGGGAGCAGCACTGGGCACAGGTGGGGAGGAATGGCTAGGACATCCCAGATAAGATCAGTCGAATGGAGGAGGTGACACCACCCACCGACGAGTGATACCAGAGCTTGGGGCCATTAAGCTCTGCATCCCTCTGAGCACCAGGCAGAGGGCTTCTCGAGGAGTATGGAAGAAAGAAGAGGAAGAAAGAGAGAGACAGGGAGCGAGGGACAGCGGAACGCAGGCAGGCAGGCAGGCAGGGAGGGAGGGTGGGAGGAGGGAGGACAGGAGCGAGGAGGGAAGGTTAGGAAAGTCCTGCATAAGGGCAGAATGAGTAAGGAACAGTGGGAAGCACAGGAGGTGTGTCCTGGGAGGAGCGGAGTTTCCGGGGGAGGACAGTTACGACTGCAGGTGGCAGGGAGAGGCTATAGGGCTGCCATATTAAGAAGGGAAATCATGAAGCTTCTCATCTCTCTCAAAAGTGCAGAGAACAAGCAGAGGAAAAGCAGGACCACCCTCATCTCCTCAAAGAGAGGAAACAGCCCTTTAATTTGTCCCCTGCAAGGTTTCTCTGGAGTTCTTTCTAGATTCAAGGGTGTGACGGCCTCGTGAGAGCTGACCTTGAGGGCTGACGGCCCAACCTCCTGCCTCCTGCCCAGCCTCCCGCCTCCGGCCTGGGCGTAGGCCTGGCTGACCACCTGCTGTCGGATCGGCAGCTTTCCGCCACAACATTCAGGGAGCCGTGTGCTTGCCTGGGGTTCGCTGAAGTTTACAGCCAGTGGGAAGGGGCGGGTGTTTAGAGCATTCACAATAGGCCTGCTCTGTGCCAGGTGATATAGATGAGCGAGAAAGGGCCCGGCCCTCAAAGGGCACACCACCTAGATCAAGAGGGCTAACAGCTGCGGCTTTTTCTTTTTTTTTAATTTTTAATTAAAATTCCATTTCGTTAACACCTGGTGTAATATTAGTTTCAGGGGTAGAATTCAGTTGACAGCGTCGTTCTATTTCTCCCTCAGAGCCCCTGAGAATCCCCCCCGAGTTGCTGAGCATGACGCGGGACGAGGCACTGCCAGACTCGTACTCAGCACAGGGCTTCTATGAGAACTACGAGCCCAAGGAGATCCTGGGCAGGTAAGGCCCAGACCTTCCCCAGGAAGTGCTGTCTTAGGCTCCAGCCGGTTCCATGGGCCCTGAGCACCGACCCTTTTCCATCCCCAAAGCATTATCCCCTTGAAGAAGCCCTTAGTTTGGGTGCTGCCCTCCTGAACCAGGACAGATGGGAAGGGTATAGAAGCATCCAGGTAAGAGACCTCTCCCAGCAGAGCTCTCCCGGTGCTGTCGACAAGCACATCCAAACCCAGTTTTGTGCCAGTGTCGGAGATCAGGGGTCAGAGGGAAGATTATGGTCTTTGGTGCTGGGAGAAAGCACTGAACTAGGCGTCGAGGGTCCTAAGACCAGGCTTATTACTCAGCAGCTCCAGACAAATCACCCTCCAACTACCTTCTTCACCCCACCCTCCCCCCAAGCTCACAGGGAGTTGGTGGGCAAGAAAGGACATTTCTGTGGTGGCTTGGACCTGGGATTCTCCCTGGGGTGAGGGGCCCTGGAACCACCTGTCCTCTGCACCCCCAGAGGAGTGAGCAGTGTCGTCAGGCGCTGCATCCACAAGCCCACATGCCAGGAGTATGCTGTGAAGATCATTGACGTCACCGGCGGAGGCAGCTTCAGCCCTAAGGAGGTGCAGGAGCTGCGGGAGGCCACGCTGAAGGAGGTGGACATCCTGCACAAGGTCTCAGGGCTCCCCAACATCGGTGAGTGATGGCCCTGGGCCCCAGCAGGGAGCTCCACCATGATTCTGCTCTAATAACCCAAGTCCGGGCGCGCGGCCCCACGGTGCAGCTAGCCAAAACCACCAGCGCGTCTCCCGCCCCTGAAACCGCGCCAGCCCGGTGCCCTGAGGCGTGAGGCTCCCAGCCCCGTGCTCTCCGCTGCGGAGATTCAGTTCTAAGCCTCCTCTTCCAGCCAGACAGAAGGGGTTGCTGCAGGGCTGGGGCTAGTTGCAGGTTGGGAATGGGAACGCGAAGTCCCTGGGCGGGTCCCTCCCTTAGCGGTCCTCCTTTGAACAGCACTCTGATGCCCCTTGCAGCTTCTGAGGTCGGTCCAAGCAGCTTTAACCCTGTTGCTCCTCTACCCCTGCTGCCTCTCTGCCCAGGCTCCTCTGCTACCTGACACGAGTTAGTCATTTCCATTTCAGTACAGCTGAAGGACACTTATGAGACCAACACTTTCTTCTTCTTGGTGTTTGATCTGTAAGTACCCGGCCCCGGAGCCAGCCACACCCTGGGGCCTGTCGGAGAACCTCCTGTTGTGGTCCCCTGTCCAGTGCTTCCTGGAGCCCAACAGCCAGCTCCCTACACTGCGGAGGCCAAATACCATCTCCAGTGCGTTAGGGAGATCAGCCCTGGGGGTCAGGCTGCCAGGTCTCGAGTCCTGTGTCCACCAGGTAGAAGCCAATGATTTCTTTCAGTGTCTGTTTTCTCACGGGTATTACAGAAGTAATAATAGCACAGCAAACGGCAGGATGTAAACGCTTGAATTATTAACTACTACGGTCCTTCTACAAGCGGCCCTTCAACCCTCATTTTAGACACGGAGGCTACAGCAATGAGCAAGACATATAAGGTCCCTGACTTCGTGGAACGATTTCCAGAAGAGAAAGCAATAAAGTCAGCCACGGCACACGCACAGTCACGTACACGTACAGACACATGAGCCCGAACAGGCCTTAGAGAGAGGTGGGTTTCTTCAGATGGAACGGCCGGCCAGGGAACGCTCTCCAGAAGGTGATCTAAGTAGAGACCCAGGCGAAGCGAGGGAGGGACCCGAGCCAAGACCTGGAGAAGGCTCCGCGAAGGGCAGAAGGAAGAGCCAAAGCAAGGGCCCGGCTGGGTGGACTCGGCATGTTCCGGGAAGCCCGGGTGGAGGCGGGGAGCAAGTCTGCGGCGTCGGCAGAACGTGAGGGCGGTCTGGACCCGACACCAGACTTTGCAGGCATGTCAGCCAGAGTCAGGGTTTTGGAGGGATGAGAGCAGGAAGGTGACGGGATCTGATTTACTTTTGAAAAGCATCCGTCTGACTGCAAGGAGGCAAGACTGGGAAGGAGGAGACCCTCAGTATTGGTGCAAGAGGCCCAGGAAAGCAGGTGGTAAAGGTTATATTTGGGGTGTGGCTCAAAGAGCGACATCATCGTTGTCATCATCAGTGTCACTATGCCCCTGCTTCTGCACCACTGGGGCTCACAAGATGAGCTCCTTGTCAGTGTGAGCTCTGAGAGGCTCTGTTTTCTCAAGAAAGGAAAAATGACACCAACCATTCTATCTCCCAGGCTCTCAGCATTAAATTCCAACAACACAAAGTGCTCTGTGAACAATGCACTCAGACCTACTGTCATTATTAGAAAAGCTTCCCAGGGAAGGGAGCTCTCCAGCTCCCTGTTCCCCCACGCCCCTGAGTCCTCGCTGAAGAATGTGGATCTCCCTGCGTGCATCACTGCTGTGGGGGCGTCTTGATTTCGCCACACATAAGGGCTAATTTAGGAACTGGGTTTACCTGAGGAAATTATTCAAGTAGATCTTCTCTTGTTAGAATGTTTCATACTGTAGCCATACTGTAGTACGAGCAGGGGTATTGCACTCGGAGACACGGTGTAACTCGGCCGGTGTGTACGGTTCAACCGCCACCTCCAGGAAGGCACAGCCCGCTGCACGGTACCCAGTTTTACTGGTAAATCTTTCTGCAGCTGCTAACAGTGAATTCTCCTAGTGTCTTTAAAATGGAATTAGAATGATAAAAACTGGATTCACACATCGCCTTTTAGGAACACAGTACA
Source organism: Martes martes (assembly GCF_963455335.1). NCBI lineage: Eukaryota > Metazoa > Chordata > Mammalia > Carnivora > Mustelidae > Martes > Martes martes. The sequence goes on along the minus strand of NC_137906.1, from coordinate 422,418 downwards.
GGTATCGTGCAAGTAAGGTTCACCTCTGTAAATTCTAGGTTATCTCCTCAAACAGAGGCCCCTCCCACCTCCCCCAGCTCAGCTCAAGGGTTTTCTTGCCTCTGTGCCATGGGCCAAATCCTTTGTGCCTTAGGAATCAAACCGATTTCCCTGGAGGGGTGGCTGGGAGGGGGCGGGACGCATCTCTCCTATTTAACCGGGGGAGACTTTCCCAGGACCCCCAAGACTTAACCAGCCGCAGCTGTCCCAACTCTGCTCAGTGACATGGTCCTTTAGAGCCCTTGAGGGCAGCTCAAATATCCCTAACCTTTGAAGAAGTCACTTGGGGAAGCTATTTTTAATGCTGTCCTGAGTTGCCCTCCAGAGTGTAACTAGATTGTTCTAACAGCGACCTCTTTCCACGTCATCCCAAGAAGTGAGAAGACTGAACCATAATTCTTACTCCTAAAATAAGCAGACTTTGCTCCGTCAGCACTTGCACTATGGCTTCTACCATTCGTTCCTGGGAAAGATCAGGATACTCCTGTCCTTCCGCTCTGGATCTGGGGCCTTGGACCAGTGGCTCGGGCTCCCTCTTTCACCTCCCAGCCCTGGTTTTTTTTTTTTTTTTTTAAGATTTTATTTATTTATTTGACAGAGATCACAAGTAGGCAGAGAGGCAGGCAGAGAGAGAGAGAGGAGGAAGCAGGCCCCCTGCCGAGCAGACAGCCCGATGCGGGGCTCGATCCCAGGACCCCGAGATCATGACCTGAACTGAAGGCAGAGGCTTAACCCACTGAGCCACACAGGCAACCCCCCCCCCCCCAGCCCTGATTTCAACACCAACAGATCCCGGTCTGGGCTGTGATTTCCACAGAGGGGGGACCCCGACACTGGTGCCATCCCACCCCTTCAGCCTCCCCTGCTCTCTTAATCTTCCTAGACAACGTCTCTACTCATGTCCCCAGCTTCTCCCTGCAGCCCTTGGTCCTTTATTGTGGCCCACATTGTCTCTGGAGATATGAGGGTAGGAAATAGGTCTCTGGGAGCAGGATAAGGAGGGGTGGACTCGGAACCAATCCAGCTACAAACACTCTGTCCCCACAGGATGAAGAGAGGGGAGCTCTTTGATTACCTCACGGAGAAGGTCACTCTGAGTGAGAAGGAAACTAGGTAAGGATCCACCTGCCCCCATCACCTGTCCCTGCCCCAGAGCACAAGTGGTCCCACCACCAAGGTCTTGGAGGGGGCACAGCATGCGTTTGTCTGGGCTGGGGGTGTGCTCTAGGCTTTTGTAGCCTCCCGCCAGCCTGTCCAGGGTCCTCCCTCACGGGCAGTCTGGCAGGTACACGGGCTTTCGTCTCCCTCCCGGGAGACCTGGCCCTGCAGAGGAGGAGCGAGGAGTAACACGTGCCCGTCCCACCCCAGGAAGATCATGAGAGCCCTGCTGGAGGTTATCCGCAACTTGCACAAACTCAACATTGTGCATCGGGATCTGAAGCCTGAGAACATCCTTTTGGATGACGACATGAACATAAAGCTCACAGACTTTGGTTTTTCCTGCCAGCTGGAGCCAGGAGAGAGGCTGCGAGGTCTGGTAACATGGCCTTGACCCATGTCAGAGGCTCAGGCTCTCTCATCCACACTTCCAGGAACAGAAAATGCCTGCATTTCTCCCCCAAGTCCTCCCCCCTCCCCCCGAGAATAAAAATGCTACTGTTTCAGGTTAGGTGTCTCTTCAGGTAAGCCTCATCCCAGGGCCGGGCCAGGTTCCCACTGCTGGAGTTCGAGGCCAGGAAACCACAGGCCCAGGCAGGTGGTCCTGGGAGCCAGCACCCAGTCCCTGCCCTCGGTCCTGAAGTTGGTCAGTGTTGGAAGAATCCCAGCCCAAGCACCGTGTCGCTTTTATCACCGCGTCACCATTGTTTTCTTTGGACCTTCCTCTTCCAAGTGCCCCCCGCTGACCCATCCTGATGGTAACTATTCCTGCAGAGGTCTGTGGGACGCCCAGTTACCTGGCCCCTGAGATCATTGAATGCTCCATGAACGATGACCACCCAGGCTACGGGAAGGAGGTGGACATGTGAGTACGCTGGGAAGACAGTGACCCACAGTGACAGGGGCGTCCCCACGGCGGGGAGCACCTGGCTGTGGAGGGGAGGAAACGGCAGGAGCTACAGCCAGCCCCCCCGCCTTCGTCCCTGTCTCCCCGGCGCCAGGTGGAGCACAGGGGTCATCATGTACACCCTGCTGGCGGGCTCCCCGCCCTTCTGGCACCGGAAGCAGATGCTGATGCTGAGGATGATCGTGAGTGGCAACTACCAGTTTGGCTCACCTGAATGGGATGATTATTCAGACACTGTGAAGGACTTGGTGAGAGGCCAGGCCTGCTGGGGGTGGGGGACATATCGTGCTACGGAAGGGAGGACCCTGCTGGGAAGACCCTCTGTCTTGTCGGTGCTAGAGGGGACCCTGCCCTGGTGTTTTCAGCCCCCTTCCTCCTTCTCTCAGGTTTCCCGCTTCTTGGTGGTGAACCCCCAGGGCCGCTGTTCGGCAGAAGAGGCCTTAGCGCATCCCTTCTTCCAGCAGTACGTGGTAGAAGAAGTGCGTCACTTCAGCCCCCGGGGCAAGTTCAAGGTACCGAAGCTCCCCTCCCACCCAGGGCCCCGGGCAGGACTCCTCAAGTCCAAGCCCCCAAGTCCCCTCCCTTCCCCCAGGGACTCCAGAGCGCCCACCCACGGGGTTTCCAGGGCACCTGCCCTTGCCCTCTCCACCCATCTCTGGGATGGTTCCAGTTCAACTTCTGAATTCAGAGAAGGCAGATGTCCCCCATCCGGCGCCTACAGCCTACATCCCTGCAGATGCCGGAGGGGGTGGGATGGTAGGGGGAACGCGAGCAAGCGCCCAGCAGGAGGAGCACAAGCTTCTTGGCAAACGCGCTCAGGGCCGCTCTGCTCCGGAGGGGGAAGGAGACCGGCGGGCAGGGGCTGGGGCCAGCTTCTCACTTCTGGCTCTCCACAGGTGATCGCGCTAACGGTACTGGCTTCAGTGCGGATCTATTACCAGTACCGCCGGGTGAAGCCTGTGACCCGGGAGATCGTCATCCGAGACCCCTACGCCCTCCGGCCTCTGCGCCGACTCATCGATGCCTACGCTTTCCGAATCTACGGCCACTGGGTGAAGAAGGGACAGCAGCAGAACCGGGCTGCCCTCTTCGAGAACACACCCAAGGCTGTGCTCCTCTCCCTGGCCGAGGAAGACTACTGAGGGGCTGGCGGGCGGGGTAGGTCGGGCGGGCGACGGGCAAGGAGGGAAAGCCACAGAACTGTACGTTGAGGAGTAAGATCATGTCCAGGCCTCTGCCCACAGGGGGCACTCGGCCCTGGCCAGGACCCCTGGAACTAGGGCCACCATCCCCTCTCAGAGGCTCTGCACACAAGAGCAGGGTGCTCCCATCACACGTTGTAAGTGTGCCCCGTGGAGGGGCAACTAGCATTTGGGTTTGAGAGCCTTCCTGCTTCTCTCCTTCCCGGCTGTACCACCATCTCAGGTCCTTCCCGGAGGCCCAGAATTCCTGACACTCACATGTACTTCCCTTAGGGTTCCAGGGGGAGGGTAAAAGAGAGGACAGTCTGAGATACACAATTGTGGAAATTTTACTGACCCCACAACACCCACTGACACCATGGGAGCAGGTTCCTTTCCAGGGATATGTGTTTAGAGGCGTACGGAAGCCCTCCTATGATTAATAATAGAAATAGAAAGGGAAGGTTCTGGTATTTGTCTCTCTGGAGTGTTATTTACTTTGTGACTCCCACAATGTAGTTTTGTCTCGTCCTTAATTCAGTTCTCCTGGACCTTTTTAAGACTCACACTGTGCTTTAGAGAGACCAGCTACCGCACCCTATAGACCAACAGACTGTGCTTTCGAGAGACCGGCTACCGCACCCCACAGACCAACAGCGGAAATCAGGTTCTTTCAGAGGCACATGAAACACCACAAATGAGGCTAATGAAGGATGGATATTCCTTCTACAGCAGTTCACTGGGAAAACAAAGAAAAATGGGGAATTCTGTCTTCGGAAACCAATGCTGGATCCCTGCATCAGGCGCTGAAAACGGGGGAGGGAACAGATTTAAAAATTTCCAACAACGGGCCTTTCAGAGCATTCTGCCCCAGACGTTTAAGGACTGGCCCTATGTGGTTAACATCTGACCTCTAAGAGAAACGGCAGCTCCCGGGCCACTAGCCCCGAGTCAGGCCCCTTCTTCGAGAGACAGCGGCACGCCTCCTCTGAGGTCAGAGTCCTCTCCCGGCCTGCTGAGAGACGCCTGCCACACAGGGATGGGGGAAGGGGAGGGAACTCATTCCTGAGGCTAACGCTGAAGAGCCTGGAGGTTGGCTGCGCGGAATGTGGCCAGGGAGTGACACGGGTACCACCGGGCTCTTCTCGGCTCTGCGTGGCTGTTCACAACTCCCCAGGCAGTCGGCCGGCACCGGAAGCACAGCGGAAGCCTAGGTTGTCTGAGGCCGAATCTGGAGTGTTGCCCATCCTGCCACCAGAGAAGGGGAAAGAGAATGGCCATTCGTTGAGAAAGGGGCCTGGAGCCTTACCCGACTTTCCTGCTCAACCTCCTAGGGCCTGCTGTGGTCCAGGGTGCCTAAGCACTGAGGGCAGGGACTAGAAAGAAGGCTGGTATGAGGGCGCTCCTGGGGAAAAGGGGAAGCAGGGATGGGGGACAGGGCGGAGGAAGTGGGGGCGTAGCCCTGAGAGTCTGCTCTGGAAGGCAGGAAAGGCAACGACGAGTAACTTCGACTGCTCACAGTTGAGAACAACTCAGCCAAGACAAACCTGTCAGCAAGAAGCGAGAACATCATGTGCCAACGAGTACTTCGTACTTTTCAAAAGACTTTCACACATATTCCTTCATTTGCCGTTTCTCAACACTTCCGGCAGGCAGGGTTGTTCACCACTTTACGGACCCAGAATCAGATACCAGGAAGACTGAAATGTCCTGGCCAAGGCCGGCCACTGCGTCACGGGCACAGGAGATTGAGTCGGCAAACCCAGCTTCCTGGCTCCCCGGCAGTACTACCCCTTTGTCCTAGAAAAGGAGGTGAGGGAAAGCCAGGGCCCTCACTGTACCAAAAAAACAGCTAAAACCTGACTTCCTGAGGCCACAGAAACTGTGGTCTCTTTCTGGTCCTTATGGAACCCAGGAATGGGAGAGTCAGAGGGAGATCATCCAAATAACCAAACAGATGAGCAAAGCAGAGAGAGTCCCAGCAGGGAAGGGCGCCTGGGACTCGACCCTTCAGGCACCAGCACTACCCATCGGTGTGACATGAGCAGGTCCCAGCACCTTCGCGAACCTATTTTGACTGTGAAGTAAAATGGTTATAGAAAATGATTTTTCACGTGCTTTCCACTTTGAAGGGTGAGCATTTCCATGACCACGGGCCATGACCTAGTACTGATGTGGCCATTCCCCTCCCCTGCCTCTGCCACCTAGTTATGAGGACGAGAGGAGAAACCCTCACGATTCGAGACGCAAAGTCTCTCTGGGTGCTGCGAGCTGGCAAGAAACGGCACAAGTTGCCGTAGGTTCTTCTGCTTCTCACGGCAAATGCTGCTGATTCTCTTTTCTGTACCCACAATCTGGGGTGCAGACAGCACCCCGAAGCAGCAGCAGCAGCACCCGCTCTAGGGCTGCCTGTGCTCTGGGAGACCAGGACCCAGACCGTCAGCCCCCAGCTCCCGAGCTCCTCACCTGGTGGTGACCCGGGCCCGGTGATTGGCAGAGCCGTCAGCTGTGTCGATCCAGGAGGCCCCCCGAAGGACACGTATGTCCTGCTCAGCAGCCTCGTATGGAGACGCTGTCCACTCCCACACGTTGCCCATGAGGTCATAGAGCCCTGCAGCACAGGTGGGTCAGTGCCAGGCTGGGCAGCCCCATCCCCCACTCCCCTGCCCCGTAGCTATCAAATGCTTCCCTGGTGGTGTTTCTCCTGCCTCATCCTTCAGGCAGAGTGATCCCACCGACCAATCTGTGAGTGTTGACAGCAACGTGGAGGGAGCGCTTACCGTAGTTATTCTGGGGGGGGAAAGCATTCACCGGGGAGACTCCATGGAAGCCATCCTCAGCCTTGTCACCCTTGGGGAACTTTCCCTGAGGGGGAGAGATTTAAGCTCAAACATTGACCATCCTGTACCAAGGTGGGTGTTCCTGCCTGCCCAGAGGGAAACCAACGTCATAGTCCTGTGTCACCTGGGGCAGGAGGAAGGGCACGAGGCGGTGTACTGAGATGCCCATCCTGAGCTCCCAAACCTGTCTCCTCGTGTCCTCCACCATCACCTCCTGGCTGGATTAGGAAACGTGTGGTTTCCCTGGGCCCATAGTGGTCCACGTCAAGCCCATCCCGCTCCCACTTTCCCCACTCTCAGCCTTGAACGCCATGCGCTTCAGTGCCTTGGGAAGGCTCCTCCTCTCCGCTCAGCACCACCTCCCTTCTCAAGGACGGCTGATGCCTGCCCTGTGCTCTCCTGTACCGTCTCTTCCCCTTCTACCACCAACAGTTTAACTCTCCCTCATCTGACCTGACTCTACTGTCCTCATCTGTTCTTATCACCAAAATGCTTGGAAAGGAACCTGTATTTGCTGATGCAGTTTGTTCAATCTTCTCAGTGAAACTGGGGTTCAGCTCCCCCAACTCTACGGAAGCTGATCTCACTAAAGGGAAGAAGAAGTCTTAATAATTTACTCAACAACTACTCTGTACTCCGGCTGCCACATTTATCTCTTTTAATTTCATCCTTGCACGATTGTGAGGCAAGTATTTTCTCCTTTAAAGAAACTGGCGACTGGGACACCTGGGTGGCTCAGTTGGTTAAGCGGCTGTCTTCGGCTCAGGTCGTGATCCCAGCGTCCTGGGATCGAGTCCCGCATCGGGCTCCTTGCTCGGCGGGGAGCCTGCTTCTCCCTCTGCCTGCCGCTCTGTCTGCCTGTGCTCACTCTTTCTGACAAATAAATAAATAAAATCTTTAAAAAAAAAAAAAAAAAGAAAAAAAAAAAGAAACTGGCTCTAAGTGGTTAACTTATCAAAGACTACATAGCGAATAACTGAGATCTGTCTTTCTGCAAAGCTCTGATCCCAAGATCATCTAAAAGATCAGTTTACCCCTCAGGTCCACTTTAATGCTTTCCCCTGAAATGCTGATGCCGTGTCCCCCCAACACACTCTACGGGGATTCCCAGGGGGATAACATTCTTGCCTAAGACAGATGTTGCTGACTCCCAAACCACTTGCTCTGACCCAGACCTCTGTCCTAAGATCCAGACTCATAAATCTAGACTCATATTTTCAATGTTTGAGTACATAAACGACCCAAGGGTACCTTAAACTAAGCTGATGCTAAACCCATCACGTTCCATCCTTCTGACCCCAACTGCACACCATCTGTTCTGGATAATGGTAGCACCATAACCCTGTTGCCCAAGCTTAGTTTCATGCTTGAATCCAACTCCCTCCCACTTCTCCGTTTTGATTAACTACCAAACCCTGTCTACCTTTCGGCCATGCCTCTCCCATTTGGCTTCCTCTCCATCCCATTTCTACTTGATTCACGTGTTCATAATCCCCTGGGCCATTGCCACAGCCTTAAATTCAGAGACAGCTCCCAGCCCTGGCCCACTGCAGCTCTACTTCACTTGGGCACCAATGAGCGACTAGCATCCTCCCCAAATCAAATGATGTTGTGAGTCCCGTTTAAAAACCTTCACCAGCTCCCCATTGCCTGCGGGGAAAACCGTACAACCCACTGTCTACCTCCTCTCCTCTACCTCCCGTCTCCCTGGGCTCCAGCCTCTCCGAATTTGTCCCATTTCTGAACACATGGTACCCTTTCCAATACAATGCTGACACTCACATTGTTCCTTCTGCTGTGAACACCCTTTCCTCCACTCCTCACCTGGCAAACTCCTATTCCATCAGCTCAAATGTCATCTTCTCCGTGAAGTCACCCCCACCACGCTCAGGCAGTCACTAACTTCTGCAACTCTTCAATACGCAGACCTACCACACTGTCTTTCGCTTCGCCAGGTACCCGTCCCCTTAGGACACAAAGCCCACTGCAGTCCCACAGCCCAACACGATGCCTAGCTTCAGGAGGATTCAGTCAATGCTTTGAGAAGGGGCGGGGTGAGGAACACAGGACTCACCTGCCACAGGTTGGTGCGGTTTGGCTGGAACTGGTTCCCCCATGGGTAAACCTGACCTGCCAGGAGACAAGTGGGAGACAGTGGGGGAGGAGGAGGTGACGGGTTGTGGAAGGGAAAGCCAGAGAGAGTGAGGGACCAAAAGGAAGTCAGGAGGTGGCGAGAAAAAAGACAGAGAGAGATGACTTACTGTCGTTTCCCATGCCCGTCCCTTCCACTCACCATCCCGCATTCGGAGCCCCTGGCCGCCTGACCTGCTCCAGGACACTGCAGTCCCGGGTGCGGCTCTGACTCACGCCAGTCTGTAAACTCTCTGTTACCCGCTCACATCGGAGAGGTACAGACACTGAGAGTAAGAGCTCAGAAACTTGTCCATTGGACTTGGACTGGATAAATGGACAAGCAACCTCATTTATCACAGGAATTTTGACTAACGGCATGGCTGGTGTTTAGAGAGCAGCAGAGGGGTTGAACAGGAGCTGCTGTTTCCTTCTCCTGACTTTTTGTCCAGTCGGGACCGCCGCTCTCTGTAGGCGTCCCTTCACGCCTACGGAGAAGGATTCTGGGTAATTCTTTTCTTATTCCCGGTACTATGTTGTTCTGATTATATGTGCTGAAACGTAACATGTCTGGGTAGAATCTCCGAGAATAACCAATTTTACATCTGTTTCTTCATTCCAGTTTTCCAGTCCTTAACTGTTATTGGTCTGAGATGGATCAGAACTGGAAACAGTAACAAGTGGCCCTCCGCCAGCCCCCAGATTGAGCAGCACTGCTCTAGGAAGCACGGACCCTTCCCCCCTTCAAAGCTCCCATGCAGGGCAGGATGGGGAGAGGAATAAAGGGAAGTCGCCTTGCCAGCTCTATACCCTTCAAGCCCCCTCGGGCAGCAAACTCCCACTCTTCCTCGGTGGGCAGCCGTTTCCCCCGCCACGCACAGTAGGCACGAGCATCAGTCCAGCTCACGTGGACCACGGGGAGCTCCAGTTTCTCTCGGATGCCAGAGCCAGGACCTGCAGGCTGACAGCCGGGACGAAGTGAGACGGGCTTCCGGGAGCTCACGGAAGTCTGAGGAGGGCTAGGCTTAGGGAGTCTGAGTTCAGCTTTTACCACCAGATGGAGCGAGGAAGCTGGAGGAGACGGCCTGGAGCGCGAGGAGAGGCCGAGGCGGAAGGAGCATAAATCTGAGCCAGGGCGGAAACGGGATGGGCGAGGGGCAAGAAGATCAGGGCGGAGGCAACAGGGGTGCTTGGCTGTTGCCCTTTTTAGTTTAGTATCCCCAGATGGGCAAGGGGTCGAGGGGAACCAGGCTTCCAGAATAAGAGTCAGCAGGGGTAGAAAAATATGCGGCAGAGGAACCAACCCTTACCTGTCTCCAGAAGGCCCTTTCCACTGGGAGCCACCAGAGGACAGACTACAACAAAGAAGAAGTATGACCGCCAGATCCTCTGACCCGGCAAGGGCACCTTCCTGACTGACACACACGAGGCAGAGCGACACTTCAGGCTCAGACTCAGGGGGTCCACGTGGGGGTGTTTCGGAACCCCTGAAAGCAGGCCACCTCACTGCCGTTACTAGAGGGGTGCCAGGCTCTCTCGTCAGCTCAGGGAGTAACTCGAACCCCACACGTATCTGGTTTCTTACAGAGCCTCGGTGCGCAGAAACCAGCCCAGCGTTAACACCCGGGAGCGTGTGTCCCGAGGACTCCTCCGCAGGGGGTCTCTCTCGCTCCTCCCTCCCTGCAGCTCTCAGGTGGGCTTCCCTGTGGTGCTTCAGCATAAGCACCATAACCCACTCGCACTCCCTCCGTTGCAAGCCCGGTTCTCTCACCTCCATCTGATGGGTCACTTTGTTTCTGAGCTCATCGGAGACAAAGTCCTCAAAGACAAAACTCCACCCGAACATCTCAGCCTCTGTCCGGTACTTTTTTTCCCTGACAAACTCCCTGAAAAGAGATATTTCACTGGGTTAAGCTGATGATAAGGTTCCATGTCCTGCTCTCACCCCCTCTTGCTCCAGAAAACCTCATATACTCTTCTCCTCGAAGCCACACATCACAGAGTTTCCATCAGCAACAAGCAGGTCCTATGAAAGCCCGGGCAGGGGATTTTCTTTTAAAATCCGTGGCTGTATGTTTAATTCACATACAGAAAGGCACTCTTTTTAGTGCATAGTTTTGTGATTTTTGACAAAGCAGACAGTCACCATCACAATCCAGATACGGAGCAAGTCTATCAACCACCTCTAAAAACTCCCTCATGCCTCTGCAACCATGATCTGTTTTTGTCCCTATAGTTTTCCCTCGCCCAGAATATAAATTCACATAAACTGGATCATAGAGTATGTAGGGTCTGGCTTCACTTAGCATAATACTTCTGACATTCATCCGTGTGTTGCCAGTTTTGGAAGCTTGTCCCTCTTCGATTCCGAGTAGCATTTTACTGTATGGATGCACCGAACTTTGCTTACCCATTCACCAGGCACAGATCATCTGGGTAATCTCCAGTTTTTGGAGATTATGAATAAAGCTGTTGAGAAGATTTAAGGGTGGGTGGGGAATGGGTCTCTTCTCTGAAAGGTCTTCATCATGTACCTACTCACACAACAATCACGAGAGGAGGCAGAATGTGTGTTACTATTTCCATCTAACAGATGAAAAAAATGGAATCATATAAAAATAATGTGCTGAAATTTTAGAACGGATGTTCACACAGTTTGGTAAAGCAAATTTCAGCAAGCAAACTGCCAGGGTAAGATGGATTGTTTTCACTGGGCTAAAAGTACCCCATCAGCGCCCGCCCTTTGATCTGAGAAGACCTTGTTCACCCGTCAAAGGGGCACTGAGAATGGAGGAGGTCGGATTAATCGCTATTTACCAACCTCAGAGCGTCTGAACGGTTTGAAAATCTTCCACCAGAGAGGCAGAGATAAATCATGGGTTCTAAGCAACATTTAGGGGCTTGCTGAAAGTCTATCATAAACAGATGATAAAAAGAAATAAATAAGTAAACAAACAAGTGTTATAATTTGAAACATAAAAGATTTCTATCACAAAATAGGTCATAACTTGAAATACATAAAAGTGCACACGCATCTACCTAGCTGGCTGTTTCTGTCATGATATAGTGCAAGCCTGATCCGAAGTGATTTCTCCTTAAATTTTAATAAACGTTCTTTTAAAAAGCAATATAAGTAACGTACATTATAGAAAAATGAGAAAATATAGGTAGATAAATAGAAAAAACTGAAATCCATTATTACATCAACTAAGATATATCGTCCATATCCCTTCCTGCTCTGCCCCCCCGCAAGGATTTCTAAATAGCTTTAAGAAGGTGTTTACCTAAAAAAAAAAAAACCAACAAAAAAACCAAAAAACAAAAAGTGCTTCTGTGCAATTATTTTCATTTGGAAGTCACAAAAACATGGGCAAAATCTGTTACCTAACGCAATGTTACATCTTCCAGTTCTTTTTAAACGCATTTACACTCCATGCACGTATTTTTTAAAAATAGGATCATACCCTGTATATTGTTTGTAAGCTACTTTCTTCACTTAACATCTCACAATTCTTTTTGACAAAAGGATTTTAATGGCTGCTAAGTATTCTGTGATATTGATATAACATGTTTAAGCGATCCTTATGTTGTTAGTATTTGTTCACAATGCCATCTTTTTAGCTAAATGTTTTTGGAAGACTTTAATTCTTTTCTTTAAGGAGAACCTGTAAGGGTGGAATCACTAAGTCAAAGGGCCTGAGAAGTCACCAACCACCCTTATGCTCACCTCCATCTATTTCTCCTGAATCAAATTAAAAAAAATTTTTTTTGTTTTTAAATTTATTTTTTTTACAGATTTTATTTATTTATTTGACAGAGAGAGACACAGCAAGAGGGGGAACATATACAAGGGGAATAGGAGATAGAGAAGCAGGCTTCCCACCAAGTAAGGAGCCCAATGAGGGCCTTGATGTGTGCTCAATCCCAGGACCCTGGGATCATGACCTGAGCCACCCAGTCGCCCCGAGTCAACTTTTTTCTAAGTCCACAATGTAACACTTAAGTCATTTCCCACGTTTGCTTTGTCGTTCTGTTCCTTCCTTTTCCTTATACTCCCCTCCTCCCTCTACATCCCCCCCTGTATCATTTGAAGGTAAGTCACAGGTATCTCCTGGATCATTTTCTGCTTTAGCCTGCACAAACATACACAAAACATACCACCCTGAGGAGACTGAGACAGCTCAGCATGGTTTCTTAGATTGAGCTGGAACCACAATGTCTGTCCTAAACTAACTCCATTTCCCTAAGTAAATATAAAGGGAATTTAAGAGACTCAGCTACTACGACCCTGCTCCCAATTCCTTCTCCCTGTGGAAGAGGTTTTCGTTGAGTGTTTGACTCCCGCCCATATTTCTCAGCGCTACACCCCGTGTAATGGAAAATCCACTGGCTGAAGAGTCGGGGGATGTGAGTTCCAGACCCAGCTCTGCCACTAACAGAGCGTGAACCTCCAGACTTCAGATTCTTCATCCGAAAACTGTAGGTAACACTTATCCCACAGTTATTACTGCAAAAATGACATGTAGTAGTAAACAAGCTACTTTCCCTTTAGATATAAGGAAAGAAAATTTGAAAAAGCTCTACCGCTCCTGGAAGAACACCTGATGTACCTGAAATCTTTGTTGGTGACAGGAAATATGTCAATGGCAAATGGTTTTACTGTCACCTCCCGAACAGGCCCTTCACCATCTCTGCCATCTGGTGAATTTGTTCCCATCTGGAATCTCCCACCTGGTAGCTGGACCATGTTAGTAGTCTGCCCATTGCCTGCAGAGAAAAAGCAGCAGCATCAGTAATACATGAATATATATTAAACAAGCGGCAATATTTGGATTATATGTAATATTCATAAGGGTGTAATGAAAAAAAAAGTAGGCTTAAAAAACTGGCCTTAAGTTCTTGTTCTGCCACTTAATTTGTTGGGTAATCTTAGGCACATTAGGCAGATTTATTTGCCTACAAAGTAGAGATAACATCTTAGGTGTGGCTGTACACATTAAAATTTTATCTGTGAAATGTTCTGAGCAGATGGTAATTATTCAACAAATGTTTATTTCTGTCCTTACTGCTCTACTCCTGTACCCAACTCTGTCCCAGCTAGCTAAACTTAGACACGAAGACCCTGAAATGCCGGCAGACCCTGTCTATCCATACTTCTCCTCGTGTTGTTTCTCTGTCTCTTCCTCCCCATTTCTTATTGACTTTCCCCATTATATCACACGCTCCCGGAAGAAAAGTACTACATCTATTTGGCTACTGTATTCCTGGCATCTAGCACAGAGCACAGTACTTAGCAAATAACTGATTGAGATCCTTTATATCTGCTGCTTGAACATGTCAGAAAATCAGGATTAAAAGGATCATTAATTCAACCCCGTTATTTAACAGGAAAAAACCCAGGACTCAGAAAAGGAAAATCACACGAAAAGCTAGTTAGCCGGGAATAAGGACTAGATGATCCGGGTCTCCTTACTTCCAGGTCAGTGCTATTTCCTACCCACCGCACGTCCCCACTTTGGAATGTTCTGTTTCTACTGAAGGAGTCCAAGTGCCCTAAGTTCCTTTCTGGCAGCAGAGTGCACCCCTTCGCGTATTTCTGTCTGTAACGCTCCTGTCCTCACGCTGACACACTCACACGGGTGATTTCATCTACTTCGAGGGAGAACGAGCCGGAGCAAGCAGGGCACTCGGATCACAGGGAGTCAAGAGACGACACACCTGCGGCGCGCGCACTTTGACACTAGCGCCAGTCAACGGTAACAGAGCGGCTGGACCGACGTTTAGTGACATTAATCAAGGAGAGCTGGTACCTTTTTAAGGCAGGGAAAGAGGACGGTATTTTTTTCACGACTCTCTTTTTGGCTTTTCAAGCTGTATTTACAAATAAAAGTGTGTAATGCCTGGATTCACTTCAAAAAGGCTGCAGGGACATGGGACAGTGGGAGCGATACCAAAACACCAAGACTGGCTATCAGTTCGCGACTGGTTTACGCTGCGCGGCGGGCACAGGGGAGGGGGTGTCTTCATATTCTCTTCTACTTTATGTCCAGAAAAGTGAAGAAGAGGATAGATGCGCGCCGGTCACCAGCTCGCCGCCTCCGGGAGGCGCGTCCGGCCGCCGCGCGCCCTTCCAGGGAGCGGGCGGAGGGGCCACGGTCTCTCTCCCGACCAGGGCGCGGACCCCCCCCTTCCTGATGTCTCCCGGGGCACACAGGGTCAGGCCAGCACACTGACCTAACTCGAGCCGCGGACCACACAGGAGCAACAGCAGCGCCAGCCGCGGCGGCGAGAAGCCCATGCCGGGAACACGAGCCGCGCGCACAGCACGGCCCTGCTGCGCATGCGCTCTGCGTGCCCCGCGTCGGCGGCCGTAGTGCGTGCCCCGCGTCGGCGGCCGTAGTGCGTGCCCCACGTCGGGGGCGTAGTGCGTGCCCCACGTCGGGGGCGTAGTGCGTGCCCCACGTCGGGCGCCGTGCTGCGTGCGTACGGCGCGAGCTTTTTTTTTGGCGGCGTGGGGGGGCGGGGGCCCGTTACGGGTTAGTCCGCCCCGGACTACAGCCGGGTCCGCCCTGGGCGCGTGTGGAGCCGGGTCTGTCGTCAGGCTCAGCGCGGAGGGACGCCGCCATTCCAGCAGCCCCTCATTACCCTGCGACAGAGCATTTTGATTTCCTTCCCTTTTATAGTCTCACCCTTGCCGGGCGCTGGAATAGCGTCTCGAGATCAGAGAAAAGGCGTCAACTTAACATTTATTGCGCAGCTGCCGAGTCCCCCCCACACACAGCTTCGCGGGCGGGGGCTGCAGAGACGCACGGACCAGACGGACGAGTCCGTAACTGCGGGGGCGAGTGGGCCCCGGAGGGCCCGGGACGGCTCGTCAGCACGGGCACAGGCGCGGGGGCGTGAAGACTCGGCCCGCGGGGGATCCAGCCCGCAGCCGCGGCCTGAGGGGCGTGGAGGCGGCGGTGCGGAGCCGGCCTGTGCCCCCCGCGCCACGCCCGAGGCTTCCTCAGCGCCCCCGTCCTTCTGCTCTCGACGACTCTTCTCGGGAGCACTGGAGCGCAGCTGCTTGGAAATCACTAGAAGGCCCAAGATCCAATACTTTCACTCACAGGAATTTACTAAAAAGGGATGCTTTCAAAATGTTAAGTTCCTTTAGTATTTGCATTAGCAAAAACTTCCAAGTGTCACAGTGGAGGGAGCTACTGGATAAGTAAGAATAGGTCCATTAGAATAAATTACTAAACCATTACCATTTGTTTTTCAACATACGTTTAATAACAAGGTAGATAACATATACTTAACTAACATGGGACTTTTGAATCACTGAAGCTAAAGCAAACATCCTTCTCATTGGGTAAAAACGGCCTGCTTTGATGAGTGTACACTGCAGTGCAATGTAAAAAAATACTGTAATTTCAGAACTTCAGAAATTAAGTGTCAGTGTTCTCTTTTTTCATATGGGAAAAGAAAATGCTTTTGAAAATTATTTGAAGCTTGGACAAAGATTCTGTCGCTATATTCTTAGGATCACTCTATAGTCTTCATGATTCGGAGGACATGAAGGAAGCTTCAAATTCAACCTTTTAGAGAAGACATTCCAGCTCGCATGATCTCATCAACCAGGAGAATGTTGGTGGCAATCACAGTGCTGAAAGGGAAGGAAATTCAGATGGCTCAGATTTGAGATACGAACCCTAATTCAGCTCAATTTCCAAACTGCAAATTCTATCCAATTAAGTTTCTCCTTTCCCCTCCAAAACATGGAAGGCTGGTTTAATTTCTATACTTTCAGTTGATGACCATTTCTGCAAACCCAAACCAAACAAAACCAAACAAAAAACCGAAAACAAAAAACTCACAGAAAAACCCCACAACAAACAAAAAACCGAAGTAAATAGAAAACACCAAATTAAGAGTGTGATGAGTCCCTAAAGGTTATCTTAGTTTTGGCTTTCTCAAACTTACCAGGAGTGAAGCAGCTGTTTCTTTACACAATAGTTATCCCATATGCCTACTTCGGCTGCTACCATCGGCTCACCTGCAAAGCAATTCAGGTTTCTTAAAACCACACAGGAGGTTACAAGATCAGAATGCTAAGACAACAGAGTATTTTGTCATTTGCTCATTATCCAGACTTCCTCAATTAGTCCAATGTTGCTCCAAACCATCAATCCTGTATACACCATCTCTGATTAGCTGGTTGATCTCTACTCAGAATGCTTCTAAGTAATAGTAATGCTCTATTTGGTTACCAAATGATTGACCATCTCTATTTTATGGGACACATTCTCATTTGTCCCCATTAAAGTAAAAAGCATTTGAACTATAATCTGGCCAAAATGGGGTTATCATTTCCCTCATCCCAGGAACCTTTTCTATTAACCTGAATGTAAATGATGTTATTGATAACAATAGGTCTTACACATACTGCATGGGTGTATACATCTCAGTTCTCTTTCTTCCACTTTCTACTTGTCTATTTTGTGTTCTTGCATTTAAGACTAGGACTTTAAAACCATTTCATTAAGACTTGGTCCCATCTTCCAGCATTATTTGCTATCCTCAGCCTTTTTTCATCCACGAATACCATCATCTAATGTATTTTCTTATTAAAGTCCCAGATAAAAGACTGAGTACAGTCAGCCCAACATGATATCCTTCCGTATTAACCTGAACCACCTACTACTCAGCAACAGCAAAAATCCATCCTCTTCGAAATTATACAAATGTCTACCTTATTCCATTACTTACTGTATCTAGTCATTCCATTTTTATATTTTTTAGAACTCAGGGTTCCCTAACAACACTGATGTCAAACTGCAAAGCATCACTCCAAGATTCATTTATCTCCATTTTTTTTAACTTATTTTTTGTTTATCTCCATTTTTTATCCTTCCTGGCTTTCTCTCACTTGACTCTAGCTACCCCCCTACAAATAGCTGTGTTCTCCTACCTGTGTTCAGGTCCACACCGACAAGCTGACCTGATTCTGAATGTTCAGCTTGAACTTTAACTAGTGTTTCCTGAAGGTCAAAACCAGAATTCTGAGCAAGTACCTAAAGCAAACAAATTTAATCCTTTAAAGACAGAACCTAAGAAGTGATAGTCAATCTACAATAAATGAACTATAATTCCAATTAAGAAAAACAAACAAAGGGGCGCCTAGGTGGCTCAGTCAGTTAAGCGTCTGTGTTCGGCTCAAGTCATGATCCCACGGTCCTGGGATCAGAGCCTGCACTGGGTTCCCTACTCAGCGGGGAGCCTGCTTCTCCCTCTCTCTGCAGCTCCCAATGCTTGTGCTCTCTGTCAAATAGATTTAAAAAAATCTTAAAAACAAAAAAACAACAAACCTTTAATGAAGACAGACCGGTATTTATGTTCACTTCACAGAACAGACATTTGTTACTAACTCAATCCACTTAGCCCAGCAACACACTGATCATGAGCAATACCCCCCAATGAGCACATAATAGAATAAAAATAAAAAGCAAGGTTTACTCGGGAGTATAACCCCTACACTCCAAACCCTCTAAAAACAGTTTCTCTCCTGCATCTGAAACTTCAGATACTCAATTCCCTTCCAGAGGAACCAAACACGTCTGCCTGATGAGAGATACCGAACTCTAGCTACATTCACGAGAAAGTTGATAAAACCTATTTACTCAAAATCTACATTATGAAAAAGATCCCACATTATCAAAAACTTTCATCAGCTAACTCATTTTGATATAGTTAGGAACACTGACTGTTAAGGTAGTCCTACCTTGGGAATAATGAGCAATGCATCAGCAAATGCTTGAACTCCCAGTTGGGCCCTGCCCTTTACACTGGGCTTGTACTTCATCAAGGCTTCTGCCATTGCCACCTCCACTGCACCCGCTCCTGGAACTACACAGCCTGTGGGGGGTGGGCGAGGAAGGAGAGAAATGCTCAACTAACAAAATAAAGCTGTAGAATCATTTTTAATACATAAAACACAACGTAAAAATCATTAATTTCCTAAGAATGTATTATAGTCACCACAAGGTTAATATTGTACTTGAAAGCACTATAAGCAACACATCAAATGGCAAAATGGTTCAATTTAACTAGTATCTGCAAACTTTTAGTATTAGCTCATTTACCTGTACCCACTTTTAAATATGATATGCTATGAAAAAGCTTAGCATACCATCACAGGCATTTTAGAGGGAAGACTTTACTTTTGCATGGTGTCTGGCTGTGTAAACTACGGATAAAAAGAACACAGTATTCAGCCATGCCTTTCACACTAGCCAAAGAACATAAATACAGTAAGGATCTTACCATCATCAAGAGCATTTTTAACAGCCCTCAAGCCATCTCTTATTGCATCTTTGATTTGTGTGAGTGTGTGCTTATTTGGTCCTTTGATCAATAATGTGACAGAGCGAGGATTGTTACATTTCTCAATAAAAGTGAACTTCTCTTCTCCCTATGTGAACAAGAGATAATATTTTCAAAAACAGGATATGTTTGGACAAAGAATGAAAAGCTTACAGGGCTTATGGAAGAATAAGTAGTATATTAATAAGGGAACAACAGACCAATAATATTAAAGCAAATTACTTCATTTAAGAAAAAATCACATATGAAAGAAATGTGGTTTTTCCCATCAGTGGCTTTTCATTTACTACACATAACCTTCAAAATGTATGTACACAAAGCAAAAACCTGATCCTAAGTGTGAATGAATTTTTACTACCGAAGAATTCATGAACCAAAAATCAGTATTTATTGCATTATCTTTGGAAAGAAAATACACTTACCAATGTATATTCATAGACAAGTCCTGCATGTCCCAAACAATCAGGACTTAGGTCATCAAAGGAATTTAGAGCCACTCCACCACAAGCAAGAGTCAGCCTGAAACAGTGAAGTGTGTTAAGGGAGATGTATAAGTGGCTCTGTTATGTCTAAAGAGATTATTAATAATTTTTAGGAAGCAATCTTTCAGAATTACATACTAAAATCCTAAAATGTCATTTTAACTTAAACGTTCCCATTCACTACCAACCAGCTAAACCAGTCTTTTCTCCTAACTTGACATTTAATCCACTCTTTCAAAGTCAGCAAATGCTCCTCTGATAAGAAATCTCAAGATGAACGACAGCTCTTCATATGGTGAGGTCTGGGGAAAAAGTCATTCTCTGAAACCCCTTGATACTCTCTTGACATGGTAATGTACATATACACATCGCAGTTTAAAACGAAAGCATACAACAATGTTCAGAAAAGCATTATTCACAATGGCCAAAGGAAGAAACTTAAGTGTCCACTGATACATGCATAAACAAAAGGTGATATATCCATACAACGGACTATCATTTGCCCTTAACAAGGAACAGCATTGTAACCCATTACAACATGGTGAACTCGGGAAACATCATGCTAAGTGAAATAAGCCAGACACGAGAGGGCAATTATTGCAGGACATCTTAATATGAGGTACCAAATTCATAGAGACAAAGTAGAATAGTAGTATTTGCAGGGGAAGGGAAAGAAACAAAGTTATTGTTTTGAGTTTCAGTTTGGGAAGATGAAAAAGTTCTGGAGATGGATGATGATGATGGTTGCACAATGACGATGGTTGCACAATAATGTGTTTGTAACTTAATGCCACTAGATTGTATGTTGGAAAAAAATGAGTAAAATGATAAATTTTGTATTATGTGTATTTTTTTCAGAATAAAAAAGGAAAAACACAACAGTAAGAACAGAAAAAAAGAAATAATCCCACTTAATTTGCAAAGTAAGTAAAATTTACAACACTAAGGTAATAAGCTAGCCATACCTTTCCATATTTCTCCTTTTAGCTCTACGCAGAGCTACTATACCTTCTTTTGCAAGGGCATCTAAGGAAAAGGGGTCAATTCCCTATAACAAAAACAACAGTTAGTTACAACAAAAGGCACCTTAAAAAACAGCAAAATGGACAATACAGACTCATTTCATTCTTACCTTTTGATTAATAACAACGAAACCTTTATCTGAATCACCACAAACTTTTTTTTTCAATTCTATTATCTTTTTAACTCTATCTTCAATGAATTTTCTTTCAGCCTTTACAAGCTTCTCTCTCTCTTCCGCACTCTTGTAAAAAAAGCCAGAATTCACTTCTCTGTTTAAGAAAAAGTTACAGAAGGGGGGTGGGGGAGAATTTATTTTTTGAGAAGATAAACCAGCAGCCTCAGAAACAGGATTGGTCTTGAGATTTGACAAATAGCCACCGAGCTCCAATCCTGCCCCTGGTATATTTCCAGAGGTTGTTTCTTAGAATTCACCTGAACCCAACTGAAGCATTACTGCCCTCACAGTGGGGAAACTTAAATCTCACAAGTGACTTGCCCAAAATACCCAGCTCCTCCACCTTTCTATTCCATTTGTTAAGGGGCTATAAACTCACGTTTTTTCATATTCTAATGACACATTGCATGTGAGGATGTATGCATCTTCTACTCTTTTTTTCATATCAGGATGCCGTGCCCCATGGTCCAAAACAAGACCTCTGATTAAGCTGTTGAAACACATAATAATTTGTACTGTTATTTAGTTCCAGATGATACATAACCTATACTAATGAAATACAAATACTGAATTGAGACTGTAAATTATGAAAAAGCAATACTCAGAACATAGTACAAAAACAAGCCATTCAAACAAAAGTAACAACCCTTATCTTGTACAGAAAATTCTGCAGAGAAGCAGTAGCAACCGGTAGCCTCTCAAATTGTGATCACCTCCTTTTAAAAATTATTTCCTAACTAGCCCTCTGAAATGTAATATGTATTTTAAATTCCCCGAAAGTCTCCCGTTATGCTTTGTAACCTACAGTTTAATAAATCACTGACACAGCTCACTTTTCAGAATAATTCCAACTATAAGTACATCATTTCAAGAGCAAAACTGAGCAAACTAAATACTAAACTAAACTAAAAACTAACTCATCTAGGCAATACACATAAACTTGAAGAAAAAGAAATCAGCCAAATGATATGAACATACGTATAAGGTGCCTGTAAAATTTATAAACACACTTTGTAAGCATTTCATCCCATTCTACCACCTACCTTGTATCAGTTTCAGATTTATGTTTCATCTCCATGATCTCAACCATGAAGAGGTCGATAGGTTCATCTTGTTTTTTAATGGCCAAAATGGAGTCCACTACAGCCTACAATAAGAGCATAACCATTAGATGAATTTGATTTGCAAAGTCCAGACACTTACACAGCTCGTTCTTCAGAGAAATTTACATTTCTTTAAAATCTCTGAATTGATCTACGCTTTTTTCCTAGTCAGTAACAGAATACATTAATTGTAAAGGATTGAAGTCACTTAAATTTCTGACATCTCAATTTACGATTACATAAAGAATCACTGACATCCCTACTATTCTATTACAAATATTGGGGATAGGGAAGTTTTTTCACAATAAAATCTCAATTTTATACACCTTCGATGAAAACTCCAATTACATCTTTATAACATGGTCAAGTATACTACTATTTTTCTCATTTCACACACATCAGCTCTCATTGCCACAAAAAGAGAAACTACTTATTTTACATGGTATGATACTGTGAGTTTTTAGGTAGCACCTTGTAATTTCAACTAGAAAGTATGCCAGGGGTTTTCAGTATAGGTGTGCACACTGGACACATACCACATTTAACATACCTCTGTTAAGACATCAGCAAGTTCAGCATGCACTTTAGTACGCAGAGATGTTTTGGCCACATCTATAAGTGTTTCCCTGTCCATTTCTTTGCTTACTTTGACTTGTTCCAAAAACTGAAGTGCCTTTTCCTTTGCAGCTTCAAATCCTTCTGTTATTATTCTGGGATGAAGACCCTATAAATATACAATTATATAACCACCACTAACTGGAGTTCTTCAACTAGATGATAAACTTTTAAAGGAGTATTCTGGGTCATTCACATGCTTTATTACAATGTGCTGACTTTCTGAATACATTTAAAAGGATAAATAGTCCTTTCAATGCAG
Organism: Martes martes; assembly: GCF_963455335.1. Lineage (NCBI taxonomy): Eukaryota > Metazoa > Chordata > Mammalia > Carnivora > Mustelidae > Martes > Martes martes. The sequence continues at coordinate 400,138 of NC_137906.1, read as the reverse complement.
AGGAAAAGAACAGACATTGCTCTAGCACAGACTCAAAGCCAAGGGAACTATAAAGCACACTTGGGTGTTCACTGTGCAAACCACTAGGAGTAACGGCCAAAACTTACAACCATACTCAAGAAGACCATTTACCTTTTCGATGCACATCATTTACTAACAAAAACAAACAGGGAAACTAGGGGTCTGCTTTTTCTCTCTTCCCAAGAATTTCTTGGCATTGGATTACTACTAAGGTTTGCTTTAACCCTCAGACTAACTCAGGGTTAAAAACATTTTGTAATTCTTTATGTTTTAGTTGGCTTTGTCCTTTAAATAAATATGCCTAGTCCTGAATATCCTGTTTTGAGATCTCAACTATCACTCTCTTATAGACTTATATAAATAATATGTAAACGCAACTTGATTTAAAAAGTCTTCAGGCCAAGGAAGTTTCCTTAATCTGTCCAAGATCACAATAAACTTGTATTAAGACCAGGATATAGGTTCTAGTTCCCAGATTAAGCCCCTGCTCTTTACATTCTACTACATGGCCACAGCTATTATTAACAACCCAATTTATACAAATTTCCTATATATAAACTACTATGGAAACAAGAATCATGTATACTTCAGAAATGTAGAGATCCGCCTGCTTCAGTAGCTCGCCAATGATTAGGACATTGGAAGTGGTACCATCACCAGTTATGTCATCTTGGGCTGTTGCTACTTTGGCTATTAAGGAGGCTGTTGGGTGCTGAATTTGCTGAAAGTAGAAAAAGAAAAAAATTACTTAAACTGAAATAGTCCACATATACCATAAGATGTGCGAAAGGTCTCAAGTGATCTATTTGTGTAAATTGCCCAAGTGTTCAGCTACAAACCATGCTGATTTAAAACTCACCATTAACTATTTCCCACATTAATTTATGGTAACTCAAACTTTTTCACATATAGATTCGAGAAGATCATCTCCGCTTTACTGATGAGGAAATCTGAGGCCTAGTAAGTTTTACTGAAGATGACAGAGTTAACAGTAAGAAGTAATTTCAAATCCATGCAAGCTTCTTTAGAACTCTTGAGAGTAAACCAGGTTCCTTCTAAAATTAAATCTTAGTCTCCAGCATTACTTGGAATTGAACAAAAAATTAAAAAGACTTTTTAGCAAAGATCATCAGTGAATGCTCAATCTTGAAAGGTTCTGTAAGAACAGGATATTCACTAAGTCTCCAATATCACCCACGGATTCTTATAATTACAAAGGATGCAAAAAGTGTTCCTGAACTGCTTTTGGTTTTTAAGTCTCCTTATTCTCTGTAATCTAGAACAGTTTCCAGCCTTTTCTCTTTGGGAACACTGACAGTTTTAAGAATCTAGGCCAGATATCTTGCAAAGTACCTCACCTAAATGTGCTGTTAATTTTGGGGGGACAAATACAGTATTACATGAGTCATACTGTATACTTCTCACTGGCTTCATGTGCTTCTTTCAACTTATATATATATTTAAAGATTCTATTTATTTGACCGAGAGAGAGAAATCACAGGCAGAGAGGCAGGCAGAGAGAGGGGGAAGCAGGCTCCCCAATGAGCAGAGAGCCCAATGTGGGGCTCAGGGCTCGATCCCAGGGCCTTGAGATCATGACTTGAGCCAAAGGCAGAGGCTTAACCCACTGAGCCACCCAGGCACCCCCTCTCAACTTATATTGTATTACACAATTTAAAAACTCAAGTAAAATAAAAGAAGCCACACAGGTAAAGCTTTTTTGACATCCCATGACTCTAAGTATTGTCTGTTAGTGCAGGTCACCACTTAGCCAACTAAAAATAAAACTGAACTTTCTAGGTTATCTAATTTTTTTTTTTTTTTTTTAGATTTTATTTATTTACTTGACAGAGATCACAAGTAGGCAGAGCAGCAGCAGAGAGAGAGGGAGGAGGAAGCAGGCTTTACGCGGAGCAGAGAGCCTGATGTCCCAATCCCAGGACCCTGGGATCATGACCTGAGCAAAAGGCAGAGGCTTTAACCCACTGAGCCACCCAGATGCCCCTTACTGAAGATATTTACAAACATCTGCATACTGAAGGCATGGTACACCACTATTAAAGCTCTGTGTTTTAGCGCCTGGGTGGCTCATTTGGTTAAGCTTCCCACTGCTATCTCAGGGCCTTTCAGTGTCCTGAGTTCAAGCCCAGCCTCAAAACACAGGCATTTTAAGTGCTAGATTCCTTGGATTTTAAGTGCCAAATTCTGGAAACCTAGGGATGAGTCAAACAAGTGCTTCTCTCAACAGTCTCATGCTCTTGGTCAGGGAACTTCAACAACAGTAAAATAGAGTTTTATCTCCCCTTGAGCCTGGAGGTAGAGAGAGATGTTAACAGACAGAAATGAATGTTTTAAAAAGCGAAAAAGTATAACAATTTTGCACCTGTCAATCACTTAGTTTTTCAGATTTTAACAGAGTTAATCTTAATAACTACAACCCTTTAACCACAGACTTAATGGCAAGAACAGGGACTCAAAAGTAAGCTGTGACTGCAGGATCCCTCCCGGCACTGTACGGTCAGTGCTCTCAGGGCATTCCCTTCCTACTTCCTCCACTGTCTGAAAGACCTGCTGAGAGCTGACCAACGTGCCCTCTGTGGAAAATAACATTAAAGACCTTCCTGCAAATCACAGGCAACGCGGACAACCCGGACATTTTGGACCCGGTAGAGCAGCCTCTCACCATTTCATGAAGCAGCACATTGCCGTCTTTAGTGAGCTTGATGTCTCCAGCTCCCGAAACGAGCCTGTTCGAAGGCACAAATGAATCAGTGTGACTTTTTCAACGGGGACCTAACTGAAGAGTCCCACTGCCATCGGGCTTTGCCCTGATCCTCGGGCGCGGGGCCACGCGGCGGGTTCTCGCCGCCCCGTGACGGGAATGGTGCAGTGCCCACGCCCTCCCTTCGGGGAAACAGCCTGCCCCGCTCAGGGTCGGCGGAGTCCCCGGGCGCGGAGCGAGTCGCGCACGCGGGCGGCTTTGTTCTCCGCAGAAACGGCATCCATTACAAGAGCAAACGGCCGGGGCAGGAAACAGGAGCGACCCGGGAGTCTGCGGGTAAGCAGGGCCGCAGCTGCGAGCGGGGAAGCCCGGGGGCGTCCGGCAGCCCGGGGGCGCCCGGCTCGAGGCCCGAGCCCCCTGCGCCAGGCCCGCGATGGCGCTGGGTGCCCGCCCGGCCCCCGCCCCACCAGCCCCGCCGGCCCCGCCTTACATCTTCATGGTGCCTTTAGGCCCCAAGTTGGTCCTCAGCACGTCCTGCAGGCCCCGGGCCGCGCTGATGTTCACCGCCAGCGCCGCCTGGGCTCGAGCCACCTCGGCCTTGGGGTTCAGGGTCTTCACGGCCGCCATCGCTAGCCAGCGCAGGAAGAGGAAGAGACCTGGCGGCGCGCCGAATGCCTAACGCCGGCGCAGCGTGGCCAAGAGGCGCGCGCTCCCGGAGGCTTCTGGAAAAGTCGGGCGCGCCCGCCCCGCCCCCGGCGCGCCCGCCCCGCCCCCTGCGCGCCCGTGCGCCGCTACCATTGGGCCGCGGGTCGGCCAGCGCCGCTCACTGGGTGGCGGCCCCGACGGTCCCGCCCCTCGCGGCCGCCCGGCAGCCATTGCGCGGAGGAGGGCTCTATTACCCGGCAGTAAGGGCGGCGGTCGGGTGTCGGCGGCGGCGGGCTCCGGCTTTTCGGACCCGGACCTTGGGGACGGCGGCGGGGCCTGTGGGCCGCGCGCGTCCGGGCGTGACGGCAGAACGGGCGGCTCTCGTGGAGGCCTCTGGCCGCAGGTGTAGGGTGCCCCCCCCCCCGCGCGGTTTTCTCGGCGTCCTGTCCGCGCCGTCCTGTCCGCGCCGTCCTGTCCGCGGCGCTTTCTGGACTGCTGCGGGCTGGGAGGGGTTCTCGGTGCCGTGGGGATACGGCGGTGCGTCTGATCGTGTCTCTCGCCCAGTGCTCAGGGGTTCGAAGATGAAGAGCGCGGGCGCGCGGTGCCTTTTTAGCAAGCTGTTGGGTGAGGAGCAGCCGGGCGGGCGGCCCGCGCCTCCCAGGACGCGCTGCCCTCTAGGCGGGTGTTCTTCATTCGTTCAGTGGTCGGAGGGCGCCCTGCCGGACTGGATCCCAGCACCTGGGGGCCCGACCTGAGGGGAAGGCAGACGCTGCCCTGACGGAGCCACGCGGGCGCCCCCGAGGCGGGTTTTCGAGGCTGGAGTGGGGGGGATCCCGTTGTCGGCGAGGACCCCCTTTCACGACCAGTTCCGAAGGGTGCGTGCGGCCCTTTGGTTCCCGGTACTCAGCGCCCGTATTCGGTCCGCATTTTTGTGGGTCATGAGGAAAGTGTCAGAGGTCAAAGGGCCGAAGGGTGTGGTGAAAAGTGGGCTTCTTGCCCTTCCCTCAGCCTCCTCAGACTCCGCCGTCACCCTCGGAGTCTCCGAACTTCCGATGCTGCCCGAGTTGGCAGATAAGGCCAGGGAGGCGCGAGCGCTCCCCCGCGCGGATGCCGGTCTCTGGTGTATACGCAGTACGCAGTGCCCGTTTATTCGTCTCGGCGGTTTTCCGCAGCGGTAGGCGCAGGGACGCCGCCTTCCCGTTGACGGCTGCTGGTGTTCGCGGCGAGAGTGACGCGGTTGACCGGTCATTCGCTGGGCGACCCCTGGGTCGTTCCCGGTCTCTGGCTCTTCAGCTGCCGAGAATACCCTGGTGTGTCCTGCTCGGAAGTGGCTTTACGCTTGAGAACCGGAAAAGCCCGTACGCGTTTGAGTCGTAGCGTCACTTACTGGGCTGAGTACCTTCCTCGGGTGTGCGGACGGGCTGGCTGCTACGGGCGAGCGCGGGGAAGGTTGTGCGGTTTTCAGGCCTGTGCTTGCAGGTAGGGAAAGGGGGGTGGGTCTCCTGAGGTACAAAATGAAAGGGGCACCAAAAGCCAACATTGAGACCAATATTTTTTTTTAAAGATTTTATTTATTTATTTGACGGAGATGACAAGTAGGCAGAGAGGCAGGCAGAGAGAGAGGAGGAAGCAGGCTCCCCGCTGAGCAGAGAGCCCGATGCGGGGCTCGATCCCAGGACCCTGAGACCATGACCTGAGCGGAGGGCAGAGGCTTAACCCACTGACCCACCCAGGCACCCAAGACCGATAATATTTTAATGCAATATTTTTTAAAAAAATCAAAATTGATGCAAGAAATCCACGATGAATGGAATTTTATTTTTTATTTATTTTTAAAGATCTTATTTATTATTTGACAGAGACACAGCGAGAGAGGGAGCACAACCAGAGGGAGTGGGAGAGGGAGAAGCAGGCTTCCTGCCGAGCCAGGAGCCCAATAGTGGGGTTCGATCCCGGAACCCTGGGATCATGACCTGAGCCAAAGGCGGACGCTTAATAACTGAGCCACCCAGGTGCCCCTGAATGGAATTTTTATTAGGCATCTCCACTAACATGACACCAGACAGTCTCAGCAAAACAGATCCACATGATCCCTGTAGAGGCAGTCTGTTTGCATATAGCGTTCTGCTCGTCTCCACTGCCACACTTTGAAGCAAATTAATTGTTTTCATTATACCATGCAAAAGAATGTAGCAAGGGAGTGTTGCCTGTATGCTAATGTATGTGTAGAGTGGAAAACGCTAGAATGTCTTGGGAGAATTTCACACAAAGGGTCATGTGGGAGCAGCTCCATTTCAATCATAATTGAAGCAGTTGTGGCGACAGCAGATATTTACCCATTTGATTCCGGAGGGATTTCAATAAAGAATAAAATTTTGAGGAATGAGGAATAAAAATTTGAGGAATTTTGAGGCAAAGTGGTGGTAATAGAATCCTAGAGTCAAACAATTTGAGTTTGAATTCTAGTTTGGCAAAAAAAAAAAAAAAAAAAATTCTAATTTGACAATATGTACCATTAGGTGACCTTGGACAAGTTATTTAATTTTTTTTTATTCTATTTCCTAATCTATAAAGTAGGGATAAGTAACATCTTAGAAAAAATTAAATGAAATTGCATTTGTAAGTAACATGCTTTGTGTTATACCTGACATGGAAGGTGTGAAGTAATTGCCACTTTTGCATTCATATGGTATAATTACGCTATATAATTCTTTTTTTTTTAAAGCTATATAATTCTTATGGGACTTCACATGTAGTGTTTCATTCACTAATATGAATCCTTTGCCATTTAATAGGTCAGGTATAATTAAGCCAGTTTCATAGATGATTAAATCAACCCCAAAAGGTTAAATGACCAACAAGGTCATGCTGTGCTGTATGAGTAGAGGGTCAAAAACCTAAATTTCACCCTTGACTCCTCCCTTTGCCCCAGCCCCCCACATCCACTTACTCCCTGAACACTTTCACTTTCTAGATATATCCATTTTTCTCCATCCCCACTTCTACCACTCAGGTTTAGGCCATGATGATTTCTTACCTGTACAACTACTGTAGTGCCCTAAGTAATCATTCTGCCTTTCTTCCCCATGTTGCTACTGGAGCAATCTATCAAAAGTAAATCTATGAGCCACAGCTCTGCTTATAATCCCTGTTATCCTTAAGACCTTAGACTGAAATATAAACGTCTGAATTTGCTTCCAGAATCAGCAACACCTTGTGCCTACCCCTCTGGGTTAAAACCCTTTTCTCTTTTTCTCTTACTCACTGCATTCCCTGGTCATTCTGAATTTTTCAGTGCTAGGAACACTCTTCAAGGACCACTTCAGTCCTCATTCTTATCCCCATTCCCATCCAGTGTGTATAGAAATAAATAAAATGCCTAATCCTCAACAGGCATGGCCTACAAGGAGATAAACTTGTAAACAGGTGAATGACCATAAATTGTAAGATGTTATAGTTAAGAGAAATGAAGTACAGTGAGCACAGAGGTATTAGCTTTGGGCACCAAGGAAAGTTTCTTGGAGGAGATGAGGCTGATGGGATTTTGAAAGACACATAGATAATGTTTGCAAGAAGAGGACTTAGGAGAGTGATTCCAGACAGAGCAACAGTGAAAGGAACTGGCATGCCCGTTGAAAGGTGTATACTTAGGATGGAGAGAAGAAAGTTGCAAGAGACAAATCAGGAGAAGTAGTATTTCCTGGCTGTCATGTCCTGGTTAAGACACCTGGGCCAGCAGTGGGAACCTAACAAACTAGTGATGAAGATGACTCTGGAGGTGGGATGGAGGATGAACTAAGAGAGAACACTAAAGATAGGGCAATCAGAAAGAAGGATGTTGAAAAGTCTGTGCAAAGGTGATGAAGGCATATTTAATGACATAAAGAGGTGTTCTTGATAAGAGGGAAAAACATATTAAATGGTGTAAATTTTATGTTCTCATTTTTGTAACCACTCCCCATGTATCTATACCAAAACAAGGATATGCATCAGAATACTAACTATATTAAAAATCTCAGAATATTTTTATTTTTGCAAAGCTTCACAAATTTATGTAGCCACAAAAGGGAGATGCAGAAGTATATACATGGAAATATGAAATATACAAAGTGTGTCCAGTGTCTTGTTTTTAAGACTTCCAAGTGTATGTGTGTATATATGTATATATATCAATAAAGAACCAGAAGAATATACATCAACGTGTTTAACATTTTCTTACTATGTTTGCCAGTCTTATAGGTGAAAAATGGTATCTTAAAGTTTTGTTTATTGAGAGTGAAGGTGAGCCTGTATCTTAGATGTGACCTGTTTCTGTGAACTATTCATGCCTTTTGTCTGCTTTCCTGTTTGGTTTCTTGTGGATTTGTAGGAGCTGTTTATGTTTTCTGTGTTGCACTTAACTTGTCTCAATACTATTTGTACAGTAGTTTGTATGTGTGCCTTTTTTCCAATTAAAAATTTAAAAAATTCTTTTCCTGTAGTCACATGTATTTTTTTTTCCTTTTATGGGCATTAGATTTTGTGCTCTACTGTGTAAAACAGGCCTTATGCTCTTAAAAAGTATTCTTAAAATTCTTCCATGTTTTTTGTATTTTTAAGATTTTCGTTCTCATTTTAATCCTTGATTCATTTGAAATTTATTTTAGTAAGGAATGTGATAAGAATCTGTGGTATTATGAAAATATGTATTTGGTCTTTGTCCCTGGTTCCTGGCACAGAAGTCCTTAACTATTTCTGAGTGATGGGAGTAATTTTGTTATCCATAACAATTTCGTTTAGAATATACCTGAGCCTGTGCTAATGATGTAAGTTAAGGTGAGAACGCTAGATAGCCTCAGGATGGGGACTGCTCACTAGAAAGACTAAACAGTGATTACAGGGTGGGGATTCTAAGTCCCATGCCCCCATCCTCTGGGGGAGGCACGTGGACACCAGATAGTTTATAAAAATAGTTGAATAACCGGGGTGGGTAAACACATTGATATCCTGGTAGGGTGGTGTACCTAGAGGGCTTGGAAGCTCTGTGCTTCTTCCCCAGTACCTGGTCTTGTGCATTTCTTCCATTTGGTTTCTTCCTGAGTTGTATCCTTTATAATAAACCATAAACCTAAGTGAAGTGATTTCCCAAGTTCTGAGTCAGTCTCAAAAATTTTCAAACCTGGTTCACCTGGGCGGCTCAGTGGGTTAATGCCTCTGCCTTGGGCTCAGGTCATGATCCCGGGGTCCTGGGATCGAGCCCTGCATCGGGCTCTCTGCTCGGCAGGGAGCTTGCTTCCCTTCCTCTCTATCTGCCTGCCTCTCTGCCTACTTGTGATCTCTGTCAAATAAATAAATAAAATCTTTAAAAAATTTTTTTTCAAACCTGAGGTGGGAATTGTGGGAACCCCCAAATTTGCAGCCAAGTCAGACAGAAATGGAGGTAGCATGTAGACCTGGAACTTGTACCTGGAGTCTGAAGTGGAGGCAATCTTCTGGAAGTGAGCCCTTCACTGCAGGGTCTGGGCTAATTCCAGGTAGAATTGGAAGTGGATTGAGTTGCTGGATACCCAGTTGGTGTTGGAGAATCAAGAATGTTGGTATCTGAGGACTGAATTGGTTATCGGTATTTGGAAAGAGCTCACACAGAATCCAGTTTAAATTTTTTCCAGAATAATTCATATTTTCCACCACTAATATGTAATGCAATTATTAGCATATGCTACGTTCTCAAACGTACCTGGATCCACCTTGGACTAAATTCATAGCTAAGTCTATATAAGTAGGAGCACCATATTTTATTTACTATAGTTTCACAATATGTTTCAAAGTTTGGTAGAGCTGCATCCTCTTCAATCTTTCTTCAGAAGTTTTCTGGCTATTTTGCATGTTTGTTTTTCCTAAATGAAGTATAGAATTATATGGTTTTGAAAAATCTGTTCTTTTGGCCTACGCTTTCAGAAATAAGCATGTATTATTTTTTAAATAAAACACATGTTTTATAAGTGTGATATTCAAATCAAAGCAGTGGACATACAGATAGCAAAAGGCCAGGGGCTACAGGCATTCTTGACATAAAGTTGACAGAATTTTGAAACATGTACTACGTGGTCACCATTTCTAGTCTAGGAGTCTGAAGAGGTCAAAGAAATCCCAGAAGTGGGTCAGGTTTAGAATGGGTAGGTGGAATAATAGTATGGATTTGGGGTAATATTTTTTCTGTTATTGGCCATTCATTCTTTGAGTGTAGCAGAGTAGTGTGCTTGGGGTAAACATACGCACATGAACAGTGGAGGCTCTTTCCTGTAGAGCCTTCCTAGTCTATTAGACAAACATACAGTAGGACACACAATATACACAATGTTCTCTACAGCTATAATGGTATATTCTGAGTGCTGTGCTACTAGGGAAGACTTCCCAAAGCAAATCTTTTTTTATTTTTTTTTAAATCTTATTTATTTGACACAGAGAGATCACAAGTAGGCAGAGAGGCAGGCAGAGAGAGAGGGGGAAGCAGGCTCCCTGCTGAGCAGAGAGCCTGATGCGGGGCTGTATCCCAGGACCCCGAGTTTATGGCCTGAGCCGAAGGCAGAGGCTTTAACCCACTGAGCCACCCAGGCGCCCCGCAAATTTTTTTAAAAAAACTACTAAAAATATATATTTACTTATTAGAAAGATAATATATGATCATCATAGAAAAAACAAAAACAAAATTTTAAATAAATTCATAAACTTCCCTAAGAGATAACCATTTGTGATTGTTAATTTTATGTGTCCACTTGGCTGGGCCATGTTGGTTCCCAGATATTTGGTCAAATGTTATTCTGAATGTGGTTTTTTGGATGATATTAAAAATTGGTGGACTTCGAGAAAAGTAGGTTATTCTACATAATATGGGTGGGCCTCATTCAATCAGTTGAAGGCCTTAATAGAATAAAGACTGACCTCCCTATAGCAAGAAGGAATTGTGCCAGCAGACTGCCTTGGATGCAGACTGCGACTCCTCCCCTGGGTCTCCAGTCCGCCAGCCTGCACTGCAGGTTTTGGATTCGTGAAGCCTCCACAATCACATGAGCCAATTCCTTAAATTTCTCTTTTTTAATCTCAACGGTAGATAATGCCCTCGCTATGGATGGATATATAGATGTGTAGATGCATCCTGTTGGTTCTGTTTGGAGATTCCTGACTAATACGGATTTTGATACTAAGAGTGGTTCTAAGGGAGCAGAATCTTAAGGGTAAATTCTCTGAGTAGGCTCTGGGGTTTCTAGAATGGGCTCTCTGATCTGATCAGATTTTAAAGACGCTAAGGATTGTGTTTCCAGTAGTAAAGAGTAAAAGTAATGATAAAATCTGTGACATGATAGGAAAACAGGAATATGTGAAATACCACTATTGGATATTCCTAATCAAACACGAGGGGCAAGGATCTGGATTACTGTGTGTGATACCTTCAAACATTTTTGTCAAACCAACAAGTATAATGAAATTGCTGTTGCTTCTAATGTCACTGTGAACAAAGTAGGGGGAAAATGGACGAGATCAAGGGTTCAGAGTCCTGGCTCAAGAACAGTATAAATGATTGAGAGCTTCTATGTCTATGCTGAAAGATACTCCTAAAGCTGCAGAGCTGAGATTGCTGAAAACCAAACCCAGAATCTCATCGTGTTCGTAGCCAAATTATAACGTGAATTGAAAAGTGGAGGCATCGGCGAGGAAGGAATGGGATTCTGATATTTGGAATGGGGTGTATGAGAATGCCCTGATGAAGTTTGGGACACCGGGCCTGTAAATTCAGTTGTACTTTCTTTGCTGGTAGAAGCAGCCTGTCAACCCCTCTCTGTGGAGCTATATCCTGCATTGCACTAGGAAACTAATGGTCTGCCCCAAGACAGTTGCCTTGGAAGACACTGCTGATTCTTTTCAGAACCCACTCCCACCGCCCCTCTTTGCTTCTAGAACTATAACTAGACTAATATCCCAGTAGGTCCTGGAAGCACAAGTAGTTATATAAAGAAGTGGCCCAAATATTGATGGTCCTAACTCCGGCTGTCCTACCTTCTCTGTCCCAGCCTGCACCTGTGGCTTTATAGGAAGTTCCCTCTGATCAGATGACAGAGGAAGAGAAAACTTGGTCCTGGCGTACAAATGGTTCTGCAGAATATGCAGGCACCACCCAAAAGTGGGCAGCTGTGTACATCCATGAAGGCAGTGATAGAGGGAGATCCTCTCAATGGGCAGAACTTCAAGCAGTGCATCTGGTTACTCATTTTGCTTGGAAGGAGAAATGGCCTGATGAGTGATTATATACCAATTCATGGGCTGTGGCCAGTGGTTTGGCTGGGTGGTCAGGGACTTGGAAGGAACATGATTAGAAGGTTGCTGACAAGGAAGTCTGCAAAAGAGATACATTGATTTTTCTGAATGGGTGAAAAACATGAATATATCTGTGTCCCGTATAAATGCTCAGCAAAGGGTGACCACAGCAGAGGAGGATTTTAATAATAGCAGTTGGCCCCTAAAGCCACTGCTGTCTTTGCCCAGTGAGTGGCCATGGTGGCAGGTTGGAGGTTATGATGGGGTCAAGAACATGGACTTCATTCACCAAGGCTGACCTGGCTATAGCCATTGCCAAGTGCTCAGTCTGCAGAGACCAACACTGCATCTCTGATACGACTATTCATTGGAGTGATGAGCCAGCTACCTGATGGCAGGTTGATTACATTGGACCACTTCTGTCATGGAAGAGGCAATGATTTGTTTTTATTGGAATTGACACTCTGGACATGGGTTTATCTTCCTTGCACATAATGCTTCAGCCCAAACTAACATCTGTGGACTCACTGAATGCCTTATCCACCATCATGGTATTCCACACAGCGTTGCTTCTGGTGAAGGAACTCAACTTTATAGCAAATGAAGCTTGGCAATAGGCCCATGGTAATGGAATGCACTGGTCTTACAATGTTCCCCACCATCCTCAGTAGCTGATTTTGGTGGGATGGCATTTCAGATTCAGTTACAGTGCCAGCCAGGTGGCAGTATCTAGTGGGGCCGAGGGAAAGGCTCTCCAGGGAGCTTATATACTCTGAATCAATGTCCAATATAGGGTGCTGTTTTTCTCATAGCAGGCATTCACCAGTCTAGGAGTCAAGGGATGGAAATGGAAATGGCACCGCTAGTAACCCAGTAAAATTTTTGCTACCTATCCCTATAAACTTGCACTCTACTAGGCTACTGGTCTTAGTTCTAAAGGGAGAAATGCTTCTAATAGGAGACATAGTAATAATTCCAATGAACTGGAAATTAAGACTGTCACTTGACCACTTTGGATTCTTCATGCCCTTGAATCAACAGATTTGCCTTTTAACTTTATGAAGTTTGCTTTTGGTTTTTGTTATGTGAAAACATTGTATTTATTTATTTTTTTGTAAAAAGATTTATTTATTTATTTATTTATTTGGCAGACAGAGATCACAAGTAGGCAGACAGGCAGGCGGGGGAGGGGGCGGGGAGGCAGCCTTCCCAATGAGCAGAGAGCCTGATGCGGAGCTCGATCCCTGGACCCTGGGATCATGACCTGAGCCGAAGGCAGAGGCTTTAACCCACTGAGTCACCCAGGCGCCCCAAAACGTTTTTATTTATATGTGGTCAAACTTACTAAGGTTTTTCTAAGTTTGAGTACTCATTAAAAGTAACTCCTTTACTGCAAGAGTAAATTTATTTCTCCCTATATCACTTGTAATTTTTGCTTTATGAGTATGATATTATACAACGTAATTCCTGATACTTATACCTTTTCTCTTCATTGTGAATTGAAGCTGTAAGCAGTGTTTCTCATTTAAAGATTTTTGGCCTCTACCTCATTGTCAATTAAAATTGTTACTCCTGCTTTCCTTTATTTGCCCTTGACTAGCAGATCTTTAGTCATCCTATTTCAATCTTCTGAATTACTTTTAGGTGAGCCTCAATAATGCAGCATACAGTTCGGTTTCACTTTTAGATACAATCTGAAAATTCTTTTTTAAAGATTTATTTATTTATTTATTTATAAATACCAGGGGTAAATATGCAGTAGTGCAATTGCTTGGTCATAGGGTAGCTCTATTTTTAACTTCCTGAGGAAACTCCACACTGTTTTCCAGAATGGTTGTACCAGTTTGCATTCCCACCAAGAGCACAAGAGGGTTTCCCTTTCTCCACATCCTCACCAGCATCCGTTGTTTCCTGGGTTATTAATTTTAGCCATTCTGACTCCTGTGAGGTGGTATTTCATTGTGGTTTTGATTTGTAGTTCCTTGATGCTGAGTGATGTTGAGCATTTTTTCAAGTGTCTGGTGGCCATTTGGATGTCTTCTTTGGAGAAGTGTCTATCATGTCTTCTGCCCATTTCTTAGCTGAATTTTTTGGGTTTTGGGATATTGAGTTTGATGAGTTCTTTATAGTTTTAGATATTAACTTTTTATCTGTGATATGTCATTTGTGAATATCTTTTCCCATTCTATAGATTGTCTTTTAGTTTTGTTTGTTGTTTCCCTTGATGTGCAAAAGCTTTTTATCTTGATGGAGTCCCAATAGTTCATTTTTGCTTTTCATTCTCTTGCCTCTGGAGAGATGTCTAGCAAGAAGTTGCTGTGGCTGATGTCAAAAAGGTTGTCACCTGTGTTCTCCTCTAGGATTCTGATGGATTCCTGTCTCACATTTACATCTTTCATCCATTTTGAATTTATTTTTGTGTGTGGTGTAAGAAAGTGGTCCAGTTTCATTCTTCTGCACATGAGTGTCCAATTTTCCCAACACCATTTGTTGAAGAGACTGTCTTTTTTCCATTGAATATTTCCTGTTTTGTCAAAGATTAGTACCCATAGAGTTGAGCATCCATTTCTGGGTTCTCTCTTCTGTTTCATTGATCTCTGTGTCAAAAACAGGGCCCATACCACACTGTCTTGATTACAGCTTTGTAATACAGCTTAAAGTCTGGAAATGTGATGCTTCCAGTTTTGATTTTCTTTTTCAACGTTACTTTGGGTACAAATTTGGCTATATAAATTTTAGAATTGTTTGTTCCAGCTCTGTGAAAAATGCTGGTGGTATTTTGATACGGATTACATTGAATGTGTAGATTGCTTTGGGTAGCATAGACATTTTTAATGTTTGTTCTTCCAACCCATGTGCATGGGATGTTTTTCTATTTCTATCTTCCTCAAATTCTTTCATAAATATTCTGTGCTTTTCAGAATACAGATCCTTTATGTCTTTGGTTAGGTTTATTCCTAGATGTCTTATGGTTTCTGGTGCAATTGTAAATGGAATTGATTCGTTGATTTCTCTTTCTATTACTTCATTGTTAGTGTATAGAAATGCAACAGACTTCTGAGCATTGATTTTATATCCTGCAACTTTGCTGAATTCCTGTATCAGTTCTAGCACTTTTTTGGTGGAGTCTTTTGGGACTGGGTGAAGTCTACATTTCATGTCATCTCTGAAGAGTGGAAGTTTGACCTCTTCTTTGCCAGTTTGGATGCCTTTTATTGCTTTTTGTTGAGTAGACATCCTTATCATGCTCCTGACCTTAGGGGAAATGCTCTCAGTTTGCCCCCATTAAGGATGATATTTGCTATGGGTCTTTCATATATGGCTTTTCTGATGTTGAGGTGTATTCCCTCTATCCCTACATTGTGGGGAGTTTTTATCAAGAAAGGATGCTGTACTTTGTCAAATGACTTTTCTGCATCTATTGAGAAGATTGTATGGTTCTTATCCTTTCTCTTTTATTAATGTGGTATATCACATTGATTGATTTGTGGATGTTGAACCACCCCTGCTGCCCAGGAATAAGTCCCACTTGGTCATGTGAATAATTCTTTTAATGTACTGTTGGATCCTATTAGCTAGTATCTTGTTGAGAATTTTTGCATCCATGCAAAATGGGCGATATTGGTCTGTAATTCCCTTTATGGTGGGATCTTTGTCTGGTTTGGGGATTAAGGCTTCATAGAATGAGTTTGGAAGTTTTCCGTACATTTCTACTGGGAACAGTTTCAGAAGAATAGGTATTAATTCTTCATCAGATGTTTGGTAGAAAACTGCTGGGAAGCCATCCAGCCCTGGATGCTTGTTTTCTGGGAGATTTTTGATTACTGGTTCAATTTCTTTGCTGTCTGTTCACATTTTCTGTTTCTTCCTTTATCAGTTTTAGTAGTTTATATGTTTCTAGGAATGCACCCATTCCCCCCAGATTGCCTGATTTGTTGGCATATAATCGCTCATGATATTCTGTTAGAACTGTTTGTATTTCTTCAATGTTGGTTGTAATTTCTCCTCTTTCATTCATGATTTTTTATTTATTTAGGTCTTTTCTCTTCTTGATAAGTCTGGCTAGAGGTTTATCAGTCTTTCTAATTCTTTTATGAAACAACCAGCTCCTAATTTTATTGATCTGTTGTACTGTTTTTTTATTTCTACATCATTGATTTCTGCTCCAATCTTTATTATTTCTTTTCTCCTGCTGGGTTCAGGCTTTATTTGCTGCCCCCCCCCCCCAACTCCTTCAGGTGTAACGTTATATTGTGTGTTTGAGCTTTTTCTTGCTTCTTGAGAAAGGCTTGTATTGCTATATACTTCCCTCTTAGGACTGCCTTTGCTGCATCCCAAATGGTTTGAACTGTCATGTTTTCATTTTCATTTGTTTCCATGTATTTTTTAAAATTCTTTAATTTCCTTCTACCCATTCATTCTTTTTTTTTTTTTTTAAGATTTTATTTATTTACTTGAGAGAGTGAGAGAGACAGAGAGAGACAGAGCATGAGAAGGGAGGGTCGGAGGGAGAAGCAGGCTCCCCGCTGAGCAGGGAGCTTGATGTGGGTCTTGATCCCAGGACCCCTGGATCATGACCCGAGCCAAAGGCAGATGCTTAACCAACTGAGCCACCCGGGCACCCCCCATTTATTCTTTAGTAAGATATTCTTTAACCTCCATGTATCGTGGTCCTTCCAAATTTCTTGTGGTTGACTTCAAGTTTCATAGCATTGTGGTCTGAAAATATGCATGGTATGATCTTAACCTTTTTGTTCTGGTTGAGTCCTGATTTGTGACCTAGTATGTGATCTATTCTGGAGAATGTTCCATGTGTACTTGGGAAGAAAGTATATTTTGCTGCTTTAGGATGAAATGCTCTGAATATATCTGTTCAGTCCATCTGGTCCAGTGTGTAATTCAAAGCTCTTGTTTCAGGGCATCTGGGTAGTTCAGTTGGTTAAATGTCTGCTTTTGGCTTACGTCATGATCCCAGGGTTCTGGAATCAAGTCCCACATTGGCTCCCTGCTCAGTGGGTTATCTCCTTCTCCCTCTGCCCCTTCCCCTGCTCATGCTTTCTCTAGCTCTCTCTTGTGTGTTCTCTCTCTCAAATAAATAAAATCTTTGAAAACTTTTTTTAAAATGGAAAAAAAAACCCACCAAAAAACCCCCCAAACCCTCATTTCCTTGTTGATTTTCTGCTTAGATGAATCCAATGAATCCACATCCATTGCTGTGAGTGGGGTGTTAAATTCCCCCTACTATTATTGTATTATCATCAATGAGTTCTTTAAATTTGTTATTTTTTTCAGCTCTTTTTAAAAAGAGTTCATTTATTTGACAGAGAGAGAGAGCAGCAGAGGGAGAGGGAGAAGCAGACTCCCCACTGAGCAGGAAGCCTAATGCAGGACCTGAGTCGAAGGCAGAAGCTTAACCGACTGTGCCATGCAGGCACCTTCTGTAAGTTCATTACTAATTGATTTATATATTCGGCCACTCCCAAGTTAGGGGCATATATATTTGCAATTGTTAGATCTTATTGGATAAAGCCCTTTATTATGATATGGTGTCCTTCTTCCTCTCTTATTAGAGTCTTGGTTTAAAATCTAGTTTGTTTGATATAAGGATTGCCACCCCAGCTTTCTTTTGATGTCCGTTAGCATGATAGATGGTTCTCTACCTCCTCACTTTCAATCTGGAGGTGTCTTTGGGTATAAAATGTGTTTCTTGTAAGCAACATATTGATGTGTTCTTTTGTTTGTTTGTTTTGTTTTTTCTTTCTGATACCCAGTGTCTTTTGATTGGAGCATTTAGTCCATTTACATTCAGAGTGATTATTGAAAGATATTAACATAGTGCTATTGTATTACTTGTAAAGTTGCTGTTTCTGTAGATTGTCTGTTCCTTTCCAGTCTTTGTTATTTTTGGTCTCTCTTTCTCTCAATGGGTCCCCTTTAATATTTCTTGCAGGGCTGATTTAGTGTTCGTGGATTCCTTTAGTTTTTGTTTGTCTTGGAAACTACCTCTCTTTCTATTCTGAATGACAGCCTTGCTGGAGAAAGTATTCTTGGCTGCATATTTTTCCCATTTAGCACATTGAATATATTGGGCCTGTCCCTTCTGGCCTGCCAGGTCTCTGTGGACAGGCCTGCTGCCAGCCTTACATGCCTGCCTTTGTAGGTTAAGTATGTCTTGTCCCAGACTACTTTCAGGATTTTCACTATATTTTTGTAATTTGCAATTTTTACTATAATATGTTGAGGTTTTGACCTATTTTTGTTGTTTTTGAAGGGAGTTCTCTGTGCTTCTTGCCTTGAATGCCTGTTTTCTTCCTCAGATCAGGGAAGTTCTCAGCTATAATTTGTTCAAGTGAAACTTCTGTCCCTTTTCCCCCACTCTTCTTCTGGGACTCCTGTATTATGGATATTATTTTGCTTTACGGAATCACTAAGTTCCCTAGGTCTACCTTCATAATGTAATAGTTTTCTTTCCCTTTTCTTTTCAGCTTCATTATTTTCTGTAGTTTGATCCTGTAGATCACTGGTTCACTTGTCTGCTTCTTTCATCTTCATTTGTGTGGTCTCCAGTTGGGACTTCATCTCAGTTATAGCATTTTTACTTTTGGCCTCACTAGATTTTAGTTCTTATTTCTCTGCAGTAAGAGATTCTCTAGTGACTTCTATGCTTTTTTCAAGCCTGGCTGGTATCTTTATAATTGTTGTTTTAAATTCTAGTTTGGCTATCTTACTTATAGCCATATTGATTAAATCCCTGGCTGTAGGGGGGCCTGGGCGGCTCAGTGGGTTGAGTCTTTGCCTTGAGCTTGGGTCGTGATCTCGGAGTCCTGGGTTCGAGCCCCGCATTGGGCTATCTGTTCGGTGGGGAGCCTGCTTCCCCCTCTTTCTGCCTGCCTACTTGTAATCTCTCTCTCTGTGAAATAAATTAAAAAAAAAAAAAAATCCCTGGCTGTGAGTACTACCTCCTGTTCTTTCTTTTGTGGTGAATTTCTCTGTCTCATCATTTTGTCCAGAAAATAAAAGAAGAAAGAAAAAAAAACCAACAGCAGCAGCATCATCAACAACAGAAACAAAACAAACAAACAAACAAAAAAACTAGATCCTGGGTGTGTTTTGGTCTGCTTGTTAAAAGAAACTAGATCCCAGCCCCTGGGTGTCAGTGGGCTAAGCCTCTGCCGTCAGCTCAGGTCATGATCTCAGGGTCCTAGGATCGAGCCCCACATTGGGATCTCTGCTTAGCAGGGAGGCTGTTTCCCCCCCCCGCCTGCCTCTCTGCCTACTTGTGGTCTCTCTCTCTATGTCAAATAAATTAATAAAATCTTTAAAAAAATAAACTAGATCCCCAAATAAAGAACATATACATGTAAGCTGAAGCTTTGCAGCCCTCTGTGATCAGTGAACTTGGTGTGAATGAGTTGTTGTGCTGGTCTTTTGCGGGAGGGACCTGTTACACGGTCTCAGGTGAACTTGTCCTGTGGAAATGGGCCTCCAGTGCACAGGGAGGCAGGGCTCTGTGTAAGCAGCTCTGGAGTCCACTAGGTTGTGCTGTTTGGCTCCCTGAGGGCTTTCAGTACTGATGGGTGGGATGGACGTCTTGTTGCCCAGCTCTCCAGCTCCAGAGCTGAAAAATGTGCATCCTGGACTCTCCAGTGAGCCCTTACAGGAGAGCAATCCATCACTCTTGTCTACTGGGTTTCTGTCAGAACTCAGTGTTCACTCTGCCTGTGTCTGAGCATATTTATCTCGGGCATGCACTGAGTTCCCAAACTCTAACTTTTAGGGACTCCTGCGGTGTAGACCCAGGCTGTTCGCCCAGGGGGTGTCTCGCCACCTTTCTGCCTTTTGCTGAACCAGACCCATGAAAGTGGTCGCAGGACGGCTCAGCGGTTCGCAGTTTAGGACAACCCAGAGCAGAGAGTTGGCACCTGGACTCGCTGTTCTCGGCGGGCTTTCACGCTCCTGTGCCTGGGAACCATTCGGCACGCAGGCACCACCAATTCTTGCGAAGCTGACGATCCTCAGACCGCACCGTCACAGCCTGGATCCCACCCAGCTTCGCCACCTGAGCACCTTGAAGCCAGGCACGTCCCCCACTGCAGCCAACTTCTAAAGGTTCTACTGTTGGCTCTGGTGTTTTTAATACTTTGGGGTGGTCTCCTTAGGCAGGCTCTCTTCCTGCCACCATAGCCTTAGCTATCGCACACCGGATTCAAATCTCTGTACTTCCTACCTTCCGGATTAGTGGTGGCTTTTCTCCCAGGAGACTTGCAGAATTTGTTTTCTCAGACTTCCTACTGATTTTTCGGGTGTTCCGAATGATTTGATAACTATCTAGCTGTATTCAAGGGATGAGACAAACTTAGGGTCCCCCTACTCCTCTGCCATCTTAACTCCTCTCCTGGGGAGATCTTTAGATCCACAAGAACTCTATGGATCTCCAGACTGCGTCTCTCACGACTCCCCCATTTCATTCCTCTGGGCCTGATTCAGAGACCATTATCTCTGGCAGGGGCAAGTGCTCTTGCTTTCAAATGGCTTTTAGAAGTGAGGACCACACTGTGGTTCATCTTGATGGGATGAGTGTCCTTCAGATGCTGGAAAGATCAGGGAGGCCTTGGCCTGGAGCTATGACTCTAGGTCCAGGAAGGGGAGGAGCTAAAGGAGGATCTTGAGGACAAAGAGCTGATGCAAATTCGGCCACTGCCTCCCACCAAGGTGAGCAGGAAGCTGTTGATGGTTTCTTCAACGGTATCTTTCCTTATTTTTAAATCCAGTAGCTGTTATTTATGTACCTTTAAATACTTATTTTGTTCTCACGTTTGGTTATTTTCTTTGGGAAGTTCAGCTATGCTTTTGTTGCATCTCCCTTGCCCATTTTCTATCATTTTCTCTTTTATTCTCTTTCATTATTTTATATAGTTTGCTTAATTCTCTTTCATTATATATTGTTTGCTTTGCTCAGTTTTATCCTTTGTATTGGTAAGTGAGTTTTTCATAGTATCTAATTTATTTGTGTCCTTTTTTAGTTTTATCTTTATTTTTTTATTTTCCCCCTTCGACTTTTCCCTTAGATTTTGTTTTGTCTTTTGTCTTCCTCTTCTCATGTCATCTCTTCCCTGAACTCCTGCCTTTGTATTTTTGTTAATATCAAAACAGAATGTATAATCAGTCTTAGTTTTCATCTTTTCTGTGACTAACAGTTTTCTGGTGTGTACTTTTAGCTATAGGTAAGATTTGCTGTCCTTTTCTACCATTCTTATATAGGAATTTTGTATGAAAAGTTGCATTAATTTGTATAACAAAAAACCACAGACTGGGTGACATAAACAATACGAGTTTGTTTTCTCACTCTTCTGCAAGCTAGAAGACCAAGATCGAGGTGTCAGCATGTTTGGTTTCTTCTAAGGCTTCTCTTTGGGCTTACAGATGGCTGCTTTCTCACCGTGTCCTCCTAGAATCTTTGTTCTGGGTGCACTCACCTTTCTGGTGTCTCTCCATGCGTCCAGCTTTCCTCTTTGTTTTGAGATTCCAGTTGGACTGGATTAGGGGGCAGTCTAAGGACCTCATGTTGACCTCATCATTTCTTTGAGAGCCTTATCTCCAACTGGTTTTCACATTGTGAGGTACTAGAGGTTAGAACTTAAGCATATGAATTTTGGATTACACAGTTTTAACTCATAACAAAGATATTTGTCACTTTGTTCTTCTTTATTTTTAATCCATTTCTTTAAAAGATTTTATTTATTTGAGAGAGAGAACATGAGAGGGGGGAGGGTCAGAGGGAGAAGCAGGCTCTCCCCTGAGCTGGGAGCCTGATATGGGACCCCATCCCAGGACTCCAGGATCATGACCTGAGCCAAAGGCAGTCGCTTAACCAACTGAGCCGCCCAGGCGCCCATTTTTAATCCGTTTTTAAATGAATTGTGTTTTCTAGGAGCCATGATTTTCAGGGATCTCCTGTGAAGGAGGGGCAAGAGGGCCCAAGGTGGTTTTCCAGGCTGAACAGTGCCAAAGTTTTTAGCTGCCATGGTCACACCGCCTCATTCAATGTGGCTTCTTAGCAGCTTTTGTGCAGCCTCTCTTCCTTTGCTTCCTTGTCCTAAACCGGCCCGTACCTGCTGTCATGCCTGTGCTCTCTGGCATTGTCACTGGTCATTGCACCCAGGAAACACAGTGCCTGCATTTGAGGTGAGCTGTTTATCTACTTTCTGCGATTTATCTTGTTTGGTTTCCAAGACATTCTTTTGGATACTCTGTACCTTCTCTGTCTACTGGGTTCCTAGCAGCCTCAGTGCAACCTCACTTCTCATCGCTGTGTGTGCTCTGGTTGTTTTGAGCAACAGGTATTTTCATTTTCATGTGAACTTCTCATCCTCAGGGAATCTGCTTTCTGGTGTTTTCTGGGATCTGCTGCTGCTCCTTCCCTTAAGTCCTCCCAAGTGCCACTTCCCATGCATTGCTGCCCAGTCTCCGCTGCTGTTGGTGGCCCTTATTCAGGCCTTGGAGTCTCTAGTGGCTTTTCTTCTAGTATTGTGGAATACAGGACATTCAGGTCCCCCTCAACCAACTCTCCATTGCTTTGTAGAATTTCTAGGAGGAGAGGGAAGATTCAGTCATGAATGGCTGCACTTTTTATATTGTAATCATATTGCTTTATAATGTAAGGGTTCCTGTTTTTCTCCACTATAAGGATAGTTTTATGTTTTCCCTAATGACAAATGTAATACTTAATGCGTAACCATGTAGAAGATTCAAGTAACACAAAAGAGTATAAGGAAGAGTGAAAGTCATCGAGAGGCAGCCATTCAGCATTTTGGTAAACATTTCAAGTATCTTCCAGTTACATATAGATTTATATGAATAAGTTCATCCTGTATATATTATTTTATATTCTGCATTTTTACTCAGTAATTTGTCCAAAAGCTCTTTGTCAATAAATATAGATTTATCATCCTTTTAAATGGCTATGCTGTATTCTATTTTATAATATATATATACCGTACATACATATATATACCATATGGTATATACATAACGTAAATTGTTTAACTTATCTAATGAACACCCTGAAAGAGAAATATTTCTGCATTGATTGAGCTCTTTGGGATGGGTAACTAGAAGTTAAAAAATTGCATGCATTTATATTCACACTGCCGATAAGGGCCCATTTTCCTGCATCCTAATCAACCTTTTTCATCTTTGTGTATCTGTGAAAAAATTTGTAACTCATTATTTTTCTTTGAATTTCTTTACTAGTTTAATTAGGTTTTTTTGTTTGTTTATTGGCCTTTAGTGAATTGCATATTCATGTTCTTTGCCCATTTTTCTACTGGAATTAGTTTTTTTTTTTTAAAGATTTTATTTACTTATTTGACAGACAGAGATCACAAGCAGGCAGAGAGGCAGAGAGAGAGGAGGAAGCAGGCTCCCCGCTGAGCAGAGAGCCCTATGTGAGGCTCGATCCCAGGACCCTGAGATCACGACCCAAGCCGAAGGCAGAGGCTTAACCTACTGAGCCACCCAGGCGCCCCTGGAATTAGTTTTTTATTACTCATTTGTAGGTCTTTGTAATCTGCGCCGTTCCTTGGCCTGCCTTTGTCATATCTGTTCCTTGCTCTTCCTCTGCTCTGTTCTGTCTGACCCCTACGGAAAATACATTTCCCCTTAGGTTCCCGTGTCAGCTGGCTTCTAGCTAGATTTGGCCAAGAGAAACCCTGACGAGAGGAAATGAGAACCAGGGTGTTTCTCGCCCATGTTTCGGGTGGCAATGTGTGTGTTTCCTCTGTGGCTCCTGCTTCAGCTGGACAGGCCACTGAGCCGCCCAGATGCCCTGAGCATCTTGTGTTCTCATGGAGCACCTCTGGGTGGGGTTCTGGATGAAACCTAGTCACCAGAAAGACCAGTCCATAATTAGAAGCTTGGAAATTTCAGCCGTGCCCCCATTCTCTTGAGAAGAGAGAAGGGCTGAAAATGGAGTTACTGATCGATCATGCCTCTGAAGACTCCATAAGACCCAAAAGTGTATGGGGTTCAAAGAGCTGCCAGGTTGTATGACACCCTGAGGTGCTACACCCCAGCTTCATGGGGACTGAAGCTCCAGCACTTGAGACTCTCCCAGACTTCACCCTATGTGTATCTCTTCGTTTGGTTGTCCGTCTCTATGCTGTAGTAAGCTGGTAAATGTGTTTCTGAGTTCTGAAAAAGTACATGATCCAGCAAATCAATCAGACCTAAGGAGGGGGTCGCTGGAACCTCTAATCTAGAGCAAGTCGGTCGGAAACACAGATGATAACTGGTATCTGAAATGTGTGTTCGGATGGCGGCAGTCTTGTGGGATTGAGCCCTTAACCTGTGGGATATTATGTTTGAGAAGATAGTGTCAGAATTGAGTTAAATTATAGGATAATAGGATACACAGCTGGTGAAACTTCCACATTTCATGACCAGAAGTAAATTGTTTTGTGTAAGTAGTAAAAGTCAACATAGGAGGAAAGAATTGGGTTTTGCTTCCTACATGGGGAGGAAAAAAACCCGAGTTTTTCTCTTTTTAATTACGTACACATAATGTATTTATTTTATAGCTGGAAATTTGTACCTTTTGGCCACCTTCATGTAGTTCATGCTCCCTGCTCCTAAAGCATTTAGTTTTAATTGATTCACAAACCATTACAAAACTAATAAATATTTTTAAACTAATCTCAACCAATATGAAACCAAATAAATTAGAAAGGTAAATTCTTCATTCCTTTTACTCCCCAGGATTAATTGCTCACCAGAATTACTACTGACATGCACAGTGTTTTCTTCTTTCAGAAATGGGAATCGACCAATATATATTGTTCTGCAGTCTGCCTCATTCACAGGACGTATCATGGACATATGTGCATGGTGTGACTTATTTTGAATGTCAGTGTTTACATTAAGTTGTATTTTTCTTTAACTATATTCTTTTAAAACATGGTATTTCAATGTATTGGTACTTAATGTATTGATATACAAATATCACATGTATCATAAAATATTTTATATATATGCACACAGATATAAAAGTATATATACTCACTGCCATTAAAGAAATCTATAATTTCTTCCCGGTCTCATTTTCTTTCCTGTTTCCAGAAATAACTACCATCCTGGATCTTATGTTGTAAGTTCTTTATGATATTAAATGATACTCTCTTTTTTACATTTCTGGTCAATGACTGTTTATATGTATACAGTATCATGAACATTCTTAGATGTGACTCCTGCTACGCATGTGCAAGAATTTCATCTGAGAGCATTCCAGAGGTGGGATTGCTGGGTCATGGGAAATGTGCATGTTCAGTGTTACTGAACGATATCATGTTGTTTTCTGGAGTGATTGTTCCAACTTACTCTATTTTAGAAGGCTATTTTATTAGCGTTAAATTATTTTTAAAAAGTACATGATTCTAGGGTGCCTGGGTGGCTCAGTTGGTTAGGCCACTGCCTTCTACTCAGGTCACGATCCTGGAGTCCTGGCATCAAGTCCTGCATTGGGCTCCCTGCTTGATGGGGAGTCTGCCTCTCCCTCTGACCCTCCCCCATCTCTTACTCTCTCATTCTCTCTCAAATAAATAAATGAAATCTTAAAAAAAAAAAGTACATGACCCTAACACAGTTAATCATCAGTGAATATGTTAGTTTGTAAAAATGTGACATATAGGAAACCTTTCAGGAACACTACTAGTATTACCTGTATTACTTTTTACTAACCAATTACGATTAAAGCTGTGCAAATAATACCGCATTGCATTTGGCTTACATGTGCTATTTAACATTGTTCCTGAAGAACATCAATGAAGCATATTATAATCTCCTTGTATAGTTAGGACTTGTTAGGCAAGATTACTTTGTGGTTCTTTCATGTATCTGTGACCACCCATTAGCTTCCTCTGGACATTTTTTTTTTCAGTGTGGTTTGTGTTGTAGAACACTGCTACCTCATGACCCAAGTGTTAGTACAGATGTGACTATGAGGTAGGTACAGAGACCATGAGTAGCTGACAGATTTTATTCAGTGCAAATATTTTATTTGAAATCTGTTTCATATTAAGCATCTATGAAATATGAATAATAGCAGGAATTAATTATACTTTTCCATATTATTGTACTTGGGTTTCTTTCCCCCTAGAAATACTCATTTACCGTCTATGCTTATATACAAATATTTAGTGTTTAACATCTTTTATTATACTGATTTCTAAATTACTACAAAATGTAAACAGGTTCTTAACTAGATTGCTATTTTAGACCCCCTTATTTTACCCTCCCCCATCAGTGGTATCATTTTTTACCTCATATTTCAGAACATCAAAACTCCACTTCTCCATTCTTCAAATCCGAACCCTCTTTGACACATCTGGGAGAAATTAAATCAGATGTGCCCCAAACCTGCAACCATTTTTTTTTTAAGATTTTTATTTATTTATTTGACAGATAGAGATCACAAGTAGGCAGAGAGAGAGAGGGGAGGAAGCAGGCTCCCCGCTGAGCAGAGAGTCCTATGCGGGGCTCGATCCCAGGACCCTGAGATCATGACCTGAGCTGAAGGCAGAGGCTTAACCCGCTGAGCCACCCAGGTACCCCCTTGCAACCATTTTCTTGCTGAACTTCAAGGGCACGCCTGGCTAAAGAGCAGCAGCGCTCTTGTTTCCGGATAGAGCTGTGTTTTGAGAGGTTCTGTAGCAAAGGGCAGGGATGTGGTGACCGAGTGTCCTGCTCCAGCAATTGCGTCCCCTCTCCCTGAGTGACCACTTGTAGGGAACCTGACCTGTTAGCGCCTGAGGTTTAGGGCGGCACCTCACTGTCCTGCTCAGCCAGCTGACCCAAAGGTAAATGTTTGGAGGTGCCCACCCCTTATTTATTATAGTCAACTTAAAAGTAGCTCGGCAAGTGACACCTAGAAGAAAATAAGATGACAAGAAAGAAGAAAAGGAAAAGGATCAGACTCATTTTGTCACTCATAGCTTTCTGCATTTTAGTCGCGAATATAAGTAGTTTTGCTTTTGATACTGTATATATATATATTTTTAAAGATTTTATTTATTTGACAGGGATCACAAGTAGGCAGAGAGAGAGAGAGGAGGAAGCAGGCTCCTCGCTGAGCAGAGAGCCCGATGCGGGGCTCGATCCCAGGACCCTGAGACCATGACCCGAGCTGAAGGCAGAGGCTTAACCCACTGAGCCACCCAGGCGACCCTATACTGTATATATTTTTAACTGATGGTTGATACATAATATGAATAGAAGTAGTTACTGAAATTCCCTTGGAGACCTACATTCCTAGAACAGGTCAAACGTGAATTCAAAAAAGATCCCTAGGAGCTTCCGTTAATTGCAAAAAAGGTCCCTAAGGAGCCCAGAAGGCCCTGGCTTTCTCTTACCCTCATTCCTAGTGGGGCGGGCGGGGAGCGCTTCGGCCCCTCCCACGTGAAGAGGAGGGGGGCGGGCTCAGAGAAGCCCCGCCCAGGGGCGGGGCCGGGAGGTGGCGAGGCTCCGGGTCCGCGGCGGAGGGGGCGGGCTCAGGGAAGCCCCGCCCAGGGGCGGGGCCAAGCGCTCTGCCCAGCCCCGCCGCGCACGGCGCGGCTGTGCGGTCGGCCGCTGGGAAAACCGCCCGGAGGCCGCCGCGCTGCCGGCTCACCTCACGCGGCTGCGCAGGCCGCCCCCTCGGAGCTCCGCGGCTGCAGGTCGGGGCGCGCCCGCGGCTGCCTGCAGTCGGAGGGGCAGCAGCCCCGGGTGAGTCTGGGCGCGTGCCGGGCGCTCCGGTGCCGACTTCAGGTCCCCGAGCCGGGCCTTGTCCGTGGCCGGCGGCGTTCGCGGTCGCGGCAGGGGAAGCGCTCGTGGGGTTTCCAGGCTTTCGCTTCCCGGTGTACGCCTGAGTAGTCCCCCGTCCTCCCCGGCCGCCGGTTCCCGAGCCGCGTGAATGAATGACGCAATCCTGCCCCGGGACTCGCCGGGGCGAGGCGGGGGTCGGCGCGCGTCCGGCCGGGCTGGGGTGTCCGGGGAGCCCCTGCCCGCCCCGCTGCTGCCGGCGAGCGCCGCGAGTCAGGGACTGGGCCCGCTTCGTCAGGGGAGCTTCGCGGTGTCCACGGGCGCCGCGCGGAGTTGCTCGTCCGGTGTTGGACCGACCGGGGCGGGCGTGAGGGTCCGGGGAGGAGATGACAAAATCCAGGACGTCTGAATGCTGGTGCGTGCTCGGTGCGGTCTCGCTGCCCTCGCTGTCACGTGGGTGAGCTCGAGCCGTCGGGACGGGCGAAGTTTTCAGACAGCTGGATGCTTGCCAGCAACTTCTCTAAAGCTGGTGTTGCCGTGAGGTGTAACTTGACGCAACAGTACGCACCCATTTGGGTGAATTTCGAGATTATCTACGCACTTACAATCGCCGCACGACGTCATACTTCCCTCTCCCCTGAAGAGTTCCCAAGGTCGCCCCGCCCCCGAGCCCAATGACCTGATTTTTGTCTTTGTAGCGTTTGTGTCCTATAAACGGAGTCGTGCTCTCTGCAGTCTTTCGTGTCCGGCTTCCTTCCGTATCTCGTTTTCGGTACTTATTTTGGCGTGTGGTGCGAATTCCTCCCTTTTGGTCGCTGAGTACTGTTCCGGCGCAGGGATGTCCCGCCGTTTGTTGGCCATTTATGTGCTGATGGACATTCTGGTTTGGGGCTGTCACAAAGACAGTGCTCTTGGGTTTCTCTTGGATAAACCTGTTTAACGGTATCAGAAGCCACTAAAATGTTTTCCAGAATGGTCGCGCCGTCTTCTATCGCGGTTCTGCGGTTCCCTGTCCTCACCAATACTTGGTGTGGTCGGTCTTTTTCATCTTAGTCATTCTTCTTTTCAGTTTATTTTCGTATCTTGTTTTCTGGAATGTCTATCCCAGTCTTTTGCTCATATTTTAATAAGTTGTGTTATTACTGACTTGTAAGAGTTCTTTACTCTGGATACAAGTTCTTTGTCAAATACGTGTATGATAAGTATTTTCTCCTGTTCTGTGGCTTGTCTTTTCTTTTTCTTTTTTCTTTTTTTCCATTATGGTATCTTTTGTTGTTTTGTTTGTGTGTGTGTTTTAGAGAGGTGGGGAGGGGCAGAGGCAGAGGGGGAGAAAGAGAGAGTCTTAAGGAGGCTCTGTGCCCAGTGTGGAGCCTGATGTGGGGCTTGATCTCACCACCCTGAGTCATGGTTCTGAGCTGAGATCAAGAGTCAGATGCTTAACTGACTGCACCACCCACGTGCCCCATCATGGTATCTTTTGAAGAGCAAGTGCAAGTTTTTAATCTTGAGGAAGTCCATTCTATCATGCTTTCCTTTTATTGTTCATGCTTTGTTTAAGAAAGTTTTGCCTACCTCAAAGCTGTTGTTCTAGCTGTCTATTGCTGTATAACACGTTACCCCAAACTTAGCAGCTTTAAAACAAACATTCATTTTTTCACAGTTTCTGTGGGTTAAAAATCTGGGAGCAGCTTAGTTGGGTGGTTCTGGTTTAGGGTCTTTCAAGAGGTCACGTTGGCCAAGGCCGGTTTATTTGAATGCTTTATTGGAGATCTGCTGCCTCGCTCATTAACATCGTGGGCAGGATTCAGTTCCTTGAGGGTTGTTGGATCAAGGCCCCAGTTCTTTTCTGGCTGTTTCCAGGGGGCCCCTTCCAGTTCTGCCACATGGGCCTCACCATAGGGCAGCTACCAACATGGCAACTGCCTTTCCTTAGAGCAGGGAGGGAGGCTGGGCCAAGATGGAAGCCACATTCCTTTTCTTTGCTTTTGAGACCAACTCAAAAATTGGATGAGAGAAAGGTTACGCAAGGTCTGTATTTTGAACCCTCTGAATTATTTATTCCCATTATGGTTTCCCTCTTTAGGCTCTTTGCATTTTCTTACCTCATCTTCCTAACTATTTCTTTAATCTTTTTTCTTCTGGGTTTTGGTACTTTTATCTACTTCTACTTACAGTTTTAATTATGAGGATATTAATTCAAAATTGTTGGCTGTGTTCCCTCGATATTGGGCAATGGAACTCTTCGGTGACTGTTCTTGGCGTGTTGGCCACCGTGTCTACTCCTTTTGAAGACAGCAGGATCTGTTTTGCAGAGTCTGGGATATACCTGAGTCAGCGCTCTGTCGGCGTTTTGTTCTCTCAGTGGATCCTTTCCCCCTTCCCTCTCGTTGGCATTCTGCTAATTGGGTTAGGTGATTTCCTGTCAGACCTGAAGCTTTTGCAGAATCAAAGCCAGAGAAAATAATGTGTTTACTCCTCTGCAGTGTGGAAAGGAGGCAGAAGTCAAGTGTTTCGCAAGGGAAGCAGTCTTAGGGAACTTTGCATCTGACCCTTCTTCGTACCAGTCCTACTGGCGGGGAGAGGGAAGCTAGACAGTTTCTTTCTTCTCTTGTGTCTGGACCTTGATGTTCGTTTCCTCTCCTTCTAGGCTCTCATCTTGCAGAACTCTCAAGGTCTCTTGTAAAGAGATTTGTAGTCAGAGCTTTATGCTGCATTTTTATTCGGGGAAGAAGCAGGGAGAGAAGAGCGTTATTTCCCAGGAATCCCGCACTGGAGAAACGTGAGTCTGGTTTGTCCTTTGTTGCTGTCATTTATCATTACCAGTTTCCTCCTCACCTGAATAAAACTGTCTGCTGTCTTGTATGTGGGATCCATAAAATCTCAGGTTCTCCAGAACAGCTATATTTTTTTTGAGTCATAAAATACACTATAAGTGCATTGACTGGGAACCCTAGGCCTAGTTACCAGAGGCTCCTTGACTCTCCTCTGACCCAAAAGCTTCTCAGGCTGCATTTGTGCCTTGTTGCAGTGCCCGGAGGACCTGAAGCGGACTCACCGCTCCCCCGCAAGGTGACATCCAGCTAAGCCTGGTAAGGTTTATTCTCTTGGACGTGCTTGATCTCCACAATCTCTGTACCAGCGTTTGTTCTTACACAGGTGAAGGTAAGAGGTCGTTCCTGACAAAGAGTAAGCTGCTGAAGCGGTTTTGGACGCCTCTCACGAAGTACAGAGATGAAGGAGTTCAAAGAGATTCTGGGTGAAGGGGTTTTTCCCTCTTATCTAAAATCAGACCCCTAAGCCTGGCCCTGAGGGAAAACTTGCTTTTGTACTTTTGGAGCTGGGGTGGAGAAGGGGTCGTCGGCAGAGGCTTCCTCACCACTCGGCCCTTTCTTTCCCCCAGGCAGACCAGCTGGGCGCCGGGCGGGTGGGGGACCTGTTCCGACCCGCGGAAGGGAGGGGCTCGGCGGTCGGACTGGGCCTGGGAGCTGCCATGTCAAAGCACATACCCTCCCACCAGGACTTCTTCCGCCTCCTGTCCTGTCCCCCTCCCAGGGCCACATGTGAGGGATCCAGAGTCCGTTCTCTAGCGAGGAGTTTTGTGTGTGTGTGTGTGAAATTCTAAGGTTCGCAATTTACTTGGAAGCACCTGAACTTACCAGATTTTCCCCCCTTGTAGACATGAGAATTTTGACTGAATTATGAGTGGCTCCTGGTGGAGAGCTGAGAAAAAAGGCAACCGGCAGTGAACAAGGAGGCAGGGCATTTCCCGGTGTGGGCTGGGAAGGGCGAGGGGTGGCTCAGGCCGGTTGTTCTGAGTGTGAGCAGGGAGCTGAAACCTGTGTAACCCTGGGGTGGAGGGCATATCCCCTGACATGAGCATTTTGTGGGCAAAGTTAAGGTTCTGTAATCCAGCTCTGTCTCCTAGGGAGGGTGTGGAGAAAGATTCCGCCTTCCCAGAAAATTCAGTGCCACTTTTGTCTCAAACATCGTATTTTCTCTGCCTTTGGTACCACCCTAGTGCACCCTGGGAGGTGTCGGCCATTCTGAGTCAGAAGTCAGGACTCGTGTTCATCTGGGGATATGGAAGTCAGCCCTCACTTTACTTGAGGAAATGTGTGTTTCCTTCCATATTTGAGGCTGATGGTCTGGTTGAAGCTATTTGTTTTGTCTGTGGTTGGGGAGAAGCTCAAGCCACTGGCTTTTCAGCCATGAACAATAATGACTGGTGTGGTCATCTCAGTGAGACTGACCGCCTCTTGGCGATGATGCCCGGTCTGTACTTCCCAGGCCTGAGGCTGGGCGCAGGGGGCAGTGTGGACTGGCTTCGGGGTTAGGAGTTTTGAGGCTTCAGGAGCCTGTCAGTCCTTCTCAGGAGTCTTGCCCGTTCTTAGTTCTGTTGTGTTGCCTCATGCACAGCCTTCAGCCTGTCCCATTTATTTCATTTTAGCTCTCCTTAGGTTTTTTTTAGCTCTTCTTTTAGCTCCTGGCTTTCCCTCCATTTACATATGACTCGTTCTCCATGCTCGGGGGTTGCATTGCGCTAAGCACTGCTTCTCCGCTGACAGACAGTCTGTGCTCTTTTGCTGGGGTAGCTGTCTTGCCATGTGATGTGAAGTGCGTTGATTCCCTCTGGACCAGCGCCACATGGGTGGTTCCTGAGCCACAGAGAGTGGGATGCGAGGCTCCTTGGTATTCCCTGGCTTGGTGGAAATTTGACAATTTATGAAACTTGTTTCTATCCACTGGTCTCCCAAAGAATGTGCAGACTTTCTTCTTTCACTGTTAATGAATCATCACCCATCGCATTGTCCAGCTAGCAGAACTTTGGTCTGAATTTTTTTTTTTTTTAAGATTTCAGTTATTTGAGAGAGAGGACAACTGGGGAGAGGGATAGAAAGAGAGGGAGAGCAGAGGAGAGCCCAAAACGGGGCTCAGTCCCAGGACCCTGGCATCATGACCTGAACCAAAGACAGACGCTTAACCGACTGCGCCACCCAGGCGCCCTGGTCTGAATTCTTCATGGCAATCTTTGACATTTCCTCAGTCCAGATAGGTTCCTATCCAATGTTTAACCTTGTTTAGTTCTGCTTAATTTATCTGCCTCTCAGTTTATCCACATCTTAATTTATGCACCACCTTTTATGTTGTCTGTATGCATTTGAGATCCGAATTTTAGTTTTTTAGCCATCGCTTAGGAGCTGTGTGACCTGGGTCATTTAACTTCCTTATTCCTCTGGTCATTAATCTGTGAAATGGACACATTAATATCGTTCCTACAGAAAGGCATGGGGCCAGACCTAAATGATGGCTATGAGGTTTCTTCCAACTTAAGAATGTATGATGTCAATTCTGTTTCATTGGTGATAGTCATCATTGCTGGTTAAGGATTTTAATTTTAAGCTAATAGCACTCTAAGTTGGAATAGTTTTGTTGAGAATAATAATCTCAGTTCTAAGTTCTCAATAACTTCTTAGATTCAACTCTATTTAATTTATGAAACATTTACTTTATACCTACTGGGTCCTGGAAACAAAGATGAAAGATATTTCACTCAAGGAGAGGAATGGGAGTGATTAATTAATTTTCTGAAGGAGTAGGAAGGAGATAATGTAGTATAAGGCAGGTTGTTTAATAGTCATCTTGAAGAATAAATAGGAATTTGCCCACTGAGTATGAGGGATTAGGTGATTTCAGGTAGAGGGAATAGCATTTGCAAAGGCATAGAGGTTTGGGGCACCTGGGTGGCTCAGTGGGTTAAGCCTCTGCCTTTGGCTCAGGTCGTGATCTCAGGGTCTTGGGATCGAGCCCCGCATCGGGCTCTCTGCTCAGCGGGGAGCCTGCTTCCCCTTCTCTCTCTGCCTGTTTCTCTGCCTACTTGTGATCTCTGTCTGTCAAATAAATAAATAAAATCTTAAAAAAAAAAAGGCATAGAGGTTTAAAAAACCATGACATATTTAAGGAACAAGACATCTTCTGTATATCTTGAACATAAGTTGTGTGTGTGTGTGTGTGTGTTTGTGTGTGTGTGTGTGTGTGTTGTCTTGGGGGAGAAGAGCAACAGGTGATAGGTTGGTGAAATAGAGAGGATCCAAATCATGGAGGGCATAAATTAATTGAATAACAGAGATGTCATGTTAATTGATAAGCTAATGATGGGGAATGGATTAGCAAGGGCATAATTAGGTCTAATATGAATAAGATCTTAACTTGATTTGATTCTAGAATCCTCAGAAGCCAAACCTGAATCCAGGCAGGTACAGTAGTATATTTAAAATTGAAACGTAATGGCCATGTTAAAAAGAAACGCCTTTACCTTTTAGAAATATATACTGAAATATCTTGGATGAAATGATATCATTTGCTTTGAAATCGTGAGAGAATGTGGAAGTGTTTAGATGTGAAATTGTGATTTATTTATAATAAGAAATATATTTGATCATCTCTGGCACAAAGCTCTTCAAACTCTTGGAATTTCCTATGATGAGAGTGATAAAGGTGTTTCTTGTTCCAACAGAACCAACCTTGGTGACTTAGTCCTACCACTCTCACCCCTGGGGTGCAGAGAGGGACTAGTGATCTAGCTCAGTCACCAGTAGCCAGTGATTTAATCCGTCATGCTTTGTAATGACTAAAACCCCAAAGGATCGTGTTTGGAGAGCTTCGGGGTTGTGTTCGTGAGCACATGGCTTGCACATGGAGAATGACATACTCAGAGAGAGTATGGAAGCTCTGTGCTTCTTCCCACATAACTTGTCCTGTCCTATACATCTCTTCCATCTGAGTTCTACCCTTTTATAATACACCAGTGATCTAGTAAATAAAACATTTCTCTGAGTTCTATGAGCCGCTCTAGCTAATTAGTTAAACCCAAGGGGGAGGTTGTTGGAGCCAGTTGGTCTGAAGCACAGGTGACAACCTGGACTGAGGTGTTGTGTGTGTGTGTGTGTGTGTGTGCAGGGAGGGAGGGCTCAGTCTTGTGGAACTGAACCCCTAACCTATGGAATCTCATGCTATCTGGGTGGATAGTGTCAGAACTGAGCTGAATTATAGGGGGCCCCATGCTAGTGTCTAAGAATTGCTCAGATGTGTGGGAATCCCCCCTTGTTGGAAGAGGTACGGAATGCTTTCTGGGGCCATTGATGAAGCACGATTTGCTATGATTGTTGAAGCAGGTTGATGTATATGTGGAATTCATGTATTCATTCTCTTTTGTATGTATTTGAAATTCTCTACAATAAAATTAAAAAAATAGTTGTGGGTATGTAATTCACAACTATATCATTTCATTTATTCATTCAACCTTCAGAAATTATTTGAGCATCTCCTCAGAAGAGGCTCAAAATGAGTGTTTCGAAAAATTTTGGATCTTAGTATAAAGAGCTTACAGTCCAGGAGTAGAGGTGACATACATATAAATAGGTTTAAGATAAGTAAGAATATTGTGAGTTTTATATATTGAAAACAGGTCTACCCAAAGTACTGCGGAAGTTCTAGGGAGAAATTTCTTCCAGCCCCAGGGAGTCAGGAAAGACTTTATAGTGAAGATGGCATTCAAGCTTTATTCATTCACTTAATTCAACAAATATTATTAAGCTGTACTATATGCTGGGTACCGTTCTCAGTCATATGAATAGTGAACAAAGCTGATAAAGATCCTATGCTTGTGAAATTTGCATCCTAATGAGGACAGATAGACAATACATAATAAACATAATGAGCCTATTTTATCATATGTTAGAAAATGATAGATGTTACAGAAAAAAGAAAAAGCATAGTGAGGAATATTAGTAAGGTTGGGTTAAGGATAAGGAGGGAGAGGTTGCAGTCATAAACAGGGCGGTCAAGGTTGGCTCATGGAAAAAGGTGATTCTTGGGAAAACTTGTTTTTTAAAATTTCATTTTTTAAAATTGACGTATGACTGACACACAGTGTTGTTTGGGCAAACTCTTGATAAGGGATTGGCGACTTGGGTATCCAAGTAAAGAGCATTCCCACCGAGACAGAGCTGGAGCAGAGGCCCTGAGTGGGGGGCCTGTTCAGTGCATTTCCGGAGCAGCGGCTGGAGGACCAGTGTGGTTGAGCAAGGGGGAGATGAGTAGGAAATGAGGTCAGAGATTTGATGGGGAGGGCATGGTGGTGGTGGTGGTGGTGGTGGTGGTGGTGGTGGTGGTATTATCCGTGTAGGGGGCAGACCCTATTCGTAATTGTAAGAACTTTGGCTTTTACTCTTAATAAAAGGAGGAGCTATTGAAGGATTTTGAGCTAGAAGTGTGATAGGATTAGGCTTTTGCTTACAATGATTACTTTGGCTATTACGTTGAGAACAAAAACCAGGGTGGGAGACCTTTTATGTAGTTCTTGGTACAGTCTTGGCAAGAAACATTGGTAACTCAGGCTAGAACTATAGCAGTGCATAGGGTGAGAAGTGGTCAGATTTTGGTTAGAGTTTAAAGATTTATTTATTTATTTGACGGAGAGAGAGATTACAAGCAGGCAGAGAGGCAGGCAGAGAGGGGGAAGCAGGTTCCCCGCTGAGCAGGGAGCCCGATGCGGGGCTCGATCCCAGGACCCTGAGACCATGACCTGAGCCGAAGGCAGAGGCTTAACCCACTGAGCGACCCAGGAGCCCCTTGATTTTGGTTAGACTTCAAAGATAGAGCCAACATATTTTCCTGAATGATTGGATGTGAATTTTGGACATGGGCCATGAAGGGAGAGAACGGGTTTTTATTTTTTAAGAAAATCACTGGACTAGAATCTTGGGGGTAAATGGGATCCTCAAGGTTGCCATTTACTTTTAGGTAAATGCGAGAATGGCAGTTTTGGTGGGACGAGAAGACCAGGA
Source organism: Martes martes (assembly GCF_963455335.1). Classification (NCBI taxonomy): domain Eukaryota; kingdom Metazoa; phylum Chordata; class Mammalia; order Carnivora; family Mustelidae; genus Martes; species Martes martes. The sequence continues at coordinate 363,820 of NC_137906.1, read as the reverse complement.
GTTCAGTTTTAGGCTTGCGTTTGGGGTGTTTCCCAGACATGTGAGTCAGGTCAGGTAGGTGGTTGGAGTTGAGAGTTTGGGAGAGAGGAGTGGGCTCCAGGTACACATCTGGGAGTTCCTATCCCAGAGACGACATTTCAAGCCATGAGCCCGGATGAATTCCATCGAGGGAGTGAATATGGTTGGAGAAGACCAGGGGTGGACTGTGGTCATTGCAACATTAAGAGAATGGAAGAGAAGCAACCTGCAAAGGAGCTCAGTCTGTTTAACGGAAACTTCATTCACATTGAGGCTGATGTTAGTTTAGAGTTTAATACTCCGTTATCTTACTGGGTTCACGGACTGTCTTCTCTTTCCCCCTTGTCAGTGGGTCTCCAGTGAAACTTCAGTTTCCCATTAAGAGCCCTCTTTTATAAGGGTTCCAAACAGGGGTCTGCAGTTTTTCTGACAGGCCAGATGGTAAATATTTTACGCTTTGCAGGCCTCACGGTGTCTGCTGCAGCGGCCCACCTGCTGTGCTGTGCGAGAGCAGCTGTGGACGCGTAAGCGAGTGAACGTGGCTGTGTTCTTCTGAAACTTTAATTATGGACACTGAATGTGAAACCCATGCAGTTTCTGTGTGTCGCAAAGTTTTATTCTATTGGTTTTTTTTTCAATTATTTAAAACATAGACGTGCCTGGGGCTGGGGCTCAGTGGGTGAAGTGTCCCGCTCTTCATCGCAGCTCAGGTCTTGATCTCGGGGTTGTGAATTCAAGCCCTGTGTTGGGCTCCGTGCTGGTGTGGAGACTACTTGAAAAACAATACAAAAACCCCAAAACCAAAACAACTTGGTCTTACTTTACAGACTGTACAAAAACAGGCTGATTTGGCCTACCGGCTATAGTTTTCCTCCCCCTGGCGTAAAAGCGTTAAAAATGTAAAATGTGGGGCACCTGGGTGGCTCAGAGGGTTAAGCCTCTGCCTTTGGCTCAGGTCATGATCCCAGGGTCCTGGGATCGAGCCCCACATCGGGCTCTCTGCTCAGCAGGGAGCCTGCTTCCCCCTCTCTCTGCCTGCCTCTCTGACTACTTGTGATCTCTGTCAAATAAATAAATAAAATATTTTTTTTTTTAAAGTAAAACATTTCTTCCCCCAGGTCAGCTTTGCCTTGGACCCTTCTGCCAGGTCTGCAGCTCCTTGGGGTTTGTTTTCAGCAGTGTCTGTTCTAAATACAGATTATTTGCATCATCTGTGTGGCCTCATACGGGGCATATTTGATGAGAGACGGGTCTGGGGAGCCTTTAGGATCCCATTTATCCTCAAGATTCTAGTCCAGTGATTTTCTTAAAAAATAAAAACCCACGACATCCCTTTCAAACCTGTCCTCCATCGCTGTGCAGCTCTGTGGTCTCTCAGTCTCTTCCTGTGAGTCTCGACCTCCTTTTCCTTTTCCTTCCCAGGCTCCCGATCTGCTCCTGCGAGATCTGTCCTCAGCCCCCCTCTTTCCCCCTCTCTCTGCTCTCTGGTGACTTCCGTCAGGCCATACCCCCTGTGTGACTGACTGACAAATGTGCTGTTCAGCTCTGACCTCTCTTCCATGGCAAAAAGCCTTTCAGGATTTTCCACTACCTAGATGTTAAAATCCAAACCCGTCAGCCTGGCCCAGAGCCCCCCCTTGGTGCGCTGCCTGGCAGCTGGACTCCAGTGGGCAGTTTCCAGAATGTCATCCATCATTCTTATTCCTTGCCTTGGGCTCTGCTCTTTTCTCTGCTGTCATTATCCTCTCTTCTGGCCTCCACCTCCCTGCCCCCTACTCCCAGCACCCACCAAACTGGGGCCCCGCCCTTGGAGAACCCACTCGGGCCCCTTACCCTTCAAGATTTGGGTTGAGTTTCTGTCCCCCTGGAAGCCCTGTCTCATGGGCAAGCTCAGTCACCTTCTCTGTGTGCCTGTAGTATCTTTAGTATCTTGGGCACATTTCCACGTCAGCGCTTGCCTTTCTGCAGTCATGGTCAGGTCAAAAATAGTCGAATATTGGTTGAACGTGATATATATTTGTAAGTTGGTGCCTTCACCAGACTGAGTTCCTGGGAGCAGAGTTTGGCCCTGCTCATCTTTGTATTCCAAGAGCCTGACGTTTAGATGGTGCTTACTTTGTGTTAACAACAACAACAACAACAACAACAACGAATGAGCCCGTGAGTCCACGTTTATGTGGAATATGCTGACTTTGATACGGATCAGAGTACATTGGCATTAGTAGGCCCAGTTGGATCTTTCTGCGGTGATGCGTGTTTAAAGACGTCTGTCTTTTTCTGTTGTAGGAGGAGGATTCTTCCGAGGATGGTCTCCCATTCAGAGTTGAGGAAACTCTTCTGTTGCGCAGATGCAGTGTGCTTTGACGTCGACAGCACGGTCATCAGAGAAGAAGGGATTGATGAGCTAGCCAAATTCTGTGGTGTTGAGGCTGCTGTGTCAGAAATGTAGGAATATTATTCACTTTAGGAGGTGATAAAGGATTGCAAGAGAGAGGGACTTTGGGCGACATGCAGGTCCACGGCCGTAATTCCCCGGGTTCTAGTCCCTGACAGCAAACCCGTCACTCAGAGCTGAATTCGCTAGTGTGCCTCACCCAGGCATCCATCTATACAGACTCTATGGCAGAAGAAAATAGTTGCCTCTAAATAAACATGAGTGACAGGCTCTTACCCAGTGAGGGAAACGACGACCATAACTAACCAGAGAAGATGATGGGGGGCGGGGGCGGGGATCCGCGGGGATCCCCGGTCGTCCAGCGCTTTGTGTCGTGGCTGACTGTGTGGCCTTAGTGGCCTGCTAGAAAGCGAGTTTGGGTTCAGAGTCTCTTAGTCTATGTGCCGGTGAGACCCTTCCCTCCCTCCTGCCCTCCCCATTGCTGCGGGCAGTCACCAGGTCACGGACATTTCATGTTCAGCTGCATTTGACGTGAGATGTGACCACAAAATATTAATGTGATTCTCAAGCAGACTTCGGTAAGTTTATTCCCATGGCCTCGCTGCCGTGGCACTGTAGCAGGTTGTGTGGTGGGGCTCTAGGCAGCACCTTCCTCGTGGGTGGACACTGGAGGAGCTAGGGAGGTAAGATGCGGACTTTGGGGACATCTGACTTGCCTCGTCTGATTGTTGGGTCTTCCTCCTAGGACACGGCGAGCCATGGGTGGGGCAGTGCCTTTCAAGGCTGCGCTCACAGAGCGTTTAGCTCTGATCCAGCCCTCTAGGGAACAGGTGCAAAGGCTCCTAGCTGAGCAGCCCCCACACCTGACCCCGGGCATAAGGTAAGAGGAACCCTGGTCTGGGTACTGTCCCTCCGTCAGCACCTGCGTTTTGGGGCCTGTCCTCTTGGGAGCATCTCACTATGGCTCTAGCGCTGCCTTCTGCCTGCCTCCTTCAGCTCTTACGTGCGGTGCTGTCTGAGTGGTTGGCCCTGCCCAAGTCATCTGCCCTCCTTTTCTCCCCAGAGAGAGTCGAAGCTTCCTCCTCATTTTTTGTTTCTAGGTTCATGGGCAGATCGAGTTGTGGGATGGTTTCTTAAGCAGTCCAGCCCCACCTATTAATTTCCTTTTTTCTTTCCTAAACTTTATTTTTTTTTAAAGATTTTATTTATTTGAGAGACACAAAGAGAGAAAGAACACAAGCAGGGGGAGTGGGAGAGGGAGAAGCAGGCTTCCGACTGAGCAGGGAGCCTGATCTGGGCCTCGATCCCATGTCCGTGGGATCATGACCTGAGCTGAAGGCAGATGCTTAATGACTGAGCCACCCAGGTTCCCCCACCTATTAATTTCTGAGTGCATTTAGAAAAACATATGAGGGGCCTGGGTGACTCAGCAGTTAAGCATCTGTCTTCAGCTCAGGTCACGATCCCAGGGACCTGGGATTGAGCCCCGCATCGGGCTCCCTGCTCAGTGGGGAGTCTCTTCCTTTCCCTCTCCCTCTGTATATGCTCTCTCTGTCTCTCTGTAGCTCTCACTCTCTCTCAAATAAATAAATAAAATCTTTTAAAAAATACATAAAAACATTATAATTAACCAAGCAATATACCTTTTCAATGTATTTGGGCAAATGCTTTGCGAACAAGAAAATGTATCTTAGTTTCCTTTTCATGTTTCATGTTTAGTAGTGATTTTGGCGTTTTATATTTCTTTTTGCAGGGAGCTAGTAAGTCGCCTTCAGGAGCGAAATGTTCAGGTTTTCCTAATATCTGGTGGCTTTAGGAGCATCGTAGAGCATGTTGCTTCAAAGCTCAATATCCCGTCGACCAATGTTTTTGCCAATAGGCTGAAGTTCTACTTTAATGGTAAGAATTGAATGGTACCATTTTCCCTTTCTTGTCAGTTTTAGTGTTCGGTATCTTATGTAATGTCTGTTGGAATGCAGCTTAAGTAAGGCAGCCTCAGAGTTAAACATTGAGATGAAGGATTCTCTCCTTTTTAATTGATTTAATTTAATTTAAATTCAATTAATTAACATATAGTGTATTATTCGTTTCAGAGGTAGAGTTCAGTGATTCATCAGTTGCATAGAACACCCAGCGTAGGGGCGCCTGGGTGGCTCAGTGGGTTAAGCCTCTGCCTTTGGCTCAGGTCATGATCTCAGGGTCCTGGGATCGAGCTCCACATCGGGCTCTCTGCTCAGCAGGGAGCCTGCTTCCCCCCTTCTCTCTCTGCCTGCCTCTCTGCCTACTTGTGATCTCTCTCTGTCAAATAAATAAATAAAATCTTAAAAAGAAAAAGAACACCCAGTGTTCTTTTTTTACACCCAGTGCCCTCCTTAATGCCCATCACTCAGTTACCGCATCTCCCCTGCCAACCTCCCCTCCAGCAACCCTGTTTGTTTCCTAGAGTGAAGTGTCTCTTATGTTTGTCTCCCTCTCTGACTTTGTCTTATTTTATTTTTCCCTCCCTTCCCCTATGATCCTCTGATTTGTTTTTTAATTCTACATAGGAGTGAAATCATATGGTAATTATCTTTCTCTGATTGACTTATTTCACTTTGCATCATACCCTCTATTTTTTTTTTTGAGATGAAGGATTCTCTACTGGTGTCTTTTGCTCCTTGGGATCCTTTGCTCTGTGAAGTAGACTTAGGCCATCATCTCTCCTGGCTTTAGTGTCCATCTAATCTCTCTCGGTATATAAGTGCCTGCACTTGATTCCTGTGTACCCAGGTGACTTGTTTTGTTATGTGTTATGGTTCCGTTTTTTGAGCTCTCTTCTGTATTTGAACCAGTTTAGGCTCAGGAAGGAGGGCATGTTGGCCGCGAGTGGCTGCTCTGTCCCGGCTCTGAAGGGCCTGCCGGTCCTTCTCTTGGCATCGCAGGGCCGCAGCCGCACGCCCGCCATCTCAGGAGGGCTCTCTTGATGGCCACGGTGGCTGACAGCCTTATAACCAAATAAGGTTAATTTAAAAAAAGTAAATGTGTTGGTGGAACATTTTTGAAGGGTCTACAGGTGGAGATTGTTAAACAACGTAGACAGGGAGTGTGAGAATTACTGTCAGAAAGAACATAGATGAAATCTGAGTTGGAATCTCCTCTTAGATGAAATTATATATTAACTTTTTAAAAACTTCGATATATTACTGTTTCGTGGTGTTCTGCCCCCTCAGCGAGGTTTGAGAATTACAGCTCTGACAGCTTAGAGGGTGAAACCGATGGACCCCAAGTGTTGATGACCTGAGCGCCTCGACAAGAGGGGCCTGCGCTCTAAAGGCAGACGTTGTCCGTGGGCGGGCGGGGGGGAGCTGTGGACGTCCAGGCTGTGTCACTTTACTGAGGGCCATTTTTAGCTTTCTCGGTGACATTTAAGGGAGGGTATCATCTGTGCACAAAGCTGGCCCTACCGGTATACTTCTGTGGGTCACTGACACTGTTTTAACTGCTTTTTTAAGGTGAATATGCAGGTTTTGATGAGATGCAGCCAACTGCCGAATCTGGTGGGAAAGGAAAAGTTATTAAACTTTTAAAGGAAAAGTTTCACTTTCAGAAAATAATCATGATTGGAGACGGCGTCACGGACATGGAAGCCTGCCCTCCCGCCGTACGTATGCGCCGCTTTCTCCGGTTGTGTTTTCGTTTTAGACGGCTGACTTGGAACTCTGTGAGCTTGGTGGAAGTTAAACAAGAACACTAGGTAGCATTGCGAAAAACCAAAACGAAGAAAACAACTTCAGTCTCAGTACGTCCGCTGACATTTTGCAAACCTAAGGAGGAGAATGGTTTAGAACTTTATGACCTGGTTCCTGCCACCTCAGCCCAGGTGTGAGCTCCAGGTCCAGCTTCAGTTCCCCAAATAATACCAGAAATAGTAAGACAGCTCTTGTAGCTGTGACCAAAATTTTAATGTATACACACACATATATATGATTTTATTTTTTGAGAGAGTGTGCGTGTGCAGTGGAGAGACACGGAGAGCGCAGGAGCCGGGGGCAGGGGGGGGGCAGAGGGAGAACCAGGCTCCCTGCTGAGCAGGGAGCCCAGTGTGGGACTTGATCCAAGGACCCTGGGATCATGGCCTGAGCTGAAGGCAGACACTTAATGGACTGAGCCTCCCAGGCGCCCCTGTGTTTTTATATTTGGTAAAGTGTTTCTTCATACATTATCTTCTCGCTTTTACTAGTTAGGGGACTGAGGCTCGGGGAGGTTTGAGAGTGTGCCTGTGTTAAAGCACTTCATTCCTATGAATGAATGCTGTTTTCTGAGACTAGCAGGAAACGCATGCTGTGTAGTAAGTGTCCGGAATATCAAATGTGTCCCTTTCAGGTAGGACTTTATCCTTATCATTTCATTCTAAATTAAGAAAAACAGAACCAAAAATAGAGTGGTGGACTTTTTAGTACCTAGTCTCCTGAGATCTAAAAATAGTTGTCTCTGTAAATGATTAACACAAAGTGGTCGAAGAGCCTTTGGGTCCTTTTCTCTGGCTTGCGTCAACTCAAGATAAGACATCTTCCCAAGATTTACCCCCACACTGGCGTTGAGTTAGTCACAGAGGCTGGGCGAGTTGAGTGAGGAGTGCCTGAAGGAAACCGTGTGGAGTTCTGTCAGGTTGCTGCTAATCCTGATGTCAAGAAACGACCAAACTGAATTGCAGAGGACCCCACCTGTCAGCAGAACGTGACAGGCCTGACCGAACCGAGCGCGAGTGGGCCTGCGCAGACGCGTAGCCCTCAGCCGCGGTCAGAGGAATGTGTGATCTGGAGGAAGGTTCGCCGCCCCGTGTGGAGGCCTGGCAGGATGGGGGTGGGGGCAGCAGAGCAGAGTGGGGACGCACGAGGGGCGGACCTGGGCCGGGCAGGGGGCACAACCTGGCAGGAATGGGCTTTCTCTTGAGCAGCTGCTGAAGAATGTATCAGGCACTCGGGGGTTACCCCGAGGTCGTGGGGAGCGCTGACAGGCTTGTGGACAGAGAAGGAAGGCGACAGCGCTGGGACAGCTGGGTCGGTGCCGGCCTGCAGAAAGGCCTGCCGAGGAGGCAGGGAGCTCAGGAGGCTCAATTTACCTGGAAGGTCAGGATCTCGCTGTTTTCCCCTCGTGTGGTCTGAAAACAAAAATGAAAAGGCAAGTAAAAGAAATTTCAGTGTCCAAATCGGGTACAATGTGCCTGTACCCTGGCAGAAAAAGAGAAAGTACCGCTTTAAAAGACCATTGACTATAAGAAGGTATCGCTTGGTAGATACGAAGGAAACAACATAGATGTAATATTAAATTTAATGATGGAAAGTGGAGTGTTGCCCAGATCCTGGGGCTGTCATCTCCTTCAGCCCAGAAGAACACCCTCCCTGGGAGGGAGGTCCGTCAGGCTCACAGAGGGCCCCTGTCAGGAGATGCCTGCTCTGGTCCCGATTCTAGGGCCAGTGGGACTTCACCTGCACCCCAGGCTTCTCTCTCATCCTCCCTCTTTGAGATTGCCCGGCCTGCCTGTACCTGCGTCCAGTTTAGAACTCAGGGGATTTTATCTTTGTAAGCAATTGTGCTGCTGTTAAGGGGGCTTGAATTCTCCCGGAAGGCTGCAGTGGCCTGGGCCTGAGTGGATTTGCGGTAGAGGTGCTCGGACTCATTCATTCTTGGGACAGGGGAGGCAAGAAGCCACCCCTTGGAGGCTTGGCTTTACCTCTCTTTGCACAAACAGTTTGTTCTTTCAAAGAACACTTACTGCCTCAGGGTGTATCTTTTTTTTTTTTTTTAACTCTTTCCCCCTTTTTTCCCCTCTTAGGATGTTTTCATTGGATTTGGAGGAAATGTGATCAGACAACAAGTAAAAGACAATGCAGAATGGTACATCACTGATTTTGTAGAGCTTTTGGGAGAACTGGAAGAATAACATCAATTTTTATACAGTTCGTAACAAATTTAGGTTAATTTTTAAGAGTTATACAGTTTGATACCATTTGCTTACAGTTGCTTATTACAATGATGTATAGATTTGGTACTGATTATCTGTACTTCCAAGTAGACTACAGAAAATTGCTCCTTTTTAACTACAGTCCCAACATTAGTATGACCATTAATTACCTGGAGAGTTTTATAATCTGAATTCTTTATGTATTTTCCTATCTATATTTTATTTGAAACGTTATAAAGGTGGATAGTAAATGAAACACCTTCCCTATTGGAAATACGGGGTAGGCAGCTTATGTGAATGTTGGTTTTCCCTTTGGTAGGTAAATAAAAATTTATCATGTATCAGTACAGATTGGTGGCATTGTCACTTTCTGCCTGTGGTGTATTTAAATATCAAATATTTCAGGTACTTTCAGAGTTGGAGTAGAAACAGCCTCCAGGCAAGGGACCAAGAAGTTGGGAGACCCCACCCTGATCACAGGGCGCAGTGCTGGTCACCACACGACCCGGGCCAACCCTCACACTGGGCCCGGGAGCTAGAGACGCTTCATTAGCTCTTGGAATTAGGCCTATCAGGGATGTTACAAAGGCTTAAAAAAATGGAGCCTTAAACAAAAGCAGTGACCTTAAAAGATAGGCATTTGATAATCACATGAAGTAAAAGAACTAAAAAGACATTTTACTCATCCCAAACGGGTTTCGCCTTAAATGAGTTAAGAAATACCTCCGAAGAGCCGATGTGAGCCATTCTTTCCTAACAGAGGACTTGGAAAGAGCTGGAAGCCGGTCTGTGTTGCTTCTTGCAGTGCGAGGAAAGAGGAATTTCGAACGTGCTTTCGGAGTAAGTGGTTGTATACCGTGTCTGGTAGAGAAACGGGGGCGGGTACAGCCCAGGTCCAGCGAGAGGCATTAAGTGGATGCTTAGGTGGAAAAGGCCAGAAGGGTCTAATACAGGAATTTACTTGAAAAATTTATTATTTAACCAAATAATCAAATTTGGTCAAATACTCAGGTAGTTGTGTAGCCAAATAACCAAATCAGATGAGTCGGATTTCCTTCTGAATCCAAGTTGCGGGAGGAGCGCGGTGACCGGTTTGGCGAGTTTAGAGGAGACCGCAACCAGCGAGGCGGCCGCGGGGCGGGGAGACGGCTGGCCGCTCGCCCGGGAGCTGGGCCGGGGCTCCGGGGCGGGGGCGGGGCGAGGCTCCGGGGGGCGGAGCTCGGCCGAGCGCGACTCCTCGCGGCCCGCGCTGCAGGAGCCCCGGCCCCGGCCCCCGGCGGCGGGCGGCGGGCGGCGGGCGGGGGACCCCGAGCTCCGGCCCCGGACGCTTCCTGCTGCGGGGCGGGGGCCTGCGCGGGAGGGCGCCCGGGGTTTGGCGCAGAGGCGTCCGACGGGCTCAGGACCCGCGTACCCGCGTGGAGCCGGCTGTGCCCGTTGCACGAGCCCCGGCCCCGGCCCTCAGCCGCCGCGGGGCCGCAGCAGCCCGTCTGCCCCGCCCTGGGGGCCCCGGCCGCGCCGGGGGTTGCGCGCGGTCCCGGAAGCCCGGGAGGGCGGACGGCGTTGGTTGGGACGCGGCTTCCTGCCTGTGTGACGTCACGTTTCGTGCTGATGACGCGCACTGCCGCGTGGACCGGAAGGCGAGGCTCGGGGTCCTGAAACCACCGGTTTTCCGCGCGGGAAAGGGCAACCGTCCCTCGGGCTTCCGCGCGCCGCGGGCGCTTCCCTCCCACCGCCGCCCCCTCTCGGGCCGCCGCGGGCCTCCTCCCGCTTCTCCCGGGACCGCGGTTCCTCCGCGACGCTGCGGGGCCGCGGCTGCCGCTCCCAGGCGCCGGGCCGAGCGCTCGGGACGCGGGGCAGGAGCGCGGGAGGCTCGGGAGGCGCCGGAGGCTCACGGGGTGGCGCGAGCGCCGTGGCTCCCGCCTCTGCGACCCTCCGACTCGACAGGGTCCGCACGGGAAGCGCGGGCGCGGCCGGACCAACGGTCCCTCCGCGCCGCTCGCGTGACTGTCCCCGCCCGGCGCCCGCGGCGCGCACCCGGCCCACCTCTTCCCCGCGAGGGCCGCGCGCGGGCGTCGGCGCCGGCGGAGGTCACGTGCGGAGCCGGCGACCCCCCCCCCCCCCCGGGTTCACGGTGCGCTGGGCCGCGACGGCCCTAAGCTGACACGCGCCCTCGGAGCGCCGCGTTAACGTGTGTCCTGCGGCCGAGGAGGTTTTACTCCCCGGGCCGGACGCCTGATCTGCAAAATGTGCAGGTGCTGCCCTTTCCAGTGGTCACGGACTCTGCAGAAAGTACCAGTGTCAGCACTACATGGAGGCCCATGCAGGACTTTGCTGACCAGTTTCCACCTCTGAACTTACTTGATGTTTGTTTATTATTTTCCTTTGGAATTGTTTTTACTGACTTTACCCAGGCATATCATAACTTCCAAGGATTGCGAGCGTTTGCCTCAAAAAATAGTATGCACGAAGACACTGCGCTGCCTCCGAGAGCCTCGCGTATTGTCCAGCTGGAACCGACAGTCTCCAGCCTTTCTCGCTTCCTAGCTTCCCTTTCTCCCCTTACTTCCCCCTCCCTTCTTTCTCTCCATCAGGCACATTATTATTTTTTTCCAAAGATTTTATTTATTTATTTGACAGAGATCACAAGTAGGCACAGAGGCAGGCAGAGAGAGAGGGGGAAGCAGGCTCCCCGCTGAGCGGAGAGCCAGATGCGGGGCTCGATCCCAGGACCCTGGGATCATGACCCGAGCCGAAGGCAGAGGCTTCACCCACTGAGCCACCCAGGCGCCCCCCTAGAGGGCTTTTAAAAAGGAGTAGGGATGATGTCGCATGAATGATAATTTAAAATGAGTGGGCTTGGGGAAGTAATATTCACCAGACTTACACCCAATGGATGGAAAACTAGTTTGGAAGTTTTGAATATTCCTAATGAAAATTCATAGTAGGACAAAATAATATAATTTGCTCTTCGGTGGGCATTTTATAAAAGGAGTTGGCAAATTGGGCAGGAGTTGGCAAAATGAAGTGATTATTTGGAATTAGTATAATGAGAGGATGTTCCTGAAAGTCACCAGGTGACTGCCGTACTACTTAGCGAGTGCTCCGTTTTCAGGCCTCGCCTAACCCCGCCTCGCAGCAGCATTTGACATGGGTGATCGCATCCCTGATGGACGTTGTTCACTTAGCTTTCATGACATCCCACTTCCTTCAGTTTCTTCCTGTTTCCCTGATGGTTTTTCACCCTCTTCCTGGTTCCTCCTTACTAACCTGGCCCTCTTCTCTGTGTACACTCACTCCCCGTAAGACTTTAAGTTCTGTATGCAGAGAGTTCACACATGCCTGTCTCCAGGCGAGTCTGCTCTCCTGAACTGCAGAATTCACACGCGCCTACCTGGTATCTCCACCTTGTGCCCGTATAGACCGGCTCAAACTCTGTATGAGCCAAACAGTTCCTGAACTTCACTTCCCCAGATCTGCTGTCCCACGCCACCGACAGCCTTCCCCGTCCTGAGTTGTGGAGGCCAAGACTTCATTCACTTGATTTTTTCTTTCATTCATACTTTCATTCAAATCATCTTGGCTCAGCCATCAAGACATATTCAGAATTTCACCATTCTGCCTACTTCTACTGCTACCCCACTGGTCCAAGCCACCATTTAAGATTTTATTTATTTATTTGACAGAGATCACAAGTAGTCAGAGAGGCAGGCAGGGAGAGGGGGAAGCAGGCTCGCCGCTGAGCAGAGACCCCGATGTGGGGCTCGATCCCAAGACCCCGGGATCACGACCTGAGCCGAAGGCAGAGGCTTTAACCCACGGAGCCACCCAGGCGCCCAAAGCCACCATTTAAAATGTAAGTCAGATCTGTCCTTCCCCTGCTCAGTACCTTCCAGTGGCTCTCATCTCAAAGTAGAAGTCAAGGTCCTTCCAGTGGCTCCCGACACTACTGACCCAACCCCGTGACCTCTGCCTTCTCCCATCACGTCCTCCGTCCCTCCTGTTTCAGCCAGTGGTCTCCACCCCTCTGGTGCATGCAGGAATGACCCTGACTCAGGGCCTCTGCCGTAGCCATTCCCCCAGCATGGTGGGATTCCCTTCTAAACGCTTGCTAACACTGTCACCTCCTTCAAGTTTTTGCGTAGATCTCAGCTCTTCAGCGAGGCCAACTCTGACAATGCTGTGTACTGCCTCTCCCAGCCCACCCTTAGATTCCTGATCTCCATTACCCTGTTCTACCTCGCCCCACTATGGCATGTATCAACTTCTACCATATCATGTAACTTACAGTATTTTTTTTCAGTAACATATAATGTATTATTTGCTCCAGGCGTACAGGTCCATGATTTGTCAGCTTTCACCATAGCACATACCCTCCCCCGTGTCCATCCCGCAGCCACCCCATCCCTCCCACCCCCTCCACCCCAGCAACCCTCAGTTTGTTTCCTGAGATTAAGAGTCTCTCATAGTTTCTCTCCCTCTCTGGCTTCATCTTGTTTATCATATGATCTCACTGATACGAGGTATTTGAGAAACAAGACAGGATCACAGGGGAAGGGAGGGAAAGATAACTTGCAGTATCTTATATTTTAATTGCCCGTCTCTCCTCACTGCACGGTAAGCTTCACAATGGCAGGGAGGGTGTTTTGTTCATGATGTTATTCCCTGTGTCTGATGCTTGGCACATAACAGAAACTCAGTATTTGCTGAATGACGACTAAAGCCTAGCGTGAGGCAGGCTGCTTTGGGAAACCCAATGACTTAATTAGGACAGAAATTCCTCTTCCTAGCGTAGGGTATATTCTGAAAGAGCTCCATTTTACAGTCGGTTCATTCGTCTGTGCTTTCTGGACAGAAAGCTCCTTTAAGAAAGCAAAACAAAAGGAGAAAAGCAAAGTTTCTAAAAGAAAACATCATTCTTGCGTATTCTGTTTGGCATCTGGACATCACGGTGCTCCCCGGACACCGACTGGCCTCTGGATCGGGAGTTGGGTGATGACGCAATTTAGGGAGCCTCATCCAGCCCGTCCGCCACCTGAGCTCAGGTGTGACGGTCAACTCGACTGCCCGAGGGATGTCCAGGTAGCTGCTAAAACATCTGCGGGCGCGCCTGCCTGTGAGGGGTGTCCTGGAAGGTCAGCATTTGATTCGACAGGATGAGTAAATATGCATCCTCTTCGATGGAGGGGGCATCATCTGATCCTTTGGCGGCCCAAACGGAACAAGGCAAAGGCAGGGCAAACGTGCGCGCTCCGCTGGCGCCCGGGGGCTCATCTTCCGCTTTCAGAAGATCTCTCTGGAGATCCTGGTTCCTGGGCCTCTGAGCTTGGACTGGGAGTTAAGCCATCAGCTCTCCTGATTCTCAGGCCTTTGCATGTGGGACAGAACTGCACCACTGGATTTCCTGGTTTTCTAGCTGGCAGATGGCAGGTTCTGGGACGTCCTGACTTCCATAGCCACGAACCAATTCCTGCCTCTTCTTAAGTGTACCTTATTCAGGTATTCTGTTGGTTCTGTTTCTCTGGAGAACCCTAACACCCCAGTGAATGACAGAAAATTCCAGACTTCTGCAGGGTTCACTTCAAGTCCATACAGTTTGTAAGTGAAAATTCCCTCCGTTCCTCGCAATTTTTTCCCAGTTCTGAATAGCTAGATCACCAGTAAAGGTAATTCACCAGTAATACTAATCCTATCCTTTCTCTTTATGTAGTTTAGAAAGCAGTTTCATATAAATAATTCTTTGATTCACATCCTATAAACATGCTCTGAGCATCCAGTCAGTAGAACTGCTAAGACGCAGGTCTTCTATGCCGGAGCTCCCCATCCCCTCTCCTTCTCCTGCTCCCCGTGGCGCTGAGAAGTTAAACAATTCAGAGCCGAAGGGCTGTTACATGCCACTGAATCCCCCTCCCCATTTTATGGATTCAGGGAGCTGAACACCGAGACCGGAAGTGCCTCGTCAAGGAAGAGCGCCTGGTCTTCTGCCGGCTGCCCCGGTCCCCCAGACGCGGTGCCCTGGGACACCAGCACCCGGTCCTCGAACACACGGCTAAGTGGCTAGGGAGGAGCTTATTCAGTATTTTGCTCCATAAACTCAACATGTGCCCACTCAACAGGGACAAGCCGTATTTCAAGAGGGACAGGGTCATTTCCAGCACAAGTTCATACAAAAAGATTGCAAACAAGTGATATGTGAAAATCAAGAGGATTTAATTGATTTTTGTAGGTTCTTGGAGAAAACCATTCACATGTAAAAGTTTGACATTTGCTATGAGATTTATTCACACTTTATTTTATACATAAATTCTTTAATTTGGGGGTCAGACATAATTTTTCACTGCAACGGGACTTTCACATGATTACAGTCACAAAACAGGCACACTGTATTGAAAAACTAAATCAAACAGAGCTTGACAAAGTATGCACTTTATTCCAACTTGAATCTCAACATGCACCACCCCTCATACATGATCTTGGAAGTATCTGCTGTGAGCTTACTAAAATATTAACTACAGAATGTCTGAGGTCACAAATGATTGTTTACAAAATAAAACCTCTTTTCCTAGCGCTACTCATTTTATTATAGAAAAATATTACCAATAAAAATTAGTGCTTTTCAAGATGTTCATTTCAAAATCACATATGATACACAGGTTCAAGCCATTATTTCCTCTCACACAGAGCTATCACAGTACACTCTGTGAAGACTGAATTACTGATTAAATAAATGTACCTTAGCAACCACTACCACCTTAGTAATGACATGTCGTTTACTACACCAACTCATTAAAAAGGAGAGTGAATTAAAACATTTCCAGGTATTGGGTATGCTCTTAATTTGTTCCGAGTCTGAGGCTCAGAAGAACTGCTGGAGTAACATGACAAAATGTGTATTTCTTCCTGATACAAGAAATTTGTCTAAAAAAATCTGTAATTATAAAACAGATTTGCTTTTAATAAAGAGGTTGCTAGCTTTTTTTTTCATGGTTACGCTCCTATTTGGAGAGGATTCAAATTTTAATTTGGGCCCTCTTTTCCCAGAGGGTGGAGAGGGGTGGCTAGAAGTATAAGGTGTATTCGACAAACATAGGGATGTTTCCACTGTTACAGTCAAAATGTAATAGTTTCCTTTCTTGTGATTATGTAAATTTTAAAGAAAAGAGGTCTCTCATAAGCTATATACAGCAGTTTACACTTCAGTGTTTTTTCACTTGATATACAATTAAAATTAATTTATGACAAGTACTTGTCACATAACTTTATGTAGGCACGTCTAAAATCTGTTTACTGGAGGGGTGAGGTCTTCAGTGGGATCATGATTCTGGATTCCATTTCCTGAATAAGTGGGACTGAAAACAAGATCAAGATTATTACGCTTGTTCTTTTCTAAACGGATTATGGTCAATGTACAGTAACAAACAGGTTGCTGAGAATGTTCAGAAGACGACGTGCTGCTTGGAATCAGAACAGACCGGAGAACAAAGGACTGGTCTCAGGGAGAGAAATACACAGGCTAACGGTAGATCAGTTAATGTCCCAGGAGATGTTTTTAAAATTAAAGCGGATTCTGTCTGGAGATCTGTTTCATTTGTAGGAACTTAGGAAAGTCCATATTGTAAGAAAAGTGATGCTTTCTCAAAAGGCTGAGAACGCTGAGCTAAAATAAAGTTATATAAAACCAAGTAATACTGCATGTAACTACAGACAGCACTGAAACCGACTGCTGAGTAAACTACGCCTCTTGGAACTAATGAACGTTTAAGAATAAGCAAATCATCCACATACAATTACGTGATGTTTTGAACCAAAAGACAAGATAACACTTATTTTCTAGAACAAATTACTCTTTGATTTTCTTAGTAGTATATGGACTTAAAGGGACCTGACATGCAACGTGATTGGTACTTATAACCTACGTCCACGTTACTGGGTTGTATTCAGCCCAACCGTTCTTATAAAAAATCAAGCCACCAGGATTTCATAGTATTTATGTATGTGGCTATCCGTGCAAAATGTCAAATTAATTTTCAAATTACTTTTAACTGCTGTACTAAATTATAGTGTTGTGGGGAATAGATAACTTTGATGAGAAAGGGAAAGCCCAGAAGAATATTGCGTAATAAATACTCAGAGAATACTGAAAAGTACAAAAAAAGGGAATGATGTAAAATTCACAACATACAAGGATCTGAAAACTGTACCAGACAATATGCACACTTGCTTTTTTTAAGATTTTATTTTTAAATAATATCTACACCCAAAGTGGGGCTTGAACTCACAACCTTATGAGATCGAGAGTCACATACTCCACTGACCGAGCCTGCCAGGCGTCCCCCACACATACTTGAAAGAATGAAAGTTCCTTACTGAAAACAAGGCATGTAACTATTAAAGAAAAATCTGACTATTCTCCATTCACCCCCAACTTATGAGTCACCGTCCTAGAGCAATATACTATTAAAAAAAAAAAGTACATCTTAGCCCTGGGGGGAAAGAACATAAAACAGTTAAGATGAGAAGAAAAACAAGTTTATGTTTATGAAAATATTACCTGTATAATATACCAATTCTTCCCAGCCATGTTTATGCCACGCTGCATTCCGTATATCTTCCCTGGTCTGAAGATCCTTGTAAGCTGAAAAAGAACCACATGGAAGCAAGGCTTAAACCAAAGAAAATGTCCCGTATTCCACTAGTATGTCCGTCAAGTACTGGGTCAGCTGCTCGGCTGGTTTTCTCAAAGAGACCACTTTGGGGATTTGACACTACGCTGAGATCACTATAAGCTGGTTACTGTGAGCAAAATTATTTAGGCCTCCTGAGAAGCAAAACAGCTCTCTAAGTTTGACAATCTAGTCGATCCAGGACCTGTCTTTCAAACCAAGTGAATTTCTTCAATAACATGTTAAATTCATAATCAGAAACTGTCAAACTACAGATAAATAACGTTCAATTCAATTTTGCTCAACACTTCCAAAGCACACCACGATGTGGGTGACGGACTGTGTTCACTGCCGCGGAGGGTAAAGAGACTAGTAAAGGCAAAGGGCACGGCCGTCTCCTTGAGGACAGGGCGGGGAGGAGCGGAGAGAGCTGTGGGAGGTGTGATCTGACCAGGCGCCCTGGAAGGTCGAAAAGAGCGTCGTCGAAGGAACAGAAGAGAAAGCTCCTCCGGGTGGAGAGAGCCTCAAGGGCATCAGGTCTTCGGTGTCACGTGGTACAACTCGGGGATCGCATCCGGGTGCCTTGATTTCTGACTCCCAGCCTGGGGAACCTCCTTCCAACCACTCACCAGGGAAATACCTCTGAGGCCCTGCGACAGGGGGTGTCAGCGAAGACCAGAGGATAAGAATCGGGGCTTCTAGTTTTCTCCACAGGATTTCCTTTTCCTGAGGAGAAGACCTACCCTTGTAGGCCTAGGAGTTTAACCATCTAAGATAAAATTTCCCTCGACTAGTAACAGAGTATACATTTATTCCAAGCAATTTTGAAGATGCTGAAAAACAGAAGGAAAACAAATCTTGTACCTTTCACCACCCAGAGCAAAACGGCACTAACGGGACAAGCAGTACATCCCAGCTGAGGTCGGGCGCGTGGCCAGTGCACCGAGTGGTCACTCCCCTTGCAGAGAACACAGGTTGGGGACGGCTGTGTTCTTATTTTTTCATTTCAAATTTTTAATTGTCTTAATTAAAATGTTTATTATGGTAAAATATGCACAGCGCAGTTAACTTTTATTTAAAAAGATTTATTTATTTGAGAGGGACAGAGTGAGCATGAGGTGGGCAGGGGCAAGGGCAGAGGGAGAAGCAGGCTCCCTGCTGAGTGGGGAGCCCGATGCGGGGCTCTATCCTGGGACCCTGGGATCATGACCTGAGCAGAAGCTTAACCGACGGAGCCACCCAGGGGCCCAGCAAAATTAACTTTTAACTATTTTAAAATGTACAATTCAGTGGCGTTAAATACATTCACAACTGTCCCCCTTTCATTACTATCGTCTCTAAAACTTTTCACCATCGCAAATTAGAACTGTACCCACTGAACACGAACTCCGCATTCTCCCTGCCCCCAGCCCCTGGTAACCTCTACTCTGCACTGTCTCTATGAATGCGCCTCTCCTAGACACCTCGTAGAGGGGAATTTAATGTTTTCCAGGGTTATCTGTGTTGCAGTGTGGACCGGCACTTCGCTCCCTCCGGACGGAGAAACACGGACACACCACATCTTGCTTCTCTGTTCATCAGTCTGTGCACATCTGGATTTGGGGAGGCTTTGATGTTATTACTGTGTTTTTGCTGGGGAGGCTTTTGAAGGTGGGAGGCCCTCGGGCGCCGACGCACCGCTGAGGGAGGGGCCCCCGGCCGGGCGGGTGGTGCGCAAGCGGGTGCGGCGAGGCGCGGGGTGCGGGAGGGGCGGCGCGCGGCGCGCGGGTCGGAGGAAGGGCCGCAGGGCTGCGGAGCGTCTGCTTCGGAGCCGGCCGTGCTCAAGGGTGAGCGGGGGCGGTGCCCCGCCGGCCGCGGGTTCTTACCGGTCTGAGTCCCAGCTCGCCGGGCGCGCGGCTGTAAGGACGCCAGAGGAGGGGCCGGAGGGGCCGGAGGGGCCGGGGCCGTGCGGTTCTCCGCAAAGTGCGGCACGGGGAGGGCCAGGTCTGCGGGCGGGCAACTGAGAATTCAGTTCCGCATAGCCCCGTCCTTTCTCCGACGGAGCCGGGAGCGGGCGGTGGGACAACGGAGGCAGGCGGAGAAAGGCACCGCCTCGGTCCCATCCGGCCGCTCTCCAAAGCCCGCGCACCGCGGCGCCCGGCCCACCTTGCGGGCTCCTCCTCCTCGAGTGCTGCTCCGGGAACCCTCGAGCCCTTCCCGCGGGGCAGTGAAGGGTCTGTGACGCCCTGGTGCCTGCCTGTCCACTCCTTCGCCTGGGAGTGCCCAGACACACCGTGGACCGTGACCTGAGCGGAGTCCCCGTGCTCGCAGGGGACCTCTGGGACGGGGTGTGGGCGCCAAGGCTGAGGGGGAAGTGACAGGGGAACAGGGCTGACTCTTCAGTTTTTTCCCTCGAGACATACCACGTACTGTTTTAAAAAAATAGTAATAATAGGGGCGCCTGGTGGCTCCGTGGGTTAAAGCCTCTGCCTCCGGCTCAGGTCGTGATCCCGGGGTCCTGGGATCGAGCCCCGCGTCGGGCTCTCCGCTCCGCGGGGAGCCTGCTTCCCCATCTGACTCTCTGCCTGCTTGTGATCGCTCTCTAGGTCTCTGTCAAATGAATTTTTTATGAAAAATCTTAAAAAGAAACAGTAAGAATGACATCACCCGGATCTCAACCCCACGGAGGTTACCTTCTGTTACTCTCTAAAGGCAGGTATTAAAGATTTGGTTCCGAGTCTATCGCACCCAACACTCTGATATCTGCGGGGTCCTGTCCCAGCGGGCTGGGAAATGAAGCCCAGGGTTTCCATTTCTTTTCTTTTCTTTTTCAAAGATGTTATTCATTTATTTACTTTTGAGAGAGAGAGGAGGACAGGAGCGAGAGCACATGTGGGGGGAAGGGCAGAGTGGGGGCGGGGGGGGGGGAATCTCCCTGCAGAGGCCGGAGCCGGTCCGGGGTTCGATCTCACGACCCTGCGATCATAACCTGAGCCCAACCGGGAGGCGGACTCTCGACCGACGGCGCCTCCGGGCGCCCCACGTGCAGCGTTTCCACTCGCGCACCCGCCAGGGAGGCCCAGGGTGTGCAGCGGAGCGAAGGCCCTGGTCGAAGCAGTGCCGGGTGCGGGTGAGGACGGGGGTCTCCCCCCAGAGCCCGAAGACCTGCGGGCAGGCGCCCCCGCCCCGACGCAGGTCCCCGCGGCTCTCCTCGCGCACGGCCGCCTGCGCTTCCATCTCTGACCCCTCGTCAGCGTCTCCTGTCTTCCCGTCACGGCTCTGAGCCCTGCCTCTCGCCTTCACCTGCCAACGCCCTCAGGGCCTGACGTCGCGCTCCTGCTCGCCTCCTACCGATGCCCCAACCGCTCGCAAGTGTACGTCCCCCTCAGTGCCGGGGCGCCCCGAATACACGCCCCTCGTCACCGATCACAGACCCGGCCGCGGGGCATGTCCTCGCGCTGGCTCCTCCCTCGTGAGACCCGCCAGGGCAGGGCGCCGCCCTTGGGGGGACCCGACAGGCCAGGCCAATACCTCAGTTAATGAATATGGGCCAGAACCGAGCGATGCTTTTCCTTCCTCTTAAAAGCGGGCCCCACACCCAGGGTGCAGCCCGTGGAGCGCTGAGCTCACACCCCGAGATTAAGACCTGAGACGAGCTCAAGAGCGCGACGGTTAACGGCCTACACCGGCCGGCGCTTCGACCACAGTGAACACACACACACGAGCCCCAGACGTACCACGCCGGCTCCTGTCCTAGCAGGGGGACAGACACACACAGCCGCAAGGGACGACCGACGCGGCACCGGGCTCTGGGGGCTCAGGAGGAGAGCGACACTCCCCGGGGGGCGAGGGGCACACCCGAGTCAGGCCCTGAGAGATGCCAAAGATCATGCCAGACCGAAGCGAGCAGGGACGGGAAAGGTGACAGAAGGGCCTCCAGGACGACAGGCTCGGACTCGAGGCGGGCGGTGAGTGAGCACGTGGGGACCTGCCTCTCTGGAAGGAATGTGGGACAATCGGTGAGGAGCCACGCAAGTGTCTAGAAAGGGACGGCAGCTTTACCATCTCCCTCTCCCACGGCGGCTCACTTCTCTTGCTCCTCTCACCACCATCCCCTCTCACGTCGGCCTCTAACGCGCCCCGAGCCTACGGGCCTTTCACTGCTGACCTCTTTCCTTCTAGACAGCCCAGCACCGAACTTTCTGTGTCTCAACTTGCTGCAGCGTCTACAGCTACTGACGGGAGGTGTGCCGTGTTGCCTCGTGTAGCTGATTTGCTAACGGACTCCGAAATCCTAGTAACACAAACACAAAGGAAAAAGTTACGTACCCCAAAGATGATGGACCATGTACAGCTGCCCAATCTGAGAGAAGAATCCTCCCACCGCCTCACTACCGTCCTGTCGGAAGCGAATCGCACGAGCCCTGGGAGGAAAAACGACAACGTTCAGGTGCTGAGCTGGGGACGCTGGAAGAATCCGATTCTCTCCACCCTCAGAGCGAGCGGTACCCTGGGCAGACTACGTGCTTTTTAGCTGTCAAATGCAACTGAGGATTATTTTAATGTGGATAACGTATCTAAGTGCAAATGTCCTTTTCTGTAGCTTTAACAGTCATTTTGGGGGGGAGTGGACAGTAACTAATGACTCTTCAAATCAGCGCTTGAGAATACGATAGTCGAGAAAATTGGCCGAGGATAGGACCCATCAACTTAGAAAGAACTGCTTCTCCAAGAACACGCTGAGAGAAAGCGAGGGAAACGTGGATGCTGGGACACTCAAGACGCCGAGGCTACTGTCTCTCAGGGAGACAGGGACCGTCCCCGGAGAATGGGCTTTAAGACGGAGATGAAGGGAGCACCCCTTCGCAGCAGCTGCAGGCCAGGGTTCTGGAAAACACACTGAATAACCGTGAACGTGGCGCTTCCTGGCAATCCAGCATCACTGTCAAGACGGAAGCTGCCTTGTGGTATTGTCACAGTGTTGTCGTATGGTGACAGATGGCAGCTACGCTTGGGGTAAGCAGAACATAATGTACAGACTTGTCAAATCGCTGTTGTCGCCGGAAACGACTTTAACATGTGTGTCGACCCTATTTCAATAAAAAAATGAAACAGAACCCCCCCCCGCCTTTTTCTTTTTTTTTAAATCAGAAAAAACCATCAGGAAAATTACCAAATGGCAATGGAAGAACATGTATATACATGTGTCCATGTGCATGACATGGAACTGTGATTAAGTTGGCTAAAAACTGGCACTTGTCTTCAACATTCCTTTTTAAGATTTCCTACTGCAAAACCCAGCTCCTTAAACACCTTCTTTCATATTTGCACATTACTTTATCTATGTAATGATGCATCTGAAATCCTAAAATTGTTTTTAAGAAAAATGTACAGGGGCACCTGGGTGGCTGAGTCGGTTAACATCGCACTCTTGATATGGACTCGGGGTCCTGGGATCAAGTCCCTCATCAGGCTCCACACTCAGCTGGGAGTCTGCTGCTCTCTTTCCCTCTGCCCCTCCCCTAGATCGAGTGTGTGCATCCGTGCTCTCTCTCGCAAATAAATAAAAGCTTTTTAAAAAATTATGGTTTCCAAAAGCAGTTTTCAGGAATCAAACTTGAAAATGAAGGAAGTGGCCTGAAGTGATACACAGAAGTCACCTGGAAAATAGCCGGGGTGTCTCCGAGACCCCACACCACAGACCACCCGGCATATTTACAGCAACACTGCCCAGGTTTGGGCCTCAAGTCTGTCACCTCAAGGTACCAGAGTTGGCAGGACTTGGGAAGATGGATTCGTTCTAATTAATTTAAAGGAGCTGGAGCCGTAAGAACAAGGATTCTAATCTACTCACATCTACCGTGAGACAGAACTCTTGAGGGACAAGAGATTTCAGCTGGCTTGACTGGCACTTTCTCGTCCTGGAGGCAAACTTCACAG
Source organism: Martes martes (assembly GCF_963455335.1). Classification (NCBI taxonomy): domain Eukaryota; kingdom Metazoa; phylum Chordata; class Mammalia; order Carnivora; family Mustelidae; genus Martes; species Martes martes. Next base: position 340,884 of record NC_137906.1, on the reverse strand, counting down.
CAACTGAATTAGAACATCTCAAGACAGTGCTGGGGTACAGATCCAAGCAAGGGCAACCAGGGCAGGAGCGATACAGCCAGAATCCTCCAGACTGATCTGTGCATCTCCGCTCTCATCCCCATGAGCTCCACTCTGAGCGGGACCCACGCTTTCATGTTCTTCTGTGGTGAAGGAGGGATCTCTTGCTAGCGCCCCCATGGGCTACCCCCAAATAATATTAAATTCTTTAACCCTTACATTCAGAATTAAATGATCAACAGCTTCATAATAATTATAAATCTGATTGGTAAATTACTGAAATTAAGCAAATCACTTTAATGTGCACTCTAGCTCAGAGAGGGAAAAACTGTCTTTCATCGATCGTGATAAATATTCAGCATTATTCATTCTAGTATGAATTTTTCTAATTCAGTTACAGGAGGCAAAGAAAACATACTTGCCTTAGCCTGGTAATAATCAGAAGCATGTACTGAAGAGGAGATCACCATCTTAAATAGTTACCTATGTGCCAAAAGATAAATTGAACGCTGAACTGGCTTTATCAATGCTTAACTGAAGAATCATCTCAGCTTCTTTGTGAAGTCCACGGCGGGCAAGTCTTAATTGGTAATGTGCAAAAACAGAACTAATGAATGATCCTATTCTGCGGGCAACTAAATTAGTACGTTTATAAGGCCCCTCCCTAAAAAAGATCCCTTAATAAAATGGTGCCTCTAATAGTGGTATCCAATTTAAATAGGTATGTCTTAGTTTTCAAATTAAAAAAAATTTCTAACTTGCATTATGTACCCTTTGATGACCCAAGAAGAAAAGATTTATTAGAAATAAGAATCACAGGGGCCCCTGCTGGCTCAGGCTAAAGAGCATGTGACTCTCGATCTCTGGGTTCAAGCCTCATGCTGGGTATAGAGATTACTTAAAAATAAAATCTTAAAAAAAAAAAATCCAGAACCGTTTTTTGGAGCTAGACGAGAGCTTAGAAATTAGACAGTTCAGGGGCACCTGGGTGGCTCAGTGGGTTAAAGCCTCTGCCTTCGGCTCAGGTCATGATTCCAGGGTCCTGGGATCAAGCCCCGCATCGGGCTCTCTGCTCAGCAGGGAGCCTGCTTCCTCCTCTCTCTCTGCCTGCCTCTCTGCCTACTTGTGATCTCTGTCTGTCAAATAAATAAATAAAATCTTAAAAAAAAAAAAAGATGGAAGAAATGGAGAGTTTTATCGTTCAGATCAGGGCTGGCAAACAGACCCTCAGACTAAATCCCACCTTCTGTGGCTTATTTTCATGGCCCAGAACCTAAGAATGGTTTCTACCTTTTTATTTTTTAAAGATTTTATTTATTTATTTGACAGAGAGAGATCTCAAGTAGGCAGAGAGGGAGGCAGAGAGGGGGAGAGAGAGGGGGAAACAGGCTCACTGCTGAGCAGAGAGCCTGATATGGGGCTTGATCCCAGAACCCTGAGATCATGACCCGAGCTGAAGGCAGAGGCTTAACCCACTGAGCCACCCAGGTGCCCCTGATTTCTCCCTTTTTAAATGCTTGAAAAAAAAAACTCACCAAAAGAATAATATTTCATGACACATGAAAATCATGACATTCAAATTTCAGCATCCATAAATAAAGTTTTCTTGGGGGCACCTGGGTGGCTCAGTGGGTTAAGCTGCTGCCTTCAGCTCAGGTCATGATCCCAGGGTCCTGGGATCAAGCCCCACATCGGGCTTTCTGCTCAGTAGGGAGCCTGCTTCCTTCTCTCATTCTCTCTCTGCCCTCCCTTCTGCCTACTTGTGATCTCTGTCTGTCAAATAAATAAATAAAATCTTAAAAAAAAAATAAAGTTTTCTTGGGGGGTGCCTGGGTGGCTCAGTGGGTTAAGCCTCTATCTTCAGCTCAGGTCATATCTCAGGATCCTGGGATAGAGCCCCACGTCGGGCTCTCTGCTCAGCGGGGGGCCTGCTTCCTCCTCTCTCTCTGCCTGCCTCTCTGCCTGCTTGTGATCTCTGTCTGTCAAATAAATAAATAAAATCTTTAAAAAAAAAAAGTTTTCTTGGAACACAGCCATGCTCATCCATGTACAAGTCATTCTTGGCTGCTTTCACACAGCAGAGTGAAGTAATTGTTTTGGACACAGAATGGTCCATAAACCCTAAAATATTTACTAACTGGTCCTTTACAGAAAAGCCTGCCAACCCGTGATTTTAAGAAAATATTCTCTATTCCTAATTTTTAAAGTGTCTCTTATTAGAAGTTAGTGTTATGAATAAAATAAAACTGGTGTTGAATCTTACCTCTGAACATGTACTAAGATGATTTTTATACTGTTAATTTGTGCCCATCAAAACACTCTGGCCACCTAGATTTTTAAAACATCAATACTTGACATTTTCATACATTTCAGATCTTTTCGAACAGAAAGGACCACCACAGAAACAGACGAAGCTCCCTTTGCATTCTGCCCCCCGCCCCCCGACTAGTCAGCACTTTTTGGAAGCAGTTACCTCTTTCGAAGACCGTCTTCCTGTCCATGGTTCTATATTTCTACTTCAAGTGTGTGTATCCATAACAGTAATTATATCTTTTTCATAGAACTCGTTTATATAACTCTCTTGTATCATTTTAAAATTTACCCACAAGACGACATGTTGCACATATTCTCTAACGAGCTCTTTCTCCTCAACTTGGCTTTTCAATATTACTGCATCTGCCAATCTGTTTCACGTTCACCACCGTCTAAGATTCTACCGCACGAATTTACTGTAATCCATTTCCCTCAGACACACAGGTTGTTCACAGGTTTGGCAATGGACCTTTGCTTCACGTGCAACCACGAGTTTCCGCTGCCCGTTAAACATTTACCAACTGCCCAGGATGGGCCAGGCCTTGTAGCCAGCGTCAGGGACTGGAAAGCGGAGCGGCTCCTGGGCTGACAAGTGCTCTAACAGAGGCACGGAGGCAGTGGGCTGGGGTGCAGAGGCCACACACCAATTACACGCTTGACTGTGTTGTATCTATCAATTTCCTTATTTTGAATTATCCTTGGATTCATGGTATAAATTCTCTTTAGTGAGGTGTGTCATTAGCAGCTTCACTGAGGTATATTTTATAACCTACAAAATTAAATTAGATGTATAGTACCTTTTTTTAAAAAAGTAAACTTACAGCCTTGTGCAATCATCACTACAATCCACTTAAGCTAGGATCCCTTGTGCCCATCTGCAACATTTTCTGTTCCCACCTTCAGCCCCAGGAAACCACTCATCCTTCCGTCTCTATAGATTAGACGTTTCTGGACATTTCGTACATGTGTACTTTGAGCACTTATCCGTGGTTCACTCCTTTTCATTGCTGAGTAGAATCCCACGCGGACCCACCACGGCTTGTTTATCCGTTCCTCTGCTGACGGGCATTTAGGTTGTTTGCACTACTTGGTTATTATGAGAGATGTTATGATCACGTATATGAATCTATATGGATGCTTTCATTCTCTTGGAACAGAACTGCTGGGCCGTATTGTAATTCCACGTTTAACATTTTGAGTAACTGCCTATTTTCCCAAGTGCCTGCACCATTTTACATTCTCCCCAGCAATGTATGACGGCCCCAATGCATTCCCAACCTCACCAACATCTGTTGCTATCTGTCCGTTTAGCTACAGCCCTCTGGACATGTGTGGAGTCTCATCTCCTTGTGGTGTTACTTTGCATTTCCCTAACGACTGAGAGGGTTGGGCACTTTTCATGTGCTTATTAGCATTTATTTATACATCTCCTTTGATGAAATGTCTATTCAAATCCTTTGCCCACTGAAAAACATTTTTTAACATTTATTTTATGATTATTATTTTTTACTATTAATTTATTGTATCATTAAAAACACGTAACATTAAACTTATCTCAGCCACTTCACAGTTCAGTAGCATCAAGTACATTCACACTGTTGGGCAAGAGATCTCCAGAACTTCTTCATCATACAAAACTGAACTCGATACCCACTAAATACCAAGTTCCCTTCACCGGGACCCTGGCAACTATTCATTTTCCGTTACTGTGATTTTGGCTACTTTAGATACTCATATTAGTGGAATCATATAGTATTTGTCTTCTTATGACTGGCTTAATGTCCTCAAGGCTCATCATATTGTAGCACATGGCAGAATTTCCTTCTTTGAAAGGCTGCATAATATTCCTCTATACGTATCCGTAAGATTTTCTTTATCCATTCATCTGTCAATGGGTATCTGGGTGGCTTCCACCTCTGGGCTACTGTGACTAACGTTGTAATGAACATGAATGTGAAGACATCTCCTTGAAATGCTGCTTTGAATTCTTTTGATTATATACCCAGAAGGAGGGTTGCTAGATCATATGATAATCCTATTTTTAATGTTTTGAAGAACTGTTGTACTGTTTTTTCCTAGTGGCTGCAACATTTTACATTCTTACTGACAATGTACAAAGTCCCAATTTCTCTGTATCTTCAACAATACTTGTTATTTCCTGTTCTATTGATAACGGCCTTCAGAGAGGGTGTGAGATGGTATCTTATTGTGGTTTTGATTTGCATTTCTCTTATGATTAATGATGCTGAACATCTTTTGGCTGTTTGTGGATCTTTAGAGAACTGTCTATTCAAATTCTGTCCATTTTTAACTGGGTTATTTGTCTTCTTATTATTGAGTTGTAGGACTTTTTTATATATGTGGATACAAGTCCTTTATCAGATATGATTTGTAAAATTTTCTCCCAGTCTATGACTTACTTGCCTTTTAATATTAAAATGATGCCCTTTGAATTATAAAAGTTTTTAATTCTGTTGAGTTATAATTTATCATTTTCTTGTGGGCACTGTGGTTTTGGTGTTACATCTAAGAACTCTTTGCATAACCCTAGATCACAAAGATTCTCTCCTATGTTTTCTTCTGAAAGATGTGTTATGGTTAATTTTGGTATATACGTGAGATAGGGGTCTAAATTTATCCTTTTGCAAAGATATTCAGTTGATTCAGCACCCTTTGTTGAAAGGCTATCTGTCCCCACTGAAATGACTTGGTGCATGGACTGAAAGCTAATGACTCACGTATGTGAGTTTCCTTCTGAACTTGTACTTCTATTCCATTGATCTGCATGCCTGTTCTTATGCTCGTACCACACGGTCTTGATTACTCTAGCTTTGCAGTCAGTTCTGAAATGGAGAAGTGTGAGTCCTCCAGCTTTGTTCTTCTTTTTAAGGTTGTTTTAGCTGTCTTGGGTCCTTTGCATTTCTGAAGCCTTGCTGAGGTTTTGACTGGGATTGTCGTGAATTTATAGATTAGTTTGTGGAAAAACGGGTACTTTGTTACTTAAATGAAGGAAAAAAACAACAAGCAACTGTGTCATTGCGGTGCTGTGTGTGTGACGAAAACATTTCAAAAAAAGTAATATCCAAGAAGAATATGAAATAACCTAATGCAACAGTGGGGTTTTATTAAAAAAAAAAATATATATATATATACACATATATATATGACATGTTATTCAGGATTTACCTTCAAATACTCTGGGTTGGGAGAGTCAGACCTAAGCAAGACTGGCCACGTGTTGGCAACTACGGAAGCTAAGTCACGGGCATGGAAGGTGGGGAGATTCGTGGGGTTTTTCCCTCTAGTTTTGTGTATGTTCAAAAAAATTTCATAATAGAAACATCAAATAAAACAGTCTAGTATCAAATCATGGCTTTATCCCCAGATTTTATTTCTGGAATTAACACTATAACCTAAAATAATCTATTAGTAAGATTACAAACTCACCGTTTGGTAATATACTCACCAGTAATTGCCCCATTCTATCATAGTTCCTGGCTGAAAAGAGATTTGGATTTTGGTTTGTTAGTTCTGTGAAGAAATATGGAAATAGTAGTATAAAAAATATCAAATGACAAAACTAACTTAAAAATAGCTTTTAATAACATGAAGTGTAATGTAAAAAATGTAACAAATTAATATTATTTACCATGTTCATATCTATCCCATAGTGGAAGTAATATTCTATTCTATTTCAAGTAAGAAGGCAGTATTTACAGTAAAGCCTCCAATTATGGTTATCAAAACCATAGTTAGGTCCATTCTCCAGATGTACCGAACTCATGATTAAATTGTTGGCACCCATTCAGACTTTATTGTGAAATTTTTTTAAAAAATTCAATTTACTGAATCACTATTTTTTCCAGTATAATGGTGAGTATTAGACTACTAAGATCTACTACTGATACGTATTCCTTTTAACAATGTTGCCATGTTGCTATCTGGGGCTTTCTTTCTAGTGCTCAGTGGGGAAGCACCATGAAAGGCCTAGAAAATATTATTCCCTTCGACTCTTACAGTGCTGTGTGATTTATTCAGCGCGGCCACATTTATTGGTTGCTCTAGTTCAATTACAGCAGATGCTATATATTATAGCTAGTCCTGCATTTTAGATCTTTCCTCTTAAAAACCGCCATGCTAGATGGAAAAATGCCAAATAATAAACATTATAAATATTTATTGTGTATATATATATTTTATAAATATTTATAAATACAAACAAACATTATAAACATACAAATAATATATATTGTGTATAATATATAATTAATATTATATATATTATTTAATATATAATAAACATTATTAAAAAACAAAAGAGCTTGGCAGTAGAGAAAGAATAAGAGAGAAGAAGATAAAAAAAAAGGAAAGAGGAGAAGGACTGGACAGCGGAGAAGACAAACCAATCAAAATATTATGCCAAACACACATCACAAAATGCAAACTCAACTTTTGTTTTTGGCGCTCAGGGGCCCTCACAGAGGAATGAGGGCTGTTGGCCCGTGTTTCAGTACTTACTCGGAGCTGGTAAGATCTGAGTTCGTATATGTTAGGCCCTGACCGTGGCACCGGCTCATTCCAGAAGCTGAACTCCAAGAGCAGCTGATTCTTCCTGGAGAGAAGCATGTTGCTTCTTGCCTTGCGGAATTCCACAAATTCCTTTGAGGGAAACAAAACAGGTGCTCATGATACCCTCTGACGGTTACACATACACCCACTTCAGTATCATTCACGTTCCTCCTCTGACGGAACGCTACCATAAAAAGGGCCCCGGGTTTACATCTTGTTGAGCCAGCATAAAGCGCTCACTTTCACTCGCAGAAGGGTCCAGAGTGAGACGACACACTACGTGGCTATCCCAAGTATTCAGGCAACAATGGAAGCAAATTCAGCTCCTACAGTTTCAAGTTCTCCTGACAGTGACTGACAACATATTAATAGAAGTGACACAGGGACTACAGAATACCAGATGGCCCAAAAGCCACTTATGTTTGGACTGGGAATCTACACAAAAGGTCTTCTTTCCAGGAGCGTGTGGCTCTTCACATTCTCTTCATCGACCTGCACCTATCACTGAAGGGACGGGGAAGGGAGGGTAGTCGGCTCCCAAAGCAGCTGTGCGTTAGGGAACCCACGGCCCCCTGTGTCTACCATGCTGACTTGCGGGCCTCGAAGTACCGGCTCACCGGTTTCAAAGCTCAGCTGACTTCCACAGTAAGAACCATTATGTTAATAGCATTACAGCCCGTTCATTAGCTGCAGTACGGCTTCAAGAATCCAAACAATAAAACTTTTACTACAGAAAAGTTTATTAATGTTAAAAAAGAGGACAGAAGAGAGTCATTTAATTCCGTACTATCATTTATTTTATCATTAGTCTGAGTAAAGAAACATTTTTCAAAATCATACCCGATTTTCTCTGAGTTTACTCATGACCTCTGTGAGGGCTGGGTAGCCTCCTTCATACCTCCAGAGGTGCACTGAAATATATTTTAAAAGAGAACATACATTTAGGGTTTCATGATACTCTTACCTCAAAAACAGTCTACATACACATTATGTTAACACAATACAAAACTGTAATGTGCTATGTGTTGGCATATGAGTGACACCATAAATTTTCAACAATGGATTCAAATGTTAAAGAAAAAAAAGTAGTTTTTGGAAATCAATTACTGGAGCAACTATTTTAAACATAAAACTAGACAGACTTGGAAAGCTTTGATTATAAAAACAAGCATTAAATTAAATATTATTTAAGTCATTAACAGGAAAGGCGTAGGGAACAAGTGTTTATTCCAAAGACTTCTGCTTCCTACCAGCTTGATCCTGCTCGCCATACCACGTGTTCCAGGTCCCCACCAGAGTACAAGGGTAGTGCTTATCTTCATGAATCTTTGGCAACACCTCTTGACTTAAAGAGAAGAAACAGCGACACTAATTAAACAGCTGACAAGATCATAGCAGGTGGACGCACGATCAGCGACGGGGAAGGCCATCTACTCTGTTCTGACAACTAACATCAGAATACATTTACGATACACCTGTGTTTAGAATTACCCTTTTAGCTACGTTCTACTCTAACATCCCCCTTATCAGAGACTCAGGTTTCTGTAACCCAACTACCTAGAACAGCTGGAAACAACTGCAGTGATAAAAGTGGATACGGAAGAGCCAAAGGCCCCAGCATTCCAGGAACTACATGGGTCTACTATTTGCTATTTCAGGGGAAAAAAATGAAGTACCTAGGAATGGTGAAGTTTCCAAGAGCTAAGTTCTGCTGGTTCCCAAGACAGGAAGGAGAGAATCAGGAATAGAAAAAGAGCACGGAAGAAGTAAGAGAAGGAAGTGATGTTGAAGACAGGGGGCAACCGAAGCGGCACGAGCAGGCGGCGGCGGCCGGGGCAGAGAACGAGCTGGCTCTGAGGACGGGGGAGGAAGACAGAGCAGGAACCCAACACAGCCTGGAAGCAACCCAGCTCTAACAGTCCCCGAGGGCATCAGAAACCGGATTGAAGATACAATGTGGAGCGTAACTAGGTTCTACTCGATTCAACCGGCTGATGGGATTTAGGAAGTGTCATACAAGCCCATGCTGCACGCCCCCCCCCCCCCGCCTCCCCCCCTCCCCCACCCCCAAGTTCATCACCAGTGACTGTACAGACCAGCGGCAAAGCCATGACAGTTATGGCAGCCTATTAATTTAGCAGAGGTGCCAGAGCTTGGCTCCATGGAAACCTTCCTATCGTACAGATTCTAATACCCAGCTCAAGGCAAAAGGAAGAGACGTGACCGTGCCATCCCAAAATAAAAGCTAAAACCTGCACAGGTTCTGAATAGAAAAACTGTGATGAAGAAGTACAATTACAGATTCAACAATAAATGCAAAAGGGTATCAAGGATTGGAAATGGAACCCGTTCGAACTATTTGCTGGCAGTGAGTGAAAGTTAGTGATCACTGCCAGAGGCTGGGGCACCAGAACTGAGTGTCTATGCAGTTAACAGAGAAAAGCGCAGAATGCTCTTCTGTCGAGCCAAATGAAAACCCAAACAGTTTTATGACCTTGTACAATGACCGCACCATGTGTATTTTTTGAAATGTCACCCTTCAAAAAATACACACGGTGTGATCATTGTACAGGTCAAAAAAGACTTATGTTAGAAATAACACTGGACTGATGGAAATCAGGGACGGGGAAAGACGGATTATGTATAATTATTGGAAACGGATTTCCCTTTTTGTCATGACATGAACAACCCCAAATGAGAGCCAGTGTAGAAGAAAATCTGTAGAGATGACCCACGTGGTGTCGAGACAGGGGCTGGGGCCTGACGATGAGGCCTAGGTTTTTCACCAATACGGAGTGGTATCTTCTTTGCTGGGGACTCCAAAGCCGCTCTCGGAAGCCCTGGCCTTCCGTACATGAATGACGGCTGTAAGGCAGGTAGTACTTGTACCTAGAACTAGCTGGGTTGGGCAGACCTCATCACCGGGGCCTCTAAAAACTAGGTAGGAGTTAAATCTTTATATACTGGAAACAGTTTCAGAGAAAAGAAAAAAAAACTTGATGAAGGAGAAAGCAGAACTCGGGGAGATTAATTTGATAAACTTCTAAGTAATGAATTGGGTGTGGGGTAAGGTACAGGTACAGCCTTGAGGCCAGGAAGGCACTCAGCGAGGCGGTTACTTAGAAATGGGGCTCAAGAGGCTGGGAGAGGGAGACGGAGAAGGAAATGGAATAGAACCAAGATGCATGTCAAACAAAGAATGCATAGCTCTTAGCAACCAGTTGCAAAGAACTAAGGAAAAGGTTAACTAAAACCATGGTGAGTGATACACGTGGGAGGCAGGAAGCGCCATGTGATTCTACGTGTTGAGTTTGAAGGGAGACGAAGACATCCAAATGGAAATATGAACACATAGGAAATGAAAATCCGAGACAGGAGATGACGTGATACAAACAGGACAGGAAGGATAATCCAAGGAAATACTGACATAGACAAGAAATTTCATTTTATGAAAAAAGATTTAGAAATATGCATCTGCTTTGTTTTAGGACTTTTTTAATAAAGAGAACTGTGCTGAGGTGATTAAGAAACTCTATGCTAATGTTTTATTTCATGAATCACTTCCCCAAATAAAATAAGAATTTTTTGCATCTAAAAATTATGCTGATTCTGGTGACAAAATCATTTGCTTTCTCATGGAAGTAGCAGATGTGAAAGGTAAAAAAATGCTTTTTAATGATGTTTGCTCATAACTGATCATTAAAATACAATTTGTTAGCTTAGTCAAGAATGAATGCACTTAATTCTCTCTTTGGTCTTAAAGTTTACAAATTCTGTAAAAGCATATGGATCTCATTATCATATGAGAATCTGCCAAAGGGACTTGAATCCTGGTGAATGAAGACTTGAGAAGAAATGGTGGCTATATTCAAATATATACGGGACTTCCATGTGGTGGCTTTAGTTAGGAGTAAAACTGGAAACAGTGGAGATCACGGGGATGTCAGTTCTAATTCCTAACACTCAGGTTATCCAGAGATGGAATGCATGAATGTGCTTAAACACACCAGTCGGGAAGGTCTGCAGAAAGGACTCAAGCACTGGTGAGCAGATGGACTAGATGGCATTATATGGTTCCTTCCAACCTAAGAGTCTAGAACATTCTAATGTCTGAGAGCTTACGTGATGAGTTAGCTGTGTGAGTCCTTAAAATCAAAATGCCCTTGGCAGTCCCACACAGAGCTCAACTTAAGAGCCTCTGAACATTCAGCTTCAAGAAGAGGGATCAAAGATCCCACTCCGCTATCAAGGGTTAGCTGAACCAACAAATATGCAAATTGTTAATTTTCCCCAAGTAAAGGATAGTTTGGTATACACACCAAATTTTGTTGTATGCTTCTAGGCATTCCGGTTTAACATTGTGAACTGAAACAAAAGAAAATTCAACGATAAACTTATGAACAAAGGGAAAAAAGTCAACTATGAAGATAGCAAACCTATCACTCACACTGCAATTTGTATAGACTGCTTGTTTCCTTTTTGGCTAGGAGATTAGAATGAGCATCTTTTCTTGGATCAACTTTCCGGACAAATAAGGATTTTAGCCAGCTGTCTTCTCGAGGTCTATTATTGGAGGACGTCAATCTCCTATGGAATAACAAACATAAAAATGTGAGTCTCATTAGCGGTATGCAGATCTCAGCATCTTCAGGTAATGTCACATAGCACACCGTTTTCATAAAATCAATTCAGCAAACATTCCCTGAGCACCTATTCTAGGCACTGTTATAGAACCTGGGATACCAGGGCGCCTGGGTGGCTCAGTGGGTTGAGCCTCTGCCTTTGGCTTGGGTCGTGATCTCAGGGTCCTGGGATCGAGCCCCGCATCAGGCTCTCTGCTCAGCGGGGAGCCTGCTTCCCCCTCTCTCTCTCTGCCTGCCTCTCTGTCAAATAGGTAAAATCTTAAAAAAAAAAAAAAACAAACCTGGGATACCACAAAGTGTCCACTCTCCATTCTGATAGCATGCAATCGAAATAGCAGAGTATAAATGATGTAACTTGTGGTTCTTATAAGAGAGTTTTAACTTTTTTAAAGTTTTTATTTTTATTTTTATTGTTTTATTTATTTATTTTTTAAAAAAGATTTTATTTATTTATTTGACAGACAGAGATCACAGGTAGGCAGAGAGGCAGCCAGAGAGAGAGGAAGGGAAGCAGGCTCCCTGCTGAGCAGAGAGCCCGATGCGGGGCTCGATCCCAAGACTCCGGGATCATGACCTGAGCCGAAGGCAGAGGCTTTAACCCACTGAGCCACCCAGGCGCCCCTATTTTTATTTTTTTAAAAGATTATTTATGTATTTACTTATTTGACAGAGAGAGAGAGAGAGATTACAAGTAGGCAGAGAGGCAGGCAGAGAGAGAGAGGGAAGCAGGCTTCCTGCTGAGCAGGGAGCCCGATGGGGGGCCCAGGACCCTGAGATCACGACCTGAGCCAAAGGCAGAGGCTTCAACCCACTGAGCCACCCAGGCACCCCTAAAGTTTTAAGTACAGTTGGCATACAATGTTGTATTAGTTTCAGGCATATAACGTATTGATTCAACAATTCTACACATTAAGCTATGTAAGTACAGTTAGTTACCATCTGGCAACATTCCGCATTACGACAATATTATTGACTATATTCTCTACGTTGTATTTTTCATCCCCATGACTTATTTTATAACTGGAAGTTTGTACCTCTTTTTTTTTTTTTAAGATTTTATTCATTTATTTGAGAGATAGAGAGAGAGAGAGATACTGAATATGGGGAGAGGGACAGAGGGAGACAAAGAACCCCAAGGAGAGCCTGACATGGGGCTTGATCTCACGACTGTGAGATCATGACTTGAGACCGAATTGGACGCTTACCCAACTGAACCACTCAGGCAGCCCTGGGAGTTTGGACCTTTTAATCCCTGTCACCTATTTTGCCCATCCTCCCTCTCCCCACCTCCCCTCTGGTAATCACCAGTTTGTTCCCTATAGTTAAGAGTTTGTTTCTTCGTTCATTTGTTTTGTTTTTTAGATTCCACATGTAGTGAAACTGTATGGTATTTGTCTTTCTCTGACTGACTGATTTTACTTAGCACAATACCCTTCAGTCCCACCCATGTTGCCACATGATCTCATTCTTTTTTATGGCTGAATAATATTCCACTGTGTATATGTGTGTGTATATATATGTGTATCTCTATGTAGCATATCTTCTTGATCCATTCATCTACTGATAAACATTTTGGTTGCTTCCATACCTTGGCTATGGTGAATAATACTGCAATAAACATATGGGCGCACGTATCTTTTTAAGTTAGTGTTTTCACGTTCTTTGGTTAAATACCCAGTAGTGGAATTACTAGACTGTGTGGCATTTCTTTTCTTTTTCCCCATAAATTCCTTATACTGTACTCCTCATCCTTGTGACTTATTCATTCCATGACTGCAAGCCTTGCACCCCCCATTCCCCTTGGCATTTCCATTTTCAATGTTTTGAGGACCCTCCATATTGTTTGCCACAGTGGCTCAGCCAATTAATATTTGCACCGTCAGCGTAAGACGGTTCCCTTTTCTCCACATCCTTGCCGATACTTGTTATTTCCTGTCCTTTTGATACAAGCCATTTTGACAGGTGTGAGGTAAGATCTCACGGTGGTTTTGATTTGCATTTCCCTGATGATCAGTGATGCTGAACATCTTTTCACAGAGTTCATGTTTATCTTTGCCATTTCTGCTATGTGTTTTTCTCTCCTCTAATGCAATTTCTGACATAGAAAAAATACGTATGGTAACCTAGAGTAGTCAAGTTCAGAGAGAAAGAAAGTCGTAGAGTGGTTGCTAGAAGTTGAGGAAGGAGGAGAATGAGGAGTTATTGTTTAACTGGAACAGAGTTTGGGAAGGTGAAAAAGTTCTGGAGATGGATGGTGGTAATGCACAACAGTATGAATTTACTCAACGTTACTACTGAACTGTACACTTAAATATGATTAAAACGGCAAGTTTTATGTTATATACACTCTACCACAATAAATAAGTGTGAAAATATACAGGGAAAATGAAATAAATTCTTTCTTTGAAAAAATTATATTGGGGTGTCTGAGTGGCTCAGTCAGTTAACTGTTTGCCTTCGGCTCAGAAAAGACACATGCACCCTTGTGTTCACGGCAGCTTTATTTAAAACACCCAAGACACGGAAGCAACCTAGGTCCTAAGTCCACTGACACATGAATGGATAAAGAGAGGTGGTCTATGTACATGCACATATTGTAACAGACACACTTGTGCACAAAAATTATTCAGTCATAAAAAATAAATTTTTAAAAAAAGATTTATTTATTTGTCGAGAGAGAGAGTGAGCGAGCGAGCACAAGCACGGGGATCAGCAGGCAGAGGAAGAAGCAGGCTCCCCACTGAGCATGGAGCCTGGGGTGGGACTCGATCCCAGGACCCTGGGGTCATGACCTGAGCCAAAGGCAGATGCTTCACTGACTGAGCCACCCAGGCACCCCCATAAGAAAAAGGATAAAATCTTACCACTTGTGACAACACTGATGGACCAAGAGGGTATTATGCTAAGTGAAATGTCAGACAAATACCATACAATTTCACTTATATGTGGAATCTAAAAAACAAATAAACAAAGAGCACAGAAGCATGCTCATAAATACAGAGCACAAACCGGTGGTTGTGGGTGAGGGGGAAATGGTGAAACTGGTAAAGGGGATTAAGAGATACGAACTTCCATTTATAAAATGAGTAAGTAAGAGGGTGTAAAATACAGCTTAGGGAATACAGTCAGTAATACTATAATAATTCTATGCAGTAACTAGACTTCAGGTAATCATTTCATAATGTGCTGAATCACTAAGTTATACATGAAACTCATATAATAGTGTATGTCAACTACACTTCAATTTTAAAAAATTAGAACATGGATGAGACTCATCCTCTTCCTAATCTCACATAACAACAATCAAATGACAGGCTGTGTCCTTTTACCTTCCTTTTAATTCAAATTTACATACAGTGAAATTTCTCTTTTTTGGCATACAGTTCTACAAGTTTTAGCAAATGCATGGTTTTGTAACCACCATTTCACTTCCTAAAATTCCCCTTATTGGTTTTGAAAAATTGAAGTGTGGTTGATACACTTTGTTACATTAGGCTCACATGTCCAACACCATGATTCAACAAGTCTGTACGTTATGCCATGCTCACCACAAGTGTATACCACCAGTCACCACACAATGGTCTTAGAATGTCACTGACTAGTTTTGTTTTTTCCAGAATGTTCCTAAAATTCCCCTTATTGGTTTTGAAAAATTGAAGTGTGGTTGATACACTTTGTTACATTAGGCTCACATGTCCAACACCATGATTCAACAAGTCTGTACGTTATGCCATGCTCACCACAAGTGTATACCACCAGTCACCACACAATGGTCTTAGAATGTCACTGACTAGTTTTGTTTTTTCCAGAATGTCTTGTTTATGGAAGGATACAGAATGTAGCCTTTTGGGTCTGTGCTCAGTCTTTTTGCACAATCCCTTTTATAACTGATGACCATCATCTCTGGCCAGGGCTATTACAGCATATTTGTAATTCTGATCTTTAAGTTGATACACAAAATGATCTTTTTTGCCCTTTGCTAGCTAATGCTAGGAGCAATAACATACTGGGATTCCAAATGGCAGATATAAATGGTCAGGAGCTGACCCAGAGCTGCAAAGCAAGGTCGGGATGCTGACAGCCTGGTGTGTCTTTCCTGGGGGCTTTCTATGGAAACACAGGATGATTTTCTACAGACTATTTCCAATTTGCTTACTGGGCCTGCTTAAGGCCACAGATATCACAAAGCATTTAAGAGAAGACTGAGTGACCACAGGTATTAAGGACGAGGACTTGGAATTTTAATAAGAGGCAAGAAAAACTCTCAGGAGATGCAAATTCCCCATTGCTTTATGAGCTGAACTTGTGCATTCTACCTTACAATAATACAAATTTCCATTCTTTTTCAAGTGTGGTGCTTTAGAAATAATACTACTCTAAATTTCAAATGTTATATTATTAGGGTTTTTTTTTGCTTAAAAAAATTAACAAACATTACAGAGCAATTTTCTCTCCATAAGCTTTTTTAAACGTTCCTTTGATTTAAAAACCAACTCATAGGATATTAGTTAAAAACCAGATAAAAACAAATAGCTAAAAACCATATAAAGACTTCTGAATGATGTAAACTTACAAATATACAAACATAATATGCAAATAATATTAACAATGTTTTCCATAATGATCAAGAAATATAAAAGTACTTTTTCAATCCTTCAAAGATTAAAAAGCAGCAAACTCACACTAAAAAAGTAAAATAATAAGTTAATACTAGTACTGTACATGTAAGTTTTTACTGTACATGTAAGTGCATAGGACAAAAATTTGTAGTTCTAAATGGCATTTGTAAAAACACGTTGGAAATTCTTGCACATTGCTTTTACTGTATGTTAAAATCTCTTAGAATCAACCAAGTGTTAATGGCAGTATCCCTCAGGGAGGGATAGAGAGTTAAGACAGAAAAGATACTGCTTTACGCATATAATGTCTATACTGACTGGTTTTTTTTTTAAATTTTTTAAAGATTTTATTCATTTATTTGAGTGAGAGAGAGAGAGAGAGAGAGCATGAGAGGGAAGAGACAGGGGGAGAAGCAGACTCCCTGGCGAGCAGAGAGCCTGACGTGGGACTCGATCCCGGGACTCCAGGATCATGACCCGAGCCGAAGACAGTCGCCCAACCAACTGAGCCACCCAGGCACCCCTATACTGACTGTTTTTTACTTTTGTGTGTGTGCATGTATGTATATATTATATATATATAATATATATATATATTAAATTTGAGCACAATTGACACACAGTGTTACATTAGTTTCCATTTTACACCTTAGCAATTTTTTAAAAGATTTTATTTATTTGTCAGAGAGACAGAGAGAGCACAAGCAGGGTGGTGGCAGGCAGAGGGAGAAGCAGGCTCCCCACTGAGCAAGGAACCCAATGCAGGGCTTGATCCCAGGACCCTGGGATCATGACCTGAGCAGAAGGCAGATGATGACTGAGCCGCCCAGAGCCCCAAGATTTTTTTAATAGGACTATATAATTCCTGTTTTTTCTTTATTTTAGATTTTAAGTTCACTAGACAGAAACTGTACTGAAAAATTTTGGGGGGGGTGTGGTTAAATAGATTTTAAGACCTGAGGAATAACTATTATGAATAATGAAAAAAGGGGTACAATGCAAATTTCTAAAAATATCAGCATTAGGGAATTTCATTTAAAATAACAAATATTTACCAAAGCAACCACTACTAACAGTTTTTAATTCCAGAAATGCACAGGCATGCATCATCACGTGTACATACAGATATTTAATTTTTATGACATTTAACACATTACAAACTGAGAACATTTATTAGTACCTTATTTCCAGTTTTTTCCTGGTACAGGCAATTTAGATATCCATTAACAGGGACTGGTGAAATAAATTTGGAATATCCAAAATCATAAAAGAAGCAATCATTAAAAAGAATGAAGCAAACCTACATGCACTGATAACCTGGTTATTTCTGAAAGTAAATTATGTGGGAATAGCAGGTACAGAACTGAACCATAAATACACAGAGCGAATTGTTAATAGTAGTGATGTCTGGGGAAGGTGACTGGATGTGGGGTGGGAGTAGAGTTTTTTCTTCTCATGTATAGCCTTCTGGACTATTTGACAAATTTTCCATATACATATTATTATACTTAAAATTAACTATAAAAGTGCACATTTAGAGAGTCTTTTATAGGAAAGGCACATAGGTATATTGGCAAACTAAATTTGGAAGGGGAAAGACCCCGAAGTAATTTTTTTTCCCTCCTCTTTAGAATTTAAGGGGATTACAAATTAATAAATACATACTTCCTGTGAGGCACTGAGTTAGGTAGCCCGTCTACATCATCTCATTCAGTCCCCGTACAGCCTAGCAAGGTAGGTATTATCACACTTTAAGGCTTGGCTCAGAGAGGTTATATGACATGAGCTAAGACATGGCAAAATGAAAATATGAACCCAGACCTAACTATAAAGTTCAAAATACTCTCACTAATATGGGATGCCTCCCGAACATTCACCTCACCAGTTGAGCATCCCCAGGTTTTACTAACACCAAAGGGATTTACTTTAAGGTGGGTAAAATGAGGTAAAGTGTATGGAAACACTGTCATCTACGAACGAGCCTAAGAAATAGCCACGGGACACACACAAGAACACGAGCGGTGTTTGCTTATCGACTTGGGTAGCAATTGTCTTGACAAATAAAAGACAGTCCAGTCCAGCATTACCCCCAGCTGACGGTCGAACCCTGAAATCTTTTCTGTGTCAGGTGGCCAAAGCTGACTCATGCGCCCAGTCCAGCTAGCTGTCCAAGCTGAATCATGGAACACAGCAGAAGTGGCTATGCCGACAGCTGTCAGGGTGATAAGATCCAGGCTGGGGTTCTTTTTTGAGAATGACAAACACGATCAGTAGCCTTTATACCATCATACGTATGTTGTGTGGCACTTTACAGAGGGTGGGTGGGGGGGCAGAACATTCTACAAAACATTAGACTGTATTTTTATTGTATTTTCCCAAAGCTCTTACACCCACCGTGGGGGCTGGAGAGATCAGGAGTTGCACGCCCTACCAGCTGAGCCAGCCAGGCGCCCCACGGAACACCAGACTTTAAATAGAGTCGGCATTAGGAGTCGCAGAGCGCCGGGTGGGGCAGGCGGTTAAGTGCCCGACTCTTGGTTTTGCCTCAGGTCATGATTTCAGGGGAGACTGAGCCCCACGTTGGGCTCCACTCAGTGCAGAGTCAGCTGGAGACTCTCTCTGCCTCTCCCCCCTGCATGCTTTCTAAAATAAATAAATAAATCGTAAAAAAAAAAAAAAGCACTATGTGCCAGGCTCTGTGGATATAAAGGTGAACCGGACGCTTCGCCTATTCAATCTCATAGGAAAAACACAGTAAACACCTGGAGTGGTCCCAGATACTACAGACTTACACACACGCACACACACGGTCCCAGATACTACAGACTTACACACACACACGGTCCCAGATACTACAGACTTACACACACACACAGGGTCTCAGATACTACAGACTTACACAAACACACACGCTCCTAGATACTACAGACTTACACACACACACGGTCCCAGATACTACAGACTTGCACACACACACACACGGTCTCAGATACTACAGACTTACACACACACACACAGTCTCAGATACTACAGACTTACATGCACATGCTCCCAGATACTACACTTACACACACACACACACACATGCTCCCAGGTACTACAGACTTACACACACACACGGTCTCAGATACTGCAGACTTATACACACACACGGTCCCAGATACTACAGACTCACACACATGCAGACGCGCGCACGCTCCCAGATACTACAGACTTACACACACACACACACACACACGCTCCCAGGTACTACAGACTTACACACACACACACGGTCTCAGATACTACAGACTTACATGCACATGCTCCCAGATACTACAGACTCACACACACACACACATGGTCTCAGATACTACAGACTTACACACACACGTCTCAGATACTACAGACTTACACACACACACACGGTCCCAGATACTACAGACTCACACACACACGGTCCCAGATACTACAGACTTACACACACACACATGGTCCCAGATACTACAGACTCACACACACACACACACACACGGTCCCAGATACTACAGACACACAGACACACACACACACACACACACGGTCTCAGATACTACAGACTTACACACACACACGGTCTCAGATACTAGACTTACACACACACACGCACACACACACGGTCTCAGATACTAGACTTACACACACACACACACACACAGACACACACACACGCATGTGCACTGTGCGCGCTCAAGGGAATGAACCACTGGCCTGGCCTGTGAGCAGAGGCTCCCGCAGAGACGTCTGGTTCTGTCTGGGGGGACAGCACAGCCGGGTGGACAAGGCAGGCGAGAATTCGAGTCACAGGGAACGACAGACCCAGGGGCGTCGTGAATCGCGACGGCGTGTCTGGGCAACAGCAGAGGTTCCGCGCGGGGGCGAACAGGGGGCGGGAGGCCGGGGCGGGGAAGGGGCGCACGAGCGGGCGGGGCCGGGCTCCCGCGCACCGCGGCCCACCGCCGCCGTCGCCCCGCGCGGTGCCGCGCCAGCCCCGAGGGAAGAGCCCGGCCGCGGCGGGCGGACGGCGACCGAGACGGCGGGCCGCCCTGCCCCGCACGCCAGCCACACGGGGGGAACCGAGTGCGCCCGGGACGGACGGGCCGCGGGTCCCGGGGTGCGACCGCCGCGGCAGGCACGAGGGGAAGCGCACGTTCCAGAGAGTCTCCGGAGCCGAAACGCAGGAGGTGCGGTCCCGGCGGGGCGTGAGGGCCGCGTCGCGCTCCGGCCGGGGCAAACCGCACGAGCGACCACACGCGACCCTGAGAGCCCGGGACGCGGCAGCAGCGGGGACACGGGCGTCCTGCCTCCGCGTGCCGGCGTCTACACCCGGTGCCGGCGTCTACACCCGGTGCCGGCGAGGGCCAAGCACGGCGCCCGGGAGGCCGGCGACAGGAACACGCGGCCGCGACCTCGACCTCACAGGGCAGTTCGCCGGCGGCAGCGCGCGGACGACCGCGCTCCCAGCCCAGCGGGAGGTGAGCCCGGACAGGCGCGTCAGGCAGAGCCTGCGACGGCGCGGGTCGGAGGAGAGGGACGCCCGCGGCTGGGGGAGGCGTGAACCCGCTCTCCGAGGAAGCCCCGGCTGAACTGCAGGCTGGAAAGGTGAGGACCTCGTCAGGCCGATGCCCAGGAGGCGGCGAACCGCACCTGCCCGAGCCGGGAGCCCGGGAACGTCGCGGAGGCGGCGCGAGGAGGCTGGACAGTCTCGCGGGGGAGCAGCAAACCCTCCGCCACCCCAAAACCAGTCTGCAGAGAACCGGCCCCTGACTTGTCATTTTTAAAACACTACACAGAGGGGCGCCCGGGTGGCTCAGTCGTTAGGCGTCTGCCTTCGGCTCAGGTCATGACCCCAGGGTCCTGGGATCGAGCCCCCCATGAGGCTCCCTGCCCAGCAGAGTGTCCGCTTCTCCCTCTGCCGTCCCCAAATCGTGTGTGCGCTCACGCTCTCTCTCAGATAAATAAAATCTTTAAAAAAAATAATAAAAACTGCAGAGATGAAGGAAGACTATAACGAAGACCTCTATACCTTGCATGAAGGTGAAAAAATGATGAATAGTCTATCATTTTAAATCATTCTAGATATATTTGCTTTTTTATTTTTACTAAACCGTTTTGAAAGCAGAGTATAGACATTACGATAATTTGTCCCTGAATACTTGGGCACCTCCTAAGAACAAAGACAAAACCGTGATATCACTTCCACATCTGAAGAAAAGAGTAGTTCTACCTAATACCCATTTCGTACATTAAACTGTGCCCAGGGGCGCCTGGGTGCCTCAGCTGGTTAAGTGTCTGCCTTCAGCTCAGGTCATGATCCGGGGCCCTGGAACGAAGCCCCACGTTGGGCTCCCTGCTCAGCACGGAGGCGCTTTCCCCTCTCCCTCCGCCTACTGCTCCCCTGCTTGTGCGCTCGCTCAGGCGCTCTCTCACCCCTGTCAAATAAATAAAATCTTAAAAACAAATAAAAAAAAACCTGTCCCCGGGGCGCCTGGGTGGCTCAGTGGGTTAAGGCCTCTGCCTTCGGCTCGGGTCATGATCCCAGGGTCCTGGGATCGAGCCCCGCATCGGGCTCTCCGCTCAGCGGGGAGCCTGCTTCCTCCTCTCTCTCTCTGCCTGCCTCTCTGCCTGCTTGTGGTCTCTCTCTCTCTGTCAAATAAAATAAAATCTTTAAAAAAAAAACACAAAAAAACCTGTCCCCAAAATGTCTTTTATAGTTTTTCTAAGCAAGGATAGGGTGGGGTGGGATGGGAAAGAAAAAGGATTAGCATCCAGTCCAAGTTCGTGGAGATCTTTCCAACAGAACGTTCTACTCAGGATTCTTTAGTTGTGCCCTTCACCCACAGCTTCCAGTCCTTACTCTTCACAGGACTCCGGACAAGTGTTACCAAGACTTGAGGTAGGGGAATGGTGAGAGAGAAGGTAGAGTCAAGACACACCGGAGGCAGAACTGACATATCTGGCAGCCGGCCAGCTGGGAGAGAGCAGAAGGGGTGGACTTGGGGCCACGACACGGAAGATGTACCGTTAGCGGAGAGAGAACCTGGGAGGAACAAGCAGGTTCTGTTGGAGGAAGAGGAGTTGAATCCTGGGTGCAAAAGCATCTCAAGCACCCGTAAGACACTAGTGCAATGTCCACTAAGCCACTGGAACTCCAGGCACTGCACAGAGCTGAGAGGTGCTGGCAAATAAATCTCCGGGGAAGGTTTCCTCCTTCCCCTCTGAAATCTCTCTCACAAGGTCACTCAGACTCCTGTCGGCAAATCCAGTTTTCTTCATCTTACCTTTTTAGCAGCATCCGGCACAGTTGCCCACCACCTCCTTGAAATACCTCCCCTTGGGCACTGCCACAGACAGGGACGTCACTGGCTACCCCTTCCCAGTCTCCCTTCTTCTTATATCTAGCATGTGAATTTTCTTTTTTTTTTTTTAATTTAAATTCAAATTAGCTAACATATAGTGTAGTACTGGTTTCAGGAACAGACTTTATTGATTACCTGTAATACCCAGTGCTCATCCCAACAAGTGCCCTCCTTAATATCCATCACCCATCTAGTCCAGCCCCCCAGCCCTATTTGTTCTCCATATTTGATTCTCTTACGGTTTGCCTCTCTATTTTTATGTCATTTTCCTTCCCTTCCTCTATTTTCATCTGTTTTGCCTTAAATTCCACATAGGAGTGAAATCATTTATTTGTCTTTCTCTGACTGACTTATTTGCTTGGCACAATACCCTCTAGTTCTACCCATGTTGTTGTAAATGTCAGGATTTTATTCTTTTTGATGCCTGAGTAATATTCTATTATATACAAATACATATATAATCTTTACCCATTCATCAGTTGATGGGCATTTGGGCTCTTTCCACACTTTGGCCTACCAATGCTGGCACGCCTCAGGGCCTGTTTTTGAGCCCCTTCTCTATCCACACTCTTCAAACAATCTCATCCATTCCTGTGGTTTTAAAAAATATTTTATTAAGAAAAATTTCAATTAAATGCAAAACAGTATAATGAAGCCCATGGATCTACCAACATTTGGCATTTCTATATACCGATAACTCCCAAATGTAACCTATAGTCCAGACATCTCCTTTGAGGAGTCAAACAGGTCAAGTGGGCCAAATGTCTTTCCATTTGAATAGCTCACAACCATCTCAACTCCAAAAGTGCTCTGGATTCCCCCCTCCCAACCCTGTACCTGTTCTTCTCCGAATTAGGAGCAACCTCCTAGAGGGCCACGACTTTATTCACTGACATTTCCCAACAGTGCCTGGCACATGGTGGGCACTCATATGCTTATGGGACAAGTGACTTTCAGTAAATGGCACCAGTATGTGTCCTTGATTCTGTCTCCTTTCCAAAATCAGACTGGTATGACATAGATCAGATCCTGTCACACTAGAATGTATACCTTTAAATGTCCTCCATGACTCTCAGTATAAAATCCAAACTCTCCAAAATGGCTTGCAAGGCCTGAAATTATGGGGCTCCTGCTCCTTGCCATCTGTCTTCTGGCCTGTCTTCCCTTCACTCTTTATTTTCCATCCTCCTAGACTTCCCCGGAGTTTCCTGGTATGCCTTGCTCCTCCCCAGTCAGGGCTTTCCTGCACACTGATCCTTCAGGTCTCAGCTTAATGGCACCTTCTTGGAGGACCTTCCATGATTTCATGGGGTAGGTTCCCTGATTTTCTCTCATCCTACCTACCTCAACCTTTAAGTCGATGTAGGTTTTTTTACCTCTGCCATGGCTTCCTGGGGATAGTGACCACGGCTATTACGTTGAGCTCCACAAAGTTTCAAATATATATGCATTCAATATTTGTATTTTTTTTTGTATTTTTGTATTACAATATTTGTAATATTTGTAGAATTAGTGTATTAGTTGGGTCTAGACGGAGTCCCAAAAAACTCCTACAGTTAAGGAAGTCAAAAGATACAGAGGCCTGTGAGAATAATCCAAGAGTCAACAGGTTGGGCTTCAGTTTCAAGAGCATTTGGCTCCAGCAGGGCGTGGGGGTACGGAGCAGACCCAGATCTAAATCTCCAGTTTACGAGCTTTGTGACCTTGGGCACTTTAGGTGACTGTGTTGGGGGAACACCTTCAGCCTCAGCTGTCTTTGTTGGAAAGGAGAAAATAATGAATTTCAGTTTCGTATCCCCTGTGTAGGGAAAAAAACAACAAAAAACAAGACACAGCAGATGCTCAATAACAGAATAAAGGGAAACTGCTTTGTTGACCAACTTGGAAACATACACATCAAACCTGGAGACCCAAGTTGGGCGTCAGTCCTAGGAACGCCTGATAACCCTGAGCTCAAACGCCTTTTCTAGCTGGACGTGTCCCACGCTCTGAGGCTCCCTCTCACGCGTAAAACGCAGACCCCGACACTGCAGAGCGCGTCTGGGGCTGGATTAAGGGACCTCTCCGGCCCGGAGCCAGTCTGACAACGGGCGCCCCGCACCCCTCCCGCAAGCAACCCCAGCAGACCACGTCTGGATCCTCCGGCGGGAGGAAAACGCGAGCACATCCGCGCCAGCTGGAGCCCGGGTCTTGACCACGGAAGCAGGACACGGAGACGTCGAGGGGATGGTTCGGAAAACCGAGTATGCGACCCAGCGCGCGGGGAGAAGTTCCCACTGGAACCCAGAGCCCGCTTCCGAAGGCGACCCGTAACGCGGTCGCCGCGCCACCTCCGCTTCCCCGCAAGCCAGCCTGTCCGCGCTGCTCGGACGCCCCGCGACCCCGCGCGCCCCGACCACGAGCTACCCGACCCCTGCTCACCGCCTCGGGGGCGGGCGCAGACCCCGCGGCCCCGCGCTCGCCAGCAGCCGCCGGCGACGCCAGGGCCTGGGGCCTCCGCGCGCGCGCCCTCGGCCACCGCTCGGGTCGCGCCGGGTCAAGGTCCCGCAGGCCGGGCCCGCACGGCGCGCGGACGTGGCCTGGGCACCGAGCGCCGTCCCCGCCGTGACCTTGAGCCCGGCGCGCCGGGACCGCGCTCCGACTCCGCCGAGGCTCCCGCCCGCGCCGGCCTGGCCCACCGCGGCCTCGGCCCCACCGGCCCCGCAGCACCCGCGGCCCGGCCCGAGCGAGCGCGGCCGGGCCGGGGCGGGCCGGGGCGGGCCGGGGGCTCCCGCGCCCTCCGCCCCGCGGCGGCCACTCCCCGGCCGCTCCCGCAGAGGGCGGCGCTGCTCACCGGAGCGGGGGCTGGAGGCTGCAGGGCGCGGCCCGCCGCAGGAGACCGCCGGCCGAGGCCGCTCCGCGGGCGTGCAGGACTCGCGCCGCCATCTTGCTCTGGCGCCTGGGCTCCCACCGCCCGGGCCGCCGCTGACGCCGCCGCCGCCGCCGCCGCCGCCGCCGCGACCCCTCCCCCGGCCGGGCCCGCCGAGCTGGGGCGGGGCCGGGGCGGGGCCGGGCGCGCGGCCGCTGCAGGGCCGGGCGCGGCCGCCAGGGGGCGCAGGGCACACGGTCCCGGCACGGGAGGCCCGGCGGCCGGGAGGAAGGGGCGCCCGAGAGGCGGGCACTGGGCGACCACGAGCCCCGCGAAGGAAGCCGGGCGCCCCCGCAGGCGCGCAGAGGAACGTGGGCTTTAATCGCGAGGGGCGGGCCGCCCCGCGCTCCGTCCGGGCCTCTCTTCGCGCCGGCGCCGGTATTACCTCCTCAAGCCGAAGCGGACGCAGACGACGCGGCCACGGACACATCCCGGCTGGAGACACACTCGGGTCGTCGCGCGGTCTCGGGCACCGTGTTCCCGTTCACTTCGACGCGGGCGGGCGCCGGCCGCGGCTCCGCGCTGAGGGAGGGGAGGGGAGGGGAGGGGCCCGGACGGGAGAGCGAGTCCCTGCGGCGCCAGAAGCAGGGGCTGCAGCCCGGGCCGCGGCACCGCAGCGCAGTCCCGGGGGGCGAGGAGCTGACCGGTGCGGGGGGGACATCTCCGGCCACGGAGGCAACTCAGAGGCGTGGGGTCAGGACGGCACCTGCTCCCGGAAGATGCACCCCGGGTCAGATGGAAGGGCGCAAGCGTCCTCTCGAAAACTGCCACCCAGACGACGTAGGCCGAAAGGGAGCCGGACCGCGCGAGAAGGGGGAGCACCGGGGAGGAGACGCCCAGCCCGCAAGGGGAGCGTCTGAAGGGCCGCGCCAGACACGGCGTCCGCCGAGAAGACGACGCCCCCCGGACCGGGAGCTGGGGGGGGGGGCGCGGTCACCCAGGCGGGTCTCCGCAGAAGAGGGCGGCGGCACGGGGCACCTGGGGGCTCCGGTGGTGATCCCAGGGTCCTGGGCGGGAAGCCTGCTTCTCCCTCTCCCCCCCCCCCCCCCGCTTGTGTTCTCTCCCTCTCTGTGTCTGTCAAATAAGTAAATAAAATCTTGGGGGAAAAAAAGAGCCGCGGAGAGTCAGGAACTGGGCTTCTTGGAGGCAAAGGAAGCACCAGGGCTTAAGGGGTGCCGTTTTCTGACTGGGGGATATTTGAACATGTTCATTGCCAAAGAGCCACCTGAGAGGACAACAAGGGGTCCTGCGTATGGAGAAGTGGCAACAAGGATTTGCTGCACACCAGCGAGATCCGTATCTCTTGGAGGCCAGTGGAAAGAGGACCAAGGGGCACAGGACGGGAGGCCAGAGGCCGTGTGGCTGAGGAAGCTCCTGATCTCGACGGGCTTACGACAGCGAACCTGTGAGAAACTGGAGAGATCCAAAGGGGAGGCGGAGGTGAGCTCTCCCCAGGGCGGAAAGGACATGTCCCCACCCTTCCGTGCAGGAGCCCTCTTCAAGCCAGTGGTGTCAGTGTGCCCTTGTGACTTTCTCACATATTCTCCCAACTTCTCAGCTATTTTTCAAGAGACAAATGTTTTCAGGGGCGCCTGGGTGGCTCCGTGGGTTAAGCCTCTGCCTTGGCTCAGGTCATGGTCTCAGGGTCCTGGGTTCGAGCCCCGAATCGGGCTCTCTGCTCAGCGGGAAGCCTGCTTCTGCCTCTCTCTCTGCCTGCCTCTCTGACTACTTGTGATCTCTGTCAAATAAATAAAATCTTAAAAAAAAAAAAAGAGAGAGAGAGAGAGACAAATGCTTTCTAATGCATTTTCCTGCGTTGTAAGCTTGGTAAATATTTCTTGGGTTGACCTTGCTTTTGTGGTATTTAGCGTAAGGTCACTTATGCCGCGCTTTCCCCCTCCATCATCTTCTTGCTCCGGAGTTCCATTAACCCTATGCTTCTCACTGGGCGAGGTACTTTTATCTCACGGGTGTATAGCTTAGTTTACTCGATGCCATAGAAGAAATATTGGACATATTCCTGGAGCATAATTTTTATATCAAGATTATGAAGAAAAACATCTTAACATAAAAAACAATAAAGTATATGTAAACATTTTAAGTGTTTGAGGCTTTTGAGATCGCTTGTACAGGTGTCCTGTTTCTTCCAGGATAACTGGTTCCATACAGCTTCACCTGTGGGAAACCTAGGCACCATTTTGCTTGTTGGAACATCATCTATCCAACCTCTTTTCTTCTTTCCTTATTCAGCTCAGTTTAGGTCTTAGGACCAGTCTTTGAATAAGTCTGTCTCCTTCCTTCTAATCTTTCCTCTTCCAGTTCCGTTCTCTACACTGATGCTGTAACTTTTATAGGAGAGTGAATCTAATTACATCATTCTCTTAAAAAATGTCAAATAACCCACAACCACCTAAGTGTAATTTCTGCCTATTTCTTTTTCTTTCATTCATTCTTTTTTTTAAGCAATAGAAGTTTATTAAGCAAGTATACAGAAAAAGCTCTCAGGAGTGAGAGGTGTTCTGACAGGGCTGCCCTCTGCCTGTTTCCTTACCCGAGCTCCACTCATGTTCAAAATGTCCCAGCAGTCCTCATCAGCTTATAGAACCCCTTGGTTATGCTCCTTCTCTCATACTTTCAGGATTTTACACTCTTTCCTCTGCACGGAATGCCCTTTCCACAACCCTCATCTACTAGCCTGGAGACTGTTCCTTTAAGATTTAGTTCTCTAGCACTATCTAGCCTCTTCCGGGGAAGTTACCCTAATTTCTTCCCCACCGGTGTGCTTTTCTTTGCCACAAAGAACCCCGTGCATACCTCACTTACTAGATTATGAGCCTGGGTGTGTAAACAGTGCCTCGTGGTTACTGCTGAAACCCTGTGCTTGTAAAATACACACATTAGTTGAGACTGAAATATGTTCCAAGTCTCTTTCTAAGAGCCAGAAGACTGAAATACATAACTTAATGTTTCTTCAGGTCAAAATCTAGGTTCATAGTTTATTAATAAACAGCAACAAAACAAACTCTCCAACTCAAATGCACAGTGTGAGAAGCTCTAAAACTTCAACAATGTATCAGATTTTAGGAACTCAGTCCTATTTAATCTATGCTAGAATACAGGATTTAAAAAATAGTGACAGAATTTTCAAGTTTTATTTTCTATCTTTCAAAATTCATAATACAGACTTTAATCTGATAAAGTCTGACCCCAATCAGACTGTTAATTATTTCCATTTGTAACTAGTTAAATCAGAGAAAAAATTTAATTTCAAATATACGCCACCAAAAACAAATATTCACTTCATGTAGTCTTATCTGTTTTTTATCAAAAGATATTTCCTCCCCAAATAAAGATTCTAAGATAAATTCAAGATTCCTTTGAATAAAAAAAAAAAAGACACCTTCCAAAACAGTGAGCTTATAAAACAATGCGGGGGACTGCTAGGCACACTTACTCCAAGAGGAAAGTATGTCCACTGAAAAGGAAATTTAAAACATGACCTTAAACTTTTATGAAAACTTTTAACAGGGTCTTTACTTCATTTACTTTTAGCTATTCCATAAATACCGGGAAAGAAATTAGACAGTTTGTAATGAACCTTAGAAAAATTTCTCTTTCCATAAAGCAAACTTATCAATCTTTCCCTTTGGCTCCTTCTTCCAATCCTCCTTCACTGTGCTGAAGAGCTATTGAGTTCTTCCAGATTTTTGGGTAGGCAGGTGGTTTCTAAGTTGACTGGGCTTTCCAGGTAGGTAGTTCCCGCACAGGGTTTTCCGGTCACTGGATCTATGACTCGTCCGACTTTGAAAATGATCTCGGCCAGTTCATGTTTCACGTGCTTTGTTCGTGGAACAGGTAGAGCTTTGAGGAGCACAATATCCCCAACTGTGCACTGCTGAAGAGCATCGTGGGCAAAGTAGGTTTTTCGTTTATTAAAATACTGTTGAAAGAAGGGGGAACAAAACAGTAGTTCCCATCTGTGATCTGACAATACAGCACAGAATATGAAAAATGATGCACGGAAAACAAGCTGGGACTTGGGGGAAAGAAATAATACACTCGAGGAGGCTTCTAATAGAAAAATTACCTGCTTAATTTCTGGAAAAACAGCTAAATTCTAGAGTGGATCAAGTCCCTGAACTCTCCAGCCTATTACCTTCAGTATCCTTGGTCTATCGATCATCATCATTTTTTACCCTTATTTAAACTCTTCCTTCCTAGTGGAGCCTTCTCTCCAGCCTATAAACATGCTACTTTCACTACTAGCTATGTGATCTGGGGAAGTCACTTAATCTTTCCAAGCTTAGTTTTTTTTTTTCTCCAACAAAAAACAAGGCTTCAATATCTGCATCTCTAAAGTTATCCAGAGAATCAAATGCTATGATACACAAAAAACACTTAGCTCCATGTGTGGCTCAAACTGCAGACCGAGCCGCAGATGGTCAGCAACAACCTTGCTACAGAAGGTATTCTCCTTCTACATGTGAGAAAACAGGTCTGGACTAAGGCAACGGGCACAGCTAGTAAACAAGAGTCAATTTTCAAGCTAAGGTATTCTGACTCTCACGACAATAACCACGCTGTCAGTCTCCTGCTTGCTCCTGTGTTATTATTGTTAATAAAAGACCACTTTATTTGCTCCCTAACCCACTTGGTGCCCCCTTCCCTCAACTCTGTCACCTCTGAGGCACCTGGGTGGCTCAGTCGGTTAAGTGTCTGTTTTTGGCTCAGGTCATGATTCCAGAGTCCTGGGAATGAGTCCTGCATTGGGCTCCCTCTTCTCCCTCTGCCCCTCCCCCTTCCTGGGTGCACTCTCTCAAATAAAATCTTTAAAAAACAAAACATTCTGTCACCTCTGCTCCTGTGTTTTTCATCCTAGATAGCAAAGGGCATTTCTACCTCCCTGTATTCCCAACCTTGAATGCAGAACCATCCCTGGCACTTTCTCTTGCTTCCTGGCGCTTCTAACAAATCAAAGACTATATTTTTTCTGAAATCTACTTTTCCCACTCCATTCGCATTACTCCAAGGACTGTTTAGGTCCTTATATCCAGTTCTAGACTTTTGCAAAAGCCTTCTTATCCACTTCCTTACATCCAGTCCTCGCCCTATGTCTCCAAGTCTGCCTTCCTTTGCCTATAGGATGAAATCCAACAATTCCACATCCAAGACCTCTCTCAGTCCAGCTCCCAGTGTTCTTCCATTCACTCAACAACAGTCAGTGCCTATGGGGGTCAAGCTCTGGGCTTGATCTTGCCAAACTACTTGTTGTTCCTGCACAATGCCATGCCCTTTAATGGCTAAAAGAATTTCCATAAACCACTCATCATGGCCAGAATGACTCCCCCAAACCTGGTCCTTTGGATAAAAGCCTTTCTGAGATTCAGCCTCAATGTCTCTTAACTGAGGATGCCCTCCTTCACCCATGTGGGAAGATAACAGGCGTCCTGCTCTCTGCTCCCAGTACTTTGCATACGAATGACTACAGGAGTTATCAGACCCAGTTAAAGTGAACTCTATGTGTCCCCGGAATTTGAGAATGGACCACGATCAATTCACTTCGTTATACCCACAGATCAGCACAGTGTCTGGCTCACAGCTGATGCCCAGGGCATCTGTACTGGCGGACCCATTTCTCTGCTCAGAACCCACAACATGCTGTGATTGACCAGTGTCTTCTGAAAAAAGACACCCCTCACCTTTAGTAAATAGGGATCCAAAACGAGCCTGGTCACTCTCACTTTGGCTGTTTTTTGCATCGCTGTTCCAATCACCTTCCCCACGATCCACTTGGCGTGGACGGACGAACGAACTATTGACATCACGTGGCTTTGGTCACCTGCAAAACAAATTCCGAAGTTTACTGTGCGGGCTGCGGGGCTCCCACAATGAGTTTTGCTGCTGGAACTGCTGAAGTTAGAAACGTCTTTTGTCGGCCTTCCGGAACCGCCCGCGGTCCGCCTCCTCCTCCCAACCTTCCACCTTCCCACCGTGTACGGAGCCGGCGTTTCAGCCCAGGCCTCAGCTTCCCCGTGCGCAACGGCAGCGAGAGCAGGCTCCCGGCACAGCAGTGCTCTGAGGGGGCGCGACCGCGGCGTCCCCGATTTCGTTCCTTCCGCTGGGCGTGCCTGTCCCCGAAGGCTCCGGCCCCGCCACTCGCGCGCGAGGCCCAGACGGCCGGGACGTCCCCGCCCGCGGCCGGGCACCTCCGCTGGGGACTTTCTTAGTCAACGCTGGGTCCGTCCGCCGGGCCTGGGGTACGCTGGGGCGACTGACCCTCCCGCCCCGCACGACTCCGGGGTCAGACACTCGCCTCGCCTCCAGGCTGTCCCCGGACGGCGTCCTCCTCCTCCGGATTCGCCCGCTGCAGCTGCAGGACGCGGGCCGCGCTCGCCGACCCGCTCCGCTTTCCCCGCGCGTCGTGCGGAGCGCGGGCCGGAGCGTGATGACGTCATGCCCTTGCACGACGGCTCCTCTCATTGGCCGCGTGTCCCATCGGCCATGGGCGGGGTAAAGGCATGGCTCCGCCCACCTCCCTTAAAGAGAACCGCAGTGGGTAAACGGGGGACTTGTACCTGCGCCCTGACCCCGCGCGGTGCTTCCGGGGCGTGGAGGATTTCGGCCTTTCCTTTAACTAGGCCATTCGGTTTCCTCTTTTCCCGCCGAGCTCCCAGGCTTGGACAGAGGAACCTCGTTCATTCATTAAACACCGGACATCGGACACTGCTGAATGATGAGACCTAAGCAGTCTACCCCCTTTAAAGAAACACTGTAGGTTTTCGTGCCCAGTTTGATTTTACATGTTATTTCTCAATATCTACGAGACGGAGAGAAGTCCAGCGTTGGCACGTGCTTACCTGCACAGTGATGAAGGAGCTCCGTGGGCCATGAGCTGCTTGATGGCGCCTTCTCAGAGGGACGGAGAACTGGGAATGTATTAGGAAATTAAGAGAAACGGAAATCAATAGCTACTGGCACAGACAATTTGAGGGCCAAAATATGGGTATGGAACCCTGTCTTTACCCACTGAAACATCTTAGCGACTGGTGAGGGAAGACAGAAAATAAGAATTCTCCCATAGGTTAGTCTGTCCAACACTCACTTCTTTCTTAGCAAACTGGTATAGAACACTTCTTAGATTCCGTGCTAGGCAAAAAGATGAAATAAAGAAGACTCCTGCTCTCAAAAAGCCCACAGTCTAGTAGGGACAGGTGAGTAAAGAAAGAATTGTATTCCCACCTGCAGTACAAGAGGGTTCCCCTTTCTCCACATCCTCTCTAACACAAGTTGTTTCCTGTCCTGTTGATTTTGGCCATTCTCACTGATGTAAGGTGGTATCTCAGTGCTGTTTTGATTTGAATCTCCCTGATGACTAAAAGGTGTGGAGATTCCTTAAGAAATGAAAAATAGAGCCACCCTATGACCCTGCAATTGCACTGCTGGGTATTTACCCCAAAGATACAGATGGAGTGAAAAGAAGGACCATCTGTACCCCAATTTTCATGGCAGCAATGGCCACAGTCGCCAAACTGTGGAAAGAACCAAGGTGCCCTTCAACAGAGGAATGGATAAGGAAGATGTGGTCCATATACACTATGGAGTATTATGTCTTCATCAGAAAGGATGAATACCCAACTTTTGTATCAACATGGACAGGACTGGAGGAGATTATGCTGAGTGAAATAAGTCAATTATCATATGGTTTTGCTTATTTGTGGAGCACAAGGAATAACACGGAGGTCACTGGTAGATGGAGATGAAAACTGAGTTGGGGGAAACTGGAGGGGGAGACAAACCATGAGAGACTGTGAACTCTGGGAAACAAACTGGGGGTTTTGGAGGGGTGGGGGAGCCTAGTGGTGGGTATTATGGAGGGCGCATATTGCATGGAGCACTGGGTGGGGTGCATAAACAATGAATTCTGGAACACCGAAAAGAAATTAAAAAAAATAAATAAAAATTTAAAAAAAGAGAAAGAAATGTAAAACAATTGTAGGTTGTGGGAACCTTGAGAAAGGAATGCATAATTTCATGGAGAGAGAAGACTTGATCAATACATAGCCCTTGACCAGGGGCTATATAGCTTGAGAGGAGAGGGACATGGGGTTTGGGAAGGGCATTTGAGGCTGAAAGGAGAGCATGTGCAGGGGTGCTGTGGTGCGAGAGACAGTATGATGAGCAGGAGGCTGATACTGCCAGGATATACTATCAGGAAAAGAATGGCAGGGATAGAAATTGGTCAGAGATAGGCCTCTACTTTGTTAAGGGCCTGACCTCACTCTTTGTTCTAAATGATGAGAAGCCTTTGAGAGATATGAATAGTTTTGCTAGCCTTCAACATCATCGTGGTAGGAGTGTGGAAGAGAGGAGAGATGTTGGGGAGATTGGAGGCTCGACGCTTTGTCAGAGGATGGTGAAAACCTAAATTGAAGTAGTGGGAATAGAAGAAAGAAAGTGGGTTGGAGAAGTGATTGGGAAATTGGTCATGTGAGGCAAGGGGACAGAGAGGAGGTAAGAGTGTGTACAAGTGTGGCAAAACCTTAACATGTCCAAAACTGAGCTCCTTGTCCCTCAGCCTTATTCCACCTCCTTTTCTCAAAGGCATCATCATGCACTCAATTAGTCAGGCACAGCTTGGATTACACTCTCCTCTCTTCTTTTATGAGTATTGTCATTTCTACTTCCCAAATATTTATTGTCTATTTCTCTCCATCTCCACTAACCCAAGCCACCATCATTTCTGACTTAGACAAATGCAATTGCCATCCTTTAATTCTTTGCTTCCATTCTTGTCTTTCTCTACATAGCAGTCAGAATATGCACATTGGATCATGACATTTCCTTGTTTAAAAACCCTATATATGGGTTCCTGGGTGGCTCAGAGGGTTAAGTATCTGCCTTCAGCTCAGGTCATGATCTCAGGGTCCTGGGATCCAGTCTCGGGTCGGGCTCCCTGATCAGTGGGGAGTCTATTCTCCCTCTGCCCCTCCCCTGCTTGTGTTCTCTTTGTCTCTCTCTCAAATGAATAAATAAAAATTAAAAAAACAAAACAAAACCCTAACTTCTTCCCACTGCACTTGAATACGTTTCAAGATCCTTAAAGGGCCTACGGGGTTGTACCATTTAGGAGTGCTTTTGGTGAATGTCTGCCTATTAGTCAGGCAAACAAATATAAGTTCTTAGGGGTCCCATCGTGAAACAGGGTGTTGAGAGGTTCGCAGTCCAGGTCTAGTGAGGGTCTCAACAATGTCATCAAGGAGTCATGTGCTTTCTATCTTTTATCTGCTATCCTCAGTGTGTTGGGTCCCCCCAAAAATGGGTCCCCCAATAATGGGTCTGTGATTAAAGGAGCGAGACTGATACAAAGCGAAAGTCAAGCAAAGCTTTATTTCGCGCCAAGCATCAAGAATCAGACCGAACGTTCGGGGACGCACCTCTTACAAGAGAGGGCAACCCCTCCCTGCTTTCCAGACTAACTTTTATAGAGCAAAGGCCATGTGGTTGGGCCTGGCCATGCACAGGTGGCCAATGAAGTTGTAACACACAGAGAAAGCTGCACAGTCATGCTAGGTCACACACGGGTGACCAGTTGAATTACAATTTACCCTAGTAGACATTTGAACCAGCCTATCACCTTGGTTAAAATTGGCACCCAAAAGGTGCCCAAAGGGCGGGGCCCATACTCCTTGGTAGCTAGGAGACAGTATGCGCCCCCACTGATTGAATACCTCCCCTGGCCTGACCCACCCTTGTATTTGGACTTTGTTACGTGGGACTGGTTTCCAGGACTTGTTTTTAAGTAAGTTCCCCTGGGTGGGGGGGGGGCAGGGTCAATTTAAGTTTTACTGCATACACAACAAAATGGCAGTTCAACCGGGGTGGGGCTGCTCTGGCTAAATAGGCCCTTACGGGTGCTTCAGCTTGTTACCTCATGGTGCAAGATGGCTGCAGTAGTACCAGGAACACACTGAGCATCAGGGCATAAAGGAGGAGCAAGGGCAGCGTCAGCCCATCTGTCTTTTTATCAGGGAAGCAACAACTTCTGCTTATGCCTGCTTCCCCAGAACTGTGCCCTCTGGCCACCTATTAAAGCCTCAGTTTTAAGAGAGGCCGGGAAGATGTGTGTACGGCATCTTTACCTCTGTATTTGAAAAAGACAAAAGAGAGAGGGGATTGGGAGTGGAAGCTGGGTTAAGTATTGCAAAGTAGCTGCCGTAAATGTCTTTTGTTTACTTCTCCATCTCAATGGACATTCATCACCCTGTTAGCCACTATGCTTCAGTTATACTCTGAGTTTCTTGCATAAGCCAAGTTTAGTGAATCCTTTTATCCTGAGATTCTAGTCTTTCTTCACTACAAAGAAATTCTTTTTTTCCTACCTTTCTTCTTTCTCTTCCTCCCTTCCTCCATTTTCCCCTTCCTTCCTTTATAGTTTCTCTTCTTTACTTTGTAATTATTTCTTTCTGGAAGGTCTTGAAGAATTCAGATTTTGCATAGGTTAAAAATGTATATATTTGTACCTTTTTAAGACCTTGAAATACATAGGAATTTTTCAGATGATTAATTAATTTATAATTTATTATTTTGTTAATCCCTGGCAAAAGTGTATTTTTTTATAGCCTTAGAACATGTCATTGTTTCTCTCCCCACTCTCTTTAGATCTCTATGTTTTATCTGGCATTTCCTTTTTAGACAATCCAGCATTATTTATGTCAAAATTTTTTGGCACAGTTATAAAACCTTTTTAGTATTTGAAAATCACTTCTGTATGTAGGTTTTCTTATCACACATTTTTACAGATTTTATTTTATGGTTATGTGATCCACTCATTTTATATTATAGTAAACCAGCCACACTCTATTTTCTATCATATCTCTGAAGTGGATGTTAATTCTTTCATATCTCTGCATCATCATTAGACTAAGTTGGACACATTTTATTTTTCAAAGTTCTTAGTTAAATTTCAGTTAGTTCAAATATAGTGTAATAGTCATTTTACATGTATGATATAGTGGTTCCACACCTTCCATACAACACCTGGTGCTCATCCCAAGTGCAGTCCTTAATCCCGTTGCCTATTTAGCTCCTCTCCCCACCTCCCCTCTGATAACCATCAGTTTGTTCTCTATAGTTCAGAGTCTGATTCTTGGTGTGCCTCTCTCTCTTTTTTCTTTGCTTATTTGTTTTGTTTCTTAAATTCCACAGAGGAGAGAAATCATAGGGTATTTGTCTTTCTCTGAATGACTTATTTTGTTTAACTTTATACTCTCTAGCTCCATCTGTGCCATTGTGAATGGCGAGATTTCCTTCTTCTTTATGGCTGAGTAATATATAATCTCACATCTTCCTTATCCATTCATTGGTTGATGGACACCTGGTCTATTTCCATAATTTGGCTATTTCAGATAATGTTGCTATAAACATTGGGGTGCACGTATCCCTTTGGATTAGTATTTTTGTATTCTTCGGGTAAATACCTAATGGTGCAATTGCTGGCTGATAGGGCAGCTCTATTTTTAACTTTTTGAGCAAACTCCACACTGTTTTCCAGAATGGCTGCATCAGTTTGCATTTTGATCAACAGTACAAGAGGGTTCCCCTTTTTTCACATCCTCACCAACACCTGATGTTTTATGTGTTGTTGATTTTAGCTGTTCTGAAAGGAGTGAGGTAATGCCTCATTGTGGTTTTGATTTGCGTTTCCCTGATGCTGACCGATGTTGAACATCTTTTCATGTGTCTGTTGCCCATCTGTATGTCTTCTTTGGGAAAATGTCTGTTCATGTCTTCCGTCCTTTTTTGAATTGGATTATTCATTTATTGGGCATTAGGTTTTATAAGTTCTTCACATATTTTGGATATTAACCCTTCATCCAATATGTCGTTTGAAAATATCTTCTCCCATTCCATAGGTTGCCTTTTAGGTTTGTTGACTGTTTCCTTTGCTGTGCAGAAGATTTCTATTTTGATGAAGTTTGTTTTTGCTTTCGTTTTCCTTGTCTCAGGAGACGTATCTATAAAGAAGTTCCTATGGCCGATGTCAAAGAATTTACTGCCTATGTTCTCTTCTAGAATTTTTATGGCTTCAGGTCTCACATTTAGGTCTTTCATCCATTTTGAATTTACTTTTATGTATGGTGTAAGAGAGTGGTCCAGTTTCATTCTTTTGTATGCTGTTCTCCAGTTTTCCCGACACCATTTGTTGAAGAGCCTGTCTTTTTTCCATTGGATATTCTTTGTCAAAGATTAGTTGACCATGGGTGCCTGGGGGGCTCAGTGGGTTAAAGCTTCTGCCTTCGGCTCAGGTCATGGTCCCAGGGTCCTGGGATCGAGCCCCACATTTGGCTCTCTGCTCCATGGGGAGCCTGCTTCCTCCCCTCTCTCTCTGCCTGAGTCTCTGCCTACGTGTGATCTCTGCCTGTCAAATAAATAAATAAATAAATAAATCTTAAAGATTAGTTGACCATACATTTATGGGTTCATATGGGTTTTCTATTCTGTTCCATTGATCTATGTGTCTATTTTTTGTGCCAGTATCATACTGTCTTGATCACTACAACTTTGTAATATAACTTGAAGTCTGGAATTGTGATTCCTCCAGTTTGCTTTTCTTTTTCAAGGTCTCTTTGGCTCTTGAGGGTCTTCTGTGGGTCCATACAGATTTTAGGATTATGTGCTCTAGCTCTGTGAACAATGTTTTTCGTGTTTTGATAGGGATTGCATTAAATCTGTAGATGCTTTGGGTAGTGTAGATGTTTCAGCAATATTTGTTCTTCCAATCTATGAGCATGGAATGTCTCTTCATTTCCCAGTCCTGTCTTCAGTGTCTTTCGTCAGCGTTTTCATAGCTTTCAGAGCACAAGTCTTTCATCTCTCTTTGGTTAGGTTTATTCCTAGGTATCTTATGGTTTTTGGTGTGATTGTAAACAGGATTGGTTTCTTAAATTTCTCTTTCTACTGCTTCATTATTGGTGTATAGTAATGCAATAGATTTCTGAACATTGATTTTGTATCCTGTGACTTTACTGAATTCATTTATCATTCTAGCAGGTTTTTTGGTGGACTTTTTCAGGTTTCCTTCTTTCCTCCCTTCCTCCTGCCCTTCCTCCCTTCCTTCCTCCCTTTCTTCCTTTCTCCCTCCTTCCCTTCCTTCCTTCCAGAGATTTTTTTCCTTTCAGAGATTTTATTTATTTGACAGAGCATGGGCAGGAGAGCATAAGCGGCGGGGGGCGGGGTGGCTGTCAGAGGGAGAAGGAGAAGTAGTCTCCCCACTGAGCAGGGAGCCTGATGTGGTTTGATTCTAGGACTCTGGGATTATGACCTGAGCCAAGGGCAGATGCTTAACTGACCCAGGCACCCAGGTTCCCTCTTTCAGGTTTTCTACATAGAGTATGATGTCATCTGCAAATAATGAAAGTTAGATTTCTTCCTTGTTGACTTGAATGTCTTTTATTTCTTTTTATTGTCTGATTGCAGTGGCTAGGACTTCCAGTACTATGTTAAATAACAGTGGTTAGAGTGGACATCTCTGTCTTGTTCCTGACTGTAGAGGAAAAGCTCTCAGTTTTTTTTCCCATTGAGGATGATATTAGCCATGGGTTTTTCATATATGACCTTTATTCTGTGGAGGTATGTTCCCTCTAAACCTATTTCCTAGGGGGTTTTTGATCATAAATGGATGTTGTACTTTGTCAAATGCCTTTTCTGCATCTAATGAGAGGATCATATGGTTCTTATCTTTTCTTTTATTAATGTGATGTAGCATGTTGATTGATTTGTTAATGATTCAACCACACTTGTAGCCCAGGAATAAGTCCCACCTGATCATGGTGGATGCTTTTTTAAATGTATTGCTGGATTCGGTTTGCCAGTATTTTATTGAGAACTTTTGCAACTAAGTTCATCACAGATATTGGGCTGTAGTTCTCTTTTTTAGTGGTATCTTTATCTGGTTTTGTTATCAGGGTAATGATGGCCTACAGAATGAATTTGGAAGTTTTCCTTCCTTTTCAATTTTTTGGGATAGTTTTAAAAGAATAGGCATTAACTCACCTTTAAATGTGCGGTAGAATTCGCCCGTGAAGCCATCCGGTCCTGGACTTTTGTTGGTTGGGAGTTTTTGATTACTGATTCAATTTCTTAACTGATTACCAGTCTGTTCAAATTTTGTTTCTTCCTATTTCAATTTTGGTAGTTTTGTTTTGTTTTGTTTTGTTTTTGATGGACATCTAGGTTCCTTCCATAGTTTGGCTATTGTGGACATTGCTGCTATAAACATTTGGGTGCACGTGCCCCTTTGGATCACTACGTTTGTATCTTTAGGGTAAATACCCGGTAGTGCAATTGCTGGGTCATAGGGTAGCTCTATTTTCAACTTTTTGGGGAACCTCCATGCTGTTTTCCAGAGTGGCTGCACCAGCTTGCATTCCCACCAACAGTGTAGGAGGGTTCCCCTTTCTCCGCATCCTCGCCAGCATCTGTTGTTTCCTGACTTGTTAATTTTAGCCATTCTGACTGGTGTGAGGTGGTATCTCATTGTGGTTTTGATTTGTATTTCCCTGATGCCAAGTGATGTGGAGCACTTTTTCATGGGTCTGTTGGCCATGTGGATGTCTTCTTTGCAGAAATGTCTGTTCATGTCCTCTGCCCATTTCTTGACTGGATTATTTGTTCTTTGGGTGTTGAGTTTGATAAGCTCTTTATAGGTTTTGGATACTAGCCCTTTATCTGATATGTCATTTGCAAATATCTTCTCCCATTCTGTCAGTTGTCTTTTGGTTTTGTTAAGTGTTCCCTTTGCTGTGCAAAAGCTTTCGATCTTGATGAAATCCCAATAGTCCATTTTTGCCCTTGCTTCTGTTGCCTTTGGCGATGTTCCTAGGAAGAAGTTCCAGTGACTGAGGTCAAAGAGGTTGCTGCCTGTGTTCTCCTCAAGGACTTTGATGGATTCCTTTCTCACATTGAGATCCTTCATCCATTTTGAGTCTATTTTCATGTGTGGTGTAAGGAAATGGTCCAGTTTCATGCTTCTGCATGTGGCTGTCCAATATTCCCAACTCCATTTGTTGAAGAGACTGTCTTTTTTCCATTGGACGTTCTTTCCTGCTTTGTCAAAGATTAGATAACCATAGAGTTGAGGGTCTATTTCTGGGCTCTCTATTCTGTTCTTTTGAGCTACGTGTCTGTTTTTGTGCCAGTACCATACTATATTGATGATGACAGCTTTATAATAGAACTTGAAGTCTGGAATTGTGATGCCACCAACTTTGGCTTTCTTTTTTAATATGCCTCTGGCTATACGAGGTCTTTTCTTGCTCCATATACATTTTAGGATTATTTGTTCCATTTCTTTGAAAAAAAAATGGATGGGACTTTGATAGGGATTGCATTAAATGTGTAGATTGCTTTAGGTAGCATAGACATTTTCACAATATTTGTTCTTCCAATCCATGAGCATGGAACATTTTTCCATTTTTTGTGTCTTCCTCAATTTCTTTCATGAGTAATTTATAGTTTTCTGAGTATAGTTCTTTGCCTCTTTGGTTAGGTTTATTCCTAGGTATCTTACGGTTTTGGGTGCAATTGTAAATGGGATTGACTCCTTAATTTCTCTTTCTTCTGTCTTGTTGTTAGTGTAAAGAAATGCGACTGATTTCTGTGCATTGACTTTATATCCTGACACTTTACTGAATTCCTGTATAAGTTCTAGCAGTTTTGGGTTTTCCACATATAGTACCATATCATCTGCAAAGCATGATAGTTTGACTTCTTCTTTGCTGATTTGGATGCCTTTAATTTCTTTTTGTTGTCTGATTGCTGAGGCAGGACTTCTAGTACTGTTGAATAGCAGTGGTGATAACGGACATCCCTGCCGTGTTCCTGACCTTAGCAGAAAAGCTCTCAGTTTTTCTCTGTTGAGAATGATATTCGCGGTGGGTTTTTCATAGATGGCTTTGATGATATTGAGGTATGTGCCCTCTATCCCTACACTTTGAAGAGTTTTGATCAGGAAAGGATGCTGTACATTGTCAAATGCTTTTTTAGCATCTAATGAGAGTATCATATGGTTCTTGTTCTTTCTTTTATTAATGTGTTGTATCATATTGATTGATTTGTGGATGTTGAACCAACCTTGCAGCCCAGAGATAAATCCCATTTGGCTGTGGTGAATAATCCTATTAATGTACTGTTGGATCCTATTGGCTAGATTTTGGTGAGAATTTTCTCATCTCTGTTCATCAAGGATACTGTAGTTCTCTTTTTTGATGGGATCCTTGTCTGGTTTTGGAATCAAGGTAATGCTGGCCTCATAAAATGAGTTTGGAAGTTTTCCTTCCATTTCTATTTTTTGGAACAGTTTCAGGAGAATAGGAATTAATTCTTCTTTAAATGTTTGGTAGAATTCCCCTGGGAAGCTGTCTGGCCCTGGGTTCTTGTTTGTTGGGAGATTTTTGATGACTGCTTCAACCTCCTTACTGGTTATGGATCTGTTCGGGTTTTCTATTTCTTCCTGGTTCAGTTCTGGTAGTTAATATGTCTCTAAGAATGCATCCATTTCCTCCAGACCGTCAGATTTGCTGATGTATAGTTGCTTGTAATATGTTCTTATAATTCTTTGTATTTCTTTGGTGTTGGTTGTGATCTCTCGTCTTTCATCCATGACTTTGTTTATTTGGGTCCTTTCTCTTTTCTTTTTGGTAAGTCTGGCCAGGGGGTTATCAATCTTATTAATTCTTTCAAAGAACCAGCTCCTAGTTTTGTAGATCTATCCTACTGTTCTTTGGTTTCTATTTCATTGATTTCTGCTCTCGTCTTTATTATTTCTCTTCTCCTGCTGGGTTTAGGCTTTCTTTGTTGTTCTTTCTCCACTCCTTTAGGTGTAGGGTTAGGTTGTGTATTTGAGACCTTTATTGTTTCTTGAGAAAGGCTTGTATCACTATATATTTTCCTCTCAGGACTGCCTTTGCTGTGTCCCACAGATTTTGAACC
Source organism: Martes martes (assembly GCF_963455335.1). Classification (NCBI taxonomy): domain Eukaryota; kingdom Metazoa; phylum Chordata; class Mammalia; order Carnivora; family Mustelidae; genus Martes; species Martes martes. Next base: position 298,448 of record NC_137906.1, on the reverse strand, counting down.
ATTGTGTTTTCGTTATCATTTGTTTCCATGAATTTTTTCAATCCTTCTTTAATTTCATGGTGGACCCATTCTTTCTTTAGAAGGATGCTCTTTAGCCTCCATGTATTTGGATCCTTTCCAAATTTCCTCTTGTGATTGAGTTCTAGCTTCAGATCATTGTGGTCTGAAAATATGGAGGGAATGATCCCAATCTTTTGATACTGGTTGAGACTTGATTTATGACACGGAATGTGATCTATTCTGGAGAATGTTCCATGTGCACTAGAGAAGAATGTGTATTGTGTTGCTTTGGGATGGAATGTTCTGAATATATCCGTGATGTCCATCTGGTCCAGTGTGTCATTTAAGGCCTTTACTTCCTTGTTGATCTTTTGCTTGGAAGATCTGTCCATTTCAGTGAGGGGAGTGTTAAAGTCCCCTACTATTATTGTATTATTGTCGATGTGTTTCTTTGATTTTGTTATTAATTGGTTTATGTAGTTGGCTGCTCCCATGTTAGGGGCATAGATATTTAAGATTGTTAGGTCTTCTTGTTGGACAGACCCTTTGAGTATGATATAGTGTCCTTCCTCATCTCTTATTATAGTCTTTGGCTTAAAATCTAATTGATCTGATATAAGGATTGCCACCCAGCTTTCTTCTGATGTCCATTAGCATGGTACATTGTTTTCCACCCCCTCACTTTAAATCTGGAGGTGTCTTCGGGTCTAAAATGAGTTTCTTGTAGACAGCATATTGATGGGTTGTTTTTTTATCCACTCTGATACCCTGTGTCTTTTGATTGGGGCATTTATCCCATTTACATTCAGGGTAACTATTGAGAGATATGAACTTAGTGCCATTGTATTGCCTGTAAGGTGACTATTACTGTGTATTGTCTCTGTTCCTTTCTGATCTACTACTTTAAGCTCTCTCTTTGCTTAGAGGACCCCTTTCAATATTTCCTGTAGAGCTGGTTTGGTGTTTACAAACCCTTTTAGTTTTTGCTTGTCATGGAAGCTTTTTATCTGTCCTTCTAGTTTCAGTGATAGCCTAGCTGGATAAACTATTCTTGGCTGCATATTTTTCTCACTTAGTTCTCTGAATATATCATCCCAGTTCTTTCTGGCCTGCCAGGTCTCTGTGAATAATTCTGTTGCCAATCTAATATTTTTACCATTGTAAGTTACAGACTTCTTGTCCTTGGCTACTTTCAGGATTTTCTCTTTGTCACTAAGACTTGTAAATTTTACTATTAGATGATGGGATGTGGACCTATTCTTATTGATTTTGAGGGGGGTTCTCTGCACCTCCTGGATTTTGATGCTTGTTCCCTTTGCCATATTAGGGAAATTCTCTACAATAATTCTCTCCAATATAACTTCTGCTACCCTCTCTCTCTCTCCTTCTGGAATCCCAATTATTCTAATGTTGTTTTGTCTTATGATATCACTTATCTCTCGAATTCTCCCCTCATGGTCTGGTACTTGTTTGTCTCTCTTTTGCTCAGCTTCATTATTCTCTGTCATTTGGTCTTCTATATCACTAATTCCCTCTTCTGCCTCACTTATCCTAGCAGTAAGAGCCTCCATTTTTTTATTAAAATTTTTATTTATTTTCAGCGTAACAGTATTCATTGTTTTTTCACCACACCCAGTGCTCCATGCAATCTGTGCCCTCCCTTTGATTGAACCTCATTAATAGCTTTTTAAAATTTCAACTTGGTTAGATTTTAGTTCTTTTATTTCTCCAGAAATGGCTTTTATTTCTCCAGACAGGGTTTCTCTAATATCTTCCACGGCTTTTTTGAGCCCGGCTAGCACCTTGAGAATCATCATTCTGAGCTCTAGATCTGACATATTACCAATGTCCATATTGATTAAGTCCCTAGCCTTCAGTACTGCCTCTTGTTCTTTTTTTTTTGTGGTGAGTTTTTCTGCCTTGTCATTTTATCCAGTTAAGAATATATGAAGGAGTGAACAAAACACTAAACGTGTGGCAAAGACCCCAGGAAAATGTGCTTTAACCAAATCAGAAGAGACCCCAAATAGTGGGGAGAAGAAAGGGGGTTAAAAAGAAGTTCAGGAAAAGAAATTAAAAAAAAATAAAGGGGGAGACAAGATGGCGGGGAAGTAGGAGGAGGCACCTTTTCAACCTGTACCCTAAAGTGAGCTGATTACCTATCAAAGAACTCCGATCACCCATGAAATCAGCCTGAGATCAGAATTATACACGTCTGGATCTCTTTGGGGGCCAGAAGATGCCAGTGGGCAGGTAAAGTGGAGTGGGAACGTCGGACTGATATCGGAAGATAAACAAAAGGGGGAGGGAGCCACCGGAGGCGACCGACTGGAAAATAATACCCCAATACGAGAGTGCCCGGCATCTGGGGACCAGCATTAACTTGGAGTCTTGTTGAAAGCACTCAAAAGAGCAAAGGATCGATCGCGCAGGGAAATTGTGGGAATCGGGGCGGCTAGGGACAGGGGCTTAAGTCCCCAGACCCAGGGCAGCCTCCCCTGGCGCTGAGCCAGAGAGTGCGGCGGAGAAACCTGGTCTTTGTCCCGGAGCCGCCAGTGCGCCCGAGAACGGGTGGAGTCCGGCTCCCGTGAGGGGCTGGGAGCCACACCAGACGGCAGAACGCGCACCTTACTGGAGATGGGCTCATGCCTCACCCTCCCCTGAGAGAGGTGCACGAACGCCCAGCCTGGTGTTCTCGGACCCACGCGGCGATAGAGCCGATAGAGCTGGAGGCGCCGCGCCCCAAACCCTCCCCTGGGAGAGGTGCGCGCAAGCCCGGGGCTCTTAGCCCCAGCCAGCGGGAAAATCTCAGTGTGCGATCGCTGCTTGGAACCTCTCTGGCGCTCTGGAGCTGCCCGGACAGCCGCCGCTGTCGTGGTTTTGCGGACAAGCAGGAGATCCTGCGTCCCCAGGGACCGCGACTCAGAACCTGCCCTGCCCGCGCGGCCCAGCGGCTGCAGCACCTGCAGGGGAGCAGACTGAGGCTTCTCTCTGAGAGGGAGGTCGGGGTGCAGTTTGCTTTCCTCTAAACCTCCAAAAACCATCAAAAGCTGTCAAGGCGAGAGAAAAGAAGTGAACAACCATAAAAACCTCCAGAGAACAAAAACCTGAAAAAACTGTTTTTCTCAGAGCCCACCCCCTTGAGGGGGTCGGGAGGACTTAACTCGGGGAACATCATTGACTGAAAACCCACGTGGCAGCCCCCTCCCCCAGAAAACAAATCAGGAAAGAAAAAAAAAAAAAGACTACAAGAGAACAACCACCACTACTTCATAGATACAACTTTTATTTTTAATTCTTTCCCACGATTCTGGTTCATTTTTTTTCTTTTTTTATATAGATAATTTTTTAACCTATTTACCATCACAGTGAGATGTCCAGTACATCAAATTCCATGATAAACTTCTAACCTGAATTTTTTCATACATACACATGTGTTTTTCTTTTGCTTTTCTATTTTCTTAATTTTTAAAAAAAATTTTTAATTTAGTTTAGTCCAGTTTATTCCTTTTTTATTTTTATTTTCTAATATTCATATAGAGTTAAACTTCAAGGTAACCCCCTTTCTCCAAGCAATGCTACCCCTATAGGTGAACCAATTTTTAATCCCCCTTTTTCTTAGGAAAGTTGAGTCCTTTAACAAAGATATCAAGATACATCCAGGAAGAATCAAAATAACCTTCCTCGCCCACACCGAGAATCTATAACCATGCTCCCATCTTTTTCTTCTGCCAGTGTCTCTGTGTATCTATGTTTGTCCTGATAGTATATAAATCTTATACTTGGGGTTCTTCTTGACAAGGCTCCTCCTTTTTTTTGCTTATATATATATATATTTTCTCTCGTCATATACTTTTATCAGTCTTTTTGTTTGTCTGTTTTTGTTTGTATACGTCATAAATCTTACCCTGGGGCCCATTTGGGCTGAACCTTCTTTTTTATCTTCCCTTTTTTTCCTGTCTCTCTCTCTCCCTCTTTTTTCTTTTTCTTTTCTTTTTTCTCTCGTTTGGGTGGGGAATCCTGAGTGCTCAGAAGCGTTCCAGGGTGCACCTTGACTGCACCACGGTCGATACATCCAGCTACATCTGTCCAGTCATCTCTCACCAAAATGACTAGGAGGAGGAATCCCCAACAGAAGAAAAATACAGAGGATGGGCCTTCTGCAACAGAGCTAACGGCTATCAACATAGACAATATGTCAGAAAGAGAATTCAGGCTAACAATTATCCAGGCAATAGCTAGGTTGGAGAAAGCCATGGATGACCAAGCGGAATTGATTAGGGCAGAATTGAAAGCGACCAGAGAGGAGGTTCATAACGTTAGGGCAGAGCTGAAGGCCACCAGGGATGAGGTTCACAATGCTCTCAATGAGTTCCAATCTAATCTAAATTCTCTAAAAGCTAGGGTAACTGAGACAGAAGATAGAATTAGTGATATGGAGGACAAACACATAGAGAGAAAGGATCAGGAGGAAGCCTGGAACAAACAGCTTAGAAGCCACGAAAACGGAATCAGGGAAATAAATGATGCCATGAAACGTTCCAACGTCAGAATTATTGGAATCCCTGAAGGGGAGGAGAAAGAAAGAAGTCTAGAAGATATAGTGGAACAAGTTTTTCATGAAAATTTTCCCAATCTTGCGAATGGAACAAGTGTTCATGTACTAGAAGTAGAAAGGTACCCCCCCCCCAAGATTATAAATTCAAAAAAAACATCCAGGCACCTCATAGTAAAATTGAGGAATCATAATTGTAGACACAATCTCTTGAAAGCCCCTAGGACAAAGAAGCTCCTTACATACAGAGGAAAGCCCATCAGAATAACGTCAGGCCTGTCCACAGAGACCTGGCAAGCCAGAAAGGGCTGGCAAGATATATTCAGGGCACTCAATGAGAAGAACATGCAGCCAAGAATACTTTATCCAGCAAGACTGACATTCAAAATGGATGGAGAGATAAAGAGTTTCCAAGACCGGCAAGGCTTGAAAGACTATGCAACCACCAAGCCGACACTGCAGGAAATATGAAGGGGGGTTCTATAAAAGAGGAAAAATCCTAAGAATAGCATTGAACAGAAATATAGAGACAATCGACAGAAAGAAAGACTTCAAAGATAACACAATGTCAATAAAAACGTATCTCTCAATAATCACTCTCAATGTGAATGGCCTAAATGCACCCATAAAACGACACAGGGTTGCAGATTGGATAAAACGACAGGACCCATCCATATGTTGTCTACAAGAGACCCATTTTGAACCTAAAGATACACCCAGACTGAAAGTGAAGGGATGGAGAAGCATCTTTCACGCCAATGGGCCTCAAAAGAAGGCCGGGGTAGCGATTCTCATATCAGATAAATTAGATTTTCAACTAAAGACGGTAGTCAGAGATACAGAAGGACACTACATCATTCTTAAAGGGACTATCCACCAAGATGATCTAACAATTGTAAATATCTATGCCCCCAATATGGGAGCAGCCAATTACATAAGAAAACTATTAATCAAGATAAAGAGTCATATTGATATGAATACATTAATAGTAGGAGATCTTAACACGCCTCTCTCAGAAATAGACAGATCATCGAAGCAGAAAATCAATAAAGAAATAAGAGCATTGAATGACACATTGGACCAGATGGACCTCATAGATATATACAGAACATTCCACCCTAAAACAACAGAATACTCATTCTTCTCAAGTGCACATGGAACCTTCTCCAGAATAGACCATATACTGGGTCACAAATCAGGGCTCAACTGATACCAAAAGACTGAGATTATTCCCTGCATATTCTCAGATCACAATGCTTTGAAACTGGAGCTCAATCACAAGGAAAAGTTCAGAAGGAACTCAAATACCTGGAAGCTAAAGACCACCTTGCTTAAGAATGCTTGGATCAACCAGGAGATCAAAGAAGAACTTAAACAATTTATGGAAACCAATGAGAACGAAGACACTTCACTCCAAAACCTATGGGATACAGCAAAGGCGGTCCTAAGGGGGAAATTCATAGCCATCCAAGCCTCCCTCAAAAAAATTGAAAAATCCAGAATACACCAGCTGTCTCTACACCTTAAAGAACTAGAGAATCAACAACAAATCAAACCAACTCCACACGTAAGAAGGGAAATAATCAAGATTAGAGCAGAGATCAACGAGGTAGAAACCAGAGATACAGTAGAACGTATCAACGAAACTAGAAGCTGGTTTTTTGAAAGAATCAATAAGATCGATAAACCATTGGCCACACTAATCCAAAAGAAAAGAGAGAAAGCCCAAATTAATAAAATTATGAATGAAAGGGGAGAGATCACAACTAACACCAAGGAAGTAGAAACAATCATCAGAAGCTATTATCAACAGTTATATGCCAATAAGCTAAGCAACCTAGATGAAATGGATGCATTCCTGGAAAACTATAAACTCCCAAAATTGAACCAGGAAGAAATTGACAACCTGAATAGACCGATATCTAGTAACGAGATTGAAGCAGTGATCAAAAACCTCCCAAAAAACAAGAGCCCAGGACCTGACGGATTCCCTGGGGAATTCTATCAAACTTTCAAAGAAGAAATAATACCTATTCTCCTGAAGCTGTTTCAAAAAATTGAAGCAGAAGGAAAACTTCCAGACTCTTTTTATGAAGCCAGCATCACCCTGATCCCCAAACCAGGCAAAGACCCTACCAAAAAGGAGAATTTCAGACCGATATCACTGATGAATATGGATGCTAAGATTCTCAACAAGATCCTAGCAAACAGGATCCAACAGCACATTAAAAAGATTATCCACCATGACCAGGTGGGATTCATCCCTGGGTTACAAGGATGGTTCAACATTCGCAAATCAATCAATGTGATAGAACAAATCAATAAGAGAAGAGAGAAGAACCACATGATCCTCTCCATTGATGCAGAAAAAGCTTTTGACAAAATCCAGCATCCGTTCCTGATTAAAACGCTTCAAAGTATAGGGATAGAGGGAACATTCCTGAACTTCATCAAATCTATCTATGAAAAACCCACAGCAAATATCATCCTCAATGGAAAAAAGCTTGCAGCCTTCCCATTGAGATCAGGAACACGACAAGGATGCCCACTCTCACCACTCTTGTTCAACATAGTATTAGAAGTCCTAGCAACAGCAATCAGACAACAAAGAGAAATAAAAGGTATCCAAATTGGCAAGGAAGAAGTCAAACTCTCTCTCTTCGCAGATGACATGATTCTTTATATGGAAAACCCGAAAGACTCCACCCCCAAACTACTAGAACTCATACAGCAATTCAGTAATGTAGAAGGATACAAAGTCAATGTCCAGAAATCAGTGGCTTTCTTATACACTAACAATGAAAATACAGAAAGGCAAATTAGAGAATCGATTCCATTTACTATAGCACCAAAAACCATAAGATACCTCAGAATAAACCTAACCAAAGAGGTTAAAGATCTGTACTCGAGGAACTACAGAACACTCCTAAAAGAAATTGAAGAAGACACAAAAAGATGGAAGACCATTCCATGCTCTTGGATGGGAAGAATAAACATCGTTAAAATGTCTATACTGCCCAGAGCAATATATACTTTTAATGCAATTCCGATCAAAATTCCACCAGTATTTTTCAAAGAGCTGGAGCAAATAATACTAAAATTTGTATGGAATCAGAAGAGACCCCGAGTTGCTAAGGAAATGTTGAAAAACAAAAATAAAACTGGTGGCATCACGTTACCTGATTTCAAGCTTTACTACAAAGCTGTGATCACCAAGACAGCATGGTAGTGGCATAAAAACAGACACATGGACCAGTGGAACAGAGTAGAGAGCCCAGATATGGACCCTCAACTCTATGGTCAAATAATCTTTGACAAAACAGGAAAAAATATCCAGTGGAAAAAAGACAGTCTCTTCAATAAACGGTGCTGGGAAAACTGGACAGCTATATGTAGAAGAATGAAACTTGACCATTCTCTTACACCGTACACAAAGATAAACTCAAAATGGATAAAAGACCTCAACGTGAGTCAGGAATCCATCAGAATCCTCGAGGAGAACATAGGGAGTAACCTCTTTGATATCAGCCACAGCAACTTCTTTCAAGATATGTCTCCAAAGGCAAAGGAAACAAAGGCAAAGATGAACTTTTGGGACTTCATCAAGATCAAAAGCTTCTGCATAGCAAAAGAAACAGTCATCAAAGCAAAGAGGCAACCCACGGAATGGGAGAAGATATTTGCAAATGACAGTACAGATAAAAGGTTGATATCCAAGATCTATAAAGAACTCCTCAAACTCAACACACACAAAACAGATAATCATATTAAAAAATGGGCAGAAGATATGAACAGACACTTCTCCAATGAAGACATACAAATGGCTACCAGACACATGAAAAAATGTTCATCATCACTAGCCATCAGGGAGATTCAAATCAAAACCACATTGAGATACCCCCTTACACCAGTTAGAATGGCCAAAATTAGCAAGACAGGAAACAACGTGTGTTGGAGAGGATGTGGAGAAAGGGGAACCCTCTTACACTGTTGGTGGGAATGCAAGCTGGTGCAGCCACTTTGGAGAACACTGTGGAGATTCCTCAGGAAATTAAAAATAGAGCTTCCCTATGACCCTGCAATTGCACTGCTGGGTATTTACCCCAAAGATACAGATGGAGTGAAAAGAAGGGCCATCTGTACCCCAATGTTTATAGCAGCAATGGCCACGGTCGCCAAACTGTGGAAAGAACCAAGATGCCCTTCAACGGATGAATGGATAAGGAAGATGTGGTCCATATACACTATGGAGTATTATGCCTCCATCAGAAAGGACGAATACCCAACTTTTGTAGCAACATGGACGGGACTGGAAGAGATTATGCTGAGTGAAATAAGTCAAACAGAGAAAGTCAAGTATCATATGGTTTCACTTATTGGTGGAGCATAACAAATAATATAGAGGACAAGGGTAGAGGGAGAGGAGAAGGGAGTTGAGGGAAAGTGGAAGGGGAGGTGAACCATGAGAGACTATGGACTCTGAAAAACAACCTGAGGGTTTTGAAGGGGCGGGGTGGGAGGGTGGGGGAACCAGGTGGTGGGTATTAGGGAGGGCACAGATTGCATGGAGCACTGGGTGTGGTGAAAAAACAATGAATACTGTTACGCTGAAAATAAATAAAAAATTTAATTTAAAATAAATAAATAAATACATACATACATACATACATACAAAAAAAAGAAAAGAAAAAAAAATAAAGGAAAAATATAAAAAAGAAAAAAATATATATTAGACTCATGAATAGAACACGGTCATGCACTTAATTTTGGGAGTATTTTGGTCTCTTAGAAGAAACTACCTCCCAAAATTTTAAAGAATGAAAAACATATATAAGGGTAAACACAATGAAGGGATGAGTATGACTATAAAGATGAAAATTTTTTTTTAAATTTCTATAAAAGGAGTTGATAAGATAAGTTGATTAGGAGAATAAAGAAAAAGAAAGTGGAGAGAATTTGCTCACACTGGAGACTAGAACAAAACCCTGTGCTAGATTTAGGGTATATTTTGATCTATTAGAAGAAGTATCCCAAATTTTTTAGAAGAAAAAACTGTATGTGTACACAAAAAAATAAAGTTATATACAATGAAGAATAAAATATGAGTATAATAATGAAGGTTCAAAAAAGATTTTTTTAAAATGAAAGGTATTGTTAAGATAAACTAGTTAAAAAATGTTAAAAGAGGAAAGGGTCAAAGTTAAAAAAAATTTAGCAGAAGAAAAAAATAAAATAAAAAAAATTAATTTACTTTGCAAGACCAAAGAATCATGGGGAGAAAACCATGAATTCCATGCTTTGCTTTCTCCTCCTCTGGAATTCCACTGTTCTCCTTGGTAAGTGAAGTTGGTCTTGGCTGGATTTCTTGTTGGTCTTCTGGGGGAGGGGCCTGTTGTTGTGATTCTCAAGTGTCTTTGCCGCAGGCGGAATTGCACCGCCCTTGCCAGGGGCCCGGCTAAGTAATCCGCTCGGATTCGCGTTCGGGAGCTTTTGTTCCCTGAGCGCTTTCCGTAGAGTCCGGAGGACGGGAATGAAGATGGCGGCCGCCCAGTCTCTGGCTGGAGGAGCCGGGAGCTCGGGGCCCCACTCCTCAGTGCGCCCTCGGAGGAAAGCGCTCACTCACTCCCGCCTCCCTGGTCTCCGGCCGTGCTCCAAGCTCACCCAGCCTGTGACCGAGCATCTCTGTCTCTGGCACACAGCCCAGCCCGGAGTCTCCAAACCCCGCAGATCCCTGCGCCCTTCCAGGGGGGGCCTCCCCGGATCTTGTGGGGTCTCTCCTCACACAGCAGCGGCCTGTGCCACGGACCACAATTTAAGGTAACCCCAAGCTGAGAGCTCACTCCTCGGCTCCGTCTCCGTAGCCGGCTTCCCCGCTCTAATACCTGTGAGCTCTGCAACACCCAGACACCCCCGATCCTTCTGTGACCCCGCGGGACCCGAGATCATGCTGTCCCCGCGTGCGCTGCACCCCGGCTTAGCCTCTGGAGCGACGTCTCTCAATGGAGCAGACTTTTAAAAGTCCTGATTTTGTGCTCCGTCGCTCCGCCGCTTGCCAGCCCCTCCCCCCGCGGTCCACCTTCCTGTCTCTTTGGATTCACTTTGCCGCCACTCCGACCTTTCAGAAAGTGGCCGATTTTCTGTTTCTAGAATTGCTGCTCTTCTTCTCTTGGATCTGTTGGGTTTGTAGGTGTTCGGAATGTTTTGATAAGCTGTCTAGCTGACTTCCTGCTGCCTGATGCCGTCTCAGCTGCTACTTCTCCGCCCTCTTGACTCCTCCTAACTAGACTAAACGATTCTGCCTGTTACTTGGTACCCTTAGTCCCTTTCACCTATTCCACCCACCCCCTCACGCGCCTCCCCTCTGGCAAACACCAATTTGCTCTCTATACTTAAGATATCTACGCATGTTTTGAAAATAAAGTTTTACAGGAATACAGCCCTGCCCATCCATGATTTTATTTTCTATGGCTGCCTTAGTGCTATGGTGGGAGATCTGAGTAATTCCAACAAAGAACTGTATGTCCCCAAAGCGTAAAAATATTTATTACCTATCCCTTTAGAGAAAGGGTTGCTGACATCGGGCTTACATCATCAAATTGTCTACTGACTTCATGACCACAGGCATCATGATGACAACAAAACTTTAAAAAGATCTACTGTATTTGGTAGAATGAAGTTGTCTACGAATGCATGATTCTCAAAACAGCAGTGACTTAAAGGAGACAGAAGTTTATTTCTCTCATCCACATTTACACAGTGAAAAGCTGGAATGGCAACCTTGTGATTACCAGCAACTCTGCTCCTATATTGCTGATTTTCCATCCTCAACCTATAGTTTCTACATCATAAGCCAAGATGCAGCTAGCCCATCTATATTCTAGTCAGTAGGAACGGAGAAAGGGAAGAAGAGCATACTTTCCTTTAAGGACTCTTCTAGGAATTTAGTCACACTTCTACCTACATTTAATTTGCCAAAACTCAGTCATGTGGTCACATGTAGCCACAAGGGTGGCTGAGACATTTATTCTGAGAGGCTAAGTGCACAGTTAAAAAGCGGGGATTCTATTATTTTGGGAGGAAAGGAACAGATCTTAGGGAATGGACCCATAACATCCGCCACAGCTAACCAGGCTTTTGTCCTCTTTGTTACTCAAGGATCCAAGGGAAAACAGTGTATCTCAAATAAAGTTGTAATAATATTGACAGACTTAAACCTCTTGAACAAATGACTTTGTACCACAGGAATGCATCTGTGGTTCTGTTTCAGGAGTCCCACCGGGAACATGGTCAAGGATTTGAATCTAGTTATTTCAGGGAGGACTTCACACCTGATTGTATGTGAAGTGGAGGGTGAGATAGAGAAACCTAGGGTGATTCTCAGGTGTCTGCCTTCGGTGAATCGGCGGGCCCTTGGGTATACTGGCATTTGAGAAATGAGAGAATGAGGAGGCTGTTCAGTGTGATTTACTTCGAAGGTTTTAAAAGTTGTTAAGGTTTATCCCTCCCTAGGTGTTGCTCAATTTCTCTACCTGTCAGTCCTACTGAATATTTTAAACTTCATTTTTTACATGGCTCTGTGGGCCTCGGAGACAAATCATTCTTGCCTCGCATATCTGTCTTTCTGTCTTATTTGTGCTCCTTCCATGTCACTCAGCCATCTCTCATATCTTGGCAATCTGGACTTTCTAGGTCTCATCTTACGAGATGGCAGCATGCTCTAAATTATAGCATTGTATTTATGTAAAATGTAAATGTGTACTTGCATACAATTGTGTAAGATGAAGTATCAAAAGACTGAATTAGAGGAAGAGAAGAGTGGTAGTCAGGAGTGTCACGGATCTTGTAGCTGATTGGGCTATCAGGCTCTATTCAAAACGTCATTATCAGGAGGTGTATTCTTATGGGGTTTTGCTCTAACTTATAAATTCTCAGTTCAATAAAATGTTCAAGTTCTTCCTACATTAGAATACCACTTCTTTCATCTGCTAATTATTTTTTTATAAACTTTGGGCCTTTTTAAAGGTTCAATGAATGTTGTTTTTTAAAATAGGTTTTTTATTAAAAAATTCAAACCCACAGAAAAATTGTAATAGTACATTGAGCAGCCGTAAACCCTTCACTCAAATCCATGAACATTTCACTCAAATATTCATCAATTGTTAAGATTTTGGATGCTTTTTTCTCTCTTGCTATTATATTTTATACATAAACACACACAATCACTTGATATATATGTGTGTATATACAGATACATGCACGTGTGTGTGAGGCATGTATTTTTTTGGAAACCATTTGAGAGTTTCTTGCAGACAATGACACTTGAACCATAAATACTCCATTTATCATGTGTCTGCATCCTCATATATCACCACAGGGAAATGATAAAATTTCACATTGATACAATATTATGAGTCCATAGCCACAATTTCTTAATGATCCCAATGATGTTCTTTATAGAGTTAATAAAAATTGACCCAGGATTTAACCAAGGATCATGCATTGCATTTAGTTGTCATGTTTACTTTCCTTGCAGTTTTCTTCCTTTTTTTTTTAATGACACTGACATTTAAAGAGTGTAAGCCAACTATTTTGCAAAATAACTCCCAATCTGACTTTGCTTGAGGGTTCCTGATGTGTGAATTCAGGCTAATGTTATTTGCAGGAACATTACATATGATATGTCCTTCTCAGAACATTATTATCACTAGTTACATGATTTCAGTGTGTCCCATTTTTTTTACTTTAAAAATTAATTAATTAGAGTATAGTTGACACATATTGTTACATTAGCTTCAGGTGTGCAACACAGTGATTCAAGAACTCCATACCTTCCATGCTGTGCTCACTACAAGTGTAGCTACCACCTGTCACCCTCCAGCACTGTTACGATACCATCGATTATTTTCCCTGTGCTGTACCTTTTATTCCTGTGACTTATTCATTCCATAACTGGAAGCCAGTACCATCTACTCCCCTCCACCCATTTTGTCCTTCCTTCCACTGTCCTCCCTTCTGGCAACCATCAGTTTGTTCTCTGTATTTCTAGGTCTGATTCTACTTTTTGTTTGCTTTTTTTTTTTTTTTTTTTTTTAGATTTCATTATAAGTGAAACCAATTTTGATATTAGCTTAATCTTTGATGGAGGTAGGTAGGGTCTGCCAGATCTCTCCATTGTAATTTCCTTTGTAATGAATACTTAGTGATTAATATTAATACTTAATAATTAAAATTAATAATTAGTCATTGCTGGGGAGATGCTTTTGAGATTGTGTGAATATATTGTTCTCCAAACAAACTTTCAGCCAAGAGTTTTAGCATTCATTCGTGGTTCTCAATTATTGCCAACGTGGTTATAGAATAGTACTTTTTCTATCTCTATTACACCTGCTACATTTTTTAGTTAGCATGATTTTGTAAAAAAGAGCTTTCCTTTTCCCCCCACATCACATTTAAATGTTATTTTTTGCTTGAGATGTAGTCCACATACAGTGAGATGCATATGTAACTTAAGTATTCATCAGTTTTGATGAATACACACACACACACACACACACACACAAACACAGATCACTGTGAAAACAGAACATTTCCATAAATTTCCTCATGTCCCTTCCTAGTCAAGCCATCTCCAGAAGCAACCGCTGACCTAATTTCAATCACTATACATTAACACTGTTTATTCTAGATCTTCACATAAATGGAATCCTATGTTATCTATTTTAAGTTTAGCTTCTTTCACTAAGTATGTTTTTGAGATAGATTTTTTTTTTTGCATTCACCCCTTTAAAAATTTTGACTTTTTGTATTTGTATGGACTAACGGATTTTTAAATTTACTGTTTTATTCCTCCCATTCATTTTGAAGTCCACATTTTTCCAAAATTAGCCAGTGGGAACCTTGTTAAGCTGATGTCTGTGTCTTTCTGAACTTGCCTCCATTAGTTTTTGTGAATTTCTTACTTTCTGGCAAAAAAAGTATGATCCAGGCTTACCTGTACTTTTCCTATCTCAGTTATTGGATCAGCAAATTCTCCAAGAAGTTTCAGTGGGGAATGATATTTAGAAACCAAGATCTAGGTGTTAGGTGAGCATTTTGCTACAGGGATTTTTTTGCTTCCAGAATACTGTAGAGGATGTAGCTATCTGTATATTCAAATACACATAGAGAAGCCTGTGTGCATGCATACAGGCATACAACAGAAACCTCTAAAAACCAATGAGCTTCTTCTTTCCCCCCATTCTTTGTTTGTATCCCCTTTCTCCCACAGTGAAAACCTTGGTCCCCACTCCAGCAACATCAGTGATTGACTTGCCAAATGCTACAGTACACACTAGATACTTTTGTAATTGTAGAAATAATATCACCACTAACAACAAACTTGCTAACAAGTTTGAGATTGCTTTTTGAATTTTTTTGGTCTTTACTGCCTACAATGACAGCACTGTGTTAAAAATTGATTGGGATGATTTTTTTTCTGTGTGGTTATTATCAATATTCTATACAATTAGGTTCATTTGTATTTGTATACCGTTTTGTATTCAAGGATAGGGAGAAACTTATCATTTTTAATTTAATCTTCATTTTTGAATCTGCAAGTCACTAAAATGGTTCAGAACTCAAAAATATAAAAAGATATATTCAGAGAAGTTTCATTCCTTTCCAATCCCTTTAACCCTGTTCTTGTTCCCATAGGTGACCTATTTGTTTCTGGTTAGTCCTTCTTGTATTTATGTGTGCAAAGATAATCAAATACATGTACATTCTTTTTCTTTCTTACAAAAGTAACATTCTGTGTACGCTTTCCCACACCTGTTTCATTTAACATATTCTGAAAGTATCATTCACTCCAGATTAGCTTATTCTTTTTCAGATGCATAGAACGTTACTGTGTGGATGTACCATAGTTTGTTGAGCAATATTTCTTATGTAAACATTTAGTTTTTTCCTCCAGTGTTTTAATAACCAACTTTGGATATATTTTATATATATATATATTTATTTTATTATTATTAGCGGTGTATCTTCAGTGTGAATTTCTAGAATGGGTTTGTTCTATACTGCCAAATGCCCTTCCAGAGAGGTTGTGCCATTTCTCCTGGTAATGTATAAGAAAATTTTAAAAGAAGCTTTAAATAATGCTAGTCAATAAAATTCCTATACCAAAATGACAGGACAATGGGACAGATGGTTTTGGAAAAGTTCAAGAGTCAAAATTTCATATCTGTATAAAAAGGTCTTAAAATGCCCCCATGATATAATAAATAGTATTTTGGTATAAAAGGAGATCCAAGAAGAGTCTTTGCACCTAGGTTTTATGGATGACCTAAGAGTCAGCCAGGTGTTAATCCATAAATTGCAACTTAATTTGTCTGACAGTATTATTCTTGTTTGGGTTAGATAAGATTACTAGAACCCAAGGAAGGTTTTCAAATAGTACCTGGAAAGAACAACCTAAACCTACAAACAAAGGAAAAACTGAAGCCCTGGTAAAGTATTCAAATAAGGGTAAGAAAAAAAAATTAAATCCATGTAGGTAATATTTTAATGGTTTTGGTATAATTAATATTCAGGTTATATTTTGCCTTTTTTTAAAAACAGATTTTATTAGTTTGAGAGAAAGAGAGAGAGAGAGCACAAGCAGGAGGAGGGGCATGGAGAAGCAGACTCCCTGCTGAGTGGGGAGCCCAATGTGGGGCTCTGTCCCACCAGTCCAGGATTATGACCTGAGCTGAAGGCAAAGGGTTAAGCAACTGAGCTACCCAGGTGCCCCTTTTTTACTTGTTTCTTTTTTCTTTCTTCTTTTTTATTTATTTGACAGAATGAGAGTGAGAGAGAGCACAGGCAGAGGGAGCAGGAGAGGGAGAAGAGGAATCCCCACTGAGCAGGGAGCCCGATTTGAGGCTTGATCCCAGGACCCTGGGATCCTGATCTGAGTCAAAGGTAGATGCCTGATTGAGCCATCCAGACGCCCCTTTTCCCCTGTTTCTTAAGGTATTTAAAACATTTGATACAATCTTAAATTCCTAAGTTTTTATTTATTAGTTTCACAGCTGTGAATAATTAGAGGAATACTGGCTGCTTAAAGAATGTGTATCTTAAACTAATAAACACTAATCAAAATATAAATAGTAACAAATATATTTCTCCAAGCCCACAAGGCCTTTGGACATAAGAGAATCTATCAACCTGATGATCCTTTAACATTCTGAAGTTCTGAGGAAGTCACACAGATTTTAATGTGAGCAGCAACCTTTTGCTTTATTAACTTTAATATATTCAACAAATATTTTTCATGTGTTATAAAATGCTGCTCCAGGAACTATATTTATTCACTGAACCAGTAGGTGATCCATGTTCTAGTGACATTTCTAATGAGAAATCCTGAATTAATAGTTTATTATTATGTATAAGCTTTAATATCTCTTTTCATAAAGGACCAATGGACATAGTTGGATAGACCAAATGAACTAAGATATGTGAAAGGGTAATGTCTTGCCCTCCTAGACAGAAATAAGTCATAACTAACAGGTTTTTGAATGAGTAACTATTCCTCTGGCTTCTCTACTCCAAGAACAATATATAATCAATATACTAAGGGTTTACTCTTTAACATTTTGAAAAGAACAAAGGACATGAAAATAAATTGATCCCAGAATGATATAGTTTACTGTACAACTAAGATAAGCATCATCATTTATGACCCAAAGAAATTTAATAAGCTTCTAATTTTTAATTCTTATTTATGATGATGAATTGGTGAAAATCTTTGGGCAACTGTGGTCTGGAAAAGTCCAGACACTTCTCTTCTAGGATTACCTAAGTTCTGCTGAAACTCTCCTGAAAATCCCATTGTTTTCACCTGTGTTGATACACTGCCTTGTATTGGAACCCTTAACACTCTTTGTGGATAGGCCTTTTTTTTTTTTTCTGGTTGCAAAATTAAACTTTGTTCAAAGCCTTTACCAATTGTAATTAACCATTACTGCTTTTAATACATACCTGCACTGTCTGACATTTCACCTTGGCTCACTCTCTTTCTGAAATCTGGGTGCCCTCTTTACGGCAAATGGATATTAAATGTAGCTCATTTTGGTGGCTGTTTCCAGACATATCTGACCTGAAAGTGGACCCCTACTACACAGACATTTGAACACAAAATACTATTAAAAATCCTTCTTGACTATAGTAACTCAGGATTTTATTAACTATTCCACATCCACTGATGCATGGGGCATAAATGTACTTTGAAAAGTTTGTGAAAAATGAGTTCATTTCATTACTTTCTTTGTTTTTAGTGTTTTGGTTTTTTAAATCTTTAATTATTTCAGCTTTGCCCCAAGAACTTTATAAAATCTAGTCTTTCAAAGGGAAAAAGTCAGAGAAGCCTTTGAGCTGAGAGTTATGTTAGAAGAAAAAACGTGAGGAAGCAAGGGGAAATGCAGCCCTACCTTAGCATCATGGCTTCTTCAAGCCATGCCTTAGGAGACAGAAAACCAGAAAACCAAGCAACTGAAGCAGCCCCAAAGGTGCAGCTGTTTGTGGGTCATGACGGTTTACATTTATAATGCTTTGTAACATCAAAAGGTGATAACCTGTTAAACAGGGCAGTATTCATAAAAATAAAATTTAACCACCTTAAATTCTTTTTGGAGAAAGGTGTTACATACACATATTTCAATAAATAAAATGAATTATTAAGCCAATTAGTAATACTTCCTTAGTTGTTTATATAAGCCAGTTAGGCTCTTCCCAAGTTCTTATCCTCATGATGGCACCACAGCTCAACATCTGGGATAGTCTCGTACTTCGACTGTCTTTCACAGATGTGCAGGGAGGTGCAGGCACTCTCAGCCCCTGGTCATTATAGAAAAAAAAAAAAGCAACACAAAACAACAAGAAGAAACTTCTCTCTCTCCAAACCCACAAATAGAGCAGAAATACTCATTTTAGCGAAAACAATCTGTTTGCTATAAGGAAATTTAAACTAGAACAACAGGATAGAAAAGTAGACTTCTCTGAATCACTTTTTAAAGTCCATCACTATGACCCTTGGTCTCCCCCAAGACTCTTCTTAAAGTGATCCTAGGACTTGTTTGATGAAAATGCAAAAGTTGCTAAAAAACAAACAAATAAACAAACACCGTCATATCCTGTCACATTGTTTCTCAAATAAAGGTACAGATTTAGGTGGTACATCAAATAGATACTTTTAATTAGGAAGTTATATATATTTTGATAAATATCTGTTTATTTATTTTAGAACAAATATAATTGACATATAAAACTCATAACTTCCACAAATACTATTTCCTAGGACAAGGTTAAAAATTCGTAGTCCATTTAAAGGAAAATACTAAGTAAACACAATATGATAAAAACTGTAAAGGAAACACACAAATGATGAAAATTTGAGAAATACTGCCTTTATGTTTATTTCAAGTTTATGTGACTGGTTACACTACATCATTGCCTTAATCAATGTTTACATAATTTAAAAACTTTGTATCATAAAAGTTACAGGTGAATAATTACAGATTATTGCTTACAAGATTTCTGGTCATTGAAAAAAGCTTTATGTCAGATTTGGAACGTGACTCTTAATATAATCTTATTTATAAAGTAAGTTATTTTCACTATTTATAAGTTTTCCTTGGAATACACTACTAATTTAAGACCCAAAGTTATTTAGTTTCTATGCATTAAAAGTTTAAATTTTCTCTCCTCTGTAAATAATTTGATATTGAAAGGGTTGAAAAGATCTGACCAAAAGTTTTCCCAGATTTATATATTCATATGATTCCCCCGTCATGAGTTATGTGCTGCTGGGTAAGTGAAGGACTGGGGCTTAAGGTTTTCTCACATTTATTATATTCACATAATTTCTCCCGAGTATGGATTTTCCTATGTTGATTAAGGTGTGCACTCTGGCTAAAGGCTTTCTCACATTCATTACATTTATAGGGTTTCTCTCCTGTATGAGTTCTTTCATGCTGATTAAGATGTGTCCTCTGGCTGAAGGCTTTCCCACAAAAACTACATTCATAAGGTTTCTCTCCAGTATGAAGTCTATGATGTTCAGTAAGGGATGTGATACGGCTAAAGGCTTTACCACACTGATTACATTTATAGGGCTTCTCTCCAGTATGAATTCTCAGATGTTGAGTAAAGGATGAATGCTGACGGAAGGCTTTTCCACATTCATTGCATATAAAAGGTTTTTCTCCTGTGTGAATTCTCTGATGTTGAATAAGATGTATCCTCTGGCTGAATCTTTTCCCACATTCATCACACTTATAGGGCTTCTCTCCTGTAAGGAGTATCTGAGGTTGAATAAGAGATGAGTTGTGGCTGAAAACCTTCCCACATTCACTGGGTTTCTCTTCAGTATGAATATGGTTAGTGAGAAGAATATGTTGATTGAAGATTTTTCCACACTCATTATATTCATAGGGATTCTTTCTTACATAGTTTCCCTGATAGTAAATCAAGTCTGGATTATGTTTGATGCTATTTCCTTGTGTGTCAGAATTAAGGGGTATTTTAATTGAAGGAATTCTCTCATGCGTAATAAGGTTTGCATTCATGTTATAGTTTTCTCGAAATCTATTACAGTCATGGCTTCTCTCCTGTGTGATCTTTTTGTGGGTGAAAGATACTTGTGCTAAATATCTCCGCTGGTTTTCTTGGTTAAACTCTAACTGGTAATCAAAATCCCAGAGTCCTCCCAAGATGGAGTACCAGAAACTATCTCCTGTTAGTCTCTCCATTATCATGTCATGATTTTGTTTTTCATCAGAAATATTCTGGTTTGGAGTCGATTTTTTGATTTCAGGTCTACTCTCCCCATCTAAAAGAAATGCAGAACATACAAATACTTTGCCATCTCCTCTGTTTTGAAAAAGAAACTGTTGCACAACGAATTACCACAGGAAACATATAGTAATGTGGACAAGGCGTATGTGGCGTAAGTTTTAAAATATGGCCATGTAACAAGGGAGACTATAAAAGGATGATGGAAAGCAGTGAGCAGGGGGAAATTTAACACATGTATGGTAATCATAAGAAGAGATCATCCAGGAGTATCTATAGCTGAAAGGTAATGGAAAGGAGAACGAGAAATGTCAGAGAAATTTCTGTGCTTAGAGGTGGGAGATATTAGAGGAAAGACTATACTTGGGGAAGACAGGTCCAAGTACTCCACCTTATAAATTTCATCTGTGGATTATTCTATTATAGTGCAGTGAGACCTGTTTATTTAAAAAGGATTTCTTCATATTTTTATCTTTTGCTTAAAATGACACAATGAATACTTGCTTGTAATAACACATTCAAATAATATGGAAATGCAATAAGGAAGAATTTCAGCCCCTTAGAGGTCATTATTTTTAATAGTTTGGAGCCTGTCTTGCCAAATTTTTTTCCATTTTCATTCAAATATAAATGTAAATCATATTCTAAACAAGCATGGATTGTGATAAAAACAAAATTTCATTTCAGTCTCCTACTACTTCTTCAAACTTAATTTAATGGGGGCATTCTTATTATGCGTCTGGATGAAGATCTGGGCAGGTTCCATGGTTCCCCCTAATTTTTAGATAACAAATACTCCTACTGTTACATTAAGTTACAAACACAGTCTCTAATCACTAATTAAAGTGTTCAGTCACCTGTTTAATAATCAAAACTCCAAAATTAATTCCCTTTCCTTCCCCTTGGCTGTTAAGAGTCATATTCTTCCTTTCTCCCCACCACCTGCCTCTTTCTGCATCCTACTCTCTTCCTGCTCGTTTTTTCCCCTGGCTGCTGTGCTCTCTTTTCTTGTTCCCACTTTAATTATTTCCCTGGCTACCTCTTTCTTCACTCACTGTTGTTTAGTTCCCTTCTTTTTTGGGGGGGGGGGCACAGAGGGAGAGAGAGAATCTTAAGCAGGCTCCACACCAGCACAGAACCTGTTGTTGGGCTCAATCTTATGACCCTGAGATCATGACCTGATCCAGAATCAACAGTTGGACACTTAACCGACCAAGTCACCCAGGTGCCCCTGTTTAGTTTCCATCTAACAAGAGTTTGAGGGTAGAAGCTGTGTGGAGGAAGAGATTTTTGTATGACTGAGTAGCTTCACGTTCTCACCTTGGCAGAAGATTAAATAGGAACTCATGACTCTTGGGAGGTTTTAGCTGGACCTCTCTTTCTCCTCTCATTTCCATGATCTGGATAGATAAATCTTTATTTGGATAGTACCCTGGGACCGTCCCTACAGCAATGAATCCTATTGGACAAGATCAAAGATGTTGGATGACTCGTAAACACCCATGATACCTTGGCTTGACAATCTTGCAAAGTGCAGACAGATCCTAACTCAACAGTTTCTCCTGGCTCACCTATAAAAGCCATTTTATCAGCTAGCTGTTCTTGGACCTTGGACGGTTTTAGTTTTCTCAAATGTAAGTCATGCACTAGTCTTGGTCTTTCAACCATAGGGAATGCTTATAAAAGCTGAAAGAGTGTTTTCCCTTGTAGCTGGGACATATGATTATCATCCTAATGAGGACACTTAACAGTAAAAGGGAGCACCATTAATAATTATGCCAAAAATTATCCTGGAAAAATAAAATGGAATCACACCATAATACTCTTCTGTATTTTGCTTCTTTTTTTTTTTTAAAGAGAGAGAGAAAATGAGGGAGGGGCAGAGAGAGAATCTTAAGCAGTGTGGATCCTGATGTGGGGCTTGGTCTCACAATCCTGAAATCATGACATGAGCCAAAATCAAGAGTCCGAGCTTAACTGAGCCACCCAGGCCTCTGTATTTTTTTTTTTTTCATCACTGCATATCATGAACACATTTCCATGTCAACAAATACATTTCCATAATTTTTAAAGGTTGTAAAATATCCACTTTTATGGATAAATCAAATTATGTTTAATCAATTCACATCTGCACTGGACTTACTGTTATTACAAACAGCATGGCAAGAAGAGTTAGTTGGCTGAACATGAAATAGAAATTGTAGAAAGAAAAAGAAAATTGTTAAAAACAGATCAATATGCTTAAATATATACAAAAAGATACATAAACAGAACTTACTCTGGTCTAAAATTACATATGGAAAGAACAATGATTTAAAATATTTGTTTTAAACCAATTGACCTTTTCTTTTTTTTTTTTTTTTTTTTAAAATTTTTTTTTTTTTTTGAGATTTTATTTATTTATTTGACAGACAGAGATTACAAGTAGGCAGAGGCAGGGAGAGAGGGAGGAAGGAAAGCAGGCTCCCTGCCGAGCAGAGAGCCCGATGCGGGCCTCGATCCCAGGACCCTGGGATCATGACCTGAGCCGAAGGCAGAGGCTTTAACCCACTGAGCCACCCAGGCGCCCCCAATTGACCTTTTCAACCAAATTATCAACTGAGCCACTTTATTTTCAGCCAAAACGCTTTTGTCTGCCTAGGGACCTTGGCTCCAAAATGTTTAGAATGATCGGCTGGAGTTGGAAACAACTTCTGCCTAGGAGTACGATTCAGGGCCTTCATTCCCTGCGGCCTGGCTTCCAAAACTTGTTTATTCCTGGAAGCGTGGCAGCTTGACCAACATCCTCACAGCCACCTTTGTTGACGGCCTTCTTTCCATGTCTTGCCTCTGAGTGAAAGGGAAAGGTGCCGCTGGTTGGCAGACTTGTCATCAGTTGACACCAGGAGGAGTGACAACGCATGGACCACACAGGCACGGTTCCCCTACGCTGGATTCCCTCAAGGCCCTTCAGATAGTCAATCACAGGGCTATCTATCTATGTCCCATTGGGATGCCAGGGTACAGAGTCTCGACTCCAGGTTGGGGCAGTGATTATCTTGGGCTGTCTGTGAAGAACATTTGTGAAGAACAAACGCTAATCCATTTGCTCCTGCTCCTTACGTAGCCCAAACCCCCATGTTAGCAGACATGACTGCAACTTACCTTGAAAGGAGGGTGGACATTGATGAGGATGAATACTTTCATCAAGCGATGTATATGAGATGATGCTTTGGTGTCTTTCACTCATTATCCACTGTCTACTTTCCTCCTGGTTTGGCCTTACCTGGCTAGAAACCCAACCATTCACTGAAGCTCCCAAGTCTTACTTTATACTTCTCCTGAATCGATTTCCTATCACATCTTATATTGCCTATGCCTCTGTTGTCTGAGATTATGGAAAAGGTGCTAGTTGGGAAGAAAGTGTTTTCAGACACGGAAGCAGAAGAGCTCCCTGTGCCTACGCTGTGAGAATGACATGCATTCTGTTTGTGCCCAAGTTCTAAATTAAGTAAGTGCAATATCTCGGTCACAGCTACAGACCAAGGTTCTGAAGCTTACTGCGGGAGTTCCAGGCTTTCATTATTCTTGCAGGAGCCCAGGGCCTCTACAGCAAGAAAAACAGGGGATTTGCATAGAACTACTGTAGTCTCCATATGGTAACTATTTGTCCCCACTGACTCCATATTCCCTGGATCAACTCTTGGGGTTATGAGCCTTTAATAAAATTAGATTTCTAGGGTACCTAGACCTCTGACATCCTTTGCATCTAGGCAGGGATACCTTCTAGGTATCTTCGTATAAGCATATTGTGATGCCACTGGGCAGCCACAACATCTTGGAAGGCCTTCTGCACTACTTACTGCATACCTCACCTAGTAGACAACTTACCCTGCTTAGCCCCATCCAATGCCTTTTGAATTAAGTTGTTTAGAAGTCAGAAGAAAGGAAACAAGAAACGAAAGAGGAAGGGAAAGAAGGAGAGAAGGGAGAAAAGGAAAGAATTAGGGATAAAGGGAGGGAGTAAAACATTTTAAAAATTTAATCTTTTTTAAAAGATTGTAGGTATGTATGTGTGTATGTGTGTATGTATGTTTGTATGTATTTATGAGCAAGACAGCACAAGCAGGCAGGAGAGGGAGAAGCAGACTCCCTGAGAGCAGGAAGCCTGATGCAGGCTTGATCCCAGGACTCCAGGATCATGACCTGAGCCGAAGGCAGATGCTTAACCAACCGAGCCACCCAGGCGGCCCAAGTTTATCCTTTCTATGTGTAAAGTACTATAGTATTTCTAGTTCTCTTTTGTTAATTAAAAAAAAGTGTCATGATTTATAGTGGGTTATAATATTAATTTAGTGGATAGAACAATACATTAAGACTGAGAGAAAACAGGCTAAAAAAGATTAGAAACGATCAGTTCATCAGACATAGAAGGATAAACGTTTTTCGGTAAGACTGTCTCAATTGTATAGATTATATAGATCTTACGGGTTGCAATAAAAATGAATTTCTTAATGAGGGTGGTGGTTATAAATAATTAAGAACTACTGTTTTGGCAGAGGTCGGTAAGCTTTTTCTGTAAAGGGTCGTAGTAAATATTTAAGGTTTTGTGGGTCGTATGGGCTTTATTGTTTAATCAATTATGCTGTCATAGTGTGAAAGCAGCCACATACAATATGAGTGACAGAGTGAGTGTGGCTCAGTTCCCATAAAATTATTTACAAAAACATGTGACTGTAGACAATGTTTATTCATCCAGTCTCTAATACCAAACACGGTTATCTGGAAAGGGAACCCCCCGTGATAATCTAAGACCTCCTTATGCTGACTGGGTGATTCATCTTATACTAGCAATGTATGAGAGTGCTTTCTTCCCTACAGAGTTTTCAACAGTGTGCGTAACTTTTTGGACTTTTGCTAAACTGATAGATGAGAAAAGGTAATCTGTATTTTCAGTTTGTGTTTCTCTCATGAGTGAGGCTGAACATTTTTTCTTACATTAAACGTATTTGTATTCCTTTATCTAGGAACTATTCAGATATGTGTGTACTCTATTAGGCTGTTGGCCTCTTCCTGAGTTGGAGGAGCATTTTATTAATGGGAGCTTAGCCCTTTCGAAAGAAGTTGCAAAGATTTCCCTTTATTGCCACTTGCCTTTTTACCCTGCTTATTGTTCTATACCATGCAGAGTTCGGGGATTTGTGTCTGTCAAATATATAAATCTTTTTCTTTTATGGCTTCTAGATTTTGAATCATACTCAGAAATGATTTCTCTATTTCAAGGTTATTAAAGATTTCTCCTGTGTTTTCTTCCAGGTCTCTTATGGTTTCATATTTTATATTTAAAGCCTCTGATTCCTTTGAGGTATCTTGGTTTAAGGGGTAAATTATGGATCTAATTTTATCTCTTTCCAGATGGCTATTCACTATTCATTAAAAAATCTACTTTTTATAACTATACGTGTGGTGAGCATAGTACAAATATGAATCACTATGTTGTGTACCTGAAACTAATGTAATATTGTGTGTCAGTTATACTCAAATTAAAAAAAAGCTCTACCTTTTAAATACCATTTGGCTCAATACCATTTTCTTAAGATGTCCACCTTTCCCCTCCTGATTTGAAATAACGCCTTTATTGTCTACTAAACTCCTGCATACATCTAAGACTATTTCTGGATGTCCTATTCTGTTCAGTTGGTCTGCCCTGTTCTAATAAAATTTTACTGAATATTATCTAATTGAGACAATTCCTCTTGTTTTTCAGATTATTTTTGTTTTGGGTTTTTTCTTTTCTATTTCATTTTTTATATGTCCAATTAGCCAAAATATAACAAATATGAAATTTAGAATGAGCTTATCTAGATCTCTCTAAAATCTTGAAGACACTTTTTATGGGATTACAGTACATGTATATTAGGGACACTGACATCTTGGTATGTCCATTTATTCAAGTTTATTTTTGTGTCTGTCAGAGTGTTTTAAAGTTTTCATCATGCAGGTATTGCACCATTTCTTGTTAAAAGTTTATTTCTAGTGCATTTAATTTTTCTCCCTAATTGTTCTGAGTTTCTCTTCCATTTGAACCCTGTATCCTGATGGCAGGCCTTTATTTCAAGCAAACATTGGAATGTGTGTGAGTCACAAGGTGATTATTTTTGGCCGTGTGGAGATTGGGGGGAGGCAGGGAAATACTCTGCCTCGCTTGTTTCCACATGGGCCTTTGTAGCCCTGGGTCTGCCTTCCTTCCCTGAGACCTGGTGACCCAGAAACAATAGACTCTGCTTCATGTATAGAGTGCCCACTTTCTTGGAAAATGCCTGGATTTATTTTGCTTAGAGAGGAAGAGAAAGAGAGAGAGAGAGAAAGAAATAAGCGGTGGGAGTGGATGAGGAGAAGCAGGCTCCCCCGCTGAGCAGGGAGCTGATTCGAGGCTCAATCCCAGGACCCTGGGATCATGACCTGAGCTGAAGGTAGCTGCTCAACGAACTGAGCCCCCCAGGTGTCCCATCCACCTTCTTTATAATGGTGATACAGTAATCTAATGTATGGGCATACCATAATTTGTTTAACCTTTATTGGTCAACATTTAGGTCGTTTATAGCCTTGTTGTTTTCCCCAATATGAACATCCCTGTATATATGTCAGTTGTCAAATGGGACAGTTCAGGGGGGTTTTGATATATTGTTCTTAAGGACTCTAAACATGCAGTGTTTCCTGCTACTTGTATTTATTTTGTGCACAGTGATGACTAGAAGCCAACCAACACCATAAATGTCTTGACTGAGCAATCAAAGATTTTCTATCAAAAGCAAAAAAAAAGTTTATTTCTAGGTGTTTTATTTTTTTGGTTACTACTAAATGGGTTCTTCTCTTCTATCTTATTTTCTAACTGGGTAGTTGTTTGTGCTTTTATCTTCACTCCACTTCAACAGTTATTTACTTGGTTAATACAGTTATACTGTGAACTCAGATCCACATAAAGAGTCTCAAACTCACTGTCACACTCTCCTGCTGGGGAAGTATACAATGCCCTTTTCACATGCTACTTGCTTTCTGATCTCATCTAGAACACCACTGCTTTAACCCATGTACTGTTTTCTAGTTTCCAGTCCTCTCCAGGCCTTACTTTACTTCTTGTCACTTCCTAGAATCTATGTCAAATCACCTGAATTAACAAACTCTCATTTTTCTTCCTTTAGTTCCACTCATCTAGCAGGCCCTTGGCCTGAACGCTACAAAGTCTTTCTGGTGCAGAATAGAATAGGAGAAATGGCATATGCACGGACACTGGAAACCACAAATGCATAGGGCAGAATCTCATCTGGATCCTCAAAGCTGCTTGGTAGTCTCTTGATTCATCTTTGGTCAGCTTCCATCGACCTTAACAGGCTAGCGCAAGTGTTCCTCAAGTTCTGTCCTTATGCCTCCCCATTCCTTTACATTCAGTAGGGGACCCTGCCTTCAACTTCACCAAGAAAATAGAAATAACCATGTGTGAATTCCCCCAAATCTCCCACCAACAAACTTATTACATACAAAATCACCCTAATCTCCTTCCCAATCCTACTCCCATCTCTTCTAGAACCTTGCTCTGTATTTTGTATTTATTTTCTACTTATTCCTTCTTTTAACCCCTTTTCTTCAGTATTATAAACAAGCTAAAATCATTCTTTTTAAAAAAGATTTTATTTATTTATTTGATAGACAGAGATCACAAGTAGTCAGAGAGGCAGGCAGGGAGAGAGGAGGAAGCAGGCTCCCCACTGAGCAGAAAGCCCGACGTGGGACTCGATCCCAGGACCCTCAGATCATGACCCGAGCCGAAGGCAGAGGCTTTAACCCGCTGAGCCACCCAGGCGCCCCTAAAATCATTCTTGCTTAGAACAATCCTCTTTTGACACCACCTTCTATTCTCCCATTATCCTCTATTGTCTCCCTTTCTCATTCTAGCTTCTTGTGAGAATACTGCATACTTACAAGGTCCACCTTTTTACCTCCTGTTCATTCAAAAATGTACTAACTGATTGTTCTTCTAATCACTCCCCTGTTATTTCTCCTATTTTTTTTTTAAGATTTTATTTATTTGACCAAGAGAGACACAGCAAGAGAGGGAACACAAGTAGGGGGAGTGGGAGAGGGGAGAAGCACACTTCTCACTGAGCAAGGAGCAAGGGCTCGATGCGGGGTTTGATCCCAGGACTCTGGGATCATGACCTGAGCCGAAGGCAGATGCTGAATGACTAAGCCACCCAGGCACCCCATGTTATTTCTCTTATTAATTAACATAATTACTAACCTCTTTGTTGCTAAATCAAACATTTAGTAGGTCTTACCTCAGTGAGGAAGAGGTTTCTAGGTAAACAGGCATCCGTAGATGCCAGTAAGGCAAGCAGTACCCCAGAGGGCAAGCCAGAATTACATGAGGCCATCAACAGAAATGTCTTACCACATCCTTATAAGAGGGACCAGTGACTGTGTCCCTGTGTCTTACAGGATAATGCCATATGCAAGCTCTCCCTGAAGGAGACTGCCAGGCTGCTTATTCCTGACAAGGCGGATGTGAGGAAATCATTTGTTCAACCTGACCTGTGAACCAAGAGCCTTAGGAATCCACAAAATAAGTTCTGGAAACTTTCTTAAGTTAGCGATTATTTTCTCTAGCTGGGGGTCTGTGGATAGGGAAATATGGGAGATAGCATGAATCCTACAAATGGACTTGCCTGTGGGAAAAAAATACCTGAAGGAAAAAACACCTGAGGGAAACAATAGATTTGCCTTCTGCTGTAAGTGCCCATGCTGACAACTCACCCGGGAAGGGAGTTTTTCATTTTCATTTTCTTTTCTTTTCTTTTTTTAAAGATTTTATTTACTTATTTGTGGGAGAGAATGAGGGCGAGAGAGAGAGAGAGAGCATGAGAGGGGAGAAGGTGAGAGGGAGAAGCAGACTACCCACTGAGTGGGGAGCCCGATGCAGATTCGATCCTGGGACTCCAGGATCATGACCCGAGCTGAAAGCAGACGCTTAACCAACTGAGTCACCCAGGCGCCCAGGGCGTTTTTCATCTTCTTCCTTTAGTTTGCTACTTTCCAGGTTTCAGGGTGTGGAGATTCATAGAAATAACATCACCTACTACTGTCGGAGAAAGTGTTCGGGGGTTCTTGAGAAAATGTTTTATTAGCTTCTACCCATAGAATGCCAGCACTGGTCAGACCAAAATTCAGGTAAAGTGAGGCTGAAAGAGGAGCAGGTTTCTCACCCGAGATGACCTGGAGCACTAAAAGTAAGGACAGCCAAGTCAAAGCCACCCTGAAAAAGCAGCACAAGTCCGAATGGCAGAAAACCAAGTCCAAGTGGGAGAACGCTGCGCCAGAGCAAAGAATCAGGGTGGAAACTACATAGAGATGGGGTAGCTGAGTCCTCGATAAAAAACTGCAGGGTAAAATACCTAACTCGGTATCTGGCATACATTTAGAGGCGAACATTTTAGGTGGTATGCCAACAAGAGGGAGCTAAGGTTTTGTTTTTGTTTTTGTTTTTTAGTTAATAACTCTCTTATTTCATGGATGCTTTAAAGAGAGAGTATAACATCAGCAGATCCAGGTTTTGAAATATTTAATTAAGATGCTAGTATGACATACATAAACAAAAATATAATCTAAAATCTGGGAAGAGTATGTGGGTGAAATATTGAGGCTAAAAATACAGAAATGGGAAAATGCCACAGAAAATTACTTAAAAGGAATATACTACAGAGCAGAACACTCAGCCTGTAGGAATACATACATTTAGAAGAATAAAAAGGGAGAGAAAGCAGTGAAGGAGCAGATAGAGATAGTGGACACAGACTGCAAAAGGCAAGAATCGTGTCCATCGCAAGCCAGAGTGAAAGAAAATTTCTAAAAAAGCAAAGTCAACACAATCCAATGCAACAAGATGAGAGGAGACAATAACTTTTTTTTTTTTAAGCCACTGAATTTGACGGAAGGAAGTTGGTAGTAATCTCCAAGAAAATCACTTTAATAGTACAGATAGGATAGGAGTCATGTCACAAAGGTAATCAAGAGAATTAAAATTGAGGCTATGGGTTTTAGACAAGTTTAAAGAGTTTGCTAACAAAAGGAAAAGGAATGAAGAAACAGAAAATGCTATGTAGAGATCTGCAACATCGAAGTATTCATGAACGTTAGAGTTAATACTTTCACACTAACTTTTGTGTTGTGCGAATTTTTAAATGATAAGTATATATTATCTGTGTAATTGGAAGAAATAAGAGGGCCATTTCCAATTTGGAACAAAATCAAACATAAACTGAATTTTTAAAAAGGTCTCAGTATTCTTTAAACCCCAGAGGCAAAGACTTGGAGCTCAGTCAGTTGAATATTTCAGAAGTGACTGCTTCTCTTCACTGAGCAGCAAATACCCAAGTGCTTGCTCCTCACCTGCGTGAGCGTCCGCTGGGCTGTCTCTTTCCGTCCCCCGCTGCTCCTCTTGCTCCAACTGAGAGATCACCTCTGGCTTATAAAGTTGATGCCCTATTCACGGAAAAAAATGCATGTCATAGGAGTTTGTATAGGAACAAAAATTTCTCTTAGAATTCATTTCCAACCTTTTTGGTCTTTAGAGCCACTGGATTTAGAAAGGGGAAACTTCCGAGGCAGCAAAATAAAGCTACCCGTCTCAAACTCAACAAAGTCAAGACTTTCTACCTGAGGAGAAACAGCAAGAAACAAAGGTCTTGTCTCTGGCACTGATTAGCATTCTGTGCTGGCCTGAACTATATTCACAAAAGATTTGGAAATTTTCACTACTTAAGGGAATAAACCCATTTAGAATGGTTTCTAATTTTACAGGGACAACATCCTTACCCAGTGCTACCAGATTCCTGTAGTTCTCCAGCATCACATCTCGGTAAAGGATCTTCTGAGCAGGGTACAGCTGGTTCCACTCTTCTCTGGTGAAGTTCACAGCCACGTCCTGGAATGTCAGTGAGTCCTGAAAATATCAAGTATATCTCTGCTTAGCCAGAAACCAGTTTTTACAGGGGCCCTTAGGAGAAGGGGAAAAGGTGTAGCAGTGGAAAAGGTTAGGATGTCTGAGCCATTGTGGTGACAATCTTTAGGGTTCTCTCTGAGAAATCTAGGTCAAAATTTTTGAAACAATTAGTATATGTCTAATATCTTTCAAGTCAGACATAAAAACATGCATGAAATAATGCTTACTTTTAAGCTTTTTACAGTTTGTTGCAAGGGAAAGACTCTCATCATCTAAACAATTTTAAAAAACCATATAGGAAATTTATGCTGTAAGATTTCAGAAATAAAAGAATACAGGATTGGTTGAATTACTGTAAGGAGGTATCAAGTTGGTGGATTTTGTATAACCTTAACAGATTTTTAAACTCTTGACAGAATTGGAGAGGGGATATTCCAGTAGTGAAAAAAAAAAAAAAAAGCAACAAGGGCAAACAGGTTGAGAGTAGAAGACATATGATGAATGTGGGGATCAGTAGAAGAGACTTCCTCATTAGTTAGGAAATTCAAATAAAAAAGGGTTACCTCTAAATTTTCTTAATGCTTTTTAACAATCCTTTTGCTCTAAGAGACACCCACATATAAACAAAGAAATATACAACCAATATATACCACCCCCTCTTCCCTTACTACCTAATCCCTCCAAAATACCACCAATTTCATGCGCATAACAACTTAGGTCTTCAGAATGAGTGTGGTGTCAGGGCGCCTGGGTGGCTCAGTGGGTTAAGCCTCTGCCTTCGGCTCAGGTCATGGTCTAAGGGCCCTGGGATCGAGCCCCGCATCAGGCTCTCTGCTCAGCGGGGAGCCTGCTTCCCCTTCTCTCTCTACCTGCCTCTCTGCCTACTTGTGATCTCTGTCAAATAAATAAATAAAATCTTTAAAAAAAAAAAAAAAGAATGAGTGTGGTGTTACAAATAAGGGCTTTCCCCCATAAGTTAACAGTCAATATTTTAAGTATAGTACTGGCAATTTACTTAAATCAATTTTCATTCTTTGATAACATATCTTTCTAAAATTATTTCAATTAAGTGACAAAGGAATTTAGAAATTAATCACCAAGGCTGGAAGAAATTAAATAATTTACCCAAAGACATATGGTTAGTAAATAGCAAGAACTGGAATCCTTCTTCAATCTTATTCTAAAGCCTATGCTCTTTCCATCATACCACAAAGATGTCTTTTCTGCATAAACTAATATTTTCCCTCTTGTGACTTTTATTTCTAATTTCCATTCTACTTTCCCCATGCGTCTTGAGTACCAGGGTGAGGAAAACTAGGAATTTATAGTCTACATTCTTTAGTATCTGCACTTATAATTCCTTTTTGGTTGTTTGAATCAGGACTTTTTCTCTCCTTCTATATCTTCTAATGATCTCGCACTTGGGTTACCAATTTCTTCTCTTCTTTGACCTTCTTTTAAAAAATATCCTTATTTGAATTCTATTTTTAATTAGAATATTAATATATGTTAATTAACATAAAAACATACAAAAAAGTACTTCATAAAAAAATTGTTTGGGCTTCTTTCCTCTCTATCCAGCTCTTACATCTAATCACTATTTGTAGTTTTCAGTGTATTTCCTGAGAATTCTTTAAGCAAATATATGGCTTCTCATTTCCTCCCACTTTTTTTTTTTTTCAGCCTCAAAGACAAGGTATTATATACATTGTTTTTTTAACTTAACTATAAACATTGGAGTACACAGAGCCCTTCTTTTTGCTACATCTGTATATTTGGGGTAAATACCCAGTAGTGCAATTGTAGTAGTACTATTACTTGTACTATTAATTGTATTACTACTGTACTACTACCTTGTATTACTTGTACTACTAATTGTAGTAGTGCTATTTTTAATTTCTTAAGGAATCTCCACACTGTTTTCCAAAGTGGCTGCACTAACTTGCATTCCCACCAACAGTGGAAGAGGGTTCCCCTTTCTCCACATCCTCTCCAACAGTTGTTGTTTACTGTCTTACTAATTTTGGTCATTCTCACTGGTGTAAGGTGGTATCTCAATGTGGTTTTGATTTGAATCTCTATGATGGCTAGTGATGATGAACATTTTTTCATGGGTCTGTTAGCCATTTGTATGTCTTCTTTGGAGAAGTGTCTGTTCATGTCTTCTGCCCATGTTTTGACATCCTTATCTGTTTTTTGGGTGTTGAGTTTGAGAAGTTCTTTACAGATCTTGCGTATCAGCCCTTTGTCTGTCACTTGCGAATATCTTCTTCCATTCCATGGGTTGCCTCTTTGTTTTGTGGACTGTTTCCTCTGCTGTGCAGAAGCTTTTGATCTTGATGAAGTCCCAAGAGTTCATTTTCGCTTTTGTTTCCTTTGCCTTTGGAGATATGTCTTGAAAGAAGTTGTTGTGGCTGATGTCAAAGAGGTTACTGCCTATGTTCTCCTCTAGAATTTTGATAGATTCCTACCTCACATTGAGGTCTTTCATCCATTTCGAGTCTATCTTTGTGTATGGTGTGAGAGAATGGTCAAGTTTCATTTTTCTATACATAGCTGTCCAGTTTTCTCAGCACCATTTATTGAAGAGACTGTCTTTTTTCCACTGGTTATTTTTTCCTGCTTTGTCAAAGATTACTTGCCCATAGAGTTGAGGTTCCAGATCTGGACTCTACTCTGTTCCACTGGTCTATGTGTATGTTTTTGTTCCAGTACCATGCTGTCTTGGTGATCACAGCTTTGTAATATAGCTTGAAATCAGGCAATGTGATGCCCCCAGTTTTTTCTTTTTCAACAATTCCTTAGCAATTCAGGGTCTTTTCTGGTTCCATACAAATTTTAGGATCATTTGTTCCAGCACTTTGAAGAATGCTGTTGGAATTTTGATTGGGATGGCATTGAAAGTATACATTGCTCTGGGAAGTAGAGACATTTTAACAATGTTTCTTCTTCTGATCCATGAGAATGGAATGTTTTTCCATCTTTTTGTGTCAACTTCAGTTTCTTTCATGAGTTTTAGCTCTTTGGTTAGGTTTATTCCAAGGTTATCTTATGGTTCTTGGTGCTACAGTAAATGGAATCAATTCTTTAATTTCCCTTTGTATATTTTCATTGCTAGTGTATAACAAAGCAACTGATTTCTGTGCATTGATTTTATACCACATCCTCTCATCAATCAATGGACATTGGGGGTCTCTCCATAGTTTGACTATTGCTGATAATGCTGCTATAAGCATTGGGGTGCATATGTCCCTTCAAGTCTCTATTTTTGTATTCTTTGGGTACCTAGTAGTGTAACTGCTGGATTGCAGGGTAGTTCTATTTTTAACATTTTGAGAAACCTCCATAGTATTAACCAGAGTGGCTTCACCAGTTTACATTCTGACCAATAGTGCAAAAGGGTTCCCCTTTCTCCACATCCTCACCAACACCTGTTGTTTCTTGTGTTGTTTATCTTACCCATCCTGACAGTTGTGAGGTGGTATCTCATCATGGTTTTGATTTGTATTTCCCTGATGATGAGCGATGTTGAGCATATTTTCATGTGTCCATTAGCCATCAGGATGTCTTTTTTGGAAAAGTGTCTATCCATATCTTCTGTCAATTTCTTTCTTTTTTTAAAAAATATTTTATTTATTTATTTGACAGAGATCACAAGTAGGCAGAGAGGCAGGTAGAGAGAGAGGAGGAAGCAGGCTCCCCGTGGAGCAGAGAGCCCGATGTGGGGCTCGATCCTAGGACCCTGGGATCATGACCTGAGCTGAAGGCAGAGGCTTTAACCCACTGAGCCACCCAGGCGCCCCATCTTCTGTCCATTTCTTAATTGAGTTTTCTGTTTTTTTTGGGGGGGGGGTGTTGAATTTGATAGGTTCTTTATAGATTTTTGATATTAGCCCTTTATCAGGTACGTTGTTTGCAAATATCTTCTCCCATTCTGTAGGCTCCCTTTTAGTTTTGTGGATTGTTTCCTTTACTATGCAGAAGCTTTTAATCTTGAACTCCCAATAGGTTTTTTTTTTTTTTTTTGCATTTCCCTTTCCTGTGGTGATGTTGAGTAAGAAGTTGCTACAGCTGAGGTCAAAGAGGTTGCTGCCTGTGTTCTCCTCTAGGATTTTGATGGTTTCCTGTATCACATTTAGGTCTTTCATCCATTTTAAATTTATTTTAGTGTATGGTATAAGAAAGTGGTTTGGTTTCATTCTTCTGCATGTTGCTGTCCATTTTCCCAACACCATTTGTTGAAGAGATGGTCTTTTTTTCCATTGGATATTCTTTTCTCTTTTGTTGAAGATTAGCTGGCCATACAGTTTTAGGTCCATTTCTGGTTCTCTATTCTTTTCCACTAAACTATGTGTCTGTTTTTGTGCTAGTACCATACTGCCTTGATGATTACAGCTTTGTAACAGAATTTAAAATCCAGCATTGTGATGCTCTCAGCTTTGATTTTCTTTTTCAACATTACTTTAGCTATTCAGGGTCTTTTCTGATTCCATACAAATTTTAGGGTTGTTTGTTCTGGCTCTTTGAAAAATGTTGATAGTATTTTGATAGGGATCGCTTTGAATATATGGATTGCTTTGGGTAGCATAGACACTTTTTCCACTTTTTTTTTATTACATTCAATTAGCTAACATATAGTACATCTTAAGTTTTTGAGATGTGGTGTTCAATGATTCATTAGTTCTGTATAATACTCAGTGCTCATCACCACATGTCCCCTCCTTAATACCTATCACTCACTTACCCTATTCCCTTACCCCACTCACTTCTGTAACACTCAGTTTGGTTCCTGGAGTCCAGAGTCTCCATGGTTTGTCTCCCTCTCTGATTTCTTCCCATTCAGTTTTCCCTCCCTTCCCCTGTGGTCCACTGCACTATTCCTTATGTTCCACATATGAATGAAACCATATGATAATTGTCTTTCTCTGCTTGACTTATTTCACTTCGCATAATCCCTTCTGGGTCCATCCATATCAGTGGAAATCATGGGTATTCATCCTTTCTGATGGCTGAGTAATATCCCACTGTATATATAAACAACATCTTCTTTTAACATAGACATTTTAACAGTATTTGTTCTTCCAGTCCATAGCATAGAATGTTTTTCCATTTCTTCGTGTCTTCCTCAGTTTCATTCATAAGTGTTCCATAGTTTTCAGAGTACAGATCTTTTTACCTCTTTGGTTAGGTTTATTCCTAGGTATCTTATGGTTTTGGGTGTGATTGTAAATGGGATCAATTGCTTGCTTTCTCTTTCTGCTGCTTCATTGT
Source organism: Martes martes (assembly GCF_963455335.1). Lineage (NCBI taxonomy): Eukaryota > Metazoa > Chordata > Mammalia > Carnivora > Mustelidae > Martes > Martes martes. Next base: position 261,837 of record NC_137906.1, on the reverse strand, counting down.
TAGTATATAGAAGTGCAACTGACTTCTGTGTATTGATTTTATATCCTGCTACTTTACTGAATTCCTGTATCAGTTCTAGCACTTTTTTGGTGGAGTCTTTTGGGTTTTCTATATAGAATATCATGTTGTCTGTGAAGAGTGAAAGTTTGGTTTCTTCTTGGGTGATTTGGATGACTTTTATTTCTTTTTGTTGTCCTATTGCTGAGGTTAGGATTTCCAATACTATGTTGAACAGTGGTGAGAGTGGATATCTCAGTCGTATTTCTGACCTTAGGGGGAAAACTCTCAGTTTTTACACATTGAGGATGGTATTTTCTGTGGGTCTTTTGTATACAGCTTTTACGATGTTGAGGTATGTTCTTTCTACCTCTACTTTCTCGAGGGTTTTTATCAAGAAAGAATGCTGTATTTGTCAAATGCTTTTTCTGCATTTACTGAGGGGAATCATATGGTTCTTATCCTTTCTTTTATTAATGTGGTGTATCAAGTTGATTGATTTACAGATGTTGAACCACCCGTGTAGCCCAGAGATAAATCCCATTTGGTTGTGTGAATAATTCTTTTAATGTACTGTCAAATCCTATTGCTAGTATCTTATTGAGAACTTTTGTGTACGTGTTCATCAGGGCTATTGGCCTGTAATTCTCTTTTTTAGTGAGGTCTTTGTCTAGTTTTGGAATCAAGGTAATGCTGGACTCATAGAATGAGCTTGGAAGTTTTCCTTCCATTTGTATTTTGTGAAACAGCTTCAGGGAATAGATTAATTCTTCTTTAAATGTTGGGTAGAATTCCCCTGGGACGCGGTCTGGCCCTGGACTCTTATTTGTCGGGAGATTTTTGATTACTGCTTCAATTTCTGTGCTGGTTATGGGTCTGTTCAGGTTTTCTATATCTTCCTGTTTCACTTTTGGTGTTCATATGTTTCTAGAAATGCATCCACATTTCTTTGCGATTGCCCCATTTGTTGGCATATAACTTTTCATATTATTCTCTTACAATTGTTTGTATTTCTGCCGTGTTGGTTGTGATCTCTCTTCTTTCATTCATGATTTTATTTGGGTACTTCTCTTTTCTTTTTGGTAAGTGTGGCTAGAGGTTTATCAATTTTGTTAATTCTTTCAAAGAATCAGCTCCTAGTTTTGTCGATCTGTTCTATTCTTTTTTTATTTCACTATAATTTATTTCTGCTCTAATCTTAATTATTTCCTTCTGCTGGACTTAGGCTTTATTTGCTGTATTTTCTCCTGCTTCTTTAGGTGTAAGGTTAGGTTGTGTATTTGAGACTTTTTTTGTTTCTTGAGAAAGGCCTGGATTGCTATATACTTCCCTCTCGGGCTGCCTTTGCTACATCCCAAAGATTTTGGACTATTGTGTCTTCATTTTCATTTGTTCCCATGTATTTTAAAAATTTCTTCTTTAATTTCTTGGTTAACCCATTCATTCTTAAGTAGGATGTTCCTTGACCTCCATGTATTTGTGGTCTTTCCAAATTTTTTTGGGGGGGGTTGACTTCAAGTTTCATAGTGCGGTGGTCTGAAAATATGTCTGGTATGATCTCAACCTTTTTGTATGGGTTGAGGCCTGATTTGTGACCCAGTATACCATCTATTCTGGAGAATGTTCCACATGCACTCAAAAAGAATGTGTATTCTGCTGCTTTAGGATGAAATACTCTGAATATGTCTGTTAAGTCCATCTGGTCTGGTGTGTTTTTCAAAGCTCTTGTTTCTTTGTTGATCTTCTGCTTAGATGATCTCTCCATTGCTGTTAATGGGGTGTTGAAGTCCCCTATTATTGTATTATTATCAATGAGTTTCTTTAAACTTGTTATGTTTTAAGATTTTATTTATTTATTTGACAGAGAGAGAGAGAGATCACAAGTAGCCAGAGAGGCAAGCAGAGAGGGAGGGGGAAGCAGGTTCCCTGCCGAGCAGGGAGCCTGATGCAGGGCTCAATCCCAGGACCCTGAGATCATGACCTGAGCTGAAGGCAGAGGCTTAACCCACTGAGCCACCCAGGTGTCCCTAAGCTTGTTATTAACTGATTTATATATTTGGCTTCTTCAAAGTTGGGTGCATAAATATTTATAGTGGTTATATCTTCTTGTTGGATGTAGCCCTTTGTTATGATACAGTGCCCTTCTGCATCTCTTATTACAGTCTGGTTTAAAATCTAGTTTGTCTGATATAAGGATTACTACTCCAGCTTTCTTTTGATGTCCATTAGGTTAACAGATGGTTCTCTACCCTTCCACTTTTAATCTGGAGGTGACTTTCAGTCTAAAATGAGTCTCTCGTAAGCAGCATAGTAATGGGTCTTTTTTTTTTTTTTTTAAAAGATTATTTATTTATTTATTTGACAGAGAGATCACAAGTAGTCAGAGAGGCAGGCAGAGAGAGAGAGGAGGAAGCAGGCTCCCTGCTGAGCAGAGAGCCCGATGCAGGGCTCGATCCCAGGACCCTGGGATCATGACCTGAGCTGAAGGCAGAGGCTTTAACTCACTGAGCCACCCAGGTGCCCCAGTAATGGGTCTTTTTAAAAAAATCCTTTTTGAATCCCTATGTCTTTTGATTGGAGCATTTAGTCCATTTATATTCAGAGTAATTACTGATAGATATGAATTTAGTGCTACTGTATTACCTTTAAAAGTCACTGTTCTTGTAGATTTCTCTTTCCTTCTAGTCTTTGTTGTTTTTGGTCTCTCTCTCTTGTGCTCAAAGGGTCCCCTTTAGTATTTCTTGCAGAGCTGGTTTAGTGTTCTTGAACAACTTTAGTTTTTGCTTGTCTTGGAAAATTTTTATCTTTCCTTCTAGTCCGAATAAATTAACCTTGCTGGATAAAGTATTCTTGGCTGTATATTTTTCCCATTTAGCACACTGAATATATCATGCCATTCTTTTCTGGTCTGCCAAATTTCTGTGGTCAGATCTGCTGTTAAGTCATTTGCTTAAGGACCTTTTGTCTCCAGTTGTTTTGGAATTCTCATTATCTTTGTATTTTGCAAGTTTCACCATAATATGTCTTGGTGTGGACCCGTGTTTGTTGATTTTTGAGGGGAGTTCTCTGTGCCTCCTGGACTTGAATGCCTGTTTCCTTCCCCAGATTAGGGAATTTTTCAGCTATAATTTGTTCAAATAAGCCTTCTGCCCCTCTTTCCTGCTCTTCTTCTTTTGGAACTCCTACGATACAGATATTATTGTGCTTTGTGGAATTGCTGAGTTCTCTAAGTCTATCTTAGTGATTTAATAGTTTTCTTTCCCTCTTCTTTTGAGCTTCATTATTTTCCATAATTTTATCTTCTTTATCGCCTATTGATCCTCTTCTTCCATCCTCATTGTTATTACATCCAGTTTTGCATGTCCGTTATAGCATTTTTTATTTTGGCCTATTTTCTAGGTCTTTTATCTCTTCAGCCAGGGTTTCTCTGGTATTTTCCATGCTTCTTTCAAGTCCAGCTAGTATTTTTATGACTGTTGTTCTAAATTTTTGTTCAGCTTTATTGCTTATTTCTGTTTTGAGCAAATCCCTGGCTGCAATTTCTTCTTGATCTTTCTTTTGGGGAGAATTCCTCCATCTTCTAATTATGTCCAGGTTTCTGTCTTTTGTGTGTTATGAAAGCTTGTTGTTTCCTGCTCCTGAGAGTAATACTGTATTAAGAAGGGGTCCTTCACTGTCCACAACCTGGTGCTTCTGGAAGTGTTTTTGGTGTATGCTCTGTGCATTCTGCTGTTGTGTTTTGGCTGCTCTTTCCCTCAGGTCAGTCCTCTACAGAGTTCCTCCTTGCTTGTAGTAGGGAGTGTCTGGCTCTTCAACTAGGTGTGCTTTGATTTGTTAAGGTTAAGTCTGCTTCTCCCTCTCCCCCTCCCCCTCCTTCTGTTCCTTCCCTCCCTCTCTCTCTGTCAAATAAATAAATAAAATCTTAAAAAAAAAAAAAGATAAGCCTGGGAAAAAAGAGTCTGATCCAATAAAGGAGGAAAGGAAAAGGAACATAAAAGGAAACAAACAAAAAACTGTACCAAAGACTAAGAAAGAAAGAAGGGAAAAAGAAAAGAAGAAGAAATAAGAAGTCTGATCTAAAAAACAAGAAAAGAAAGCAAAGAATAAAAAACTATAAGCCTAAATCCAAACAAAAAATAAAGATTATAAAAAAAGATAAAATCCCTCCCCCCCACCCCAAAAAAAAGGGGAAAAAGAAAGCTTGGTCCCAGTTCCACCAGAACTGATGCTGATGCTTTGGAGCACTCCATCAGACCTGGTACATTCAGGAGTGCCTGTGTTGGTCTGAGGGAGAGGCCAGCTGCACTGGCTCACAGTTAGACTTGCCTTTGCAAAGATACCCCTGCCAGGGGCAGGGGACAGGCTTTGGTTTAAGGAATCTACCCGCCATTGGAGGTGCTGTGTTTCTCTCTGAAGTCTGATGGTACTGTCGGCAGGGAGGGGAGTGGTGGAAGATGGTGCCTTCCTCTCTGTCTGGGGAGGGGAGCCTGGGGCTGCCACTGTTCAGGAGGCCCTTATGGAAAAGGGAACAATCTCCTGTGTTCTAGACTTTGGTCAGATTGCTGCCCTTAACTTGTCTGTGCCCAGCCGTTGGCATGCCCTGTGTCAGTTCTCCTGTTTTTTATGTCTGGCTGGTGGTTGGGATTCAAAACTCCAAATCTTAAAGGGCCTGGCAAGGCTCTAACCTGCTCCCCTCCCCTGGAGGAGAGGCTCTTGGTGCACCTCACATGATGCATGCACCATGGCTGGAGTCTATTGCAGTGCACAGTGAAAAGCTGTGACCAGGTCTGCCCATGCTTCTGTCTTTGCTGGTGAATGGCTGCTCTATGGGCCCTTTGTCCTTAGAGAGGCAAAATATCCTATTCCAAATGTACTCCAGGATGGGGGGTGATCTCTTCTAGTGCGACCCAGGGGATGACCTCACCATGGTGTATTGTGCAAACCCTACAAGTCCTCTCTCCCACTTTCCCTCTGTCCCTTACTTTGCTCCACAAAAAGGTTCCTCCCTCTTTTTTCTCCACCAATTCCTGGCTCTGAATCTCACATCTCCCATGTTCACTCCCTCCAATTATCCAGATTGTTTTCTTAATCCCCAGATTGATTTCCTGGTTGTTTCCAATGATTTGATCTAGCTGTGTTTGAGAGCTGAGGCAAGCTCAGGGTCCCACTACTACTCCACCATCTTAACTTCTCTCAGAGGGCATTCTTTTTTATGACCAAATAGTATTCCATTGTACACACACACACACACACACACACACACACTGCATCTTCTTAATCTATTCATCCACTGATGGACATTTAGGTTGATTCCACATCTTGGCTATTATAAACGATGCTGCAAAGAACACAGGGGTGCATATACCTTTTTGAGTTTGTGTTTTTGTTTTCTTCATACATATACCCAGAAGCGGAATTGCGGGATTGTATAGTAGTTCTATTTTTAGATTTTTGAGCAACCTCGACACTGTTATCCACAGTGGCTACACTAATTTACATTCCCACCAACAATCTCACCAACAACTCTATAGCCTTGCCAATACTTGTTAACTTTTGTCTTTTTGATAATAGTCATTCTGATAGGCGTGAGTTAATATCTCATTATGGTTTTTGGCTTGCATTTCCCTGATGATTAGTGATGTTGAGCATCTTTTCATTGGCCTTCTGTATGTCTTCTTTAGAAAAATGTCTATTCAGATCCTCTGCTCATTTTTAAAATCAGATTGCTTGCTTTTTTTGTTACTGATCTATGAGTTCTTTATATGTTCTGGATATTAACCCTTTATCTGATATGTGATTGCAAATATCTTCTCCCACTCAATAGGTTTCTTTTTTATTTCGTTGATGGTTTATATCCCTGTGCAGAAGCCTTTCAGTTTGGTGGAGTCCCATTTGTTTATTTTTGCTTTTGTAGCCATTGCTTCTGGAGTCAGATCCCCAAAAATATCACTAAGACTGATACCAAGGAGCTTATCACCTTTATTTTCTTCTAGGAGTTTTATGGTATGTGGTCTTACATCTTCCATTTTTTTCTTGAAAAAAAATTTTTTTAAAGATTTTTATTTGAGAGAGAGAGTGAGAGAAAGAGAGAGATAGAAAGCGAGCACGAGCGGTGGTAGGAGCAGAGGGAGAGGGAGAAGCAGATTCTCCTGCTGAGCAGGGAGCCCGATGCGGGACTCAATCCCAGGGCACTGGGATCATGACCTGAGGTGAAGGCAGACATTTAACTGACTAAGCCACTCAGGTGCCCCTCTTACAAAATTTTTATGGCTTAATTTTTCACATTTAAATGTTTGCTCCATTTGAAGACCATCCTAATGTAAACTATGAGCTATGGATTCAACTTTACCTTTTTCAAGATGGTTCCCCAGAAATGTCAACATCAATTATTGAATAAACTAACTTTTCACCACTGGTTTGAGATGCAGTCTTTGTAATACACTAATTCCCATTTGTTCAAGAAATCCTCAGTACTTCCTAAGTGACAGTCATGGTGCTTGAGATATACAAGTGGGGAAAGAAAAAGACTAACATTCCCCACCCTTATGAAACTTATATTCTAGCAGTGGAAAGTAGACAACAAATATGATAACTGGGTAAATTATACATCATGTTAGAAGATAAAAGAAGAGTAGAGTAAGAGGTTCTGACAATGTGAGGGGTGAGGCGCTGTAATTTTACATAGGGTAGTCAGGAAAGATGTTACTGGAGAGGTGACATTTGATAAAAGACTTGCAAAGTTAGCAGTACAGGGCCCTAAGGCAACAGTGTGTGTGTGGCGTGTTCAAGGAAGAAAAATGTAGCCACTGTGGTTCGAGTGGAAAGAGCAAGGGGTAGAAAAGTAAATGATTAAGGTAGAGCGGTAACAGGCCCAGATTCCGCAAGACTGTTTAGGCCAACATAAAGACTTTGACTTTGAATCTGAGTGAAATGGGAGCCATGCATTTTGAGCAGAGCAGTGACATGATCTGATTCACCATTACCCTGCCACTTCCTGGGCTACATCTTTTTGAAATCACCTTTTTTTCCCCTTTGTCTTTAGCACTCTTGCTATTCTCTGCAGTTTCCAAAGCAAAGCCCCCAAATCTACCTATTTTTCTTCACCTTCTAGTTTTAAGCTGTTATTTTCTATCATATACAATATGGCAGTAGCTTCCTAAGTGGATTTCTCCTCCTTCCTTTCTCGCTGCTCACAAATTCACTTGTCATATACCACCCACTTGTCATATACCATATATCACCCCTGGGTGATTTTTTTTTAAAGATTTAATTTATTTATTTGGGAGACAGAGCAGGAGGGAGAGGGAGAGAGAATCTGAAGGAGACTCCAGGCTGAGCACAGAGCCCAATGAAGGCCTTGATCCCACGAACGCAAGATCACGACCTGAGCCAGAACCAAGTCGGGCACGTAATCAACTGAGTCACGTAGGCACGCCACACCTGAGTGACTTTTAAAGTAGAATTCAGTTAGTTATTATTTTACTATCCTGTTTACCTTTCTTCCAAGGCTTTCTAGTGCATTTAGAATAAAATCGAAGCTTTTCCTCAGGGCCACAAGGACCCGTGTACGTTGGCCCTGCCTTCTTCCCCAAGTTTATTTCAAGTCATTTGCTCCCTCCCTTCATTTCAACAATGGTGGCCTTTTAACTTCTTAAATATATCCATGTTGTTTTTTTTTTTTTTAAGATTTATTTATTTACTTATTTGACAGACAGAAACCATCAGTAGGCAGAGAGAGAGAGAGAGGAGGAAGCAGGCTCCCCGCTGAGCAGAGAGCCCGATGCAGGGCTCAATCCCAGACCCTGGGATCATGACCTGAGCCGAAGGCAGAGGCTTTAACCCACTGAGCCACCCAGGCGCCCCTATATGCATGGTTTTTACACATGTTTACCACATGCCTAAAATGCTTTTTTTCCTCTTAGTTTTTATAACTTTTATATATCCTTCATATCTCACCTTAAATTTCACTTCCTTAGAGAGTACCTTCCTTGATTCCCTAATGTACATTTACAGCACCTTATTCTTATTTGGTATAATAAACATCTCAATTTGCAACTTTTACTTTATTTGCTGAGTGACTGTTTCTGTTACACTATAAGAAACTTGTATTTAGAAATATCTATTCTGCCTACTGGTGTATATCTGATGCCAAGCACAATTTCTGGCACATTGTAGCTGCTCAAAAACAAACAAACAAACAAACAAACAAACAAAACTTGTTGAATGAACCATCTTCTTTCTTAACATAGTAAGTGGTTCTGGAGAATTAAAACCTCTTGGGCTAGAATGCCAAGAAGCAGATATATCACTTTAGTTCTTGATGTCTTTCTAGTTCTGTCTGTGGGGAGCCTTATAATTAAGAGTAAACTGAATAATTCTATTCCCCGCAACCCAAGGATCCCAAAGCAGTAACATATCAAGTAAATGTTCAACTCTGGCTAATAGTCTCTTTATTGTCCCTGCTCTTGTATGAGTCTCATTTCCTGTCTGCAACGGCCCTGTCTTTTTTTTAAAAAAATATTTAATTTATTTATTTGACAGAGAGACAGCAAGAGAGGGAGCTCAAGCAGGGGGAGTGGGAGAGGGAGAAGCAGGTTCCCGGCTGGGCAGGGAGCCCGATGCGGGACTCTATCCCAGGTCCCTGGGATCATGACCTGAGCAGAAGGCAGATGCTTAACAACTGAGCCACCCAGGTGCCCTGGCCCTGTCTTATTTAATCTTCAAATCTAACCAATATCAGCACAAATTCAAACTCCATCTTCTTTAGGAAGTCTACCCTCATCCTTCTAGTCTCAATCAGATATCTCCTTTCTCTAAGTACCTCTTGTATTTGTTGTATTTTCCATTCTTAGTAGCACCCAACATTATACTTTTTTGAATGTTGTGTGATTTAGGTGTGTAAATACCTCCTCTGACGAGTTTATTGGCTACCGACAGATAATGTTTATCTCATATAATTTGGAACAATAGAAGTCCTCCTATCTAAAGCAATTGATATTGGTATCTGGTGTGTTAAGCTAAAAAGCCGGTTAAACTTGAAATCTATAGAAGGCATCTTAAACATTTAAATTTGAAATATATAATTGTATATTTATGTGCTCATCTTTTGATGTGAAACTAAGCCTTTTCTGAGAGTGATTTTAATGATTAAGTGTCCATACCCATAATGCATCAATCAGTTTGTTTCAGTAAAATGCAACAAGCGACACTTGGGAAATAATATAGGTGTAGAATCCTCTAAGATTTTTATGATTTTCCCTCAGTGTGTCACAGTTTGTTTACACATAATTTGACAGCAATTTTTAAAAAAGTGATGGACATTTATAAGGTCTTTCCAAAGCATTCAACTACTTTTCACAGAAACAACTCCTTGTCATAGTTATACCTCATCAGCTTACATAATACTTAAATTATAGAACAGTAACAAGAGGCTTAACAACAGATTCGTGATAAACATTAGCTCCTGGCAGATGTCCTCAGGCATATTTAATAATGCCATTAGCTCCAAGCAGTCATTGTGACCTGGGCAGCATTGATTGTTTACAGAGAGAATGCATGTGTTGTTAAGTCTGGTGAGTTGTTGAAGTGATGGGTGATTAAAAGATAGTCTATAGTTTCTTTTGCTTCTTTTATAATATCTAGCACAGACATAAGCTCATGATCTGCTAAAAATGCTGGAAGGATAGAAGAGCTACAAAGGGCCTACAAGGTGAATGAGAACCACGCTATAGAAATGATCATCTGTCCCAAGACTCTGAAGGGCTCTGGACTCACTTCTGAAAATTGAAGAATAAAAGTGCCCATATTCTTAGAACTGTAACAGCATTTCAGAGAGTAAAACTGAACTTACCTGAGACCTGACTATCTGTGATCCATGACTCATTTCTTTCTCCTCCATGTTCCCCCCTTGGGAAAGTATAGCATTGTGAGAGGGCATAACTGGGAAAAAGAAAAAAGGAGCATCTGGTAAATATATATTAATGCTGAGACTAACTCTTGCAGTTTTGCTTCCTGTTAGAATGGCAGATAGTTTAGAGAGAAGCCTTCTAAGACATAAACTCAAAGGCTGGATAACTTACTGAGGAATTCAATGTAGGACCTTCTCTTATTGTGGCATATGAGAAGCTCAAGAAAGCTCAGTGGCACTTCGCCCTGACTACACACCTGGAGGATTTTAAAAAAATGCTAGTGCTCAGCCCCTATTCCCAGAGATTTGCTTTTTTTTTTTTTTTTAATTTAAATTCTAGTTAGTTAACATATAGAGAAATATTTGTTTCAGGAGTGGAATTCAGTGATTCATCACTTACATACGACACCCAGTGCTCATTGTAACAAGTGCCCTCCTTAATACCCATTACCCCTCTAGCCCAGAGATTTGGGTAAATCCGGTATTATCCAAATTGGGCTAGGATGGGCCCGGGAAACAGTGTTTTAAATTCTAAAGTCTCTAAGTGATTCTAAGTAGGAGATGAGAACCACTGAGATGAGCTGATACAGAAAACATATGTTGAGGGCCTAATCTTTATTTTTATTTATTTATTTTTTTTAGAGAGAGATCACAAGTAGGCAGAGAGGCAGGCAGAGAGAGAGGGGAAGCAGGCTCCCTTCTGAGCAGAGAGCCCGATGCAGGGCTTGATCCCAGGACCCTGAGATCATGACCTGAGCTGAAAGCAGAGGCTTAACCCACTGAGCCACCCAGGCGCCCCGAGGGCCTAATCTTTAATTCCTTAAGGGGATAAATTCATCCCCAAACTCAAACTCCAGAGATTTCTCCTTTACTCTTTTTAAGATGTTCTAATAATATACAAAGGAGATTTCACTCTTCTTTTTTCAGAATGTTCACCTTTTTTGAGTACCTAGATTCAGTCCTCCACCAGGATTACTACACCTCTCTGCAGTTCTTAGGTTGTGATGTCATCAAAGCTTTGCTCTCTTCTAGGACAGTCAGTAGATACTAGCTTCAGGGTCCTTGTCATTCCCTGAAAGCTGATTTTCCAGAACCTTATGGAGATATTAAAGGTGCCTCATCTCTGATGAGAGCCTCAGAAGCCAATGGTTACCCACAAGAATGATTTCTGCTTCTCAGGGGCAGCCACTCTCAGAATCTTGCTTTGTTCATGCAAGAGAGATGTGGGGGTTCCTGAAGATGGCTATTACTTTTTCTTCCCCTAAAGGCATCAATCCTTCATGTACAGACTTTACTATGATATTCAAATCTCTCTCACCAGGGATCTTGTAAGATACAAGATCAGATTGAGAACCTGTAATGAGATGCACCAGTCAACAAAAGAAATCCAGCAGCCTCAGTCACCTAGGGGCCTAGAGAATCTGTAAAGAAACATATAAACTACCCGTTCATAAAGATAGGGTACACTACAGTGTGGAATTCTTTAAAAACTATCAAAAAGCATTTTCAGAATTTCTCAAATTCTTCATAGTAAGCTCATGAAAGACAGAAAGGCTGAGGAACTTACAGATTGGAGAAGACAAAGGGGGAAAAAAGCAACTAAATGCCATATGAGATCCTGGATCAGAGAAAAAATATTAGTGGAGAAACCAGTACATTTTGATTAGTTGATTTAATAGTATTGTACCAATTTAAATTCCTGGTTTTGATCATTGTACCCTGGTCAAATAAAACATTAACATTAGGACAAGTAGGATGAATGGTATGTGGGAATTGTGTCCTGCTTTTGCAACTTTACTGTAAGTCTAAGATTGGTTCAAAATAAAAAATTAAAAAATAGAAAACACCAGAATCCATTTTATTTTTTGACAAATATTAAAACAAAATTTTTTGTAGATATAGAAAAGCAGAAAGAAAATCCTACCATCACCCAGAAATAACCAGTTACTTTTTGGGGGCATATACACTTGCAGACTTTTTCTATGCAAAGATACACACATAATATGGTGTGTGTGTGTGTGTGTATATACACACACATATATATATGTTATTATACATATATAACTTTCTTTTTCGAAATGTGGGTTTTAATTATTTTAATTGACGATATTGTACATATCACTTCAGGACAGAAAGCAAAACTAAATATCATTAAAAAATTAGGGTTATACAGTCTCTTCAACGAATGATGATGGGAATTCAGTGCAAGAGAACACAACTGGACCACTTTCTTATACCATATACAAACATAAATTATAAATGGACTAAAGACCTAAATGAGACCCAAAACCATAAAAAATCCTATTAGAGAGCATAGGCAGTAACGTCTCTAACACTGACTGTATCAACATTTTTCTAAATATGACTTAGCAATTGCACTACTAGGTATTTACCCAAAGGATACAAAAATACAGATTTGAAGGGGTACATGTACCCCGATGTTTATAGCAGCATTATCAACAACCAGCCAAACTATGGAGAGAGCCCAAAAGTCCAACAGCTGATGAATGGATATAGATGTGGTGTACATACACACACACACGCACACACACACACTGGAATATGAGTCAGCCATCAAAAAGAATGAAATCTTACCATTTTGCAATGATGTGGATGGAGCTATGGTGTATTATGCTAAGTGAAATAAGTCAGTCAGAGAAGGACAAATACCATATGATTTCTCATCATGGACTTTTAAGAAAGAAAACAGATGAACATATGGGAAGGGGAAAAGAAAAAAAGAGAGGGAAGCAAGCCATAAGTGACTTTTAAAGACAGAAAACAAACTGAGGGTTAATGGATGGGTTGCATGGGTGATGGGTATTAAAGAGGGCACTTGTTGTGAGGAGCCCTGGGTGTTATATGTAAGGATGAATCACTAAATTCTACTCCCAAAACCAATATTGTATTATATGCTAATGAAATGTAAATTAAAAAAAGTCACTTTCCACATAGAAAAAAACAAAAACAAATTATTAAAAAAGTGGCACATATGTATGTGCTGCATTTTAAAATATATTTTATATATTTATAAAATTTTAATATATTTATTTATGTTTTATATATTTTATATATACACACTCACACACACAGAATGGAATATTAGCCATTTCAAAAAGAATGAAATCTTGCCATTTCCAACAGCATGGATGGAGCTAGATGATAATATGCTAAGCGAGATGCATCTGTCAGAGAAAGACACATGCCATATGATTTTATTCATACGTGTAATTTAAGAAACAAAACAAATGAACAAAGGAAAAAAAAAGAAAGACAAACCAAGAAAGAGACTCTTAAATACAGAGAAAAAACTGATAGTTGCCAAAGGGGAGGTGAATAAGGGGGATAAGGTTGGTGGGGGGATAGGTGAAATAGGAGATGGGGATTAAAGAGTACACTTATCATGGTGAGCACTGAGTAATACAGAGAATTGCTAGATCACAACTGTACACCTGAAGTTAATGCAACACTATATGTTAAGTATACTGGAATTAAAAACTAATAATAAATAAATATATATTTATATGTATGAAAATATATAAACAAAATAAAAAATAAAAATAATAAAATTAAAAATAGTGTTACAGTATAATCAACTGCATGCAATACCCAAAATTTATTTAACAACTTCATAAACTTTTTGGGAGCCTTCTTTTCCCTTCTTCCCTTCCACCCTTCCTTCCACTGTTATAGACAACAGCAAACATTGTACAGTTTTGGCATAATTTTGTCCGAGTATTTTTTTTTTTAAGATTTTATTTATTTATTTGACAGACAGAGATCACAAGTAGGCAGAGAAGCAGGTAGAGAGAGAGGAGGAAGCTGGCTCCCCGCAGAGCAGAGAGCCCGATGCAGGGCTCGATCCCAGGACCCTGGGATCATGACCCAAGCCGAAGGCAGAGGCTTTAACCCACTGAGCCACCCAGGCGCCCCCCGAGTATTTCTTTAGGGTAAATTCCTAGAAGTGGAACTGCTGGATCAAAACAAAGGTAAAACACTATTGAGGAAGGCTGTATCATTTTATTAATTCATCAACAATATGAGAGTGACCATTAGCCAAGAATAATAAGCATTATTTTTTAAAAATAGAATAAAAATAGTAAAATATAATAAATAGTATATAATCTAATTCTTAGATAACATGGGAGGCAGAACTTCATATTTTTAGCTTTCATATTTTATCTTTTATAAATTACCCTTTGTGTCATTTGTCCACCTTTCTCCCATTTTGTCTTTTTCTTATTGATTCGTAAGAGTTCTTTATTACAAACTATATTGTGCAGGAAAAGATTAACTGAGTGGGTCTGGGTCATCCAAACTCTGCACATTTTAAGGAGAGGTTTGAGCCTGATCTGGTTCCTGAGAGATAACCTATAGTGCCTTGCAACACCCTGCCTGTTCAAAGGTCTCTGGTTACCTGAGGCTTTGGGACAGGTCAGAAAGTTTATGCTAAAGTAGGATTTATAGTGGCATTCTTGGAACACGTAGGATCACCTTGACCTCTGGAGGGACTGGAGACTGAAGATCAATAAAACAGGTGGTCAGCTATGCCTACATGACCAACTTCCAATAAATACTCTGGATGCCAAAGTTTGCATGAGATTCCCTGGCTGGCAATACATCACTTCTGAGAGAATTAAACACTATCTGCATGACTCTTACTGAGAGAAGACAACTGAACACTTTGCACCTGGTCTTTCCCTGACTCTGCTATACCTGTTTTTGTTGATTTTAATCTGTCTCTTTTCACTGTAATACTCATGCTACTGTAAGTATAACAATTTTGCTGAATTCTATGAGTTCTTTTAGCAAATCACTGAACCTGAGGGTGGTCTTGGGGATCCCTGAACACAGATATAAACAGCAACTCCCTTGTGATAACATAAATAACAAATGTAGTCTCCATGTTATCATTTGTCTTTCATTCTTTGCTGCTTAAAAAAAAAAAGTTAATTTAAAAATCTTCTCCGTCATAAAACGTTTTCTTCTCCCCTGTGTAGGTCCTAAGTATGTGTGAGGGTTTTGTTTTGTTTTTTCCTTACACAGTTATACATGTTCATAAGTTTTTTACATATTCTACATGAAGACATAAGTACACAACACAGGAGTATATGAGTAAGACTGAGTGACCTTCAATGCCTCTTCTTATTCTACTTTCCTCCCTGGAAGTAATTCACCATCAGTCATTTGGTGTACATCCTTTTTTGTCCATTTATGAACATATATAACCACATCCTTACATAACATAACTCACAACATATTATGTGCCACTGTTCTGCAGCATCCTTTACTCCCAAAATGTTTTAGAGATCTTTCCTTGTTTAACTTTAAAATAAATTACTTTATTCTATTTTATAGCAGTACAGTATTCTACCGTATGGATCTATCATAATATATTTAACCATATTGCTAGTGAATACTTAGGCTGTACCCATTTCTCACAATTGCAAATAATATTGTAATTAACATCTTTTTACACACCTCCTTGTGTACCTGTGCAAGTATTTCTGCAAGACTGAGTCCAGAATGAAATTTCTGAGCCTGAGTGAGCTCATTTAACATTTTGGTACGAATTGTCAAATTGCCATTCAAAATGCCTTCCTCAGTCTTACAACTGGTGCCCTTCCCTGGGCACTTTCTTCAACACCTTGTATCATCAATATTTTTATATATTGCTAGTCTACTGGGTGAAAAATATCTTTGTCTTTATTTGCATTCTATGGTTACTTACGAGGTCAAGCATCAAAAAAAATTTTGTGTGTGTGTTTTGGTTACCCATATTTTTTTTAATTGGGTAATTTATTTGAGAGAAAGAGAGAGTGCCAGAGAGAGAGCACAAGCAGGGGAAGGGGCAGAGGGAAAAGCAGGCTCCCTGCTCAGCCCCATGCAGGACTCAATCCCAGAACCCTGGGATCAGGACCTGAGCCAAAGGGAGACGCTTAACGCACTGAGCCATCCAGGCACCCTGGTTACCTGTATTTCTTCTATACATGGCCTATGGGTATCCTTTGCCCATTTTTCTTTTTTCTTTCTTTCTCTCTCTCTCTCTCTTTTTTTTGCTATTATCAGAGGCTCTTTACATATTATGGACATTAATCCTTTGTCTCTCACACATATTCAAATATTTTCATGTGTCTTGTTTTTAGCCCTTTGTTCTTTTTGAATACAGAAATTTAAAATTTTGACATAATGTAATGAGTTTCTCCCAGAAGGTGTGTGTCACAGCACGGCTACAGCATGAAGTGCAAGGGTGGAAGGCGACACAGGGTGCAGCATTAGCATCATAAAGGGCTTTGAGGGCACGTCTAAGGAGGCGCACTGCCGCCCTGATGGCAACCGAGCACCGTGCAGAGGCTTTCAACACACCGACTCTCAACATTCCCCATCTAGCAACTATCGACCGAGCACCAAGTACCGCGATCAAAGCCGTCTCTCAGAGAATTATACTTTTTGTACACGTTTCACCATGTCAAATACATCACGAGAAACAGACCCTCGTGTCAAAGGGCATAAGGGGGACTTGCGCTGCCGCCTACGAAAACGTATTTTAAACATAAAGCACAACGGCTGTCCGTGCGGAAACGGCCCGAGCGGAGGAAGGTACCGGCGGGAGGCGGGTCCGAGTTTGCGGACTATCCGCGCCCGCGGAAACAACAAAAGTCGCTTCAATTCCGTGGGAAACGGACTGGACTCCCAACGGCGGGACGACCGGGAAGGAGGCGTATTCCCGCCCAACAACTCACAACAAAATCCACACCCCCCAATATAGGTAGACATGTAAAAAAAGACATTTAAAAATCCTTTAAACGCAGTAGAAACAAATAAAGGCGACGGTGTTCGCGATCCGGGGATGGCGAGAAACTTCCCGAAACGGCACCGCCCCCGGCCCCCGGCCGCGGAGGGCACCGGAGGGCGCGTTCGCGACCCCGGGGTGGGGGGCTTCCTTCCAGGCGAGCGGTGCGGGTCCCGGCGACGGCTGCGGGCGCGGCCGGGGACTCCGGGGCGACCGCGCGGGGCGACCGCGACGCGCACCCCCGGGCCGCCGCCCGCCCTGCCCCCTCGCCCGCCTCCCGGCCCGCGGCGCGCCGCACTCACCGGCCTCCACAGACAAAGGGCGCTCCGGGCGGCTCCGCCCCCTGACGCCGCGGCCGCCGCCCGCCCGACCCGGGTACGCGGTGCCGAGGGCCCGACTGCCCGAGCCAAGGACGCCCGGCGGCGGGGCCCCTGGGGCTGGGCCGGCCGCCCGCGCCAGCCCCGCTCCGACCGAAGCCTCCCCGCGATGGCGACCGCGCCGCGCGGGCTTGGGCTGCGCCACACGCATGCGCCGGCGGCGCCCCGGGCGGCCGGCTTCCCGCATGCCGGACCCGGAGCTCCCACACGCTCGCCCGCGGGCTGCCACGGCAGCGGCGCTCCCGGGGCCCCGGACCCCCGCCGCGCGCTCCTGGGGCTCGGCCGCCGGGCCGCGGGGTGGGGGCGAGTCGGCCAAGGCCCGCCCCGGCGCGTCCCGGTCAGAGGCTCCGAGGGCCGGTTCGCGCCGGATCCTAGTCCCCTGCCCGCTCCTCGTGGGAGACTCGGAGCGCAGAGACGACGGACGAGCGCGGTTTTCTGCGGAAAGGCCGGTCTCCTGAGGAGAAGAGCAGCGTCTGTCAGCGGGGCTCACGTGGCTTAGCCGGGCTTCAGGACGGCGCGACCCGGACCGCGGGGCGCCTCCGGCGACGCCCGTCTCGTCCCCCTCGAAGCCGTGTGGGACGTAGGGACTGTGCGGTCCCGCCGCGTCCGGACACTCGCGGCCGGTGAGCTGCACGTACTCGTTGCCTGGAGGACATCCGGGGCCGTGGTTTCCCGCCGCACGTTTGCTTCTGGCCCGGCCTCGCGGCAGATGAACCGCTTCCACATGGAGGTTTGGTGGCAGCGCCTCGACTGCACACTTGAATGCGTCGTGAAATAGGGCGATGTCCTTTGCACCTGCACAAAGCCTTTTTAAGATCTCACTTTTAAGGAATCTCTACACCCCACGTGGGGCTTGAACTCATAACTCTGAGACCAAGAGTCACATGTGCTACAGACTGAGCCAGCGGCCCCAGGCCCCTTGCACAAAGCCTTTTTAAAAAAATGAAATTCAAGTTTAATCCCAGAGAAGTTATTTATATTAGTTTCAGGTATAAAATACAGTGCTTGGACAGTTCCGTATATTACTCAGTGCTTACCCGGATAGGTCTGTTCTTATCCTCTCCACCCTTCACCCACTGACCCGCCCACCTCCCGGCTGGTAACGAGTAGGTCGTTACCTATAGTGGAGTCTTTTTCTTGGTTTACCTCTTCCTGCCCCACCCCCTTTGCTTGTTTGTTTTGTTTCTTAAATTCCACATGAGTGAAATTATATGGTATTTGTCTTTCTCTGACTTATTTCACTTGGTGTAATACCCTCTACTTCCAACCAAGTGGTTGCAAATGGCAAGATTTCATTCTTTTTGGTGGTTGAGTATTATTCTGTACTATTCGTGCATGTACACATGTATGTAAGGGCCCACTTCATTAGCGGGAGCCGCTTCGTTGCAGGAACTTAGATTGACCCTGGCCCTCCCGGAGGAACTTCCTTGCAAAGCCCGATGGGAGAGCGGGTCGGCCAGGTGAAGACGTCCGATCCGTGGGGCGCGCGTGTATCTACGGGGGTAAGTTGAAATTCAGTTGGCCGCCCGTGTGTCACCGAGCAGTTTTGTGTGTGTGGCAGACCTAGCGTGACTGTGCAGTTTTCTCTGTGTATTGCAATCTCATGGGCCGCCTGTGGAGAGCCCGGCTAAAGGGCCTCTATAAAGGTTAGTTTGCGAGGAGTAGGGGGAGGAGTAGGAGGAGCTAGTCAGGGAGAGCCGTCAGGATAGTCGTCCTAGGGTCGTCGTCCTAGGGTAGTCCTCGGAGCTTCGTCATGGTCAGCGGGAGCGTCGTGGTCGTCGTCCTGTTCGTCACAGTCGTGGGCAGCGGTGCCCGGACGACGGCCTCACCGCCAGCAGCCTCACCACCGCGAGCGGCCTCGCCACTACGCAGCCCCGGCCCCGCCGCGAGCGGCCTCGTCGCCCTGAGCCGCGGCTCCGCCACCGGCAGCCTCCCAGCCGCGAGCAGCGCCGCCCAGAGCCGCAGCCGTGCTGCCAGCGGCCCCGCCACCCCGAGCCCGGGCCCCGACGCCAGCGGCCTCCTTGGGGCGGCCTTGCCGGAGCGAGCGGCCTTGTCCGGAGCAGCCTCGTCGGGGAGCAGCGTCGTTGGAGCGGCCTCGCCAGAGCAGCGGCCTCCTCCAGGGAGCGACCTCGCCGGAGCACCCTCATTCCGGGGAGTGGCCCTGTCCCGGGAGCGGCCTTGTCCAGAGCGGCCTCGCCGGGAGCAGCGTCATGGGGAGCAGAGTCTGCATCATCGGGGCTGTTGTCCTCATAGTCGTCATCGCCTCTTTGTCGTCGGGAGCGGCTTCATCCGGGACCGGCCTGTCCGGGGAGTGGCCTCGTCGGGGAGTGGCCTCGTTGGGGAGCGGCCTCGTCCAGAGCGGCCTTGTTGGGGTTGTCATCATCGTCTCTTCGTAGGAGACGGCCCCTACCAGTCAGTTTGATTCTCGATGCTTGGCGCGAAATAAAGCTTTGCTTGACCTTTGCTTTGTATCAGTCTCGCTCCTTTGATCATGGACCCCAACAATATATATGTGTGTATATATATTCATATGTATGTACATATACTGTATTGTACATACAGAATAAAATTGTACTGTGCGTTATATATATGTTTATTATTCTATTTTATATATATGTAAAACAGACATGTACACACACATATATATACTACTTCTTTATCCATTCATCACTCATGGACACTTGGGTTGTTTCCGTTCCGTATTGAATAAATAAAGGGGTGCATATCTCCATTTGAATTAGAGTCTTTGTATCATTTGGGTAAATACCCAATAGTGTCATTCCTTGATTGCAGAGTAGTTTTGTTTTTAACTTTTTGAGGAACCTCCATACTCTTTTCCACAGTGGCTTTACTGTTAGGGTCTGTAATCAAAGGAGCGAGACTGATGCAAAGCGAAGGTCAAGCAAAGCTTTGTTTCGTGCCAAGCATCGAGAATCAAGTCAACCGGTCGGGGCCGTCTCTTACAAAGAGGCGACCCTTCCCAGCCTCACAGACTAACTTTTATAGATGTAGTTGAGCCTGGCTATACACAGGTGGCCAATGAGATTGCAATACGCAGAGAAAACTGCAGTCATGCTGGGTAACACACGGGTGGACAATTGAATTTCAATTTGCCCTAGTAGATATATGGGCCCCACTGATTGGATGTCTCCACCTGGCCTGACCTGCCCTCGTATCTGGGCTTTGCAAGTAAGTTCCTCTGGGAGGGGCAGGGTCAATCTAAGTTCACTGCATAAACACAAAATGGCTCCCGCTGGCTAAGTAGGCCCTTACACTTACCACTTTGCATTCCCTCTAACAGTGTAAGAGGGTTCCTTTTTCTCCACATCCTCCCCAACACTTGTTTCTTGTGTTTTTTATTTTAGCCATTCTATCGGGTCTTAGGTGATATCTCATTGTAGTTTTGATTTGTATTTTCCTGATGATGAGTGATGTTGAGCATCTTTTCATGTGCCTGTTGGCCATCTGGATGTTTTCTTTGGAGAAATGTCTCTTCATGTCTTCTGCCCATTTTCAAATTGGATTATTTGTTTTTTGGGTTTTGAGTTGTATAAATTCTTTGTATATTTTGGATACTAAAGTTTTATCAGATATATTATTTGCAAATATCTTCTCATTCAGTACGTTGCTTTCTAGTTTTGTTGATTGTTTCTTTTACTGTGCAGCTTTTTATTTTGATGTAGTTTCAATAGTTTATATTTTGCTTTTGTTTCCCTTGCTTTAGGAGACATACCTAGAAAAACGTTGCGGCAGCCAATGTTAGGGAAGTTACTACCTGTGCTCTCTTCTAGGTTTTTTATGGTTTCAGGCCACACATTTAGGTCCTTCATCCATGTTGAACTTATTTTTGTCATGACGTAAGAAAGTGATCTGGTTCTATTCTTTTGAATGTTGTCCAGTTTTTCCAACACCATTTGTTGAAGAGACTGTATTTTTCCCATTGGATATTCTTTCCTACTTTCTCAAAGATAAGCTGACCAGACAATTGTGGGTTTATTTCTAGGTTTTCTATTTGGTTCCATTGATTTTTGTGTCTACTTTCATATCAGTATAAACCGTTTTGATTTTGACAGGTTTGTAATATAACTTGAGATGTGGAATTGTGACCTCTCCAGCTTTGGTTTTCTTTCTCAAAATTGCTTTCTCTATTCAGGATCTTTTTTGGTTCCATTAAACTTTTAGGTTGTTTGTTCTAGTTCTGTGAAAAATGCTGTTGGTATTTTGATAAGGATTGCATTAAAGGTGTAGATTGCTTTGGGTGATATTGACAATTTAACAATATTTGTTTTTCCAATTCATGAGCATGGAATCTCAATTTCTTTCATCAGTGTTCTATAGTTTTCAGAGAACAGATCTTTAACCTTTAATCTTCTTATTCCTAGATATTTTATTATTTTCAATGCAGTTGTAAATCGGATTGTTTTCTTAATTTCTCTTTCTGCTGCTTCATTATCAGTGTATAGAAGTGCAATGGATTTCTTTATATTGACTTTGTATCCTGGGACGTTATTGAATTCATTTGTCAGTTCTAGTAGTTTTTTGGTGGAGTCTTTCAGGTTTTTTCCAATAGGGAATGTTTTACTTCTTTACCAATTTGGATGCCTTTTATTTCTTTTTGCTGTCTGATTGCTGTGGTTAGGATTTTCAGTACTGCCACTTCCTGACCATGCACAGGAGAAGATTGAGGCACAAACAAGTCAGCTGCAAGAGAAAGGGAGCAGGGGTTGACAGTAGAGAAGACTGTTGCCCCAAACAACCCCTCAGTCTCATATTTATTGGAAGGTAGGTAACAACCCAACAAGAAGCCAAAGTAGGTTACACATTAACCACGAGTCTTGTAGGTAAGAAGAAAGACAAAATATGTCTGGTCATGTAGTACATGACCGATAGTTGAGCAAACCCAAACAGAAGGGATTGTCTGACTAACTGCAGGTTCTCTCCAGGGAAGGGGAGATAACAGAAAAATGAAGCAGGTGGCATTCCACCCTGAGTGGTCCAGGTGTTCCCAGCTGCTGGGCTTCAAGGACATATATCATCTTCTCCCCCAGAGGTCTGTTGCTTGTACATGTTTTTCTTAAGACTATATCTAAGCATGCTTGGTGACTAGTATAATTTCTCGTGGGTTCTATTTAAAGCAGTACATTGTTCTGAGGGACAGTTACACAGTACTATGTTGAATAAAACTGGTGAGAGTGGACATCCTTGTCTTGTTCCTGACCTTAGTGGAAAAACTCTCAAATTTTCACCATTGAGTATAATGTTCATTGTGGGTTTGTCATATATGGTCTTTACTTATACTGAGGTATGTTCCTTCTAAACTTACTTTGTTGAGGGTTTTTGTCGTGAATGGATGTAATTTGGCAAATGCTTTTTCTGTGTCTGTTGAAATGATCATATGGTTTTATCCTTTCTCTTGTTGATTGGATGTATCATGTTGATTGATTCACGAACATTGAACTACCCTTGCACACTGGGAGTAAATCCCACTTGATTGTGGTTAATGATTTTTTTAACGTATGTTGGATTCTGTATTTTGTGAAGGATTTTTTAATCTATTTTCATCAGAGATATTGTCCTGTAGTTCTCTTTTTATAGTGGTACCTTTTCTGTTTAGGCATCAGGCTAATGCTGACCTCACAGAATGTGTTTGGGAGTTTTCCTCCCTTTCTGTTTTTTGGGATAGTTTGAGAAGAATAGGTATTGGTGACTAACAGAATAGAAAAAAAATTTCTTAAAATGTTTAATAGAATTTTCCTGTGTCACCGTCTGTTCCTAGATTTTTGTTTGTTGGGAGATTTGATTACTGATTCAGTTTCTTTGCTAGTAATTGACCTGTTCAAATTTTCCTTCTTTTCTTATTGATTATTTTTATTAACATATAATATATTATTTGCCGCAGGGGTACAGGTCTGTGAATCGTCAGGCTCACACACTTCACACCACTCATCATATCTCCAACTACCCTCTCCACCTCCCCTCCCCCCAGCACCCCTCAGTCTGTTTTGTAAGATTAAAGTCTCTCTCTCTCTTTTTAAAAAGATTTTATTTATTTATTTGACAGAGATCACAAGTAGGCAGAGAAGCAGGCAGAGAGAGAGGAAGAGAGAGAGAGGGGAAACAGGCTCCCTGATGAGCAGAGAGCCCAATGCAGGGTTCAATCCCAGGCCCCTGAGATCATGACCTGAGCCATAGGTAGAGGCTTAACCTACTGAGCCACCCAGGTGCCCCAGATTAAGAGTCTATTATGATTTGTCTCTCTCCCGATCCCATCTTGTTTCATTTTTTCCTTCCCTACCCCACAAACTCCCCACTCTGCCTCTCAAATTCCTCATATCAGGGAGATCATATGATAATTGTCTTTCTCTGATTGACTTATTTCAGTCAGCATAATACCCTCTAGTTCCATTCACATCGTGGCAAATGGCAAGATTTCATTTCTTTCGATGGCTGCATAGTATTCCATTGTGTATATATACTACATCTTCTTTATCTGTTCATCTGTTGATGGACATCTCTGTTCTTTCCATAGTTTGGCTATTGTGGACATTGCTGCTATAAACATTTAGGTGAATGTGCCCCTTCACATCACTACATTTGTATCTTTAGGGTAAATATCCGGTAGTCTGATTGCTAGGTCATAGGGTAGCTCTATTTTCAAACTTTTTGGGGAACCTCCATACTGTTTTCCAGAGTGGCTGCACCATCTTGCATTCCCACAAACAGTGTAAAAGGGTTCCCCTTTCTCTGCATCCTCGCCAGCATCTGTCGTTTCTGGACTTGTTAATTTTAGCCATTCTGACTGTTGTGAGGTGGTATCTCATTGCGTTTTGATTTGAATTTCCCTGATGCCGAGTGATAGTGAGCACTTTTTCATGTGTCTGTTGGCCATCTGGATGTCTTCTTTGCAGAAGTGTCTGTTCATGTCTTCTGCCCATTTCTTGATTGGATTATTTGTTCTTTGGGTGTTGAATTTGATAAGGTCTTTATAGATTTTTGGATACTAGCCCTTTATCTGATATGTCATTTGTGAAAGGGAAAAGATTTTCCCTTCTGTCAGTTGTATTTTACTTTTGTTGACTGTTTCCTTTGCTGTGCAAAGCTTTTGATCTTGACGAAGTCCAAATGGTTCATTTTTCCCTTGCTTCCCTTGTCTTTGGCGATGTTTCTAGGAAGAAGTTGATGCGGCTGAGGTTGAAGAGATTGCTGCCTGTGTTCTCCTCAAGGATTTTGATGGATACCTGTCTCACATTGAGGACTTTCATCCATTTGGAGTCTATTTTTAGATGTGGTATAAGGAAATGGTCCAGTTTCATGCTTCTGCATGTGGTTGTCCAATTTTCCCAACACCATTTGCTGAAGAGACTGTCTTTTTTCCATTGGACATTCTTTCCTGCTTTGTTGAAGATTGTTGACCATAGAGTTGAAGGTCTATGGGCGCTCTATTCTGTTCTATTGATCTATGTGTCTGTTTTTGTGCCAGTACCATACTGTCTTGATGGTGACAGCTTTGTAATAGAGCTTGAAGTCTGGAATTGTGATGCCACCAACTTTGGCTTTCTTTTTCAACATTCTTCTGGCTATTCGGGGTCTTTTCTGGTTCCATATTAAGATTATTTGTTCCATTTATTTGAACAAACTGGTGGTATTTTGATAGGGATTGCATTAAATGTGTAGATTGCTTAAGATAGAATAGACATTTTTGCAGTATTTGTTCTTCCAATCCATGAGCATGGAACATTTTTCCATTTCTTTGTGTCTTCCTCAATTTCTTTCATGAGTACTTTATAGTTTTTCTGAGTATAGGTTCTTTGCCTCTTTGGTTAGGTTTATTCCTAGGTATCTTATGGTTTTGGGTGCAATTGTAAATGGGATTGACTCCTTAATTTCTCTTTCTTCTGTCTTGCTGTTGGTGTAGAGAAATGCAACTGATTTCTGTGCACTGATTTTTATATCCTGCCACTTTAATGAATTACTGTATAAGTTTTAGCAGTTTTGGAGTGGAGTCTTCTGGGTTTTCCACATAAAGTATCATATTATCTGCAAAGCGTGAGAGTTTGACTTCTTCTTTGCTGATTCGGATGTCTTTAATTTCTTTTTGTTGTCTGATTGCTGAGGCTAGATCTTCTAGTAATATGTTGAATAGCAGTGGTGATAGTGGACATTCCTGCTGTGTTCCTGACCTTAGAGGAAAAGCTCCCAGTTTTTCCCCATTGAGAATGATATTCGCTGTGGGTTTTTTTTATAGATGGCTTTGATGATATTGAGATATGTATCCTCTAACCGACACTCTGAAAAGTTTTGATCAAGGAAAGATGTTGTACCTTGTCAAATGCTTTTTCACCATCTATTGAGAGTATCATAATAGTTCTTGTTCTTTCTTTTATTAATGTATTGTATCACATTGATTGATTTGTGGATGTTGAACCGACCTTGCAGCCCAGCAATAAATCCCAATTGGTCGTGGTGAATAATCCTTTTAATGTACTGTTGGATCCTATTGGCTAGTATTTTGGTGAGAATTTTCTCATCTCTGTTCATCAAGGATATTGGTCTGTAATTCTCTTTCTTGATGGGGTCTTTGTCTGATTTTGGGATCAAGGTAATGCTGACCTCATAAAATGAGTTTGACAGTTTTCCTTCCATTTCTATTTTTTGGAACACTTTCAGGAGAATAGGAATTAATTCTTCTTTAAATGCTTGGTAGAATTCCCCTGGGAAGCTCTCTGGTCCTGGGCTATTGTTTGTTGGGAGATTTTTGATGACTGCTTCAATCTCCTTACTGGTTATGGGTCTGTTCAGGTTTTCTATTTCTTCCTGGTTCATTTGTGGTAGTTAACATATCTCTAGGAATGCATCCATTTCTTCCAGATTGTCAAATTTGTTGGCATATAGTTGCTCATAATATGTTCTTAAAATTGTTTGTATTTCTTTGATGTTGGTTGTGATCTCTCCTTTTTCACTCGTGATTTTATTTATTTGGGTTCTTTCCAACTTTCCACTTGTGATTGAGTTCCAGTTTCAGAGCATTGTGGTCTGGAATATGCAGGGAATGACCCCAAACTTTTGGTACTGGTTGAGACCTGATTTGTGACCCAGGATGTGATCGATTCTGGAGAATGTTCCATGTGCACTAGAGAAGAATGTGTATTCTGTTGCTTTGGGATGGAATGTTCTGAATATGTGATGTCCATCTGGTCCAGTGTGTTGTTTAAGGCCTCTATGTCCTAGTTTATCTTTTGCTTGGATGATCTGTCCATTTCAGTGAGGAGGAGTGTTAACGTCTCCTACCATTATTGTATTATTGTCAATGTGTTTCTTTGATTTTGTTATTAAGTGGTTTATGTAGTTGGCTGCTCCCATGTTAGGGGCATAGATATTTAAAATTGTTAGATCTTTTTGTTGGACAGACCCCTTAAGTATGATATAGTGTCCTTCCTCATCTCTTATTATAGTCTTTGGCTTAAAATCTAATTGATCTGACATAAGGATTGCCACCTCAGCTTTCTTTTGATGTGCATTAGCATGGTAAATTGTTTTTCAACCCCTCACTTTAGATCTGGAGGTGTATAAATGAGTTTAAAATGAGTTTCTTGTAGACAGCATATTGATGGGTTTTGGTTTTTTATCCATTCTGATACCCTGTGCCTTTTGATTGGGGCATTTAGCCCATTTGCATTCAGGGTAAGTATTGAAAGATATGAATTTGGTGCCATTGTATTGCCTGTAGGTGACTATTACTGTATATTGTCTGTGTTCCTTTCTGATCTACTACTTTTAGGCTTTCTCTTTGCTTAGAAGACCCCTTTCAATATTTCCTGGAGGGCTGGTTTGGTGTTTACAAACTCTTAGTTTTTGTTTGTCCTAGAAACTTTTTATCTCTCCTTCTAGTTTCAATGATAACCTAGCTGGATATAGTATTCCTGGCTGCATGTTTTTCTCATTTAGTGCTCTGAATATATCATGCCAGTTCTTTCTGGCCTGCCAGGTCTCTGTGGATAAGTCTGTTGCCAGTCTAATATTTCTCCAAGACTTCTTGTACTGACCTGCTTTCAGGATTTTCTCTTTGTCACTAAGACTTGCAAGTTTTACTATTAGATGATGGGGCGTGGACCTATTCTTATTGATTTTGAGAGGGAGTCTCTGTGCCTCCTGGATTTTGATGCTTGTTCCCTTTGCCATATTAGGGAAATTCTCTACTGTAATTTGCTCCAATATACTTCCTGCCCCCCCTTCTTCTTCTGGGATCCCAATTTTTCTAATAATGTTTCATCTTATGGTATCACTTATCTCTCAAATTCTCCCCTCCTGGTCCTGCAGTTGTCTTTCTTTTGCTCAGGTTCTTTATTCTTTGTCATTTGGTCTTCTATATCACTGATTCTCTCTTTTACCTCATCTATCCTGGCAGTAAGAGCCTCCATTTTTTATTGCACTTCATTAATAGCTTTTTAAAAATTTCAACTTGGTTAGATTTTAGTCCTTTTATTTCTCCAGAAAGGAATTTTATTTCTCCAGAAAGCGTTTCTCTATTATCTTCCATGCCTTTTTCAAGCCCAGCTAGCACCTTGGGAATCATAGTTCTGAACTCTAGTTCTGTATTGATTAGGTCCCTAGCCATCAGTACTGCCTCTTCTTTTTTTTGTGGCGAGTTTTTCCCGCCTTGTCATTTTATCCAGATAAGAATATATGTACGAGGGAATAAAATACTAAAAGGGTGGCAAAGATTCCAGAAAAATATACACTAACCAAATCAGAAGACATCCAAAACCAGGTGGAGAAGAACGGGGGAAAAAAGAAAAAAAAAAAAATATATATATATATATATACTGGTGAATAGAACACATCCACCCAATTGATTTTGGGTGTATTTTATTCTCTTAGAATAAATTACCTCCCAAAATTTTTAATAAAGGATAACCTATATGTATACAAAAATAAGGGCAAACATGATGAAGTGATGGAATATGACTGTAAAGTTGAAAATTTTTAAAAAATTCTAAAAAAAGAATTGATAAGATAAGTTGGTTGGAAAAAGAAAAAAAAAAAGGAGGGAATATTCTCAGGCTGGAGACTAGAACAAAGCCATGTGCTAGATTAGGGTATATTTTGATCTATTAGAAGAAATTGTATCCCAAAATTTTTTAGAAAAAAAAACCCTATATGTATATAAAAAGTAAGGTTAAATACAATGAAGGGATAAAATGTGACTATAACAATGAAGGTTTAAAAAGATTTTTTTTAAAGAAAGGTATTGTTAAGATAAACTAGTTTAAAAATGTTAAAAGAGGAGAGGAAAAGTTAAAAAAATAGAATAAGAAAAAATTAAATTAAGAAAAATTTAACTTTGCAAGACTAAAGGATCATGGGGAGAAAGCCATGAATTCCATGTGTTGCTTTCCCCTATCTCTGGAGTTCCACTGTTCTCCTTGAGCAGTGAGCTTGGTCTTGGCTGGATGTTCTTGCTGATCTACTTGGGGAGGCACCTGTTGCAGTGATTCTCAAATGTCTTTCCCTGAGGCAGAATTGCACCGCCATTGCCAGGGGCCAGGCTAAGTAATCTGCTAGGGTTTGCTCTCAGAGCTTTTGTTCCCTGAACACTTTCCATAAACTCTGGAGGATGGGAATGAAAATGGTGGCCCCCAATCCCCAGCCCAGAGGAGCCAAGAGCTTGGGGCCCCACTCCTCAGTGCGCCCTCAGAGAAAAGCAGTCAATCACTCCTGTCTCCCTGGTCTCCGGCTGCACTCTGAGCTCACATTGTGGTATTTCAATGTGTTTTTGATTTTTGAATTTTGAATTTTTAATTCAAAAATTTTTATTTGAACTTTGAATTTTTGAATTTCCCTGATGGCTAATGATGATGAACATTTTTTCATGTGTCTGTTAACCATTTGTATGTCTTCTTTGGAGAAGTGTCTGTTCATGTCTTCTGCCCCTTTTTATTTGTTTTTTGGGTGTTGAGTTTGAGAAGCTCTTTATAGATCATGGATATTAGCCCTTTGTCTGAAGTGTCATTTGCAAATATATTCTCCCATTCCATGGGTTGCCTCTGTTTTGTTGACTGTTTCCTTTGTTGTGCAGAAGCTTTCTATCATGATAAAGTCCCAAAAGTTCATTGTCACTTTTGTTTCCTTTGCTTTTGGAGATGTGCTGTGGTTGATATGGAGGTGGTTTTTCAGCCTATGTTCCCCTCTAGGATTTTGATGGATTCCTGTCTCACATTGAGGTCTTTCATCCATTTTGAGTTTATCTTTGTGTATGGTGTAAGAGAATGGTCAAGTTTCATCCTTCTGTATATAGCTGTCCAGTTTTCCCAACACCATTTATTGAAGGGATTATCTTTTTTCCACTGGATATTTTTTCCTGCTTTGTCAAAGATTATTTGACCATAGAGTTGCGGGTCCATATTTGGGCTCTCTACTCTGTTCCACTGGTCTATGTGTCTGTTTTTGTGCCAGTACCATGCTGTCTTGGTGATCACAGCTTTGTAGTAAAGATTGAAATCAGGCAACATGATGCCCCCATCTTTGTTTTTATTTTTCAACATTTCCTTGGTGATTCAGGATCTTTTCTGTTTCCATGCAAATTTTAGGATTGTTTGTTCCAGCACTTTGAAAAAAATGCCCAAGGTATTTTGATCAGGATGCCGTTGAAAGTATAGATTGCTCTGGGCAGTATAGACATTTTTACAATATTCGTTCTTCTGATCCATGAGCATGGAATATTTTTCCATCTTTTTGTGTCTTCTTCAATTTCTTTCATAAGTGTTCTGTAGTTCCTAGATTATAGATCCTTTACCTCCTTGTTTAGGTTTATTCCAAGGTATCTTGGTTTTTGGTGCTATGTCAATGGAATCAAATCTCCAAATTCTCTCTCTACAATTTCATTGTTAGTGTATAAGAAAGTATTGATTTTGATCAGTTTGATCAAATTTATCAATTTGATTTTGATCAATTTGATCATTGATCTGTGCATTGATTTTTTTATACTGCCACAGTACTGAATTGTATAAGTTCTAGTAATTTGGGCGTGGAGTCTTTTGGGTTTTTCATATAAAGTATTATGGCATCTTCTTTGCCAATTTGAGTACATTTTATTTCTTTTTGTTGTCTTATTGCTGTTGTTAGGACTTCTAATACTATGTTGAACAATAGTGGTGAAAGTGGGCATCCTTGTCGTGTTCCTATTCTTAAGGGAAAGACTCTTGGCTTTCCCCCATTGAGAATGATATTCTCTGTGGGTTTTTCGGATGGATTTTAGGAAGTTGAGGAATTTTGCCTCTATCCCTATACTCTAAAGTGTTTTGATCAGGAAAGGCTGTATTTAGTCAAATGCTTTTTCTGCATCAATTGAGAGGACCATGTAGTTCTTCTCTCTTCTCTTATTGATGTGTTCTATCACATTGATTGATTTGAGAATGTTGAACTGCCCTTGCATCCCAGGGATAAATCACATCTGGTCATGGTGGATAATCTTTTTAATGTACTGTTGGATCCTATTGGCTATGATCTTGTTGAGAATCTTGGCATCCAGATTTACCAGGGATATAGGTGTGAAATTCTCCTTTTTAATGGGTCTTTGCCTGGTTTGGGGAGCAAGGTAATAATGCTGGCCTCATAGAAAAAGTCTGGAAGTTCTTCTTCTGTTTCTATTTTTTGAAATAGCTTCAGGAGAATAGGTATTATTTCTTCTTTGAATGGTAGAATTCCCCATGGAATCCATCAGGTCCTGTCTCATGTTTTTTTAGGGGTTTTTGATCACTGCTTCAATCTTGTTACTAGTTATTGGCCTATTCAGATTGTCAATTTCTTCCTGTTTCAGTCTTAGGAGTTTATCGGTTTCCAGGACTGTATCCGTTTCTTCTAGGCTGATTAACTTATTGGCATATAGCTGTTGATAATGATTTCTGGTTATTGTTTCTATTTCCTTGGTGTTAGTTGTGATCTCTCCCTTTTGTTTCATAATTTTATTAATTTGTGTCCTTTCTCTTTTCTTTTGGATTCATCTGACCAGTGGTTTATTGATCTTGTTTATTCTTTCCAAGAACCAGCTTCTAGTTTTCTTGATGTGTTCTACTGTATCTCTGGTTTCTTATTCATTGATCTCTGCTCTTTCTGCTCTAATATTAATTATTTCTCTTCTTGTGTGTGGGGTAGGCCTAATTTGTTGTTGATTCTCCAGTTCTTCCTAGTGTAAAGACAGTTTTTATATTCAGGACTTTTCTGTTTTTTTGAGTGAGGCTTGGATGGCTATGTATTTCCCCCTTAAGACCATCTTTGCCACATCCCACAGGTTTTGGACCGAGTTCTCATTGGTTTCCATGAATTGTTTAAGTTCTTTGATTTCCTGGTTAACCCAAACATTCTTTAGCAGGATATTCTTTAGATTCCAAGTGTTTGAATTTCTTCCTACTTTTTTCTTGTGATTGAGTTCCAGTTTCAAACATTATGGTCTGAGAATACACTGGGAATAATCTCAGTCTTTTGGTATTGGTTGAGACCTGATTTGTGACCCGGTATGTGGTCTATTCTGGAGAAAGTTCCATGTGCATTCGAGAAGAATGAGTATTCTGTTGTTTTAGGGTGAAATGTTCTCTATGTATCTATGAGGTCCATCTTGTCCAGTGTGTCATTCAAAGCTCTCGTTTCTTTGTTTATTCTTCTTAGATGATCTGTCTGTTGCTGAGAGTGGAGTGTTAAGATCCCCTACAAATAATGTATTATTATCAATATCTCTATTTTGATTAACAATTGGCTTATTTAGTTTGTTGCTCCCATGTTGGGGTCATAGATATTTGTAGTTGCTAGATCTTCTTGTTGGATAGACCCTTTAGGAATGATGTAGTGTCCTTCTGTATCTCTAACCACAGTCTTTACCTTCATATCTAATTTGTCTGATACAAGAATTGCTACCCCAGCTTTCTTTTGTGGTCTGTTGGCATGACAGATGGTTTTCCATCCCTTCACTTTCAGTCTGGGTGTTTCTTTAGGTTCAGAATGAGTCTCTTGTAGACAGCTTGTGGATGGGTCCTGTCTTTTTATCCAATCTTTAACCATGTGTCCTTTCTTGGATATACTCCTCAGTCCTAGAATATGTTCTAGAGCTCTCTTTCTGTCTTTTTACATCTCCCATGATAGCTTGATAATTTCTTTTTAAAAAAAATTTTATTTATTTTTAAAATTTCTTTTCATTGTTCCAGAATTCATTGTTTATGCACCACACCCAGTGCTCATTGCAATACATGCTCTCCATAATACCCACCACCAGGCTCACCCAATCTCCTACCCCTGCCCCTCCAAACCCCTCAAATTGTTTTTCAGAGTCCACAGTCTCTCATGGTTTGTCTCCCCCTCCAATTTCCCCCAGCTCCCTTTTCCTCTCCATTGGGGAGATGGAGAGGAGAAGATAGCTTAATAATTTTTTATATTAAACTTGTTTAGAGGAGAGGAAGATGGTAGAGGAGTAGGAGAACCCTAGGCTCCCCTTGTCCCACAAACACAACTAGATAACTATCAAATCATCCTGATACCTCAGAAATTGACCTGAAGACTGACAGAACAAACTCCACAGCTAAGGGGAGAGAAAAGACAACATCAAAGAAGGTAGGAAGTACAGAGATATGGTTTAAAGGTGAAACAGATTGTAGGTGCTGAGAGGGGGAGGGAGCCATGGTCATGGAGAAGAGCAACAGAGAAGGGAACACACACAAGGAGAATGTTTCCCAAAGCTATTGGTTTAGAAGGTGAGAGGGGCTGAATTTCATGAGTTCTCATAACCAGTGGAGCTTAAATTCTAGTTTATTTTATTTTTTTAAAATTAAAATTTAATTTAATTAACATGTACTGTATTATTAATTTCAGAGGTAGAATTCAGTGATTCATCAGATGCATACACTGCCCAGTGTTCATTACTTCAAGTACCCTCCTTAATGCCCATCACCCAGTTACCCCACCAGCTTCCCTTCCAGCAACTCTTTTTGTTCCCTATAGTTAAGAGTCTTTCATGGTTTGCCTCCCTTTCTGCTTTCCTCTTATTTTATTTCTCCTTCCCTTCCCCTATATTCATCTGTTTTGTTCCTTAAATTCCACATATGAGTGAAATCATATGGTATTTGTATTTCTTTCTTTGACTTATTTTGCTTAGCATAATCCCCTCTAGTTCCATTCACAACATTGCAAATGGCAAGATGCAGCTGGTTGGTGCCATTCCCCACTCCACCCCCAAAGCATTAACCCAGAGCCCTTTATTATTGTATGGTGTCCTCCTTTGTCTCTTTTAACACTCTTTGTTTTAAAATCAATTTTGTCTGATGTAAGTACTGCTACTATGACTTTCTTTTGACATCCTTTTGCATGGTAAATATTTCTCTGTTTCCACCTTTTCAACCTGCAGATGTCTTTAGGTCTAAAATGAGTCTTCTCTAGGCAGCATATACATGGATTTTTTTTTTTTTAGAAGATTTTATTTATTTATTTGACAGAGATTGCAAGTAGACAGAGAGGCAGGCAGAGAGAGAGAGAGGGAAGCAGGCTCCCTGAGCAGGGAGCCTGATGTGGGACTCGATCCCAGGACTCTGAGATCATGACCTGAGCTGAAGGCAGCGGCTTAACCCACTGAGCCACCCAGGCGCCCGGGTCTTATTTTTTTAATCCATTCAGTCATCCTATGTCTTTTGTTTGGGGCATTTAGTCCATTTGCATTCAAAGTAAGTATTGATAAGTGTGAGTTTATTGCTATTTTATTACTTGTTTTGTGGTTAGTTATGAAGTTTTTCTGTGATCCTTTCTTCTCTTTTTCTCTTTCATGGTTTGCTGGTTTCCTTTTGTGATATATTTGGTTTCTTTCTTTTTATTTGCATATCTTAGTGATTTTTGATTTGTGGTTACCATTAGGTTTGTATATACCACCTTATGCATATTAAGTTGATTGTCGTTTAAGTTTGAACCCACTCTCATTCCTCTCCTCCTCATGTTTTAGGTATATGGTATCATATTTCATATACTTTTATTTTATGAGTTCCTTGACTGATTTTTTATAGAAACGTTCATTTTTATTGTTTTTGTGTTTCCTATTTTTATGCTGTCACTTTTTCTTTCTCCTGAAATACTTTTGTTTATCTGGGAAACTCTTTAAGTCTCCTTCTATTCTGAATGATAGCCTTGTTGAATAGAGCATTCTTGGCTGCAGATTTTCCCCATTCAGCACTTTGAATTTATCATGCTCCTCCCTTCTGGCTTGCAAAGATTCTGTTGAAAAAAATCCGCTGATAGCCTTATGAGGTTTCCCTTGTATGCAACTGTCTTTCCTATTGCTGCTTTTAATTTTTTCTTCTTTCACTACATTTTGCAATTTTATTTTTTATTGTGCTCAGTTAGCCAGCATATAGTACATCATAACTTTTTGATGTAATGTTCAATGATTCATCAGTTGCATATAACATCCAGTGTTCATCACAGCACATGCCTATTTTAATTACATATTCATTGAAATTACATATTTAATTACATATATAATGTGGATATGCTTGTGTTGAATTTTTTGGGTCATCTCTGAGCCTCCTAGATCTAGATATTTGTTTCCTACCCCAGATTAGGGAAGCTTTCAGCTGTTATTTCTTCAAATAAAACTTCTTTCCCCTTTTGTCTCTCTTTTCTTTTTGGGATCCCCATAATGTGAATATTATTATGCTTGTTGAAGTCACTGAGTTCCCTAAGTTTATTCTCAATTTTCCATAATTCTTTTTTCTGTCTTTTGTTCAGCTTCATTACTGTGTCTTCTAGTTTATTATTTTTTCTTTCTGCTTCTTCTAGCCTATTTATTCCACCAAGTGTATTTTTAAAAAGATTTTACTTATTTATTTGAGAGAAAGAGAGAGAGAGAGAGAGAGAGAGAGCAAGAGACAGCACAAGTAAGGGGAGAAGGAGAAGCAGACTCCCCACTGAGCAGGGAGCCTGATGTGCGGCTTGATCTCAGGACCCTGGGATCATGATCCCTGAGCCGAAGACAGCTGCTTAGCCGACTGAGCCACCCAGGCAGCCCAAGTGTATTTTTAAAAAAATTATTTATTTATTTTGGGAGAGAGAGAGAAAGAAAGTGAATGGATGAGGGGAGAGGCAGAAGGAGAAAATCTTCAAGCAGACTTCCTACTGAACAGAGCCCAATGTGGGCTAGTCCCTATAACACATGAGATCATGACCTGAGCTGAAACCAAGAGTTAGACACTTAATGGACTCAGCCATCCAGGTGCCCTGCTGTCAAGTGTATTTTTTTTTAAAGATTTTATTCATTTGAGGAGAGTGAGTGAGAGATCACAAGCATACACACAAACAGGGAGAGGGACAGAGGGAGAAACAGGCTCCCCACTGGTCAGGGAGCCCAGTGCAGGGCTCAATCCCAGGACCCTGAGATCATGACCTGAGCCGAAGGCAGAGGCTTTAACCCACTGAGCCACCCAGGCACCCCATCAAATGTATTTTTAATTTCATTTATTGTGTCCTTCATCTTTGATGGTTCTTTTTTTATGTTTTCTATTTCTTTGTTAAGGGTATCACTGATGTATTCCAGTCTTTCCTTAAGTCCAGTGACTATGTTTATGATAATCACTTTATATTCTCTATCAGTCATGTTACTTTTATCTGTTTTGCTTAGGTCTCTTGCTGTGGTTGTCCTGTTCTTTCATTTGTGACACGTTACTCCTCATTTCGCCTTCCTCTCCATGTCTGTTTCTCTGTGTTAGGAAAGTCAGCTAAGTCTGTTGCTCTTGAAAGCAGTGGGTGGGATGTGCATTTTTAACTAGGTGGTGCTGGTCCTCCTCCCCCAGGGACACTGCAAAACATGCACAGGTGAGGGGTGCAGTTATAACAAGGTGTATATATCCTCTGTGGCATGTTGGAAGATACAGTATTGTCAAGGTTTGCACAGCTTCTCTGGGGGAGAGGATCCACAGCTTCCAAGCCTGAGACAGGTCTGTTGGTAGAGGCTAGAGCAAGGTGTAAGCAAGTTGGATAGTGAATTCTGGAGCCTTGCTGGTTCTGGCAGATGGCTGTGTGTTTTTGATGAGGAGTAGGGGAGGGACATGCCGACTTTTAGCTCCTTTATTCCTGGAGAAGCCCCTCAGTGAACTCTGAGATTAGTCTTCCTCCTGTATATCTGTGGGCTGTTGTGCTGTTTCCTTAAGATAAGGGGTTCAGCTTCCTATCATCCTTCAGGCTGTCTCAGAGCCAATTCTGCTGATTTTGAAAGTTCCAGGCTTTAAGTCCTGCTGGTTCTGAGCACCAGAAATTGGGCCCCTCTTATTTTCAAAGCCAGATGCTATGGGGATTTTTCTTCCCTTTGTTAGGCTCCCTGGTGTGCTAGTAGTTTTTTCTCTCTTCTCTTGCCCATAGCTCCCTCCCTCTGGTGGTCAGATCTATTGGTATTTGTGTTCTCACCTAGTGCTCACCCTTCTCTCTCTCTCTCTCTCTCTCTCTCTTTTTCTTCTACATTTAGTTGTAGAATTTGTTCAGTCAGTGTTTGGGTCTTTTTTCTGTGTTGTTTGCTCTGATGCAAGAGTTATCTAGTCATATCCGTGGGATGAGGTGGGTTTAGAGTCCTCTTACTTTGCCATCTTCCTTGTAAGCTCCTAAACAATATTTTCTCAAACAAAGGAAATTTGTTGAGAATTGTAGTTTTTCAAATCTCTTAAATGTTTGGCTTAATTAAAGAAAGCTGGTTAAAATTTTTTTAAAAGACAAACATAAACATCTTCTGTTCATAAATTGGAAAACAATATTGTTAAGATGTAAGTATTATTCAAAATGACCTCCAGATTCAATGTAATCCTATCAGAATTCAAAAATGTTTCCTGAAATAGGAAAGGTTGTTCTAAAATTCATGAAGAGTCTTCAGGGGTCCTATAAAGGCAAAAAATCTTGAAAATAGGGAAAGGTTGGAAGCCTCACACTTTCTGATATCAAAACTCATTACAAAGCTACAGTAATCAAAATGGTGTGTCATTGGCATAAAGACAAATATATAGACCCATGAAATAGAATAGGAAGCCCAGAAATAACCCCTCACATATATAATCAAATGATTTTTCAACTACAGCCCCAAGCACATTCAATGAGGAAAGAATGGATTTTTTCAACAAATAGTGTTGGGAAATAAGGATGTTCATATCCCAAAGAATAAAGTTGGACCCTAACCTTTCACCATATACAAAACTAACTCAAAATGGATCAAAGATCTAAATGTGAGAGCTAAAATTATAAAACTCTTAGAAGAAGCCATAGGAGTACAACTTCATGACATGCTCTTGGCCATGATTTCTTGCAGTTGACATCAAAAGCACAGGCAACAAAATAAAAAAAAATAAATTAGATCTCATGAATATTTAACACTTCTGTAGATCAAAGGACACTAGTATAGAGTGAAAAGACAATTAACAAAATGTGAGAAATTATTTGCAAATCATTATATGTCTGATAAGATGTTAATATCCAGAATATAAAAACTCCTATAAGTCAACAACAAATAAGAGACAACCACTTTAAAAAGTGGGCAAAAGGCTTGAATAGACATTTCTTCAAACAAGGTATACAAATAGCCACTAAGCACATGAAGTGGTATTCAACATCACCAATTTTTAGGGAAATGCAAATCAAAACTACAAGATGCTACTTCACACCTACTAGGAAGGCTACTACTTAAAAAACAAAATACAAATGTTGGGAATGATGTGGAGAAAAGGAAGCATGTGTGCATTACTAGTGGGAATGTGAAACTGTACACATGCTGTGGAAAACAGTTAAGCAGTTCCTTAAAAAATTAAACAGAATCACAATCTGATCCAGAAATTCTACTCCTGGGCATATACCCAAACAAAATTGAAATCAGGGTCTCAAAGAAATATTTGCATTGCAACATTATTTACAATAGCCAAAAAGTGGAGGAGACCTGGTGTCCATTGACAGATGAATGGATAAGCAAAATGGGGTATATGCATACTATGGAATATCATTCAGTCTTTAAAAGGGTGAAAATTTTATGGAATAAGCACTGGTGTTATATGCAACTGATGAATCACTAAATTCTACCCATGAAAGTAATAATACATTATATGTTAACTAAATTGAATTTAAATAAAAAATTTAAAAAAGGAAGAAAATTCTGACACATGCTACAACGTGGATGAATCTTGAAGATATTATGCTAAGTGAAATAATTCAGTTACAAAAGGGCAAATATTATATAATTCCACTTATATGGAATACCTAGAGTATCCAAATTCCGACATTCACAGTAAGTACAAAGATTGCCAGGGACTGAGGGGAGGGTGAAGGGGATGGTCAGTTGCTATTTAATGAGCGTAATCACTTTGAGAAAAGGAAGAGTTCTGGAGATACAATGTGAATTTACTGAATACTGCTGAACTTAATATGGTAAATTTTACATCATAATGTAACTATATTCTCACTTAATGTAAAAAGCAAAAAGTTAAAAGACAATTCAATTACTGTATCTGCTTCTACATTCAATCTCGAAATGTGTTGTCTTGGTTGATATTTCTGAAGAAAATCTGGTTTCATACACATGTAGTTGGAGAAAAGGGAATCCTTAAGTAATTTTCTCACATAATTGTTAATGTTTTTCTTTGATACTCCACCAAAATGTGATAAGTTGCAATGTAGAATCTGAAACAATATTAAAGCACTTTTTGTTTTATTACATTAAAATCTGTTGTTCTATCTCACTCTTCAAAGGGATCTTGAACTCATGTATAACTTTGTAATGTAATGCATTGGTCATTTGGAAAATATCTGTTTACATTATTCAACCCAGTGTTTCTTGGCTGAGGATGATTTTACCCTTTAGGAAATATTTGGCAAGATCTGGAAACAGGTTTGGCTGTCACACTCTAGGCTTGTTGCTGTCATCTACTAAGTACAGGCCAGAGATTCTGCTAAACATCTTACAGCACTTTCACAACAAAGAATCATACACCCTCAAATGTCAATAGTTGGGAACCTTAGTCTATTTAATGCTGACAAACTTCATTATAAAACATAAAATTTTTGTATTTATATCATCACTAATCTTTTAGGGCAAGTTTGTAAGCATTAGGAATCTGTCAGGAAAATGTTGGTGGATATGAGTTCTCTAGAAACCAAAAGACTAAAATTTTACCATTTGCAACATATTATTTCCAGTTATTTTCTTTCATGTTGCAAAGCACATTTTATTCGTTTTCAAGAAACTGTCCTAGAAATAACAAAGCCTGAAAACTAATGTTTTCAGTTGTTTTTTCAATGGAAATTGGCATTCCTTGACAAAAGGAGTTATTATTTCTCACAATCACATAACTTATTTTACCTAAGACATCCATCACACTTGCATAGTATAAATATTTATGGGTACTCACCTTCTTTTTCTTTTTGCATGAATGTGTGAAGTGACTAACACAATGACTAATAATACAATTTGGTGCCACTGCCAGATTAAAGCAGCACCAGTTTTACCTACCGTTGTTTTTGAACCATCAGTGCAAATGTCAACACATTGGAAAAAGCAAATTACCTTCATATTATTAGAAAAATTTTTGTTCTTTTAAAAAAAGATTTTATTTATTTATTTGACAGAGAGATCACAAGTAGGCAGAGAGGCAGGCACAGAGAGAGAGAGGGAAGCAGGCTCCCTGCTGAGCAGAAAGCCCAATGTGGGACTCGATCCCAGGACCCTGAGATCATGACCTGAGCCGAAGGCAGCGGCCCAACACACTGAGCCACCCAGGCGCCCCTACAAAAAATTTTGTTCTTATGGATTCCTTGAAAAAGTATCAGTGATCTGGGGCGCCTGGGTGGCTCAGTGGGTTAAGCCTCTGCCTTCAGCTCAGGTCATGATCACATGGTCCTGGGATTGAGCCCCACATTGGGCTTTCTGCTCAGCAGGGAGCCTGCTTCCCTCTCTCTCTCTGTGCCTGCCTCTCTGCCTACTTGTGATCTCTCTCTCTTTGTCAAATAAATAAGTAAAATCTTTAAAAAAAAAAAGTATCAGTGATCTCCAGAGTCACAGGGAACGTACTTCGGGAATTTTTGCTCAAGACTTATGTGACATAAGTAAACTCCAGTTTGTTTAAGGCACAGTTAATTAGGTTTTAAAATACAAGATAACTTGTATCTCTAGTTTTCAAGACATCTTGTACAGGCTTGCCAAAAAGTCAGCAGTTAGAGATACTCTTTCTGAAAATATTTTTCTCTTTTTTACAGCTCTGTTAAGATGTGACTGACACATAAAAACTATATATATTTTAGATATACAATGTGATGTTTTGATATACCTATACATTGTGAAGTGATTATCCCAATAAATCTACCATTACCTCACATAGGTAGACCATTGTATGCATGTGTGTGGGGGGGTGGATGAACACTTAAGATCTACTCTTTTAGCAAAGTTTTAGCAAATTTCAAGTATGCAATGCAGTATTATTAACTATAGTTACCATGGTATTTAGTAGATCTCCAGAACTTTTTCATCTGCGTAACTAAAACTCAAAACTCTTGAATTTATAGTAATATTTCAAATTCTGAGAGGATAGGTAGAAAAAGTTAAGAAATAATTCTTTTTTAGTGGTTTAGATGTTTATTGTTGATTGTAATTAAAGGCTGGAAATCACTGCAATACCCATCATTAAAGTTCTGCTAAATAATATAGAACTTTCATATATACTAGACTAGAGTAAACCATACCATAAAACAGAACACTACTTTTAATAGAGGACATTATTTGTTACAAAGAAAAAAAATTGAGGTCAATATATACACAAAAGAGGAATAATCCTCAGGATGTATCAAGTGAAGAAACCATGGTACAGAGCCATTCTTTCATTCTGCTTGCTTTTCTTTTTGGTATACTTGTATATAATATTTCCTTTTAAATCATGCCTCGTTTCTCATATCTTTGTGCTGTACTCAAAAGTAGGGTGGCATGTCCTTCTCAGGCAGTTCTGTTTAGAAATCAGCACAACATGCTCTTTTTGTATCTTTCCTCCCTTTTCCACAGTGTTGCAAACACAGCGACTATTTGGTCCATTACTGGGGACAGTAGAAAGAACACCAGCTTTGGATCTGTTTAGACCTATGTCTGCTGCATAATTGAAATCTTGGGCAAGTAAGTTACTTGAAATATTCTGAATCTGAATTTTCTCTCTTGGCATATGGCAACAAAAATATGTATAAATCTATGTACTATGAGGACTAAAGGAGCTGAAGCGCTTAAGCACTCAGCACAATGTTAGGTGCATAAAGAGCATCATAAATGACAATTATTAATTTAATTAAATGTCTAAGAGACTTGTTTAGATTTTATAATCTCTTCTTTTCCAATTCTCCTTGAATAAGTACACTGTAACACCCTAGTCTTCCCTGGTAAGCTACTTTTGAAAGTTAAGTAATTATGTGTTTTTCTGATTATTTTAAGCACTTTTTAAAGCAAAGTTACCTATTTCACACCCACATAGTATTTTATTTTATTTTATTTTATTATTCTAACCCTAACCACATAGTACTTTAAATAAGAATGTTCTCTGTTGTCTTGATTTCAGAAGAGAGTTTACTTTCTTTGGATGACTTTGCATGTTTATGATTTAATGTATCTGTATACATTGTAAGTTAAATACTACATATTATTTATTATATAGAAACCTGTCTAGAAAAACAGCCATAATTTAAAATAGGTCAGTTGTGTGGACTGAAAGCCAAAAACCTGGGATAATGTCCTATTAGACTTCCTTATTGATCTAAATTATATTACAGGAATATAGCCTTCTAAAGTAATTTAATTTTAAAGTAATTTTAATACAATTTTTATTTCTTCATTTTCAGCTCTTTCAGCCTGGTATGGCAGAAAAACCAATGTGTATGCCCACACAAATACCCCATGATGAAGATACAGTTGAGTATATCTTTCAAATAGAACTTTCCATTTTGTACTTTAATGAGATTGAATAAATTTAAAATATTGACACAGTAAAATGATATAGACATAGATGATAAAGGCTCATGTTTGTTATCTTTGCACATGAATTAACTTTTATATTGATTGGAGTTAAATACCAATAATGGTTTGAATAACCATTGCCTGTTTCTTGAGTTTACAGACCTTTTCAGTAGTGCAGAAGAGTATTCCTATTTAACACCAAAGAATAACAAATTAAAACTCCAGAACTTCCCATTAGGTTAGAAGAATAGCCTTACTTTGATGCAGGTATTTGTGGAACTTTATGTGCTGGTAATAAATAACTTTTAAATGAATTATTCTAGGAAATGGTTGGATAACTCCTTGCTTATTTCTTTGCTCAGTGGGAGATTGAACCAAGTTTCATTTGAAGACGGTCTCTGTACTAGGGATAATATATAATAATTCACATAAATATTTAACTAAAAAAGAAGAGTAGTATGCCTGAATGGGTGAAAACTCAGTTTTGAATTCTTTTTGAGCAGAATTTCAAATATATACATGAATATTGATCTATGTTAAATAATGTTCATTTATGTCTTTTTAAAAATTTAAATTCAGTTAGCCAAGGTTTTTGATATAACGTTCAATGATTCTTAGTTCAGTATAACACCCAGTGCTCATCATATCATGTGTCCTCTTTAATCCCACCACCCAGTTACCTCTTCCCCCTACCCATCTCCCTTTCTGCAACCCTCAGTTTGTTTC
The DNA here is from genome assembly GCF_963455335.1 of Martes martes. Lineage (NCBI taxonomy): Eukaryota > Metazoa > Chordata > Mammalia > Carnivora > Mustelidae > Martes > Martes martes. The sequence goes on along the minus strand of NC_137906.1, from coordinate 219,064 downwards.
CTGGAGTCAAGAGTATCATATGGTTTGTCTCCCTCTCTGATTTCTTCCCTTTCATTCCTCCACCCCCATTGTCTTAACAACTAATGGCTCTCTTCTTGGTGTTTTCTCTTCCTCTAAACATGCAGGTTTTTCTATATCCAAACTACAATTTTTTTCTTTTCCTTCTCACTGGTACTCTTTTGGAGTGAATGTCTTATGCGATTTTATTTCTGTATCAGTCACACTTTTAAAATCACACTTGATCCACTTTTCATCTTCACTGCTTTTTCACTGTCAAAGTTTTGTTTTAGAAACTAAACCACTGACTTATGTCCATTCCATATTTTCTTTGATCCCCCTTTGCATTAAACCATGGTGAACACTCCTTTGTTTACATGATATTAAAATAATAAAATTTTAGAAATAGAAGGGATCTGAAAGGCCAATAGTCAAACTTAAATCTGATATATAAATGCTTGCTGTATATCTTTTAGCAAGTAATCTTACAGGGTCTTTTTTTGAATCCTTTTACAATTGGCAACTAGTTTATTCTCTCATTTAAATAATAAAATTATCATGCTCAAACAATAAGAAAGAGAAGACACTTCTCTCATTCTAGTTTTTTTTTTTTAAGAATTCTTTTTTTTTTTTTAAAGATTTTATTTATTTATTTATTTGTCAGAGAGAGAGAGTGAGCACAGGCAGACAGAGTGGCAGGCAGAGGCAGAGGGAGAAGCAGGCTCCCTGCTGAGCAAGGAGCCCTATGCGGGACTCGATCCCAGGACGCTGGGATCATGACCTGAGCCGAAGGCAGCCACTTAACCAACTGAGCCACCCAGGTGTCCCTAGTTTTTTTTTTTTTAACCAGCAATAACTAATCTCTGGATGACTTTTCATATCAGCACACAGATCAACCTTATTCTTCTTAGTAGCTCTGTACTTTCTAGTACAGAGCTGTTACAAATGTACTTTTCTTCAATAACCAGTCCCCTCCAGGTAGTGACAAGGTAACTCCTGCTATTTTTTTCCCTTCTTACCCCACCTCCTCCTCTTCCTTCTTCTCCTTCTTTCTTCTTCCCAATTCCATGTAATGCTGTTTTTAATATACTTCTACATACTTTTTCATGTGTATTTTTGAATACTGTGCTAGAAATGGAATTGTTGGGTCAGAAAATATACACAATATAAAATTTAATAGTAATTATCAAATCACTCCATAAAGATATTTTGTCGATTTGTACTACAACCATCAATACATGAGGATGCCTAGGTTTTTTTTCTTTTTAATCTCTCTCCAGTATTGGAATTTAAAGCTTGAGTAGACTCACTTAATTAAGTGTAATTAAGATGCAGTGTTATATTAGTGTAATTAAGATGCAGTATTATCCACTATACAAATCCACTATACAAATATAGTGATCCGAAGGGGCACGTGCACTCAAATGTTTATAGCAGCAATGTCCACAATAGCCAAAATATGGAAAGAACCTAGATGTCCATCAACAGATGAATGGATAAAGAAGAGGTCATATGTGTGTGTGTGTGTGTGTATAAGAACACACACACACACACATATATGTGTGTGTATAAGAACACACACACACACACACAATGGAATACTATGCAGCCATTAAAAGAAATAAGATCTTGCCATTTGCGATGACATGGATGGAACTAGAGGGTATTATGCTTAGTGAAATAAGTCAATCAGGGGCGCCTGGGTGGCTCAGTGGGTTAAAGCCGCTGCCTTCAGCTCAGGTCATGATCCCAGCGTCCTGGGATCGAGCCCCGTATGGGGCTCTCTGCTCAGCAGGGAGCCTGCTTCCTCCCTTCTCTCTCTGCCTGCCTCTCTGCCTACTTGTGATCTGTCTGTCAAATAAATAAATAAATAAATAAATTTAAAAAAAAAGAAATAAGTCAATCAGAGAAAGACAATTATCATATGATCTCCCTGATATGAGGAAGTTGAGAGGCAACATGGGGGGCTTGGGGGGTAGGAAAGGAATAAATGAAACAAGATGGGATCGGGAGGGAGACAAACCATAAGAGACTCTTAATCTCACAAAACTGAAGGTTGCCAGAGTGGGGGTAGGGAGAGGGTGGTTGGGATATGGACATTGAGGAAGGCATGAAATATGGTGAGTCCTGTGAAGTGTGTAAACCTGGCAATTCACAGACCTGTACCCCTGGGGCTAATAATACATTATATGTTATTAAAAAAAAGAATAAAAAAAAGATGCAGTGTTATATTAGTTTCAGATAAACAATATGTTTCAAAAATTCAATACATTACTCACTACTCATAATGATAAATGTACTCTTAGTCTCTTTTATCTATTTCCCTATACCCCCCATCTTTTTTCTGAGAAACACCAGTTTCTTCACTGTATTTAAGAGTCTATTTTTTTTAAGAGTCTATTTTTTGTTTGTCCTTTTTTCTTTGTGTGCTTTGTTTCTCAAATTCCAAATACAAGAAAAACAATATGGTACATGTTTTTCTCTAAGTGACTTATTTCACCTAGCTTTATACCATCTAGGTCCATCCATGTTGTTGCAAATGACAAGGCCTCATTCTTTTTCATGGTCAAGTAATATTCCATTGCATATACATATACCACATATTTTCTCCTCCAAGTTATTATTTAAATTCCAGTTAGTTAACAAACAGTGTAATATTAGTCTCACATGTAGAATTTAGTGATTCAGCAATACAACACTTGGTGCTCATCAAAACAAGTGACCTCCTTAGTCCCCATCACCTATTTACCACATCCTCCTATCCAATTCCCTCTGGTAATAATCAGTTCCTTCTCTATAGTTAAGAGTCTGTTTTTTGGTTTACCTCTCTTTTTTCCCCCTTATGTTCATTTGTTTATTAAATTACACATATGAGTGAAATGTGGTATTTGTCTTTCTCTGAACTGACTTATTTCACTTAGTATAATACACTTTAACTCTTTCCATGTCATTGCAAATTGCAAGATTTCATTCTCTTTAATGGTTGAGTAATGTTCCATTGTGTATACTTTTTTATCCATTCGTCAGTTGGTGGACACTTGTGCTCTTTCTATTATTTGACTATTGTTGATAGCGTTGCTCTAAACATTGGGGGATGTATATCCCTTCAAATCAGTATTTTGGTATTCTTTGTGTAACTACCTAGCAGTGTAATTGTTGGGTCATAGGGTAGCTCTATTTTTAATTTTTTGAGAACTCCCATAAAGTTTACCAGAGTGATTTCGCCAGTTTACATTCTACCAACAGTGTAAGAGGGTTCTCCTTTCTCCACACCCTCACCTTTTGTTTCCTATGTTCTTAATTTTAGCCATCTGCTAGGTGTGAGGTGATATCTCATTGTAGTTTTGATTTGTATTTGCCTTTTGATGAGTGATGTTGAACATCTTTTCACATGCCTGTTGGTCATCTGGATGTCTTCTTCAGAAAAATTCTATTCACGTCTTCTGTCTTATTTTAACTGGATTGTTTGTATTTCAGGCGTGAGTTTTTAAGTTCCTTATACATTTTGGATCCTAGCCCTTCATCAGCTATGTCATTTGCAATTATCTTCTCTTATTCCATATGTTGCCTTTTCATTTTGTTGATTGTTTCCTTTGCTGTGCAGAAGCTTTTTATTTCGATGAAGCCCAATAGTTTATTTTTGCTTTTGTTTCTCTTGCCTCATATCTAGAAAGAAGCTGCTACCTAATGTTAAAGAGGTTACTGCCTGTGTTCTCCTCTAGGGTCTTTTAAAAAATATTTTAAATCAACATATAATCTGTTCTTTGTTTCAGGGTACAGGTCTGTGGTTCATCAGTCTTACACAAGACATAGTGCTCACCACAACACGTATCTTCCCCAGTGTCCATCACCCTGCCACCCCATCCCCCCATTTCCTTACCCTCCAACAACCCTCAGTTTGTTTCCTAAGATTAAGAGCCTCAAAAAAAAAAAAAAAAAAAAAAAAAAAAAAAAAAAAAAAAAAAAAAAAAAGATTAAGAGCCTCTTAGGTTTGTCTCCCTCTCTGGTTTCACATTGTTTCATTTCTTCTCTTCCCTTATGATTCTCTTGTTTCCTAAATTCTGCACATTAGTGATATCATATGATAATTGTCTTTCTCTGATTGACTTCTTTTACTTGGCATAATAACCTCTGGTTCCACCCATGTCATTGCAAATGGCAAAATTTCAATTTTTTGATGGCTAATAGTCCATTATATATATTTATAGATATAAATATATATTATATAAGTATATAAATATATACCATATATTATATATAGTATTATATATATATATATGTATATATATAAAACACATCTTCATTCATCTGTCAATGGAACATCTGGGCTCTTTCCATAGTTTGGTTATTGTGGACATTGCTGCTATAAACATTCGGGTGCATGTGCCCCTTCAGATCACTACATTTGTATCTTTAGGGAAAATACCCAGTAGTGCAATTGCTCGGTCATAGGGTAGCTCTATTTTAAACTTTTTGAGGAAACTCCATACTGTTTTCCAGGGTGGCTACACCAGCTTGCATTCCCAATGGCATAGGAGGGTTCCCCTTTCTCTGCATCCTCGCCAACACCTGTCATTTCCTGACTTGTTAATTTCAGCTATTCTGACAAGTATAAGGTGGTATCTCATTGTGGTTTTGATTTGTATTTCTCTGATGCCAAATGATGTTGAGCACTTTTTCATGTGTCTGTTGGCCATTTGGATGTCTCCTTTGCAGAAATGTCTGTTCATGTCTTCTGCCCATTTCTTGATTGTATTATTTGTTCTTCAGGTGTTGAGTTTGATAAGTTCTTTCTAGATTTTGGATACTAGCCCTTTATCTGATATGTCATTTGCAAATATCTTCTCCCATTCTGTTGGTTGTTTTTTGGTTTTGTTGGCTATTTCCTTTGCTGTGCAAAAGCATTTTTTAAAAAATTATTATTTTTTAATTATTATTTTCAATTAGCCAGAATATAGTACATCATTAGTTTTTGATGTAGTGTTCAGCGATTCATTAGTTGCATATAACACCAAGGTGCTCATCACCACGCATGCCCTCCTTGATACCCATCACCTGGTTATCCCATCCCTACCCCCTCCCTTCTCTAACCCTCAGTTTTGTTTTCAGAGTGCAGAGTATCTCATGGTTTGTCTCCCTCTCTGATATCTTCCCATTCAATTTTCCCTCCCTTCTCCTGTGGTCCTCCACACTATTCCTTAAGTTCCACATATGAGTGAAACCATATAATTGTCTTTCTCTGCTTGACTTATTTCACTTAACATAACCCCCTCTAGTTCCACCCATGTCAATGAAAATGGTGGGTATCCATCCTTTGTGATAGCTGAGTAATACTCCATTGTATATATAAATCATATTTTCTTTATCCATTCGTCTGTTTAAGGGCAGTTCCTTCTACAGTTGGGTATTGTGAACGTTTCTGCTATGAACATTGGGGTGCACGGGCCCCTTTTTTTCAGTACATCTGTATCTTTTGGGTAAATACATAGTATCGCAATTTCTGGGTCATAGGTAACTCTATATTTAACGTCTTGAAGAACCTCCATATTGTTTTCCAGAGTGATTGTATCAGCTTGCCTTCCCACCCAGAGTGCAAGAGGGTTCCCCTTTCTCCACATCCTTACCAACACTTGTTGTTTCTTGTCTTGTTAATTTTTGCCATTCTAACTGTTGTAAGGTGGTATCTCATTGTGGTTTTGATTTTATTTCCCTGATGACTAGTGATGTTGAACATTTTTTCATGTATCTCTTAGCCATTTGTATGTCTTCTTTACAGAAGTGTCTGTTCATGTCTTCTGCCCATTTCTTAATTGGATTATTATTATTTTTTTTGGGTGTTAAGTTTGAGAAGTTCTTTATAGATCTTGGATGCCAGCTCTTTATCTGATATGTCATTTACAAATATCTTCTCCTGTTCTGTGGGTTGCCTCTTAGTTTTGTTGACTGTTTCCCTTATTATGCAAAAGATTTTAATCCGGATGAAGTTTCAGTCTGATAGTTTATAAGTTTCCAGGAAGGCATCCATTTCTTCCAGGTTGCTTAATTTGTTGGCATAAGTTGCTGATAATAATTCTTTAAAAAAAAAAAAGATTTTCTTTATTTATTTGACAGAGATCACAAGTAGGCAGAGAGGCAGGCAGAGAGAGGGGGAGAGCAGGCTCCCTGCTGAGCAGAGAGCTGATGCAGGGCTCGATCCCTGGGATCATGACCTGAGCCAAAGACAGAGGCTTTAATCCACTGAGCCACCCAGGCGCCCCTGCCGATAATAATTTCTAATAATTGTATTTCCTTGGAGTTGGTTGTGATCTCTCCCCTTTCATTCATGATTTTATTAATTTGGGTCCTTTCTCTTTTCTTTTTGATAATTTTGGCTGAGGTTTATTGATCTTACTAATTCTTTCCAAGAACCAACTTCTAGTTTTGTTGATCTGTTTTTCCTGTTTCTATTTCATTGATTTCTGCTCTAATCTTTCTTATTTCTCATCTCCTCCTTGGTTTAAGGCTTTATTTGCTCTCTTTCTCCAGGTCCTTTAGGTGTAAAGTTAGCTTGTGCATTTGGAATTTTTCTACTTTTTTTGAGAGAGGTTCTGATGGCTATGTATTTCCCCTTTAGGATCTCCTTTGCAGTATGCCATAGGTTTTGGACCAATATGTTTTCATTCTCATTAGTTTCCATGAATTGTTTAAGTTCCTCTTTAATTTCCTGGTTGACCCATTCATTCTTTAGCATTTTTAACCTTGAAGTATTTGCATTCCTTCCAATTTTTTCCTTGTGGTTGAGTTCTAGTTTCAATGCATTGTAGTCTGAAAATATGCAAGGAATAATCTCAATAATCTCAATAATCTCAGTTAAGACCTGATTTGTGACCCAGTATGTGGTCTATTCTGGAGAAAATTCCATGTGCATTTGAGAAGAATCAGTGTTCTGTTGTTTTAAGGTAGAATGTTCTGTGTATATCTATGAAGTCCCTCTGGTCCAATGAATCCTTCAAAGCTCTTGTCTCTTTGTTGATCTTCTGCTTAGATGATCTGTCCATTGCTGTGAGTGGATTTTTGAAGTCTCCTACTAGTAATGTATTAGTATCAATATGATTCTTCATTTTGGTAGATAGTTTATGTAGTTGGCTACTCTCATATTGGGGACATAGATATTTACAATTGTTAGATTTTCTTGTTGGGTAGCCCCTTTAAGTATGATATAGTGTCCCTCTACATCTCTTACTAAACTATTTGGTTTATAATCTAATTTGTCTGATATAGGGATTGCTACCCCAGCTTTCTTTTAGGTCCGTTGGTCTGATAAATGTTTCTCTATCCCCTCACTTTTAATCTGAAGGTGTACTTAGGTTCAACATGAGTCTCTTGTAGACAGGATATGGATGGGTCCTGTCTTTTTAATCTAATCTGAAACCCTGTGCCATTTCATGGTGCATTTAGGGCATTCACTTTGAGTTTAACTTTTGAAAGATATATTTTTAGTGCCATCATATTGCCTGTAAAGTCCCTGTTTCTATAGGTTGTCTCTGTAAATTTCTAGTCTATATTACTCTTGGAGTCTGTCTTCTTTTATAGTTCTTCCCCTTTAATATTACTTGCAGGTCTGGCTCGGTGGTCACATATTCTTTTAGATTTGCCCATCCTGGAAGCTCTTTATCTCTCTGTCCATTCTGAATGACAGCCTTGCTGGATTAAGTATTCTTGGCTGCATGTTCTTCTCATTAGTACCCTGAATATGTCTTGCTAGCCCTTTCTGGCTTGCCAGGTCTCTATGGATAGGGCTGATGTTAATCTGATAATCCTCCCTCTTTATGTTAGAACTCTCTTCCCCTATCTCCTCTCAGGATAGCTTCCTTGGCTCTAAGATGTGCAAGTTTCACTATCATATGCCAGGGTGTTGATCTATTTTTATTGATCTTGGGAGGGATCCTTTATACCTCTTGGACATGAATGCTTGTTTCCAGATTAGGGAAGTTTTCAGCTATCATTTGCTCAAATATACCTTCTGGTCCTCTCTCTCCACCCCCTCAGAGATCCCAATAATTTGGACATTGGAAGGTTTCATGGCATCATTGATCTAAATCTGTTCTCATGTGCTTCTAGCTGCTTATCCCTATCTTCCTTGGTTTCCTTCCTTTCTATCAGCTCATCTTCTAGATCACTATCTCATTCTTCTGCCTCATTTACCCTGGCTGTTAATGTATCCATTTTAGAGTGCGTCTCATTCATAGTATTTTTAAGTTCATCCTGATTAGATCTCATTTCTGCCCTTAGAGATTCTATATTGTTGGCAATGCTTTTCTCAAGCCTAGCGATTGACTTCATAATTGCTACCCTGAAGTCTATCTTTGACATCTTGCTTGTGTCCCTGTCCATTAGATCTGTGGCAGAGGACATTGTCTCTGGTTGTTTTCTTTGTTGGGAGATCCTTCTCTCAGTCATTCTGTTGAGGGATAGTTGAGGGAATGTACAGAGTCCAAGGTATCAAACATGATCCAAGAAAAATGCACCTACAAAAAATTCCAATGTGATCAAAAGCTACCACAGATACACCATCACAGCCAAGATGATCCAAGACAAAAAAAAAAAAAAAAAAGAGAGAGAGAGAGAGAGAGAGAGAGAGAAAAGAAAGGGGTCGGAGAGAGAGAGATTATGATCTCTCAGGGTGGACACAGAAGGGTGATTTGCCTGTTCCTGCTTGATTTTTTTGGTCTCTGTATTAGAAGACACTATATTCCAAAACTGCAAAGAAATCGGAACTTACATATATATCAAGATAAAATTGAATAGTGAAAAAAACAGGCTAATGTGGGAGTATAGATCTATAAAACACATTTATAAAAAAGAAAATAAAAGTTAAAAAGTGACTTAAAAACATAGGTTGGGAAATGTGAATCTATTTGAAATGAGAGCAGGGTTAAAAAAAAAGAATAAGAAAAGAAACTAAAAAAGAAAGTAAAATTTTAGCCTGAAGTATAAGCGAGTTGTGAGGAAACACCTGGAACTTCCTATAGTATTTTCCTGTGGTGTTAGTTTTACAGTCCTGTGGGAAATGAGATAATCATTCACTTGTTCTTCCTGTTCATTCACTGTCTGTCTTCTGGGGGAGGGCCCTGCTGCTGGGCTCATGCATCTTTGCCTGGATGGAGTTATCCCACCCCTTGTCAGGGGGATAGGTTTAATGTGATCTGGTTGACTGTATGGCTTTTGTCCTTTGGCAATTTTCTGCTTCTCTTTAGAAGGTCAGAGAAAATGTGGTCATGTGTGACTCTCTGGCCCAACCCAGAGCCACAATGTTGCAGTCTGCCCCCCTTAACATGTCCACCAGATCCATCTGTCTCCACCTCTACCTGTACCAAAATCCACAGACTTGCATCTTCTAGGGGAGGGGCCTGTTTCTTTGATTCTCAGATGTCTTTGCCCTGTTCAGAATTGCTCCACCCTTGCCTGGGGCCAGGGTAAGTAATCTGCTATGCTTGCTGTATGTGGATTTTGTTCCATGAAGGCTTTCCATGAAGCTTTAGAGGACAAGAGTGAAAATGGCAGCCTCCAGATCTCTGGTTCTGGATTCAAAAATTTGGGGCCTCACTCCTCTATGAGCCCTCAGAGAAAAGCAATCAATCATGCCTGTCTCCCTGCTCTCTGACTGCACTCAGTGATCACCTGGCCTATGACTAAGCATTTCTATTTCAGGCACATGACCCTGTTTGGAGTATCCAAACCCAGAAGTCTCCTGTGGCGTGCCCCCGAGCCTCCAGTAGAGATATGGGCGTCTCCCTGGTTCTGCTGCATTTTGGGCCCCTGCTTGGAGATCAGTGGCCCAACAGTGTCTTGGGTCACAGTTCTGACAGCCCTGAGCTGAGAGCCCACTCCTGGTCTCATTCTTTGCAGTCAGCTGTCCTGCTCTGATTCGTGGGAGCTCTGCCACATTCAGGCACCCCTGGTCTTCCTGTGACCCCAAAGCCCCTGAGACCACACTGTCCCAGTGAGAGTTCCATCTGCTAAGCTGCCTGAGTGACATTCCTCACCAGAGAAGACTTCTAAAAGTTCCAATTTTGTGCTCCGCAGCTCTATCACTAGCCGGTAGCCTGCTGACAGAGGATCCCTCCCTCCGCAGTCTGTCATCCCATATATCACTTTGGATTCACTTCTCTGCACCTCCTACCTTGTGGAAAATGGTTGCTTGTCTGTTTGTAGATTTGTAGCTATTCTTTTCTTCTATCTCCAGTTGAGTTTGCAGGTGTTCAGAATGGTTTGATAGCTACCTAGCTGAATTCCTCAGACCAGACAAAATTAAGGTTGCCTACTCCTCTGCCATCTTGGACTTCTTCTAAATATGGGTTTTCTATTTTGTTCCGTTGGTCTATACATCTGTTTTTGTGCCAGGACCATACTGTCTTGATGATTACACCTTTGTAAGAGAGCTTGAAGTCCAAAATTGTGATGCCACAAGCTTGGTTTTCTTTTTCAATATTCCTTTGGCTATTCAGGGTCTTTCCTAGTTCTATACAAATTTTAGGATTATTTATTCCAGTTCTGTGAAAAAAGTTGATGATATTTTGATAGGGATGGCATTGAATGTGTAGATTGCTCTAGGTAGCATAGGCGTTTTATCAATATTTGTTCTTTCAATCCACGAGCATGGGACGTTTTCCCATTTCTTGGTGTCTTCCTTAATTTCTTTCGTGAATTTCTTGGTTAGATTTTTTTTTTAAGATTTTATTTATTTGACAGACACAGATCACAAGTAGGCAGAGAGGCAGGCAGAGAGAGAGAGGGGGAAGGAGGCTCCCTGCTGAGCAGAGAGCCCAATGCGGGGCTCGATCCCAGGACTCCAGGATCATGACCTGAGCTGAAGGTAGAGGCTTTAACCCACTGAGCCACCCAGGCACCCCTGGATAGGTTTATTCCTAGGTATCTTAGTGTTTTTGTTGCAATTGTAAATTGTATCAAGTCCTTAATCTCTCTTTCTTCTGTCTGATTGTCGGTGTATAGAAATGCATTCTGTGCATAGATTTTATATCCTGTCACATTCCTGAACTCCTGTATGAGTTCTAGTAATTTTGGGGTGGGGTCCTTTGGGTTTTCCATGTAAAGTATCATGTCATCTGCAAAGAGTAAGAGTTTGACTTCTAAGCTACTATTTCTTTAAATAAAATTTCTGCCCCTTTTCCTCTCTTTTCTTCTTCTGGGACTCCTGTAATATGCATGTTACTAGATTTGATGGAGTCATTGAATTCCATAAGTCTATTCTTGTGTTATACTTTCTCTATGCTGTTCAGCTTCTTTAATTTCTGTTACTTTGTCTTCTCTGTCACTAATTCATTCCTCTGCTTCTTCCAGCCTGCTGTTCATTGCATCAGTCCTGTTTCCAATCTCATTTACTCCACTCTTCATTTCTGACTGATTCTTTTAAAAACTCTTTTCTCTCTGCAGTAAGGGTCTCACTGATCTCTTCTATTCTTTTTTTTTTTTAAGCCCAGAGAGTATCCTTGTAATTGTCGCTTTAAATTCTCCATCAGACATGTTACTTCTATCTGCTTTGCTTAGATCTCTTGTTGTAACCTTATCTTGTTCTTTCATTTTAGATGAATTCCTCCATTTGGTGTTTTGTTTAAGTCTTTGTCTTCTTTTTTTTTGTGTGTGTTAGACCCATTATTTTTCTTGTTCCTGATATTCTTAGGACCCCTGTATGGATTTATGAGGAAGAGGTCATATAGTGTCCAGGGCCTGATCCTTCAACGAGTGTTTCTGGTTGGTGCTGCATGCACTTGCTGTTGCTCTGTTCTTCATTCTGGTGGTCTGCAGAGGCTATTCTTGCCTGCATTGGCAGTGCGTGGTCTCTGGACAGAATGGTTTTAACTAGTTGTGCTCTGGTCTGCTTGGTAGATGAGACCTGATACTACTTCCACTACAACTGAAACCCTACACAACTCTCTGGTCAGGAGGCATGGTGTGGGCAGGGATTTGTGCTTGTCTTTTGGAAGTGGGGCCTGTCACACTGTACTTGAGGAAAGCTTGATTGAGAAGGGTAGTCCACCAGAGTTCAAGGGATGGGGGTTTGTGTAAGAAAGTTAGGCAGCCAGGGTTGGCACTGTGCAGTTTCCAGCGACTCTGTGTTTATGCTGTGGGCAGATGAGGGAAATGTAGCCAGAGAGCTCTTTTTTCCCCCAGAGATGTATCTGTGAACAATGCCTCCTTGGTATGTGCCTGGAGAAGAGGGAATAATCTCCCCCCATGTGCCCCGGGCAGTCCTCAGTGCCCTATTTCCATGGGATCTGTCCCTGGGTTGTTTGCCTGCCTTCTTTCCAGAAGCAGCACCATGCCCTTGGAGGTCTATCCCAGCCAAGGCAGCTTACCTTTAAAACTGCAGGCTTTAAGCCTGCTGGTTGCAAGAAATCATGAAACTCAGTCCTTCTAGTTTTCCAAGCCCATATCTTTTGCAAAACATTCTCCTTGTATGTGCTTCTGTGTGCTCCCCTCTCTTTCAGCCTTCTCTGCAACTCTGGCTCCCTTCATATCCCAGCACCCATGATCTTTTTCTCCTCTTCGTCACTTCTCCACACTTTCTATCTTCTTTGATGAGGCCTCTTTTCTCCCTTTAGTGTGGAGTTGTTCTGTCATTCTTCAAATGATTTCTGGGGTATTTAGGATGATTTTTATAGTTATCTATTTGTGTTGGTGAGACAAGATGAGCCTAGGGTCTTCCTACTTTACCACCATCTTCTTCTTCCTCCTCCAGATTTACTATTTTTTAAGTTGAAAGCAAAATCTATGTGTCTGGACAAAGACTTATTTGCTTACAAATTTACTTCATTTGAATGTTGTCTGAGTTATGATAACCAAATGATAATTCTAATTTCCTTAACATATTAAAATTATATTTTCAAATGATATTACTAATTCTAATTAAAATATTTTATTTTTATTTTTTAAGCCCAAAGGAGATACTGTCCGTTGTTTAACAATGCTTGGTCATTTTGGTTTTGAATGTTTGCCTCATCAGTTGGTGAATCGATCTATCCAACAAGGATTCTCTTTTAATATTCTCTGTGTGGGTAAGTGTCTGACTCTTCATCTGAATTATTAGTTAATTTTCTTTAATGCTCACTTCAACTTATCTTAAGTAGTATAACACTGGTGCTGTTAATTCAAAACCATGTCTATTGATCTGCATTTGTTTTCATCATGTTAGTCATACTACCTTGACTTTTTTTCTCTAAATGTTTCATTGCTCTTCAAAATCGGATTATCTTTGTGTGTATATTTTCTATATTATATTAATGACTGAGAGGGTCAAGAGAAGCAAGTATACTTTAAAGGAAATTATAGTCATTGAAATATTTAAGACCCTTTAAACCACTTTAGGGGTTAAGAGTGTTACTTCCTCTCAGCCATCTTATGCCCCTAGATAATGCATCTATGTTTGTTACAGGGGAAACTGGGATTGGAAAATCAACACTCATTGACACATTATTCAATACTAATTTGAAAGACAAAAAATCCTCACATTTTTACTCAAATGTTGGACTTAAAATTCAGACATATGAACTTCAAGAAAGTAATGTTCAATTGAAATTAACTGTTGTGAAGACAGTGGGATATGGTGATCAAATAAACAAAGAAGCCAGGTTAGTGTTTTCTTATTTTAATTATAAAAGATTTTCTTATTTCAAGGAATTTAGTTTCTTTGTTGATACTTCCTCTGGCTATCTCTCTCCTATTTGCCTCTATCTTCACATAGCCCTCTTTGTTCCCCTTGCATCTCTTTTAAGGACATTTGTTATTTGATATAAGATGTATCTAGATTATCCAGGATGATCTTATTTGTACAAACACTCTTTATTTTCAATAAAATTAAATTTACTGGTTTTATGGATTAGAACTCAGACATATCTTTTTGGGTCTCACCATTGAATCCACTGTTCCTACTTTATAAGATAAGATTGATTCCTAAATAATTTCTAAAATGGGTCTTTTTCATTTATTTACTTGTGTTTGGGATGCCTGGGTAGCTCAGTCAGTTAAGCATCTGCCTTCAGCTCAAATCATGATCCCTGGGATCAAGCCCCATATTGGGCTCCCTGCTCAGTGGAGAGCCTGATTTTCCCTCTCCCTTTGCCCCCTCCACCCCCGCTTGTGCTCTCACCTTCTCTCTCTCTCATAAATAAATACATAAATAAGTGAATGAATAAAATCTTTAAATTTACTAGCTGGACTACTTGTTTTCTATCACTTATCCAAGTTATAAATAAATTTATTTCTGTAAAAATTGAAATGCACCAGATGAAATGAAAACCCACTTAGCCAAACATAGGTACTTTGGGCCTTTTCTTTTTCCAACAACAGACATTACTATAGGTTTAGTAAGTGTCCTCTTAGACCTTTTGTTGTCATACAACTACTGAATTTTTGTAATAATTAAGATATGTTTGAAATAATACAGAACAAACATTTAAACTATATTATATGTAATTAAAAATGCATACACCTTTATGAACAGGTTAGTAGATAATTCTGAAACATCCTAAAACAAAAACAAAAACAAAAAACCAAACATCCTGTGTAAAAACCTTTCTATGCAAATTATGACCTCAGGCATTTTACTTGATCACAAACTCACATCAAACTCATAGAAGAATGTAAAATGTTTTCCAGTGTCTGAGAAGGAGGAATTAAGAGTTACTGTTCAATGGATATAACCTTTTAATCATGCAAGATGAACAAGTTCTTGAGATCTTCTGGACAATAGAAGATTTAACAGTATTTGTTATGCAAGTAGACCTCCTGTTAATTGTTCTTACCACAATTAAAAAAAACCAACCTACAGGATGCTGCAAAAGTATTGCTTAGAGGGCAATTTATAGCATAAAATACTTATATTAGGAAAAAAAAGACAATCCCAAGTATTGTAATTTCCATGTTAAGAAACTAGACAAAAAAAACAAATTTACCCTAAAGCAAGAAAAAGAAAGGAAAAATTATACTACAGCAGAAATTGATGAAAACAGAAAAAAAGGTCAGAAAATCATTTAAATCAGCAAATTAACTTTGCTGGTTATTTACAAAGGTTGATAAGAGTGAAAAACTTTAACCAGACTGAGCAAGCAAAAGAAATGAGGAGTCAAATATCACTAATCTCAGGAATAAAAAAACAGACATTATTATTGGTTTTATAAAAATTAAAAAGATAAGAAGACAACAAATAATTCAATGCCTATAAAGTCAGCAGTTTATTTTTTATTATTGTTTTTTTTAATGAGACTGACGTGCTGCCTACTGCACTAAGGAGGCACATTATTTATATATATTTTTTAGAGTGCAAGCTGCTTGGATTTGAATTTAATTTTTTTATTATGTTCACTTAACCAGTGTATAATAAAGTCAACAATTTAGATGCTTTTCATAAAAGGCCTTTATTGTGTTGAGATAAATTCTTTCTATACCTAGTTTCATGAGTTTTCTTTTTTAAATCATGAAAGGGTGTTGAGTTTTATCAAATAGTTTTCTGCAACTATTGGTTATTTGATTTTTATTTTGCAATGTGGCATGTATAAATCAATTTGCTTATGTTGAATAATCCTTGCATTCTGAAGATAAATCCCTCTTTGTCTTCGTGTATGATCCTTTTCATTTGATGTTGAATTCATTTGCTAAGTATTTCATTGAAGACTTTGCATCTGTGTTCAATAGGGATATTGGCCTGCCATTTCTTCTCATTATTAGTATAAGTATTAGTATTAGTATTAGTATTAGTATCAGGATAATTCTGACCATTCAAATGAGTTTAAAATTTTCTCTTTAAATTTGTAGAAGAGTTTAAGTATTGGTGTTAATTCTTCTTTAAGTGTTTATTAGAATTCAATATTGAAGACATATGGTCCTGAGTTTCTCTATGTTGGTAGATTTAAAAAAAAAAAGATTTTATTTATTTATTTGGCGGAGATCACAAGTAGGCAGAGAGGCAGGCAGAGAGAAGAGAGAGAGAGAGGAGGAAGCAGGCTCCCCACCAAGCAGATAGCCCAATGCGGGGCTCGATCCCAGGACCTTGAGATCATGACCTGAGCCGAAGGCCGAGGCTTAACCCACCGAGCCCCTATGTTGGTAGATTTTTGATTACTTATTTAACTTCATTATTTGTACAAGAACACCTCATTTTACTATTCTTCACTTAATTGTTCTTATCAGATTTTTTTATGTTTCTTTTTTAAAAATTTCTTTTCAGTGTTCCAGAATTTATTGTTTATGCACTACACCCAGTGCTCCATGCAATACATGCCCTCCATAATACCCACCACCAGGCTCACCCAACCCCTCACCCCCTCCCCTCCAAAACCCTCA
The DNA here is from genome assembly GCF_963455335.1 of Martes martes. Lineage (NCBI taxonomy): Eukaryota > Metazoa > Chordata > Mammalia > Carnivora > Mustelidae > Martes > Martes martes. The sequence goes on along the minus strand of NC_137906.1, from coordinate 202,729 downwards.
GTTTGTTTCTGAGTCCACAGTATCTCATGGTTTGTCTCCCCCACCTATTCCCCCCAACTCACTTCTCTCCATCTCCCCATGTCCTCCATGTTATTCCTTATGCTCCACAAACAAGCAAAACCATATGATAATTCACTCTCTCTGCTTGACTTTTCACTCATTATAATCTTCTCCAGTCCCATCCATGCTGATACAAAAGTTGGGTGTTCATCCTTTCTGATGGAGACATAATACTCTATAGAATATATGGACCATATCTTCTTTACCCATTTGTCTGTTGAAGGGCATCTTGGTTCTTTCCACAGTTTGGCAACTGTGACCCTTGCTGCTATGAACATTGGGGTACAGATGGCCCTTCCTTTCACTAATCTGTATCTTTGGGTAAATACCCAATAGTGCAATTACAGGGTCATAGGGAAGCTCTATTTTTAATTTCTTAGGAAATCTCACAGTGTTTCCCAAAGTGGCTGCACCAACTTGCATTCCCACCAACAGTGTAAGAGGGTTCCCCTTTCTCCACATCCTCTCCAACACACGTTTTTTACTGTCTTTTACTGTCTTGTTAATTTTGGCCATTCTCACTGGTGTAAGGTGGTATCTCAATGTGGTTTTCATTTGAATCTCCCTGATGGCTAGTGATGATGAACATTTTTTCATGTGTCTGTTAGCCATTCATATGTCTTCTTTGGAGAAGTGTCTGTTCATGTCTTCTACCCATTTTTTTTGACATGATTATCTGTTTTTTTGGGTGTTGCATTTTAGGAGTTCTTTACAGATCTTGGATATCAGCCCTTTGTCTGTAGTGTCATTTGCGAATATCTTCTCCCATTCCGTGGGTTGCCTCTTTCTTTTGTGGACTATTTCCTCTGCTGTGCAGAAGCTTTTGATCTTGATGAAGTCCCAAAAGTTCATTTTTGCTTTCATTTCCTTTGCCTTTGGAGACATATCTTGAAAGAAATTCCTGTGGCTGATGTGGAAGAGATTACTGCCTATGTTCTCCTCTAGGATTTTGATAGATTCCTGCCTTACGTTGAGGTCTTTTATCCATTTCGAGTTTGTCTTTGTGTATGGTGTAAGAGAATGGTCGAGTTTCATTCTTCTACACATAGCTGTCCAATTTTCCCAGCACCATTTATTGAAGAGACTGTCTTTTCTCCATTGGATATTCTTTCTTGCTTTTTTGAAGATCAGTTGACCAAAGAGTTGAGGATCCATATATGGGCTCTCTATTCTGTTCCTTTGATCTCTGTGTCTGTTTTTGTGACAGTGCCATGCTGTCTTGGTGATTACAGCTTTGTAATATAGTTTGAAATCAGGCAAAGTGATGTCCCCAGCTTTGTTTTTCTTTTTCAACATTTCCTTGGTGATTTGAGTTTTTTTCTGGTTCCACACAAATTTTAGGATTGTTGGTTCCAACACTTTGAAAAATGCCAATAGTATTTTGATCGTGATAGCATTGTAAGTATAGATTTCACTGGTCAGCATAGACATTTTAACAATATTTATTCTTCCAATCCATGATGATGGAATGTTTATTCATTTTTTTGTGTGTCTTCTTCAATTTCCTTCAAAAGTGTTCTGTAGTTTCTAGAGTACAGATCCTTTACCTCTTTGGTTAGGTTTATTCCAAAGTATCTTATGGTTTTTGGTGTTACTGTGAATGGAATCAATTCCCTGATTTGTCTTTCTACAGTTACATTGTTAGTGTATAAGAAAGCAACTGATTTCTGTACATTGATTTTGTATCCTGCCACATTACTGAATTGCTGTATGAGTTCTAGTAATTTGAGCGTGGAGTCTTGTGGGTTTTCCACATAAAGTATCATGTCATCTGCAAAGAGAGAGTTTGACTTCTTTGCCAATTTGAATACATTTTACTTCTTTCTGTTGTTTGATTGCTGTTGCTAGGACTTCCAGTTCTATGTTGAATGATAGTGGAGAGAATGGCATCCTTGTCAAGTTTCTGATCTTAAGGGAAATGCGTCAGCATTTCCCCATGGAGAATGATATTCACTATAGACTTTTCGTAGTTGGTTTTTATGAAATTGAAGAATATTCCCTCTATCACTAAACTCTGAAGAGTTTTAATCAGGAAAGAATGCTGTAGTTTGTCAAATGCTTTTTTTTGCTTCAGTTGAGAGGACCATGTGGTTCTTGTCTCTTCTGTTATTAATTTGTTTTATCACATAAATTGATTTGTGAATGTTGAATCACCCTTGCCTCCAAGGGATAAATCCCACCTGGTCTTGGTGGACAATCCTTTTAATATACTGTTGGATCCTATTGGCTAGGATCTTGTTGAGAATTTTGGCATCCATATTTGCCAGGGATATTGGTGTGAAATTCTCCTTTTTGACGAGTCTTTGCCTGGTTTGGGGATCAAACTAATGCTGGCCTCATAGAATGAGTTTGGAGTTTTCCTTCCGTTTTTATTTTTTGAATCAGCTTTAGGAGAATAGGTGTTATTTCTTCTTTTAATGTTTGGTAGAATTCCCCTGGAAATCCATCACACCTTGGACACTTGTTTTTTGGGAGGTTCTTGATCACTGCTTCAATTTCGTTCCTCGTTATTGGTCTATTCTGATTGTCAGTTTCTTCCTGTTTCAGTCTTGGTAGTTTATACGTTTCCATGAAAGGATCCATTTCTTCCAAAGTGCTTAATTTATTGGCATATAGTAGTTGATAATAATTTCTGATTATTGTTTCCATTTTCTTGTTATTAGTTGTGATCTTTCCCCTTTCATTCATGATTTTATTAATTTTGGTCCTTCCTCTTTTCTTTTGGATAAGTCTGGCCAGTGGTTTGCAGATTTTATTAATTTTTTCAAAGAAAAAGTTTCTAGTTTTGTTGATGTGCTCTACTGTTTTTCTGGTTTCTAATTCATTGATCTCGGCTCTAATCTTTATTATTTCTCTTCTCCTGCTTGGCTTAGGCCTTATTTTTTGTTTTACCTCCAGTTCTTTAATGTGTATGGTTATCTTGTGTATTCAGGATTTTTTATTTTTTTGAGTGATGCTTGTATGGCTATGTATTTCCCCCTTAAGACCTTCTTTACCATATCCCATAGATTTTTGGACCAAGGTGTTCTCGTTCTCATTGGTTCCCATGAATTGTTTAAGTTCTTCTTTAATTTCCTGTTTTATCCAAATATTCTTAAGCAGGATGGTCTTTAGCTTCCAAATGTTTGCATTCCTTGCAATATTTTTCTTGTGATTGAGTTCCAGTTTCAAAGCATTGTTGTCTGAGAATATGCAGGGAATAATCCCTGTCTTTTGGTATCAGTTAAGACCTGGTTTGTGATCCATTATGTGGTCTATTGTGGAGTAAGTTCCGTGTGCATTTGAGAAGAATGAGTATTCTGTTTTTTTAGGGTGGAATGTTTTGTCTGTATCTACGAAGTCCATCTGGGCCAGTGTATTGTTCAAAGGTCTTGTTTCTTTGTTGATCTTCTGCTTAGGTGATCTATTGCTGAGAGTGGAATGTTGAGGTCTCCTACTATTAAAGTATTATTATCAACCTTATTCGTTATTTTGGTTAACAACTGGCTTATGTGGTTGGCTGCTCCCATGTTGGGGACATAGATATTTATAATTGTTAGATCTTCTTGTTGGATAGATCCTTGAAGAATTATATAATGTCCTTTTGTATCTATTACTAGTTTTTAACTTAAAATATAATTGGTCTGATATAAGAATTGCTACCCCAGATTTCTTTTGTGGTCCATTGGTATGAAAGGTGGTTCTCCATCTACTCACTTTCAGTCTGGATGTATCTTTAGGTTCAAAATAAGTCTCTTGTAGACACAATATGGATAGGTCATGTCTTTTCATCCAATCTGCAGACCTGTGCCATTTCATGGAATAATTTAAGCAGTTCACATTGAGAGATTATTGAAAGATATGATTTTATTTTCATCATTCTGTCTGTGAAGTTCTTGTTTCTATAGATTGTATCTATATATTTCTGTTCTATATCACTCTTGGTGTCTTTCTTCTTTTATAGTTCTTCCCTCTTAAAATTCCTTGCAGGGCTGGCTTAGTGGTCACATATTCTTTCAGTTTCTGCCGGTCTTGGAAACTCCTTGTCTCTTCATCCATTCTCACTGAAATCCTTGCTGGATAAAGTATCCTTGATGCATGTTCTTCTCATTTAGTATGCTGAGTAAGTCTTGCCATACCCTCTGTCTTGCCAAGTCTCTGTGGACACGTCTGACATTATTTTGATATTCCTCCCTCTGTGTGTAAGAAATCTCTTCCCCCATTTGCTTTTATGATTGTTTCCTTAGATCTAAGGTTTGCAAATTGTACTAGTATATTTTTGGGTGTCAGTCTGTTCTCATTGATCTTGGGAGGGGCCCTCTCTGCCTCTCTACTTGTTTTCTTCCCCAGATTAGGGAAGTTCTCAGCTAGGATTTTCTCAAATATATTTTCTAGACTCTTCTCTTTCTCTACCCTCTCAGGGATCCCAATAATTTTGACGTTGGAATATTTCATGGTGTCATTAATCTCTTTTAGTCCAATCAGTTGGGATTTAATCTGTTTTTCCCAGACCTCCTTAGTTTCCTTCTTTTCTATCATCTTATCTTCTAGCTCACTAATTTGTTTTTCTGCTTCGTTTATACTAGCTGTCAAGATATCCAGTTTAGAATGCATTTCATTCATAGCATTTTTAAGCTTGGCTTGATTAGATCTCATTTCTGCCCTTAGAGATTCATATTGTCACTCATATTTTTCTCAAGCCTAGATATCGACTTCATAATGGCTACTCTGATGTCTATTTCTGACATCTTGCTTATATCTATATCCATTAGGTCTGTGGCAGAGGTCACAGTCTCTGATTCTTTTCTTTTTGGGGGTTCCTCCTTTTAGTCATTCTGTTGGGGGTTGATGTAATGTACAGAGTCCAAAGTATTAACGACAAACTAAGCAAAATGCACCTGTTTTATAGGGACCTTAGGGTTGTCATCCTCTTGTTCTTCCAGCCTATCTTCTGGGGAAGGGTCCTGCCACACTGTTACTCAGGCAACCCTGCTTGGGCAGTTGCCCTGCCCCCTGTCAGTGGAGTGGGCTCAGTGAAAACTTTTTTTTGGGGGGGGGGTTTGTTTTCTGGCAACTTTCCCTGGTGGCTTTCTGTGTCTCTTCCAAGAGTCAGAGCAGAAGTGACTGCATCCAAACCTCTGTCCCAGAGCAGAGAAATCACAGTCTGCTCTTCACGGAGCTCTCCAGGCCGTGGTGTCTGCATTTCTGTCTGGGCTGCTGAGACACACAGAGAGACACACAGCCTCTCTGGTTATGTGCCCCACAGAAACACTCCCAGAGGTGGAACTCAGGGCCGGGTGTGTCTCTGCCCTTTGTGCTTCTAAAATCTTGAGCTGCCCCCAGTTCACGTGTGTGCAGCTGCAACTCCTGGATCTTGTATGGAGGCTACATTAAAGTCCTTTCTCTGCCTCTATGGGTCTGTGAATCTTCCCAGTCCCCAGTGCAGGACACTTTTGCATTCTGGTGTTATATTGCCTTCCTGGCACCAGCTCATGGTGGCTCCCTCCCTCTTATTGTATCTTCTGGTATCTGCACGCAGAATTATGGCTCCCTGCCTCACACCTCGAGACCATTGGCTATATTCTGTTTGTAGATATCCAGATATTAATACACCTCAGGCTGATTTCATGGATGTTCAGAATGGTTTGGTAGATATCCAGCTAAATTAAGGGGTCTGGTCGAAATAGGTTTCTCTACTCCTCTGCCATCTTTTCTGTCTCCTCCTTTCCTATTTTTTGAAACAGGTTAGAATAATAAGCATTAGTTCTTTAGATGTTTGGTAGAATTCCCCTGGGAACCCATTTGGCCCTGGACTTTAGTTTCTTGGGAGATTTTTGATTACTGGTTCAATTTACTTGATAGTTATGGGTTTGTTCAGGTTTTCTATTTCTTCCTGTTTCAGTTTGGGTAGTTAATAAGTTCCTAGAAATGTATCCATTTCTTCCAGATTGTGTAATTCATTGGCATATTGTTGCTCATGATATGTTCTTCAATTTTTTTGTTTTTCCTTAATGTCGGTTGTCATCTCTCCTCTTTCATTCATGATTTTATTAATTTGGGTCCTTTCTTTTTTATTTTGGATAAGTCTGTCTAGGGGGTTTATCGATGTTGTTAATTCTTTCTAAGAACCAGCTTTTAGTTTCATTAATCTGTTCTAGTGTTCTTTCGATTTGTATTTAATTGATTTCTGTTCTAATGTTTATTAATTCTCCTCTCCTGCTGGATTTAGGCTTTATTTGCTGTTCCAGCTCTAGCTCCTTTAGGTATATGGTTAGCTTGTGTATTTGACTTTTCTAATTTTTTGAGAAAGGCTTATATTGCTATGTAATCCCTTCTTTGGGCCTCCTTTGCTGCATCCCAAAAGTTTTGAACAGTTTTGTTTTCATTTTCATCTGTTTCCATGAGTTATTTAATTCTTCTTAATTTCCTGGTGACCCATTAATTCTTTAGTAGGACGCTGTTTAACCTCCAAATATTTGGAGGTTAATTTCCTCTTGTGATTTACTTCAATTTTCAAAGTACTGTTGTCTGAAAATATGCAGAGAATGATCCAATATTTTGCTACTGATTGAGACCTGATTTGTGACCCAGTGATGTGGCCTATTTTGGTGGATGTTCTATGTGCACTTGAGAAGAATGTGTATTTTTTTTGCTTTAGGATCAAGTGCTCTGAATATATCTGTGAAGTCCATCTGATCCAGTGTGTCATTAAACGCCTTTGTTTCCTTGTCGATCTTCTGCTTTGATGATCTGTCCTTTGCAGTGAGTGGGGTGATAAAGTCCCCTACTATTATTTATTATTATCAATGTATTTCTTTAATTTTGTTATTAATTGGTTTATGTGTTTGGCTACTCCCAAGTTAGGACCATAAATATTTATAATTGTTAGTTTTTCTTGTTGGATAGACCTTTTAAGTATGATAGAGTCTCCCTCCTAATCTCTTATTGCAGTCTTTGGTTTAAAATCTAATTTGTCTGATATAAGGATTGTTACCTCAGCTTTCTTTTGAGGTCCATTAGCATGATAAATGGTTATCCACTCCCTCACTTCCAATTTGGAGGTGTCTTTAGTCTAAAGTGAGTGTCTTTTTTTTTTTTTAAATTTATTTGTCAGAGAGAGAGAGAGGAGCGAGAGTGAGCACAAGTAGACAGAGTGGCAGGCAGAGGGAGAGGGAGAAGCAGGCTCCCTGCCGAGCAAGGAGCCCGATGTGGGACTCGATCCCAGGACGCTGGGATCATGACCTGAGCCGAAGGCAGCTGCTTAACCAACTGAGCCACCCAGGCGTCCCTAAAGTGAGTGTCTTATAAAGAACATATCAACTGGTCTTGCCTTTTTATTTATTCTGATATCCTGTCTTTAGATTGGAGTTTTTAGCCTATTTACATTCAGAGTAATTATTGAAAGATATGAATTTAGTGCAATTGTATTACCTGTACAGGTCCTGTTTCTGAATAATTGTCTCTGCTTCTTTCTGGTCTGTGATACTTTTGGGCTCTCTGTTCGCTTACAGGATACCCTTTAATATTTCCTGCAGGGCTGGTTTAGTGATCACAAATTCTTTTAGTTTTAGTTTTTCCTGGAAGCTATTTATCTCTCCTTACATTATCAATGACAGCATTGAGAGATAAAATATTCTTGGCTGCAGGTTGTTTCTCATTTAGTTCCCTGAATATATCATGTGAGTCTTTTCTGGCCTGCCAGGTCTCTGTTGATAGGTCTGCTGTCAGTCTAATGCTCCTTTCCTTGTAGGTTAAAGAGTTCTTGTCTCTAGCTGCCTTCAAGATTTTCTCTTCATCTCTGAAATTTGCAAGATTCATTATTATATGTTGGGGTGTTGATCTATTTTTATTGATTTTTATGGGGGGGTTCTCTCTATCTCCTGGACTTGAATACCTGTTTCCTTCCCCAGTTTAGAGAAGTTTTCAGCTATGATTTGCTCTAATTTACCTTCTGTCTCTCTTCCTCATCTGTCTCTTCTTCCTTCAGGACCCCAGTTATTCTAATATTGTTTCACTTTATGGTATCACTGATTTATTGAAGCCTCCCCTCATGGTCCATTAGTTGTTTTTCTCTCATTCCCTCAGTCTTCTTCTTATCCCTCTTCTCTTCTTCTGTTCACTGACTCTTTCTTCTGTTTCATTTATCCTGTTAAAGCATCCATTTTAAACTGCATGTCAGTTAAAGCATTTTTAATTTCGATCTGATTAGATTTTATTTCTGCATTAAGAGATTCTCTAGTGTCTTTTATGCCTCTTTCAAGCCGAGCTAGTAACTTTATAATTGTTATCCCAAATGTGTGCTCTGACATTTTACTTATGTCCATATTAATTAGATATGTGGCAGAGAACATTATCTCTGTTTTTTTTCTTTTGTTGTGAATTCCTCCTCTAGCCATTTTGCCCATAGAGGAATGGATGAACAAGAAGACAAAATGAAAAATATAAACTATGACCCAAATGAAATACACACTAGACACATCTGAAAGGTCAGAATCCAAAAATGAAAAGAAAATGAAAAGCAAAGGGAAAAAAGAAATAATATACTTGGACAAATCAGTGTGATCCAATTGGTCCTGGGTGTATTTTGGCCTGCTTATTTATTTATTTTTTTATTTTCTTAAAGATTTTATTTATTTATTTGACAGAGATCACAAGTAAGCAGAGAGGCAGGCAGAGAGAGAGGGGGAAGCAGGATCCCTGCTGAGCAGAGAGCCCAGTACAGGGCTAGGTCCCAGGACCCCAAGAACATGACCTGAGCCAAAGGCAGAGGTGTAACCCACTGAGCCACCCAGGCACCCTGGTCTGTTTTTTTAGAAAACACTAAATCTCAAAATTGTAAAGAAAGCAGAACTTATATATATATTCAATAATAAAATTGAATACAATGAAAGAAGCAAAAAAGAAGAATATATCTATAAAATATAAATGTAGAAATGAAAATTAAAAAAAGACTTAAAAACAAAGAGTTGATAAAATAAGAAACGATTTGAAAAGGAAAAAAAGAAAAAAAATTAAATTGAAAGTCTAAAGACTCAAGTGAAAAACCTCCAATTCTATATTCTATTTATACCTAGTGCAGAAGTTTTTCAGTTCTGAGTGATTTATAAACTTGATTCTGTTGGTCTTCTGGAGGAGGTGCCTGTTGCACTGCTTCTCAGATGTCTTTGCCTGGCAGAGTTGCATCAAACCTTGCCAGGTGGCCGGTCTCAGTATAAGCTACTTTGTGTTGCTCTATGTGGCTTTTGTTCCCTGAAGGCTTTTTGAATTCTTTTAGATGATGAAATAAAAGTAAAAAAAAAACATAGTGGTGCCTGATTTCCAGCTCTGATGTGAACAATCACAGCCCCCTCTCTTCAGTGTCCCTCAGGGAAAGGCAGTCAGCCCCTTCCATGTTCACCAAATTCCACAGACTCCTGTAGTGCACATCTGCACCAAACCTCCCATGGGAGGAAGGGATGAGAGGAAGAGATGTCTCACTGTGGCCCCAAAGTTCACTGGTCCGCTCCTTGGACAGGACCCAATCCTGTCATGGTTCATGGTTTATGTCAACATCTACGTAAGAGGCCATTCTGGGTCTTGCTAATTGTGGCAGGCTTCCCCACTCCAGTGTTTGGAAACTCTGCCACACTCAGGCATACCCGTTCTTTCTGTGACCTTAGGGATCCTGACACTACACTGTCCCACATAGGATTCTGTCACACTTCACACTCTGAGCATCATTAAGGCTGGGAGGTCCTTCAGAGGAGCAGACTTCCAAAAGATCCGATTTTGCACTTCACTGCTATATCAATTTCTGGCAGTCACTTTACAGAGGGTCTGTTCCCCCATGGTTTATCTTCTGATCTATCCCCTCAGATTCAAATCTCACCTCCTACTTCAAAAATTGTTCGCTTTTATATTTCAAGAATTTCAGCAATTCTTTTCTTAGATCTCAGGTTGAATTCACAGGTGTTCAGAATGATTCGTTAGACAGCCAGCTGAATATGAGGGACCAGATGAAATGGGGGTCCTCTACTCTTCTGTACACTTTCCTCTTCTCAGTGATGGATATTTAAGCTCTTTCTGTAGATTGGCCGTTGTTGATAATGATGCTATAACATAAGGATGCATGTACCCATATTTTTAAAAATTTATGTGTTGCGGGGAGAGAGAGCACACAAGCAGGCAGAGTGACAGGCAGATGCAGAGAGAGAAGCAGGCTCCCTGACAAGCAAGGAACCCAATGTGGGACTCGATCCCAGGACCCTGGGATCATGACCTGAGCCAAAGGCAGCAGCTTAACCAACTGAGCCACCCAGGCATCCCACACGTACCCATATTGAATGAATATTTAAAAAATTAGTTTCAGATGTAGAATTTAGTGATTCATCAGTTGAATATAACACCAAGTGCTCATTACATCCAGTGCCCTCATTAATGACCATCACCCATTTAGCCCATCCCCTCATCCACTGCTCCTTTATCAAACCTCATTTTTTCCCCATAGAGTTAAGAGTTTTTTATGGTTTGTCTCCCATTCTGTTTTTATCTTTTTTTAAATATATAATTTTACCTTTTCAGTGTTCCAAGATTCACTGTTTATATAACACACCCAGTGCTCCATGCAATATGTGCCCTCCTTAATACCCAGCATCAGGCTCCCATAACCCCCCACCATCTCCCCTCCAAAACCCACAGTTTGTTTCTCAGAGTCCGCAATCTCTCATGGTTCATCTCCCCCTCTGATTTCCCCCAATTCACTTTTCCTCTCCTTCTCATAATGTTCTCTGTGTTATTCCTTATGCTCCACTAGTAAATGAAACCATATGATAATTGACTCTCTCTGCTTGACTTATTTCACTCAGCATTATCTCCTCCAGTCCCATTCATGCTGATACAAAAGTTGGGTATTCATCCTTTCTGATGGCTGAGTAATAGTCCATTGTATGTATGGACCACATTTTCTTTATCCATTCATCTGTTGAAGGGCATCTCAGCTCTCCCCACAGTTTGGCAATTGTGGACATTGCTGCTATGAACATTGGAGTACGTAAAGCCCTTCTTCTCACTACATCTGTATCTTTGGGGTAAACACCCAGTAGTGCAATTGCAGAGTCATAGGGTAGCTCTATTTTTAACTTCTTAAGGACTCTCCATACTGTTTTCCAAAGTGGCTGCACCAACTTGCATTTCCAACAGTGTAAGAGGGTTCCCCTTTCTCCATATCCTCTCCAACACTTGTTTCCTGTCTTGCTAATTTTGCCATTCTAACTGGTGTAAGGTGGTGTGTCAATGTGGTTTTGATTTGAATCTCCCTGATGGCTAATGATGATGAACATTTTTCATGTGTCTGGTAGCCACTTATCTGTGTTCTTTGTGAAGTGTCTGTTCATGTCTTCTGCCCATTTTTTCTGACGTGATTATCTGTTTTGTGTGTGTTGAGTTTGAGTTCTTTATAGATCTTGGATATCAGCCCTTTGTTTGTAGTGTCACTTGCGAATATCTTCTCCCATTCCGTGGGTTGTCTCTTTGTTTTGTGGACTATTTCCTCTGCTGTGCAGAAGCTTTTGATCTTGATGAAGTCCCAAAAGTTCATTTTTGTTTTTGTTTCCTTTGTCATTGGAGACATGTCTTGAAAGAAGTTGCTGTGGCTGATGTCGAAGAGGTTACTTCCTGTGTTCTCCTCTAGGATTTTGATAGATTCCTGCCTCCGTTGAGGTCTTTTATCCATTTCGAGTTTATCTTTATGGTGTGAGAGAATGGTCAAGTTTCATTCTTCTATACATAACTGTCCAGTTTTCCCAGCACCATTCATTGAAGAGACTGTCTTTTTTCCACTGGATATTTTTTCCTGCTTTGTCAAAGATTACTTGACCATAGAATTGCAGGTCCATACCTGGGATCTCTACTCTGTTCCACTGGTCCATGTGTCTGTTTTTGTTCCAGTCCCATGCTCTCTTGGTGATCACAGCTTTGTAGTAAAGTTTGAAATCAGGCAATGTGATGCCCCCAGTTTTGTTTTTCTTTGCAATTTGGGGTCCCTTCTGGTTCCATACAAATTTTAAGATTGTTTGTTCCAGTACTTTGAAAAACTCTGGTGGAATTTTGATTGGGATGGCATTGAAAGTACAGATTGCTCTAGGCAGTATAGACATTTTAACAATGTTTATTCTTCTGATCCACGAGCATAAAATGCTTTTCCATCTTTTTGTGTCTTCTTCAATTTCTTTCATGAATGTTCTGTAGTTCCTCGAGGGCAGATCCTTTACCTCTTTGGTTAGGTTTATTCCCAGGTATCTTATGGTTCTTGGTGCTATATTAAATGGGATCAATTCTCTAATTTCCCTTTCTATATTTTCATTGTTAGTGTATAAGAGAGCAACTGATTTCTGTACATTGATTTTGTATCCTGCCACATTACTGAATTGCTGTATGAGTTCTATAGTTATGGGGGTGGAGTCTTTTGGGTTTTCCATATAGAGAATCATGTCATCTGTGAAGAGAGAGAGTTTGACTTCTTCCTTGCCAGTTCGAATACCTTTTATTTCTTTTTGCTTTCTGATTGATGTTGCTAGGACTTCCAGTTCTATGTTGAACAATAGTGGTGAGAATGGGCATCCTTGTCATTTCCTTGATCTTAAGGGAAAGGTTCTCAGCATTTCCCCATGGAGATGGTATTCACTATACACTTTTCACAGTTGGATTTTATGAAATTGAAGAATGTTTCTTCTGTCCCTATACTCTGAATAGTTTTAATCAGGAATGGATGCTGTATTTTGTCAAATGCTTTTTTTGCATCAATTGAGAGGACTGTGTGGTTCTTGTCTTTTCTCTTATTAATTTGTTCTATCACAGATATTCATTTGCCAATGTTGAACCACCCTTGCCTCCCAGGGATAAATCCCACCTGGTTGTGGTGGGTAATCCTTTTAATGTACTGTTGGATCCTATTGGCTAGGATCTTGCTGAGAATTTTGGCATCCATATTCATCAGGGATATTGCTCTGTAATTCTCCATTTTGATGGGATCTTTGCCTGGTTTTGGGATCAAGGTAATGCTGGCCTCATAGAATGACTCTGGAAGTTTTCCTTCTGTTTCTATTTTTCGAAACAGCTTCAAGAGAGTAGGTATTATTTCTTCTTTGAATGTTTGGTAGAATTCCCCAGGAAATCCATCAGGCCCTGGCCTCTTGTTTTTTTGGGAGGCTTTTGATAACTGCTTCAATCTTGTTACTAGTTATTGGTCTATTCAGATTGTCAGTTTCTTCTTGTTTCTGTCTTGGAAGTTTATAGGTTTCCAGGAAGGCATAAATTTCTTTCAGGTTACTTAATTTATTGCCATATATAGTAGTTGATAATAATTTCTGATTATTGTTTTTTCTTCCTTGGTGTTAGTAGTCATCTCCCCTCTTTCATTCATGATTTTATCAATTTGGGTCTTTTCTCTTTTCTTTTGGGTATGTCTGGCCAATGGCTTATCGATCTACTAATTCTTTTAAAGGACCATCTTCTGGTTTTATTGATATGCTCTACTGTTTTTCTGGTTTCTAATTCGTTGATTTCTGCTCTAATTTTAATTATTTCTCTTCTTATCCATGGGGTAGGCTTAATTTGTTGTTGATTCTCCAGTTCTTTATGGTGTAAAGTTAATTTGTGAATTCAGGATTCTTCCTTTTTTTTTTTTTTTTTGAATGAGGCTTGGATGGTTATGTATTTTCTCCTTGGGACCTCCTTTGCAGTATCCCATAGGTTTTGGACCAAGGTGTTTTTGTTCCCTGTGGTCTCCATTAACTGTTTAAGTGTTTCTTTGATTTCCTGGCTGACCCAATCATTCTTTTTTAAAATTTTTATTTATTTTTTGACCCAATCATTATTTTTTTTCTATTGTTAAAATTTTTATTATTTTATTTTATATTTTTTAATTTTTTAATAAACATATAATGTATTATTAGCCTCAGGGGTACAGGTCTGTGAATCACCAGGTTTACACACTTCACAGCACTCACCATATCAGATACCCTCCCCAGTGTCCATAACCCCACCACCCTATTGTCATTCATTTTTTTCTATATTTCTTTTCAGCGTAACAGAATCCATCAAGGAGATTCAGATTATGACCCAATCATTCTTAAGCCAGATAGTTTTTAGATTCCAAATGTTTGCATTCCTTCCAATTTTTTTTCCTTGTGATTGAATTCCAGTTTCAAAGCACTGTGGTCTGAGAATATGCAGGTAATAACCTCAATCTTTTGGTATCAGTTGAGACATGATTTGTGGCCCAGTATGTGGTCTATTCTGGAGAAAGTATTATGTGTATTCAGGAAGAATGAGTATTTTGTTGTTTTAGGGTGGAATATTCTGCATATATCTATTGGGTCAATCTGGTCCACTGTGTCATTCAAGCTCTTGTTTCATTGTTGATTTTTCTACTTAGAGGATCTGTCTATTGCTGAGGGTGGAGTGTTGAGGTCTCCTGTTATTAATGTACTATTATCAACATAATTCATTATTTTGTTTAACAGCTGGCTTATGTAGTTTGTTGCTCCCATGTTAGGGACATAGATATTTACAATTGATTGTTAGATACTCCTGTTAGATACACTCTTTAGGCATGATATAATGTCCTTCTGTATCTCTAACTACGATCTTTAGTTCTTTAAATGTTTGGTAGAATTTCTCTGGGAGGCCATCTGGCCCTGTACTCTTATTTTTTGGGAAATTTTTGATTACTCATTCAGTTTCTTTGCTGGATATGGGTCTGTTCAGGTCTGTTCTATTTCTTCCTGTTTCAGTTTTGGTAGTTATATGTTTTGAGGAATGCATCCATTTCTTCCACATTGTCTAATCTGTTGGCATGGAATTACTCATAATATTGCCTTAGAATTGTATTTCTTCGATGTTGGTTTTAATCTCTTCTCTTTCATTCATGATTTTATTTATTTTGGTCTTTTCCCTTTTCTGTTTGGTAAGTCTGGATGGGGGTGTATCAATGTCATTAATTCTTTTGCAGAACAAACTCTTAATTTCATTGGTGTGGTCTACTGGTTTTTTTAAAAAATTTCTTTGTCATTGATTTCTGCTCTAATCTTTCTTATTTCTATTCTGCCTGATTTAGGCTTTATTTGCTGTTCTTTTTCCAGCTCCTTCAAGTGTAAAGCTATGTTATCTGTTTCAGACTCTTCTTGTTTCTCGAGAAAGACCTGTATTGCTATATACTTCCCTCCTAGAACCACCATTGCTGTATCCCAAGAGTTCTGAAATGTTGTGTTTTCATTTTCATTTATTTCCATTTATTTAAAAAATTTCTTCTTTAATTTCCTGGTTGACCCATTCATTCTTTAGTAGGATGCTCTTCCATGTTTTTCTTGTAGTTGATTTCAAGTTTTAAATTGTGGTCTGAGAATATGCATTGTATGATTTCAATTTTTTGTACTGGTTGAGTCCTGATTTGTGACTCAGTATGTTACCTATTCTGGAGAATGTTCCACGTGCACTTGAGAAGAATGTGTGTCTGCTACTTTAGAATGAACTATCTGAATATCTCTTTTAATCCATCTGGTCCTTTGTGTCATTCAATTGTTGATCTTCTGCTTAAATGATCTAGATTATCTGTCCATTGCTGTGAGTGGGGTATTAAAGTCCCCTAGTATCATTGTATTACTATAATGAGTTTCTTTAGATCTGGTTTTAATTGGTTTATATATTTGGATGCTATCTAGTTAGAGTCATAACGATTTACAATTGTTAGATCTTGTTGGATAGATACTTTTATGATATATTGTCTTTCTTCATCTCTTATTATAGTCTTTATTTTAAAATATTGTTTGTCCAGTATAAGGATGTCTACTCCAGCTTTCTTTTGATGTCCATTAGTATGATAAATGGTTCTCCACCACCTCATTTTCATTCTGGAAGTGTCTATATGTCTAAAATGAGTCTCTTGTAAGAAGCATTTTGATGGGTCTTGTTTTTACCCCTGTATCCAATGTGATACCCTATGCCTTTTTATTGGAGCATTTATTGCATTTATGGTCAGGGTCATTATTGAGAGATATGAATTTAGTGCCATTGTGTTATCTATAAAGTTGTTGTTTCTGTAGATCATGTTCTTTGATATCTTTAATTTTGGTCTCTCTTTTTGCTCAAAGTGTCCCCCCCCCCTTTTTTTTGGCTTCTTTTTTTTTTCTCTCTTTTTTAAAATTTATTTTCAGCATAACAGTATTCATTGTTTTTTCACCACACCCAGTGCTCCATGCAATCTGTGCCCTCCCTAATACCCACCACCTGGCTCCCCCAAACTCCCACCCCCCGCCCCTTCAAAACCCTCAGGTTGTTTTTCAGAGTCTGTAGTCTCTCATGGTTCACCTCCCCTTCCAATTTCCCTCAACTCCCTTCTCCTCTCCATCTACCCTTGTCCTCTATATTATTTGTTATGCTCCACCAATAAGTGAAACCATATGATACTTGACTCTCTCTGTTTGACTTATTTCACTCAGCATAATCTCTTCCAGTCTCGTCCATGTTGCTACAAAAGTTGGGTATTCGTCCTTTCTGATGGAGGCATCATACTCCATAGTGTATATGGACCACATCTTCCTTATCCATTCATCCGTTGAAGGGCATCTTGGTTCTTTCCACAGTTTGGCGACCGTGGCCATTGCTGCTATAAACATTGGGGTACAGATTACTTGTAGGGTTGGCTTAGTATTCACAAATTCCTTGTTTTTGTTTGTCTTTGAAACTCTTTAGCTCTGCTTCTATTCTGAATGATAGCTTTGCTGGATAAAGTATTCTTGGTTGCATATTTTCCCACTTAGCACATTGAAAATATGATGCCAGTCTTTTCTGGCCTGCTGGGTCTTTGTGGACAGGTCTGCTTCCAGCCTTATGTGCCGACCCTTATAGGTTGAGGACCTCTTGTCCTGAGTTCTTTTCATGATTTTCTATTTGTCTCTGAAATTTGTAAGCTTCACTATTATATGTGGAGGTACTGACCTATTTTTATGGTTATTGAGGGGGTTTCTCTGTGCCTTCTGGAGTTGAATTCCTCTTTCCTTTCCCAGGTTAGGGAAGTTCTCAGCTTTAATTTGTTCGAATAAATATTCTGCCCCTGTGTCCCTCTATTCATTTTCTGGGACCCCCTATTATCCAGATATTATTTCACTTTATGGATTTGCTTATTTCTCTAAGTCTCCCTTTGTGATATAGTAGTTTTCTTTCTCTCATCTTTTCAGCTTCTTTATTTTCCAGCATTTTATCTTCTGTCACTGACTCTTCTGTCTCATTTATCCTTGCTTTTAGAGCCTCCATTTTTCACTACATCTCAGTAATGGCATTTTTAGTTTTGTCCTGAGCAGATTTTTGTTCTTTTATTTCTACAGTAAGGAATTCTCTCATGTCTTCTATACTTTTTTTCAAGCCCAGCTAGTATCTTTATAATAGTTTTAAATTCTATCTCAGACCTCTTACTTATATCCATGTTGATTAAATCTCACAGTGAGTACAAGCTCTTGTTCTTCCTTTTGGAGAATTTTCTCTGTTTTGTCATTTTGTCCAGAAAGGAATATTAGAAATATACAGAAAAGATAGCCTTAACAACAACAACAGGAAAAAAAAAACAAAACACTGAAGAATAGAAAAACAAAACAAAATAAGAAAAAGTCAAGCTAGAAACAAAACAAAGAACTAGATCTTGCTATTTTGGCCTACTTGTTAAAGGAAACTAGATTCCAAAATAGGAAAGAATGAAAAACGTATATATCCAATGTAAAATACAATAAAATACAATGAAAGGAAATAAACAATTATACTGTGCTCGTTGTCTCTGCTGTTTGTTCCTTATCTCTTTCTTAAGGTCCTTGCTCATGTCTTCCACTCTTTCAGTTCCAGTGAGTCCTCATGATCCTTTTCTCTTAGGCATGTTTCTTTTGTTTTTCTTTGAATGGGTTGTGGCCTTGTCCCATTCTTTCAATTTGGGTAGGTTTCTCTGCCTCCTCACTTAGTCTGCCTCTCTGTGTCTATTGGTGTGTGTTAAGAATGTCAGCTATGGGGGCGCCTGGGTGGCTCAGTGGGTTAAGGCCTCCGCCTTTGGCTCAGGTCATGACCTCAGGTTCCTGGGATTGAGCCCCGCGTTGGGCTCTCTGCTCAGCGGGGAGCCTGCTTCCCCCCCTCTCTCTCTGCCTGCCTCTCTGCCTACTTGTGATCTCTTTCTCTCTGTCAAATAAATAAATAACATCTTTTAAAAAATAATGTCAGCTATGTCTTCTCCTCTTGAAAGTAGTGACTTTATGAAGAAGAGGTCCTGTGCAGTGTCCCCTGTGTACTGGAAACTGCACTTCAGTAGAGTGTCCTGCATGTGCTACTTATATCCTGCTTTTGTTTCTGTGTCACTTTTCCCTTCAGTTACTCACCTGCACTGACTGTCTGCCTATTGTGGATGGTGCTTGTTCTCTGTAGTGTTAGTGGGACCTAGGCAAGGCATCTCTTAGGAGTTTCACCTGCTGGAGAACTTGAGGGTGGGGAAGCAGCTTTGGCAAATTTTCTTTATGAAAATATTCTTCTGTTGGATCCCTCGAAGTTTTGGGACAGTTGGAGGCTGGGCTTCAGTAGGAGAGGGTATGGGATTCTGGGCACAGTTTGTGGTTATAGGTGGGCATAGCTGAGATAGGTGTGCAATGGTGGCTGTGCACCCAATAGGTGGGCAAGGCTCATATGCAGCTTAATGAAATCTTCTCTGAACCCAGGGCTGAGACTAGCAGTATTGGTGTGTTGGAGTCCTTAGGAGAACTTGTGGGCATGGCACTTTGCTAACAAGTTAGTTAACTAGTGTCTATGCAGCCCAGGGTCCTGCAGATGGTCCTGTGCTTATGTTGGGAAATGGGATTAGAAAGTGGCACCTACCAACTCTCTCATTTTCAGCGAAGTCTCCAACATACTCTGAAAACAGTATAAACAGATCTGTCTCCAGTTTGCCCCCAGCATTGTGTAGACTGCCATTTTTACATTACCTCCATGCACAGGCTGCTTTCTCTTAATGGTAGTGTGACACAGCTATTACAGCTATTACTAACCCTCTGGACTTGCCCAGTGCTGAGTCAGCTGGCATTTCAAGCTCCAGGTTCCAAATCCCAATGGTTATACAAATTCATGGAGTTCAGCCCCTCTGTTTTTTTAAAATTAATTTTTTTAAGATTTTATTTATTTATTTGTCAGAGAGAGAGAGAGAGAGCGAGAGAAAGCACAGGCAGACACAGTGGCAGAGGGAGAAGCAGGCTCCCTGCGGAGCAAGGAGCCCGATGCGGGACTTGATCCCAGGATGCTGGGATCATGACCTGAGCCGAAGGCAGCCGCTTAACCAACTGAGCCACCCAGGCGTCCCTAAAATTAATTTTTAAAATTAACATATAATGTATTATTAGCCCCAGGGGTACAGGTCTGTGAATCACCAGGTATACACACTTCCTAGCACTCACCATAGAACATAGCTTCCCCATTGTCCATAACCCAACCACCCTCTCCCTACCCTCCTCCCCCAGCAATGCTGTTTGTTTCATAAGATTAAGAGTCTCTTATGGTTTGTCTCCCTCCCTATCCCATCTTGTTTCATTTTTTCCTTCCTACCCCCCATCCCCACTTTGCCTCTTAACTTCCTCATATCAGGGAGATCATATGACAATTGTCTTTCTCTGATTGACTTATTTCATTCAGCATAACACCCTCTAGTTCCATCCACGTCATCACAAATGGCAAGATTTCATTTCGTTTGATGGCTGCATAGTATTCCATTGTGTATATACACACCATATCTTCTTTATCTGTTCATTTGTTGATGGACATCTAGGTTCTTTCCATAGTATGGCTATTGTGGACATTGCTTCTACAAACATTCGGGTGAATGTGTCCCTTCGGATCACTACATTTTTATCTTTAGAGTAAATACCCAGTAGCGTGATTGCTCAGTTGTAGGGTAGCTCTAATTTCAAATTTTTGAGGAACCTCCATGCTATTTTTCAGAGTGGCTGTACTATCTTACATTCCCACCAATAGTGTAGGAGGGTTTTCCTTTCTCTGCATCCTCGCCAGCATCTGTCGTTTCCTGACTTGTTAATTTTAGCCATTCTGACTGGTGTGAGATAGTATCTCATTGTGGTTTTGATTTGTATTTCCCTGATGCCTAGTGATGTGGAGCACTTTTTCATGTGTCTGTTGGCATCTGGATGTCTTCTTTGTAGAAATGTCTCTTCATGTCCTCTGCCCATTTCTTGATTGGATTATTTGTTCTTTGGGTGTTGAATTTGATAAGTTCTTTATAGGTTTTGGATACTAGCCCTTTATCTGATAGGTCATTTGCAAATATCTTCTCCCATTCTGTCAGTTGTCCTTTGGTTTTGTTGACTGTTTCCTTTGCGGTGCAAAAGCTTTTGATCTTGATGAAGTCCCAATAGTTCATTTTTGCCCTTGCTTCCCTTACCTTTGGCGATGTTTCTAGGAAGAAGTTGCGGTGACTGAGGTCAAAGAGGTTGCTGCCTGTGTTCTCCTCAAGGATTTTGATGGATTCCTTTCTCACATTGAGGTCTTTCATCCATTTTGCGTTTATTTTTGTGTGTGGTGTAAGGAAATGGTCCAGTTTCATTTTTCTGCATGTGGCTGTCCAATTTTCCCAACACCATTTGTTGAAGAGACTGTCTTCTTTTCCATTGGACATTATTTCCTGTTTTGTCAAAGATTAGTTGACCATAGAGTTGAGGGTCTATTTCTGGGCTCTCTATTCTGTCCCACTTATCTATGTGTCTATTTTTGTGCCAGTACCAAACTGTCTTGATGTCGACAGTATTGTAATAGAGCTTGAAATCTGGAATTGTGATGCCACCAACTGTGGCTTTCTTTTTCAACATTCTTCTGGCTATTCGGGGTCTTTTCTGGTTCCATATAAATTTTAGGATTATTTGTTCCATTTCTTTGAAAAAAAAAAAGGATGATATTTTGATAGGGATTGCATTAAATGTGTAGATTGCTTAAGGTGAATAGACATTTTTGCAGTATTTTTCTTCCAATCCATGAGCATGGAATGTTTTTCCATTTGTGTCTTCCTCAATTTCTTTCATGAGTACTTTATAGTTTTCTGAGTAGATTCTTTGCCTCTTTGGTTAGGTTTATTCCTAGGTATCTTATGGTTTTGGGTGCAATTGTAAATGGAATTGACTCCCTAATTTCTCATTCTTCTGTCTTGTTGGTGTATAGAAATGCAACAGATTTCTGTGCATTGATTTTATATCCTGATACTTTACTGAGTTCCTGTACCAGTTCTAGCAGATTTGGAGTGGAGTCTTTTGGGTTTTCCACACAAAGTATCATATCATCTGCAAAGCGTGATAGTTTGACTTCTTCTTTGCTGATTCAGGTGCCTTTAATTTCTTTTTGTTGTCTGATGGCTGAGCCTAGGTCTTTTAGTACTATGTTGAATAGCAGTGGTGATAATGGACATGTTCCTGACCTTAGCGGAAAAGCTCTCAGTTTTTCTCCATTGGGAATGATATTTGCGGTGGGTTTTTCATAGATGGCTTTGATGATATTGAGGTATGTGCCCTCTATCCCTACACTTTGAAGAGTTTTGATCAAGAAAGGATGTTGTACTTTATCAAATGCTTTTTCAGCATCTATTGAGAGTATCATATGGTTCTTGTTTTTTCTTTTATTAATGTATTGTATCATATTGATTGATTTGTGGATGTTGAACCAACCTTGCAGCCCAGCAATAAATCCCACTTGGTCATGATGAATAATCCTTTTAATGTACTGTTGGATCCTATTGGCTAGTATTTTGGTGAGAATTTTCTCATCTCTGTTCATCAAGGATATTGGTCTGTAATTCTCTTTCTTGATGGGGTCTTTGTCTTGTTTTGGGATCAAGGTAATGCTGGCCTCATAAAATGAGTTGACAGTTTTCCTTCCATTTCTATTTTTTGGAACACTTTCAGGAGAATAGGAATTAATTCTTCTTTAAATGCTTGGTAAAATTCCCCTGGGAAGCCGTCTGGCCCTGGGCTGTTGTTTGTTGGGAGATTTTTGATGACTGCTTCAATCTCCTTACTGGTTATGGGTCTGTTCAGGTTTTCTATTTCTTCCTGGCTCAGTTGTGGTAGTTAACATATCTCTAGGAATGCATCCATTTCTTCCAGATTGTCAAATTTGCTGGCGTATAGTTGCTCATAATATGTTCTTAAAATTGTTTGTATTTCTTTGATGTTGGTTCTGATCTCTCCTCTTTCATTCATGATTTTATTTGTTTGGGTTCTTTCCAACTTTCCACTTGTGATTGAGAGCATTGTGTTCTGAAATATGCAGGGAATGATCCCAATCTTTTGGTACTGGTTGAGACCTGATTTGTGACCCAGGATGTGATCGATTCTGGAGAATGTTCCATGTGCACTAGAGAAAGGATATTGTACTTTGTCAAATGCTTTTTCAGCATCTATTGAGAGTATCATATGGTTCTGGGAGATTTGTTGGGAGATTTTTTTTTTAAAGATAAATTTTTTAAATTTTTTTATTTTAATAAACATATAATGTATTTTTATCCCCAGGGGTACAGGTCTGTGAATCGCCAGGTTTACACATTTCACAGCACTCATCATAGCCCTTACCCTCCCCAATGTCCATTTCCCCACCACCCTCTCCATCCTCCCTCCCCCTCCGCAACCCTCAGACTGTTTCTTGAGATTGAGTCTTTTATGGTTTGTCTCCCTCCCAATCCCATCTTTTCATTTTTTCTTTTCCTACCTGCCCCCAACCCCCCCCGCCTTGCATCTCCACTTCCTCATATCAAAGAGATCATATGGTAGTTGTCTTTCTCCGATTGACTTATTTCGCTAAGCAAGATACCCTCTAGTTCCATCCACGTCATCACAAATGGCAAGATTTCATGTCTTTTGCTGGCTGCATAGTGTTCCATTGTGTATATATGCCACATCTTCTTTATCCATTCATCTGTTGATGGACATCTAGGCTCTTTCCACAGTTTGGCTATTGTGGACATTGCTGCTATAAACATTCGGGTGCACATGCCCCTTCAGAGCACCACGTTTGTATCTTTAGGATATATACCCAGTAGTGCAATTGCTGGGTCGTAGGGTAGCTCTATTTTCAGTTTTTTGAGGAACCTCCACACTGTTTTCCAGAGTGGTTGCACCAGCTTGCATTCCCACCAGCAGTGTAGGAGGGTTCCCCTTTCTCTGCATCCTCGCCAGCATCTGTCATTTCTTGACTTGTTAATTTTAGCCATTCTGACTGGTGTGAGGTGGTATCTCATTGCAGTTTTGATTTGTATTTCCCTGATGCTGAGTGATGTGGAGCATTTTTTCATGTGTCTGTTGGCCATCTGGATGTCTTCTTTGCAGAATGTTGGGAGATTTTTGATGACTGCTTCAATCTCCTTACTGGTTATGGGTCTGTTCAGGTTTTCTATTTCTTCCTGGCTCAGTTGTGGTAGTTAACATATCTCTAGGAATGCATCCATTTCTTCCAGATTGTCAAATTTGCTGGCGTATAGTTGCTCATAATATGTTCTTATAATTGTTTTTATTTCTTTGGTATTGATTGTGATCTCTCCTCTTTCATTCATGATTTTATTTATTTGGATCCTTTCTCTTTTCCTTTTGATAAGTCTGCCCAGGGGTTTATCAATCTTAGTAATTCTTTCAAAGAACGAGCTCCTAGTTTCGTTGATTTGTTCTATTGTTTTTTTTTATTCTATTTCATTGATTTCTACTCTGGTTTTTATTATTTCTCTTCTCCTGCTGGGTTTAGGCTTTCTTTGTTGTTCTTTCTCCACTCCTTTAGGTGTAGGGTTAGGTTGTGTATTTGAAACCTTTCTTGTTTCTTGAGAAAGGCTTGTATTGCTATATATTTTCCTCTCAGGACTGCCTTTGCTGTGTCCCATAGATTTTGGAAGTTGTGTTTTCATTATCATTTGTTTCCATGACTTTTTTCAACTCTTCTTTAATTTCCTGGTGACACATTCATTCTTTAGTAGGATGCTCTTTAGCCTCCACGTATTTGGGTTCTTTCCAAATTTCCTCTTGTGATTGAGTTCTAGCTTCAGAGCATTGTGGTCTGAAATATGCAGGGAATGATTCCTATCTTTTGGTACTGGTTGAGACCCAGTTGTGACCCAGGATATGATCTATTCTGGAGAATGTTCCATGGCACTAGAAAAGAATGTGTATTCTGTTGCTTTGGGATGGAATGTTCTGAATGTATCTGTGATGTCCATCTGGTCCAGTGTGTCATTTAAGGCCTTTATGTCCTAGTTTATCTTTTGCTTGGATGATCTGTCCATTTCAGTGAGGGGCGTGTTAAAGTCCCCTAACATAATCGTATTATTGTCGATGTGTTTCTTTGATTTTGTTATTAATTGGCTTATATAGTTGACTGCTCCCATGTTAGGGGCATAGATATTTAAAATTGTTAGATCTTTTTGTTGGACAGACCCCTTAAGTATGATATAGTGTCCTTCCTCATCTCTTATTATAGTCTTTGGCTTAAAATCTAATTGATCTGATATAAGGATTGCCACCTCTGCTTTCTTTTGATGTCCATTAGCATGATAAATTGTTTTCCACCCCCTCACTTTAAATCTGGAGGTGTATAAATGAGTTTAAAATGAGTTTCTTGGGGCACCTGTGTGGCTCAGTGGGTTAAGGCCTCTGCCTTCGGCTCAGGTCATGGTCCCAGGGTCCTGGGATTGAGCCCCGCATAAGGCTCTCTGCTCAGCAGGGAACCTGCTTCCCCCTCTCTCTCTGCCTGCCTCTCTGCCTACTTGTGATCTCTCTCTCTCTTTGTCAAATAAATAAATAAAATCTTTAAAAAAATAGAATGAGTTTCTTGTAGACAGCATATTGATGGGTTTTGGTTTTTTATCCATTCTGATACCCTGTGCCTTTTGATTGGGGGCATTTAGCCCATTTAGATTCAGGGTAAGTATTGAAAGATATGAATTTGGTGCCATTGTATTGCCTGTAAGGTGACTGTTACTGTATATTGTCTCTGTTCCTTTCTGATTTACTACTTTTAGGCTCTCTCTTTGCTTAGCGGACTCCTTTCAATATTTCCTGGAGGGCTGGTTTGGTGTTTACAAACTCTTAGTTTTTGTTTGTCCTGGAAACTTTTTATCTCTCCTTCTAGTTTCAATGATAACCTAGCTAGATATAGTATTCCTGGCTGCATGTTTTTCTCATTTTGTGCTCTGAATATGCCAGTTCTTTCTGGCCTGCCAGGTCTCTGTGGATAAGTCTGCTGCCAATCTAATATTTCTACCAGACTTCTTGCCCCGACCTGCTTTCAGGATTTTCTCTTTGTCACTAAGACTTGCAAGTTTTACTATTATATGATGGGTTGTGGACCTATTTTTATTGATTTTGAGGGCGTTCTCTGCGTCTCCTGGATTTTGATGCTGTTCTCTTTGCCATATTAGGGTAATTCTCTACAATAATTCACTCCAATATACCTTTGCCCCCTCTCTCTTTCTTCTTCTTCTGGAATCCCAATAATTCTAATATTGTTTCATCTTATGGTATCACTTATGTCTCGCATTCTCCCTTCACGGTCCAGTAGTTCTTTGTCTCCCTTTTGCTCAGTTTCTTTATTTTCCGTCTTCTATATCATTAATTCTCTCTTCTGTCTCATATGCTAGCAGTAAGAGCCTCCATTTTTGATTTCACCTCATTAATAACTTTTTTGATTTCAGCTTGGTAGATTTTATTCTTTTATTTCTCCAGAAATGGCTTTTATTTCTCCAGATAGGGTTTCTCTAACATCCTCCATGCCTTTTTTGAGCCCAGCTAGCACCTTGGGAATCGTCATTCTGAACTCTAGACCTGACATATTACCAGCATCCATATTGATTAGGTCCCTAGTCTTTGGTACTGCCTCTTGTTCTTTTTTTTTTTTTTTGTGGTGAGTTTTTCCACCTTGTCATTTTATCCAGATAAGAATATATAATAGGGATTGCATTAAATGTGTAGATTGCTTTAGGTAGCATAGACATTCTCACAATATTTGTTCTTCCAATCCAGGAGCATGGAACATTTTTCCATTTCTTTGTGTTTTTCTCAATTTCTTTCATGAGTACTTTTTAGTTTTCTGAGTATAGCTTCTTTGCCTCTTAGGTTAGGTTTTTTCCTAGGTATATTATGGTTTTGGGTGCAATTGTAAATAGGATTGACTCCTTAATTTCTCTTTCTTCTGTCTTGTTGTTGGTGTAGAGAAATGCAACTGATTTCTGTGCATTGATTTTATATCCTGACACTTTACTGAATTCCTGTACAAGTTCTAGCAGTTTTGGAGTGGAGTCTTTTGGGTTTTTCACATATAGTATCATGTCATCTGCAAAGAGTGATAATTTGACTTCTTCTTTGCCGATTTGGATACCTTTAATTTCTTTTTGTTGTCTGATTGCTGAGGCTAGGACTTCTAGTACTATGTTGGAAAACAGCATGGAGGTTCCTCAAAAAGTTGAAAATAGAGCTACCCTATGAGACAGCAATCACACTACTGGATATTTACCCTAAAGATACAAACATAGTGATCCAAAGTGGCACGTACACCTGAATGTTTATAGCAGCAATGTCCACAATAACCAAACTATGGAAAGAACCTAGATGTCTATCAACAGATGAATGAATAAAGAAGAGGTGGCATAGATATACAATGTAATCCTATGCAGCCATCAAAAGAAATGAAATCTTGCCTTTTGCGACAACGTGGATGGAACTAGAGGGTATTATGCAGAGTGAAATAAGTCAATGGGAGAAAGACAACTATCATAGGATCTCCCTGATATGAGGAAGTGGAGATGCAACATGGGGGGTTGGGGGGTAGGAAAAGAATAAATGAAACAATATAGGATTGGGAGGGGGACAAACCATAAGTGACTCTTAATCTCACAAAACAAACTGAGGGTTGTGGGGGGAGGGGGGACGGGAGAGGGGGTAGGGTTATGAACATTGGGGAGTGTATGTGCTATGGTGAGTGCTGTGAAGTGTGTAAACCTGGCGATTCACAGACCTGTACCCCTGGGGATAAAAATACATTATATGTTTATAAAAAATTTAATAAATTAAAAAAAGGTACACTCTGCTAAAAGAAGTTAAAAGAAAAAAAAAGAATATATGAATGAGGGACGCCTGGGTGGCTCAGTTGGTTAAGCCGCTGCCTTCAGCTCAGGTCGTGGTCCCAGGGTCCTGGGATCGAGTCCCACATCGGGTTCCTTGCTCGGCAGGGAGCCTGCTTCTCTCGCTGCCTCTGCCTGCCTCTCTGCCTGCTTGTGTGTTCTCTCTCTCTCTCTGGCAAATAAATAAAATCTTAAAAAAAATTAAAAAAAAAAAGAATATATGAATGAGAGAATAAAATACTAAAAGAGTGGCAAAGACCCCAGAAAAATATATGTTAACCAAATCAGAAGAGACCCCAAATTGTGGGGAGAAAAAAGGGAGTAAAAAAAGTTAAAAAAATTAAAAAAAAAGAAAAAAGCAAAAATATATATTAGACTGCTGAATAGGACAGAGCTGCCCACTTGATTTTGGGAGCATTTTGATCTCTTAGAAGAAACTACCTCCCAAAATTTTAAATAAAGAAACACACACACACTCACACACACACACACATAAACACACACACACACACACACACAAATAAGTGTAAACATGATGAAGTGTTGGAATATGACTGTAAAGATGAAAATTTTAAAAAATTCTAAAAAAAGAGTTGATAAGATAAGTTGGCTGGGAAAAGAAAGAAAAAGAAGATGGAGAGAATTTGCTCAGGCTGGACACTAGAACAAACCCTGTGCTCGATTTAGGGTATATTTTGATCTATTAGAAGAAGTTGTATCCCAAAATTTTTTAGAAGAAAAAACCCCATGTGTATACAAAAGATATAGTTAGATACAATGAAGGATAAAATATGACTATAATAACACAGGTTCGAAAGGATTTTTTTTTTAAAGAAAGGTATTGTTAAGATGAACGAGTTAAAAAATGTGAAAAGAGGAAAAGGTAAAGGTTAAAAAATTACAATAAGAAAAAAAATTAATTAACTTTGCAAGACTAAGGAATCATGGGAAAAAGCCATGAGTTCCATGATTTGCTTTCCCCTCCTCTGGAATTCCGCTGTTCTCCCTGATCAGTGATCTTGGTCTTGGCTGGATTTCTTGCTGATCTTCTTGGGGAGGGGCCTGTTATAGTGATTCTTAAGTGTCTTTTCCCAGGTGGAATTGCTTGCCTTTGCCAGGGGCTGGGCTAAGTAACTTGCTCCAGTTCGCTCTTGGGAGTTTTTGTTCCCTGAACACTTTCTGTAGAGCTCTGGAGGATGGGAATGAAGATGGTGGCTGCCCAGTCTCCGGCCCAGAGGAGCCGAGAGCTCAGGGCCCCCTCCTCAGTACGCCCTTGCAGAAAAGCGCTCAATCACTCCCATCTCCCTGGTCTCCAGCAGTGCTCTGAGCTCACCCAGCCTGTGACTGAGCTTTTCTGTCTCTGGCACACAGCCCCATTTGGAGTCTCCAAACCTAGCAGATCCCTATCGCTCTTCCAGGGGGTCTCCCTGGATCTGCCACTTGTGGGGTCCCTGCTCAAAGGGCAGTGGTCCAACTGTGCCACGGATCACAGTTTAAGGTAACCCCGAGCTGAGAGCTCACTTCTCTGCTCCATCTCTGTAGCCAGCTTCCCCCCTCTAATACCTGCGAGCTCTGCTACACTCAGACAGCCCTGATCCTTCTGTGACCCCGTGGGTCCTGAGACCACGCTGTCCCCACAAGGGCTCCACCCCCACTTAGCCTCTGGTGCGATGTCCCTCAGTGGAGCAGACTTCTAAAAGTTCTGATTTTGTGCTCCGTTGCTCCGCCACTTGCCAGAAGCCGGCCCCTTCCCCCACAGTCTATCTTCCTGTCACTTTGGATTCACTTCTTGACAGGTCCTACCTTTCAGAAAGTGGTCGATTTTCTGTTTCTAGAATTGCTGCTCTTCTCTTCAATCTCCTGTTGGATTTGTAGGTGTTTGCAATGGTTTGATAAATATCTAGCTGAACTCCTGCTACCTGATGTTGTCTCAGCCTGCTACTCCTCTGCCATCTTGACTCCTCCCCTCGCCCCTCTGGTTTTTATGGGGATTTGTCTTCCTTGTGTGAGCTCCCTGGTGCAAGGACCTATTTCTCTCCCCTCTCTGCACATGCAGCTCTCTCCCTTCTGTGGGCAATTTTCCTCCACCTTTCTGACCTTCCTAAATTTTCAGATGCAGGTTCTTCCCCTTCCCCTTCTCCTTCTCCCTCTCCTTCTTCTCCTCCTTCTCCTCCCCCACTTTTCCTCCTCTCCCACTCCTCCTCCTCTTGTTCCCCCTCCTCTTCCTTCTTCTTCTTAAGATTTTATTTACTCATCTGAGAGAGAGAGAGGCCAAGCAGGGGGAGGGACAGAGGGAGAGAGAGAGAGAGGAATAAGCAGTTTTCCTACTAAGCAGGGACCCCATTGTGGGGCTCCATTCCAGAACCCTGGGATCATGACCTGAACCCAAGGCTTAACATACTGAGCCACTCAGGCACCCCAGATGCAGCTTCTCTATATTTAGTTGTGGAATTTGTTTTGTCAGTCTTTGGATCTCTCTCTGATTTGTTGAATTGGATGTGGATGATTTCTATTTGTAAGCATGGGATGGGGTGAGCCCAGTGTCCTACTCCACCATCATCCCAAGCTCCCCCACATTAACGATTTATTAAATGGTGAAAAGACAGACTACAGGTGTTATTAACCTGTCATTTTAATCTGTTGAAATAATCTTTTTTTCAGCTATCAACCTGTAGTTGACTATGTAGATGCTCAATTTGAGGCCTATCTTCAAGAAGAATTGAAAATTAAACGTTCCTTCATTGACTACTATGATTCCCGTATACACGTGTGTCTTTACTTCATTTCACCTACAGGACATTCCCTGAAGTCCCTTGACCTATTAACTATGAAGAACATTGACAGTAAGGTGTGTTAGATAAATCCATCAACCTACCAAGATTTGATAATTATTTTGTGATAATATATAACTTGAAGGTATTTACATATAAGAACTTGTTAATTTTAATATGTTAAAATATAATTTTTCTCTTCTTTTTTAAAAAACATATTCTTATTTATTTGACAGAGATCACAAGTAGCAGAGAGGCAGGCAGAGATGGGGGGGAAGCAGGCTCCCCATGGAGCAAAGAGCCCAATGCGGGGCTCAATTCCAGGACCCCGAGATCATGACCCGAGCTGAAGGCAGAGGCTTTAACCCACTGAGCCACGCAGGCGCCCCATAATTTTTCTTTTAAAAGAGGTTTTATTTATTTATTTGACAGAGAGAGGGAGAGAGTATGAGCAAGGGGAGCAGCAGGCAGAGGGAGAGGGAGAAGGAGAACCAGGCTTTCCTCTGAGCAGGGATCCTGATGGGGCGCTTGATCTCAGGATCCTGGGATCATGACTTGAGCTGAAGGGACACCCTTAGCCATCCAGGCTCCCCCAAATATAATTTTTTATCTGTTAATCCTTAAAGCATTGCTCTGAGTTTCCAAGGGAAACATACCACAAACTTAGTAGTTCAAATAACTGAAATTAATTTTCTCACAGTTATGGGAATTAGAAGTCCAAGATGAAGATGTCACCAAGTTTTTTTTTCTTCTAAAACCTTTATTTTTATTTATTTATTTAATTTTTTTAGTGATAGATGGTTGCCTTCTCACTGTGTCCGCACATGGTCTTTCCTCTACACACATCTGATGTTTCTTTATGTCTATGTTTCCTATTTTTAAAAAAGATTTTATTTATTTATTTGTCAGAGAGAGATCACAAGTAGGCAGAGAGGCAGGCAGAGAGAGGGGGGAAGCAGGCTCCCCGCTGAGCAGAGAGCCCAATGCAGGACTCAATCCCAGGACCCTGAGATCATGACCTGAGCTGAAGGCAGAGGCTTAACCCACTGAGCCACCCAGGCGCCCTATGTTTCCTATTCTTTTTTTTTTTTTTTAAAGATTTTATTTATTTATTTGAGAGAGAGAGAGAGCATGAGAGGAGAGAGGTCAGCGGGAGAAGCAGAATCCCCGCTGAGCAGGGAGCCCGATGTGGGACTCGATCCCGGGACTCCAGGATCATGACCTGAGCCAAAGGCAGTCGCTCAACCAACTGCGCCACCCAGGTGCCCATATGTTTCCTATTCTTATAAACACACCAGTCACGTTGGATTAGGGCCTATTCTAATGACCTTATTTTCACTTGATCACCTCTTTAAAGAGTCTTTTCTGAGATACTTGGGGTTAGGGCCTCAACATATGCACTGGGGAGGGATGATACATTGAGCACGTACTAGCATTTGATAAATTTCAACCTTAGCTTTCCAGAAACATTTAATTAGGTGTGTATTAGGAAAATAAGATAAAGTTTTAAAATTTTTAAAATAAAAATTTACAGGTTTTTTTATGATTAAAATCATAGGGGTTGTGGCAGTTTTTCTGCATTTTTGAAATTGATTTCATTCTACAGTACTATAAAACAATTCCATTAACATTTACCTCTTACTCCTGATTGTGTGAATCATGAAGTTTTCATGATCCTGGTTAGTGGTCCAATCACAGAGGATTCAGGATGTAATATGTATGTACATATTTTTTCCAGTAGAGGATAAATATACATGTGAAAAAAACTTTTATGTCATGAGTTTTTTTCTACACTTTATTAAGTTGAAGAGAGAAAATGTTGTAAAAATTAATCAAAGAAGGCCTGACTTGTGCTATGTATTGTTCAAACTGGAAAGAAATTTTGTACCTAATCTCTTTTTTTAACATCTTAATTTTATTTTATTTTTCCAATGTTTCAAGATTCATTGTTTATGCACCACACCCAGTGCTCCATGCAATATGTGCCCTCCTAATACCCACCAACAGGCTCACCTATCCTGTTCCTAATCTTATATGTCACCATGTTGTTGAAAGAAGTTAGTTTTCTAGTTAAAATCAAGAGATGGCTCAATTTCTTGATCATTAGGATATTCAATCACTAGGGACACATGGTTTTATTTTTAATTTTATGGATAGCTGTTATCATCAAACAATTTCCAGATATAGAAAATTACTTTTTTTTTTTTACAGGAACATTACATAAAAGGGTGAGCAACAGTGTGTGTGTGTGTCTGCTGTCTTCTCTTCTAGGTTGCTCAGTTCTCTTCTACAATAAGTGACTTTCATCCCTCAAATATGAACACTTAAGGGATTATTAACATGGAAATTTCTACTTGTTATATGTTAAGGTTTTGCTATCATTAGAAGATAGTTTTCTCAGCAATATGACCCAAGATATTTATGTTAACTTGAACCTATCTTAGTAGTTGTCTGCTTTTTACTGTGGAAGGTATTATTTAAGATTCTAAAATTTGAACATCAGTGTTATATTGAGGCCCTAGATTTGTACAAGGATTTTTAAAAAATGCACTTTGAAGAATCTAAAACAAAAACAATATACCTAGAACTGACTTTTATGCACACTTCCAATATCACAGAACTTGACATTGTGTATCTATGATTTGATAAGATACTTTCACAGTAAAAACAGATATTTTCTAATTTTGCATATTTTTAATTTCTACAAAGTTTAATTATTAAAATGTAACTGCATGGAGACAGGAGTGATCATATTGCAGAACTACAAAGAAAAGTTTATGAATAAAATTTCAACCTCAAATATGCAATATAGAAATAATACCTTTCTACAAATATCAAATGATATTTGTGAGCAAGATATTTTATATATATATATATATATACATATACACACACACACACACACACACACACACACACACATTCGGTCTTCAAGGTATGGTAACAAAAAAAGGTATACTATTTTTAGGTGGCCTTTGAAAACCACAAGCAAATATATCTACAAAGACATGGATTTATGGAGAAGGTGATGAAAATGAAAGTCAAAATTAATTTAGTGTACAGTATTGATGAAAGTTACTCCTGACTTTCAGTACTCAGTTTAAGAAATCAAATTGAATATGAATTAATTTGACTATCTTATTCTACTATGTACATTTTAATAACTCCAAATGTGTGGAAAGTTTAAGAAAGTTTGAGAAAATAAATTTGGAACTTCTAAACCTGAATTCTGATAAAAGATTAATATTCAAAAGTACTAAAGGATTTTGGACAGCCATTTTGTGACAAAGGTATGGTACTAGCCAGTGATTATCTAGTTATAAAAATTTACTGTGAGAGATTATGAGGTTTTGACATAAAAATTCCAGGAATAACAACAAATCCTCAATGGTGAGATTTTGTTTGGCTTTTTATTTACAGGTGAACATTGTACCATTGATTGCCAAAGCAGATACAATTTCTAAAAATGATTTACAGAAATTCAAGTGTAAAATAATGAGTGAATTGGTTAGCAATGGCATCCAGATATATCAGTTTCCAACAGATGATGAAACTACTGCTCAGGTGAACTCCTCAATGAATGTAAGATTTTATTTTATTTTTTAAAATTTTTATTGTGTTATGTTAGTAACCATACAATACATCATTAGGTTTTGATGTAGTGTGCCAAGATTCATTGTTTATATATAACACCCAGTTCTCCTTGCAATACGTGCCTTCCTTAATGCACCACCAGGTTCACCCATCCCTTATCTGCCCCCTCCAAAACCCTCAGTTTGTTTGTCGGAGTCCACAGTCTCTCATGGTTCATCTCCCCCTCCAATTTGCCCAATTCACTTTTCCTTTCCTTCTCCTAATGTCCTCCATGTTATTCCTTATTTTCCATAAGTAAGTGAAACCATGTGATCCTTGGCTTTCTCCGCTTGACTTATTTCTCTCAGCATAATCTCCTCCAGTCCCAACCATGTTGATGCAAAAGTTGGGTATTCATCTTTTCTGATGGCTGAATAACAGTCCATTATATGGACTATTATATGGAAGATGGACCATATCTTCCTTATATTCATCTGTTGAAGGGCATCTCAGATCTTTCCACAGTTTGGCTACTGTGGACATTGCTGCTATAAACATTGGGGTGCATGTAGCCCTTCTTTTCACTACATCTGTATCTTCAGGGTAAATACCCAGTAGTGCAATTCCAGGGTCATAGGGTAACTCTATTTTTAATTTTTTGAGGAACCTCCACACTGTTTTCCAAAGTGGCTGCACCAACTTGCATTCTCACCAACAGTGTAAAAGGGTTCCCTTTTCTCCATATCCTCTCCAACATTTTTTGTTTCTTGCCTTGTCAATTTTTGCCATTCTAAGTGATGTAAAGTGGTATCTCAATGTGGTTTTGATTTGAATTTCCCTGATGGCTAATGATGATGAACATTTTTTCATGTGTCTGTTAGCCATTTGCATGTCTTCATTAGACAAGTGTCTGTTCATTTCTTCTGCCCATTTTTGACATATCTGTGTTTTGTGTGTTTAGTTTCAGAAATTCTTTATAGATCTTGGATATCAGCCCTTTGTCTGTAGTGTCATTTGCAAATATCTTCTCCCATTCTGGGGTTGCCTCTTTGTTTTGCTGACTGTTTCCTTTGTTGTGTGGAAGTTTTTCATCTTAATGAAGCCCCAAAAGTTTATTTTTACTTTTGTTTCCCTTGCCTTTGGAGACGTGTCTCGAAAGAAGTTGCTGTGATTAATGTCAGTGAGGTTACTGCCTATGTTCTCCTCTAGGATTTTGATGGATTCCTGTCTCACATTGAGGTCTTTCATCCATTTTGAGTTTATCTTTGTGTATGGTGTAAGAGAATGGTTGAGTTTCATTCTTCTGTACATAGTTTTCCAATTTTCCCAGAATCATTTATTGAAGCAACTATATTTTTTCCATTCCATATTTTTTCCTGCTTTGTTGAGTATTAGTTGACCATAGAGTTGAGAGTCCATAACTGGACTCCATACTCTTCCATTGGTCTATGTGTCTGTTTTTGTGTCAATACCATGATATCTTGGTGGTAAACTTTGTAATATAGCTTGAAATAAAGCAACATGATGCCCCCATCCTTGTTTTTCTATTTTAACATTTTTAACATTTAACATTAACATTTAACAGAATCTTTTCTGTTCCATACAAATTTTAGGATTGTTTGTTCCAGCACTTTGAAAAATGCCAATGGTATTTTGATCAGGATGGTATTGAAATGATAGATTGCTCTGGGCAGTATAGACAATTTTAAAAAAATTTTTTATTTCTTTTCAGTGTAACAGTATTCCTTGTTTTTTCACCACACCCAGTGCTCCATGCAATCCGTGCCCTCCCTAATACCCACCACCTGGTTACCCCAACCTCCCACCCCCCGCCCCTTCAAAACCCTCAGGTTGTTTTTCAGAGTCCATAGTCTCTCATGGTTCACCTCCCCTTCCAATTTCCCTCAACTCCCTTCTCCTCTCCATCTACCCTTGTCCTCCACGTTATTTGTTATGCTCCACAAATAAGTGAAACCATATGATACTTGACTCTTTTAACAATGTTTCTTCTTCCAGTCCATGAGCATGGAATATTTTTCCATCTTTTTGTGTCTTCTTCAATTTCTTTCTTGAGTGTTCTGTAGTTCATCGAGTATAGATCCTTTACCTCTTTGGTTAGGTTTATTCCAAGGTATCTTATGGTTTTTGGTGCTATGTTAATAAAATTGAATCTCCAATTTCTCTTTCTACAATTTCATTCTTAGTACATAAGAAAGCAACTGATTTCTATGCATTGATTTTGTATCCTGCAACATTACTGAATTGCTGTATAAGTTCTAGTAATTTTGGGGTGGAGTCTTTTGTGTTTTCTACATAAAGTATCATGTCATCTGCGAAGAGAGAGAGTTAGACTTCTTCTTTGCCAATGTGAGTACCTTTTATTTCATTTTGTTGTCTGATTGCTGATTGCTGTTGCTAGAAGCACTATGTTGAACAATAGTGGCAATAGTGGGCATCCTTGTTGTGTTCCAGATCTCAATGGGAGGGCTCTCAGCTTTGCCTCATTAAGAATGATGTTCTCTGTGGGTTTTTCATAGATGGATTTTATGAAGTTGAGGAATGTTCCCTCTATCCCTATACTCTGAAAATTTTTAATCAGGAAAGGATGCTATGTTTTGTCAAGTGCTTTTTCTGCATCAATTGAGAGGACCATGTTGTTCTTCTCTCTTCTCTTATTGATTTGTTCTATCACACAGATTGATTTGAAAATGTTGAAACACTCTTGCCTCCCAGGGGATAAATCTGGTTGTGGTGGATAATCTTTTTAATGTAGTGTTGGATCCTATTACCTAGGATCTTGTTGAGAATCTTGGCGTACATATTGGTCAGGGATATTGTTCTGGAATTCTCCTTTTTGATGGGGGGTTTTTGCCTGGTTTGAGATCAACGTAATACTGGCCTCATAGAAAGAGTTTGGAAGTTTTCCTTCTGTTTCTATTTTTTGAAACAACTTCAGAAGAATAGGTTTTATTTCTCCTTTTAATGTTTGGCAGACTTCCTCAGGGAATCCATCAGGTCCTGGCCTCTTGTTTTTTGGGAGGTTTTTGATCACTGCTTCAATCTCTTTGCTAGATATTGGTCTATTCAGGTTGTCAAGTCTTCCTGTTTCAGTCTTGGGAGTTTATAGGTTTCCAGGAATACATCCATTTCTTCTAGGTTGATTAAGTTATTGTCATATAGGTGTTGATAATAATTTCTGATTATTGTTTCTATTTCCTTAGTGTTAGTCGTGATTTCCCCTTTCAATAATGATTTTATTATTTTGGGTCCTTTCTCTTTTTCTTTTGGATTAGTCTGGTCAGTGATTTATCACCTATTAATTCCTTCAAGGAAGCAGCTTCTAGTTCCCTTGATGTGTTCTACTGTATATTTGGTTTCTAACTGATTGATCTCTGCTCTAATCTTAATTATTTCCCTTCTTGTGCATGGGGTAGGTTTAATTTGTTGTTGATTCTCCCATTCTTTCAGGTGTAAAGACAGCTTGTGTATTTGGGATTTTTCTTTTTCTCTTTTGTCTTTCTTTCGGCTTGGATGGCTATGTATTTCCCCTTAGGACTGCCTTTGCCCTATTCCACAGGTTTTGGAATGAAGTATTTTCATTCTCATTGGTTTCCAGGAATTGTTTAAGTTCTTCTTTGGTTTTCTGGGTGATCCAAACATTCTTGAGCAGAATAGTTTTTAGCTTCCAAGTGTTTGAATTTCTTACAAACTTTTTCTTGTGATTGAGTTCCAGTTTCAAAGCACTGTGGTCTAAGAATATGCAAGGAATAATTTCTATCTTTTGTTATTGGTTGAGCCCTGATTTGTGACCCAGTATGTGGTCTATTCTGGAGAAAGTTCCATGTGAGCTTGAGAAGAATGAGCATTCTGTTGTTTTAGGGTGGAATGTTCTGCATATATCTATGAGGTCCATCTGGTCCAATGTGTCATTCAAAGTTCTTGTTTCTTTTGATTCTCTGCTTGGTTGATTTGTATGTTGCTGAGAATGGTGTGTTAAGATCCTCTACAATTAACGTATTCTTATCAATATGCCTCTTTATTTTGGTTAACAGTTGGCTTATGTAGTTGGCTGCTCCCATATTGGGAGCATAGATATTTGCAATTGTTAGGTCCTCTTGTTGGATAGATCCTTTAAGCATGATGTTGTGTTCTTGTGTATCTCTGACTACAGTCTTTAGCTTAAAATCTTATTTGTCTGATATGAGAATCACTACCCCAGATTTCTTTTTGCAGTCCATTGACATGAAAGATGGTTCTCCGTCCCTTCACTTTTGGTCTGGATGTATCTTTAGGTTCAAAATGTGTCTTTTGAAGACAGCATATGGATGGGTCATGTCCTTTCACCCAATCTTCAACCCTGTGCCATTTCATGGGATCATTTAGGCTGTTCACGTTGAGAGCGATTATTGAAAGATATGATTTTATTGTCATCATGTTATGTGAAACCCTTGTTTCTACAGATTGTCTCCATATATCTCTGTTCTGTATCACTCTTGGGGTCTTTCTGTTTTTATAGAACCCTTAATATTTCTTGCAGGGCCAGATTAATGGCCACATATTCTTTCAGTTTTTGCCCGTCTTGGAAGATCTTTATTTCTCCATCGTTCTAAATGACAGCCTTGCCGGATCAAGTATTCTTGGTTGCATGTTCTTCTCATTTAGTACCCTGACTGTGTCTTGCCTTTCTGGCTTTCCAGGTCTGTGTGGACAGGGCTGACATTTGTCCGATGTTCCTGCCCCTGTGCCTAACAATCTCTTCCCCCTAGCTGCCCTTAAGGTGGTTTTCCTGGTTTTAAGATTCATGAGTTTCATTATTACATGCCTGGAGGTTGGTCTGCTCTCCTCGATCTTGGGATTGATATTCTATCTGCCTCTAGGACATGAATGCTTGTTTCATTCCCTAGACTAGGGAAGTTCTCAGCTAGGATTTGCTCAACTGTATCATCTAGTCCTCTCTCTCTCTCCATCCCAATAATTCTGACATTGGAATGTTTCATGGCATCATTTATTTCTCTAATTCTGTTTTCATGTCTTCTAAGCTGCTTGTTCCTGGCCTCCTCCTGCTCCTTTTCTATCAGTTTGTCTTTTAGATCACTAATTCCTTTTTCTACCTCATTTGTCCTAGCTGTTCGAGTGTCTAGATTAGATTGGATCTCATTAATAGCATTTTAAGGTTCTGCCAGATCCAGCTCTCACTTCTACCTTAGAGAATCTATGTTGCCACTAGTTGTTTTCTCCAACCATCTTCTGGTTACCCTGAATTCTATTTCTGGGTAGCCATCTTCTGATTACCTTGAATTCTATTTCTGATACCGTGATTATATCCATATCCTTTAGTTCTGTGGCAGATGTCACAATCTCTGAATTTTTCCTGTGTTGGGGGTTTCTCCTCCTAGTCATCTGGTGAGGAGCGGTTGAGGGAATGTACAGAGACCAAACTGTTGACCACAACCCAAGCAAGATGCACCTGTTTTATAGAGACCTTAGGGTTGTCAGGCTCTTGTTCTTCTGGCTTGCTATCTGGAGGAGGGGCTTGCCATGTTGTTACTCAGGCAATGTTGTTTGGGCAGAGTTCCTGTGTTCCTTGTTGGGAGAGGGTTGGTCAGGAAAAACCAGTTTGGGGGGGCTTTTGTTTTCTGGTGGCTTTTCCTGGTGGCTTCTGTGTCTCTACCAAGCACATAAAACACAGAATTGACTGTATTCAAACTTCTGTCCCAGAACAGAGAGATTGCAGTCTGCTCTCCAGAGAGCCCTCCAGGCCATACTGACTTCGTTTTTGTTTGTGCTGCTAAAAACCTCAGCATCCTGGGTTGTACACCACACAGAAGCACTCCCAGCCCTTGCTTTCATGTCCAGACACATCTTTGTCCTTCATGCTTCTAAAACCACCAACCTCCCCCAGTTCATTCGCATGCCCCCACAGCTCCAGGTTTCAGTCTAAGGGGCTACCCTAAGTCCTTTCCATGCCACCACTGCTCTGTGAGCCTGTGCCTGGGCCCCAGTGTGGGAAACTTTTGTGCTCCTGTGTTATTTCACCTTCCCCATAACATGGCTTACAAAGAATCGTATCTCCCTGCTTCATACCTTGAAACCAGCTGCCAGAGATAGTCTTTTGGTATAGATCTGGATATATATTCTTACATCTCAGAATGTTCAGGGGTTGTTCAGAATTGTCTGGTAGATATCCAGCTCAATTCAAGGGGCTGGTTGAAATACAGTCTCCTACTTCTCCACCATCTTGCTTGCAAAAACCAAACAAGCAAACACACACACACACACACACACACACACACACACACCCCAAAGAGACTTTAAATCTATTGTGGGAAATCTCTTTTCTCTCTTTCCCTTCAGTCCCCTCCCCTTCAGCTCTTCCTTTCTTCTTTCCTTCTGTCCTCTCTCCCTCCTCTTTTTCCTTCCTTCCTTCCTTCTTTCCTTTCTACCTTCCTTTCTCTCTTTCCTTTCTTCTCCTTCTCCTTCCTCCTCTTCCTCCTTCTTCCTCTTCTTCTTCTTCTTTCTTTCCTTCCTTCCTTCCTTCTTTCTCCTTCCTTCCTTCCTTCTTTCTCCTTCCTTCCTCCCTTTCTTTCTTGCTTCTCTTCTCCTCTGCTACCTGTCAGATCTCCTCCTCAACAACCCTAGGCAACCACTGATCGACTTCTGTCTGTAGATGATTGCTCTCTCTTATGGACATATAATATGAAGAGAATTAATGATATTTGGTCTTTTCATGTAATTATTTTCTATTAGCATATCTTTCCAGGAGAAGTGTTTGCTTATATCCATTTTATAAGGATCTGGAAAATGGAAACAAAGATCCATTTTTTTCTTTTTTTAAAAATTTATTTTCAATGAATTCCCAAATTCATTGTTTATGTACCACACCCAGTGCTCCATGCAAATACATGCCCTCCATAATACCCACCACCAAGCTCACCCAACTTCCCATCCCCCTCCCCTCCAAAACCCTCAGATTTTTTTTCTCAGCGTCCACAGTCTCTCACGGTTTATCCTCCCCCCCATTTCCCAACTCCCTTCTCCTCCCCAGCTCCCCATGTCCTCCGTGTTATTCCTTATGCTCCACAAATAAGCGAAACCATATGTTGATTGACACTCTCTGCTTGACTTATTTCACTCAACATAATCTATTTCAGTACCCTAAACCCCGCATCTCCCTCCAACAATCCTGTTTTTTTCCTATAGTTAAGAGTCTCATAGTTCGTTTCCATCTCTGATTTCATCTTATTTCATTTTTCCTTCCCTTCCCCTCTGTTCATGTTTTGTTTCTTAAATTCCATATGAGTGAAATCATATGCTATTTGTCTTTCTCTGACTGACTTATTTCACTTAACATAATACTCTCTATTTCCCTCCACGTCATTGTAAATGTTAAGATTCCATTTTTAGATGCCTGAGTAATATTCCATTATATATATATATCACATATTCTCTATTCGTTCATCATTCAATGGACATTCAATAGACATTTGGGCTCTTTCCATAATTTGGCTATTGTTGATAATGCTTCTACAAACATCAGTACTTTTGTATCCTTTGGGTAAATACCTAGTATTGCAATTATTGGATCTTAAGGCAGTTTTATTTTTAACTTTTTAAGGAACCTCTGTAGAGTTCTCCAGAATGACTGCCCCTGTTTGCATTTCCAGCAACAGTGTAAGAAGGTTCCCCTTTTCCAACATCTTGGCCACAACCTCTTGTTTCTTGTGTTGTCAATTTTAGCCATTCTGACAAGTTTGAGGAGGTATATCATCGTGGTTTTGAATTGTATTTCCTTGATGATAAGTTATGTTGACCATCTTTTCATGTGCCTGTTAGTCATTTGTACGTTCTTTGGGAAAGTGTCTATTTAGGTCTTCTGCCCATTTCTTGACTGGATTATTATTATTTTTGTTGTTGTTGTTGATTTGATAAGTCTTTTATAGGCTTTGGATGCTAACCCTTTATCAGATATGAAATTTGCAAATATCTTCTCCCATTCCATTGGTTACCTTTCAGTTTTGTTGATGGCTTCCTTTGCTCTTCAGAGGCTTCTTATCTTGGTGAAGTCTCAATAATTCACTTTTGCTTTTGTTTACTTTGCTTCAGGTGATATGTCTAATAAAAAGTTGCAAGGTTGAGGTCAAAGAGGTTTCTGCTTGTGTTCTCCTCTAGGATTTTAACAGATTCCTGTCTCACATTTAGGTCTTTCATCCCTTTTGAATTTATTTTTGTTTTATGATGTAAGCAAGGGGTCCAATTTCATCCTTTTGCATGTTGCTCCCCAGTTTCCCCAACACCATTGTTGAAGAGACTGTTTTTTTCCCCTTTGGATGTTCTTTCCTGATTTATTGAAGATTAGTTGACCATAGATTTGAGAGTTCATTCATGGGTTTTCTGTTCTGTTCCATTGACCTATGTGGCTGTTTTTGTTTCAGTACCATACTGTCTTTTTGTTTTTAGATTTTACTTCTTTATTTGACAGAGAGAGAATACAGGCAAGGGGAACTGCAGAGGGAGAAGGTGGAACAAGCTCCTCACTAGGCATGGAGCCTGATGCAGGGCTTGAACTCAGGACCCTGGCATCATGACTTAAGCTGAAGGCATACACTTAACCGACTAAGTCACCCAGGTGCCCCAGTACCTTATTGTCTTGATGGCTACAGTTTTGTAATGTAGCTTGAAATCCAAAATAGTGATGCCTCCAGTTTTGTTTTTCTTTTTCACAATTGTTTGGATATTTGGGGTCTTTTCTGGTTCCATACAAATTATAGGATTGTTTGTTCTAGCTCTGTGAAAAATGCTGATAGTATTTTGATAGGGATTGCATTAAATGCATAGATTGCTTTGGTTAGTATAGACATTTTAACAATGTTTTTTGTTCAAAACCATTAGCATGGAATTTGTTCCATTTATTTGTGTCCTCTTCAATTTCTTTCATAAGTGTTCTATTGTTTTCAGAGTATAGACTTTTTGCTTCTTCAGTTATATATATTCCTAGGTATCTTACTGCTTCTGGTGCAATTGCAAATGGGATCGATTCCTTGGTTTCTTTATCTGCTGCTTCATTATAGGTACAGAAGCATAACAGATTTTAGAAGAAGATGGCAGAGGAGTAGTGGACCCTAGTTTTGTCTGGCCCCTGGAATTCAGCTAGATACCTATAAAATCTTTCTGAACATCTATGAACTCAACTGGAGCTCTAAGAAAAGAATTGCTGAAATTCTCCAAATAGAAAAGCAACTATTTTTGCAAGGAATCCTAGGCCATATATCTGAAGAGTAAACAATGGGGGTGGGGGGAG
The DNA here is from genome assembly GCF_963455335.1 of Martes martes. Lineage (NCBI taxonomy): Eukaryota > Metazoa > Chordata > Mammalia > Carnivora > Mustelidae > Martes > Martes martes. The sequence goes on along the minus strand of NC_137906.1, from coordinate 159,900 downwards.
GGAGCCTCCATAAGCTGGCTACTGCAAAGTGATATAGCAGTGGAGTGCAAAATCAAAACTTCTAGACATCTGCTCCAGTGATGGATGTTCTGGTCTGAAAGGCACTCAGGTGGCAAAGCAGGAAGGATCCTAAGTAGAACAGTGTAGTCTCAGGATCCCTGGCGTCACAAAAAGAAAAGGGGTACCTGAGGGTTGCAGAGTTCCCAAACACTGGAGCAGGGAAGCCAACTGCAAACAGAGGGGCCAGAAATGGGCTTTCAGCTCTGTGTTGCCATAAATTATGAACCTTGGTCTGGCCAGGCAACCACTCGCCAGGCAAGGGCCCAGCAAGAGGCAGAACTGTTGCAAGACCTTTCTCTAACCCCTGGGAGGAGTGATGCAGTGCATGCCACTGGAGACTCTAAAGTTTGGAGACTCAAAATGGGGTTAGGATCCTGAGATAAAGATGCTTGGTCACAGCCTGGGTGAACACAGATGGAAACCTGGGAGACAAGAGTGACTGACTGGTTTTCTGTGAGGACTTATTGAAGAATGGGGGGTGAAATATTTAAGATCTGGGGCTGGAGATTGAGAGACTGCCATTTTGATATTTATCCTCTAAAAGTGCAGAAATCTTTCAGGGAACAAAAGCCACATAGAACAATCCGGAGGCATTCACACTGAGCCCAGCCCCCTAGCAAGGACTGTGCAATTCTGAGGAGGCAGACACCTGAGAACCAGTACAACAAATGCCTCCTCTGGAAGATCACTGGAACATCCCAATACCAAGAAGTTTTTTTTTAATTGGAAAAAATATTTTTATTTTTATAATTAAACATTTTTTATTATGTTCAATTAGGTAATATAGTATATCAAAGTTTTTTATGTAAAGTTCAATGACTCTTTAGTCACATATAATACCCAGTGCTCATCACAACACATGCCCTCATTAATACACATCACCAGGCTACCCCATCTCCCCACCCCTCCCTTCTGTAAGCCTCAGTTTATTTCCCAGAGTCCAGAGTTGCTCATAGTTTTTTCTCCTTTCTGATTTCTTCCCACTCAGTTTTCCCTTCCTTCCCCTGTGGGCCTCTGCACTATTACTTATGTTCCACATATGAGTGAAACCATATGATAATTGTCTCTCTCTGCTTGAGTTATATCACGTAACTTAATCTCCTCCAGTTCCATCCTTGTTGATGCAAATGGTGGGTATTCGTTCTTTCTGATGGTTGAGTAATATTCCATGATATATATGTGCCACATCTTCTTTATCTATTCCTCAATTGAAAAGCATGTCAGTTCCTTCCATAGTTGGGCTATTGTGGACATTGTTGCTATGAACATTGGGATGCATGTTCCCCTTCTTTTCACTACATCTCTATATTTGGGGTAAATACCTAGTAATGCAGTTGGTGGGGTGTAGGGTAGCTCTATTTTTAATGTCTTGAGGAAACTTCATACTGTTTTCCAGAGTGACTATACCAGCTTAAATTCCCACCCACAGTGTAAGAAGGTTCCCCTTGTTTCACATCTTCATCAACACTTGTTGTTTCCTGTCTTGTTAATTGCCATCCTAACTGGTGTAAACTTGTATCTCATTGTGGTTTTGGTTTGAATTTCTCTGATGGCTAGTGATGTTGAACATTTTTTCATGCATCTGTTAGTCATTTGTATGTCTTTGAAGAAGTCTCTTCAGTCTTTTGCCCATTTCTTGACTGGATTATTTGGGTTTTGGGTGTTGAGTTTGAAAAGTTCCTTATAGATCTTGGATACCAGCCCTATCTTCATTCGCAATATCTTCTCCCTTTTGTGGGTTCCCTCTTAGTTTTGTTGAACATTTCCTTTGCTGTGTAAGAGCTTTTTATCTTGACGAAGTCCCAAAAGTTCATTTTTGCTTTCACTTCCCTTGCCTTTAGAGAGGCAAAGGAAAGAAGTCTGTCTTGAAAGAAGTTGCTGTGGTCAGTGTTGAAGAGATTACTGCCTATGTTCTCCTCTAGGATTTTGATGGATTCGTCTCACATTGAGATCTTTCATCCATTTTGAGTTTATCTTTGTGTATGATGCAAGGGAATGGTCAAGTTTCATTCTTCTGTACATAGCTGTCGAATTTTCCCAGAACCATTTATTCAAGAGACTATTTTTTTTCCATTGGATATCCATTCCAGATTTATTGAAGATTAGTCAACCATAGACTCGAGGGACCATTTCTGGAGACTCTATTCTGTTCCATTAATCTATGTGTCTGTTTTTGTGGCAATACCATGCTATCTTGATCACAGCATTATTATATAACTTGAAGTCAGGCATCATGATGCTCCCAACTTTAGCTTTCTTTTTCAACAAACCAGTTGGTGGGTATTAGGGAGGGCACGGATTGCATGGAGCACTGGGTGTGGTGCGAAAACAATGAATACTGTTACGCTGAAAAGAAAAAAAAATCCCTAATATAAATTTATGGATCACACAGTACTGCAAAACTGCAGTACTGGGGGAAAATTGTATATAAAATTTGTGTTTTAGTATCATGATTCTTTAGTCTTTCAATTTTAATATTTTTTCCTTTTTGACTAATTTCTTATTTTGTCAACTTTTAAAAAATGTTTTTAATTTTTACAGTTCCATTCTATCCTTTCATTGTACATAATTTTATTTTGAAGATGTTTACAAATTTTATTAGATTAATTTATTAGTTAATTAAAATCTAATTTTATTATGTTAGTCACCATACAGTACATCATAGGTTTTTGATGTAGTGTTCCATGATTCATTGCTGGCATGTAACACCCAGAGCTCCACACCATACATGCCCTCCTTAATACTGACCATGGGCTAACCCATCCCCTCATACCTCTCACCTCTGAAACCATCAGTTTGTTTCCTATAGTCCATAGATTTTCATGGTTCCTCTCCCACTCTGATTTCCCCCTCTCCTTCATTTTTCCCTTCCTTCTCCTCATGTCCTCCATGTTATTCCTTATGTTCCACAAGTGAAACCATGTGATAATTGTCTTTCTGTGTTTGACTTCTTTCGCTCAGCATAATCTCCTTCAGTCCCATCCATGTAGTTGCAAAAGTTGGGTATTCATCCTTTCTGATGGTTAAGTAATGTTCCATTGTATATAGAGACTACATCTCCTTTATATATATAATGTTATTTTTATGTATGTATAAGTGTTTTTTTCTTTACAATTTTAGGATCTAGTTTCTTCTAACAAACAGGCCAAAATACATACAGAATCTATTTATTGTTCTGTTCTGTTAAGCTGTCTGATTATATTCTTTCTCTCTCTCTTTGGTTTTTGGTTCCTTCTGATTTGTTTAGTGTGTATTTCTCTGGGGTCATTGTTGCTACTTTAATGCTTTGTTCTCTCATGCAAGAAATCACTCCCCCTAAAAAGAACTAAAGAAAATACTGACTGTCAGGAACTTAATTAGTATAGATATAAGTAAGATCGTGGAACTAGAGTTCAAAATAATGATTATAAAGATACTGGCTGGGCTTAAAAAAACATAGAAGACAGTAGAAAATCCCTTTCTGGAGAGATAAAAGAACTAAAATCTTATCATGTTGAAATTAAAAAATGCTAATAATGAGATGCAATAAAAAATGGAGGCTTGAGCTACTAAAATAAATGTTGCAGAACAGAGATTTAGTGTTTCAGAAGACAAAATGATGGTGAATAAAGAAACTGAGAAAAAGAGAGGTAATCAACTACTGAATCATAAGGGGGAGAAATTGAGAGAGAATTGATATCATAAAGCAAAACAATATTAGAATAATTGGGGTCCCAGGAGAAGAGGAAAGTGAGAGGGGCAGAAGGTACATTTGAACAAATCATGGTGGAGAACTTCCTTAATCTCGGGAAGGAAATAGGCATTTAAGTCCAGAAGGTAGAGAGGACCCCTATCAAATTCTGTAAAAATAGTGAACACCTCAACATATAGTAGTGAAACTTGCAGATTTCAGAGATAAAGAGAAAAGCCTGAAAGTGGCTCGGGGCAAGAGGTCCTTAACCAACAAGAGTAGACACATAGGCCTGGCAGCAGAATTATCCATAGCAACCTGGCAGGCCAGAAAGGAGTGGCATGATATATTCAGGTGCCAAATGAGAAAAACATGCAACCAAGAATACTTTGTCCAGCAAGGCTGTCACTCAAAAAAGGAGAGAAAAGGTGCTTCCAGGACAAAGAGAAACTAAAAGAATTTGTGATCACTAAGCTAGCCCAGCAGGAAATATTAAAAGGGATCTTCCAATTTCCCTCAACATCTTCTCTCCATCTCCCCTTGTCCTCCATGTTATTTGTTATGCTCCACAAATAAGTGGAAGGGGAGGTGAACCATAAGAGACTATGGACTCTGAAAAACAACCGGAGAGTTTTGAAGGTGGGAGGTCGGAGGAACCAGGTGGTGGGTATTAGGGAGGGCACGGATGGCATGGAGCACTGGGTGTGGTGCAAAAACAATGAATACTGTCACGCTGAAAAGAAATAAAAAATTTTAAAAAAATTAAAAAAAAAACTGCTCATGTATCATCATGGGTAATCATTCGAGTAAGAGGAAGTGGGATGGGTGAGCCTGGTAGTGGGTATTAAGGAGGGCATGTGTTGCATGGAGCACTGGGTGTGGTGCATAAACAATGAATCTTGGAACCCTGAAAAAAAATAAAATTGAAAACAAAACAACAAAAAAAGGGGATCTTTAGTAAAGAGAGAGCCCAAAAGTAATATAGACCAGAAAAGGACAGCCAATATACAGAAACATTGACTGTACAGATAATACAATGGCACTAAATTCATATCTTTCAATAGTTACCCTAAATGTGAATCAGCTAGATGCTCCAATCAAGACACAGGTTATCAGACTGGACAAAAAGGCAAGACCTATACACCTGCTGTATACAAAAGACTCATTTTAGAGTCTTTTAGATCCAGATTGAAAGTGAGGGGTAGAAAAATATTTATCATGCTAATGACATTCAAAAAAGCCCTGCAGTAGCAATCCTTATATTAGACAAATTAGATTTTAAATCAAAGACTGTAATAAGAGATGAAGGACACTCTATCTTGTTGGTCTATCCAACAAGAAGATATAACAATTGTAAATATTTATACCTCTAACATGAGAGCAACCAATTATATAAACCACTTAATAACAAGATTAAAGAAACACATTGATAATAATACAATAGTAGAAGGGACTTTTTTAGCACCCCAGTCACAGCAATGGTCAGATCATCTAAGCAGAAGATTAAAAGAAAACTAGGCTTTGAATGACACATGGGACCAGATAGACTTCACAGATAAATTCAGAGCATTCATCTTAAAGCAACATAATGCACATTCTTCTTGAGTGCACATGGAACATTCTCCAGAATAGGTCACATAATGGCTCGCAAATCAGTTCTCAACCAGTACCAAAAGATGGGAGTTATTCCCTGTATATTTTCAGACTACAGTGCTTCAAAACTCGGAAGGAATCACAAAAGGAAATTGGAATGGAACTTAAATACTTGGAGGTTAAAGAGAAACCTGCTAAAGAATGAATGGGTCAGCCAAGAAATTAAAGAGGAATTTTTTAAAAAACTCATGGAAACAAATGAAAACAGAATGGTTCAAAACCTTTGGGAGGGGGTGGGAGACAAGATGGTGGAGAAGTAGGAGAAGGCGCTGTTTCAACCTGTCGCCTAAAGGGAGCTGATTACCTACTGAAGAACTCTGACCACCCATGAAATCAGCCTGAGATTAGAATTATACACGTCTGGATCTCTATGGGGGCAGAAGATGCCAGTGGGCAGGTAAAGTGGAGTGGGAACATTGGACTGATATTGGAAGATAAACAAAAGGGGGAGGGAGCCACCAGAAGCGACCCACTGGAACGTAATACCCCAATACGAGAGTGCCCTGTGATTGGGGATGAACATTAACTTGGAGTCTAGTTGAAAGCACACAAAAAGAGCAAAGGATCATGGGGGAAATTGGGGGAATTGGGTGGTTAGGGACAGGGCCTTAAGCCCACTGACCCAGGATGGCCACCGCTGGTGCTGAGCCAGAGAGAGTGCAGTGAAGAAGCCATGCTTGGTCCCTGAGCTGCTGGCGCGCCTGAGAGTGTCTGGGTGGTGGCGCCCATGACGGTGAGGGAGACTTGCCAGTTGGCAGAACCTCGTGCCCTACACCCTCCCCTGAGAGAGGTGCAGGCAGGCACCAGCCAGTGCTCTCTAGCCAGTGCTCTCTAGCACTCCCAGCGCGGACCAGCGTGAAAATCTCAGTGCGCTATCACTGCTTGGGACCTCTCTGGCGGCCTGGAGCTGCCCAGACAGCCACGGCTAGTATTTCTCATGGTTTTGGGTACAAGCGGGAGTTCTATGACCCCAGAGACCATGACTGGGAACGTGCTCTGCCAGTGGCAGAGGGGGAGTTTATGTGCTTTGGAGCACCCAGAGGGGAAGGAACTGAGGCTTCTCTCTGAGAGGGAGGTCTGGGTGCAGTTTGCTTTCCTCTAAACCTCCAAAAACTGTTCAAAGGAACAAACAAACAAAAAAACCTCCAGAGAACAAAAGCCTGAAAAACTGGTTTCCTCAGAGCCCACCCCTTGATGGGGGCAGGAGGACTTAACTCTAGGGACATTGCCTGAAAACCCACGCAGCAGGCCCCGCCCCAAGAAAGCCAACCAAAAAAAAAAAAAAAAAAAAAAGACAGGAGGACAACCACCACTACTTCATAGATACAACTTTTATTTTTAATTCGTTCCCACTATTCTGGTTCTTTTCATTTTTTTTATATATAACTTTTTAATCTATTTACCATCACAATGATATTTTCAGTACATCAAATTCCACAATAACCTTTTAACCTGAACTTTTTGGTACATATACCTGTGTTTTTCTTTTTCTTTTCTATTTTTTATTTTATTTTATTTTTAAAAAACATTCATATAGAGATAAGCTTCAAGGTAATCCCCTTTCCCCAATCAAGGCTACCCCTACAGGTAAACCAGTTTTAATCCCCCTTTATCTCAGGAAAGTTGAGTCCTTTAACAAAGATATCAAGATACATCCAGGAAGAATCAAAATAACCTTTCGTGCCCACACAGAGAATTTATAATCACTCCCATCTTTTTCTTCTGTCAGTGTTTCTGTGTATTTGTTTTTGTCCTGGTAGTATATAAATCTTATACTTGGGGTTCTTTATGATGAGGTCTTTTTAAAATTTTTTTTAAAAAATTTATTTTTTCTCTTGTCATCTAGTTTTTTTTTTTTTTAAAGATTTTATTTATTTATTTGACGGAGAGAGAGAGAGATCACAAGCAGGCAGAGAGGCAGGCAGGGACCGAGGAGGAAGCAGGCTCCCCGCTGAGCAGAAAGCCCGATGTGGGGCTTGATCCCAGGACCCTGAGATCATGACCCGAGCCGAAGGCAGAGGCTTAACCCACTGAGCCAGTGCCCCTCTTGTCATCTACTTTTGTCAGTCTTTTTGTTTGTCTGGTTTTGTTTCTATATTTCATAAATCTTACCTTGGGGCCCATTTGGGCTGGGCCTTCTCTTTTATTTTATCTTTCTTTTTTCCCCCCTGTCTCTCTCTCTCTCTCTTTTTTCTTTTTTCTTTCTTTTTGGTGGGGACTCTTGATTGCTCAGAAGCATTCCAGGGTGCACCTTGCCTGCACCATGGTCGATACATTCAGCTGCACATCCGTTCAACCATCTCTCACCAAAATGACTAAGAGGAGGAATGCCCAACAGAAGAAAAATTTAGAGACTGGGCCTTCTGCATCAGAGCTATTGGATATGGACATAGTATGTTGGAAAAGGAATCCAGGCAATAGCTAGGTTGGAGAAAGCCTTTGATTACAAAATGGAATTGATTAGGGCAGAAGTGAAAGCCACTAGGGATGATGTTCACAATGTTCTCAATGAGTTCCAATCTAATCTAAATTCTCTAAAAGCTAGGGTAACTGAGGCAGAAGATAGAATTAGTGATCTGGAGGACAAACTGATAGAGAAAAAGGATCAGGAGGAAGCCTGGAAAAACAGCTTAGAAGCCACAAAAACAGAATTAGGGAAATAAATGACACCATGAAACATCCCAATGTCAAAATCTTTGGGAGATAAATGGAATGCCCCTGCTGTCCCTTTGTCCCTGTGAGAGGTCAGGGTGGGTTCCATTGGCCTTGTGCACCACCAGTGAAATACCACTACTCTTAATGTTTTTTCACTGTCTTGGTGAGGCATGTGTGTATGTGTGGGGGAGTCCCAAGGGGTGTTATTCTCTGGTGCCAAGGGTCCAGCTGCAAAAAACAGACAAACAAACAAAAAACAACAACAACAACAACAAGAACCTTTGGGTGGCAGCAAAGGCTGTCCTAAGAGAGAATAAAATAGCAATACAAGCCTTTCTCAAGAAATAAGCAAGGTCTCAAATACACAACCTAACCTTACAACTAAGGGGATGGAGAAAGAATGGCAGATAAAGCCTAAATCAGCAGAAGAGAATTAATAAACATTAGAACATAAATAAATGAAACAGAAACCAAATGAAGAGTAGAACAGATCAACAAAAGTAAGAGTTCATTCTTTGAAAGAATTAATAAGATCAATAAACTACTGGCCAGACTTTTCAAAAAGAGAAGAGAGGGGACCCAAATAAATAAAATTATGAATGAAAGAGGAGAAATGACAACCAACACCCCCCAAATATAAGTAATTATAAAAGCATTATGAGCAACTCTGCTGATAAATTAGGCAATCCTAAAGATATGGATAAATTCCTGGAAATTTATAAACTACCAAAACTGAACTAGGAAGAAATAGAAAACCTGAACACACCCATAACCAGCAAAGAAATCTAAGAAACAATGAAAAATTTCCCAACAAACAAGAATCAAGGGTCAAATGGCTTCCCAGGCAAATTCTACCAAAAATTTACAGAAGAATTAATACCTATTCCTCTGAAACTGCTTCACAAAATAGAAATGTCAGGAAAACTTACAAACTCATTCTACAAGGCCAGCATTACCTTGACTCCAAAACCAGACAAAGACCCCAATAAAAAGGAGAATTACAGACCAATATCCTTGATGAACATGGGTGCAAAAATTCTCAAGATACTAGCTAATGGGATCCAACAGTACATTAAAAGGATTATTCATCATGACCAAGTGGGATTTATTCCTGAGCTGCAGGGGTGGTTCAACATCCACAAAGTAATCAATGTGATACACTATAGTAATAAAAGAAAGGACAAGAACCAATCCTCTCAATTTATGTATAAAAAGAATTTGGCAAAATAACCATTCTTTCTTTATTAAAACTCTCCACAGTGTAAGGATAGAGGGAACATACCTCAATATCATAAAAGCCATATACAAACCCCCCCCAGCAAATATCATCCTCAACAGGGAAAAACTGAGGGTTTTTCCTTTAAGGTCAGGAACAGGACAGGGATGCTGGTATTATGCTAAGCAAAATAAGTCAGTCAGAGAAAGACAATTATCATATGATCTCACTGATATGTGGAATTTAAGAAACAAAACAGAGGAACATAGGGGAATAGAAGAAAAAATAAAACCAGATGAAATCAGAGAGGGAGACAAACCCTAAGAGACTTAATCAAAGGTAAGAAACCGAAGGTTGCTGGAGGGGAGGAAGTGGGAGGGGATGGGGTAACTGGGTGATGGGCATTAAGAAAGGCACCTGATGTAATGAGCACTGGGTGTTATACACACCTGATGAATCACTAAACTCTACTTTGAAACTAATACAATATTTGTTAATTGAATTTATTTTTTAAATTTAAATTCAATTAGCTAACATAGGGTACATCATTAGTTTCAGATGTAATATTCAATAATTTATTAGTTGAATTAATTGATTTTAATTTTTTTGATTATGTTCAGTTAGCCACTGTATAGTACACATCAGTTTCTGATGTAGTGTTCAACAGATTAATCAGTTATGTACACCCAGTGCTCATCATAACCTGTGCCCTCCTTAATACTCATCACCCTGTAACCCCTTCCACCCATATCTCTGAAATCCTTGATTTGTTTCCCAGGGTCCATAATCTCTCATAGTTCATCTCCCTCTCTGATTTCTCCCCCTTCAGATTTCCCTCCCTTACCCTATGGTCCTCTGTGCTATTGTTTATGTGAATTGAATTTAAATAAAAAAAAAGTAACTGATTTCTGCACTTTGATTTCCTATCCTGCAATTTTGCTGAATTCCTATGTGAGTTCAGCAATATTTTGGTGGAATCTTTTATTTTTGTTTTTTTTTCCAGATAGGCTATCAAATCATCTGCAAATTGTAAAAATTTGACTTCTTTCTTGCCCATTTAGATGCCTTTCATTTCTTTTTGTTGTCTGACGGCTGAGGCTAAGACTTCCAGTATTGAGTTATATGGTAATTGGTAGAGTGGACATTCTTGTCTTGGTCCTAACTATAGGGGGGGAAGGCTCTCATTTTTTCCCAATTGAAGATGATATTAGCTGTGGGTCTTTCATATATGGCCATTATGATGTCAAAGTATGTTCCCTCTGTCCTTACTTTATGGAGTGTTTTTATCAGGAAAGGATGCTGTATTTTGCCAAATGCTTTTTATGCATCTTCTGAGAAGATCATATGGTTCTTGTCCTTTCTTTTATTACTATAGTGTATCACATTGATTACTTTGTGGATGTTGAACCACCCCTGCAGCCCAGGAATAAATCCCATGTGGTCATGGTGAATAATCCTTTTATTGTACTGTTAGATCTTATTAGCTAGTATCTTAATGAGAATTTTTGCATCCATGTTTATCAGAGATATTCATCTGTAAATCTCTCTTTTAGTGGGGTCTTTGTTTGGGGATCTAGGTAATGCTGGCCTTGTAGAATGAGTTTGTAAGTTTTCCTGACATTTCTAGTTTTGTAAAGCAGTTTCAGAAGAATATGTATTAATTCTTTAAATGCTTGGTAGCATTTCCCTGGGAAACCATTTAGCACTGTACTTGTGTTTGTTGAGACATTTTTGATTACTGCTTCAATTTCTTTCCTGGTTATGGGTGTGTTCAGATTTTCTATTTCTTTTTGCTTTAGTTTTTTTTTTTTTTTAAGATTTTATTTATTTATTTGACAGAGAGACAGATCACAAGTAGGCAGAGAAGCAGGCAGAGAGAGAGAGGGAAGCAGTTTCCCTGCTGAGCAGAGAGCCTGATGCGGGACTCAATCCCAGGACTCTGGGATCATGACCTGAGCTGACGGCAGAGGCTTTAACCCACTGAGCCACCCAGGCGCCCCATCTTTTTGCTTTAGTTTTGGTAGTTTGTATGTTTCTAGGGATTTATCCATGTCTTCCAGATTGCCTAATTTGTTGGCAGATAATTTTTCATAGTATTCTTTTATAACTATTTGTATTTCTGTGGTGTTGGTTGTGATCTCTCCTCTTTCATTCGTGATTTTATCTATTTGTGTCCTTTACCTCGCTTTTTGAATATCTGACTAGGTATTTATTAATTTTGCTAATTATTTTGAAAAACCAGCTCTCAGGTTTTAAATTCCATTCTACTCTTTTGTTTGTGTGTTTCTATATCATATATTTCTGCTGTAATCTTATTATTTTCCTTCTTCTGCTGGTTTTAGACTTTATTTCCTGTTCCATTTCTAGCTCCTTTAGGTTTAAGTTTACATTTTGTGTTTGAGACTTTTGCTTTTCCAGTTAGGTCTGCACTGCAATGAAAGTCCCTCTTAGGATTCCCTTTGCTGCATCCTAAAGATTTGGGGCTCTTGTGATTTCATTGTCATTTGTTTCCTTTTTTTTTTTAAAATTCTTCTTTAATTTTAGGTTAAACCACTCATTTAAAAAATATTTCATTTCTTTATTTGAGAGAGAGAGAGAGAGAGAGTGGGAGAGAGCACAAGTGAGGGCTGGGGCAGGGGAAGAGGGTCAAACAGACTCTCTGCTGATGGGGAACTCAATGTGTGGCTTGATACCAGGACCCTGAGATCATGACCTGAGCTGAAGTCAGACACATAACCCACTGAGCCACCCAGGTGCCCAACCCATTTATTCTTTGGTAGGATGTTTTTTAACCTCCATGTATTTGAGAACTTTTCACATTTTTTCTTGTGGTTGACTTCCAGTTTTATATTATTTTGGTCTGAAAATATGCATGATATGATCTCAATCTTTTTGTACTTGTTGAGGGCTGATTTGTGACCCAGTATATGATCTATTCTGTAGAAAATTCCATGTGAACTCAAGAAGAATATGTATTCTGCTGCTTTAGGATGAAATGTTCTGAATATATCTGTTAAGTCCATCTGGTCCAGTGTGTCACTCAAAGTTCCTGTTCCCTTTTTGATCATCTGCCTAGATAATTTGTCCATTACTGTAAGTGGAGTGTTAAAGTTCTCTACTGTTATTGTGTTATTATCAGTGAGTCTCTTTATATCTGTTATTAACTGATGTATACATTTGGGTGCTCCCCAATTGGGGGCATAAATATTCACTATTGCAAAATCATCTTGATGGATAGACCCCTTAATTATGATATAAAGCCCTCATTCATCTCTTCTTATAGTCTCTGTTTGAAAATCTAGTTTGTCATATACAAATATGGCTGGTCTCCATCCCCACATTCTTCAATCTGCAGGTGTCTTTAGGTCTAAAATGAATCTCTTGTAGGCAACGTATACATGGATCTTGTTTTTAAAAAATCCATTCTGGCACCCTATGTCTTTTGATTGGCTCATTTTTTGCATTTACATTCTGAGTGATTATTGAAAGATTTGAATTTATTGTCATGGTGCTACTTGTAAAGCTTGTGTTTTTCATCATGTTCTGTGGTCTTTTCTAGTCTGTTGCTTTTGGTCTTTTTTCTCCACTCAAAGAGTCTCCCTTAAAATTTCATGCAGGCCTGGTTTAGTGGTCATGAACTCCTTAAGTTTTTGTGTGAAAAACTCTTCATCTCTCCCTCATTCTGAATGACAGTTCTGCTGGATAAAGAATTCCTTGTTCTTTATTTTTCCCATTCAGCATGTTGAGTATATCCTTTCTTCTGGCCTGCCAAGTTTCTGTGAACAAATCTGCAGTAAACCTAATCTTTCTTCTCTTGTAGATTAAGGCCTTTCCCCCCTTTGCTGCTTTCAAGAATCTTTCCTTGTCTGTGCATTTTGTGAATTTGACTATGATATGCATTGGTGATGTTGAATTAATGGGAGTTCTCTGTGCTTCTTGGGTTTTGATTCTTCCCCATATTAGGGAAGTTTTTATCTATAATTTGTTCAAATAAACCATCTGCCTTCTTTTCTCTCTCTTCATTTTCTGGGGCTGCTATGAAACAAATGTTAATACAGTTTAATAAGTCTCTGATTTCCCTAAGCCTAAATTGATGATCCATTACCTTTCTTTCCCTCTTGTTTTCAGCTTTATTATTTTATAATTTTATCTTCTATATAGCTGAATTATTCCTCTACTCATCTATCCTCAGTTTTATGACCTGCATTTGGGTTTGCATCTCAGTTATAGTATTTTTAATTTTGGTCTTAATAGATTTTATTTTTTTAAATTTTTAAAAAATTTTTATTTCTTTTCAGCATAACAGTATTCATTGTTTTTGCACCACACCCAGTGCTCCATGCAATACGTGCCCTCCCTAATACCCACCACCTGGTTCCCCCAACCTCCCACCCCCTGCCCCTTCAAAACCCTCAGGCTGTTTTTCAGAGTCCATAGTCTCTCATGGTTCACCTCCCCTTCCAATTTCCCTCAACTCCCTTCTCCTCTCCATCTACTCTTGTCCTCCACGTTATTTGTTATGCTCCACAAATAAGTGAAACCATATGATAATTGACTCTCTCTGCTTGACTTATTTCACTCAGCATAATCTCTTCCAGTCTCGTCCATGTTGCTACAAAAGTTGGGTATTCATCCTTTCTGATGAAGGCATAATACTCCATAGTGTATATGGACCACATCTTCCTTATCCATTCGTCCATTGAAGGGCATCTTGGTTCTTTCCACAGTTTGGCGATGGTGGCCATTGCTGCTATAAACATTGGGGTACAGATGGCCCTTCTTTTCACTCCATCTGTATCTTTGGGGGTAAATACCCAGTAGTGCAATTGCAGGGTCATAGGGAAGCTCTATTTTAAATTTTTTGAGGAATCTCCACACTTTTCTCCAAGGTGGCTGCACCAACTTGCATTCCCACCAACAGTGTAAGAGGGTTCCCCTTTCTCCACATCCTCTCCAGCACATGTTGTTTCCTGTCTTGCTAATTTTGGCCATTCTAACTGGTGTAAGGTGGTATCTCAATGTGGTTTTGATTTGAATCTCCCTGATGGCTAGTGATGATGAACATATTTTCATGTGTCTGATAGCCATTTGTATGTCTTCATTGGAGAAGTGTCTGTTCATATCTTCTGCCCATTTTTTAATATGATTATCTGTTTTGTGTGTGTTGAGTTTGAAGAGTTCTTTATAGATCCTGGATATCAACCTTTTGTCTGTACTGTCATTTGCAAATATCTTCTCCCATTCCGTGGGTTGCCTCTTTGTTTTGTTGACTGTTTCCTTTGCTGTGCAGAAGTTTTTGATCTTGATGAAGTCCCAAAAGTTCATTTTCGCTTTTGTTTCCTTTGCCTTTGGAGACGTATCTTGAAAGAAGTTGCTGTGGCTGATATCAAAGAGGTTACTGCCTATATTCTCCTCGAGGATTCTGATGGATTCCTGTCTCACGTTGAGGTTTTTTATCCATTTCGAGTTTATCTTTGTGTACGGCATAAGAGAATGGTCGAGTTTCATTCTTCTACATATAGCTGTCCAGTTTTCCCAGCACCATTTATTGAAGAGACTGTCTTTTTTCCACTGGATATTTTTTCCTGTTTTGTTGAAGATTATTTGACCATAGAGTTGAGGGTCCGTATCTGGGCTCTCTACTCTGTTCCACTGGTCTCTGTGTCTGTTTTTATGCCAGTACCATGCTGTCTTGGTGATCACAGCTTTGTAGTAAAGCTTGAAATTGGGCAACGTGATGCCGCCAGTTTTATTTTTGTTTTTCAACATTTCCTTAGTGATTCGGGGTCTCTTCTGATTCCATACAAATTTTAGGATTATTTGCTCAAGCTTTTTGAAAAATACTGGTGGAATTCTGATCAGAATGGCATTAAAAGTATAGATTGCTCTAGGCAGTATAGACATTTTAAAGATGTTTATTCTTCTGATCCAAGAGCATGGAATGGTCTTCCATCTTTTTGTGTCTTCTTCAATTTCTTCCATGAGTGTTCTGTAGTTCCTTGCATACAGATCCTTTACCTCTTTGGTTAGGTTTATTCCAAGGTATCTTATGGTTCTTGGTGGTATATTAAATGGAATCGATTCTCCAATTTCCCTTTCTGTATTTTCATTGTTAGTGTATAAGAAAGCCACTGATTTCTGGACATTGACTTTGTATCCTGCCACGTTACTGAAATACTGTATGAGTTCTAGTAGTTTGGGGGTGGAGTCTTTTGGGTTTTCCATATAGAGAATCATGTCATCTGCAAAGAGAGAGAGTTTGACTTCTTCCTTGCCAATTTGGATACCTTTTATTTCTCTCTGTTGTCTGATTGCTGTTGCTAGGACTTCTAAGACTATGTTGAACAAGAGTGGTGAGAGTGGGCATCCTTGTAGAAGTCTTAGCAACAGCAATCAGACAACAAAGAGAAATAAAAGGTATCCAAATTGGCAAGTCTGACATTATTCTGATGGGCTTTCCTCTGTATGTAAGGATCCTCTTTGTCCTAGCGGCTTTCAAGAGATTGTATCTACAATTATGATTTCTCAATTTTACTATCAGGTGCCTTGAGGTTTTTTTGGAATCTATAATCTTGGGGGGAAACCGTTCTGCCTCTAGTATATGAACGCTGGTTCCATTCGTGAGATTGGGAAATTTTTCATGAAGAACTTGTTCCACTATATCTTCTAGACTTCTTTCTTTCTCGTCCCCTTCAGGGATTCCAATAATTCTGATGTTGGAACGTTTCATGGCATCATTTATTTCCCTGATTCTGTTTTCGTGGCTTCTAAGCTGTTTGTTCCAGGCTTCCTCCTGATCATTTCTCTCTATCTGTTTGTCCTGCAGATCACTAATTCTATCTTCGGTCTCAGTTACCCTAGCTCTTAGAGAATTTAGATTAGATTGGAACTCATTGAGAGCATTGCGAACATCATCCCTGGTGGCTTTCAGTTCTGCCCTAATCAATTCCGTTTGGTCATCCATGGCTTTCTCCAACCTAGCTATTGCCTGGGTAATTGTTAGCCTGAATTCTCTTTCCAACATATTGTCTATGTCGATAGCTGTTAGCTCTGTTGCAGAAGGCCCATCCTCTGTATTTTTCTTCTGTTGGGCATTCCTTGTCCTTGTCATTTTGGTGAGAGATGACTGAATGCATGTAGCTGGATGTATCGACCGTGGTGCAGTCAAGGTGCACCCTGGAATCCTTCTGAGCAATTAGGATTCCCCACCCAAATGAGAGAAAAAAGAAAAGAAAAAAAAAGAGAGAGAGAGAGAGACAGGAAAGAAAGGGAAGATAAAAGAGAAGGTTCAGCCCAAATGGGCCCCAAGGTAAGATTTATGACGTATACAAACAAAAACAGACAAATAAAAAGACTGATAAAAGTATATGCCAAGAGAAAAAGAAATATATATATATATATATAAAAGCAAAAAAGGAAGGACCTCATCAAAAAGAACCCCAAGTATAAGATTTATATACTATCAGGACAAACACAAATACACAGAAACACTGGTGGAAGAAAAAGATGGGAGAGTGGTTATAAATTCTCAGTGTGGGCGAGGTAGGTTATTTTGATTCTTCCTGGATGTATCTTGATATCTTTGTGAAAGGACTCAACTTTCCTAAGATAAAGGGGGATTAAAAATTGGTTTACCTATAGGGGTAGCATTGATTGGGGAAAGGGGGTTACCTTGAAGTTTAACTCTATATGAATATTAGAAAATAAAAATTGAAAAAGAATAACTAGACTAAACTAAACTAAAATTTAAAAAAAATAAAAAATAGAAAATCAAAAGAAAAACATAGGTGTATGTATCAAAAAGTTCAGGTTAGAAGGTTATTGTGGAATTTGATGTACTGGACATCTCACTGTGATGGTCAATAGGTTAAAAAATTATCTATATTAAAAAAACGAACCAGAATAGTGGGAACGAGTTAAAAATAAAAGTTGTATCTATGAAGTAGTGGTGGTTGTTCTCTTCTAGTCTTTTTTTTTTTCTTTCCTGGTTGGTTTTCTGGGGGAGGTGTCTGCCACGTGGGTTTTCAGTCAATGATGTTGCCTGAATTAAGTCCTCCTGCCCCCCCAAGGGGGTGAGCTCTGAGGAAACCAGTTTTTTCAGGCTTTTGTTCTCTGGAGGTTTTTATGTTTGTTCACTTCTTTTCTCTTGCCTTGACAGCTTTTGATGGTTTTTGGAGGTTTAGAGGAAAGCAAACTGCACCCCAACCTCCGTCTCAGAGAGAAGCCTCAGTCCACTCCCCTGTGGGTGCTGCAGAGCCCATATAAATTCCCCCTTAACTGGTGGCAGAGCTGGTTCTGAGTCGTGGTCCCTGGGGATGCAGGATCTCCTGCTTGTATCCAAAACCAAGGCAGCGGCGGCTGCCTGGGTAGCTCCAGACCGCCAGAGAGGTTCCAAGCAGTGATTGCACACTGAGATTTTCCTGCTAGCCCGAGCTGGGAGTGCCTGTTCTTTCAGGTTCTAAGAGAGCCAGGCTTGCATGCACCTGTCCCAGGGGAGGGTGTGGGGCGCACATGCCTCAGGCTCTGTTAGCACAGTGCGGGTCCGAGAGCACCAGGCTGGGCCTTCGAGCACCTCTCTCCGGGGAGGGTGTGGGGTGCATGCATCTCCGGCTCTGATAGCACCGTGCGCCATCCTGCCATCTGGCAGGGCTCCCAGCTCCTCACAGGAGCCGGACCCATGCTTTCCTGGGCGCTCTGGCAGCTCAGGTACCAAGACCTGGTTTCTCCACTGCACTCTCTCTGGCTCAGTGCCAGGGGAGGCTGTCCTGGGTCTGGGGACTTAAGCCCCTGTCCCTAGCCACCCTGATTCCCACAATTTCCCCCCGCGATCCTTTGCTCTTTTTGAGTGCTTTCAACTAGACTCCAAGTTAATGCTGGTCCCCAGACACAGGGCACTCTCGTATTGGGGTATTACTTTCCAATTGATCGCCTCTGGTGGCTCCCTCCCCCTTTTGTTTATCTTCCAATATCAGTCCGATGTTCCCACTCCACTTTACCTGCCCACTGGCGTCTTCTGCCCCTGTGGAGATCCAGACGTGTATAATTCTGATCTCAGGCTGATTTCATGGGTGATCGGAGTTCCTTGGCAGGTAATCAGCTCACTTTAGGGTACAGGCTGAAACAGCGCCTCCTCCTATTTCCCCGCCATGTTGTCTCTCCCTGGTCTTAATAGATTTTAATTCATTTACATTAAATTTAATGTACATTACATTAATTTAAATCTCTACATTAAGAGATTCTTTAGTTTCTTCTGATTTTTTCAAGCCCAACTAAGATCCTTATAATTATTGTTTTTAAATTCTAATCCAGACATCTTTTTTATATCTGTATTGATTAAATCCCTGGCCATTAGTTCTACTTCCTGTTCTTTCTTCTTGTATGAATTCCTCTGCCTTGTCATTTTTTCCATTTTTCAAAAAAAAAAAAAGAAAACAAACTAGATCCTGGTTGTATTTTGGTCTGTTTGTTAGAAAAAGCTAGATTCACTATGGAGTATTATGCCTCCATCAGAAAGGACGAATACCCAACTTTTGTAGCAACATGGACAGGACTGGAAGAGATTATGCTGAGTGAAATAAGTCAGAGAGAGTCAAGTATCATATGGTTTCACTTATTGGTGGAGCATAACAAATAATATAGAGGACAAGGGTAGATGGAGAGGAGAAGGGAGTTGAGGGAAATTGGAAGGGGAGGTGAGCCATGAGAGACTATGGACTCTGAAAAACAACCTGAGGGTTTTGAAGGGGCGGGGTGGGAGGGTGGGGGAACCAGGTGGTGGGTATTAGGGAGGGCACAGATTGCATGGAGCACTGGGTGTGGTGAAAAAACAATGAATACTGTTACGCTGAAAATAAATAAAAAATTTAATTAAAAAAAAAAAAGCTAGATTCCCCCCCAAAGAGAAGAAGCAGCTAGATCTCAAAAAAAAAACAAAAAAAACCCCAACAATATAACAGAGAAGGATAATATATATATATATAATCTTTCTTTTATATATAAATATATTTTTAAAATATATAATTTATATTATATAGGATATATAAATGTGTTTATATAAATGTGTTTATATATTTTATATATTTTCAAAAATAATAAACAATTAAAAAGAGAATAAAAAATAATTAAAAGAGAAATAAGAAGGAAAGTACATTCTATTTCCTCTAGAGATGAGGCTTTGCAGTCCTCTATACTCAGTACACTTGTGTATGAGTTGTTTCTGCTTGTCTTATGGGAAGGGGCCTCATGCTGATTCTCAGGTGGGCTTGCCTAAGTGGAGATATACTTGCAAGGTGCAGAGGGTGGGTTGGTGTATGCTGCTCCAACCTCTGCTAGATCGAAGTTTGCTCCCTTAAGAATTTTAGCACTGATGGGTGGGTGAAAATTATGGCACCATGCTCTCTATCCCTGGAGCTGAGAGTTTACATCCACCACTCTTCAGGAAACCTTCACAGAAGTGCAAACAATCACCCCCTCTTGAACCTGCCTTCCTTCAGATACATGCCTTCGCCCTGCCTGTGTCTGTGTTGTTTATCTCAGGTGTGTGGCTGGGTTTCAAAATTCAAATTTTACAGACTTCTGTGGTGAAGACCCATGCTAGTCCTCTGGGTCAGGGTCTCATGGCTCTTTAGCCATCTTCTGGCCCATCCCAAGAAAGTGGTCATGTTACTGCACAGCAGTTTAGAGCTTATGCCAAGGAGAAGAGAACTGGGATCCAGTATCACTACCCTCAGCTGGACTCCCTCCTCCTATGCCTGGAAATGGTGTAGCATGTTGGCACCACCCATTCTTATTGTGACACAGGGCATTCTCAGACCATGCTGTCCATGCCCCAGTCTCTGCCCTCCTTCCCCACTTAGGCGCCTTTAAGCCAGTCATGACTGGTGGTGGCTGACTTATAAAACTTCAGATTTTATGCTCTGTTGCTTATAATACCATGTGGAGTCTTGGTAAGCAGGGCTCCCTCTCCTCCTCAGCCCTCAAAGGTCTTATCTCCCCCATATCCATTCTCTGCACCTCCTACCTTCCAGAAGGTGCTTGCCTTTCTACTTGTAGACTTGAATTTTTGTTCTTTCAGCCTTCAGGTTGATTTATTGGGTGCTCAGATTGTTTTGATAATTATCTAGCTGTGTCCAAGGGATGAGGGAAGTTTATGTTCCCCCTACTCTTCTGTCATCTTAACTTCTCCTCAAATCGTATTTGAAGAGATAAACCTTGTAGTGAGACTTGAATTTCAATTCTTTCTTCTGTACTTAAAAGTCATAGCATGCTTGGAACAAACAATTCTAAAATTTGCATGGAACCACAAAAGACCCCAAATAGTCCAAATAATGGTGAAAAAGAAATGCAGTGCTGGAAACATCACATTTCCAGACCTCAAGCTATATTACAAAACTGTAATCATCAAGACAGGATGGTATTGACACATAAACAGACATATAGATCAGTGGAACAGAATAGAGAACCCAGAAATGGACTCTCAACACTATGGTTAACTAACCTTTGACAAAACAGGAAAGAATATCCAATGGAAAAAAGATAGTCTTTCAACAAATGGTGTTGGAGAAATCAGATAAGTACATGTAAGAGAATGAAACTGGACAATTTTCTTACACCATACACAAAAATAAATTCAGGAGCATCTGGGTGGCTCAGTCAGTTGAGCATCTGCCTTTGGCTCAGGCTGTAATCCCAGAGTCCTGGGATTGAGCCCTGCTCAAGCTCCTGGCTTGGTGGAGAGTCTGTTTCTCTCTCTCTTACTCCCCCTGCTTGTGCACTCTCTCTCTCTTTTTCTGTCAAATAAATAAATAAATAAATAAATAAATAAATAAATAAAATAAATACTTTTTAATGATTCAAAATGGATGAAAAACCCAAGTGTGACACAGGAATCTATCAAAATTGTAGAGGAGAACACAAGTAGCAACCTCTTTCATCCTGGTGCCAGGAACTTCTTCCTAGTCATGTCTCCAAAGGCAAAGGAAACATTAGCAAAAATAAACTATTGGGACTTCATCAGGATAAAAAGCTTTTACACAGCAAAGTAAAGAATCAACAAAACTAAAAAGCAACCTATGTAATTGGAGGAGATATTTGCAAATGACATATCAGATAAAGGTTTAGTATCCAAAATTTATAAAGAAGTTATAAAACTCAACAGCCAAAAAACAAATAATCCAGCCATGAAATGGGCAGAAGATGTGAGCAGACATTTCTCCAAAGAAGATACACAAATGTCCAACAGGAATATGAAAAAATGCTGAACATCACTCGCATCAGGGAAATATAAATCAAAACCACAATAAGATACCACCTCACACTGGTCAGAATGGATAAAATTAACAAGCCAGAAAATGACAGATGTGAGTCTTAACTCTATGGAATGAATTGAGAGTTGCTGGAGGGGAAGTGATTGGGTGATGCGGTAATTGGGTGTTGGGCATTAAGGAGGACACTTGATGTAATGAGCATTGAGTGTTATATGCAACTGATGAATCACTGAATTCTCCCCCTGAAACTAATAATACACTATATGTTAACTTCATTTTATGAATTCTGAATTCTGAATTCATTTTTTGAATTTAAACAAAACAAAACAAAATAAAACAAAACAAAAACCCATATCATCCTATCCACAAATATGAAGTCAAGAATTTATAAGATAAAATAATGTAAAAAATGGCATAATATATTTAAAATGTGGGGAGGGGGAATAGAAATTTAGTTATTTTAAGATGGGTTCAAGCTTAAGTGACCATCAACTTAATATAAGCTACTATACACATGATATTATCTATAAAGCTAATGGAAAAAAAACAAAAAATCTAAAGTAGATATTAAAAAGAAAAAAATATAATAACACTAGAGAAAAACATTAAACCACAAAGGAAAGATGCAAGAGATGGATGAAGGAACAGAGAAGAACTACAAAAACAACTGTAAAACAATTAATAACTGGCAATAAGTATCTATTTATCATTAATAACTCTAAAGGTAAATGTTTTAAGTACTTTAATCCAAAGACATAGAATTACTGAACATATAAAAAAGCAAGACCCATATGTTTTCTATAAGAGATTCACTTCATACCTAAAGACACAGGCAGATTAAAATTGGAGGTATGAAAAAACATTAAAATGGAAATGGAAATAAAGAAAACTAGAATATAAGAAGCAAAACAGGAAAAACAGTATGTAAATTCCTCAGAAAGTTAAAAATAGAGCTACTCTATGATCTAGCATTTGCACTATTTCGTATTTACCCTCCAAATTAAAAAACAAAAAAACACCACTAATTCAAAGGGATACATGCACCTCTATGTTTATAGCAGCATTATTTACAATAGCCAAATTATGGAAGCAGCCCATGTGTCCAGCAATAGATGAATGGATAAAGAAGATGTGGTTCATATGTACAGTGGAATATTATTCAGCCATAAGAAGAATGAAATCTTGCTATTTGCAATGACTTGGATAAAGCTAGATAGTATAATGCCAAGGGAAATAAGTTAGTCAGAAAAAGACAAATACCATATGATTTCACTCATATGTGGAATTTAAGAAGCAAGACAAATGGGCAAAGGAAAAAGATAGAGAATGAGAGAGAGAAAACAAAGGAACAGACTCTTAACTGTTGATAAACTGATAGTTATCAGAGGAGAGATGGGTTGTGGGAATGGGTTAAATAGGTGATGGGGATTAGGGAGTCCATTGTGAAGAACACTGAGTGTTGTATGGAGGTGTTGAATCACTACGTTGTACACCTGAAACTAATATTACACTACTTGTTAACTAACTGAAATTTGAATAAAAACTTTAAAAAAGAGTAAAACTATTTAAAAAGTCTACAGTATCTTTTTATATTTTATTTTATTTTATTTTTTCACTGTTCCAAGATTCATTGTTTATGCACCACATCCAGTGCTGCATACAATATGTGCCCTCCTTAATACCCACCACAGGCTCACCTAACCCCCCACCCACTCCCCTCCAAAACCCTCGGTTTGTTTCTCATGGTTCGTGGTCCACAGTCTCTCATGGTTCGTCTTCCCCCCTGATTCTCCCCAACTCACTTCTCTCCTTCTTCCAATGTCCTCCATGTTATTCCTTACGCTCAAGAAGTAAGTGAAACCATATGATAATTGACTCTCTCTGCTTGACTTGTTTCACTCAGCATAATCTCCAGTTCCATCCATATTGATACAAAAGTTGGGTATTCATCCTTTCTGATGGAAGCATAATATTCCATTGTATATATGGACCATATCTTCTTTATCCATTTGTTTGTTGAAGGGCATCTCTTTCCACAGTTTGGCAACTGTGGCCATTGCTTCTATGAACAGTGGGGGTAGAGATGGCCCTTCTTTTCACTACATCTGGGGTAAATACCTAGCAGTGCAATTTCAGGTCATAGGGTAGTTCTATTCTTAATTTCTTAAGAAATCTCCACATTGTTTTCCAAAGTGGCTGCACCAACTTGCATTCCCACCAACAGTATATGAGGGTTCCCCTTTCTCCACATCCTCTCCAACACTTGTTTACTGTCTTAATTTTGGCCATTCTAACTGGTGGAAGGTGCTATCTCAATGTGGTTTTGATTGGAATCTCCCTGATGGCTAATGATGGTGAACATTTTTTCATGGGTTTGTTAGCCATTTGTATGCCTTCTTTGGAGAAGTGTCTGTTCATGTCTTCTGCCCATTTTTGGATGTGATTATCTGTTTTTTTTTTTTTTAACTTATCTGTTTCTTTCTCTTGTAATATGCACAAAGATAAACTCAAAATGGAAAAAAGACCTCAACGTGAGGCAGGAATCTATCAAAATTCTAGAGGAGAACATAGGCAATAACCTCTTTGACATCAGCCAAGGCAAATTCTTTCAAGACATGTCTCCAATGACAAAGGAAACAAAAGCAAAAATGAACTTTTGCGACTTCATCAAGATCAAAAGCTTCTGCACAGCAAAGGAAACAGTCCAAAAAACAAAGAGGCAACCCACAGAATGGAAGAAGATATTCACAAATGACACTACAGACAAAAGGCTGATATCAAAGATCTATAAAGAACTTCTCAAACTCAACACGCACAAAACAGATAATCACGCCAAAAAATGGGGAGAAGACATGAACAGACATTTCACAAAGAACATATACAAGTGGCTACCAGACACATGAAAAAATGCTCATCATCATTAGCCGTCATGGAGATTCAAATCAAAACCACATTGAGATGTCACCTTACACCAGTTAGAATGGCCAAAATTAACAAGACAGTAAACAACAAGTGTTGGAGAGGATGTGGAGAAAGGGGAAACCTCTTTTTTTTTATTTTTTATTTTTTATTTTTTATTTTTTTTAATTTTTTATTTATTTTCAGCATAACAGTATTCATTGTTTTTTCACCACACCCAGTGCTCCATGCAATCTGTGCCCTCCCTAATACCCACCACCTGGTTCCCCCACCCTCCCACCCCACCCCTTCAAAACCCTCAGGTTGTTTTTCAGAGTCCATAGTCTCTCATGGTTCACCTCCCCTTCCAATTTCCCTCAACTCCCTTCTAAGGGGAAACCTCTTAAACTGTTGGTGGAAATGCAAGTTGCTGTAGCCACTTTGGAAAACAGTGTGGAGATTCCTTAAGAAGTTAAAAATACAAGAACAGCACTGTGTGGGAGTCCCAGCTGAGGGTCCTGCCCCATGATTCACTGGGCTTGTTCTAGGGCCAGCAGCTCAGAGGCCAGTGCCCGTGGCCCTCCGTGATCATGGCTCCTTTGGAAACTTCTGTGGATGAGAACAGCAGCTATTCCTCATTATCCCCCATGTCTTTCAGAATCACATTGGTGGCTTGTCAGGCAGCCTTCGTATTTTCATGGAGGACATATGTCACCAGTGGAGGATAGTTCACTTTATCTTCAGTGTTGAGTTCTTCAGGGGCAGATCTATGAAGAAAGATGGGCTCACCAGGGAGGGGAGCCTGGGTAGCAGATCCACCCTGAGGTTTCCGTCCATCCATTTTGAACCTCTGAGGCAGGGCATGGACTCCTTGTTTCAGAGAGAGTTCATATGCTCCCTGTGGGCTGCTATGAAGTGCCTATGATTACCTTCAGGCAATGCCTGAAGAACAGTTTCTCTTCATATGCCTCTTCAGCTGGTCATAAAACCTGGAAACAACTCTAGGAAATTCTCATTTCTCCAAACTGGGTCCATAGACCTAAGCTTCAGCCAAATTGCTGGGTTGGGTGGATGGAGTGGTCACTTTCTGATTCCTGGGGTGAATCTGAGGTGGCTGCTTTCACTCAGGGAATAAGAATGGAAACTAGCTTTCTTCTGGCACAGCTCTGGTTTTTCCTCCTGTCTCTCCTCTCCCTCACCAACCAGCTTGATGACTTCTTCTTAGGAATTTACACGTAGCGCCTTTGTTCAGTCCTCCTCCTCCTCTTCATTCCTGGGGAGGGTCTTCTTTTCCTGTCTCCGTTTAGCTAAGGAAGTTCATTTTCGTGTCGCTCTTTTCTTTTTTTTTTTTTTTAAATTTTTATTTATTTTCAGCGTAACAGTATTCATTGTTTTTTCACCACACCCAGTGCTCCATGCAATCTGTGCCCTCCCTAATACCCACCATCTGGTTCCCCCAAACTCCCACCCCCCGCCCCTTCAAAACCCTCAGGTTGTTTTTCAGAGTCCATAGTCTCTCATGGTTCACCTCCCCTTCCAATTTCCCTCAATTCCCTTCTCCTCTCCATCTACCCTTGTCCTCTATATTATTTGTTATGCTCCACCAATAAGTGAAACCATATGATACTTGACTCTCTCTGCTTGACTTATTTCACTCAGCATAATCTCTTCCAGTCTCGTCCATGTTGCTACAAAAGTTGGGTATTCGTCCTTTCTGATGGAGGCATAATACTCCATAGAGTATATGGACCACATCTTCCTTATCCATTCGTCCGTTGAAGGGCATCTTGGTTCTTTCCACAGTTTGGCGACCGTGGCCATTGCTGCTATAAACATTGGGGTACAGATGTCCCTTCTTTTCACTCCATCTGTATCTTTGGGGTAAATACCCAGTAGTGCAATTGCTAGGTCATGGTGTAGCTCTATTCTTAACTTTTTGAGGAATCTCCACACTGTTTTCCAAAGTGGCTGCACCAACTTGCATTCCCACCAAGAGTGTAAGAGGGTTCCCCTTTCTCCACATCCTCTCCAGCACACGTTGTTTCCTGTCTTGCTAATTTTGGCCATTCTAACTGGTGTAAGGGGGTATCTCAATGTGGTTTTGATTTGAATCTCCCTGATGGCTAGTGATGATGAACATTTTTTCATGTGTCTGGTAGCCATTTGTATGTCTTCATTGGAGAAGTGTCTGTTCATATCTTCTGCCCATTTTTTAATATGGTTGTCTGTTTTGTGTGTGTTGAGTTTGAGGAGTTCTTTATAGATCCTGGGTATCAACCTTTTGTCTGTACTGTCATTTGCAAATATCTTCTCCCATTCCGTGGGTTGCCTCTTTGTTTTGTTGACTGTTTCCTTTGCTGTGCAGAAGTTTTTGATCTTGATGAAGTCCCAAAAGTTCATTTTCGCTTTTGTTTCCTTTGCCTTTGGAGACGTATCTTGAAAGAAGTTGCTGTGGCTGATATCAAAGAGGTTACTGCCTATGTTCTCCTCTAGGATTCTGATGGATTCCTGTCTCACGTTGAGGTCTTTTATTCATTTCGAGTTTATCTTTGTGTACAGCATAAGAGGATGGTCGAGTTTCATTCTTCTACATATAGCTGTCCAGTTTTCCCAGCACCATTTATTGAAGAGACTGTCTTTTTTCCACTGGATATTTTTTCCTGTTTTGTCGAAGATTATTTGACCATAGAGTTGAGGGTTCATATCTGGGCTCTCTACTCTGTTCCACTGGTCTATGTGTCTGTTTCAGGCTAAGCAGAAAAGGAGGAGAAATTTTCCCTGAGGGATTTTTGTAGTCCTCCCCTCCACCCCAATGCAATGGCATCCTTGCAATACCCAAGAGGAAATTTGGAGATCACTGGTCTTTTGATATGTTAACCAAAGACCTTCTGAAAAATTTACTGAAGGAAAAGGATAATTTTAAATTAAATAATTTCATGAGGATTTGAGACCCAAAATTTGGGGCAGTTCCTGCTATATCTTGATTATATTAACTCAAGACTCTGACTCTCTAGGTCCCAATATGGGACACTGGAAAAGAATATTCCAGGTAATAAAATGCAGTCAACAGGACATTTTCTAACTGTTCCAAACCTCATCTATAAATTATGGATAACAATATCTTCTTCATAGTTTATTGTGGAGATTAAATTATTTGAAAAACAAAACAAAACAAAAAAAGAAGTTAAAAATAGAGTTTCCCTGTGACCCTGCAATTGCACTGCTGGGTATTTACCCCAAATATACACATGTAGTGAAAAGAAGGGCCATCTCTACCCCAATGTTCACAAAATTTTTATTTATTCTTCTGTGTTATATTTTCTTTAGATTTTGTCTTAAAGATTTTGACCTTTCTAATTTTACCTCTAGGAATTCATAGGGAATACTTTTTTAAAACCAAAATTGATTAATAAAGTAAATACTGTTAATTATTTAATACTCAACATGATGTTTAATGATTTTTATATTTGACATTTCTTGTATTTCAACCCTTCTATTAAGGCAATCTATGTAATTCTGACAGATCATGAATTTATCTTGCATATTTCTGCCATCTTTACATCTGGCTCAAAACCGTATTTTACCTATGATTATTCTTCTTACTTTGCTTATCATCTCCCCCAATCTCCCTTAGGTTTCACATTAATTTTCAGATCCCTCTGACTCTCACTTCCCAGAGTGACCTTTTAATTTTATTTAGAATTCACTAGACATATATAGTATATTTATTAATATACTCTGTATATCCATTGACTATTGTAGTTTTTTCTAAATACTTTCCATTTTAACTTGTATACTGGAGTGAAAGGTTGTTTACATATTATTTCCTCCACATACTTGTGTTTCATGGTAAGGATAATGTGGAAAAAATTGTGTCTAGTTAAAATGTTTATTTGTATTCCCCACAGCAGAATCCCTTTCTTTAGGCTCTACTCAGTAGATAGTTTTCAGTTGTGTGCATGGCTGGATGATAATGCTTGCAAAAATTAATTTGCACATATTTACTACCAAGTCTTAAAATCCAAGACTGGGTAATGTCTTGCTTGAATAAACTTATTATGATATTCTTGTCTCTATTGATTTCCATAACAGAAAAAAATAACAGAATAGGCCATATTGTTATAAGGGAACATAACGGAAATTGTTCTTACTTTTAGAGACAAATACCTTTTGCTGTAGTGGGGAGTATGGATGAAGTTAAAGTTGGAAAAAGAATGGTCAGAGGCCGTCAGTACCCTTGGGGAGTTTTACAAGGTAAATGTGATGAAGGTGTGCAGGTTTGCTCTGGAAAGTGTGTGTGTGTGTGTGTGTGTGTGTGTGTGTATTCTCATAGTCTTAAAATATTTTAACTTGAGTCAATATTGGTAGTTGTTGCTAAAGAATAAATGAAGGGTTACTCATGAAGAGCACAAATTCTTTTCCATTTAAGTGTATTCTTACTTTGACTATAATTCATTCTCATAGGAGTTTCCTACGTGGTACTTTAGAAAAATATTCACAGATGTTTGTTAGAACCTCCTCATTTACCCCAATCTGACATATGCATGCTATCTCTCTATGCATACAGAATTACATTCAGAATGTTAGAAAGTGACTTGAACAAAAGAACTTTGAGCAACATTGAAGCATAAATATCAGTGTTCAAAACCTGTTGCATAAATTAATTACTGCTTAATTTATAAAGCATTTTTGAGAGGTTACTAGACAAAAAGGATGGTAAACTATTTTTAAAATAAAGAAAGGCAATTTACCTTTGGAAACATTATGCTTAAATATTTATTAGCTATCTAACATTGTGATGATTGAAATAGTTTAACAGGCAGTCATTTATTCTCTGGTTTATGTAGTTGTAATACAAATTATTGGGGATTAGATTATCTCCACTTGTACTAGTTTCCAAAATATTGTTTTCTTAATTGATATCTTAAAAATTAAATATATGAAACATACTTAAAAACAATATATCTTAATGAATATTGTTTGGTTACAATATCATGCACAATAAAATATATATAATGCTCAGTAGTCTGGATATGACAAACACAGGAGAGAGCCATGTAAATTTATTGATTGATTTTAAATATTGCTAATTTGGTTTCATGAATATGGGATATAAATACTATTTGAGAACTAAATCATGCATAATTTTTAATGCCCTCATGGTAACAGGATTTACATTAATGAAATTATTTACTTTAGTGAAATTATATAACAGTCTTTGTTAGTGCTCTGTGAAATACCTTGGGGTCAGTTTGTAAAATGCTAAAAATCATTAACAAAAAACTACACTATATACTAATTAACCACACTGTAACTAATTAACAAAAAAATTCACTGTACACTAATATGAATGTTAATTTAGTTCCTTATTTATTTATTGGCTAATAAATATAAAGCAAATGTCCTTATCCAAAAATAAACTCTGCCTATAGTAGATATATACCATATAATCATAGTTACAGTTACAAATAATTATATTTATTAATTATAAAAATCTCTTACCTGTTATTTTAAATGTGCTTTTCATGCATACATTCACTCAGGAATACTTCTTGGGTGTCAAGGATTGATAATGAGTGGTGTTGTTTTCTTATTTTTCTTCCTAGTGGAAAATGAAAATCACTGTGATTTTGTCAAGCTCCGGGATATGCTTCTTTGTATAAATATGGAAGACCTAAAAGAACAAACCCACATTCAGCATTATGAACGCTATAGGTGCTGCAAACTGAAGAAAATGGGCTTTACTGATGTGGGTCCAGACAACAAGCCACTTAGGTGAGTGGAGAAGATCTTGTCAGAACAAGCTAATGGGTGATTTAGAAATCCCTTACAACCATGAGATTCAATCATTTGGGAATGAGAATAACTGTATATTTCACATTCTGGGTCATCCTGAATTGTATGTTTATTAATCATCATAGATAGATAGAGTTATTAGCAGCAATGTAATTCAAGGGACCACTTACATGCTCAAATATGAGTATTCAATATGAATATATGCTGAAATGTGTTTCCAAAAGAAAAATATTATTTTGTTTTTATTTTTGTATTTTATATGAAATAGATGTTCATGAAGGAGATTTTCAAAATTGGCAAAGATTAATAAAGATTGGCAAAGGATATTGAGAAGGATGGCAAAGGGCATTGAATGTTGGATGAAGGAAAGAGGAAAAGCAACAGTAACATTGTAGAAGTCAAGTGAAAATAGTTTAAGAGCAGGTGTATTTAGTTATATTTAAGAGGAATAGGATTTGTACTGCAAAGGATGACAGTGTGGTATGATCCAGGTATATTGATTTTTTAAGTACTTTGAAGACAAACAAAATTGAACTGACTATCTTTGAATTAAAATTTGAAAGATGTCTGACTTAATTTTTATACTTTTATTTTGGGAGAAGAGATGGACTTTTTAATAAAGATGTGCAAACCAGATTTTTTTCACTCAAAGTCAATTTTTAAAAATGAAGTATAGTTGATAACCAATATTACATTACTCTCAAGTGTACACATAATTATTTGAAAACTTTATACATTATGCTATGCTCACAAGTGTAGCTACCATTTGTCACCATACAACACTATTATGATACCACTGACTATACTTCCTATGCTGTACCTTTCATCCCACGACTTTTTATACCATAACCAGAGGCCTGTACCTCCCACTCCCTTTCACCTATTTTTGCCAATCTCCCATTACCCTTCCCCTTGGCAATCACCAGTTTGTTCTCTGTATTTATTCTTTTGTTTCTCCTTTTCTTATTTATTTATTCACTTATTTTGTTTTTTAGTTTCCACATATAAATGAAATTATATGGTGTTTTTCTTTCTGTGTCTGACATTTCCCTTAACATAGTACTCTTAGGTCCATTCATGTCACAAATAGCAAGATTATTTTTTTTAAGGTTGAGTAATATTCTTTACACACATGCACACACACACATACATACACACACCACATTTTATTTATCCATTCTCCTATTGATGGAAAATTAGTTTGCCTCCATATCTTGGCTATGGTAAATAATGCTGAGATAAACACAAAAATTCATATATTTCATCTATTTTTTTTAAATTAATGTTTCACTTTCTTTGGATAAATAACTAGTAGTGGAATTCCTGGAACATATGGTATTTCTATTTTTAATTTTTTAAGGAACCTCTGTACTTTTTTTCCACAGTGGCTGCACCAATTTACATTCTAGCCAACAGTGCATGAGGGTTCCTCTTTGCTACATCTTTACCAACATTTTTAAATTTTTGTCTTTTTGATTCTAACAATTCTGACAGTTGTAAGATGATATCTCATTGTGATCTGATTTGCATCTCCCTAATGATAATAATGTTGAGCATTTTTTCATGTTTTCTGGCCATCAGTATATTTTCATTGGAAAAAGGTTTATTCATGTTCTTTGCCCATTTTTTATCAGTTTTTTTTTTTAGTGTTGAATCATATGTTCTTTATATATTTTGGTTACTAACCTTTTGTCAGATATATCATTTGCAAATGATTTTTTCCCATCCAGTAGGTTGCCTTTTTGTTTTGTTGATGGTTTCCTCCACTGTACAAAAACCTTTTATTTTGGTGTAGCCACAATAGTTTATGTTTGCTTTTGTTTCTTTTGCCTGAGGAGTCATAGCTAGAAAATGTTGGTAAAAAAATGTTAGCCAACGTCCAGGAGTTTACTGCTTATTTTTTCTCCTGGGATTTTTATGGTTTCAGGTTTCACATTTTGGTATTTAATTAATTTTGAGGCTCCTTTTGTGTATGGTATAAGAAACTGTTCATATCTTCGGCAGAAGATATGAACAGACACTTCTCCAATGAAGACATACAAATGGCTACCAGACACATGAAAAAATGTTCATCATCACTAGCCATCAGGGAGATTCAAATCAAAACCACATTGAGATACCCCCTTACACCAGTTAGAATGGCCAAAATTAGCAAGACAGGAAACAACGTGTGTTGGAGAGGATGTGGAGAAAGGGGAACCCTCTTACACTCTTGGTGGGAATGCAAGTTGGTGCAGCCACCTTGGAGAAAAGTGTGGAGATTCCTCAAAAAGTTAAGAATAGAGCTACACCATGACCTAGCAATTGCACTACTGGGTATTTACCCCCAAAGATACAGATGGAGTGAAAAGAAGGGCCATCTGTACCCCAATGTTTATAGCAGCAATGGCCACGGTCGCCAAACTGTGGAAAGAACCAAGATGCCCTTCAACGGACGAATGGATAAGGAAGATGTGGTCCATATACACTATGGAGTATTATGCCTCCATCAGAAAGGACTAATACCCAACTTTTGTAGCAACATGGACAGGACTGGAAGAGATTATGCTGAGTGAAATAAGTCAAGCAGAGAGAGAGTCAAGTATCATATGGTTTCACTTATTGGTGGAGCATAACAAATAATATAGAGGACAAGGGTAGATGGAGAGGAGAAGGGAATTGAGGGAAATTGGAAGGGGAGGTGAACCATGAGAGACTATGGACTCTGAAAAACAACCTGAGGGTTTTGAAGGGGCGGGGGGTGGGAGTTTGGGGGAACCAGGTGGTGGGTATTAGGGAGGGCACAGATTGCATGGAGCACTGGGTGTGGTGAAAAAACAATGAATACTGTTACGCTGAAAATAAATAAAAAATTTAATTAAAAAAGTAAAATTTAAAAAAAATTTAAAAAAAATTAAAAAAAAAAAGAAACTGGTCCAGTTTCATGCTCTTGCATGTAGCTGTTCAGTTTTCCAGTACCAGCTATTGAAGGGACTATCTTTCCCCCATTGTATATTATTACCTCTCTTGTCATATATTAATTGACCGTATAAACCTAGTCTGTTTTTGGGCTCTCTACAATGTTCCATTTATCTGTGTATCTATTTTTGTGCTACTACCATGCTATTTTGATTATTTTAGCAATGATGGTGATGATGATGATGCCTGGCTTTATTTTATTTTTATTTTTAAAAGACTTTTAAAATTTATTTGTCAGTGAGTGAGAGACAGAGAGAGCAAAATTGGGGGGTGGTGGTGATAGGCAGAGAGAGAAACAGACTCCCTGCTGAGCAAGGAGTCCAATGTGGGACTCAGTCCCAGAACCCTAGGATCATGACTTGAGCCAAAGGAAGATGCTTAACTGACTGTCCCACCCAGGCATCCCTGCCCAGATTTATTTTAAATAAGAACCTTATAAAGTAGAGGTTTCCCCAAATTTTATTGTCAAAAGATGTGAAGAAGTATGATATGTTGAAAAATGATGATAACAAGAAATCACTAATACAACTGTTTTAAACTTCTACTCCTCTTCAGACATACAGTCTATATATTCTTCAATACTAAAACTCACCTTTTTACATCTCATGACATAAAAGTTTCTATTTCTATACATGAAAAAAATGTTGGTAAACGTCCTTACATGGGACTTAACATACAATGTATATTTTTACAGCTTTATTTATATTACCATTTTCATATGATAGTAATAAATTATTTTTTATAGTTTTCAAGAGATCTATGAAGCCAAAAGACAAAAGTTCTATGATCAATGTCAGAGGGAAGAAGAAGAACTGAAACAAAAGTTTATGCAGCGAGTAAAGGAGAAAGAAACAACATTTAAAGAATCTGAAAAAGAGGCAAGTATGCTATTCTGGTGTGATTTGTATTCATTTTTAGGTGTATTAATCTCAAGGGTTTATTTGATGATTTTAGAGAATATTTTCTATTTTTCAAAAGATAGCTATTTATGATATAGGTTTGAATACAAGCTTTAAAAATTAGAGTCAGCAATTTTATTTTTTTCTAGAATATCTAATTCACTTTTTAAAAAATGAAAACAATTTTGTAAGACTTATTTACCTTTATTTTATCTTATAATTTGAATTTTTAAGCATAAATTTTAATTTATAACAAATTCAAGCTACTGACTTCTGTGAAGAGTCATTACTCTCTAACACTGCTACTGCATTAGAAAATTTTCTTCCCTTTTATAAGTAAGTGGATAAATATTCACTAACATAAGACCTCGAGAACTTTTAGTTGATGAATCATGTGAGTTTCATTTCATTTCTTTATGTTTCCAAAGAAATGGAAAAAAGACTACTTATATAATTTTGATTATTTGCACCACTGCCTTTTTAACAAAAATATATTTGGAATCATAAATATCATTCTCTCAAGTGAATGTGTTTTTTTTTTTAATTAAATTTTTTATTTATTTTCAGCGTAACAGTATTCATTGTTTTTTCACCACACCCAGTGCTCCATGCAATCTGTGCCCTCCCTAATACCCACCACCTGGTTCCCCCACCCTCCCACCCCGCCCCTTCTAAACCCTCAGGTTGTTTTTCAGAGTCCATAGTCTCTCATGGTTCACCTCCCCTTCCAATTTCCCTCAACTCCCTTCTCCTCTCCATCTACCCTTGTCCTCTATATTATTTGTTATGCTCCACCAATAAGTGAAACCATATGATACTTGACTTTCTCTGTTTGACTTATTTCACTCAGCATAATCTCTTCCAGTCCTTTCCAAGTGAATGTGGTTTTAACTTAAGAATTTAGTTTAGAGCAGAAATAGGTAAATTGAACTTTTTCAATAGAAGCAAGATAGTGACTAAGTGCTGTATACCAGATGTCTCAATCATGGTTAATTGAACAATAAGTAATAAAAATTCTATTATCTTAAAGATAAAGGTGAAGTTTAGAAGTATTCAAGGGTTTTCTATGGAATCCAAGAACAGGTAGTATAGCTGGATCTTAGGATAACTTAAACCCAGAGTACAAAGTGACCAAAAACCAAATCAATAGTTTAAATCCTCTATTTTTTACCCTACCTTATTTGTGTACATCTGTTTTTCTCCAGTGCTTCAGTTATAAGTTCCCTCAAAAAAAAAAAAACAAAAATTAGTTGTGCAAACGGAGGAGTCACCAAAATTTTTAACAGAGATTAATGAATGGCTATAGGAAAAAATTCTGGCAGAATTAAAATGACCAGGACTATAAAAGCATCCATACAGAACAAAGTGACAGGTAGCAGGCCCACTAGGCTTTCTTCAGAAAAGGAACAACTTAATCACTGTAAACAATAAGCAGACAGAAACTAGGATTAGCTGACATGAAAAGTGGAGGCTCACAGAGATAAAGTAAGCTTTTAAGCACATCTAGCAGATAGATTAGTCAGAATTCAAAATTACAGCTTTATAATTTTAAATATTTAAAAATTGATAAGTTTGTACATCTACCACATTACTAGAGATTAGTTCAGCTTTCTTTTCATTTTAAAAAAACTTTTAAATTTTAATTTCAGTTAGTTGACATACAGTGTTATATTAGTTTCAAGTATACAATATAGTGATTCAACACTTCCATATGCCATGCTGGGCTCATCATGACAACTCCAGTCCTTAATTTCCATCAGTCCTTTCCCTCTGGTAACCATCAGTTTGCTCTCTATAATTAAGAGTCTCTTCCTTTCTTCCTTCCTTCCTTCCTTCCTTCCTTCCTTCCTTCCTTCCTTCCTCTCTCTCTCTCTCTTTCTTTCTTTCTTTCTTTCTTTTTCTTTCTTCTTTCTTTTTCTTTCTTTCTTTCTGTTGTTAGTTAACACGGAGTGCAATACTGGTTCCTGGAGTAGAATTCAGTGATTTGTTACTTACATAAAACATCCAGAATTCATTAAAAGTGCTCTCTTTAATAGCCATCACCCATCTGGCCTAACCCCCAACCACCTCCCTCCATTAACCTTCAGTTTGTTCTCTATCATTAAAAGTCACTTATGGCTTGTTTCCCTCACTCCCTTTTTTCTTTTGCCCCTTCCCATATGTTCATATGATTTCTTTCTTAGATTGCACATATGAGAGAGATCATATGGTACTGGCCTTTTTCTGAATGACTTATTTCACTTAGCATAATACATCCTTGCTCTATCCATGTTGTTGCTAATGGCAAGATTTCATTCTTTTTGATGGCTGAGTAGTACTGTATTGTATATACATACCACTTCTTCTTTATCCATTCATCAATGGATGGACATTTGGGCTATCTCTGATTTTGACTATTGTTAAATATGCTGCTACAAACATCACGGTATATGTAACCCTTTGAACCTATATTTTGTGTCCTTTGGGTAAATGACTAGTTAGTGCAATTGCTGTAGGGTAGTTCCATTTTTTACTTTTTGAGGAACCTCCATACTGTTTTCCAGAGTGGCTGCACCAGTTTGCATTCCCACCAGCAGCACAAAAAGTTTCCCCTCTCTCTGCATCATCACCACCACCTCTTGTTTCCTGAGATGTTAATTTTCATCATTCTCACAATTGTGAGGTGATACCTCATCGTAGTTTTGATTGTTTTTTCCTGATGATGAGTGATGTTGAGCATCTTTTTGTATGTCTGTTGGCCATCCCATATGTTTTCTTCGGAAAAATATCTATTCATGTCTTTTGCACATTTTATAACTGGATTATTTGTGTTTTTTGGGGGGGGTGTTGAGTTTTATAAGTTGGTCGCTTATTTTGGATACTAACATTTTATTAGACAAGTCATTGGCAAATATCTTCTCCCATTCTGTCAGTTGCCTTTTAGGCTTGTTATTTCTTCACTCTATGAAGCTTTTTTATCTTGCTAAGTGCAAATAGTTTATTTTGCTTTTGTTTCCCTGGCCTCAAGAGACATAACTAGAAATAATTTGCTATGGCTGATGTCAGAGGTTACTGCCTGTGTTCTCCACTAGGATTTTATTGGTTTTCTATATCATACTGAGATTTTTCATCCATTTTGAATTTATTTTTGTGTATGGTGTAAGAAAGTGGTCAAGTTTCACTGTTTTTTTTATGTTGCCGTTAAATTTTCCCATTGTTATATTTAGTCATTCTGAATGGTGTGAGATAGTATCTCACTGTGGTTTTGATTTGTATTTCTCTCTCTATCTCTCTCTTCTTAGGTTTGAGGATTTATTTTTTATGTTCAGTTAGCCAACATGTAGTACATCATTAGTTTTTTATGTAGTGTTCAACGACTCATTAGTCACATATAAAACCCAGTGCTCATCACAACACATGCCCTCCTTAGTACACATCACCTGGCTACCCCATCCTCCCACACTCTCCCTTCTGCAACACTCAGTTTATTTCCTGGAGTCCAGAGTCTCTCATGGTCTGTCTCCCTCTCTGATATCTTCCCATTCAGTTTTCCCTCCCTTCCCCTGTGGTTCTCCACACTATTCCTTATGTTACCTATGAGTGAAACCATATGATTATTGTCTTTCTCTGCTTGAGCTATTTCAGCTAACATAATCCTCTTCAGTTCCATCCATGTCCATGCAAATGGTGAGTACTTATCCTTTCTAATGGCTGAGTAGTATTCCATTGTAGATATGTACCACATCTTCTTTATCCTTTCATCTGTTGAAGGGCGTGTCAGTTCATTCCACAGGTGCACTATTGTGAACATTGCTGCTATGGACATTGGGGTGCATATGGCCCCTATTTCCTACATCTGTATCTTTGGGGTTACTACCTAGTAGTGCAGTTGCTGGGTCATAGGATAGCTCTAATTTTAATGTCTTGAGGAACCTCTACACTGTTTTTCAGAGTGGCTATAAGAGCTTACATCCACACCAATGGTGCAAGAGGGTTTCTCTTTCTCCACAACCTCGCCAAAACTTGTTTTCTGTCATGTTAATTTTTGTGATTCTAACTGCTGTAAGATGGTATCTCATTGTGTTTTTGATTTGTATTTTCCTGATGGCTAATGATGTTGAACATTTTTTCATGTGTCTGTTAGTCATATGTATGTCTTCTTTGGAGAAGTGTTTATTCGTGTCTTCTGCCCATTTCTTGATGGGATTATTTCTTTTGTGAGTGTTGAGTTTGAGAAGTTCTTTATAGATCTTGGATATCAACCCTTTATCTGAAATGTCATTTACAAATATCTTCTCCCATTCAGTGGATTGCCTCTTAATTTTGTTGACTGTTTCCTCTGCTGTGCAAGAGCTTTTGATCTTGATGAAGTCCCAAATGTTCATTTTTGCTTTTCTTTCCCTTATCTTTAGAGACATGTCTTGAAAGAAGTTGTATCCAGTGTCAAAGAGGTTACTGCCTGTGTTCTCCTCTAGGATTTTGATGGATTTCTGTCTCACATTGAAGTCTTTCATTCATTTTCAGTTTATCTTTGTGTATGTTGTAAGAGAATGGTCTAGTTTCATTCTTTTGCATATGGCTGTTCAGTTTTCCTAGCACCATTTATTGAAGAGGCTTTTTTCCATTGGTTATTCTTTCTTTCTTTGTCCAAGATTACTTGACCATAGAGTTGAGGGTCCATTTCTGGGCTCTCTCTTCTGTTCCATTGATCTACATGTCTGTTTTTGTGCCACTGCCATGCTGTCTTGATAATTGCAGCTTTGTAATATAGCTTGAAGTGAGGCATTGTGATGCCCCCAGCTTTGGTTTTCTTTTCCAATAATCCCTGGTGATTCAGGGTCTTTTCTGGTTCCATACGAATTTTAGGGTTGTTTATTCCAGCTCTGTGAAAAATGCTGATGGTATTTTGATAGTGATCACACTGAATGTATAGATTGATTTGGGTAGCATAGACATTTTAACAATGTTTATTCTTCCAGTTCATGAGCATGGAATGTTTTTCCATCTTTTTGTGTCTTCTTCAATTTCTTTCATAAGTGTTCTGTAGTTTCTAGAGTACAGATCCTTTACCTCTTTGGTTAGGTTTATTCCTAGATATCTTATGGTTTTGGTGGTATTGTAAAAGGGATTGATTTTTAAATTTCTCCTTCTTCAGTTACATTGTTAGTGTATAGAAATGCAGCTGGTTTCTGTACATTGATTTTGTATCCTGTCCCATTGCTGAATTGCTCTATGAGTTCTAGTAATTTGGGGATGGAGTCTTTTGGATTTTCCACATAAAGTATCATGTCATCTGCAAAGAGAGAGTTTGACTTCTTCTTTGTCAATTTGAATAAATTTTGTTGTTTTTGTTGTTGTTGTCTGATTGCTTTGCTTGGACTTCTAGTACTATGTTGAACAATAGTGGTGAAAGTGGGCATCCTTGTCATGTTCTTCATCTTAAGGGAAAGGCTCTCAGCTTTTCCCCATTGAGAATGATATTTACTGTGGGTCTTCCATAGAGGGATTTTATGAAGTTGAGGAATGTTCCCTCTATCCCTATTTTCTGAAGAGTTTTAATCAGGAATGGATGCTATATTTTTGTCAAATGCTTTTTTTGCATCAACTGAGAAGACCATGTGGTTCTTCTCTTTTCTCTCATTTATGTGTTTTATCACATTGATTGATTTTCTAATGTTGAACAACCTTTGCATCACAGGGATAAATCCCACCTTGTTGTGATGGATAAATCCTTTTAATGTACTGTTGGGTCTTATTAGTGAGTATCTTGTTGAGAATCTTGGCATCCATATTTACCAGGGATATTGTTCTGAAATTCTCCTTTTTGATAGGATCTTTGTCTGGTTTGGGGATCAAGGTAATACTGGCTTCATAGAAAGCCAGTTTTCCTTCTGTTTCTTTTTTTCCCCCTCATATTAGTTTTTTTTTAAATTTTTTATTTCTTTTCAGCGTAACAGTATTCATTGTTTTTTCACCACACCCAGTGCTCCATGCAATCCGTGCCCTCCCTAATACCCATCACCTGGTTCCCCCAACCTTTTTTTGAAACAGTTTCAGGAGAATAGGTATTATTTCTTCTTTGAATATTTGGTAGAATTCTCCAGGCAATCCATCAGGTCCTGGATTCTTGTTTTTGGGGAAGTTTTTGATCACTGCTTCAATCTCATTGCTTGTTATTGGTCTATTCAGGTTGTTAATTTCTTCTTGTTTCAGTCATGGAATTTTATAGGTTTCCAGGAATGTATCAATCTCTAGATTGATTAACTTACTGACATATAGCTGTTGATAATAATTTCTGATGATTGTTTCTATTTCCTCAGTGTTAGTCGTGATCTCCCCCTTTTATCCATAATTTTATTATTTTGGGTCCTTTGTCTTTTCTTTTGGATAAGTCTGGCTATTGGTTTATTGATCTTATTCTTTCAAAGAAGCAGTTTCAGGTTTCATTAATGTGTTCTACTGTATCTCTGGTTCCTAATTCATTGATCTCTGCTCTAATCTTATTTCTCTTCTCATGCGTGGGGTAGGTCTAATTTGTTGTTGATTCCTTCATGGTGTAAATATAGTATGTGCATTCAGGATTTCTCTGTCTTTTTGAGTGAGGCTTGGTTGGCTATGTGTTTCCACCTTAGGACCTCCTTTGCCGTACCCCATAGGTTTTGGACTGATGTATCTTCATTCTCATTAGTTTCCATTAATTGATTAAGTTCATCTTTGATTTCCTGGTTGACCCAAACATTCTTGAGCAGGCTGGTTTTTAGGTTCCAAGTGTTTGAATTTCTTCCAAACCTTTTCTTGTGGTTGAGCTCCAGTTTCAAAGCATTGTGGTCTAAGAATAAACAGGGAATAATCTCAGTCTTTTGGTATTGGTTGAACCCTGATTTGTGACCCAGTACGTGGTCTATTCTGGAGAAAGTTCCATGTGCGCTTGAGAAGAATGAGTATTCTTTTGTTTTAGGGTGGCATGTTCTGTATGTTTATATGAGGTCCATCTGGTCAAATGTGTCATTCAAAGCTCTGGTTTCTATGTTGATTTTCTGCTTAGTTGATCTGTCCATTGCTGAGAGTGGAGTGTTAAGGTCACCTACAATTAATGTATTCTTGTATTTATGTATTTGTGAGTTTTATGATTACATGATTGGGGGTTGATCTGCCTTCATTGATCTTGGGGCATATCCTCTCTGCCTCTAGGACAGGATTGCTTCATTGCCCAGATTAGGGAAGTTCTCAGCTAGAATTTGCTAAACTATATAGTCTAGTCCTCTCTCTCTCTCTCCACCACCCACCCCCACTCAGGGATCCCAATAATTCTGACATTGGAACATTTCATGGCATCTTTCATTTCTCGAATTCTGTTTTCAAGGATTCTAAGTTGTTTGTTCCAGGCCTCCTCCTGCTCCTTCTTTTCTATCAGTTTGTCTTCAAGATCACGAATTCGTTCTTCTACCTCATTTATCCTAATTGTTAGAGAATTTAGATTAGATTGTATCTCATTGATAGCATTTTAAAATTCTGCCACATCTTCTCTCACTTCTACCCTTAACAAATCTATGTTGCCATTAATACTTTTCTCCAGCCTGACTATTGTCTTCCTAGCTGCTACCTTGAAGTCTATTTCTGATATCTTGCTTAGATCCATATCCATCAGATCTGCTGGAGATATCACTGTCTCTGGGTCTTTTCTTTGTTGGCAATTCCTCCTTTTTATCATTCTGTTGAGTTGTGGTTGAGGGATATATAGGTGAAAATATCAACTGCCCTCCAGGCAATGGGCACCCTGGGAAGTTTTGGAGTAATCAGAAGTCACGACCAAAAAGAAAGAAAGAAAAAGATATCTAGCCAAAATGAGCCCCAAGAGTAAGATTTATAAAGTACAAAAACATAACAAACAAACAAAAGTCCAAGAAAAGAAAAATAAAAAAACCCAAACAGAACAAACAAAACCCCCAGAACAAATGAACCCCAACAGTAAGATTTATAAAGTATGGAAACAAAAGGAAACAGAGAAACAAAAAGACCAACAAAAGAAAAAAAAATCCAAAATAAAAAGGTAGAGGGATGGTTATAATCCCTTGATGTGGGTGAGGAAGTGTATTTCAGTTCTTCCTGGGTGTATCTTGTTATCTTTGTCAGAGAATACAACTTTTCAGAGATACAGGGAAATTAAAGCTGGTGTATATATAAAGGTAATAGTGAATAGGGGAAAAAGCTTATCTATCTATCTATCTATCATCTATATATATATATATATATATAAAAGAAAGAAAAAGGAAGGAAAAAGTCTATGTATGAAAAAGTTCAAGTTAAAAAGGTACTATGTAATATATTGTATTAAACATCTAGGTGAAATGGTAGTTGGGTGGGGAGGTTAGGTGAGCCTGATGGTGGGTATTAAGGAGGGCACATATTGCATGGAGCTCTGGGTGTGGTACATAAACAATGAATCTTGGAACACTGAAAAAGTAAAATAAAATTTAAAAAATGAAATGGTAAGTAGGTAAAAAAATAAAAGAACAAGAATCATAAGAAAGAATTAAAAAGTGAGTGAGCAAGCGAGTGAGAGAGAGAGAAATTGTATCTGAGAAATATACAGCTATGAGGTAATACCAGGAGCTTAATATACTGTTTTCCCCTGGTGATGGGGTTTTATAGTTTTATGGGGACCCTATGGTGGTTGTTTAATTTTTTTAATTTATTTTTATTTCTTTTCAGTGTTCCAGAATTAATTCTTTATGCACCACACCCAGTGCTCCATACAATATGTGCCCTCTATAATACCCACCACCAGGCTCACCCACCCCCCAACCCCTACCCCTCCAAAACCCTCAGTTTGTTTCTCAGAGTCCACAGTCTCTTATGGTTTGTCTCCTCCTCCAATTTCCCCCAACTCACTTCTCTTCTCCATTTCCCCATGTCCTCCATGTTATTTCTTATGCTCCACAAATAAGCAAAACCATATGATACTTGACTCTCTCTGCTTGACTTATTTCACTCAGCATAATCTCTTCCAGTCCCATCCATGTTGCTACAAAATTTGGGTATTCATCCTTTCTGATGGAGGCATAACACTCTATAGTATATATGGA
Source organism: Martes martes (assembly GCF_963455335.1). NCBI lineage: Eukaryota > Metazoa > Chordata > Mammalia > Carnivora > Mustelidae > Martes > Martes martes. The sequence continues at coordinate 116,764 of NC_137906.1, read as the reverse complement.
CTGTATCTTCTTTATCCATTCATCCGTTGAAGGGCATCTTGGTTCTTTCCAGATTTTGGCAACTGTGGCCCTTGCTGTTATGAACACTGGGGTACAGATGGCCCTTCTTTTCACTACATCTGTATCTTGGGGGTAAATACCCAATAGTGCAATTGAAGCGTCGTAGGGAAACTCTATTTTTAACTTCTTAAGGAATCTCCATACTGTTTTCCAAAGTGGCTGCACCAACTTGCATTCCCACCAACAGTATAAGAGGGTTCCCCTTTCTCCACATCCTCTCCAACACACTTTTTTTACTGTCTTGTTAATTTTTGCCATTCTAACTAGTGTAAGGTCATATATCAATGTGGTTTTGATTTGAATCTCCCTGATGGCTAATGATGATGAACATTTTCTCATGTGTCTGGTAGCCATTTGTATGTCTTCTTTGGAGAAGTGTCTGTTCATGTCTTCTGCCCATTTTTTGTTGTGATTATCTGTTTTGTGTGTGTTGAGTTTGAGGAGTTCTTTATGATCTTGAATATCAGCCCTTTGTCTGTAGTGTCATTTGCAAATATCTTCTCCCATTCCGTGGGTTGCCTTTGTTTTTTGGACTGTTTCCTTTGCTGTGCAGAAGCTTTTGATCTTGATGAAGTCCCAAAAGTTCACTTTCCCTTTTGTTTCCTTTGTCTTTGGTGACATATCTTGAAAGAAGTTGCTGTGCCTATGTTTTCCTCTAGGATTTTGATGGATTCCTGCCTCACATTGAGGTCTTTTATCCATTTTGAGTTTATCTTTGTGTATGGTGTAAGAGAATGGCCGAGTTTCATTCTTCTATACATAGCTGTCCAATTTTCCAGCACCATTTATTAAAGATACTGTCTTTTTTTCACTGGATATTTTTTCCTGCTTTGTCAAAGATTATTTGACCACTGAGTTGCAGGTCCATATCTGGGATCTCTACTCTGTTCCACTGGTCTGTGTGTCTGTTTTTATGCCAGTACCATGCTGTCTTGTTGATCACAGCTTTGTAGTAAAGCTTTAAATCAGGCAATGTGATGCCCCCAGTTTTTTTGTCTTTCAGCATTTCCTTAGAAATTCGTGGTCTCCTCTGGTTCCATACAAATTTTAGGATTGTTTGTTCCAGCTCTTTAAAAAATACTGGAATTTTGATTGGAATGGCATTGAAAGTATCGATTGCTCTAGGCAGTATAGACATTTTAACAATGTTTATTCTTCTGACCCATGAGCATGGAATTGTCTTCCATCATTTTGTGTCTTCAATTTCTTTCATAAGTGTTCTGTAGTTCCTTGAGTACAGATCCCTTACCTCTTTGGTTAGGTTTATTCCCATGTATCTTATGGTTCTTGGTGCTATAGTAAATGGGATCAATTCTCTAATTTCCCTTTCTGTATTTTCACTGTTAGTGTATAAGAAAGCAACTGATTTCTGTACATTGATTTTGTATCCTGCCACATTGCTGAATTGCTGTATGAGTATGGGGGTGGAGTCTTTTGTGTTTTCCATATAAAGTATCATGTCATCTGCGAAGAGAGTTTGACTTCTTCTTTGCCAAATTGAATGCCTTTTATTTCTTTTTGTTGTCTGATTGCTGTTGCTAGGACTTCTAATACTATGTTGAACCACAGTGGTGAGAGTGGACATCCCTGTCGTGTTCCTGATCTCAAAGGGAAGGCTGTCAGCTTTTCCTCATTGAGAGTGATATTCACTGTGGATTTTTCATAGATAGATTTTACAAAGTTGAGGAATGTTCCCTCTATCCCTTTACTCTGAAGTGTTTTAATCAGGAATGGATGCTGTATTTTGTCAAATGCTTTTTCTGCATCAATTGAGAGGACCATGTGGTTCTTATCTCTTCTCTTATTGGTTTGTTCTATCACATCAATCGATTTGCGAATGTTGAACCACCCTTGCATCCCAGGGATAAATCCCACCTGGTCATGGTGGATAATGTTTTTAATGTAGTGTTGGATCCTATTAGCTAGGATCTTGTTGAGAAACTTGGCATCCATATTCATCAGGGATATTGGTCTGAAATTTTCCTTTTTGACGGGGTCTTTGCTTGGTTTGGGGTCAGGGTAATGTTGGCTTCATAGAAAGAGTCTGCAAGTTTTCCTTCTGTTTCTATTTTTTGAAACAGCTTCAGAAGAATTGGTATTATTTCTTCTTTTAATGTTTGGTAGACTTCCCCAGAGAATCTGTCAGGTCCTGGGCTCTTATTTTTTGGGGAGGTTTTGATCACTTCTTCAATCTTGTTATTAGATATTGGTCTATTCAAGTTGTCAATTTCTTCCTGTTTCAGTCTTGGAAGTTTATAAGTTTCCAGGTGTGCATCCATTTCTCCTAGGTTGCTTAACTTAATTGGCATATAACTGTTGATAATAATTTCTGATGATTGTTTCTATTTCCTTGTTGTTAGTCATGATCTCTGCCCTTTCATTCATAATTTTATTAATTTGGGTCCTCTCTCTTTTCTTTTGGATTATTTTGGCCAGTGGTTTATTGATCTTATTGACTCTTTCAAAGAACAGATTCTAGTTTTGTTGTTGTGTTCTACTGTATCTCTAGTGCCTATCTCATTGATCTCTGCTCTAATCTTGATTATTCCCTTCTTTGTGGGGTTGGCTTATTTTGTTGTTAATTTTCCAGTTCTTTAAGGTATAAAGAGAACTGGTGTATTCTGGATTTATCAGTTTTTTTTGAGTGAGGCTTGGATGGCTGTGTATTTCCCCCTTAGGACTGCCTTTGCCATATCCCATAGGTTTTGGACCAATATGTCTTCATTCTCATTGGTTTCCATGAATTGTTAAAGTTCTTCTTTGATTTTCTGGTTGATCCAGACATTCTTAAGCAGGGTGGCCTTTAACCTCCAAGTGTTTGAATTCCTTCCAAACTTTTTCTTGTGGTTGAGTTCCAGTTCAAAGCATTTTGGTCTGAGAATATGCAGGGAATAATCTCAATCTTTTGGTATCAGTTGAGCCCTGATTTGTGAACCAGTATGTGGTCTGTTCTGGGCAAGTTCCTTGTGCACTCAAGAAGAATGAGTATTCTGTTGTTTTAGGGTGGCATGTTCTGTATGTATCTATGAAGTCCATCTGGTCTAATGTGTCATTCAAAGCTCTTGTTTCTTTATTGATTTTCAGTTTGGATGATCTGTTACCAAAAGTGGTATGTTAAGATTCCCTACTATTAATGTATTCATATCAATATGACTCTTTATTTTGATTAACAGTTGGCTTAAGTAGTTGGCTGCTCCCATGTTGGGAGCATTATATTTACAATTGTTAGATCTTCTTCGTGGATAGACACTTTAAGGATGATGTAGTATCCTTCTGTATCTCTGACTACAGTCTCTAGTTTAAAATCAGGTTTATCTGATATGAGAATCACTACCCCAGCTTTCTTTTGAGGCCTGTTGGCATGAAAGATGCTTCTCCATCCCTTCACTTTCAGTCTGGATGTATCGTTAGGTTCCAAAGGCGTCTCTTGTAGATAGCATATGGATGGATCCTTTCATTTTATCCAGTCTGCAACCCTGTGCCATTTTATGGGAGCATCTAGGCTGTTCATGTTGAGAGTGATTATTGAAAGATACATTTTTGTTGACATCATGTTGCTGGTGAAGTCCTTGTTTCTATAGATTGTCTCTGTAAATTTCTGTTCTCTATGGGGTTCTTTCTTCTTTTATAGAACCCCCCTTAATATTTCTTGTAGTGCCGGCTTGGTGGTCACCTACTCTTTTAAACCTTGCCAGTCTTGGAAGCTCTTTATCTCTCCATCCATTTTGAATGTCAACCTTGCTGGATAAAATATTCTTGGATGCATGTTCTTTCCATTTAGTGCCCTGACTATGTCTTGCCAGCCCTTTCTGGCTTTCCAGGTTTCTGTGGAGAAGTCTGATGTTATTCTGATGAATATTCCTCTATATGTAAGGAAACTCTTCCCCCCAACTGCCCTCAGTAACTCTTATCTAAAATTTCGATTCATCAGTTTCATAATTAAGTGCCTCAAGGTCTTTCTGGATTTATCTTGGGGGGTGTTCTTTCTGCTTCTAGGACATGTACGCTTGTTCCATTCCCCAGACTGGGAAAATTTTCATCCAGAATTTGTTCAACTATATCTTCTAGTCTCTGTCTTTTTCCACTCCCTCAGGGATCCCAGTATTCTGATATTGGAACCTTTCATGGCATCATTTATTTCATTTAATTCTGTTTTCATGGCTTCTAAGCTGTTTGTTCCGTGCTTCCTCCTGATCCTTTTTCTCTATCAGTTTGTCCTCTAGATCACTAATTCTATCTTCTGCCTCTGTTACCCTAGCTGTTAGAATATTTAGATTAGATTGGATCTCACTGATAGCATTTTTAACTTCCACCCTGGTAGCTCTCACTTCTGCCCTTAGAGATTCTATCTTGTCACTAATGGTTTTCTCCAACCTAGCCATTGCCTGAATAATTGTTACCCTGAATTCCCTTTCTGACATACTGTTTATGTCCATATCCAATAGTTCTGTGGGAAAGAGCACAGTCTCTGAATTTTTCCTCTCTTGGGTATTCCTCCTCCTAGTCATTTTGGTGAGAGGTGGTTGAGGGAATTATGGCTGAATATATCAACCATGATCCAGGCAAGGTGCACCCTGGAAAGTTTTCGAGCAATCAGAAGAAAGAAAAAGAAAAAGAGAGAGAGAGAGAGAGAAAAGAGAAACCCAGCCAAAATGAGCCCCCAAAGTAAGATATATAAACAAAAACAGACAATCAAAAAGACCAACAAAAGTAAATGACAAGAACTCAGTCAAAATGAACTGCAAGAATAAGATTTATATAATACCAGAACAAAACAAATACACAGAAACACTGACAGAAGAAAAAGCGGGGAGGGTGGTAATAAATCCTCGATGTGGGCGAGGAAGGTTATTTTGGCTCTTCCTTGGTATATTTTGTTATTTTTGTTAAAGGAATCAGCTTTCCAGAGATAAAGGGAGATTAAAACTGGTTTATATATAGGGGTAGTATTGAATAGGGAAAAAGGATTATCTTGAAGCTTGTATTTATATGTATTTAAAAGAAAAAGAAAAAAGAAAAAAAAACCCACAGGTACATGTATGAAAAAAGTTCAAGTTATAACATTATGGAGTATGTTGTATTAAACTTCTAGTTGTACTGGTATGTAGGTTAAAGAAATTAAAAGAGCAAGAATCATGAGAACGAATTTTTTAAAAAGTTGTATCTATGAAATATACAGGTTTTAAGGCAATACCAGGAGCTTAATATATTGTTTTCTCCTGATCTTCGGGTTTTACAGTTTGGTACAAGCAGTGCACAGCTGGGGCTCAAGGACCAGGAACTGGAGGCTCTGCTGCACTCTCTCCTTCATGGGTGGTTGCGGGCGGTGGCTGTCCTGGATTCATGGGCTTAGGCCTGTGCCCATGACCACCCAATTCCACCAGATGCACCTTAAGATTTTTTGCTCTTTTTAAGTGCTTTTAACCAGACACACGAGCATGGAGTGTTTTTCCACTCCATGTTTAAAAATGGTCATTTTAAATTTCTTTCATCAGTATTTTATCATTTTCAGAGTATAGATCTTTCACCTCTCTTGTTAGGCTTACTGCTAGATATCTTATTATTTTGGTGCAATTATACATCAGATTAAAAAAAATTCTCCTTCTGATGTTTCATTATTGGTGTGTAGATATGCAGCAGATTTGTGTACATTGATTTTGTATCCTGCAGTTCTTTAAGGTGTAGAGACAGCTGGTGTATTCTGGATTTTTCAATTTTTTTGAGGGAGGCTTGGATGGCTATGTATTTCCCCCTTAGGACCGCCTTTGCTGTATCCCATAGGTTTTGGACCGAAGTGTCTTCATTCTCATTGGTTTCCATGAATTGTTTAAATTCTTCTTTGATCTCCTGGTTGATCCAAGCATTCTTAAACAAGGTGGTCTTTAGCTTCCAGGTGCTTGAGCTCCTTCCGAACTTTTCCTTGTGATTGAGCTCCAGTTTTAAAGCATTGTGATCTGAGAACATGCAGGGAGTAATCTCAGTCTTTTGGTATCGGTTGAGTCCTGATTTGTGACCCAGTATGTGGTCTATTCTGGAGAAGGTTCCATGTGCACTTGAGAAGAATGAGTATTCTGTTGTTTTAGGGTGGAATATTCTGTATATATCTATGAGGTCCATCTGGTCCAATGTGTCATTCAATGCTCTTGTTTCTTTATTGATTTTCTGCTTCGATGATCTGTCTATTTCTGAGAGAGGCATGTTAAGATCTCCTACTATTAATGTATTCATATCACTATGACTCTTTATCTTGATTAATAGTTTTCTTATGTAATTGGCTGCTCCCATATTGGGGGCGTAGATATTTACAATTGTTAGATCATCTTGGTGGATAGTCCCTTTAAGAATGATGTAGTGTCCTTCTGTATCTCTGACTACAGCCTTTAGTTTAAAATCTCATTTATCTGATATGAGAATCGCTACCCCGGCCTTCTTTTGAGGCCCATTGGCATGAAAGATGCTTCTCCATCCCTCCATCCCTTCACTTTCAGCCTGGGTGTATCTTTAAGTTCAAAATGGGTCTCTTGTAGACAACATATGGATGGGTCCTGTCATTTTATCCAATCTGCAACTCTGTGTCACTTGATGGGCCCATTTAGGCCATTCACGTTGAGAGTGATTATTGATAGATACGTTTTTATTGACATCGTGTTACCTTTGAAGTCTTTCTTTCTGTAGATTGTCTCTATATTTCTGTTCAATGCTATTCCTAGGATTTTTCCTCTTTTATAGAACCCCCCCCCCAATATTTCCTGCAGAGTCGGCTTGGTGGTTGCATAGTCTTTTAAGCCTTGCCGGTCTTGGAAACTCTTTATCTCTCCATCCATTTTGAATGTCAGTCTTGTAGGGTAAAGTATTCTTGGCTGCATGTTCTTCTCATTTAGTGCCCTGAATATATCTTGTCAGCCTTTTCTGGCTTCCAGGTCTCTGTGGACAGGTCTGATGTTATTCTGATGGGCTTTCCTTTGTATGTAAGGATCCTCTCTGTCCTAGCTGCTTTCAAGAGGGCCTGCCTACAATTATAATTCTTCATTCTTACCATCAGGTGTCTTGAGGACTTTTGAGAATCTATAATCTTGGGGGGAAACCGTTCTGCCTCTAGTACATGAACACTGGTTCCATTCGTGAGATTGGGAAAATTTTCATGGAAGACTTGTTCCACTATATCTTCTAGACTTCTTTCTTTCTTGTCCCCTTCAGGGATTCCAATAATTCTGATGTTGGAACGTTTCATGGCATCATTTATTTCCCTGATTCTGTTTTCGTGGCTTCTAATCTGTTTGTTCCAGGCTTCCTCCTGATCCTTTCTCTCTATCTGTTTGTCCTGCAGATCACTAATTCTATCTTCGGTCTCAGTTACCCTAGCTTTTAGAGAATTTAGATTAGATTGGAACTCATTGAGAGCATTGTGAACATCATCCCTGGTGCTTTCAGTTCTGCCCTAACATTGCGAACATCATCCCTGGTGGCTTTCAGTTCTGCCCTAATCAATTCCGTTTGGTCATCCATGGCTTTCTCCAACCTAGCTATTGCCTAGGTAATTGTTAGCCTGAATTCCCTTTCCAACATATTGTCTATATGGATAGCCATTAGCTCTGTTGCAGAAGGCCCATCCTCTGTATTTTTCTTCTGTTGGTCATTCCTCCTCCTAGTCATTTTGGTGAGAGATGGCTGAACGGATATAGCTGGATGTATCAACCGTGGTGCAGTCAAGGTGCACCCTGGAACGCTTCTGAGCAATTAGGATTCCCCACCCAAATGAGAGAAAAAAGAAAAGAAAAAGAAAAAAGAGAGAGAGAGACAGGAAAAAAAGGGAAGATAAAAGAGAAGCCTTAGCCCAATTGGGCCCCAAGGTAAGATTTATGAAGTATACAAACAAAAACAGACAAATAAAAAGACTGATAAAAGTATATGCCAAGAGAAAAAAAATATATATATATAAGCAAAAAAAGGAAGAACCTCGTCAAAAAGAACCCCAAGTATAAGATTTATATACTATCAGGACAAACACAAATATACAGAAACAGTGGTAGAAGAAAAAGATGGGAGAGTGGTTATAAATTCTCAGTGTGGGCGAGGTAGGTTATTTTGATTCTTCCTGGATGTATCTTGATATCTTTGTGAAAGGACTCAACTTTCCTAAGATAAAGGGGGATTAAAAATTGGTTTACCTATAGGGGTAGCATTGATTGGGGAAAGGGGGTTACCTTGAAGTTTAACTCTATATGAATATTAGAAAATAAAAATTGAAAAAGAATAAACTAGACTAAACTAAACTAAAATTAAAAAAAAATAAAAAATAGAAAAGCAAAAGAAAAACACAGGTGTATGTATCAAAAAGTTCAGGTTAAAAGGTTATTATGGAATTTGATGTACTGGACATTTCACTGTGATGGTCAATAGGTTAAAAAATTATCTATATATATATAAAAAAATGAACCAGAATACTGGGAACGAGTTAAAAATAAAAGTTGTATCTATGAAGTAGTAGTGGTTGTTCTCTTGTCGTCTTTTTTTTTTCCTGGTTGGTTTTCTGGGGGAGGGGGCCTGCCACTTGGGTTTTCAGTCAATGATGTTCCCTGAGTTAAGTCCTCCCGCCCCCCTCAAGGGGGTGGGCTCTGACGAAACCGGTTTTTCAGGCTGTTTTTCTCTGGAAGTTTTTATGTTTGTTCATTTGTTTTCTCTCGCCTTGACAGCTTTTGGTGGTTTTTGGAGGTTTTAGAGGAAAGCAAACCGCCCCCCAACCTCCCTCTCAGAGAGAAGCCTCAGCCTGCTCCCCTGTGGGTGCTGCAGAGCACATAAGCTCCCCCTCAGCTGCTGGCAGAGCAGGTTCCGAGTCGCGGTCCCTGGAGACATAGGATCTCCTGCTTGTAGCCAAAACCACGGCAGCAGTGGCTGTCTGGGCAGCTCTGGACCGCCAGAGAGGTTCTACACACTGAGATTTTCCCTCTGGCCCGGGCTGGGAATGCCTGTTCTTTCCGGGTCCGAGAGCACTGGGCTGGCGCCTTTGCGCACCTCTCCCAGGGGAGGGTGTGGGGCGTGCGCATCTCTGGCTCTGATAGCATGGTGCGGCGTTCTGCCGTCTGGCGAGGCTCCCACCCCCTCACGGGAGCCGGACCCCACGCGTTCTCAGGTGTGCTGGTGGCTCAGGGACCAAGACCTGGTTTCTCCACTGCACTCTCTCTAGTTCAGTGCCAGGGGTGGCTGTCCTGGGTCCGGGGACTTAAGCCCCTGTCCCTACCGCCCTGATTCCCACAACTTCCCCCCCGCAATCCTTTGCTCTTTTTGAGTGCTTTCAACCAGACTCCAAGTTAATGCTGGTCCCCAGACACAGGGCACTCTCGTACTGGGGTATTACTTTCCAATCAGTCGCCTCTGGTGGCTCCCTCCCCCTTTTGTTTATCTTCTGATATCAGTCCAATGTTCCCACTCTGCTTTACCTGGCCACTGGCGTCTTCTGCCCCTGTAGAGATCCAGACGTGTATAATTCTGATCTCAGGCTGATTTCATGGGTGATTGGAGTTCTTTGGTAGGTAATCAGCTCACTTTAGGGTACAGGCTGAAACAGCGCCTCCTCCTACTTCCCCGCCATCTTGTCTCTGCCAGTTATCCATTCATTGTTTAGTAGAAAGTTGCTTAACCTCCATGTATTCATGGTCTTTCCAGATTTTTTTCTTGTGATTGATTTCTAGTTTCATAATATTGTGGTTAGAAAAGGTGCATGGTCCAATTTCAGTCTTTTTGTACTTGGTCAGCCATGATTTGTGACCTAATAAGTGATCTATTTTGGAGAATGTCTCATGTGCAGTAGAAAAGAATGTGTATTCTGCTGTTTTAGGATAAAATGCTCCGAATATATCTGTGAAGTCCATCTGACCCAGTGTGTCATTCAAAGGCCTTGTTTCCTTGTTGACTTTCTGTTTAGATGATATGTCCATTGCTATAAGAGTGACGTTAAAGTCTTTTACTATTTTAATATCATCAGTGAGTTCTGTGATGTTTGTTATTAATTGATTTATATATTTGGCTGCTCCTAAGTTAGGGGCATAAATATTTTACAATTGTTAAATCTTCTTTTTGGGTAGATCCCTTTATTATGATATAGTGTCCTTCTTCATCTCTTATTACTGTCTTTGGTATAAAATATTTTAAATTTTTTATTTTTTATTTAATTATTTTTAAAATTAAATTAAATTTAATTTAAAAATTTTTTAATTTAATTTTATTTAAAAAATTTATTTATTTACTTATTTACTTTTGTTTACTTATTTGAGAGAGTGAGAGAGAGAGAGAGCACAACAGGGACAGAGGGAGAGGGAGAAGCAGACTCCTCTGCTGAGCAGGGAGCCTGATGCAGGGCTTGACCCCAGGACCCTGGGATCATGACTTGAACCAAAGACAGGGGCTTAACAGACTGAACCACCCAGGCGCCCCAACAGCCCTTGGTTTAAAATTTAGTTTGTCTCATATAAGGATGGCTTCTCCAGGTTTCTTTTGATGTCCATTAACATGATAAATGATTCTCCACCCCTTCAGTTTCAATCTGGAGGTGTCTTTGGGTCTAAAATGAGTCTCTTATAAACAGCACGGTGATAGGTCTTTCATTTTTTATTCATTCTGATACCCTATGTCTTTTGATTGGAGCATTTAGTCCATTTACATTCAGAGTAATTACTGAAAGACATGAATTTAGTGCCATTGTATTACCTGTAAAGTTGCTGATTCAAAACTCCACACTTCAGAGACCCTGGAAAGGCAGACCAACACTGATTCTCTGGGGAGGTTTTCCTGATGTTGTGGCTAGTGCTGCCTTGTAGCAGAAGATAGTGGCAGGATCATGCAGCAGTTTGGAGCTTATGGTGAATCACAACACACACGGCACTGAGGTTTGTAGCTCTCAGCTGGTGTCTTTGTTCCTGTGCTGGTGGGCCAGATCCTTCAATGGTGCCCTCAGGGTCCATTGCCTGTGGGGAGGCCCTGTCACCTCTCCCAGATGCACTGAAGTTCTCAAGCTCTGGCTGGAGTTGGCTTGTCACAGAAAGCAGTGTATGAGATTTTATGGTAAATTGCAATACCCAGCCAGAACTCTCAGGGTCTGTACCTCTCAGCCAGCATATTTGTTCCTATACTGGTGGGCAGGACCCCTTAATGCCACCCACAGGGAACTTTGCCCACAGAGAGGCCATGTCACCTCTCCCAAATGCACTCCAGGTGGGGGAACTGCTTCTCAAGGGGGAGCTGAGGCTGCCAGCTGCTGGGGCTAAGCTCTGCTCCCACACAAGGACACCACTCAGTTCCTCAAGCATGAAACTGGGTGTGTTGCAAACTTCCCATACCTCAGAATCTGTGTTCTGCTGTCTACAGAAAACTGGTGGTAATGTAAGCCTCTCTCCCCCCCCCCCATGAATGGTTTTGAGCAATAGCTTTCTTGTGCATATTTTCACTGTGTGAAACACACATGTCTGTTTTTTCACTTTTTTCTCCTCCATCTCTCTTTTTCCATGCTTTCTCTCTCTCTCCTCTCCTCTCTTGCTACTCCCTCTTCAGTCAGGGCTCCCTTTCTTGGGGAGCACCCTCTGCTCTTTTCTCCCATGGATCAACTCTCCACAGTTCCTACCTTCTGTGTGTTTAGAATGATCCAATCTTGGGGCACCTGGGTGGCTCAGTGGATTAAGCCGCTGCCTTTGGCTCGGGTCATGATCTCAGGGTCCTGGGATCGAGTCCCCACATCAGGCTCTCTGCTCAGCAGGGAGCCTGCTTCCCCCCACCCCCTCTGCCTGCCTCTCTGCCTACTTGTGATCTCTCTGTCAAATAAATAAATAAAATCTTTAAAAAAAAGAGAGAGAATAAACCAATCTTTATCTGGCTATGTTCAAATGACAAAGCAGGCTTAGGGTCACCCCACTCCTCTGCCATCTTACCTCTCTTCCTTTATTTTTTCTTTAACTCTTTTATCTTTGTGGTAAGGGTCTCATTGATGACTTCTATTCTTTTCTGAAGCCCAGTGAGTATCCTTATGACTAGTCCTTTAAATTCTCCATTAGGAATGTTACCTATATCTTTTTTGCTTCACTCTATGACTTGATTTTACTTTGTTCTTTCATTTGGGATAAATCCTTTTGTTTTGGCATTTTGACCAAGTCTCTACCTTCTCTGTGTTAGAAGGTCCAGTTATGTCTCTTGCTCCTGAAAGTAATGGTCTTATGAGGAAAAGATCATGTAGTGCCCAGGCCTAGCCTTCAGAGAGTGTCTCCAGCATGTCCTGTGTGCACTCTGCTGTTGTGTTTTGGATAATCTATCCATGAGGCCATTCTTCTGCAGGGGCACTCCTTGCCAAGAGTGGGCAGTGTTTGGTCTCTGGTCTGAATGTGGGGAGGTTTAACTAGAAGTGCTCTGGTCTGCTTGTGAAATGAGACCCGATACCGTTTCCTTCAGAACTAAGGCCCTGAAGTACTCAGTGGGGAGATGTGGTATGGGTGGAAGTTTGTGCTGGTGTTCTGGGGGAGGGTCCCACTACACTGAGGGAAGCTTGACTAAGAAGAGCAATCCTGCCAGAATGCGGAGGGGTGGGCTTGGTGTAAGGAACTTAGGAAGCCAGTGTCAGTGCTGTATCTGTTCTAGCACGTGGCTCTGTGTTATGCTGAGGAACTTGTAGGCAAATGGTGCCAGCCACCTCCTTTGTTCCTGGAGAGAAGTCTCAGTGAATGCTGCCTCTCAGGTATGCACTCTGAGAAGAATAAATAATCTTTCACCTATGTGCCCCAGGTGTTCTTCAGATTGCTGTTTCCAAGCAATATGCCCCTGGGTTGTCTGTATATCTTCTCTCCAGGAGCAGGGCAGTGCCCTCAGGGCTCTACCCAGCCAAGCCTGCTGACCTTTAAAACTCTAGGCTTTAAGCCTCACAGGTCGCAAGAACTCACAAAGCTCAGTCACTCTTACTTTCCAAACCAATGACTTTGGAGAAATGTTCTCCTGGTGTGTTCCCCTATGTGGTCCTCTGTCTCATGCCATTTCTCTGTGACAACAGCTCTCTCCCCTTCACAGCACCTGTGATCCATTTCTCCCCAAAATCACATCTCCACACTTCCTACGTTTTCAATGTGGCCTCCTCTCTCCCTTTAGTTGCGGAGTTTGTTCTGTCACTCTTGAGGTTGGTTTTTGGCATATTTAGATAGTTATTTAGGTGTGTTTGTGGGATGAGGTGAGCCTCAGGTCCTCCTATTCTAACTGCTATCTTCCTTCCAAGACTCACCCTTCCATGTTTAGGTGAAACTTTTTTTTTTTTTTTTTTCTGATTTTGCCCTCATTTATAGATACCAGACGGTCTCATCCCCAGCTTTTCTAATTGTGTGTAGATATTCATTTCCTCTCAGGGACGAAAATATAATTCTAAGAGATATCCAACCTCAGCAGAGGAAAAAGTAATCTTGGTTTAAAACCATGGATCTCAAACTTTGCTGCACGTTAAAATCACTTAGGAATTTTTAAAAGCTGTGATGCTCAGGTTTCCACTCCAGATAGTGCGACGCAACTGACCTGTGTCCGGCCTGTGCACTGGGAGATTTGCAAGCTTACTGAGTGATTCTAATGGCCATCTAGAGTCGAAAACCCCTAGTATTAACAATGTTCTTGTGTTCTTCATAGCCATATAAATTAGCTAATTAATATTATGGCAGTTTAAGCTCCTAGTCTGCTTGTTTTTCAAAAGGTTAAACTGAAAATAAGTCTGTCCTTCATACTTTTACATCATTGTAGCCATAACTTTAAAAATAATATGTCCTCTGATGCATACAAGCGATCCTTATGTTGAATAAGTTCATGCTAAAGACCCAGGCCTTTCTGTAATGGAAAGTAAGGTGATATTATTTCCTTCCTATGGTTAATAGGGCTCATTTTAAGCACCACAGATTAAATAAGATCTCAGAAGCAAGTAAAAAGTAACTGAATGAGGTTTTTGTTTCTTTCTATAATTATGCTAAAGAATGTCTTTATCAATTAAATGTCAAGAAATACTTTATAATCCATGTCATATTTTAATGTATGTACTTTTAGTAGACAGGGATTTATCAAATTTTAGTCAAAGAGATTTATGGTAAAATGTAGAGTTAAAAATATTACCTCATTAGGAAAAATTTCTACAATTGAGTGTTTTCCATAACTTTGTGTTTTATTTCATTTGGTTCAATGGGGACACATTTAAAATTAAAAGAAATTCCATACCTGATTTTTTTTACTTTAAATATGAAACTTTGAAACTGTTATTAATATCAAGCTCTACTCTGATGTAGGCTGTTTGATAACCAGTAGAAAAGACAAACATGTTCCTGGGAATGTGCCACCTGGGAATAGAGTGCTTTGAGTCATAACTGCACATTTGTTCCCCAGCTACAGGAAAAGTTTGAGCATCTTAAAAGAGTCCAGCAAGAAGAGACAATGAAACTTGAGGAGGAGAGAAGACAATTGGAAGAAGAAATAATAGATTTTTATAAAATGAAGGCTGTTTCTGAAACATTACAGACTCAAGTGTGCACCAATATAAAGAAGGAGAAAGAGCGTAAGAAGTAGTCCTCTCTTACATTTCTGTGTACGGTAGAACCTATCACTCTCAATTCTATCTTCCAGTGAGATGATCTTTACAGTACTTAACTGTACTAGTTTTTAAAATTTGTTTTATTATTGTATATGTTCACCAACTAGAATGTTAATTCCTCAAGAGCAGGTACCTTGACCATTTTGTTAGATTCTGTATCCTCAGTGTTTATAATAAAACTAGCACAGAATTTCCACTCAATAAATATTTGCTAAAATGAAAAAAAAATCAAAGGAACATATAGCACAGTGTAAATAGTGTTAATAAGCTGTGAGTTTTTTTTAACTATACCTCTGGCTGTACTTCCAGTGCATATCTTAAATATATCTGAATATAAGTAGGGGATTTGTTTAAAAAACAAAAAAAGAAAGAAAAAGGGGATTTGTTCTGAGCCATAGGCATAAAATATGGTATAAAACAATCTAATATTGGGAGAGAAGAGTTAAGATGGTGAAGAAGTAGGGGGTCTGGGCTTTTCTTGTCCCTCAAACACAGTTGTATTGAGGCCAGATCACTTGGAACACCCAGGAACTTGATCTGAGGATTGGAAGAAGGATCTCCACAGTTGGAGGCAGGTGTGAGGTACATGGAAGCGATTTGGGGGAGAGAAAAGCTGCTGTGCCGCAGAACGGAGGGAACCCTTTCCACAGAGAGAGAAAAGGGAGATTGGGAGAGAAGTGTTGAGAGAGTGAGGTGTCAGGTTCTGGCAAGAAGAAAACCTGGGGGGAACTGAGTAGCACGGGTTTTTCCACAATGTGTGGAACTCATGCTCAGGGATTTTGAAAACAACATTACTTTTGTAGGAGCAGAACTGTAGCATCCACTCCTGGAGGGAAGGAGGGCTTCGGCCTGAGAGTGGACAAAGAGTGGTGTAGGGATCAATCACCAGGGTGGCTTTGGGAGAAATTGTTCCCCATTCTGGAGTACATTTGGAAGAGGGTATAGTGCCTCTCCAAGGACAATAGACCTTGCAGTCACCAGCAAATGGCCTTTCATAGGTAGGGGTTGAAGGTGAGGGCAGGGGATGGATTACCCAGTCATTGATTTTTGAGGTGAACATACCATAGATTCTGAGCACTGCAAAGGCAGGGGACTGTTTTCCTGGGGCAAGAAGCACTAGTAAGAGTATATCTGGCCTCTGATCCAGAGGAGGGAGTGGATCCCAGTGTTCGGCTCCTTTAAGATTTGGAGTTTTGAATCCCAGCTCTGCCAAATATACAGTGCAGGAAAACTGAGTACTGTGTATGCTAACAGCCTTCGATCCCCTGTGAGTGCCTCCTGAACAGCAGGGTGTGTGAGATCCCTTGTCTAGGAAAGAGAGATGGGGATGTCATCATTTTACTCCCACTATCAACACAGTCAGACATCAGAGAGCAACACAGTGGCCCACAGTGGAGGTGGGAGTTGCTCACATCAACCTCCATAAGCCTCCCCACCCCATTCTAGGTAACTGTTTTGTTTTGTTTTTAACAAGGGCGGGATTGATTCTGAGCCAGCACAGCAGGCCTCTCTCCCAGAAGAGCAAAACAGGTAACAGGCCACAGGCACTAAGTCTACTAATCATCAAGTGCTTCAAAGCATCCCCTTCAGTTCTGGTGGAAATAGGACCAGGCTGTTTTTTGTTTTTGCTTTTGTTTTTAAATTTATTCTTTTGTACTTTTTCTTTTTCCTTTGGAATTAGGCTTATAGTTTTTTTTTGTTTGTTTGTTTGCTTGTTTGTTTGTTTCATTTCATTTTCTTTTTTTTCTTTGGATCAGGCTTCTTTTTTTCCTTTACTTTTTTTCTTTAGAATCAGGGTAATAGTTTTTGTTGTTGTTGTTATGCTAATCATCATAGAGTACACGATTAGTTTTTGATGTAGTGTTCAATGATTCATTATTTGTATATAACATCCAGTGATCATTACAACATATACCCTCCTTAATACCCATCACTGGGCTACCCTATCTCCCCACTCCCCTCCCCTCTAAAGCTTTCAGTTTATTTCCCAGTCTTCATAGTTTCTCATGGTTTGTCTGCCCCTCTGACTCCCCCTTTCAGTTTTCCCTTCCTTCCCTTAATGACCTCTGTGCTAGTCCTTATGTTCCACATGAGTAAAACCATATGATATTTGTCTTTATGTGCTAGATTTATGTCACTTGGCATAATCCTCTCTAGTTCCATCCATGTTGATGCAAATTGTGGGTACTCATCCTTTCTGATGGCTGAGTAATATTCTATAGTATAAATGAACCATATCTTCTTTATCCATTCATTTGCTGAAGGACATCTCAGTTCCTTCCATAGTTGAGCTATTGTGGACATTGCTGCTATGAACATTGGGGTGCAGGTGCCTTTCTTTTCGCTGCATCTGTGTAATTGGGGTAAATACCCAGTAGAGCAATTCCGGGGTCATAGGGTAGCTCTATTTTTAACATATTGAGGAACTTCCATACTGTTCTCTGGAGTGACTATACCAGCTTGAATTCCCACCAACAGTGTAAGAGGGTTCCCCTTTCTCCACATGCTCACTAGAATTTGTTGTTTCCTGCCTTGTTAATTTTTGCCATTCTAAGTGATGTAAGGTGGTATCTCAATATGGTTTTTTACAATTTTATTTTATTTTTTCAGTGTTCTAAGATTCATTGTTTATGCACCACACCCCGTGCTCCATGAAATATGTGCCCTCCTTAACACCCAGCACCAGGCTCACCCAACCCCCCACACTCCTCCACTCCAAAACCCTCAATTTGTTTCTCAGAGTCCACAGTCTCTCATAGTTTGTCTCCCCCTCTGCCATCAGAAAGGATGAATACCCAACTTTTGTATCAACATACACAGAATAATGAAGGAGATTATGCTGAGTGAAATAAGTCAAGTAGAGAGAGTCGATTATCAATATGGTTTTGACTTGAATTTCCCTGATGACTAGTGATGTTGAACATTTTTTGATGTGTCTCTTAGCCATTTGTATGTCTTATTTGGAGAAGTGTCTGTTCATGTCTTCTGCCCATTTTTTGATGTGATTATTTGTTTTGAGGGTGTGGAGTTTGAGAAGTTCTTTTTTTTGCAGTTTGAATTATGACTATTTTATTTATTTTAATTTTTATTTATTTTTAAAATTTCTTTTCAGTGTTCCAGAATTCATTGTTTATGTACTATACCCAGAGAAGTTCTTTATAGACTTTGTATACCACCTTTATCTGTAATGTTATTTACAAATATCTTCTCCCATCCAGTGGGTTGTCTCTTAGTTTTGTTGACTGTTTCGTTTGTTAGGCAGAAGCTTTTTTCTTGATGAAGTCCTAAAAGTTCATTTTTTGTTTTGTTTCCCTTGCCTTTGGAGACATGTCTAGCAAGAAGTTTCTGCAGCTGAGTTTGAAGACGTTACTGCCTGTGTTCTCCTCTAGGATTTTGATGGTTTTCTGCCTCACATTGAGGTCTTTTATCCATTTTGAGTTTATCTTTGTGTATGGTGTAAGAGAATGGTTGGGCTTCATTCTTCTGTGTATAGCTGTCCAATTTCCCCAGCACCATTTATTGAAGAAACTGTCTTTTTTCCCACTGAATATTTTTTCTTGCTTTGTTGAAGATTAGTTGACCATAGAGTTGAGGGTCCATTTCTGGACACTATACTCTGCTCTCCTGATCTATTTGTCTGTTTTTGTGCCAATATATGCTGTCTTGGTGATTAAAGCTTTGTAATAGAGCATAAAATCAGGCAATGTGATGCTCCCCAGCTTTGGTTTCCTTTTCAACATTCCCTTGGCAATTCATAGTCTTTTCTGTTTCCATACAAATTTTAAAATTGTTTGTTCCAGCTCTTTGAAAAATGCCAATTTTATTTTAATAGGGATGGTGTTGGAAATGTAGATTGCTCTGATAGCATAGACATTTTAACCATGTTTATTCTTCCAACACTTGAGCATGGAATACTTTTCCATCTTTTTGTGTCTTCCTCAATTTTTTCCCTAAGTGTTCTGTAGTTTCTAGAGTACAGATCCTTTACCTTTTTAGTTAGGTTTATTCCTAGGTACATTATGGTTTTTGGTGTTATTGTAAATGGAATTGATTCCTTAATTTCTCTTTCTACAGTTACATTATTACTGTACAGAAAAACAACTGATTTCTGTGCATTGATTTTTTTTATCCTGCCACATTACTGAATTGTTGTTTGAGTTCTAGTAACTTGGGGGGTGAAGACTTTTAAGTTTTCCACATAGAGTATCATATTTCTGCAAAGAGAGAGAGTTGGACTACTTCTTTGCCAATTTGAATACTTTTTTTTCATTTTGTATTCTGATTGCTGTTGCTAAGACTTCTAGTACTATGTTGAACAATAGTGGTGAGAATGGACATCCTGGTCATGTTCCTGATCTTATGGGAAAGGCTCTCAGCTTTTCCCCATTGGGAATGATATTTACTGTGGATTTTATGAAGTTGAGGAATGTTCCCTACATCCCTATACTCTGAAGAGTTTTAATCAGAAAGGATGCTGTATTTTGTCAAATGCTTTTTTTGCATCAATTGATAGAACAATGTGGTTCTTGTCTTTTCTTTTATTAATGTGTTCTATCACATTGATTGATTTGTGAATGTTGAACCACCCTTGCATCCCAGGAATAAATCACACCTGGTCATGATGGATAATCCTTTCATGTACTGTTGGATCCTATTGGCTAGGATCTTGTTGAGTATTTTGGCATCTATGTTAACCAGGAATATTGATTGGTATGTAATTCTCCCTTTTGATGGGGTCTTTGCCTGGTTTTGAGATCATGGTAATCCTGGCCTCATAGAGAAAGTATGGAAGTTTTCCTTCCACTTTTATTTTTTGAACGAGCTTCAGAAGAATAAGTATTATTTCTTCCTTAAATGTTTGGTAGAATTCCCCTGGGAAGCCATTTGGCCCAGGATTCTTGTTTTTTTGGTAGGTTTTTGATACTCTTTCAATTTTGTTCCCAGTTATTGGTCTATTCAGATTGTCTACTTCTTCCTGTTTCAGTCTTGGTATTTTATAAGTTTCTGGGAAGGCATCCATTTCTTCCAGGTTGCTTAATTTATTGGCATATAATTGTTGATCATAATTTTTAATAATTGTTTCTATTTCCTTGGTGTTAGTCATGATCTCTCCCTTTTCATTCATGATTTTATTAATTTGGGTCCTTTCTCTTTTCTTTTGGATAAGTCTGGCTAGAAGTTTATAAATCTTATTAATATTTTCAAAGAACCAGTTTCTAGTTCATTGATCTGCTCTACTGTTTTTGGTGTTTCTATTTCATTGGTCTTCTCTAATCTTTATTTTTTCTCTTCTCCTGTTTGGTTTAGATTTTTTTTACTGTTCTTTCTCCAGATCCTTTAGGTGTAAGGTTATCTTGTATATTTGGGATTTTTCTGCACTTTTGAGTGAGGCTTGGATGGCTATATATTTCCTCCTTAGGACCACCTTTGCAGTATCACATTAGTTTTGTAATGATATGTTTTCATTCTCATTGGTTTTGATGAATTGTTTAAGTTCTTTTTTGATTTCCTGGTTGACCCAATCATTCTTGAGCAGGATGCTCTTTAGCTTTCAAGTGTTTTAATTTCTTCCAATTCTTTGCTTATGATTGAGCTCTTGTTTCAGGGCAGTTTGGTTTGAAAATATGCAGATGATCATGTCAAAAAATGGGCAGAAAAAAGTCAAGTATCATATGGTTTCACTTATTGGTGGAGCATAACAAATAATATAGAGGACAAGGGTAGATGGAGAGGAGAAGGGAGTTGAGGGAAATTGGAAGGGGAGGTGAACCATGAGAGACTATGGACTCTGAAAAACAACCTGAGGGTTTTGAAGGGGCGGGGTGGGAGGGTGGGGGAACCAGGTGGTGGGTATTAGGGAGGGCACAGATTGCATGGAGCACTGGGTGTGGTGAAAAAACAATGAATACTGTTACGCTGAAAATAAATAAAAAATTAAAAAAAAAATAAAAGTGGACAGCTAAGAATAAAAAAAAAAAAAATCGGCAGAAGACATGAACAGACATTTCTCCAAAGAACACATACAAGTGGCTACCAGACACATGAAAAAACGTTCATCATCTTTAGCCATCAGGGAAATTCAAATCAAAACCACACTGAGATACCACCTTACACCAGTTAGAATGGCAAAGATTAACAAAACAGGAAACAACAAATGTTGAAGAGGATGTGAAGAAAGGGGAACCCTCTTACACTGTTGGTGGGAATGCAAATTGGTGCAACCACTTTGGAAAACAGTGTGGAGATTCTTCAAAAAATTAAAAATAGAGCTATTCTATGACCCTGAAATTGCACTACTGGGTATTTACCCCAAAGATACAGATGTAGTGAAAAGAAGGGCCATCTGTACCCCAATGGTCATAGCAGCAATGTCCACAATTGTCAAATTGTGGAAAGAGCCAAGATGCCCTTAAACAGATGAATGGATAGAGAAGATGTGGCCCACATATACAATGGAATATTACCCAGCCATCAGAAAGGATGGATACCCAACTTTTGCAGCAACATGGGTGGGGCTGGAGGAAATTATGCTGAGTGAAATAAGTCAAGCAGAGAGAGTCAATTATCATGTGGTTTCACTTACTTGTGGAACATAAGGAATAACATGGAGGACATTAGGAGAAGGAAAGGAAAAGTGAATTGGGGGAAATCGGAGGGGGGAGAAGAACCATGAGAGTCTGTGGACACTGAGAAACAAACTGAGGGTTTTAGAGGAGAGGGAGTGGGGGGATGGGTGAGCCTGGTGGTGGATATTAAGGAGGGCATGTATTGCATGGAACATTGGGTATTGTACATAAACAATGAATCTTGGAACACAGCATCAAAAAACTAATGATGTATTTTATGTGACTAACATAACACAAGAATAAAAAGAAAAAAGAAAAGAAAATAATAAAATAAATAAAATAAGATAAAATAAAAATGTGATCCTTTCTATCAAAAAAAAAAAAAGAAAAGGAAAAAAAATGAAAACTGATCCAAAAAAAAAGAAGAAAAGAACAAAAAGGAGATGGAAAGAAAACCAAACAAATCAGAAAGCATAAGCCTGATTCAAAGAGAGAGAGAGAGAGAGAAGAAAGAAAGAAAAAAATACAGCCTGGTCCTATTTCCACCAGAACTGAAGGGGTTGCTGTGAGGCACTGTATGGGGCTTATGGCATGCTGCCTGTGTTGCCCCTCTAGGGGAGAGGTCTGCTGGGCTGGCTTTGAGTCAACCTCTCCCCAGTATAATAAAAAAGAATTTGCCAAGCATGGGTGGCAGGGTTTGATGTAAGGGGCTTCTATCTTCACTGGGGGGTTGCTGTGTTGTTCTCTGCAGTCCAACTGTATTTGTAGCAATGGTAAAATAGTGCTACCCCAGTCTCCTGTCCATGGACAGGGGATTTCCCATCTCCATTTCAGGAAGCCCTGCAAAAAGTTGAGGGCCATCAACATGCCTGTCTGGACAGCTCTCCTGCTTTTTATCTTTTGTACATGGCTGGGATTCAAAACTCCAAATCTTAAAGGACCTGGAACTCCTTGGATCTGCTCCCTCCTCAGATGAGAGCCCTTCTGTGTTCTTATTAGTGTCCTTTGAACCACAAAAACAGTCTTTGTCTGTGCAGTGTGCAGAATCTATGGTGTAGACAACAAAAAGCAACGACTAGGTTATCCACCCTCTGTGCATGCCTCTTTGCCCTGCCAATGGGAGCCCATTTTCTGGCGCCTGCATGGTCTTTCATCCTTGGAGAGGGAATATACCCTCTTCCTAATGAACTCCAGGAAGGGGAATGATCTCTGTCTATGTGACCCAGGAGATCTCTACACCACCTTGTGTACACTGTTGGGCCAGAGCCATCCTTCTCTACAGGTGTACATGCTATATCTCTGCTCAGCCAAAACTTGTGTACTTCCAAAATCTCAGACTTTGAGCTACACTCACTGCAAAAAACCTGTGTACCAAGTGAAGTAGTACACCACTGCACTTAGTACACCAGTATAAGATGTATTATAATATTCTTAAAACACTAGTTGTAGAGAAAACCCAGGACTAAACAGATGCTTAATTCCCCCAAATGTTTTCCACAGCTCCCCAGCTTCTTGTGTGAATCTTACACCACACTCTCTCAGCCACTCTCTCCCTCTCTATCTTTCTTCTCCCCATGGAAATGATTCCCTCTGCTTTGCAGGATGTCAGCTTTCTCTCCCCCAATTCACTTCCACACACCTTGTACCTGCCATACCATATCCCTCCAACCATGGAAATCCTTCTTCCAATGCTCAGACCAATTTCCTGGGTATTCCAAGTGATCTGATCTCAATACAGCCATGTCCAAGGAACAAGGAACTCTACTCCCACTACAAAAGTCAATTTAATACACTCTGTAAATGCCCAGGTATAAAAGGTAGGAATGCTAGTTGTATATGTGAGTAAGTATAGCGTTATTAAATGAAATATATGTTCACCACACTATGGTGCATGTTACATGGATTGTTTCAAAGTTTAAAGTAGTTTTCTAAGAGTGAGAAGATATAACATAAAAGCAGTATGATTTCAGTCAAAGAATGTGGTCCTCATGAATGTTGCATGTAACACACTCTGTAAAGGCATTAATATGAAAGATTTTTTTGTTTTTTTAAAGATTTTATTTATTTATTTGACAGAGAGCGATCACAAGTAGGCAGAGAGGCAGGCAGAGTGAGAGGTGGGAAGCAGGCTCGCCCCTGAGCAGAGAGCCTGATGTGGGGATCGATCCTAGGACCCTGGGATCATGACCTGAGCATAAGGCAGAGGCTTTAATCCACTGAGGCACCCAGGTGCCTCAATATGAAAGATGTCTTAAAAACAATGTTTAATATTTTATTTTGGCAAATGTAGGTCTTCACTACACCATGCTACACTTAGCACACCACTATAAGGTGTACTATAATATTCTGAAAACACTAGTTGTACAGAAACCCCGGGACTAAACAGCTGGTGAATTCTACCAAATGTTTAATGAAGAACTTCTCAAACACTTACCAAAAATTTAAGAATAGAAGCACTTTCAAACTCTTTCTATGAGGCCAACATTACACTGTTATCAATCCAGATAAGGACTCTCGAAGAAAAAAAAAAGCTTTAGACCAATATTCTTGATGAATATAGATACAAAAATTCTCAGAAAATATTAAGAAACCAAATTTTTAAAAAAAAAAAGTTGAAAAGACTATACACCATGAGCAAGTAGCATTTATTCCTGAGGAGCTAGTATGGTTCAAAACATACAAATCAATAAATATGATATATCACATTAATAGAATTAAAGATAAAATCATATCATCTCAGTAGATGCAAAAATAAATTTGACAAAATATGAAATTCTTTCATAATAAAACCACCAAAAATTGTGTATAAAGGTAGAATACCTCAGCATAATAAAGGCCACATACAACAAAGTCAGAGTTCACATTATAATCAATGGTAAAACACTGCAAACTTTTCCTCTAAAATCAGGAATACAATGATGCTTGAAATGCCTGATGAGGTCGAAGAAATTTGAAATCCTGAAATTAATCAAGGTTATGAAAATAAGGAATAGTCTCAGAATCAGGGTGAAGAAAGATGCATATTTTTGTGTAGTTGTACTTGGTAATACTTGTATTGAAGTGTGTTTGTGGATTAGATTTTCAACATTGTTGTTAGCCTGATGTGTGAGTTGTATACTATCATTGAGTTAAATTGTAACTGAACTGGGAGAATTTTCTGTGAAGAAGCAAAGGTGCATCAATAACCACTGAATGAAGGGATATTAGACATTGCAATTTTCCTGAGGTTTGAAATTATTTGAAAACACCTTTATAAATGACCATTTTAATACTATGCCATGGTTATGCCATTAAGGAGCTCTGAAATCAAACTTTATTATAGAAGATAAACCTATTTAAACCCACAGGAAAGGGGTGCCTATGTGGCTCAGTGGCTTAAAGCCTCTGCCTTCGGCTCAAGTCACAATCCCAGGGTCCTGGGAATGAGCCCCGCATTGGGCTCTCTGCTCAGCGGGGAGCCTGTTTCCCTTCCTCTCTCTCTCTGCCTGCCTCTCTGCCTGCTTGTGGTCTCTGTCTGTCAAATAAATGAATAAAATCTTAAAAAAAAACCCACAGGAAATAAGTGCTTAATTAATTGACCTTGCAAAAGGTCAATTAAAAGTTTAATTAAAGTTAGTTAGTGTGTATTATTTTTTTCAGGGTAGAGTTTAGTGATTCATCAGTTACATATAACACAAGATTTCATTTTTTAAAAATTTTATTTCTTTTCAGCGTAACAGTATTCATTGTTTTTGCACCACACCCAGTGCTCCATGCAATCCGTGCCCTCCCTAATACTCACCACCTGGTTCCCCCAACCTCC
This sequence comes from Martes martes, assembly GCF_963455335.1. Taxonomy (NCBI): domain Eukaryota; kingdom Metazoa; phylum Chordata; class Mammalia; order Carnivora; family Mustelidae; genus Martes; species Martes martes. The sequence continues at coordinate 91,749 of NC_137906.1, read as the reverse complement.
CACCCCGCCCCTTCAAAACCCTCAGGTTGTTTTTCAGAGTCCATAGTCTCTCATGGCTCACCTCCCCTTCCAATTTCCCTCAACTCCCTTCTCCTCTCCATCTACCCTTGTCCTCTATATTATTTGTTATGCTCCACCAATAAGTGAAACCATATGATACTTGACTTTCTCTGTTTGACTTATTTCACTCAGCATAATCTCTTCCAGTCTCGTCCATGTTGCTACAAAAGTTGGGTATTCGTCCTTTCTGATGGAGGCATAATACTCCATAGTGTATATGGACCACATCTTCCTTATCCATTCGTCCGTTGAAGGGCATCTTGGTTCTTTCCACAGTTTGGCGACCGTGGCCATTGCTGCTATAAACATTGGGGTACAGATGGCCCTTCTTTTCACTACATCTGTATCTTTGGGGTAAATACCCAGCAGTGCAATTGCAGGGTCATAGGGAAGATCTATTTTTAATTTCTCAATGTGGTTTTAATTTGAATCTCCCTGATGGCTAGTGATGATGAACATTTTTTCATGTGTCTGATAGCCATTTGTATGTCTTCATTGGAGAAGTGTCTGTTCATATCTTCTGCCCATTTTTTTAAATTAATTTATTTATTTTAATAAACACATAATGTATTTTTATCCCCAGGGGTACAGGTCTGTGAATCACCAGGTTTACACATTTCACAGCACTCATCATAGCACATACCCTCCCCAATGTCCATATCCCCACCACCCTCTCCCGTCCCCCCTTCCCACAGCAACCCTCAGTCTGTTTTTTTAGATTGAATCTTTTATGGTTTGTCTCCCTCCCAATCCCATCTTCTTTCATTTTTTCTTTTCCTACTTCCCCCCAAACCCCTCACATTTCATCTCCACTTCCTCATATCAAAGAGATCATATGATAGTTGTCTTTCTCCAATTGACTTATTTCGCTAAACATAATACCCTCTAGTTCCATCCACGTCATCGCAAATGGCAAGATTTCATTTCTTTTGATGGCTGCATAGTATTCCATTGTGTATATATACCACCTCTTCTTTATCCATTCATCTGTTGTTGGACATCTAGGTTCTTTCCACAGTTTGGCTATTGTGGACATTGCTGCTATAAACATTCGGGTGCACGTGCCCCTTCGGAGCACCACGTTTGTATCTTTAGATATATACCCAGTAGTGCAATTGCTGGGTCATAGGGTAGCTCTATTTTCAGTTTTTTGAGGAGCCTCCACACTGTTTTCCAGAGTGTTTGCACCAGCTTGCATTCCCACCAGCAGTGTAATAGGGTTCCCCTCTCTCCGCATCCTCGCCAGCATCTGTCATTTCTTGACTTGTTAATTTTAGCCATTCTGACTGGTGTGAGGTGGTATCTCATTGTGGTTTTGATTTGTATTTCCCTGATGCCGAGTGATGTGGAGCACTTTTTCATGTGTCTGTTGGCCATCTGGATGTCTTCTTTGCAGAAATGTCTGTTCGTGTCCTCTGCCCATTTCTTGATTGGATTATTTGTTCTTTGGGTGTTGAGTTTGCTAAGCTCTTTATAGATTTTGGATACTAGCCCTTTATCTGATATGTCGTTTGCAAATATCTTCTCCCATTCTGTCAGTTGTCTTTTGGTTTTGTTCACTGTTTCCTTTGCTGTGCAAAAGCTTTTGATCTTGATGAAATCCCAATAGTTCATTTTTGCCCTTGCTTCTGTTGCCTTTGGTGATGTTCCTAGGAAGAAGTTGCTGCAGTTGAGGTCAAAGAGGTTGCTGCCTGCATTCTCCTCAAGGACTTTGATGGATTCCTTTCTCACATTGAGGTCCTTCATCCATTTTGAGTCTATTTTCATGTGTGGTGTAAGGAAATAGCCCAATTTCATTTTTCTGCATGTGGCTGTCCAATTTCCCCAGCGCCATTTGTTGAAGAGAATGTCTTTTTTCCATTGGACATTCCTTCCTGCTTTGTCGAAGATTAGTTGACCATAGAGTTGAGGGTCTATTTCTGGGCTCTCTATTCTGTTCCATTGATCTATATGTCTGTTTTTGTGCCAGTACCATACTTTCTTGATGATGACAGCTTTGTAATAGAGCTTGAAGTCTGGAATTGTGATGCCACCGACTTTGGCTTTCTTTTTCAATATTCCTTTCGCTATTCGAGGTCTTTTCTGGTTCCATATAAATTTTAGGATTATTTGTTCTATTTCTTTGAAAAAAATGGATGGGATTTTGATAGGGATTGCATTAAATGCATAGATTGCTTTAGGTAGAATAGACATTTTCACAATATTTGTTCTTCGATTCCATGAGCACGGAACATTTTCCATTTCTCAATTTCTTTCATGAGAACTTTATAGTTTTCTGAATATAGATTCTTTGCCTCTTTGGTTAGATTTATTCCTAGGTATCTTATGGTTTTAGGTGTAATTGTAAATGGGACTGACTCCTCAATTTCTCTTTCTTCTTGTCTTGTTGTTAGTGTAAAGAAATGCGACTGATTTCTGTGCATTGACTTTATATCCTGACACTTGACTGAATTCCTGTACAAGTTCTAGAAGTTTTGGAGTGGAGCCTTTTGGGTTTTCCACATATAGTATCATATCATCTACAAAGAGTAATAGTTTGACTTCTTCTTTGCCAATTTGGATGCCTTTAATTTCTTTTTGTTGTCTGATTGCTGAGGCTAGGACTTCTAGTACTATGTTGAACAGTAGTGGTGATAACGGACATCCTTGCCATGTTCCTGACCTTAGTGGAAAAGCTTTCAGTTTTTCTCCATTGAGAATGATATTTGCAGTGGGTTTTTCATAGATGGCTTTGATAATATTGAGGTATGTGCCCTCTATCCCTACACTTTGAAGAGTTTTAATCAGGAAGGGATGCTGCACTTTGTCAGATGCTTTTTCAGCATCTATTGAGAGTATCATATGGTTCTTATTCTTTCTTTTATTAATGTATTGTATCACATTGATGGATTTGCAGATGTTGAATCAACCTTGAAGCCCTGGAATAAATCCCACTTGGTCGTGGTGAATAATCCTTTTAATGTACTGTTGGATCCTATTGGCCAGTATTTTGGTGAGAATTTTCGCATCTGTGTTCATCAAGGATATTGGTCTGTAATTCTCTTTTTTATGGGATCCTTGTCTGATTTTGGGATCAAGGTGATGCTGGCCTCATAAAATGAGTTTGGAAGTTTTCCTTCCATTTCTATTTTTTGGAACAGTTTCAGGAGAATAGGAATTAATTCTTCTTTAAATGTTTGGTAGAATTCCCCTGGGAAGCCGTCTGGTCCTGGACTTTTGTTTGTTTGGAGATTTTTGATGACTGTTTCAATCTCCTTACTGGTTATGGGTCTGTTCAGGTTTTCTATTTCTTCCTGGTTCAGTTGTGGTAGTTTATATGTCTCTAGAAATGTATCCATTTCTTCCAGATTGTCAAATTTGTTGGCGTAGAGTTGCTCATAGTATGTTCTTATAATTGTTTGTATTTCTTTGTTGTTGGTTGTGATCTCTCCTCTTTCATTCATGATTTTATTTATTTGGGTCCTTTCTCTTTTCTTTTTGATAAGTCTGGCCAGTGATTTGTCAATCTTATTAATTCTTTCAAAGAACCAGCTCCTAGTTTCGTTGATTTGTTCTATTGGTTTTTTAGTTTCTATTTCATTGATTTCTGCTATGATCTTTATGATTTCTCTTCTCCTGCTGGGTTTAGGCTTTCTTTGTTGTTCTTTCTCCAGCTCCCTTCGGTGTAGGGTTAGGTTGTGTATTTCAGACCTTTCTTGTTTCTTGAGAAAGGCTTGTACTGCTATATATTTTCCTCTTAGGACTGCCTTTGTTGTGTCCCACATATTTTGAACTGTTGTGTTTTCATTATCACTTGTTTCCATGAATTTTTTCAATTCTTTTTTAATTTCCTGGTTGACCCATTCATTTTTTAGAAGGATGCTGTTTAGTCTCCATGTATTTGCATTCTTTCCAAATTTCCTCTTGTGGTTGAGTTCTATCTTCAGAGCATTGTGGTCTGAAAGTATTCAGGGAATGATCCCAATCTTTTGATACTGGTAGAGACCTGATTTATGACCCAGGATGTGGTCTATTCTGGAGAATGTTACATGTGCACTAGAGAAGAATGTGTATTCTGTTGCTTTCGGATGGAATGTTTTGAATATATCTGTGATGTCCATCTGGTCCAGTGTGTCATTTAAGGCCTTTATTTCCTTGTTGATCTTTTGCTTAGATGATCGGTCCATTTCAGTGAGGGGAGTGTTAAAGTCCCCTGCTATTATTGTATTACTGTCGATGTATTTCTTTGATTTTGTTATTAATTGGTTTATATAGTTGGCTGCTCCCATGTTAGGGGCATAGATATTGAAAATTGTTAGGTCTTCTTGTTGGACAGACCCTTTGAGTATGATATAGTATCCTTCCTCATCTCTTATTATAGTCTTTGGCTTAAAATCTAATTGATCTGATATAAGGATTGCCACCCAGCTTTCTTCTGATGTCCATTAGCATGGTATATTGTTTTCCACCCCCTCACTTTAAATCTGGAGGTGTCTTCGGGTCTAAAATGAGTTTCTTGTAGACAGCATATTGATGGGTTTTGTTTTTTTATCCATTCTGATACCCTGTGTCTTTTGATTGGGGCATTTAGCCCATTAACATTCAGGGTAACTATTGAGAGATATGAATTTACTGCCATTGTATTGCCTGTAAGGTGACTGTTACTTTATATTGTCTCTGTTTCTTTCTGATCTACTACTTTTAGGGTCTCTCTTTGCTTAAAGGACCCCTTTCAATATTTTCTGTAGAGCTGGTTTAGTGTTTGCAAATTCTTTCAGCTTTTGTTTGTCCTGGAAGCTCTTTATCTCTCCTTCTATTTTCAATGATAGCCTAGCTGGATAGAGTATTCTTGGCTGCATGTTTTTCTAGTTTAGTGCTCTGAATATATCATGCCAAGTCTTTCTGGCCTGCCAGGTCTCTGTGGATAAGTCCGCTACCAATCTAATGTTTTTACCCTTGTATGTTACAGACTTCTTTTCCCAGGCTGCCTTCAGGATTTTCTCTTTGTCGCTAAGACTTGTAAATTTTACTATCAGGTGACGAGGTGTGGACCTATTTTTATTGATTTTGAGGGGCGTTCTTAGCATCTCCTGGATTTTGATGTTTGTTCCCTTTGCCATATTAGGGAAATTCTCTCCAATAATTCTCTCCAATATGCCTTCTGCTCCCCCCTCTCTTTCTTCTTCTGGAATCCCAATTATTCTAATGTTGTGTCGTCTTATGGTGTCGCTTATCTCTCAAATTCTCTCCTTGTGGTCCAGTATTTGTCTCTCTTTTGCTCAGCTTCTTTATTCTCTGTCATTTGGTCTTCTATGTCACTAATTCTTTCTTCTGCCTCATTTATCCTAGCAGTGAGAGCTTCCATTTTTGATTGCACCTCATTAATAGCTTTTTTGATTTCAACTTGGTTAGATTTTAGTTCTTTTATTTCTCCAGAAAGGGCTTTTATCTCTCCGGAGAGGGTTTCTCTAATATCTTCTATGCCTTTTTCGAGCCCGGCTAGAACCTTGGGAATCGTCATTCTAAATTCTAGATCTGTCATATTACCAATGTCTGTATTGATTAGGTCCACAGCCTTCAGTACTGACTCTTGTTCTTTTTTTTGTGGTGAGTTTTTCCGCCTTGTCATTTTGTTCAGATAAGATTTGCTTTCTCCTCCTCTGGAATTCCGCCGTTCTCCTTGGTGAGTGAAGTTGGTCTTGGCTGGGTTTCTTGTTGATCTTCTGGGGGAGGGGCCTGTTGTAGTGATTCTCAAGTGTCTTTGCCGCAGGTGGAATTGCACCGCCCTTGCCAGGGGCCGGGCTAAGTATTCCACTCGGGTTTGCTTTTGGGAAATTTTGTTCCCTGAGCACTTTCCGTAGAGTTCTGGAGGACGGGAATGAAGATGGCGGCCTCCCAATCACCAGCCCGGAGGAGCCGAGAGCTTGGGGTCCCGCTCCTTAGTGCGCCTCAGAGAAAAGCGCCCAACTGCCCCTGCCTCCCTGGCCTCTGGTCCTACCTGGAGGAAAGCAGTCAATTGCTGGCACTTGGAGAAAAGCGCCCGGTTGCTTCCATCTCTGTAGCCTCCGGCCACACTCTGAGCCCACCCAGCCTGCGACCGGCTCAAGGTAACCCCAGGCTGAGAGCTCACTCCTCGGCTTTGTCGCTGTAGCTGGCTTCCCCTCTCTAATATCTGCGAGCTCTGCAGCACTCAGACAGCCCCGGTCCTTCTGTGACCCCGCCGGACCTGGGGTTATGCTGACCCTGCGTGGGCTTCCCCCCAGTTTAGCCTCTGGAGCTATGTCCCTCCATGGAGTAGACTTTTAAAAGTCCTGATTTAGTGCTCTGTTGCTCCGCCGCTTGCCGGGAGCCGGCCTCTCCCCCCGCGGTCTGTCTTCCCGTCGCTTTGGATTCACTTCTCCACAGGTCCTACCTTTCAGAATGTGTTCGATTTTCTGTTTCTAGAATTGTTGCTCTTCTTCTCTTCGATTTCCCGTTAGATTTGTAGGTGTTCACAATAGTTAGATAAGCTATCTACCTGATCTCCTGCTACCCGATGTAGTCTCAGCCTGCTACTTCTCCGCCATCTTGACTCCTCCCCCTCTTTGCCCATTTTTTGATATGATTATCTGTTTTGTGTGTGTTGAGTTTGAGGAGTTCTTTATAGATCCTGGATATCAACCTTTTGTATGTACTGTCATTTGCAAATATCTTCTCCCATCCTGTGGGTTGCCTCTTTGTTTTGTTGACTGTTTCCTTTGCTGTGCAGAAGCTTTTGATCTTGAAATCCCAAAAGCTCATTTTCGCTTTTGTTTCCTTCGCCTTTGGAGACATATCTTGAAAGAAGTTGCTGTGGATGATATCAAAGAGGTTACTGCCTATGTTCTCCTCTAGGATTCTGATGGATTCCTGCTTCACGTTGAGGCCTTTTATCCATTTCAAGTTTATCTTTGTGTACGGCATAAGAGAATGGTCGAGTTTCATTCTTCTACATATAGCTGTCCAGTTTTCCCAGCACCATTTATTGAAGAGACTGTCTTTTTTCCACTGGATTATTTTTTCCTGTTTTGTCGAAGATTATTTGACCATAGAGTTGAGGGTCCATATCTGGGCTCTCTACTCTGTTCCACTGGTCTGTGTGTCTGTTTTTATGCCAGTACCATGCTGTCTTGGTGATCACAGCTTTGTAGTAAAGCTTGAAATCGGGCAACATGATGCCGCCAGTTTTATTTTTGTTTTTCAACATTTCCTTAGTGATTCGGGGTCTCTTCTGATTCCATACAAATTTTAGGATTATTTGCTCCAGCTCTTTGAAAAATATCGGTGGAATTTTGATCAGAATGGCATTAAAAGTATAGATTGCTCTAGGCAGTATGGACATTTTAACAATGTTTATTCTTCTGATCCAAGAGCATGGAATGACCTTCCATCTTTTTGTGTCTTCTTCAATTTCTTTCATGAGTGTTCTGTAGTTCCTTGCATACAGATCCTTTACCTCTTTGGTTAGGTTTATTCCCAGATATCTTATGGTTCTTGGTGCTATAGTAAATGGAATCCATTCTCTAATTTCCCTTTCTGTATTTTCATTGTTAGTGTATAAGAAAGCCACTGATTTCTGGACATTGACTTTGTATCCTGTCACATTACTGAATTGCTGTATGAGTTCTAGTAGTTTGGGGGTGGAGTCTTTTGGGTTTTCCATATAGAGAATCATATCATCTGTGAAGAGAGAGAGTTTGACTTCTTCCTTGCCAATTTGGATACCTTTTATTTCTCTTTGTTGTCTGATTGCTGTTGCTAGGACTTCTAATACTATGTTGAACAGGAGTGGTGAGAGTGGGCATCCATGTGGTGTTCCTGATCTCAATGGGAAGGCTGCAAGCTTTTTCCCATTGAGGATGATATTTGCTGTGGGTCTTTCATAGATAGATTTTATGAAGTTCAGGAATGTTCCCTCTATCCCTATACTTTGAAGCACAAGATTTCAATATATCAAGTGCCCTCCTTAATGTCCATCACCCAATTACTATTTCTTCAACCCACTTCCCATCTAGGAATTCTCAATTTGTTCCCGATAGGTAAGGTTCTTTTTTATTTGTCTCTTTCTCTATCTCATTTTATTTTTCCTTCCCTTCACCTATGTTCATCTGCTTTGTTTCTTAAATTCCACATATGAGTGAAATCATATGGTATTTGTATTTCTCTGACAGACTTATTTAGCTTAATATAATACCCTCTGGTTCCATCCACATCATTGCAAATGGCAAGATTTCATTTTTTTTGATGGCTGAGTAATATTCCACGACACAGACACAGACACACACACACACACACACACACACACACACACACCCCACTTCTTCTTTATCCATTGTCAGTTGATGACCATCTAGGCTTTTTCAATATTTTGGCAATTGTGGACATTCCTGCTATAAACATTGGGGAGCACATGCCTCTTTGAGTCATTATTTTTCTATCCTTAGGATAAATACCTGATGGTGCAATTCCTGAGTCATTGGGCAGCTCTATTTTTAATTTTTTGAGGAACCTTCCAGAGTAACTATACCAGTTTGCATTCCCACCAACAGTGTAAGAGGGTTCCTTTTCTCTGCATCCTCGCCAACATCTGTTGTTTTCTGAGTTGTTAATTTTAGACCTCCTGATCAGTGTGAAGTAGTATCTCATTGTGGTTTTGTTTTTATAGTTCCATGGTGATGAATGATATTGGATATTTTTTCATGAGTCTCTAAGCTATTTGTATGTTCTTTGGAAAAGTGTCTATCCATGTGTTCTGCCAATTTCTTGAACTGGACTTTTTTGGTTTTTTGGGTGTTGAGTCTGATAAGTTCTTTATAGATTTTGAATACTAGACCTTTATCTGATATGTCATTTGTGAATGTCTTTTCCCATTCTATAGGTTGTCTTCTAGTCAGGTTGTTTGTTTCCTTTGCTGTGCAGAAATTTTTACCGTGGTGACGTCCCAATAGTTCATTTTTACTTTTGTTTCCCTTGCCTCTGCAAACATGCCTAAGAAGAAGTTTTTCAGCCATCATCAAATAGGTTACTGCCTGTGTTCTCCTCTAGGATCTTGATAGATTCCTATCACACATTTAGGTCTTTCATCCATTTCTAGTTTATTTTTGTGTATGGTGTTAGAAAGTGGTCCAGTTTCATTCTTCTACATGTGGCTGTCCAGGTTTCCCAACACCATTTGCTAAAGAGAGTTGTTCCCCCCTCCACCCCCCCCCCCACTCTTGGATATTCTTTCCTGCTTTGTTGGAGATTAGTTGACCATGAGCTGAGAATGCATTTCTGGGTTCTCTATTCTGTTCCATTGATCTATGTTTCTGTTTTTGTGCCAGTACCCTACTGTCTTGACTGCAGCTTTGTAATATTGCTTGATGTCTGGGACTGTGATACCTTCAGCTTTGTATTTCTTTCTCAACATTTATTTGACTATTCAGGGTCTTTTTGGGTTCCATACAAATTTTAGGATTTTTTTCCAGCTCTTTGAGAAATGCTGATGGTATTTTGATAGGGATTGCTTTGAATGTGTAGATTGATTTGGGTAGTATAGAGAATTTAACAATATTTGTTCTTCCAGTCCAAGACCATGAAATATTTTTCCGTTTCTTTGTTCCTTTCTCAATTTCTTTCTTAAGTGCTTTTTGGTTTTGAGAGCACGGTTCTTTTACCTGTTTGGTTCAGTTTATTCTGAGGTATCTTGTGGTTTTTGGTACAACTGTAAATGGGATTGATTCCTTGATTTCTCATTCTGCTGTTTCATTGTTAGTGTATAGAAATGTATTGATTTTATATCTTGTGACTTTGCTGAATTCCTGTAACAGTTCTAGCAATATTGGGGTAGAGTCTTTTCGGTTTTCTTTTCTTTTTTTAAATTAACATATAATGTATTATTTGCTCCAGGGGTACAGGTCTGTGAATCATCAGGCTTACACATTTCACAGCACCCGCCATTTCACATACCCTCTCCAATGTCCATAACCAAGCCACCCTATCCCTAGCCCTCCACCCCCCAGCAACCCTCAGTTTGTTTTGTGAGATTGAGTTTCTTATGTTTTGTCTCCCTCCTGATTGCATCTTGTTTCATTTTTTCCTTCCCTACCCATCACAACCCCCCGCCCTGCCTCTCAAATTCCTCATATCAGAGATTGTATGATAATTGTCTTTCTCCGATTGACTTATTTCACTCTGCATAATACCCTCTAGTTCCAACCATATCATTGCCAATGTCAAGATTTCAATTCTTTTGATGACTGCATAGTATTCCATTGTATATCTATACCACCTCTTCTTTATCCATTCATCTGTTGATGGAATCTAGGTTCTTTCCATAGTTTGGCTATTGTGGACATTGCTGCTATAAACATTTGGGTGCACCTGCCCCTTCAGATTGCTACATTTATATCTTTAGGGTAAATACCCGGTAGTCTGGTTGCTGGGTCATAGGGTAGCTCTATTTTCTACTTTTTGAGGAACCTCCATACTGTTTTTCAGAGTGCCCACACCATCATGCATTCCCACCAACAGTGTAGGAGGGTTCCCCTTTCTCTGCATCCTCGCCAACATCTGTACTTTCCTGACTTGTTAATTTTAGCCGTTCTGACTGGTGTGAGGTAGTATCTCATTGTGGTTTTTATTTGTATTTCCCTGACGCTGAGTGATGTTGAGCATCTTTTCATGTGTCTGTTGGCCATCTGGAAGACATTGTAGAAATGTCTGTTCATGTCTGCCCATTTCTTGATTGGATTATTTGTTCTTTGGGAGTTGAGTTTGATAAATTCTTTACAGATTTTGGATACTATTAGCCCTTTATCTGATATGTCATTTGCAAATATCTTTTCTCATTCTTTCAGTTGTCTTTTGGTTTTGTTGACTATTTCCTTTGCTGTGCAAAAGCTTTTGATCTTGATGAAGTCCCAATAGTTCATTTTTCCCCTGCTTCCCTTGCCTTTGGCGATGTTTCTAGGAAGAAGTTGCAGTGACTGAGGTTGAAAAAGTTGCTGCCTGTGTTCTCCTCAAGGATTTTGATGGATTCCTGTCTCAACTGAGGTCTTTCATCCATTTGGAGTCTATTTTTGTGTGTGGTGTAAGGAAATGGTCCAGTTTCATTCTGCATGTGGTTGTCCAATTTTCCCAACACCATTTGTTGAAGAGAATGTCTTTTTTCCATTGGACATTCTTTCCTTCTTTGTCAAAGATTAGTTGACCATAGAGTTGAAGGTCTATTTCTGGGCTCTCTATTCTGTCCTATTGATCTATGTGTCTGTTTTTGTACCAGTACCATACTGTCTTGATGATGACAGCTTTGTAATAGAGCTTGAAGTCTGGAATTGTGATTCTACCAACTCTGGCTTTCTTTTTCAACATTCCTCTGTCTATTTGGGGTCTTTTCTTGTTCCATATAAATTTTAGGATTATTTGCTCCATTTCTTTGAAAAAAAATGGATGGGATTTTGATAGGGATTGCATTAAATGTGTAGATTGCTTAAGGTAGCATAGACATTTTCACACTATTTGTTTTTCCAATCCATGAGCATGGAACATTTTTCCATTTCTTTGTGTGTTCCTCAATTTCTTTCATGAGTACTTTATAGTTTTCTGAGTACAGATTCTTTACCTCTTTGGTTAGTTTTATTCCTAGGTATCTTGTGGCTTTGGGTGCAATTGTAAATGGGATTGACTCCTTAATTTCTCTTTCTTCTGTCTTGCTGTTGGTGTAGAGAAATGCAACTGATTTCTGTGCATTGATTTTATATCCTGCCACTTTAATGAATTCCTGTATGAGTTCTAGCATTTTGGAATGGAGTCTTTTGGGTTTTCCACACAAAGTATCATATCATCTGTAAAGAGTGAAAGTTTGACTTCTTTGCTGATTTAGATGCCTTTAATTTCTTTTTGTTATCTGATTGCCAAGGCTAGGTCTTCTAGTACTATGTTAAATAACAGTGGTGATGTTACACATCCCTGCCGTGTTCCTGACCTTAGCAGAAAAGCTCTCAGTTTTTTCCCATTTAGAATGATATTCGCTGTGGGGTTTTCATAGATGACTTTGATGATATTGAGGTATGTATCTTCTACCCCTACACTTTGAAGAGTTTTGATCAAGAAAGGATGTTGTATTTTGTCAAATGCTTTTTCAGCATTTTCAGGCATATAGTTGCTCATAATATGTTCTTATAATTGTTTGCATTTCTTTGGTGTTGGTTGTGATCTCTCCTCTTTCATTCATGATTTTATTAATTCGGGTCCTTTCCCTTTTCTCTCTCTTTTTAAAAAGTCTGGCCAGGGATTTATCAGTCTTATTAATTCTTTCAATGAACCAGCTCCTAGTTTCATTGATTTGTTCTCCTGTTCTTTTTGTTTCTATTCCATGATTTCTGCTCTGATATTTATGATTTCTCTTCTCCTGCTGGGTTTAGGCTTTCTTTGCTGTTCTTTCTCCATTTCCTTTAGATGTAGGGTTAGATTGTGTACTTGAGACCTTTTTGACAAGGAATTAGACAATCTGGAAAAATGGGTGCATTCCTAGAAACCTATAAACTACCAAAACTGAAACAGGAGAAAATAGAAAACCTGAACAGACACATAACCAGCAAAGAAATTGAAGTGGTAATCAAAAATCTCCCAAAAAACAAGAGTCCAGGGCCGTACAGCTTCCCAGGGGAATTCTATCAAATATTTAAAGAATTAATATCTATTTTTCTGAAACTGTTCCAAAGAGTAGAAATGGAAGGAAAACTTCCAAATTCATTCTGTGAAATCAGATTTACCTTGATCCCCAAACCAAAGACCCCACCAAGAAGGAGAATTACAGACCAATATCTCTGATGAACATGGATACAAAAATTATCACCAAGATATTAGCCAATAGGACCCAATAAGACATTAAAAGGATTGTTTACCATGACCAAGTGGGATTATTTTCCTGAGATGTAGGGGTGGCCCAACATCCAAAAATCAATCAAAGTGATACATCACACTAATAAAAGAAAGAATAAGAAACATATAATCCTCAGTAGATGCAGAAAAACCACTTGACAAAATACAGCATCCATTCTTGATAAAAAATGTTCACAATGTAGGGATAAAGTAAATATAGTATCTTAAAGGCCATATATGAAAACTATTTTCATCCTCAATGGGGACAAACCTAGGTCAGGAATACACAGCGATGTCCATTCTCATCACTGTTGTTCAAGATATTATTGGAAGTCCTAGCCTTACCAATCAGACAACAAAAGGAAATAAAAGACATCCAAATCAACAAGGAAGAAGTCAAACTTCCACTCTTAACAAATAGCACAATACTATATACAGAAAACCCAGGAGGAAGCAAGATGTCAGAGGCATAGGAGATTGAAATATTATTAGGTTCCAGGAGTTCAGCTAGATAGTTATCAAACCATTCTGAACACCTACAAACTCAACAGGAAATAGAAGAAGAGCAGCAATTTTAGGAACAGAAACCTGACCACTTTCTGGAAGGTAGGATGTGTGGACTAGTAAATCTGAAGCAATGGGAAGATAGAATGTGGGGGGAGGGGCCAGCTCCTGGCAAGCAGCAGAGCAGCTGAGGACAAAATCAGAACTTTTAGAAGTCTGCTCCACTGAGGGACGTTGCTCCAGAGGCTAAGTAGGGGGTAGAGCCCTCACGGGGACAGTGTGGTCTCAGGACCCATGGAGTCACAGAAAGACCTAGGGTGTCTGAGTGTGAGAGAGCTCCCAGGTATCAGAGTGGGGAAGCTGGCTACAGAGATGGAACCAAGGAGGGGCTCTCAGCTCAGGGTTGCCTTAAACCATGATCTGAGGTTCAGTCAGGCCACTGCTCTTTGAGCAGGGGCCCCACAAGTGGCAGACCCAGAGAGACCCCCCTTTTCCTCCTCTGGGAGGAGCAGTGCAGAAGCATGTGGCAGGAATCTGCTGGGTTTGGAGCCTCCAAATGGGACCATGTGCTAGAGATAGAAATGCATGGTCACAGGCCAGGTGACCACAGAGTGCGGCCAGAGACCAGGGAGAAGGGAGTGACTGCTTTTCTCTGAGGGCACGCTGAGGAGCAGGGCCCCGAGCTCTTGGCTCCTATGGGGCCAGAGATTAGGAGTGTGCCATTTTCATTCCCATCCTCCAAAGCTCTATGGAAAATGTTCAGGGAACAACAGCCCCTTAGAGCGAACCCTAGCAGATTACTTAGCCTGGCCCCTGGCAAGGGTGGTGCAGTTCCTCCTTGGGCAAAGACATTTGAGAATCAGTGCAACAAGCCCCCCACTCCGAAGATCATAAAAAACATCCATCCAAGACCAAGTTCACTGATCAATGAGAGCTGCAGTATTCCAGAGCTAGGGGAAAGAATTCATGGCCTTTTCCCCATGATCCTTTAGTATTTCAAAGTTAAATTTTTTAAATTTTATTTTTTCTTTTGTTGTATTTTTAAACTTTTCCTTTTTCCTCTTTTAATGTTTTTAAACTATTTTATCTTATCAATACCTTTTTAAAAAATCTTCTTAAATTTTCATTGTTAAAGTCATATTTTATCCCTTCATTGTATTTAACCCTATTTTTTATATACACAAAGGTTTTTTCTTTTAATTTAGGGAAACAATTTCTTCTCATAGATCAAAATATACCATAAATCTAGCACAGAGCTTTGTTCTACTCTCCAGCCTGAGCACATTCTCTCCTCTTTTTTTTTTCCAACCAACTTATCAATTCCTCTTTTAGAATCTTATTTGATTTTTATCTTTACAGTCATATTCCATCCCTTCATTGCGTTTACCCTTATTTTTGTATATATATATAAGTTTTTCTTTAAAATTTTGGGAGGTAGTTTCTTCTAAGACACAAGAATACACCCAAAATCAAGTGGGTGGCTCTGTTCTATTCAACAGTCTAATTTTTAAAAAATTTTTCATTCCCCCCCTTTTTCTCCCCCCAGTTACAGGTCTCTTCTGATTTGGTTAGTGTATATTTTTCTGGGGTCTGTGACACCCATTTAGTATTTTGTTCTCTCATTCATGTATTCTTATCTGGATAAAATGACAGGGTGGAGAAACTCACAACCAAAAAAAAAAAAAAGAACAAGGTGCAGTACCAATGGCTAGGGACCTAATCAATATGGACATTAGTAATATGTCAGAACTAGAGTTCAGAATAATGATTATCAAGATGCTAGCTGGGCTTGAAAAAAGAATGGAAGATATTAGAGAATCCCTCTCTGGAGAAATAAAATCCCTTTCTGGAGAAATAAAAGAAAAAAATCTAGCCAAGTTGAAATTAAAAAAATCCTATTAATGGGGTGCAATAAAAAACAGAGTTCTTATTGCTAGGATAAATGAGGCAGAAGAGAGAATTAGTTATGTAGAAGATCAAAGGATGGAGAATAAGGAAGCTGAGTAAAAGAGAGATGAACAACTACTGGACCACAAGGGGAGAATTCAAAAGATAAGTGATACCATAAGACAAAACCCTATTAGTAAAATTGGGATTCCAGAAGAAGAAGAAAGAGAAAGGGGAAGAAGGTATATTGGGGCAAATTATAATAGAGAATTTCCCTAATATGGGAATATATAATGCTAATCCAGTTAGGCTATCATTGAAAATAGAAGGAGACATAAAAAGCTTCCAGGACAAACAAAAACTAAAAGAATTTGCAAACACCAAACTAGACCTACAGAAAATATTGAAAGGGGTCTTCTAAGCAAAGAGAGAGCCCAAAAGTCATAGACCAGAAAGGAACAAAGATAATATACAGTAACGGTCATCTTACAGGCAATACAATGGCACTAAATTCATATCTTTCAATAGTTACCCTGAACGTAAATGGGCTAAATGCCCCAATCAAAAAGACACAGGGTATCAGAATGGATAAAAAACAAGATGTATTCTGAAGAATAGATCACATCCTGGGTCACAAATCAGGTCTCAACTGGTACCAAAAGATTGGGATCATTCCCTGATCCATTGTGGATCAGACCACAATGCTCTGAAGCTAGAACTCAATCACAAGAGGAAAGTTGGAAAGAACTCAAATACATGGAGACTAAAGAGCATCCTTCTAACGAATGAATGGGTCAACCAGGAAATTAAAGAATAATTGAAAAAATTCATGGAAACAAATGATAATGAAAACACAATGGTTCAAAATCTGAGGGACACAGCAAAGGCAGTCCTGTGAGGAAAATATAGAACCATACAAGCCTTTCTCAAGAAACAAGAAAGGTCGGGGGTGGGAGGTCAGGGGAACCAGGTGGTGGGTATTGGGGAGGGCATGTATTGCATGGAGCACTGGGTGTGGTGCAAAATCAATGAATACTGTTACACTGAAAAGAAATTTAAAAAAAAGAAACAAGAAAGGTCTTAAGTACACAGCCTAACCCTACACCTAAAGGAGATGGAGAAAGAACAGTAAAGAAAGCCTAAACCCAGCAGAAGGAGAGAAATCATAAAGATCAGAGCAGAACTCAATGAAATAGAAACCAAAGGAACAGTAGAACAAATCAATGAAACTAGGAGCTGGTTCTTTGAAAGAATTAATAAGATTGATAAGTCCCTGGGCAGACTTTTAAAAAAGAAAGAGAAAAGGGAAAGGACCCAAATTAATAAAATCATGAATGAAAGAGGAGAGATCACAACCAACACCAAAGAAATACAAACAATTATAAGAACATATTATGAGCAACTATACGCCAGCAAATATGACAATTTTTGCATTCCTAGAGACATATAAACTATCACAACTGAAACAGGAAGAAATGGAAAAGTTGAACAGACCCATAACCAGTAAGGAGATTGAAGCAGTCATTAAAAATCTCCCAACAAACAAGAGCTCAGGGCCAGACGGCTTCCCGGAGGAATTCTACTAAATATTTAAAGAAGAATTAATACCTATTCTCCTGAAACTGTTCCAAAAAATAGAAATGGAAGGAAAACTGCCAAACTCCTATTATGAGGCCAGCATTACCTTGATTCCAAAACCAGACAAAGACCCCATCAAAAGAGAGAATTATAGACCAATATCCTTGATGAACAGAAATGCGAAAATTCTCACCAAAATACTAGCCAATAGGATCCAACAGTACATCAAAAGGATTATTCATTATGACAAAGTGGGATTTATTCCTGGTCTACAAGGTTGATTCAACATCTGCAAATCAATCAGTGTGATACAATACATTATCATATGATCTCTCTGATTTGAGGAATTTGAGAGGTAGGATGAGGGTGTGGAAAAGGGAGGGAAAAATGAAACGAAATGGGACTGGGGAGGGAGAAAACCACAAGAGACTCTTAATCTTGGGAAACAAGCTGAGGGTTGCTGGAGGGGAGGAGAGAGGGATAGGGTGCCTGGTGATGGAGATTAGGGAGGGTATGTGCTATGCAGGGTGCTGTGAATTGTGTAAGACTAATGATTCACAGACCTATATCACTGAAATACATAGTACATTATATGTTAATTAAAAAATAGAATACATTTTTCAACTTCAGCTTGTTTCATGAAGATACAGATGTTATCAATGTGTGTGTGGAAGCCTAGGTGCCATCCACTTAACTCTAAGAAACAACACTGTGGAGAATCCATCTTTGAACCAGAATCTTATCTCCAGAAGATAGAAGGATTTTGCAAAAGTGTGCATGAACGCACAAGGAAGTCTGAGAAAGGAGCCCCTGTAGAAGGCTTCTTCCCACTGAAAGTCAGAGGAATGAAGGGAGGTGGGACAAAAGAATTTTGTCGGGCAATTCCTCCCAAAATATCGAAGGAACATGCACAGACAACTACAAGCCTGGAACTAATAGCACAACTCTGAGAAAAACCTGACACTGGACCCCACAATGGGCCTAGCCCTGGAGATCAGTCCCTAACCCTGGCTTCCCCCTAAAGCTCCCCTCAAATCAGGCCTCAGGGCAGATCTCCACACTGGCGTGTGATATACTCCTACCATGTCCCAGACTGTAACACTCCCATCAGATAGACTCCCACCATCTCCCAGATCATACGTAACTCTAACCCTAGCCCTGGCTGTGGAACTAAAGGTCCCCAAACCCTAGTCCTCAGGGCGCGATCAGTTTGTTTCACCTGACTAATGCCAGACTCATTAGTAAAGAACCCAGAAGGAAACATTGCCCCTTGCAACCCCCGGGTGTGGCTGGACAACAGGATTCGAGCCCCAAACCTGCACATCAGCATCACTATGAGCATCCTCCTGAGATGAACCCTGAAGACTGAGCCTCAGTGCAATGCCAGACCCCCACAGCCCTCAGAATAGGACTGTGCACCACCATCGCACTGGCCCCTAACCTCTTCATGGATCTGTATCCATAGCCCTAGACCTATCTGTGGCCCCGACAAGACCTGAATCCTACTTGTGAAGACTGAATGGATTTTGGGCTACTTGGCAACACCAGGCTAATTAGGCAAGAACAAAGGTTGAAACCCTGCAACTTGCAGCCCTGGAGGATGTTGTTGGAGATAGACCGTGTTTCCAATGAAGACCCCGAAACTCTCAAAGACAAGGAGCGTCTCCCTGGGGCCAAGTGGGAAGCCAGATGCTCTCCTTAGTGCTATCCTTCAACTCAGTCCTTAAGGCACATCCCCTCAATGTCATGGCTTAGGGAACAAGCACCTCCCGGATTCTCACCCTCACCCTAGGCATGACTCGGGCCCTACCTTGGCCTGAATGTGAAGTCTGAGGAACAACGCGACTGGGGATGCAAGATGGGCATAGGACCCCTCTGTCAAGAATTCAGAAACAAGCCAGGCCAAGGGCCAACATCACAGTTGAGACAGCAGCAGGATTCTGGCAAAAACCTGACCTCCCAAACCACAATGAGCCTAGACTCTGAGACCCAGCCCCAATGAACCCTGAGCTTCACTGGAATGCTCATCCTCCACTCAGGCCCCACAGCAGGTCTCCACGCTGCCATTGGATAGACTCCTACTACCTCCCAGACCATGACTCTAACTCTTGCCTTGGTCAGGGCACGTACCAAAAAAAAAAAAAAAAAAAAAAAATCTGGGAGCTCAATGGATTTGGGACAACTGGAAAATGGCTGACCACTGAGGCAGGCAACTGAAGGAAACCCTGCATCTTGCAACCCTGCTTTTGAGCAGGAGGTCGGATTCTTTAAAAAATCTCATCCTGACCAACAACATCAGCATCGCCATGAGGCTAAACCAGAAGCTGGAGCTTCACCCTCATGTTAGTCACTAACATAGCCCTCAGAGCAGGCCCCCTTACTTCCATTAGATAGGCTCTAACTGCCTCCCATTCACATATCCTAATCCTAGAACAGCATCTGGGGC
The DNA here is from genome assembly GCF_963455335.1 of Martes martes. Classification (NCBI taxonomy): domain Eukaryota; kingdom Metazoa; phylum Chordata; class Mammalia; order Carnivora; family Mustelidae; genus Martes; species Martes martes. Next base: position 72,413 of record NC_137906.1, on the reverse strand, counting down.
TGACAGCTCCTGAACCCTACTTCCAAGGTTACAATGGATTTGCAAAAGGCAAGAACACAGAAGCAAACTGTGCCACATGCAGTCTCTGGGTTCTCTCGGGAGAGCATGATTCTAGTGAAAAATCCTAAGCTTCATCATCACTAGCAGCATCCCAGTGAGACCAAACTAGAAGCAGGAGCCTCACCCTCAAGGTCATCCTCAACTCAGTCCCCAGGCAGATCTCCTCACTGTCATTGACTCGACCCCTATTGTTTGGAACCATGGACTGGAACCATAATCCTAGTCCTGGCTGTGGCAATGATGGGGCCTGAACCTTCAGTCTGAGGGCACAATGGATTTGGGTGCCCAGGCAAATGTCAGAGTACTCAAGTTGTAGTACAGAAGTAGTAAGACCATGCCATAGGCAACCCCCAGAATGGAGTGGCAGGGCAGGATTTTAGCAAAAATTGAACCCTCACCCATAACCCTCAGCAACACCTGGCCACACTGAAAGCTGGAGGCTCACCCTAATGCAGTCCTCCACTCAGCCCTCATGGAAGATCACCACACTGCCATCAGATAGGCCACCAATACCTCTGGGGAGATCATCCAAATCCTCAAGAGGCCTATGGGGCAGAAAGGGCCTGAATGCTAGGACTCAAGGCACAAGGGATTTGACACAATTAAAACAGAAGGGTATTGAAAGACATCTGTGGAGATGTGGACAAACTTCCATGGACTTATGTCTCAGAAAGAACACTATGGAGAGGAGGAGACAAGATGGCGGGGAAGTAGTAGGAGGCGCTGTTTCAGCCTGTACCCTAAAGTGAGCTGATTACCTACCAAAGAGCTCCAATCACCCATGAAATCAGCCTGAGATCAGAATTATACACGTCTGGATCTCTACAGGGGCAGGAGACGCCAGTGGCCAGGTAAAGTGGAGTGGGAACATCGGACTGATATCGGAAGATAAACAAAAGGGGGAGGGAGCCACCAGAGGCGAAGGTTTGGAAAGTAATACCCCAATATGAGAGTGCCCTGCGTCTGGGGACCAGCATTAACTTGGAGTCTGGTTGAAAGCACTCAAAAAGAGCAAAGGATCTCGGGGGGGAAGTTGTGGGAATCAGGGCGGCTAGGGACAGGGGCTTAAGTCCCCGGACCCAGGACAGCCTTCCCTGGTGCTGAGCCAGAGAGAGTGTGGCAGAGAAACCAGGTCTTGGTCCCTGAGCCACCAGCGTGCCCGAGAAAGCGTGGGTCCGGCTTCTGTGAGGGGCTGGGAGCCCCGCCAGATGGCAGAATGCCGCACCGTGCTATCAGAGCCAGAGATGCGCGCACCCCACACCCTCCCCGGAGAGAGGTGCTCGAAGGCCCAACCTGGTGCTCTCGGACCCGCACTGTGCTAACAGAGCCTGAGACACGCGCGCCCCACACCCTCCCCTGGGAGAGGTGTGCGCAAACCCAGCTCTCTTAGACCCTGAAAGACCAGGCACTCCTAGCTCGGGCTAGCAGGAAAATCTCAGTGTGTGATCACTGCTTGGAACCTCTCTGGCGGTCTGGAGCTGCCCAGACAGCCGCTGCTGCCATGGTTTGGATACAAGCGGGAGATCCTGCATCCCCAGGGACCGCGACTCAGAACCTGCTCTGCCACCGGCTAAGGGGGAATTTATATGGGCTCTGCAGCACCCACAGGGGAGTGGACTGAGGCTTCTCTCTGAGACGGAGGTCAGGGTGCAGTTTGCTTTCCTCTAAACCTCCAAAAACCATCAAAAGCTGTCAAGGCGAGAGAAAAGAAGTGAACAAACATAAAAACCTCCAGAGAACAAAAGCCTGAAAAAACCGGTTTCCTCAGAGCTCACCCCCTTGAGGGGGGCAGGAGGACTTAACTCAGAGAACATCATTGACTGAAAACCCACGTGGGAGGCCCCTCCCCCAGAAAACCAACCAGGAAAGAAAAAAAAAAAGACTACAAGAGAACAACCACCACTACTTCATAGATACAACTTTTATTTTTAACTCGTTCCCACTATTCTGGTTCATTTTTTTAATATAGATAATTTTTTTAACCTATTGACCATCACAGTGAGATGTCCAGTACATCAAATTCCACAATAACCTTCTAACCTGAACTTTTTGATACATACACCTGTGTTTTTCTTTTGATTTTCTATTTTTTAAAGTTTTTTTTAAATTTTTAGTTTAGTTTAGTCTAGTTTATTCTTTTTAAATTTTTATTTTCTAATATTCATATAGAGTTAAACTTCAAGGTAACCCCCTTTCCCCAATCAATGCTACCCCTATAGGTAAACCAATTTTAAATCCCCCTTTATCTTAGAAAAGTTGAGTCCTTTAACAAAGATATCAAGATACATCCAGGAAGAATCAAAATAACCTACCTCGCCCACACTGAGAATTTATAACCACTCTCCCATCTTTTTCTTCCACCAGTGTTTCTGTGTATTTGTGTTTGTCCTGACAGTATATAAATCTTATACTTGGGGTTCTTTTTGATCAGGTCCTTCCTTGTTTTGCTTATATATATATATATATATACTTTTTTTTCTCTTGGCATATACTTTTATCAGTCTTTTTATTTGTCTGTTTTTGTTTGTATACGTCATAAATCTTACCTTGGGGCCCATTTGGGCTGAACCTTCTCTTTTATCTTCCCTTTTTTTCCTGTCTCTCTCTCTCTTTTTTCTTTTTCTTTTCTTTTTTCTCTCATTTGGGTGGGGAATCCTAATTGCTCAGAAGCATTCCAGGGTGCACCTTGACTGCACCACGGTTGATACATCCAGCTATATCCGTTCAGTCATCTTTCACCAAAATGACAAGGACGAGGAATGTCCAACAGAAGAAAAATACAGAGGATGGGCCTTCTGCAACAGAGCTAATGGCTATCCATATAGACAATATGTCAGAAAGAGAATTCAGGCTAACAATTACCCAGGCAATAGCTAGGTTGGAGAAAGCCATGGATGACCAAACGGAATTGATTAGGGCAGAACTGAAAGCCACCAGGGATGATGTTCGCAATGTTAGGGCAGAACTGAAAGCACCAGGGATGATGTTCACAATGCTCTCAATGAGTTCCAATCTAATCTAAATTCTCTAAAAGCTAGGGTAACTGAGACCGAAGATAGAATTAGTGATCTGCAGGACAAACAGATAGAGAGAAAGGATCAGGAGGAAGCCTGGAACAAACAGATTAGAAGCCACTAAAACAGAATCAGGGAAATAAATGATGCCATGAAACGTTCCAACATCAGAATTATTGGAATCCCTGAAGGGGACGAGAAAGAAAGAAGTCTAGAAGATATAGTGGAACAAGTTCTTCATGAAAATTTTCCCAATCTCACGAATGGAACCAGCGTTCATGTACTAGAGGCAGAACGGTTTCCTCCAAGATTATAGATTCCAAAAAAAAACGTCAAGGCACCTGACAGTAAAATTGAGAAATCATAATTGTAGATACAATCTCTTGAAAGACGTTAGGACAAAGAGGATTCTTACATACAGAGGAAAGCCCATCAGAATAATGTCAGACTTGTCCACAGAGACCTGGAAAGCCAGAAAGGGCTGGCAAGATATATTCAGGGCACTAAATGAGAAGAACATGCAGCCAAGAATACTTTACCCAGCAAGACTGACATTCAAAATGGATGGAGAGATAAAGAGTTTCCAAGACCGGCAAGGCTTAAAAGACTATGCAACCACCAAGCTGACACTGTAGGAAATATTAAGGGGAGGGTTCTATAAAAGAGGAAAAATCCTAGGAATAGCATTGAACAGAAATATAGAGACAATCTACAGAACGAAAGACTTCAAAGGTAACACGATGTCAATAAAAACGTATCTATCAATAATCACTCTCAACGTGAATGACCTAAATGCGCCCATCAAGTGACACAAGTTGCATATTGGATAAAACGACAGGACCCATCCATATGTTGTCTACAAGAGACCCATTTTGAACCTAAAGATACACCCAGACTGAAAGTGAAGGGATGGAGGGATGGAGAAGCATCTTTCATGCCAATGGGCCTCAAAAGAAGGCCGGGGTAGAGGTTCTCATATCAGATAAATTAGATTTTAAACTAAAGACTGTAGTCAGAGATACAGAAGGACACGACATCATTCTTAAAGGGACTATCCACCAAGATGATCTAACAATTGTAAATATCTACGCCCCCAATATGGGAGCAGCCAATTACATAAGAAAACTATTAATCAAGATAAAGAGTTATAGTGATATGAATACATTAATAGTAGGAGATCTTAGCACACCTCTCAGAAATAGACAGATCATCGAAGCAGAAAGTCAATAAAGAAACAAGAGCATTGAATGACACATTGGACCAGATGGACTTCATAGATACATACAGAACATTCCACCCTAAAACAACAGAATACTCATTCTTCTCAAGTGCACATGGAACCTTCTCTAGAATAGACCACATACTGGGTCACAAATCAGGACTCAACTGATACCAAAAGTCTGAGATTATTCCCTGCATATTCTCAGATCACAATGCTTTGAAACTGGAGCTCAATCACAAGGAAAAGTTCAGAAGGAGCTCAAACACCTAGAAGCTAAAGACCACCTTGCTTAAGAATGCTTAGATCAACCAGGAGATCAAAGAAGAACTTAAACAATTCATGGAAATCAATGAGAATGAAGACACTTCGGTCCAAAACCTATGGGATGCAGCAAAGGCGGTCCTGAGGGGGAAATACATAGCCATCCAGCCTCCCTCAAAAAAATTGAAAAATCCAGAATACACCAGCTGTCTCTACACCTTAAAGAACTGGAGAATCAACAACAAATCAAACCAACTCCACACACAAGAAGGGAAATAATCAAGATTAGAGCAGAGATCAATGAGGTAGAAACCAGAGATACAGTAGAACGTATCAATGAAACTAGAAGCTGGTTTTTTGAAAGAATCAATAAGATCGATAAACCATTGGCCACACTAATCCAAAAGAAAAGAGAGAAAGCCCAAATTAATAAAATTATGAATGAAAAGGGAGAGATCACAACTAACACCAAGGAAGTAGAAACAATCATCAGAAGTTATTATCAACAGTTATATGCCAATAAGCTAAGCAACCTAGATGAAATGGATGCATTCCTGGAAAACTATAAACTCCCAAAATTGAACCAGGAAGAAATTGACAACCTGAATTGACCAATATCTAGTAACGAGATTGAAGCAGTGATCAAAAACCTCCCGAAAAACAAGAGCCCAGGACCTGATGGATTCCCTGGGGAATTCTACCAAACTTTCAAAGAAGAAATAATACCTATTTTCCTGAAGCTGTTTCAAAAAATTGAAGCAGAAGGAAAACTTCCAGACACTTTTTATGAAGCCAGCATTACCCTGATCCCCAAACCAGGCAAAGACCCTACCAAAAAGGAGAATTTCAGACCAATATCACTGATGAGTATGGATGCTAAGATTCTCAACAAGATCCTAGCAAACAGGATCCAACAGCACATTAAAAAGATTATCCACCGACCAGGTGGGATTCATCCCTGGGTTAAAAGGATGGTTCAACATTCGCAAATCAATCAATGTGATAGAACAAATCAATAAGAGAAGAGAGAAGTACCACATGGTCCTCTCAATTGATGCAGAAAAAGCATTTGACAAAATCCAGCATCTGTTCCTGATTAAAACGCTTCAAAGTATAGGGATAGAGGGAACATTCCTGAACTTCATAAAATCTATCTATGAAAGACCCACAGCAAATATCATCCTCAATGGGAAAAAGCTTGCAGCCTTCCCGTTGAGATCAGGAACACGACACGGATGCCCACTCTCACCACTCTTGTTCAACATAGTATTAGAAGTCCTAGCAACAGCAATCAGACAACAAAGAGAAAAAGAAGGTATCCAAATTGGCAAGGAAGAAGTCAAACTCTCACTCTTCACAGATGATATGATTCTCTATATGGAAAACCCAAAAGACTCCATCCCCAAACTACTAGAACTCATACAGCAATTCAGTAACGTGACAGGATACAAAGTCAATGTCCAGAAATCAGTGGCTTTCTTATACACTAACAATGAAAATACAGAAAGGGAAATTAGAGAATCGATTCCATTTACTATAGCACCAAGAACCATAAGATACCTGGGAATAAACCTAACCAAAGAGGTAAAGGATCTGTATGCAAGGAACTACAGAACACTCATGAAAGAAATTGAAGAAGACACAAAAAGATGGAAGGTCATTCCATGCTCTTGGATCAGAAGAATAAACATTGTTAAAATGTCTATACTGCCTAGAGCAATCTATACTTTTAATGCCATTCTGATCAAAATTCCACCGGTATTTTTCAAAGAGCTGGAGCAAATAATCCTAAAATTTGTATGGAATCAGAAGAGACCCCGAATCACTAAGGAAATGTTGAAAAACAAAGATAAAACTGGCGGCATCATGTTGCCCGATTTCAAGCTTTACTACAAAGCTGTGATCACCAAGACAGCATGGTACTGGCATAAAAACAGACACAGAGACCAGTGGAACAGAGTAGAGAGCCCAGATATGGACCCTCAACTCTATGGTCAAATAATCTTCGACAAAACAGGAAAAATATCCAGTGGAAAAAAGACAGTCTCTTCAATGAATGGTGCTGGGAAAACTGGACAGCTATATGTAGAAGAATGAAACTCGACCATCCTCTTATGCTGTACACAAAGATAAACTTGAAATGGATAAAAGACCTCAACGTGAGACAGGTATCCATCAGAATCCTCGAGGAGAACATAGGCAGTAACCTCTTCGATATCAGCCACAGCAACTTCTTTCAAGATATGTCTTCAAAGGCAAAGGAAACAAAAGCGAAAATGAACTTTTGGGACTTCATCAAGATCAAAAACTTCTGCACAGCAAAGGAAACAGTCAACAAAACAAAGAGGCAACCCACGGAATGGGAGAAGATATTTGCAAATGACAGTACAGACAAAAGGTTGATATCCAGGATCAATAAAGAACTCCTCAAACTCAACACACACAAAACAGATAATCATATCAAAAAATGGGCAGAAGATATGACCAGACACTTCTCCAATGAAGACATACAAATGGCTACCAGACACATGAAAAAATGTTCATCATCACTAGCCATCAGGGAGATTCAAATTAAAACCCCATTGAGATACCACCTTACATCAGTTAGAATGGCCAAAATTAGCAAGACAGGAAACAACATGTGCTGGAGAGGGTGTGGAGAAAGGGGAACCCTCTTACACTGTTGGTGGGAATGCAAGTTGGTGCAGCCACTTTGGAGAACACTGTGGAGATTCCTCAGGAAATTAAAAATAGAGCTTCCCTATGACCCTGCAATTGCACTACTGGATATTTACCCCAAGGATACAGATGTAGTGAAAAGAAGGGCCATCTGTACCCCAATGTTTATAGCAGCAATGGCCACGGTCGCCAAACTGTGGAAAGAACCAAGATGCTCTTCAACGGATGAATGGATAAGGAAGATGTGGTCCATATACATTATGGAGTATGATGCCTCCATCAGAAAGGACGAATACCCAACTTTTGTAGCAACATGGACGGGACTGGAAGAGATTATGCTGAGTGAAATAAGTCAAGCAGAGAGAGTCAAGTATCATACGGTTTCACTTATTTGTGGAGCATAACAAATAGCATGGAGGACAAGGGTAGATGGAGAGGAGAAGGGAGTTGTGGGAAATTGGAAGGGGAGGTGAACCATGAGAGACTATGGACTCTGAAAAACAACCTGAGGGTTTCGAAGGGGCGGGGGGTTGGAGGTTGGGGAAACCAGGTGGTGGGTACTAGGGAGGGCACGGATTGCATGGAGTACTGGGTGTGGTGCAAAAGCAATGAATACTGTTACGCTGAAAAGAAATAAAAATTAAAAAAAAAAAAAAGAACACTATGGAGAAACCATCCTTGAGTTAACGCCCTTCAGGAAGATAGAAGCATTTTCAAAAGTCTCTGTGCCAGCATAAGAAAAGGACCATAGAATTTACTCCAAGAAAGGACACAGTCTAGACACCAGCTTTCAACTAATGTCTTCTTTCATGAAGACAGAAGCCTTTACAAATGTATGTGTGAAACACGTAAGGAAAGTTCCACATATTTAACTCCAAGAAAGAAAACTGTAGAGATGCCTTCTTTCAACTGCATCATCAGTTGTGAAACCTGAAGCCTTTTGCAATGTACGTGCAGAAGCATAAGGGAAATGGCATAGATACTTAACTCTAAGAAAGAACATCATATAGTAGTCGTCTTTTGACTCACATATTTCATAGAGATAGAAGCATTTTCAAATGTGTGTGTGAAAGCACAGGGAAAGGGCCATATGCTTTACCCTGACAGCACACCATAAAAAAAAACAACAAAGCACTTTCGACCAACGTTATCTTTCATGAGGCCAGAAGCATTTTCATATGTATGTGAGAAAACCTAAAGCAAGAGCCATCTACTTAACTTTGAGAAGCAAGTCTGTGTAGAAAACCTCTTTCATATTCATAGTAACATATTCTTTCATGAAGATAGAGTGATTCCCCATGTATGTGTGGATGCATAAGGATAGTGTCATATACTTAATCTACCAAAGAACGATACAGAAAAACCCTCTCTCCAGCGTCTTCCAATGAATGTATGGGTGGAAGCATAAGGAAAGTGCCACATACATAACACTAAGAAAGAACACCCTATAGAAACCATCTTTCAACTCACATGTTCTGTCATGAAAATGGACACGTTGGCAAAGGTGTTTATGAAAACGTAAGGGTAATGCCATTTACTGTATTCTGAGAGCCAAGTCTGTTGTGTAGAGAGAATGGACCTTCGAACTAACATCTTGATTCAGGAAGATACAAGCGTTTTTGAATAGATGTGTTGAAGCTTAAGAAAAGGGCCTTATATAGACTTAACTCTAAGAACCAACAGTGGAGAAACCCTCCTTCAACTAACATGTTCTTTCCAGAAGACAGAAGTACTTCCCAAATGTGTCTGAAACATAATGAAAAGGGCAATAAACAAAACTCGGTGGGCCCAGTCTGTATAGATCGCAAATTTGAACTACTCTCTGGTTTCATGAAGGATAGAGAAGCATTTTCCAAGTTATGTCTGGAAGCATAAGGAAAGTGCCCTAAACATAACCCTAAGCAACAACATGGGAGTGAAACTGAATTCCAACTAACGTCTTCTCTCCTGAAGGTAGGAGCATGTTCAAAGGTGTGTGTGAAAGTAGAAAGATAGTGTCAGGCACTAAATTGTGGGAAATGAGTGTGCATAGAATGCATCTTTCCACTAACTTCTTGTTTCATGAAGATAGAAGTGATATCCAGGGTACTGCTGGAAGTGCAAACAACATGCCCTATATTTAACTCTACGAAACAGCACGTATAAGAAAAGGAGTTCAATGAACATCTTTCCTGAAGATGGGAGCACTTTCCAAAATTGTGTGTGAGGGCCTGAGGAACATGCCGTGAATGTAACTATGAGAAGCAGCACTGTAGAGAAAACAGTCTTCCATGAACACCATTGAGGAAGACAGGAGTGTTTTCCAAATTGTGTGTGAAAGCACAAGGTAAGTGACATATACTTGACCATGAGGAGTGTTTGCGTAGCACAGAAGTCTCAACCAACAAATGGTATCATGAAGACAGACGACTTTATACATGTACATGTGAAGGCATAATGGGGTAGTGCCCCATACATGACACTAAGAGAAAACAGTGTAGAGAGACCTACTTTCAACTCACATCTTCTGTTATGAAAATAGAGGTGTTGTGTGTGATTTACTTCATTCTGAGAATCAAGTTTATTGTGTAGAGAGAATGCACCTTCGAACAAGGGTTTTCAAATATGTGTGTTGAAGTTCAAGGAAAGGGCCCTATATAGACTTAACTCTAAGAAACAACACTGTGGAGACACCATTCTTCAATGAAACTTTTTTCCAGAGGATAGAAGTACTTCCCAAAGTGTATCTGAAACATAAAGGAAAAGTGCAATATACTCAACTTGGAAAACTCAGTCTGTTTAGAAGACATATTTGGACTACTCTGGTTTCACGGAGGTAGAGAAGCATTTCCACGCCATCTGGAAGTGACAGGAAAGTGCCCTAGATGTAACTCCAAACAACAACAGGGCGAGAAACCAAATTCCAACTAACGTCTTTTCTCCTGAAGTTGGAAGCATCGTCAAATGTGTGCGTGAAAGTAGAAAGATAGTGCCAGGCACTTACCTCTGGGAAATGAGTCTGTGTAGAATATGTCTTTCCACAAACATCTTGTTTCATGAAGAACGAACAGATTTCCAATGTACAGGTGAAAGTGCCAGCAACGTGCCCTTTACTTAACTCTAAGAAACAGCACTATAATAAAAGGAGTTCAAGGAACATCTTTCCTAAAGATGGAAGCACTTTCCAAGTGTGTGATAGACTAAGGAAAAGGCCGTGGACATAATTCTGAGAAGCAATACTGTAGGGAAAGAAGCCTTCCACGAACAGTTTTCAGGAAGACAGGAGTGTTTTTCAATTTGTGTGTGAAAGCACAAGGAAACTTGTGACATATAGTTGACTCTGAGAAACACGGAAGTCTCAACCAAAATCTAATACCATGAAGACAGATGCCTTTCCACATGTATGTGAGAAGGCATAAGGGAAGTGCCACATGCATAACACTCAGAACAGTGTAGAGAAACTTTCTTTCAACTCACATCTTCTGTCATGAAGATGGGGACGTTTGCAAAAGTGTGTATGAAACCTTAAGGGAGGGGCCATTTACTTCATTCTGAGAACCAAGTTTGTTGTGATCTTGATCCAGGAAGGTATAAACATTTTCAAATATGTGTGTTGAAGTTTAAGGAAAGGGCCCTATATAGACCTACCTCTAAGAAAACACTGGAAAAGCTGTCCTTCAACAAACCAGTTCTTTCCAGACACAAGAAGTACTTCCCAAAGTGTGTGTGAAATATAAGGAAAAGTGCAACATACTTAACTCAGAGGACCCAGTCTGTATAAAGGCAATTTGGGATTACTTTCTGGTTTCACAAAGGTAGAGAAGTGTTTTCCAAGGGGTATCTGGAAGCATAAGGAAAGTGCCTTAAAGGTAACTCTAAGCAACACTGCAGGAGAGAAATTGAATTTCAACTCATGTCTTCTCTTCTGAAGGTGGAAGCAAGTTCAGACGTGTGTGTGAATGTAGAAAGATAGTGCCAGGCACTGAATTCTGGGAAACAAGGGTGGATAGAATGTGTCTTTCCACTAATATCTTGCTTCCTGAAGATGTTCCGTTGGAAGCCCAAACAATGGACCCTTTACTTAAATCTAAGAAACAGCACTGTGTAAGGAAAGTGCAATGAATAATTTCTTTCCTGAAGATGGAGGCACTTTCCAAAAGTGTGTGATTGCCTAAGGAAAGTGACATGGACATATCTCTGAGTAGCAACACTGTAGAAAAAGACTTCCATGAAAAGCATTCAGAAAGACAGGAGTGTTTTCTAAATTGTGTGTGAAAGCAAAAGGAAGGTGACATATACTTGAATGTGAGAAACAAGTTCAGGTAGCACAAAAGTCTCAACCAACATCTGGTATCGTGAAGACAGAGAACTTTCCTCATGAATGTATGAAGGCACAAGGGAAGTGCCCCACACATAATCCTTATGCTGTCACACACAGTTTGGAAAATGCTTCTCTCCTTAGGAAAGAGAAGGTAACCATGTAGAGGGACAGTCTTTCTGTAGCGTTTTTTCACAGAGTCTATAGTACTCTCCATATGACTTCGCCAACTCTTTGGAACGTGCAGGACAGGTGGGTGTGAAAGCTGGTTCCTCAACAGGGTTGTCTCTCAGTAGTAGGTATATTGATGGCACATAACCTAGGCTTTCACACTCCCAACTGACAAGGGTACTCTCTGCAGTATATGGGAACTTCCCTTGCTTTCACAAACACCAGATCATGTTGCAGATATCTGGAAAGATGATAGAATGCAGGGCGCAATCTATTCAGTGCAGTTTCTTCCTCCTTCACAACATTACCATTTCCCTTCAGTGTCCACAAGGTTTGAAAAAGGTTCTATCATCCAGAAGTCAGAATCCAGAAGCCGCAGTCTGGAAAATGCAACTCTCCAAAGGAAAGAGTAGTTAACCCTGTGGAGAGATGGGTCTCTTCCAGTGTTATTTCATAGTGCGGCATGTGGTATGTGGTGAAACGTGTGGTTCACATGTTTCATTCTGCCGTACTCTCCCTATGCCTTCCTCTCCCCTCTGGAACACGCACGGCAGGTGGGAGTGGCGGGCCGCTCCTCCGCAGGGTTGTCTCTCAGTGCTCCGGATATGCTACTTAACATAGGCTTCCACACCCACAGCTGATTAGGGTACTCTCTGCGCTATACAGAACTTTCCTTTGCTTTCACAACCCCCCGAATGTGCTGCAGTCATCTGGAAAGATGTTAGAAGCAAGGCGCTTTCTGCCGAGTGCCGTTTCTCCCACATCACTTCGTTTGTTTCCCGGCAGCATTCACACGGAAGTTTGAAAACGCTTCTATCTTCAAGAAGGCAGATGTCAGCTGTAAGTTGCACTGTACTCAGACTTGTTTCTCAGAGTTGAGCACATAGTACTTTCCTCCCAAGTTTTGAAAATGCTTCTCGGATGAGGGGAGGAGATATTATTTGAAAGCCAGTATCTCTACAGTTTGACATTTTTATCTTATTAAGCACCAGGCATTTTCCTCATGCTGCCCCCACAGACATTGGAAAACATTCTTCTCTTCACAAAACAAGATGTCTGCCAAAAGCTGCACTCCACACACACTCATTTCTTCGAAGGAATTGCATGGCAACTTTCTGGTACTTCCTCACACACTCTGGAATATGCTTCTGTCCTCAGGCAGCAAGGGCTTCGTGGAAAGGCATGTTCTTGGGGGCATTTTTTCTCAGCCTTAAGTAAACAGTCCTTTCCTTATGCTGTCACACACAGTTTGGAAAACGCTTCTCTCTTAAGAAAGAGAAGGAAACCGTGTGGAGAGATGGTCTTTCTGTAGCGTTGCTGCTCAGAGTTGAGTCTGTGCACTCTCCTTATGCTTCACCCATCCTACGGTACGTGCAGGGGCATCGGCTCGAAGGACAGCTCCTCCACAAAGTGGTCTCTCAGGGTGAGGTGTATGACATTTACTTAACGCTCACACACACACACACACAGATGACAAAGAAACTGTGCAGTATACGGAACTTTCCCTTGTTTTCACAAACAGTCTGACGTGCTGCCATCACTGGAAAGATGTGAGAAGGAAGACGGTTCTTCCCAGTGCCATTTCTTCCTACTTCACTTCCTGACCGTTTCCCTTCAGCATCAACAGAAGTTTGAGAAAGTTTCCGTCTTCCCGAAGCCCGCTGTCAGTTGAAATTTGCACAGAGTTGTTTCTGTGTTGAACACACAGCAATTTCACCCCCAGTGCTGAGAGTGGCGCCAGCTTCAGGGAAGGAGATGTTCATGAAAACTGGTCCCTTTGCAGTGTTCCTCCGTTCTCTTAGGGAGCAGCCGGCACTTTCCTCACGCTGCCGCACAGCCACTGGAAAAACCTCTCTCTTCTCAAAACAAGATGTCTGCCAAGAGGTCCATCCCGTGCACACTCGGTCCTCTGAGGGGAGGGCATGGCTCCTTCGCAGTGCTTCCTCACACATTCTGGAAAATGCTTCCGTCTTCAGGCAACAAGAGGTATGTGGGAGGGCAGGGTTACCGGGGCCTGGTTTCTCAGTTTTACGTACATAGCCCTTACCTTAAGCTGTCAAACACGCTTTGGAAAACGCTACTCTCCAAAGGAAAGCGAAGTTAACCCTGCGGAGGGAGAGTCTCTCCCAGTGTTGTTTCATACAGTTGAGTGTGTGGCACACTCCTTATGCCTTCCCCTCTGTTCTGGAACCTATAGGGCAGGTGGGCATGATGGACGGTTTCTCCACAGTGTTGTCTCTGAGGGTTCGGTATATGCCACCTAACATACGTTTCCACACAGAGCTGGGTGGGATACTCTACAATATACAGACCCCACCGTTGCTTTCACAAACACGTGATTGTGCAATGGTCATCTGGAAATGCATTTGGAAAGAGGATGCTATCTGTCCTGTGCTATTTCTTCCTTTTACACTTCTGTTTCCTTTCAGCCTCCACAGAGCTGTGAAAGGGTTCTAGCTTCCAGAAGCCAGGGGTCAGCTGAGAGTCGCACTGTACCCAGACTGGCTTCTCACAGTGGAGCCCATAACACTTTCACCTCCCCCATCCCCAGGTTTGGGGAAATGCTTCTAGGATCAGGAGAGGCGGTGTTACTTGAAAACCAGTATGTCCGCGGTTCATCACCTTTCTCCTGTTTAAGTACCTGGTGCTTTCCTCCTGCTGCCCCATAGAGCCTGGAAAAGGTTCTTTTCTTGAAACAAGATGTCTGCTGAAAGCTGCCTTTCAGGCACACGCATGCCTCCAAGGGACGTGCGTGGCCCCTTCTCATTTCTTCCTCACATGCTCTGCAAAACGCTTCTGTCTTCAGGCAGCAAGACGTTGGCGGAAGGGCAGGCTCTCGGGGGCTGGGGGGTGGCGTTGTCTCTCAGCCTTCGGTAAACAGCCCTTTCCGTATGCTGTCCCACCCAGCTTGCAAAACGATTCTCTCCCAAGGAAAGAGAAGGTAACCATGTGGAGGCCCGGTCTCCCTGTAGCGCTGCTGCGTGGAGCTGAGTGTAGGGTGCTCTCCTTGTGCATTTGCCCCTCTAAGGAACATGTAGCACAGGTGGGCGTGAAGGACGGTTCCTCCACTGTGGTACCGCTCGGGGGCAGGAATATGGCACGTACCATAGGCTCTCCCCACCCCCACAAGCTGACTAGGGTACTCTCTGCACTACCTGGAACTTGCCCTTTGTAAGGACCTACTTAGCCAGAGTGACTCCATCTCAGTTAAATAGCCATTTTGTTGTTTATGTAGTAAACTTAGATTGACCCTGCCCCCCCCAAGAGGAACTTACTTAGAAACAAGTCTGGGAAATCAGTACAATATGGCCGACCAGCCCCTGATAACAGAGTCCATATACCAGGACGTGTCAGGTCAGGCGGAGATAACAGAACTCAGAATGCAAGGATGAGTCAAGGCAGGTGGAGACATCCAATCGATAAAGCACCTTCCTAACCACCAAAGAATGTGGGTCCCGCCTTTTGGGCACCTTTTGGGCGCCAATTCTGACCAGAGTGATAGGCTAGTTCAAATAGCTACTATAGGGCGAATTGTGATTCCGTTGGCCACCTGTGTGTGGCCAGGCTCACACATGGCCTCTGCTCTATAAGAGTTAGTTTGTGAGGCTGGGAGGGGTCGCCCTCTCTGTAAGAGGTGGCCCCGACTGGTCGGTTTGATTCTCCGTGCTGGCGGCAAATAAAGCTTTGCTTGACCTTCGCTTTGTATCAATCTCGCTCCTTTGATCACGGACCCATCACCGCTGCTTTCGCAACCCCCGAACGGGCTACAGTTGTCTGGGAAAGCACTAGAAGCCGGGCGCTTTCTGCTCAGTGCCGTTTCTTCCCGCATCACTTCGTTTCCATTTCCCTGCAGTGTCCACACAGAAGTCTGCAAACACTGCTATCTTCCAGAAGCCAGCTGCCTGCGGTGAGCTGCATGGTATCCAGAAGGGTTTCTCAGAGTCGAGCCCATAGCGCGCTCGGCCTCAGTCCTGAGAGGGCTTCCAGCTTCAGGGGAGGAGATGGAAATGACAACTGGGACCTTGGCCGTGCTCCGTCTTTCTCTCAGGTAGGCCCTTCCCTCGGGCTGTCCCACAGCCTGTGGAAAACGTTCCTTTCTTCCCAAAGGAAGCTGTCTGCCAAAGCTGCGCTCCACGCACACTCCTTTCTCCGAGGGAAAGGCGGGACCCCTTCCCGATGCTTCCTCACGCACACTGGGAAACGCTTCTGTCTTCAGGCGGCAAGAGGCTGGCGGAAGGGCAGCTTCTTGGGGATGCTGCTTCTCAGTTGCAGGGAAACGGCCCCTTCCTTTGGCTGTCAAGGCCACATTGGGAGATGCATCTTTCCAGAGGAAGGGGAAGTCAGCCCTGTGGAGGGACAGTCTCCCCCAGCGTTGCTTCACAGAGTCGAGTCTGTGGCGCGCTCTTTAGGCCTCCCCCTCGGCTCTGCAACGTGCAGGGCCGGTGGGCAAGATGGAGATGATTCCTCCACGGGGTTCTCTCTCAGGCTTGGGCATAGGACACTCATCCTATGTGTCCACACACACACAGAGCTGAGTGGGGTACTCTCTGCAGCGGGTGGATCCCACCACCCTTGCTTTCACAAACACCTGGTCGTGTCACAGTCGTTTGCAAAGACATTTCGAAGCAGGGCGCTGTCTGTCCCGTGCCGTTTCTTCCTACTTCACTTCTGTTTCCTTTCTGCCTCCACAGAGCTCTGAAGAGGGTTCTAGCTTCTGAAGCCAGGGGTCAGCCGTGAGTCGCACTGTACCCAGACTGGCTTCTCAGAGTGGAGCACATAGCACTTTCGCGCCCCCCACCAGGTCTGGGGAAATGCTTCTAGGATCAGGGGAGATGTTACAATGTTTCAAGATGTTTCAATGTTACTTGAAAACCACCAGCTGTGCACTGTGTCATCTTTCTCCAGTTTATGCACCTGGTGCTTTCCTCCTGCTGCCCTGGGATCCCAGGCCAGGCCCAGGCAGAGGCCCTGCAGACATGCGCCGCAGGAAGCGATTTCGCCGGGGGTTTTCTAGCCAATTCTCAAGCGCTTTCTGCCCAAATCAATTTGGGCAGAAAGCTCCTGAGAATTTTCTTTTGTTGGGCGATGATTCGGGCTATGCTGGCGCCCGTGGTCTAGAGCGCTTTCTCGCTTGGTGTGTGTCCCGGCCATCCCTGGATAGCCGGGCCGGGCCCACGCGGCTCCCTGTAGGGGCCCCGAGCAGGGCAGCTTTCTGGGGGCAGAGTTGAGAGAGGGGTCCTGGTCCTGGCTGGGCATCAGCATCTGAGTTTTTGACCCGGCGTGGCACAGAAGGTGGGGGATGGCATCAGGGGGGTCATGGAGTTTTCTCCTGCTCTGAGGGTTTTCTGCAGGTCCGAATGGCATGGTTTCCTCCTGGGTGGCAGGCGGACTCATGGGGTATGTTTCAGGGTTCCCCAATTTGAGGGCTCGAGGGACAGACCCCTGAGGAAGGAAGACTGAAAACCCAACAGAGGGTTAGAGCCAGGGCCTAGGGGCATGGCAGGCCCGATCTGCCAGTGCTGGGGCGGGCACCCCAGGGGCTCAGTAGCAGGAGGTGTTGGCCTCGCGTGTGCCTAACTCATAGGGGAATTTCTTGCAGGCTTTGGGTCATGGCCACTCGGGACTTCTGGCCAGGCCCTGGTGGAGGCCCTGCAGACATGCACCGCAGTTAGTGAGATCGCCGGGGGGTTTCTGGCCAATTTATACAAGCTTTCTTCTCAAATTGATATCGATTTGGGCAGAAGGCTCCTGAGAATTCACCGGTGTTGGGCAGCAATTCAGGCCACGCGGGTGCCCGTGGTCTAGAGCGCTTTCTTGCTAGGTGTGTGTCTTGATCATCCGGAAAAGTGGGCCGGCCCAGTGATTCTGATGAAGTTCTAGAACCTGGGTGAGGTTCGGTGGGGTGAGGTTCGGAGCCGACGGCTAAGAAAGAATTCTTAAGACGTCTCTGGTGCAAAAAGGTGGTTTATTAAAGCACGGGGACAGGACCCGTGGGCAGGCAGAGATGCAGCTGCCCCGGGGATGTGAGGAGTGGCTGGTTATATACACAGGAGTTAGGTAGGTGAGGACAAAGGGGGTGTTCAGAAGGGCTATCAGGGTAAAGAAGACTGTCAGGATATTGAAGTCCTTGTTACTATCCAGCCAAGGCCGCTTTCCCTCTAATGAGGCACTGACATAAAGACAATTGGGAGTCTCCTGGTGGAATGTCGCATTCCTGCTATCAAGCGTCCTTGTTAGTGAGATTTAGGTTTAGAAGCAATTTAACTTTATTTACTTATCCTTCTACCTCAGCCTCCTTCAGTTTTTATGGAGGGGAGGGTGATGTTAGGGCTTGAGGAACTGAGTTATGTGCCTCTGGAAATTGGGCTATTGATAAGGTAACTTCTTTGTTGTAAATCTCAAGGACATTTGTAAACCAAGGGAGACTCCTGCCTTGCAGGATTGTGATCTCTGCAAGTTAACTATTTGTTTCTCATTTATGGCAGTCAGGGGTGCCTGAGGAATGTCACCTATAGTACCGAGGGGAGGGGAGCGGGTGGAGAGGGGGTGCAAGGTTCCAGCTTTTGCTTTGTCCTCAGCCAACCTCCTGCTCCCTCATCAATTCCACCGAGGACCCACGCGCAAGGTAGCTTTCCAGGGACAGAGTTGAAGGAGGAATTCTTGCTGGGAGTCAGCTTCTGAGTTTGTGGCACAGTGTGGCGATGAATGCGGGGGTGATCTCAGGGTGGGCATGCAGCTTTCCCCAGGTCTGAGGGTTTTCTGCAGCATGGCACGGTTTCCTCCTGGGTGGCAGGCAGAGTCATGCGGTGTGGTTCAGGGGTCCCCGATCCGTAGGACTCGGGGGACAGGCCTCTGGGGATGGAAGCATGAAACCCAACCGAGGGTTAGGGCCAGGGCCTAGGGGCGTGGCAGGCTCAATCCGCCAGTGCTGGTGCTGGTGCGGGCACCCCAGGGGGCTGAGTAGCAGAAGGCATTGGCCACGCATGCGCCTGACTCATAGAGGGCTTTCTGGCCATGTTGGCCTCTTGGGATCAAAGCCTAACTAGGGTTAGGATTAGGGTTAATCCTAATAAATCCCTAATTGAGGGCGGGTGTCAGGTGGAAGGGTCAGAGTCTGGCTTTGGGTCCAGGACGTGTGCAGATGCTGGGGGTGGCCTCGGGGGGCATGCAGGTTTCTCCCACTCTGAGGTTTTTGTGCAGCTCCAAATGGCACCATTTCACCCTAGGTCAGCAGAGTGCCAGCACAAGTGTCAGGCATCCCCAGTCTGGCATGCTTGGGATCCAGCCCTCTGGGAACGGGCCCTGCACACCCTACCTAGCATTAGGGTTAGGGTTAGGGCCTAGGGCTATGGCAGACCTGATCTGCCGGAGCTGAGGCCGGCTCTGCTCAGGGCTGAGTTGAGGACATTTGCCCGGCACTGCAGCAGAATCCGGCTTCATGGCCAGCGGGCCACTGATGGTTGGGGTGACTTTAGGGTGGCAACAGTTTTCTCCTCCTCTGAGTGTTTGGCACAGCTCCAAATGGCACGGTTTCCTACCGCGTGGCTGGCGGAGTCCTGGAGTGTCACTCAGGGGTCCTTCATCTGGGGGTCATGGGAGCCAGGCCCCTCAGAATGTAAGTCTGAAAACCCAAATTAGGGTTAGGGTCAGGGCATAGGGGCATTATAGGCCCGATCTGCTGGCGCTGAGGCAGGCTTCCCTCGGGGCTGAGTTGAGGGCATGCGTCCGGCAATGCTGCAGAATCCGGGTTAATAGCTGGGGGGACATCTTGTGGTTTGGAGCTGCTCTGAGCCCTCAGAGGGGGAGAAACCGGCATGCCCCCCTAAAGCCAGCCCCACCATCAGCGGTCCACCTGGCCATAAAGCCGGATTCTGCTGCGGTGCTGGACAAATGCCCTCAACTCAGCCCTGAGGGGAGGCCGCCTCAGCACTGGCAGATGGGGCCTGGAATGCCCTTAGGCCCTAACCCTAACCCGAGTTTGGGTTTTCAGGCTTCCATTCCAAGGGGCCTGGCTCCCAAGCCCCCCGGATAAAGGACCTCTGAGCGACACCCCAAGACTCCACCATCCACACGGTAGGAACCTGTGCCATTTGGAGCTGCCCCAAATCCTTAGCGGAGGAGAAACCTGCATGCCCCCTAAAACCTGCATGCCCCCCTAAAACTTGTGCCATGGCAGAATCTGGCTTGATGGCCTGGAAGGCCACCGATGGTGGGCGTGGCTTTAGGGGGGCATGAAGTTTTCTCCTCTGCTAAGGGTTCAGTGCAGCTCCAAATGGCATGGGTTCCTCCCATGTGATGGGTGTAGTCCTGGTGTATAGCTCAGGGGTCCTTAATCTGTGTGGCTTGCTGGCCAGGCACCTCGGAATGGAAGCCTGTAAACCCATACTTGGGTTAGGTTTAGAGCCTAGCACATGGCACACCTGATCTGCTGGTACTGAGGCGGGTTCCCCTCAGGGCTGAGTTGAGGACATGTGTCCAGCAATGAAGCAGAATTCGGCTTTTTGGCCAGGGGGGCCGCCGTTTGTGGGGGTGGCTTTAGTGGTGCGTGCAGGTTTCTTCCCCTGTGAGGGTTTGGCGCAGTTCCAAAAGCCAAGATTTCCTCCCATGTGGCGGGTGGAGTTAAGGGTTGTCACTCATGGGTCCTTAATCTGGGGGGCTTGGGGGCCAGGCCTCTTGGGATGGAAGCCTGAAAACGCAACCTAGGGTTTGGGTTAGGGCTTAGGGGTATCCAGGTCCGATTTGTCAGCGCTGAGGCGGGAACCCTGGGGGCAGAGTCGAGTACAGGGGTGAGGAAGCATGTCAGGCTGTGAGTTTGTGACCAGAGGGGCCATTGAGGTTGGGGGTGTCCTCAGGGAGGCTTGCGGGTTGTTCCATTCCTAGGGGAATGGCACGGTTTCCTCCTGGGTGGCAGGTGGGTTCCTGGGGTGTGGCCCAGAGGTCCCCGATCTGGAGGGACCGTGCCCGTGTGGCTTTAGACCTGTGGAGGGTTAGGGAGCTGCCTTAGGAGTCTGTGGAAGGCCCCGCAGTGCCAGTTCACGCCGCTGGAGGGAGCGGGTGAGCCGTGGCGCCAGAGACCCTGGAAGACGTGGCGATGCTGCTCGCCACCACTGGAGGCAGTGGCGAGCTGCCCTGGGAGACACCCTGGAAGAGGAGTCCCTGCAGCCTGCTGGCTCTGGGGGCCGTGGGGAGGTGCCGGGTGAGAGACCCTGGATCGTGAGGCACTGCAGCTGGTTTCTACAGGATGGAGTGCTGAGCTGTATAGTCTCTGATTCCCCAGGTTCGAGAGTGGGCATAAGAGACCCTGGAGCCGAGCCCCCACACAGCACTGTGCCCCTTTCCCCAGGTTTGCTGGCCATCTGCTGTCAGGGTGGTTCCGGAGGGTCCTCCTGGTGGGGGTCTGGAGCTGAGAGAATCAGACCCGACACATGGTGCCTTTGGAACTGAGGACTTGAGTGTTTGTTTGGAAGAGTATGTTTCTCCAAAAAGGACATGGGCATTGGTAGGCTTTAGAAGGAAGTTAATTTCCACTTAAGAAACAAGCATTTGTCTCTCCTTCTCCCAGGAATCGGGGCAGGTGTGCAGGCTTTGGGTGGGAGGTGCCTACTTATGCCCACCTGACAACCCTTCTTCGCTCTGGCTCCACGAGACCTGAGGTTTGGAAATCAGCGTCTGAGTCAGTCATGCAGCTTGTCCCAGGACGACAGCATTCAGAGAAAACAGCAGACCCGTGGGGCACAATGGCCCATCCATGCCA
The DNA here is from genome assembly GCF_963455335.1 of Martes martes. Taxonomy (NCBI): domain Eukaryota; kingdom Metazoa; phylum Chordata; class Mammalia; order Carnivora; family Mustelidae; genus Martes; species Martes martes. Next base: position 50,955 of record NC_137906.1, on the reverse strand, counting down.
GCATGGAAGGTAAAAGTTCTCTTTCACCCCAAACGTCCTGGGTTTTCTCTTGTCTCCAGTGGAGCCAAAAAGTCACACAAACGCAGCTGTCAACAATGTAGAGTGGGTGCCAAGGTTCCTGAGTTTCCCTGCAGGGAGCACCTGGCAGGGGATCTCATTTTCTCTGCTTATTTCTGGCTCACAGAGGTATTTGGAACATCTCTTTCCTAGGCAATCCCTTGGATTTGAAAGGGAAGATGAGATGGACTCTGTGTGTGTTTGGAACCTAGAATGCGTTCCTTCATGTAACAGTGTTGATTCCATTGGGGCTAGGCTGTGTTGGAATGGCCGGCATCTAGAGTGAGGTGGCTGTTTGTGGTCAGAGAGAGGCTTGGATGGTGGCTTCTCCTTTGTCCAAGCTGATGTATCCTAATGGATTCATCTTTTTTATCAAAACAGTTCCTATGAGGGCAGAGGGAAAATTCAAAAGGATTCCAAGGAGCCTTGGACAATTGAAAAGGGATGCTTGACTTTCTAGTTTCACTCAATGGACTATCTAGATAGTTGGACATGCCATATTTTCTCTTCAGTTTCATGGATGGTGAAGTCAGAAGGAGAGTATTCGGGAATTCTACTGGATAAAGGCATTCTGATGGCTTCCCAGGGCATGGCGTCAGGAACCCTGGGGTGAATTTCTGGGGCTGCTTGCCGGATGCTGTGTGAGTCATGTTATCCCCCAGGTTTTCTGTTTCCTCCTTAGGAATATGCTGGCAGGGATTTGACTTCCAGTTTGCCCAGGTACAAAGGTAAGTGCAGAGAAACAGGGTAGAAGAGGAAAGGAGGTGTGAAGCATTCAGGAGGTAGCCTTCCCCCTTTCTCAAGAAAGCCTTAGGCTGGTGTAAGTTGAGAAGAAGGAAAGGGGATCCCAGAGCTTTGTGGCAGGCAGGGGAGTTCCAGGGGTCCCTGAGGAGAGCTGAGCTAGGGGCGTGGCAGACCCAAACTGGTGGTCCGGAGGTGGGTTCGCTGAGGAGCTCAGTTGAGGTTGGGGCTCAGGCGGCACATCAGCCTCTGGGGGTTGCAGAACGTGGGGGAGTCCTCATGGGGACAGGCAGATTTCTCCGGCTCTGATGGGTCCATGCAGCTCCAAATGGACTTTTTTCCTGCTGGGTGGCCGGAGGACTCCTACAGTGTGACTCCAGGGTTCCCAAGCCAGAGGGCTTGCGGGACAGGCCCCTTTAGAATGAAGCCTGAAAACGCAACTTAGGATTAGGGTTAGGGTTATGGCCTTGGGAAATGGCAGCTCCAATCTGCCGGCGCTGATGGGGACACCCCTTGGTGTTGAGTTGAGGAAATGCGTTCTGAAGTGCGGCAGAATCGGGGTTTCTGGCCAGGGTGACCACTGATGGTGGGTGGTTTAGAACAGTGAGCAGGTTACTTCCGATCCAAAATCGGTATCAATTTGGGCAGAACACTTGTGAGAATTGGCCGGCGTTGGGTGACCATCCAGACTGCTCTGTCCCCTGTGGCCTAGAGAGCTTTCTGGCTTGGTGCATGTCTCGGCTATCCAGAAAACGCGCTGAGACGACGCTGCCCTTCTGGGACCCCGGTGCAGGGGAGCTTTCCCAGGGCAGAGTTGAGGGAGGGCTTGTGGCCAGGCGTCTGCCTCCGACTTTTCGGGCCGCTGTGGTGCCAAAGCTTGGGGACGGCCTCGGGGGGGCACGAAAGTTTCTCTTGCTCTGAGGCTTTTCCGCAGCTCCGAAGGGCACCGTTTCTGCCTGGGTGGGAGGTGGACTCGTGGCGTGTTATCAGGGTTCCCCATTTGGAGGGCTCGAGGGACAGGACCCTGGAAAAGGAAGACTGAAAAAGGAGGCGAGGGTTAGGGCCCGGGCCTAGGGGCAGGGCAGGCCCCATCTGCCAGCGCCAGGGAGGGGACCCCCGGAGGCTGCACAGCAGGAGGTGTTGGCCTCGCCTGCATCTGACTCCCAGAGGGTTTTCTGGCAAGTTTCAAGCTGCGACAACTCGTGATTCCGTGCCAGGCCCAGGGTGCGGCCCTGCAGACGTGGGGCGCATGAAGCAAGTTAGGGTTAGGGTTAGGGTTTATGGTTATGGTTAGGGGTTAGGGTTAGATGGTTTTGGTTAGAGGATTTGGATTAAGGTTATGGTTTCAGTTAGGGTAAGGTTTTCCCTGTCCTTGCCTGCAGAGAGCACATTCTCCTCCAGTAACCAGAGTGATCTTTTTGTAACATAACGTCTGGGCCTCTCTGTGGTTTGCTCCCCTCCTGCTCCCCAACCTCCAGCATCACCTCTCCCACTAGGACCCTTCCTTCTGTGGGCACCCAGGAGTGTGGTTACCCACAGGTGCCTCAGGCTTGGATCCAAGCCTTTGCATATGCTGTTCCCTCTTCCAGCAGCACTCTTCTCTCCTCCTGGCTTGTTTCCCCATGGCTGAGCCTCAATTTGCCCCTGATGACCTGGCTCATGTCTGATGGGTGTGTTTGTGCTTTTCCCTCACTTAAATGTAGGGCTGCATGGGTTTCCAACCTTCTAGGCCTTAGAGTCCCCTTAGTAAGATGGGGTGCTGATGGCCCCCATCTCTGGGAGCAGATGGTAGGGAAACCACATGAGTAGACTCACTCAGGACAAGGTGGGAGATTTGCTGTTGCTTAAAACAGTCCAGAGCCTGCAGCCTTGAAGAAGGTGTACATGTTCACAGCCCCCAGCTCTGGGGTCCTGATGCCAGCCTCTGGCAGTGAACCTCTTCACATCCTGTCCCCTGTCCCTATATCTACATGGTCTTCCTGGACCTGTTCTTGCAGATAGTGGAGAAGCCCGTCATGGTGGGACACAGGGTCACCTGCTACTCCTTCACGGACCAGCTGGCTGCTGGGCCCTTGTGCCCCTCCCACCCCAGGGAGGGCTGGAGGGTGGTGGTCCTCGAGGTCTGTGGTTCCCCACACTGGCAGGGTGTGTCCATGCAGCACATGGTGATGGTCAGCTGCTTCTGCGAGCAGCACTTCCTCCGTGAGTTGGATGGCTTGGTGTTCAGGCGTAGACCTGAATTCTGTGACCACATGGATGTGGAGATCCTGTCCCCCCTCTTTGGCACCCTGTACCCCTGGGCACTACTGGGCAGCCTGCAAGGACTTCAGCTACGAGTGCCAGCTGTAGTCCCAGGCCCACATCTCCAGGGCTCAGAGAAGCATTTACTACATGGGGGCCTTTTTTGGGGTATTGGTGGTAGAGGTTCACTAACTGACCTTGGACTGTCACCATGCGATGGGGGTCGACCTGGCTAATGGGATGGAGGCCATGTGGCATGACAAGAGCCACCTGAGCAGGTACCTGCTGGACCACAGACTCACCAAGATCCTATCCCCAGAAGACCCATTTTTCTCCCCATCACCATTTTCTCCCCTGAACCAGCTTCTGGACAGCTAACCAAAGGGGTCAGCCTCACCCTGCAAGAAATAATCAGTGGCGTGAATGCCTCAGATCCAGACCTGTGTTTCCAGGCCACCCAGGCAGTCAGGAAAATGGTTTCCCAAGAAAGGAACCCTCCTCTAAAATTGATTGTTGAAGCAGGGCTCATCCCCAGGCTCGTGGAGTTCCTGAAGTTGTCACCTCACCCCTGCTTGCAGTTTGAGGCAGCCTGGGCTCTGACCAACATTGCTTCCGGGACTTCAGAGCAGACTCAAGCTCTTGTGGAAGGTGGGGTCATCCCACCTTTGGTTGAGCTCCTGTCTTCCCCCCACATGATTGTGTGCAAACAGGCGGTATGGGCTCTCGGTAGTATTGCAGGTGATGGCCCAGAATTCAGAGACCTCGTTATCTCGAGTAATGCCATTCCATATCTACTGGCCCTCGTTTCATCAACCATACCAATCACGTTTTGCGGAACATCACGTGGACCTCGTCCAACTTGTGCTGGAACAAGAACCCTTACCCTTCTGTGAAAGCCGTGAAGCAGATGTTGCCTGTCCTGTCCCATCTCCTGCAGCACCAAGATAGTGAAGTTCTTTCAGACACCTGCTGGGCCCTGTCCTACCTCACCGATGGCTCCAACGAGCGCATCGGCCAAGTGGTCAACACGGGGGTCCTGCCCAGGCTGGTCCAGCTCATGAGCAGCTCAGAGCTCAATGTCTTGACCCCCTCCCTCTGCACCATGGGGAACGTCGTCACGGGAACAGATCACCAGACCCAGGGGGCCATCGACGCGGGCATGCTGAACGTGCTGCTCCAGCTCCCGATGCACCCCGAGTCCTCCATCCAGAAGGAGGCAGCTTGGGCCTTGAGCAACGTGGCCGCGGGGCCTCGCCAGCGCATCCAGCGGCTGATTGCTTGCGCCATGCTGCCTCCATAGTGGCTCTGCTAAAAAATGGAGAGTTTAAAGTCCAGAAAGAGGCTGTTTGGACCGTGGCTAACTTCACAACTGGAGGCACCAGAGACCAGTTGATCCAGCTTGTCCACTCTGGCGTCCTGGAAACCCTGGTGAATCTGCTTACCATCCAAGCCACCGAAATTGTTAAAATCATTCTTGACGTCCTCTCTTTTATCCTCCAGGCAGCGGAGCAGCTTTCAGAGAAGGAAAACCTGTGTCTTCTGATTGAAGAAATGGGTGGCATTGATAAAATTGAGGCTTTGCAACTTCATGAGAACCGCTTTGAACATTATCGAGAACCATTTTTCTGAGGGAGAAGAAAGTGGCACAATATTACCAGCCCTGGACCAAGATCATGAATTCTTAAACGCTTAACAAAAAAAATATTCTTAAAGCTTAACAAAAAAATACCAAGGCCCCCCGATTCCAAAACCAAGGAGCAAACCCTAACAAGGAACTTAAGAACCTCCTAGGTCTTGGCATGGCACAGGTGTAAAGCATTTTAAACTAAATGTTAACAAAATTTTCCACACATTCACCTCCATCTATCAAAACTGCCATTAAACTGCTTATTAAAAAACAACAACAACACAGGAGCAGGTATAGGGGCAGGGGTTGGGATCGGGGCGGGGACAGGGTCAGCAGTAGTGGCCCGTGCAGGATCCCGAGCAGGAGCTGGGTCCGAGACAGGAACAGGAGCACAGGCCAGGGCAGGGAAAGGAGCAGGAGCAAGGGATAGGAGCTGGGTCTGGGGTGGAACAGGGGCATAGGCAGGGGCAGGGGAAGGGATGGGGGCAGTTGAAAGAGAAGAAGTAGGGGCAGGGTCTGGGTCTCGGGCAGGAACAGGGGCACAGGTAGGGGAAGGGGAAGCAGTCCTGTCAGGGGCAGGGGAAGGGGCAAGGGAAGGGGCAGGACCAGGGGTAGGACCTGGGTCTGGGGCAGGTGCAGGGGCAGGGGAAGAGGCAGCAGGCCTGTCGGGGAAAGGAGAAGGGTCAGGGACAGCAGTAGGAGCTGGGGCAAGTGCAGGGGTGATGGCCCGTGCAGGGTCAAGGGCAGGAGCTGTGTCTGTGGCAGGAACAGGGGCACAGGGAAGGGCCGGAGAAGGGGTGGGCCCAAGGAAAGATCTGGGTCAGAGACAAGAACAGGAGCCCAGGCAGGGGCAGGGGAAGTGCGAGTAGCTCTGGCAGGGGCAGGGCAAGGGGGAGCGGCAGGAGCAGGGCTGGGGGCGGGAGCCGGAGCCAGCTCTTCCTGGACAGCATCAGTGTCTCTGTGGTCAGGCGCCCGGTCACCCGTTGGCTCCTGGTCTCCGAAGTCTCTCCAGTCACCATCTCCCCCTCCCGAGCTGCTGAAGTTGGGACTGGGTCTGGCTCCTCCGCTGGAGTAGCTGGGAGAGGAGAGAAGCTCACCCGCGGGCCTGCCTCTGCCTGTGCTTTTGCAGAGACAGGGCACAGCCCAGGGCCTCCCAGAGAAGCCACAGGCAGGAAGGAAACCTCACTGGGGAGTCTCCCTGACTGCAGCCCACCCCTGGGTGCTCTGAGACAAGTCGTCGCTCCTGGCCCCACACCAGCCTGTGGGGGCTTCTCCCTGTGGGGCCCGGCACCGACCCATCCCCACACAGCCACAGGCACCCCTTCCCAGCCTTCTCACCCTCGGACATGGCCTCCGTGGGCTCCGTGTCCAGGACTACAGTCCAATGTAGTACCGGGGGCCGTGGTCTGGGAGGGACCGGAGGCCTTCCCAGGACCGGGGACTCCTGGGTCAGGGAGGAGCGCGTGTCTTCCCGCCTCCTTCCGATGTCATCCGTGGCCTGCAAAGACAGAGACGGGGAGTGTACAAGAGGCATCAGAGCCCTGCCCGGCCATACCCACCATCCCCCTGCCCAGTCCCCCTGCTGTTCCCAGATCACACACAGGCTTGTGTGTGCACAGCCCCGCACCTGGGTCGGTGACCCATCCCTACAGGGTTCTCAAGATAAACTCTGGGCAGAAGGGTGCAGCCCCCACAGCCCGACACACCAAGCCAGCCTTCACCTGGGGTGTGAACATGACCTGCCCACCAGCAGGCATCTGACCCGTCATCAGCCTGCTACTGCTCGGGGCATCACCATCCTCCATGAGCTCTCTTTACACACACACACACACACACACACACACACACACACACATACACATGGGGAGGAGACCCGGGGCTACACAGGTCGATCAGAAGGTGTGGGGCTGGCTGACGCTGAGCCTCCTAGTGTCACCTTTTGGTTCTTCCTTCCAAATGCCCAGAGGCGATGGGGAGCCCTGACACGACCTCCGGGGCGAGGGGAAGTGTTTGCCGGGCGTGCTGTCCCTTGCCTGCATCCTCTGGAATTTGATATTCAACACAAGAACATCTTGTTTGTTTGAGGATCTCCAAAGAAATGAGCTGGGCAGGGGGCTGTCTCCGGAATGTGGGTGCCTGGATATGTGGGTTCCAAATTCTGTTGGGCTCTGTTGTCAGGGAAGTGAGGTCACCACTGCCTGGGGGCTCCTTACCCTACTTCCTCCTCACACCAGAGCTCCCTGAGGGCCCCCCTCCCCCAGATTCTCAATGTTCACCCTCCATCCATGCCCCTTCTATACAGTGACACCCACACAGCCTACCCACAGCCCCTGGGAGGCTTGGGTGCAGCTGTTGTCCCCGCTGTGAGGACACAGAGCTGGGTTCAGACCGGGTTCCTGCTCCTGCCCGGGACTGTGTCCCCAGACACACCCTGGGGCTCTCAGGGACTCCTCACTCTCCCCGTCTGCACATTGGGGGTGTTCTGGCTTCTACTTCTTGGGATGCCATCAGGGGTAGGACCTCTACATATATTCCATACCCGCTCTCCCAGGAGGCTGGTGCACACACTTGGCAATGCAAGGGTGAGCCAGGGGCTGGGCGGGGCATGGAACACAGCCCAGAGGGGCCTGGACCTGCTCTGGGATCCAGGCAAAGCGACCTTCCTTCTGCCTGTGTCCCATCACCCGTGGGAAGGTTGCAGTGAACAGATTCTGACCTTGGTGACACAGACTTCCAGGGACTTCCAATAGGTTTCAGTCCAAGTGTGTCCTCTGTGCCCATGTGCTGGGCAGTCTCCACAGTGGTTTCCGGGCATTCCCGAATCCTGGTCACACATCCCTGTGGAGTCCCTCCCCACAGGGTGGATGGCCTGTGTGACTGTGAGAATGGGACAAAATGTTTAGATGTAATTTCCAAGCTGATTGAGGAAAGTCTGTGACTTCTTCTAGTTCTCTCTCTCCTGTGTTCAGTGTCTGTCTCTGTCCTTGTCTCTGTCTCTGTCTCTGCCTCTGTTTTTGTGTGTCTCACAGGAGCAGGATCTGCGGGCTCCAGGGGCGATGGGAGAACCCTCGGAAGTCCCCCTTGTCCCTGTTTCCCTCTCCTGTGCTGGTGCTTGGTTCCTTGCTAAGGCCTCCTCACCCCGAGCAGAGCACTGACTCTGGAACCTCTTCCCAATGGGGACCCTGAGGCTGCAACAAGGAGGGTCCGGACCTCGGTCCCCAGACCAGGGGTCTCGTGCTCTGCCACATTCCGCAAGCCCACCTCGTCAGCCCCCCAAGCTGTAGGTCGTCCTCTGCTCGAAAGGACCTTGAGGGAGTACAAAGCATTTTCCCAAGCCTGGGAGCACGGTGGGTCAGGGCTGGAGATTCACGGTCAACAGGCTCTTCTACAAGCCTGTGGGAGCCTAGGGACACCCTGTCTCGATGGCCCCATTGATAGAAGAGTCAGGGGAGGCCTTTGGTGTTGTAGCCCTGTCCACACTGAGGGGGTGGGGTACCTCTTCCTACTTCCAGTAGTCCAGGGTGGTGATGGACACCAGACCCCAGACCCTGTCCTCACCCAGTGCCCTGGCAAACCCCTGGGCCCCTTGCAGACCCCTTGACCATCAGCCCGTCCTGTCTCCCCTCCCCATGCTATGGATCTCGGTCCTTGCCAGGAGTCCTGATGCCCCTGACCCCATGGCCCAGCTGTCTCCAACCTCTTTCTTCTTTCCCCCTTGTTACCCACCATTTTCCCAGGGTGTCTCCCCCTCTGACCCCTAGCTGGGCAGAGTGGTGTGTGTGTGTGTGTGTGTGTGTGTGTGTGTGTGTGTGTGTGTGCAAGCACGTATGCCTCTACCTGTCTGGGGATGCCTGAGGTCCTGTCCCCACATGGGACGGGGTGGGTAGCTCTCCCCAAGAATCTGAGGGGCTCTCACCCTCAAAGAAAACCTCATGGGAGGGTCGGGGCTGGCCTAGGACTGGAGGGAAGCTCTGCTCCTTGGAATCTGTTACCCCTCTTTTGTCTTGGGCCAGTCCCTGCCTCTCTTGACCCCAGTCCCAACTGTCCCTGAGGGTTGGACATGGAAATGCTTGAACTTGGCCTTTCCTCCAGGGGGAGGTGGAGGTGGAGGAAAGGTGCACCAGGCACACAGACCTCCATTCCAAGAGGGCCAGGTGTGCACAGGAGACCTGCACACGGCACCTGTACCATGACCCAGCCTTATGGTGGACGTGTACGCGACCCGTAGCTCCATAGCTGACTGGTCCCCCATGTTCCCTCACCACTTCCAACTGCTCTGTGGCCCCAAAGTCTGCTGAGTGCCAGAACCATGCCTACCCTGGGAAGCAAGGCTCAGGGTACAAGGCCAGGTGGGTTGGACATCTGGGGATGCAAAGGTCACTGACTAGCCCCCACCCAGCTGGTCTGGAATTCAGACTCCCTTCCAGGGTCCAGCTAAATGCAGGGTTGAGCCAGAGGCCTTGGAGACATCAGTGGAGGCCGACTCAGGGCAGGGAGAAGATCAGTCCGCCCCTTCCAGTTCTCTTCTCCTCCTTCTGCTTTGTCTTCCTGGTTGTACCCTGGGACAGAGGTCTAGCCTGTCCCTGGATTCAGCTCTGGCTAGAGTCAGAGGCTGGGAAGGAGGACAGGGAGGAGGGGGCCACAACCAGGGTGCCCGAGTGTGAGGGTGTTGTTACCGTAACGAGGGAACCTGTGGACACTCATGGATTTCAGTCCTTTTTAGACGTAAGCAGTGGCCCCAGGACTTGGCCCCTGCCCCCTCCTTCACCCTCCACGAGGGCCCACATTTCCCCCGGTCCAGTCCTTGTCTGCAGCCGGTCCTCCCTCCAGCCCCAGGAAATTCAGCTGCTCCAGGAGGCATCAAACTCATTACAAGTTGGAGCCGAGCCAGCCCTATGGGGCCTGGTTTCAGGTCCTGGAGCCCCACAGTGAGGAGAGGTGATATGGGGCAGGAGCAGGGAGAGGGCAGAATGGACTCTCCCTGGGGGCCACGGCTCCCTGGTCTGCATAGACCTTGTTGTGTGCCGGCCCCTGGGCGCCCAGACTCCAGCCCCCAGGCAGGCTCCGGGAGGGAGACCGGAGTGTGGCTTGTGCTAGCTCAGACTGTCACTCTGTCCTGTAGCTACAGCCTGTCCCACCAGAGGGACTCCCTCTCCTAGTTGGTCAGCAACACCCTCAGAGCCAAGAAGAACAGCCCGTCATCCAGCTCAGGGGCCAGTGTGTGGCCGGGCAGGCAGGGGAGGGCTCGCTCTGGGCTCAGGGAGTCGCTGGCTGGGCTGGCGGTGGCTCGGGAGGGCTGGCGTTCCGGCCCCTCTGCTGAGCAGCCCTGGGACTGGGGTCATTCGCCTCCCCTCTCTGGGCCTCGCTCTCTGCCTCTGGGCAATGCGGTGACCCCGAATGATCACTTCGGTGGCAGGAACATATGCGATGCTGGTGACTGACCTGTGGTGGGCACAGAGCCCGGGCTGCAGAGTGCTGTGGGGGGTGGCGCACGGTGCTGCCAGTGAGCGGCCTCCTCCCAAAGCCATTCAGCCCTTCCACGCGGCTGCCAGGCCCCTGGGAGGCCACACTCCCGACACCAGGTCCCTATGTGTGGCTCTTCTTCAGCAGTGGGACGGGGTGGGGACCCTGGGACACGGGATCAGCTCCTCACTCTGAGGGCAGGAGAGCAAGGAAGACTTTTCCTGGGGTCCCCCAAGGCCATGTAAGAGGGGAGGTGGCTGCCCCCAAGCAGTACGTTTGAAATTCTGTTTCTGCTAGAACCTGAGAACTGGGGTTTGGTTCTTTCACTTGCTGGGCTGACAGGACACACGCGCTCTCCACGAGTCCTCCTCGAATGAAGAGCTCGCGCAGGGTCCTGGGCGTCCTGGACTTGGGAAGGGGGCGGGGCCGGTCCCCTCTCTGGCTCCTGAAGGAGACCCGTCCTCTCAAAGACAGGATTGATTCTAGTCGTGATCCTGGGCCAGGATGGGAGACGGCCCCTTACGGCTCCTGACTCTGGGGCTGAGGGGGCCCTTCTCAGGCGCAGCGACGCTCACTGAGAGTGGGGGCTTCAGAAAGAACACACGCCTGGACCAGGCCCTGCCCCAGGGGGGTGGCTGCCTTCCCCAGCTCTGGAGGAAGAGGGACATCCGCTGCTTCTGTGGGCGTGGGGTCCTCTGACCCACGAGCAGGCACTGGAGGTTTCTAGTCTGACTCTGGAAGTGCACCAGTGGGTCAGTCACTATCCACACATGAACACGGACGACATGCTAAGGAAGTGCCGAGGGTGATCCTGTGCCAATGGCCTGTGGCCGGCGGGGCTGGCAGCTTCAGAGCCCTCCAGCGGGCCCCCTTTCCCTGGACGGGAATCCCCCCGGAGTCTCTGTCTTCAGCGCTCTCTTCCTGCTGGTTTCAGGACCAAGGGAGAGACTGGTGTGGCTTAGAAGGCTCCAGCCTGGCCTCCCTCCTTTTGCACACATCACTGCTGCCCAAGAAGCGGGGGCTGCTGCTCCCCTCCTGCCCCACACAAGGCTGGTTTAAGGCACTCATTCCCTTCATGCCCAGCTGCTCTGGCTCTGTCACATACACAGCGGGCACAGCTGCCTAACTCGGCCAGGGGTCCCAGCAGAGCTCTCCTCTCCTGGGATCAAGGTTCATATGCTTAGCCAGGGAAGGAAGCCCCATCTGTCCTCTGCTAGAGAAGGTGAATTCCTGGGCCAGGTAGGTCTCAGATGCCCAAGGACAGGGGGGTCTCCTGCATTTCCCCCGGGAGAGAAGGGTGATGGACACCCCTGTCTGGGAGAATGGTGAGCAGCAACCATCCTAGGCCACAGGGGCACCCATCACTTAGCAGCGCTTATACTCGGACTCACCCCTGGAAACTCTGGCACAGGTTTTCATAGATGTATTTTCAACAGAGTTCAACACAGCAGTGGCGGAGATAGCAGCGGATGAAACAACGCTAATGCCTATGGAGGTGGATGGTGGCTCAGTTAAGCCACTGAGTCTTGACTTTGGCTCAGGATGTGATCTCATGGTGTGGGATCAAGCCCAGTTTCGAGTCTGTGTTCAGTGCAGAGTGGGTTCATGATTCTCTCTTCCCCCTCCTGCCTCTCCCACCACTCTCATGCCACACACTCTCTCTCTAAAATAAATGAGTCAAATATAAAAATGGAATCATACAGAATGTACTTTTAAAAATTGTGAGGAATTGGGGGCGCCTGTGTGGGTCAGTGGGTTGAGCCTCTGCCTTTGGCTCAGGTCGTGGTCTCCGGGTCCTGGGATCGAGCCCCGTGTTGGGCTTTCTGCTCAGCGGGGAGCCTGCTTCCCCTGCTCCCCTCCCGCCTCTGCCCGCCTCTTTGCCTGCTTGTGGTCTCTGCCTGTCAAATAAACAAATAAAATCTTAGAAAAAAATTGTAAAGAATTGAACATCGATTTTTCCATTTTAAGCATTTTCAGTATGAAGTCCGGTAGTGTTAAGTGTATTGACACTGCTGTGAAACAGATCTTGAGGACATTTCATCTTACAAATCTGAACTTCTGTTCCCATTATTATTTGTTTTTCATGTAGAAAGCACATTTATTTATTTATTATGTTCAGTTAGCCACATAGGGTACAACATTAGTTTTCGAGGTAGTGTTCAATGATTCATTAGTTGTGTGTAACACCCAGTGCTCATCACAACACGTGCCCTTCTTAATACCCATCACCCTGTTACCCCATTTCCCTTCCCTTCTGTAACCCTCAGTTTGGTTCCCAGAGTCCAGAGTCTCTCATGGCTTGTTTCCCTCTGATTTCTTCCCATTCAGTTTTCCCTCTCTTCCCCTGTGGTCCTCCATGTTATTCCTTATATTCCTCACATGAGTAACACCGTATGATAATTGTCTTTCTCTGGCTGACTTATTTCACTCAGCATAATCCCCTCCAGTTCTATCCATGTTGATGCAAATGGCGGGTATTCATCCTTTCTGATGGCTGGGTGATGTTCCATTGTATATATGGACCATATCTTCTTTATCCGTTTGTCTGTTGAAGGGCATCTCGACTCCTTCCACAGTTTGGCTATTGTGGACGTTGCCGCTATAGGCTATGCTGTGTCCCTTCTTTTCATTACGTATGTATCTTTCAGGTGAATACCCGGTAGTGCAATTGGCGGCCGTACCAGCTTGCACTCCCACCGGGAGTGTAAGAGGGTTCCCCTTTCTCCACATCCTTCCCAACATCTGTTGTTTCCTGTCTTGTTAATTGCTGCCATTCTAACCGGTATAAGGTGGCATCTCAGTGTGGTTCTGACTTGAACTTCCCTGATGGCTAATGCTGAGGAGCACTTTTTCCCGTGTCTTTTGGCCATTTGTATGTCTTCTTTGGAGCAGTGTCTGTTCATGTCTTCTGTCCATTTCTTGACTTGATTATTTGTTTTTTTGGGGTGTTGAGTTTGATAAGTTTGATAAGTTCTTTATAGATCTTGGATACCGGCCCTTTATCTGTAATGCCATTTGCAAATATCTTCTCCCATTCCATGGGTTGTCTCTTAGTTTTGTTGACTCTTTCCTTTGTTGTGCAGAAGCTTTTCATCTTGATGAAGTCCCAAAGTTTATTTCTGTTTTTGTTTCCCTTGACTTTAGAGACATGTCTTTTTCTTTAATATTTTTATTTATTTATTTGACAGAGAAAGACACAGGGAGAGAGGGAACACAAGCAGGGGGAGTGGGAAAGGGAGAGGCTGGACCTCCTGCTGAGCAAGGAATCTGATTTGGGGCTTGATCCCAGGACCCTGGGATCATGACCTGAGCTGAAGGCAGACGTTTAATGACTGAGCCACCCAGGTGCCCCTAGAGATGTGGCTTGAAAGAAGTTGCTGTGGCCAAGGTCAAAGAGGTTACTGCCTATGTTCTCCTCTAGGATTTTGATGGATTTCTGTCTCACATTGTGGTCTTTCATCCATTTTGAGTTTATCTTTGTGTATGGTGTAAAAGAATGGCCCAGTTTCGTTCTTCTGCATGTGGATGTCCAATTTTCTCAGCACCATTTATTAAAGAGACTGTTCTTTTTCCACTGGATATTCATTCCTGATTTACCAAAGATGGGTTGACCATAGAGTTGAGAATCCATTTTTGGGTTCTCTATTCTGTCCCACTGATTTATGTGTCTGTTTTTGTACCAATACCATGCCGACTTGATGCTCACAGCTTTGTGATATAGCTTGAAGTCGGGCATCGTGATGTGATGATCCCAGTTTTGGGTTTCTTTTTCAACTTTTCCCTTGCTATATGGAGTCTTTTCTGGTTCCTGTTTGTTCCAGCTCTTTGAAAAATGCCAGTGATATTTTGATAGGGGTGACATTGAACGTGTAGATTGCCCCGGGCAGCATAGATATTTTGACAATGTTTATTCTTCCAACCCATGAACATGGAATATTTTTCCATCTCTTTGTGTCTTCCTCAATTCCTTTCATAAGTGTTCTGTAGTTTCTAGAGTATACAGCCTTTACCTCTTTGGTTAGGTTTATTCCTAGGTATCTTATGGTTTTTGGCACTGTTGTAAATGGAATTGATTCCCTAACTTCTCTTTCTACAGTTATATTGTTAGTGTATAGAAAAGCAACTGATTTCTGTGCATTGATTTTGTATCCTGCCATATGACTGAATTGCTGTATGAGTTCTAGTAATACGGGGGTGGAGTCTTTTGGGTTTTCTACATATAGTGTCATGTCATCTGTGAAGAGAGAGAGTTTGACTTCTGTATCAATTTGAATGCTCTCTATTTCTTGTTGTTTTCTGATTGCTGATGCTAGGACTTCTAGTACTATGTTGAAAAATAGTGGTGAGAATGGGCATCTTGGTTGTGTTCCTGAGCTTAAGGGAAAAGCTCTCAGCTTTTCCCCATTGAGAATGACATTCGCCATGGGCTTTTCATGGGTGGTTTTTATGAAATTGAGGAATGTTCCTCTATCCCTACACTCTTAAGAGTTTTAATTGGGAAAGGATGCTGTATCTTGTCAAATGATTTTTGTGCATTAGTTGAGAGGATCACATGGTTCTTGCCTTTTTTTAAAAATTAATGTGCTCTGGGGCACCTGGGTGGCTCAGTGGATTAAGCCACTGCCTTCGGCTCAGGTCATGATCCCAGGGTCCTGGGATCAAGCCCCACATCGGGCTCTCTGCTTAGCGGGGAGCCTGCTTCCCCCTCTCTCTCTGCCTACTTGTGATCTCTCTCTCTCTCTGTCAAATAAATAAATAAAATTTAAAAAAATGTGCTCTATCATGTGATTGATTTGCAAATATTGCAAACATTGAACCAGTCTTACATCCCAGGAATAAATCTGGCCGTGATGGATAATCCTATTAATGTACTATGGGATCCTTTTGGCTAGGATCTTGTTGAGTATTTTGGTATCCATTTTCATCAGGGATATTGGTCTGTTGTTCTCCTTTTTGATGGGGTCTTTGTTTGGTTTTGGGATCAAGGTAATGCTGGCCTCACAGAATGTGTTTGGAAGTTTTCCTTCTGTATGTGTATATATATATATACAGAAGGAAATAAGACCTATGCTTCTGAAGCTGTTTCAATATATATATATATATATTGAAATATATATTCAATATATATATTCAATATATATATTTCTATATATATATATATATATATATATATAGAAACAGCTTCAGAAGCATAGGTCTTATTTTCTTCTGTAAATGTTCAGTAGATTTCCTGTGGGAATCCATTTGGCCCTGGGCGCTTGTTTTTTGGGAGGTTTTTGATTACTGCTTCAATTTTGTCAGTGATTTTTGGTCTCTACAGATTGTCTACTTCTTCTGTTTCGGTCTTGGTAGTTTATAAGTTTCCAGGAAGGCATCCATTTCTTCTAGGTTGCTTAATTTGTTGGCATGTAATTGCTGATAATAATTTCTAATAATTCTTTCTCTTTCCTTGGTGTTAGTTGTGATCTCTTCCCTTTCATTCATGATTTTACTAATTTGGGTCCTTTCTCTTTTCGTTTGGATAGGTCTGGCCAGAGGTTTATCGATCTTATGAATTCTTTCAAAGAACCAGCTTCTAGTTTCTTTGATCTGCTCTACTGTTTTTCCGGTTTCTATTTCATGGATCTCTGCTCTAATCTTTGTTGTGTCTCTTCTCCTGCCTGGGTTGGGTTTGATTTGCTGTTCTTTCTCCAGTTCCTTAGGTGTAAGGTTAGCTTGTGCATTTAGGATTTTTCTACCTTTCTGAGTGAGGCTTGGATGGGTAAGTGTTTCCCCCTTAGGACTACCTTTGCAGTATCCCATAGGTTTTGAACCAATGTGTTCTCATTCTCACTGGTTTCCACGAATTGTTTAAGTTCCTCTTTAATTTCCTGGTTCACCCAAACACTTTCAGCAGGATGGTCTCTGTCTTCCAGTGTTTGAATTTCTTCCAAAGTTTTTCTTGTGATTCAGTTCCAGTTTCAAAGCCTTGTGGTCTGAAAATATGCAGGGAATAATTTTGATCTTTCAGTATCGGTTGAGACCTGATTTGTGACTGAGTATGTGGTCTATTCTGGAGAAAGTTCCGTGTGCATTTGAGAAGAATGAGTATTCTGTTGTTTCAGTTTCTGAGTTTCTGTTGTTTCTGCTTCGATGATCTGTCTATTGCTGAGAATGGCGTGGTGAGGTCTTTTACTGTTAATGTCTGATTATCAATATGATTATTTTGGTTAACAGCTGACTCATGTAGTTGGCTGCTTCCACATTGGGGGCACAGATATTTCCAATGGTTAGATCTTCTTGTCGGATAAACCCTTTAAGTAGGATACAGTGTCTCTCTGCGCCTCTTACGATAGTCTTTAGCTTAAAATATCATTTGTCTGATATAAGAATTGCTACCCCCATTTTCTTTTGAGGTCTCTTGGCATGAAAAGTGGTTCTCCATCCCCCCACTTTCAGTCTGGATGGATCTTTAGGTTTGAAATGAGTCTTTCATAGACAGCATATGGATGGGTCATAACTTTTTATCTAATCTGCAACCCTGTGCCATTTTATGGGAACATTTAGGCCATTCATGTTGAAAGTGAGTATTAAAAGTTATGATTTTGGTGCCATCATATTGCCTGTGAAGTTGTTTCTACAGATTGTCTGTAAATTCCTTGTCTATATTACTCTTGGGGGTCTTTCTTTTATAGAATCCCCCTTAATATTTTTTGCAGTGCTGGCTTGGTGGTAACAAATTTTTTTCAGGTTCTGCTGGTCCTGGAAGGTCCTTGTCTCCATCCATTCTGAATGAGAGCTTTGCTGGATAAAGTATCCTTGGCTGCATGTTCTTAGTACCTGGATATGTCTTATCTGCCCTTTCTGACTTCCCATGTCTCTGTGGACAGGTCTGACATTATTCTGACGTCCCTCCCTCCATACATAAGACATCTCTCTCCCTGGCTGCTTTCTGGATTGCCTCCTTGGTTCTAAGATTGGCAAGTTTTCCATTTTTAATTTTAATAGTGTATTTATAGACGATTTTGGGGTTTTTTTGTACACCATCATATTATCTGTGAAGTGTCACTATTATCCCCTCAATTCTTATTATTTTTGTTTCTCTTGTCTTATAACATTTGGTAGATTCTCCAATGCAACATTGTCTAGAGTAGCATTGTTAGAAGATTTTAATATACCTTTCTCAATATTGATAGAAAAAGCAGACAAGGGGTGCCTGGGTGGCTCAGTTGGTTAAGCGACTGCCTTCGGCTCAGGTCATGATCCCAGAGTCCTGGGATCGAGTCCCACATCAGGCTCCCTGCTCCTTGGAGAGTCTGCTTCTCCCTCTGACTTTCTCCCCTCTCATGCTCTCTCTCACTGTCTCTCCCTCAAATAAATAAATAAAATCTTAAAAAAAAAAAAAGAAAAAGCGGACAAAACATTGGAAACAAATGTGACCTAATTGACATATATGGAACATTACATAATAAGTGCAGAATACATTATTTTCCAGTGGTCCTAGAAGATTTACCCAAATAGACAATATGTTGGGCCATGAATCAAGTCTACACATCCTAAAGCCTGAAATTAACTAGATTATATTCTTAGACCACAGGGGAATTGAGCCATAGTCATAATGAAAAGAAAACCGGGAAGTCCCTCAATGTTTAAAAATGAAATGTAACTTTGCTACATATCCTAAGGGTCAGAGAGGGAATTGCTGTGGAAATTGTCAACCTTTCCTACATCGGAGCTTGCAGACAATGACATTCTATCTGTGACGAGCACTATAAATAAGGTAGACCGGTGTTGAACCTTAAGTCAGAGTTCTGCCTGCCCCAGCCTCACCTGGGAGCCTTGGCCTGTGGCCCCCTCCAGCTGCCCTTTCTGGTGGCCCTGAGCTAAGAGGGACAGCATGGCCATATGGAAATGGGAAGCTCCCCACTCCTAGTGATGACAGTGCCTCCTGCCCAAGCTGCCTTTTCTGGTGGCCCTGAGCTAAGGGGGACAACATGGTCATATGGAGATGGGAAGCTGCACAGGCCTAGCGATGGTGGCGTTATTGTGTTGTCCTCACCAGTCCCACAACATGATTTGTGAGTGAAGTATGACACAAGAGCAGCTTCTTGACCTTCCTGAACATTTGAAAATAATATTGTGAGTCATCTATTAGAAATATGGTTTCTTGGGGTGCCTGGGTGGCTCAGTGGGTTAAGCCTCTGCCTTCGGCTCAGGTGGTGATCTCAGGGTCCTGGGATCGAGTCCCACATCGGGCTCTCTGCTCAGTGGGAAGCCTGATTACCCCTCTGCCTCTGCCTGCCCCTCTGCCTACTTGTGATTTCTGTCTGTCAAATAAATAAATAAAATCTTAAAAAAAAAAAGAAATACGGTTTCTTTTTCCTGGAAAAGAATTTTCCACAAATAAAATATATTTTATCTATTAGAAACATGTGCTCTTTTTTCTGGACAAGAAATAGACCCAAATAGTAATCACGGATTCCTGAGCACCTGCTCTTAAGAACCATCACACTGGTTCTTTGTGGAATTCTCCCTCATAAGCCTCTAAATTATGATGTAGATATCATTAGGCACACTTTCTAGATGGTTAGACAGGAGCTCAGAAGTGACTCGAGTCACAGAGGATTTTAACGTCAGAAATCTAAGTGGCATCCCCAAATTGACTCTGAATCCCTTGTTACTTCATACACGGTACCATTTCCCTCGTATCTCTGGTCTTCTTGATCTGGAAACATGTCAAGTCTCAGGATTTCTTGTCGTGTGGCTCACTGAAACAGATTCAGCTGGCTTTTAACCTCTGCCCATGATGATCATTAAGATAATTATCTCAGTGGAGGACCTCTGAGTGAGATACTTAAAATCCTTAAGAATAGAAACATCATCATATTTTTCTGATATTAAAGTCACTGAAAGAACTACCTTTTTAAAATTAATTCAGGCTCTGGTATGTTCAGAATATGCTGTAAGACAGATCTGAGATAGTACTTAAAAACACTCAGCTCGGCCTCTTTACAAAGGCAAACAATGCTTGTGAACAGAGCTAAACTATCCCCTTACCCACAATGACTTATTTTGCAGCCATCGGGATGTTGACGTGCTATGACTATGACTTACATTAGTCCAAATCTGCACGGAAAGAACTGAGACGGCGCGTCCAAGCTTTAGGGGGGCTTCATGTTGAAGTTAGTGCTGTGACAATGAGCTACTCTGTTTTATTCTGTAGTCCAAGGCAATGGTGCCAGACATCTCTGAGCTGTCAGGAGGTTCTAAAATTCTGACTTCTGTAGGCATCATTTTAATTTCTTCTAAATGCTTTTGTCTCAAGTTTCTCTCTTTAGTAGTAATTAGAATGATAATGAAATTTTTGTCTTTTTCCATCAATGTGCCCTGATCCCGGGGTCCCAGGGAAGCTAACCTTTAACATTTTACCAAGCTCAAAATGACTGGGCAAAACCTCAGAGCGTGGGCCCAGAGCGTGGGATGTTATACATCTGCTTGGAGAAGAAAAAGGTAACCAAAAAATGCCATTGCAAACATAAAGATAAGAAAAACAAAAGAACTGTAAGGACCTATTTCATATTTTTATTTTAGCCAGAGGCTTCCATTGAAGTTAAACAATAACTTTGTTGTTTAACCCTTAAACTGTCCCTGCTCCCCTTCCCCCAGGGGACTTAAAAACAAGTCCCGGAAACCAGTTCCAGGTAACAAAGCCCAGGTACAAGGGTGGGTCAGGCCAGGTGGACACATCCGATCAGTGGGGGCGCATACTGTCTCCTAGCTACCAAGGTGATGGGCTAGTTTCCATGGCTACGGTGGGGTGCATTGTAATTCAATTAGCCACCTGTGTGTGGCCAGGCCCAACCACTTGGCCTTTGCTCTATAAAAGTTAGTCTGGAAAGCAGGGAGGGGTCGTCCTCTCTGCAGGGGCGTCCCCGACCGGTCTGTATGAATGTCGGTCTGATTCTTTTTATTTTTTTTAAAGATTTTATTTATTTATTTGTCAGAGAGAGAGAGAGAGCGAGAGCGAGAGCGAGCACTGGCAGACGGAGGCAAAGGGAGAAGCAGGCTTCCTGCTGAGCAAGGAGCCCGATGTGGGACTCGATCCCAGGACACTGGGATCATGACCTGAGCCGAAGGCAGCTGCTTAACTAACTGAGCCAACCAGGCGTCCCAATGTCGGTCTGATTCTTGATGCTTGGCGTGAAATAAAGCTTTGCTTGACCTTCGCTTTGTATCAGTCTCGCTCCTTTAATCACAGACCCATTATTGGGGTACCCATTTTTGGGGGGACCTAACAAGAACCTCTCCTGCTCCAGTAAGATGAAAGTCATACTGACTTGCACATACTGAAAACGTAAGAAAAAGTCTGTAACTTTCTGGAATGTTCTTCCTCATGATGATGTGTAACTCTGTATGTAAAACAAGATAGAATGAATATAGAAACCTGTCCCAGATGTTCCTCCCCCAGAGCTCTCCCTTCCTTGTGAAGATCATGTCTCCCAGGCAGCTGACCTGACTTGGGTTTGAATAAAACTCTCTTCCTTTCTCTCTAAAATGTTTAAAAGAGTTTGTTCCTTTAGTGTCGACAATAATAGTATGTTTTCTTTTTAAGTGAAAAACCAATGTTCCTGGTTCACACCTCCAACAGCACAGAAGGGCGGATGTTCTCGTTCATCCTGGAGCTTCCCTGCAGAACCGAGCATATGTGTGTATTTTCCAGCACAAATGGGCTCATCCTAGAAGGATGCTCGGAAGGTCTGAGACGCACTCTCCACTCCGTAGGTGAGACCAGAAGGTGAAGTTTCTCCCACTTAGAGCATTATTTATTGGGTCTTAAAACTGCCTTGGAAATGTAGGAAACCATTGCATTTCCTTTTAAAGAAAATATTTTATTTATTTATTTGACAGAGATCACAAGTGATGAGGGAGCGGGAGGCTGGCTGAGGACAAAGCAAAAGCTGGCACCTTGCACCCCCTCTCCATCCGCTCCCCTCGGTGATGTGTGTGGCATTCCTCAGGTACCCCTGACTGCCAAAACAAATAGTTAACTCACAATCCTGCAAGACAGGAGTCTCCCTTGGTTTACAAATGTCCTAGAGATCTATAAACAAAGAAGTTACATTATCAATAGCACAAATTCCAGAGGCAAATGACTCAGTTCTTCAAGCCTTAATGTCACCCTCCCCTCCATAAACAAAACTGAAGGAGGCTGGGGTAGAAAGAAATGTAAGTGAAGATAAGTTTCTCACTAACAGAGACAGCTTGATAGCAGGATTGTGCCATTCCACCAGGAATCTCCCAACCCTCTTGATGTTAATGGCTCGCCAAAAGACAACATTGATCAAGCCTCTGGTATCCCTGCGCCTTGGAGGCCTCCTTTAGCATATGAAAGCTCCGTTGAAACCTCCCTTTCTCTCACCTTCCCCCAACAGCAGGGTACATAACCTGCCATCCCTCACAACCCGGGGCAGCAGCTCTTCCTGCCCACGGGTCCTGTCCCCGTGCTTTAATAAACCACCATTTTGCACCAAAGATGTCTCAAGAATTCTTTCTTGGTCATCGGCTCCGGACCTCAGCCCACCGAACCTCACCCAGGTTCTAGAACTTCATCATATGGCGCCCAACGTGGGGCTGTGAGTCTTTACATTTGGACTCTGAGCTTTGGTGCAAAATTGGTGAGTACTTTCTCTTTTCTTCCTTTACTCTCATTTCAGGGGCTTTTCAAGAAGTATGGTCTTATTGGAACACTTGCATGCCAATTGCTCAGGCTGTAATCCTCTAGCCCGTGGCTGCTCTACGGGGAGGAGAGCGTCTGCCTTTTGGCTGTAAGTTAGTACCTTGGCCGGAATGGTAATAAGATCCAGAAACTTAATGCCCTCTCTTTATTCCTGTTCTTATATAAAGTTGTCTCTCTTGGGCACGGGACAGCCACCTAAGTCACCAGGACGGCTGCCAATCTTAAGACTCCCGTGTGAGGTTTCCTCCTGATTGATCTAATGTGATCCCCTCCACATCCCTGGTCTAGCCACTTCTGGCCGAGAGACCTCCACTGGGAGCCGGCTGAAACCAGTACCCGATTGAATTAAAATGCAACCGGGGACCGTTTCCTGGGGAAGTTGGCTGTAAGGACCACATGTGTTGGAATGTCGCATAGACCATGATGGATTTCAGTCTTTACTATTTCTTGTCAGTGTCTTCTACAGACTACTTAAAGCTATGAAATTGGCTAATTTCCCCTTGCCAAACTTTTCTAGTAATTCCATGGGTTAAAATGGCAAAACAGTATGCAGTTTTCAGTACAGACAATGGCATGGCATGGCACAGTATTTTGGTTCATTCACCAGGCACCCATCAGCAGCCTAGGATGCGATGGGGAAGAGGAGGGACGCCGGCAACCCTCCAGGGCCTTTAACGGCAGGAATGCCTTCCTGGGGAAGGCAGGATGGTGATCAATAGCGATATCTTGAGGGACGCCTCTGGTCGCTTTTGACACACGAGAACCTCTGACATACCCTGTGTGGGACGCCACCCAGGAGTCAGGGGGGATTTGGTAATGGACCTTCTTTACTTTTCTGGGAGCATGGCCTCAGTAGGCTTCTTCAGTTCCCAAGGACTCTACCTTGGGGTGCCTTTTAACCCACTGGAAATAATTTGGATTGCAAAACTTAGAAAAGGACTGAGCTCCTGTAACACTGCATGGCCTCAGTGGGATCTAATCAGTTAGATCTCCTCTGAAGGGAACAGGGCAAATGAACCTAGGATACCTTCATTGCTCATACCTAGGCCTTCATTGCTCTGCACCAGGACCCCAAACTAAGGGGCTTTTGCTGAATGTGTTTGCCCGAATGAGTCAGCTAGTAAACTTCCTCCTGACATATTGGATGATAATTCTCTTAATAAGCCTCCTTCTAGTAAACCCAGGTTGCTGGGTCATCCCTAGCAAAGGGGACTCTGACTTTCTCTCTGTTTCTCCTAATAGATGTGGGGGCTTCTCCCTCACTCATTTCCCGTGTTAATGGCTATAACTGGAGCCAACTGGGGTTAGTCTTAACTCGAGACAGAGACCTTAAGGAATATTCCCAAGCAGCTGCCGAAACTCCCTTTGTTTCGGGGAAATTCCCTGTTTTCTCTGGCCTGACTTGGACTGCTTAACCCCTCCCCCCTGCTGGTGGGAAAACATGGCGTCTGCTCCTCTGTTGGGGCTGATGAGCTCTAAAACCGGGAATCCTTTCTCTGCCTCCTGGCAGCACTTTATTTCCTGTTTCCCCCTTCTCGTGTTTCTGCACCAGTGTGCGTGCAGCCTGCATGACTAGCCTCTAGATCATGCACCACAGCTCCTTCTCTCCTCACTGTCAAGGAGCAAGAAGAGCTCCCCCTGGACCTAACACCCCCACTCCAGATCTTCCCACCCGTGTCTCAGGTAAACATTCAAAGTGGAGTGGGCCCAGGTGGAACGTAAATCAGTATTGGAACTAAGTTAAGTTTGTTGGTTTAATTAAGATAGACGTCTTTTAAGTTATCAGCAGTAAATGTGAAACTTCGAAGTTTACTGAAGATCAAATGAGCTCGTGTTATTTGTTTAAATTTGTTAGCAAAGAAATGACTAAACTGATGGTTAATTGTCTCAAAGTTTTAATGGTTAATTGCTGAAGTAGCTTTCAAAGTCTTGGGTAACCTGAAACTTTAAAGTTTTGGTTGGATGACAAATGAAATTAAATTATGGACATCTAGGTCTTAACCAAACAGGATAAAATGCTAAGTCATTAATTACTGGGTGTAGGTTTGTGCTTTTGACTTCTTACTGCAAAGAAACTAAGAGTATTTAAATCTGTTGGTAAACATGTTTTGTGCTTAACTGATTGATAAATTTGTCATCTAAAGAATTCTGTTATAACAGTTCACAATTGGTTAATAACTGATTAAGGTGTTTCTAAGAATACAAAATGCTAAGTGTAACTAAGAGTGATGGAAAATAAGGGAAACAACTCTGTGGAAAAGTAGATGATATGTAAGAAAGATTAAGGGATGGAAATGCATTTTATTAAAGGTAAAGGGTAAATTTGTCCTAAATAAGATGGTTGTTTGGAAGGAAATGACTTGGGACAAAACCTGAATGCAAAGGAAAGTTGTAGAAGGTTTGTGAAGGGAAATCTTGAGAAAAGGAATTTTAGCTATGGTCAGGACAGACTAAGATTGAAATGAATGTGTTTTATTAAAGGTACATTGGTGTAAGACTGAAATTCTCTCTGTTCAAAAGGATAAAGTTTTCTTAGGTTAATTGATCTGCTGTTAAGAAAATGTAAATGGTTTTCTCTTTGCCCTCCCAGAAAACCCAGTTTCTATGTTTTGTTTTATCAGGTGTTTAACATCCCTAATTATATTTAGGCGTGTGCTTTAAAACTTTATAAGATTTTAGCAAATGTTGACAAGATTTAAGTTGTAAATCTCTTTAACTCAGGCTTTCCCTTGGTATGCTAAGTTACTCATGAATTACTGCTAAACCAATGATAAACCTTGGGTCACATTGGGAAAGTGCTATAACTATCCTAGAGATTCTATGCATTTCCTAAAGTTTTAATGTCTTGAGAAATCATCGCTTGATATTTTAATCATGGAAATGTTATGTGTCACAGAAATAACCCTATTTCCTTGCCAGCTAAAGTGTAAACTCTCGTCTCATCAGCTCTAACCATATCCATTCTGAGTTTTTGTCATTTATAATTGTTTTATTTCTCTTGTAAAATGAGTTTTATCTTAAAGGAGTTTCATATAAAGGACTTTCAGGACAAATACAGATATTTGATATATTTGAAAATCCTAAAACTGAAATGGGTAAGATTTTCCAAAACTAACTAAAGCTGCATTCACCAGATTTAGTAACATGGGACTAAATGAACTAAAAGATTATAGTGTTGTGTCTCTTAATGTTTTGTCTTGTTTTAGACATTGCTGGTTCTCTAATGTTTGCTCTTCCAGACTAAAGATTAAACTTTTTTTCTTAAGTTATCTGTAACTAAGTTATCTGTAACTTACAGAGCTGTAAAAGTACTCATTTGTAAAGGAATCAAAGCATTCAACTTTTCTCTCTATCTGAACCCTCTAAAACCAAATGGTCTCAATAAGTATTCTTTCTTCCATGGCAATCAGTCATTTGCATAAGTTCAATAAGAATCTGTTCTCCTTGTAACAGGACAGCATTGGAAACTGGTTATTTTACCAAGGCTTTGACTGGAATGTCATATTTGAAAAGACTCAGATATGACCAGAGAGCTTAAAGGAACTAAGGTTGACTTTGTGAAACCTGGAGCCGTAAAGCCCCTTGGAACTGTTGGCCTGATACCTTGCTTACAGAGTTCCCAGCAGCCTCACCAGGTGAGTAAAGAATGTCACTCCCTGGTAGGATACTTTGGGAAGCTCAGAAGAGGCATTTGCCCAAATCAACAGGTATTGCAGGCATGTCTGATGGCAAGTAGGTGGCTTGGCTTCTGGCCCGGAGAGGCTACTAAAAGTTCAACCTAGAGATTCCTTATAAGAAGTTCCAGCAAAGCAGATTCTAAAAGATCTATATGATCACTTACTGTTCTTGCTGAGCTTATGTAAATAATTAGGCCAAGTTTGTTAAAACTGGACTTGTTTTTCAAGTAAGTCAGTCCTGATTTGGCTATCCCTGGAGATGAGGGTTATTTTAGAGAGAAAAATTATGTTTTAATAACACACCTTTATGGATGTTAAATTCTAGATCTAATTGTCCTTAAATGTTTGTTTACCTAAGCTAGACAATTTGAGGTAAACTTCAGAGAATTTGCACAATATCTTTAGTCAATCTTATTATTTTGTGGAGATATTAGCAGAACCCCATGGCACATGATTAAACAACTAGAAAATGGGATTGATTCCCTAACAATTGTATAACTTAACTATCACTTTGTGTGTGGCTGGAATAATGAAATTGCCTAAAAGCCATCATACCGCACTCCATAGGATTAACTATGGACTTGTGGAGATAATGGATGAACTCACTTTCTTTATGATTGGATTGGATGATGCATGGGGAACTCCCCTTATCTCTTGACAAGTTTTCTCCCACTTGCCAGTGATCCTTTGTAATTAGGATATTGTTAAGGCTGGACCACTCAAAGGGCTTCTTAATGGTTTCATCCCTTAGTCATATTTATTCTAGAAGCCACTTCTGTTGAGGTACAATTGCAAACAGATGTTTTAGCCAAGCATAGAACAACCCTCCTCATAAAAAGAGCCTCAAAGCTCACTATGGGACAGTCCCTGACTGTAATGACTTCACATCAGGTCCAGATTTGTCTTAGAAGCCAAAGGCCACCAATGGATGATGGAGGCCAACTTATTAAATACTGGGCTACACTTACAGATATGCCAGGAGTAATACTTAAAATTTGTCAAACTTTAAACCTAGTTACCTGTATGCCTGAACCTGACCATTGTACTTCTCTATAGAGCCCAGATTTAAGATGCTCCTGTTAAAAATAGAAATGACAACAGTTGGTTTACTGATGACAATACTTTTCATAGAAAGAATAAGAAAAGCTAGGTATGTCATAGTGCTCACTAGCACTTTGCAATTGCCAAAGCCTAAAAATAAACAACACTGACTCCAAATACGCCTTCCTGGTACTACATGCCCATGGAGCTATTTGGAAGGAAAGGGGATTGCTGTCAAGCCATAACTCCCCAATCAAATATGGGCCCAAGTTACAAAATCCTCCTTTTTGCTATACTAAGGATGGTATATATCAAATATGGGATATGTATTTGTGACTCACACCCACTATTGGACAGCTCAGTTAAAAGACAGTTTTATGCTGGGAACAAAGAAATCATACATATGATACTTGGGCAAATAACACACGGCATCTAGGATGGCTATCATTAGAAATGTGTTCCCAAATAATAGTACTCCAGGCTACTGACTGGTTTGCTACTGATTGGGCAAGGCAACCTGGCATTAGATGGCCAGCTCCAAACGGAACCCACTGGACATGTGGAACTAACCTGTGGCCCTGGCTTCCTCCAGGGTGGATAGGTCGCTGTACTTTAGGATTTGCCTGGATTCATGGGCGCATTACTAAAACCATCACCACTCTAGCTAATCTCCTCAATTTAAAGCAAAGATCCACACGATCTGTTTTTAAATAGTATGATCGCTTAGCATCCATTTTTGTTCCATCTGTGGAACTAGAGGATGTCATGTGCCATAGACGCCCTTAATAAATATACTACAAAGGCACTCAACGATTCACTAAAATAGCATCTCCCTACTTAATACTGAAGTCTCACAGATACGCAAGGCAGTCCTACAAAATAGGATGGCCTTAGATGTTCTGACAGCAGCACAGAGTGGCACTTGTGCAATTATCAAAACAGAATGTTGCGTATACATCCCAGACTACCACAAAAATGTCTCAGGACTAATAAAAGATATGAATGCCCAGATTAAGGCTCTACAAGATCCCTCTCTCTCTCTTGGTGATTGGTTAGCTTCCTGGTTTGAGGGACGGCTATGGCCAACATTTAAAAATCTCCTTTTTGGGCTTCTCATTCTTACCACCTTATTAATCTTACTATGTTGCTTTGTTCAATGTTTCTCTACTTGGTGCCGAGACTCCATTACTGCAATAACTTCACGACGACAGATGATCCTTACCACGCACAGAGACACTTCTTCACTGTCAGCGCTGGATTCAGCTGCCTCTGCCTTTCGTAACTCCCTTATACGCTTATACGTTCCTCCACTGATCAATATTGACCCGAGTAGGTAGGGACAGCTCTACGCCCCTGTTCAGCAGGAAGAAGTTACAGAAGATGAGACCTTCCACCTTCAACCACCTTAAAGATTTAAGGGTCAAAATTGTTCAGGGGGGAATGATGAGGGAGCGGGAGGCTGGCTGAGGACAAAGCAAAAGCTGGCACCTTGCACCCCCTCTCCATCCGCTCCCCTCAGTGATGTGTGTGGCATTCCTCAGGTACCCCTGACTGCCAAAACAAATAGTTAACTCACAATCCTGCAAGACAGGAGTCTCCCTTGGTTTACAAATGTCCTAGAGATCTATAAACAAAGAAGTTACATTATCAATAGCACAAATTCCAGAGGCAAATGACTCAGTTCTTCAAGCCTTAATGTCACCCTCCCCTCCATAAACAAAACTGAAGGAGGCTGGGGTAGAAAGAAATGTAAGTGAAGATAAGTTTCTCACTAACAGAGACAGCTTGATAGCAGGATTGTGCCATTCCACCAGGAATCTCCCAACCCTCTTGATGTTAATGGCTCGCCAAAAGACAACATTGATCAAGCCTCTGGTATCCCTGCGCCTCGGAGGCCTCCTTTAGCATATGAAAGCTCCGTTGAAACCTCCCTTTCTCTCACCTTCCCCCAACCGCAGGGTACATAACCTGCCATCCCTCACAACCCGGGGCAGCAGCTCTTCCTGCCCACGGGTCCTGTCCCCGTGCTTTAATAAACCACCATTTTGCACCAAAGATGTCTCAAGAATTCTTTCTTGGTCATCGGCTCCGGACCTCAGCCCACCGAACCTCACCCAGGTTCTAGAACTTCATCACAAGTAGGCAGAGAGGCAGGCAGAGAGAGAGGAGGAAGCAGGCTCTCTGCTGAGCAAAGAGCCCAATGGGGGGGCTGGGGTGTGTGCTGGACCCTGGGATAATGACCAGAGCTGAAGGCAGATGCTTTAACCCACTGAGCCACCCAGGCACCCCATACATTTCCCTTTTTTTTTTTTTTTTTTTAAAGCTTTTATGTATTGTTTGACAGAGAAACAGTGAGAGAGGGAACACAAGCAGGGGGAATGTGAGAGGGAGAAGCAGGCATCCCGCTGAAGGATGATGAGCATCTGAGTCAGATGCGGGGCTTGATAGGAGGACCCTGAGATCATGACCTGAGCTGAAGGCAGATGCTTAAGGACTGGGCCACCCAGGCGCCCCAACCGTTGCATTTCCTAAAGCCCAAGCCTGGGAAGGTCCGAGAGCAGGTGATCTTGCCAGGAGCCAGGAACAGCTCTGCAGGCAGGGCTGGTGCAGGAAGGGATGGGGCAGGGGTCTGAGGGTGGTCTCAGCAGGGGGTCTCCAGAAGGGGCCGGTTGTACGGGGGTACAGGGCCCTGCCCACGATCCGCCCATTCCTGCCCCGCGGAGCCGGGTGTGTGAGGGAGGAGGCCCCGCCTCCGCGAGTCTGTGCAGAAGAAGGGCGGTGTGGGTGTAAGGGCGGGTCTCCCAGTACATGGAGGTGCGGCATCCGGTGGGCTCAGGGCACCACCCTCCTCGACTGATGATCACGTGAGGGTGGAGCTAAGTCTTCTGCGGGCAGATCCAGAGCTGCCTTAGGAGGCAGAGGAGTGGCAGGCAAAGGGGCGCTGGGAGAGTTCCTGGGCAGGGGTCTTGGCTCCGCGAATGTGGCCTGTGTGCTGGGGTGGGGGTCCTGGGGGTAGGGTCCTCGAAGGGCACATGAAGCAAGTCCATCATGGGGACTCAGATGGGTTTTCCTTTTCCCTTGAAATTCTCTTCTGCCCAATGTCCATCAACTGGCCCTCTCCCCTAGCCCCTGAACTCCAGGGCGCTCACTCACCCAAGCTTTTGTGGGATGGGTTACAGACATATCAGGGTTTTCCGTGTTCCACAGGAAGAGTGCATGTAAAGACAGCCCACAGTCCCCAACTTCAGTGGGGCGCCTCCTGTCCCCTGGCACAGTGCGGGCGATGGACCTTGAGCAGCGCTCTGAGTTCAGCAGGGTGTCCCCTGTTCCCTAGCCCCCATAGGTGTGGCACTAACAAGCCCCAGAACAGTTCCCCACCTTCAGCATTTTGTGCCCTGTCTGTGGGGGTGGTGGTAACGGGCTGTCAGGGTTGTGCACGAGGGTCCTCCAGATGCCTGCCCCCCGGCACAGGTGCGGTGCTAACAAGCCCCAGAGCCAACCCCCCAGCTTCAGCATGGTGGCCCGTGTTCCCTGGGTTTGGTGGTAATGGGCTGTCAGGATCCCACTGGACGGTCCTCCAGGTTTCTGTCCCCCCAGATACATGTGTGGTAGTAACGGCCCCAGAGCCATCCCCCAATTTTCGCATTGTGCCCTGTGTCCCAGGGGATGGTGGTAATGGGGTGTCAGGATCCCGCAAGAACGTCCTCGAGTTGGGGGCCTGGAAGCTGGAGGAAACCAGACCCCACTCAAGTTGCATGAGGAACAGGTGAGTTGAGGTGTTCCTTTGGAAGGATAATTTCATTTTTCCAAAAAAGACAAAGTCATTGGTCTACTTTGGAATGTTAATAATTACTACTTAAGAAACAAGTATGTGTTCCCAAAAAAAGGAAGGAAAAAGAAAGAAAAAGAAAAGGAAAGAAAGAAAAAAGCGGAGAAACAAGTATGAGTTTTCTCCTCTCCCAGGAACAGAAGCAGGGGTGGCGGCCTTAGGTCAGAGGCGCCTTCTTATCCCCAGCTGACAACACTCTCCGATCTGACTCCACGAGACCCGAAGGTTTGAACAACAGCGTCGGAGTCAGGCAGGCGGCTCGTCACAGGACACCAGCGTTCTGAGAAAGCGGCAGGTACATTGGGCGCAATGTCACTTACATGTCAGGACTGAGGTAAAACTTCTTTTTAACTGAAAACCTTCTGGGCTTTTCTCTTTTCTCTAGTTGAGCCACGATGTCCAACTGAAGCAGCCGTCCGCAGTTCCGGATTCGGTGCGAGGGTTCCTTAGTGTCCTTGCGGGTAGAACAGCGCAGGGAATGCCATTTGCTCGTTCATTTACTGCGTACAGAATGTCACCTGCACATCTGCTTCCTAGGAAATCACTTGTATCAGAGAAGGAAGATGAGATTTGCTCCTAGTGTGTTTTTAGCATATAATTGGATCCTTCATCTAACAGCGTTTATTCCCTTGGCCGGGGGGATGGTCGAATGCCACCATCGAGAGTTCGGTGGCTTTCTGAGGCCAGATAGAGACTTGGATGATGTCTTGTCATTTGGCAAAGGTGAAGTTTCATAACTGATTCGTGTTTTCATCTAAAGAGTTCCAATTAAGGTAGAGGAAAATTAAAAATGATTCAAAGTAGGCTTTTACTGTTTAAAAGGAAAGCTTGACTTTCTAGTTGGACTCAGTGTATCGTCTAGGTATTTTGACGTGCCGCACTTTCTCTGTAGTTCCTTTGGTGGTGGAGTCAGAAGGAGATCATTTGGGAATTCTCCTGGATAGAGGCACGCTGGTGGCGTCAAGGGGCTTGGTGGGCTCCAGGAGCCCTGGGCTGAGTTCTGGAACTGCTTGCCTGATGCTGGGTGAGTCAGCTTATCCCACAGAGTTTGTTTCTCATGAAGTTGCTGGAAGGTAACCTCTGTGGAAAGGCTTTTTACACAGAAACTTTCGGCCTAATGAAGAACAACTCACAACGAGGTGATTTGGGCTGTATTATTCTGTAAATAATAGTTTCATGACCCCCGTCATGGGCGATGATATTTCCCGCCCGAGGAGTCCTCAGAGGGCTGCAGCGAAAGACCGAGATCTCAGAATATGTTCACGCTCCGTCGATCCGTGACTGACAGGGCGCCCAGGTAGGAAGGTGAGCGGAGAGAAATACGACACATTTATGAAAGCCTTGGGCCAGTGTCACTCTGACGAGAGGGGGGAGTCCTGGAGCTCGGCAGCAGACGGGGCAGCTCCAGGGCTGGGGAGAGCCGCCAGGGATCCCGGAGGAGAGCGGAGTGTGTTCCGCAGGAGGGTGTGGGCAGGGCTGGCCCCAGGGGTGGCCGTGTGTCCCCCGTGTGACAGTGTGACAGGTCAGGGCTGTGAGCAGGTTCCTGGCTGAGGACAGGGGAGGCCCGGGTGGAGAGCTGGCAGGGCCCCTTTTTGTGTGCCACCGGCCTCAGCCAACGCACACGAGATCTCCGTCTGTCCCTGTCACTGCAGTTCCGACTGCCCCGCATTGCCGGGCCAAGACGCTGGGTTGGACTTCTGTCTTTGAGTGTGTGTGGTTTCAAAACTTAGATGATGGAAAAGACGGGTCATCAGAACCTCTGTTCCTCTTGTGTTTCCTGCTCTCCTTTAAGTCACCGCCGTGAATCGTATGTGCCAGTGGAAGGGGCGATCTGTGCATTTTTATTTCCTGTTTTATTCAGACAGTGGAAAAGAAATCTTCTGAAATATTAAAAGAATGCTTTGTGGGTGTTCATGTTTTTCTCTT
Source organism: Martes martes (assembly GCF_963455335.1). Classification (NCBI taxonomy): domain Eukaryota; kingdom Metazoa; phylum Chordata; class Mammalia; order Carnivora; family Mustelidae; genus Martes; species Martes martes. The sequence goes on along the minus strand of NC_137906.1, from coordinate 18,637 downwards.
CCGTGAACCATATTCCAGTATTAGAAAATATTTCTTAAACTAAAACAGAGCCGCGGAGCTCTAATAGGGTGAGGAGGGCAAATGGAGACGGAGTGTAGGTTGTTGAGTAGCTCAGGGAGTGGCTCGTTGTGCTTCCAGAGAAAATCTCCTCTCCCTGTTCCCCTGGTGACCCATCCTGGGCTCTGAAACCAGACCCGGTGAGTCCCTTGTGACTTGACCTGGGGAACTGATGAAGAAAACAGAATGAACCCTGGAGGGCGCCTGCTTCCTTTGCACTCGGACAACTCCATTGGAGCAAAGGAACCCATCACCCTTGAGGTGTGTCAGGATCCCTGAGGGCGTGGGCTTTACTTTCTGTGAAGAGATTGTATCTTCATCCTTATCTGAACGAGAACCGTCTTGTCTGGTTATGGAGACCCCGGCCTTTACGTGACCACATCATCATTATTCTTGTTATTTTAAGCAATATAGACATTGACTTCGAGACCCAAATATCAAAAGAAAAAACACAAGGTCAGCTATATATATGAGGACTGAACTCGTGGCCCCTCTCATTAGCATGGGCGGTGTAGGGCTGCCCAGATGAGAAAGAACACGGGGTTCCATTTGGATAGAAGCGTGCCGTGCACACAGAGGGCTTTATTCTCTCCTTTCCCTTACTTCTCTGAAGGGAAAAGGAGTGGCGCCTAGAGCTTGGTTTCTGATCTGAAAGAATGGGAGGCAAGAGATTTGAAAGGCCAGTGTTCATGTTGACGTGGTGCTCCGTGCCCAGGGAGTGAAGGTTTGAAGCCCGGACTTGGAAGTGCTGGTGTTCAGGGAGGATGTGGTCCGAGTTTCCCGCACAGAGTCACTTGGCTGGTTTGCCTCATTGGACCAGTTCCTGCCTTTTGAAGGGCAGCTTGAAGGTGGCTCGAAACCCGAGGGCACCGGAGGAATGATCTGGAAGGGACCCCTGGGTGGGCCAGTGTAGACAAACCCAGGGAGTTCCAGAGCTAACGATGGACACGTTTCTGGGGCTGGAGATGGCTTCTCTGTGAGCAGCATTGCGCTGGGGGGGAAAGCAGTCTCCGGGTCTTAGCAGTCGCCGTGTCAGCAGTTGTGGGCCTGGCCGGGGGGTCAGATCAGAGCCGGGAGGTTGTGAGCCGTGGCGGCGGCCTTCGCTCTGGACGCACAGGCCAGGTTGCTCCCGGGACGGGGCTCCGCTCCCAGCCAGCCCTCCCGCTGCAGACGTGATAGGAAACTCGCTTCCTGTCGGGTTCTCAGGCCCTCATCTCAGCAGGGGGCTTGGTGGGAAGCAGCCCCCAGGCAGCGTTCTGGATTCTTGTCCAGCGGGCCCCTGGCTTCCTCACGAGGCACTGCAGGCGTCCTCTCCTGGCGTCTGTGAATTCCGTGGGCAGAAGCTCTTCCAGAGCCACACCCCGGAGAAACTCTGCGCTCTCCCGTGCTGGGTGGAAGAGGCCAGTTTTCCTTTCATTTCGGTTCCAGACTGAAACCTCAGCTCCTGCCATTAGGTTCCAAGGCCACACAACACACCCGTCTCCTTCAAGGTCTAGTTCCACAGGGGGCCCTCACGTGTGAGACCGAGACTGAGTCTGGGTGGCTGCGGCAGGTTCTTCCCTGAAAACTGCAGCAAAGCCTGGTTTGTGATGACGTCCCAGGGAAGAGGACAGGTGCACCCCTCTGCCCCAGCACAGGGGGATGCTGGACCTCAGTCACAGGTGGCTGGTGCAGGGGGGAGAGCTGTCTGTTTCCCAGGACCTTGGCCCGAGGGAGATGTGGCCCCTGGGAGGCTTCTCTGCTCAGTTTTCCCAGATGAGCACATCAGGCCAGGGCAGGACGTGTGTGTGCTCCCTGGAATCGAGGAAGGGGTCTGGTTCCAGGTTTCACGGGCAAGTGGACTCCTCTTGAGGCTCGTTTTCCTGATGGCCTTCAGGGTGCCACAGGGGCACCCATTGTCCTGGGTTCCCGGCTGGGCAAGAGCTCTGGTCACCTCTTCCCCCAGGGCTCTGGACTACGAAATCGGAGCGAGTCCGTGGTGAAACCATCCGAGCAGTTCTCCATTTCCCCCTTGCCGAGATGGCCCGGTGACAGTGAAAACTCCTCTGGAAACAGAGGGCTGGGGTGCTGAAGGGGAGGGGGCGGTGGTGCTTGCTGGTCACATAGCGGCCAGGTGGGTCTTCACTAGGAAGGTGATGCTTGAGTCAAGTTTGAAAGAAGGTGAGTGATAGCACACCAAGAGCCTTATAAGGGAAAAGCATATGCAGAGCTGCTGGGGCAGGAGCATACCAGGCATGTCCAGGAGCAGCAGAAGGCCCCGTAGGCACAGGAGACAGCTTAGGAGGTGACCTCAGGGAGGTGACATTAGGGTGACAGAAAGCCATTACAGGGCTGTGACCCCATGGGACCCCGTTTCACTGGGCCATCCTGGCTACAGTGTTGAGAACAGATGACAGCGTTGAGGATGGACAAGGGAGGTCAGTGATGAAGGTTTTCCAGGAACTCAGGCAAGAGATGGGCTCCGGGGTGGACCAGAGAGGTGGCTGGGAGGGGTTAGTGCTATTCTGGGTACGTACTGAAGCCGGAGCTCACAGGGCTTGCCGGTGGGCTCGATGTTGGGAACGGGAGAAAGGAGGGTCTGAGGTAAGTCTGAGCTCTTGTGGGCTTTCCTGAGCGAGGCGAAGGAGGAGGTTTCTGGGGGAAGGAGGTCGTCTGTGTCCCACCCGCTGAGGAAGGTGCCTCTCACGGTGGACCTGCTGATGTTTGTGTCCGGGAGAACCCTGAACTTCTACCCCCTCAGCAACTTTCAAGTACAAGTCTCCCCCACTTTTCTCAATGTTCATGGTAAGACACTTGGCTTTTTGGAAAGACCGACATTATTACTCAGCTCCAGTTTCAGGAAGAAACCTAAAGAGGATTTCTCTCTTACAAAAAAAGTCAAAAAGTGGGCATTGCGTTTAGCATCTGTTTTGTGAGGAACCCCTACAGAGGCGGCATGCACCCCAACCAGCTCCTTCCTGGGCACCTGCTCTCCACGTCCCACTACTGGCACTTTGAATTGTGTCTGTGAGCATCTGCTGTGCTTTCTCTCCATTTAGTTTATGCATCTGTAGGATGTTGTGTCCTGAGGCCCGGGAAGAGCCAAAGAGAAGAAACTTTTGGTGTCTGAGCACGCTCACTCACTTTTCTGTAGAAGTGAATGGTCATTCCTTTTTGCGTTTACACCATTTCTGTTGTGAAAGGTTTCCTAGGAACACTGTACTTTCTAGTGGGGGAGACCGTACCCCATCCTGCAGGGTTAGCTTTCATCTCCATGCTACAGAACATTCCATGACTTGGGGATTTTATCACTCAAACATGGCACCTTTGACTACCTTCACCTGTTTGCCCCCACCATCTCCGCATCTGGCAACCACCCATCCGTTCTCATTATCGATGCGTTCCGTATTTTTTTTTCCATGTGGAATGCCCTTGAGAGCTTCTGGTGTGTGTCTTTCTGTGTCTGAGTTACTTAGCATAAGGCTCCCAAGGTCGATGTTTCCATGTCCGGTTATTGTGAATAATGCCGCCACAAACATGGGAGTGTATCTCTCTTTTGGAAGGAGTGTTTTCTTTCCTTTCCTTCCCTTCCTCTCTCTCTCTTTCTTTCTCTTCCTTCTCTCCCTTCCTTCCTTCCGCTCTTACAGTTTATTTGTTGGGAAAATATTTTTCCTATAAGAATATATGCATTGTGGACTTCATTGGCGACATCTTCATACTCATCGTTAGGACTTTTTTCTGACATCGGTGTTTTTGTAAATGAGTAGCTAGATCTATAGCTTTCACCAGGTTGAACATTTGGGCAGAACCATGTGAGTAGTATTCTGTTCTACAGTCAGACACCAGGTTGTGTCTGATTGTCTCCTTTTGTGATGTTCTCAGTTTAATGATGGGTATCTATGTTCCCTTTGCTGTGGTAGGGTTCTTAAAGTGAATTTTATTTTTCCTAAAAGTGTGGATTCTAAACAGTCCTTTTATAATATATATTTATCTAAAACAGCTGTTGGGATCCGTTATCAAAGGAACGAGACTGAGACAAAGTGAAAGTTATGCAAAGCCTTATTCTGTGCCAAGCATTAGAAGTCAGACTGACTGGCCAGGGCCGCCTCCGGAGAGAGCGACCCCCTCCCGATATCACGGGCTGGTCTTACAGGGCATAACCGCAGACCCAAGGTACGTGGCTTCTATTGCTAAGGCGTTTACTCCTGGAATCATACCTGGAACCATACCAGGAACTACGGGGGCGTTTATTCCCGGAATGAAGCCCGTGGATGTAAACAACAATACGGCTACCTCGGCAATGTGGAGTTGCTCTGGCTAAGCAGGCCCTAATGGTTAAACAGGTTTTAACATTAAATTGGCCCTAACACAGCATGTTTAAGAATGTATTTATTGGAAGCAAACATTGGAATGGGACAAAAATATTATTAATTCCCATTCAGAGTTAATAATTCTATCAGAGCTAAGTTGAAATATCCCTTTAATATATGAATGAATAAAGAGTGCCGAAAGTACTATGATAATCAGTTTTCGAGCTTTGTGTTGTGGTCCATGGACCTGTGTGTCTGCTTTTATGCCAGTCCCATACTGTTTTGATGACCATGGCTTTGTAATCTACCTTGAAATTGGAGTGTGGTGACTCGAGGTCACTTAGTCGCTTGCTTGCCTGCTTGCTTGCTTTGTTGCTTGCTTGTGTTCTTTCTATCAGTGAGATTATCTATTTATTTACCTTTACTTAGTTTGCATTTGTATTCTAAATATTTTTCTTTCACTTTTTTAATATGATCATATAATGTGTTATTTGTTTCAGGGGTCCCGGTTTGAGATTCTTCTGTTTTACACAGCACAGTGCTCACCACAGCAACACCCTCCCCATGCCCAACACCAGCCACCCCGTTCCCCTACCCTCCGCCCCTTCAGGGGCCATGAAGGTTTCTCTCGCTCTGAGGGTTTTCTGCAGCTCCGAAAGGCATGGTTTGCTCCTGGGTGGCAGGAGGACTCATGGGGTGTGACTCAGGGTTCCCCAGTTGGAGAGCTCAAGGGACAGGCCCCTGGGGAAGGAACACTGAAAACACAACTGGGGGTTCGATCCAGTGCCGAGGGAAATAACAGGCCTGAACCACCAGCACTGGGGCGGGGACACTAGAGGGTGAGAAGCAGGAAGCCTTGGCATCGCGTGTGGGTGACTCGTGGAGGGCGTTCTCGCAGGGTTCGGGCCGCAACCATTTGGGTCCCCGGGCCAGGCCAGGCGCTGCAGTTGGCGAGTTCCCTGGGGATTTTCCAGCCAATTCTCTCGAGCTTTCTGCCCAAATCGAAATCTGTTTGGGCAGAAAGCTCGTGAGAATTGGCTGGCGTTGGGCGGCGATTCAGGCCACACTGTCACCTGTGGTCTAGAGCCCTTTCTGGCTCGGTGCGTGTCGATACCCTGGGAAATGGGCCGTGACCACGTGGCTCTGTTGAAGGCCCCACACAGGGGAGCTTTCCGGGGGCAGAGTTGAGGAAGGGGTTCGGGCTTGAGTCAGTCTCCCAGATTTCTGCTCAGTGTGGCTCTGCTGGTGGGGGACGGCCTGGGGGGGGTTTGCAGGTGTCTCCCCCTCTGAGGGTTTTCTGCAGCTCTGAATGGCAGGGTTTCCTCTTAGGTGGCAGGGGGACTCATGGGGTGTGTTTCAGGGTTCCCCCAGTGGAGGGCTTGAGGGACAGGACCCTGGGGAAGGAAGACTAAAAAACCAAGGGAGGGTTAGGGCCCAGGCCTAGGGGGATGGCAGGCTCCATCTGCCGGCACCAGGGAGGGTACCCCAGGAGGCTGAGTGGCAGGAGGAGTTGGTCTCACGTGACCTTGACTCACTGAGGGCTTTCTCACAGGGTCTGAGCTACGACAACTTGGGATCCCAGGCCAGGCCCAGGCGGAGGCCCTGCAGACATGTGTCACAGGAAGCGAGTTCGCTGGGGGTTTTCTGGCCAATTCTCATGAGTGTTCCGCCCAAATCGATATCAGTTTGGGCAGAAAGCTCGTGAGAACTGGCCGGCATTGGGTGGTGATTTGGAACGCACTATCACCCGTGGACTAGACTGATTTCTTGCTCGGTGCGTGTCGCTGCCATCCGGAAAACCGGCCGTGACTACGCTGCCCACCCGAGGGCTCCTGGGCAGGGGAGCTTTCCGGGAGCAGAGTTGAGGGAGGGCTCGTGGCTGGGCGTCGGTCTCCGACTTTTTGGCCTGGTGTGGCGCCAAATGTTGGGGATGGCCTCAGTGGGGGCATGAAGGTTTCTCTCGCTCTGAGCGTTTTCCGCAGCTCTGAAAGGCCCCGCTTCCCCCTGGGTGGCGGGTGGACTCATGGGGTGTGACTCAGGGTTCCCCAGTCGGAGGGCTCGGGGGACGGGCCCCTGGGGAAGGAACACTGAAAACACAACTGAGGGTTAGGTGCAGCGCCTAGGGGCACAGCGTGGCCGAACCGCCAGCACTGGGGTGGGAGCACTAGAGGGTGAGAGGCAGGAGGCCTTGTCCCCGAGCATGCACGACCCGTCGAGGGCGTTCTCGCAGTGCTCGAGGTACAGGGCCCCGGGGAAAGACATCTGAAAACCCAGCTCAGGGTTAGGTACAGCACCTAGGGTCATATTCTGCGTGATCTGCTGGCGCTGAGGCCGGCTCCCCTCAGGGCTGAGTGGAGGGCATCTGTCCGGCACTGCGGCAGAATCCGGCTCTATGGCCGGGGCCGCCGGTGGTTGGGGTGGCTTTAGGGGGGCATGCACGTTTCTCCTGCTCTGAGGGTTTTTGCTCAGCTCCGATGGGCACGGGTTCCTCCTGGGTGGCAGCCAGAGTCCTGGGGTGGGGCTCAGGTGTCCCCAGTCTGGAGGGCTTGGGGGCCAGTTGTCTGGGAATGGAAGCTGGAAAAGCCAACATAGGGTTAGGTTTAGGGCCTAGGGGCATGGTAGACCCAATCCGCCAGTGCTGAGGCGGGTTCCCTGATGGGCTGAGTTGAGAATGGGGGCCAAGCGGCACGTCAGGGTCTGGGTTTTGATGTCGTGTGAGCCATCTGCGGTAATAGTGGCCTCAGGAATGCATGTGGGTCTCTCGCGCTCTGAGGGTTCTGGGCAGCTCTGAACCGAAGGGTTTCCTCCTGGATGGCAGGCGGAGTCCTCAGGTGTGGCTCAGGGGGTCCCAATCTGGAGGCATTGTTGGCCAGGACTCTGGGCACGGAAGCCTGGAAACACAACCCAGAGTTTGGGTTAGGGCTTAGGGGGATCCAGGCCCTACCTCCCGGTGCTGAGGCTGGATCCCCAGTTGCTGAGTCGAACGTGGGGGTCAGGAAGCACATCAGGGTGTGAGTTTGTGACTGTGGGGACCGTCGAATTTGGGGGTGTCCCCAGGGATGCATGTGGGTTTTTTCCATTCTGAGGGCTCTGCGCAGCTTCAAAAGGTACAGTTTCCTCCTGGGTGGCAGGTGGGTTCCTGGGGTGTGGCCCAGAGGTCCCCGATCTGGAGGGACCGTGCCAGTGTGGCTTCAGGCCTGTGGAGGGTTAGGGAGCTGCCTTAGGAGTCTGTGGAAGGCCCCGCAGTGCCAGTTCATGCCGCTGGAGGGAGCGGGTGAGCCGTGGCGCCAGAGACCCTGGAAGACGTGGCGATGCTGCTCGCCACCACTGGAGGCAGTGGCGAGCTGCCCTGGGAAACACCCTGGAAGAGGAGTCCGTGCAGCCTGCTGGCTCTGGGGGCCGTGGGGAGGTGCCGGGTGAGAGACCCTGGATCGTGAGGCACGACAGCTTGTTTCTACAGGACGGAGTGGTGAGCTGTATAGTCTCTGATTCCCCAGGTTCAAGAGTGGGCATAAGAGACCCTGGAGCCGAGCCCCCACACAGCACTGTGCCCCTTTCCCCAGGTTTGCTGGCCATCTGCTGTCAGGGTGGTTCCGGAGGGTCCGCCCAGTTGGGCTCTGGAGCCGGGGGGAACCAAACCCGACTCACGGTGCACTTGGAACCGAGGAGTCGAGTGTTTGGAAGAGCATGTTTCTTTCTCCACAAAGGACAAGGGCATTGGTCGGCTTTAGAAGGAAGTCCATGACCACTTAAGAAACAAGCATGTGTCTCTCCTTCTCCCAGGAATCGGAGCAGGTGTGCAGGCGTTAGGTGGGAGGCGCCTGCTTCTCCGCACCTGAAGACCCTTCTTCACTCTGGCTCCACGAGACCTGAAGTTTGGAAATCAGCGTCTGAGTCCGTCAGGCAGCTTGTCCCAGGAAGTCAGTGTTCAGAGAAAAGAGCAGGCCCATGGGGCACATCCATGCCAGGATGGGAGGTAAAACTTCTCTTTCACCCCAAACCTCCTGGGCTTACGTCTTGTCTCCAGTGGAGCTCACAATTGGCACACGGAACCAGCTCGAAGATACCTAGTGTGGGTGTCAGAGTTCCTGAGAGTCTCTGCAGGGAGCACCTGGCAGGGATCTCATTTTCTCTGCTTCTTTCGGGCTTACAAAGGTATTTGGAACATCTTTTTCCTAGGCAATCCCTTGGATTCTAAAGAGAAGATGAGACTGACTTGGTGTGCATTTTGAACATAGAAAGTATTCCTTCATCTAACAGTGTTTATTCCACTGGGCCTAGGCTGTGTTGGAATGGCCGGCATCGAGAGGCAGGTGGCTGTTTGTGGTCAGATAGAGACTTGGATGATGGCTTCTCCTTTGTCCAAGGTGATGGATCCTCATGGATTCGTCTTTGCATCCAAAGAGTTCCAATGAGGGCAGAGGGAAAATTGAAAATGATTCCAAGGAGCCTTGGGACAATATAAAAGGGACGCTTGTCTTCCTAGGTTCACTCAAACGGCTATATATGGTTGGACATGCTCTATTTTCTCTGCAGTTTCATGGGTGGTGAAGTCAGAAGGAGATTCTTTGGGATTTCCCTGGATCCATGCATTCCGGTGGCTTCAAGGGCCTTGGCATCAGGAACCCTGTGAATTTCTGTGGTGGATTTCTGTGGCTGCTTGCCTGAAGCTCGGTGAGTCAGGTAATCCCACAGGTTTTACATTTCCTCCTTAGGAAATTGCTGGCAGGGAATGTTCTGCTTAAAGTGGAACCCTAGGGGGCCCCTGGGTGGCTCAGTGGGTTAAGCCACTGCCTTTGGCTCAGGTCATGATCCCAGGGTCCTGGGATCGAGCCCTGCATTAGGTTCTCTGCTCGGCGGGGAGCCCGTTTCATCCTCTCTCTCTGTCTGCCTCTCTGCCTACTTGTGATCTCTGTCTGTCAAATAAATAACTAAAATCTTAAACAAAACAAAACGGAACCCTCCTACACTGTTGGTGGGCATGCGGGTTGTTGCAGCCAATCTAAAAAAGAATATGGTGTGTCCTCCAGTAGCTAAGACCTGAACATAAGAACTGAACTTATATAAGTGACTTCATATGTGTGTGTGTGTGTGTGTGTGTGTGTATTCATTCTCCCTCATCTTCTCCATGGAATATGATCCAGGTTCAAAAAGGATGAAATCTTACCGTCTGCAAGGATGTGGATGGATCTACAGTGGATTTAGCTAAGTCAAATCAGTAAGAAAAGACCAATAGCCTATAACTTGACTTCTATGGAATTTCAGAAAGAAAAGAGATGAACATAGTGAGGGGAGTAAGGCCAATGAAGAAACAGACTCAAACTTAGAGCACCAACTGAGGGTTGCTGGAGGGCAGGGGTGTGGGGGGAAGGGTTCAATGGGGGACAGCTATTAGGGAGAGTACTTGCTGTGATGAGCTCTGCGTGTACTATGCAGGTGAGGAATCACAAAATCCTACCCCTGAAGGAGAGGAATGAACATTGCATGGAAACGAATTGGAAGTGAAGCCAATGAAGAAAAGAAGACCATGTTCTACTTCATGAAGACTGAGGTAAAACTGGAATGACTTTTGCTCTCCTGTTCTGTAGAGGATCATTTTGAAACACTCTGTGGCAGGATACTCTAGTTTCCTATTGCATAAGGAGCCCTCCGAAAGCTGCCATGAAAGATTTAGATCTCAGAGCATGTCCGTGTACCACTGATATGTTCCTTTCAGTTTGCCCAGGTACAAAGGTAAGTGGAGAGAAATAGGGCAGAAGAGGAAAGGAGGTATTAAGCATGCAGGAGGTAGCCTTTCCCTTTCTCATGAACGCCTGGGCCAGTGTACATTGAGAAGAAGGAGGGGGGATCCCAGAGCTTTGCCGCAGACAGGGGAGTTGAGGTCTGCCTAGAGCTGGCAGGGGTCCTTGAGGAGAGCTGAGCTACTGGCGTGTCAGGTCCAAACTGCTGGTGCTGAGGTGAGTTCCCCAAGGAGATGAGCTGAAGATGGGGGTCTAGTGGCCCATCAGGCTCTGGGTTTGTAGCCGGGGGACTGCAGAACGTGGGGGAGTCCTCGTGGGGGCATGCAGGTTTCTCTGGCTCTGAGGGTTCTGCACAGCTCCAATGGGACTAGTTTCCTGCTGAGTGGCAGGTGGACTCCTACAGTGTGGCTCCAAGGTTCCCAATCTAGAGCGATTATGGGACAGGTCCCTGGGGGAGGAAGCCTGGAAATGCACCATAGGGTTAGGGTAAAGGCGTTGGGGCACGGCAGGCCTGATCTGCCAACACTGAGGTGGGATACCTCGGGATTGAGTTGAGGGAATGCGTCCTGCCATGCAGAAGAGTCAGGGCTTCTGTCCAGAGGGATGGCTGATGGTGGGGGTGGCTTTAGAGGGGCATGCTGGTTTCTCCCTCTCTGAGGGAACTGTGGAGCTCCAAACGGTATGGCTTCCCCCTGCATGGCGGTCAGGTTTCTGGCTTGTACCAAAGGGGTCCTGAATCTGGGGAGTTTGGGGGCCAGGCCTCTTGGAATGGAAGACTGAAATCAGAAACTGGAGTTATGGTAAGGGCCTAGGGGCATGACATGCTCAATCTGCTGGTGCTGAGGTGGGCTCCCTGGTTGGCTGACTTCAGGGTGGGTATCAGGTGGCACGTCAGCCTCCGAGTTTGTGTCTAGGGATGACCCAGAAGCTGGGGGTGTCCTCAGGGTTGCGTGCAGGTTCCTCCCACCCTGAGGGTTCTGCAGAGCTCCAAACGGCATGGCTTCCCCCTGTGTGGTGGACGTAGTCCTGGGGTGTCCCTGAAGCATCCTT